>NC_134083.1:118067427-119326927 GCF_000715075.1 Nicotiana tabacum | reverse complement strand
TGGGGACTCAACACAGGGGTTGGGTCCGTCTAGGACAAGTGTACCCGAAATAAAAGACCATCCTGATGCAACTTACGTGCTACGTGCGCATTTATTTATTTCGGCTTGTTTGTTGACCGGCTAAGGAAAGAAAATCAATAGAAAAACCAATAGTGAGGTAGGATAGAAAATTCACCTATTTCTGAAAAACCTGGTATTTGGAAATGCCTCGAAACTCTGCCAAAATTTTTTAAAAAACAAAAGAGAGAGAAAATGATTTTCAAAATAAGTCAATATCATATTTTCCCGGTTATGTCAAAACTGGCCAAACTACGCGGGTCTGATTCTCACCGGATGTGAGATACGTAGGCAAACCTCATCGGTTCCGACCCACAATTTTGAAAAACAAAATTCCAAAAATATTTCATGGTGCAACCCTATCAGTAGTGATGGGGTTGCACCAGGGATCAGCTCTCAGCCCGTTCTTATTTGCCCTAGCAATGGATGTGCTGACGCGACACATTCAAGAGGAGGTGCCATGGTGCATGTTATTTGCCGATGACTAGTGCTGATTGATGAGACGATGAGCGGGGTCAATGCGAGGTTGGAGGTATGGAGGCAGACCCTAGAGTCTAAGGGTTTCAAGTTGAGCAGGGCCAAAACGGAATACTTGGAGTATAAGTTCAGTGACGATACTCATGAAGCGGACGTGGATGTGAAGCTTGATACCCAAGTCATCCCAAAGAGGGGTAGTTTCAAGTATCTCGGGTCTATAATCCATGGTAACGGGGAGATTGATGATAAGGTCTCCTACCGTATCGGTGCGGGGTGGATGAAATGGAGGCTCGCATCTGGTGTTTTGCATGATAAGAAGGTGCCACCAAGACTTAAGGGTAAGTTCTACAGAGTGGTGGTTAGACCTACTATGTTGTATGGGGCTGAGTGTTGACCAGTCAAGAACTCCCAAGTTCAGAGGATGAAAGTAGCAGATATGAGGATGCTGAGATGGATGTGTGGGCATACTAGGAGAGATAAGATTAGGAACGAAGTTATTCATGACAAATTGGGAGTGGCCCCCATGGAGGACAGGATGCGGGAGTTGAGGCTGAGATGGTTCGGGCATGTGCATAGGAGGAGTACGGATGCTCCTGTTAGGAGGTGTGAGAGGCTAGCCATGGCGGGTCTGAGAAGGGGTAGAGGAAGGCCGAAGAAGTATTGGGGAGAGGTGATTAGGCAAGATATGGCACTACTTCAGCTCATTGAGGACATGATCCAGGATAGAAGGGTGTGGAGGTCGAAGATTAGGGTAGTTGGCTAAGTAGGTAGTCGAGAGTTCCTCGTTCTTTTTAAGTAGTATTAGTAGCTCCCTTTTATTTTTCGTTCACTCTGTATATCGTATGTTCTAGTTTGTTATTATTTGATGATATTTTTTGTTACTGGTTTCGTTGTTGTTGTTGTTACTATAGTTGTCTTTCTCCCCTTTTCCTTATCGTCCTTCGTCCCTCTATTCTTTCTTTATCTTCCTATTTCTTCTTCGTCTTCTTCCTTTCTCTCTTTTCACCTTTTCTTGAGCCGATGGTCTATTGGAAACAACCTCTCTACCTCGCCAGGTAGGGGTAAGGTCTGTGTACACACTACCCTCCCCAAACCCCACTTGTGGGATTATACTGGGTATGTTGTTGTTGTTGTTGTCTTTATTTTCTGTACTTCCTTCTGTAGAAAGTCTTTCTTTTAGACCCCAATTTTTAAAAATACAAAAATATTTTCTTTTAATTTCCTCTCAATATCCAAAAATATGTTTATTCTTCTTTCGAAAATTGCTACCATGTGACCAGGAGGTCACGGGTTCGAGCCGTGAAAATAGCCTCTTGCAAAAATGCAAGGTAAGGCTGCGTACGATAGACCCTTGTGGTCCGGCCCTTCCCCGGACCCCGCGCATAGCAGGAGCTTAGTGCACCGGGCTGCCCTTTCTTCTTTCGATAATTGAAAAGAAAATTCAAGATTCAAGAATATTTTAATTCTTCTTTAGAAGTCTTTCTTTTCAAAATTCTCAAAAAAAAAAAAACAAGTCTAAATCCAAAAATATTTTCTTTCTTTTTTATAAGTATTTCTTTCGAAAATTAAAAAAATTCAAAAAAAAAACAAAAGAGTTAGGTTATTTACTTTATTCCCAACCTTCCCGAACTACGCAAGATCTGATTCATATTTTCACATGATACGTAGGCAACCCACATCAGGTTCGATTAACCAAAAAAAACAAAAAAAACAAAAAGAAATAAAGATTTTGATAATAATAAGGACTGGCTGAATCCATTCTAACACGTCTTTTGTTTTGAATTGTAAAGAAAGTTTGAGGTGGTCGGTTTGTGGTAAGCTGACAACACAAGATCCAAGGGAAAAATGACAACTGACACCGAAGCTGTTACAAGTGCTCAAGAGACTCAGGGTCAGAGGGTTCAACAAGAGTCTATTGTGGTGGAGGAAAATAGAGTACTGAAGCAGCAAATGACTGAAATGTGTCAAGCATGGGCCATGGCCAAGGACCACCCTTTTCTCATGTTTTCCCAAAGTTCACACCCATCTCAACTACTACCATTCCGATCTTATTGTCTGATCAATCCTATCCATCTGGGTTCAGTCTTTATCCCAACTATATGACTACAGCTGGAACTTCTCTTGCGCGCTCCCGAAGAGTGTCATTGACAACCAATCAGACGATCACTACTGTTATGCCCGTCTTCACCATCCCACAGCTGATGATGGTGCAAAGGAAAACCCATGAGTCACAATTTGCTACCCAGCAAGAACAGTACCACTCTCTTGAGTACCACTCGTACCTGTTTGATCTTCCTGCAAACATTGAGAAGCCTGCCCGAAAGATGGCACAGGAAGAAATGAACCAAAGAGTGAAAAGCTTAGAACAACAGTTGAAAAACATGCAAGGGTTGGCAGGTCAGAAGAGCATTGCCTTCAAGGATCTATGTATGTTCCCCGATGTTCGTTTTCCACTTGGTTTAAAGACTCCTAAATTAGAAAAGTATGATGGACATGGAGACCCCATAGCCCACCTGAAAAGGTATTGCAATCAACTAAGAGGTGCGGGGGGAAAGGAAGAATTGTTGATGGTTTATTTTGGGGAAAGCCTTATAGGAGTAGCCTCCAAATGGTTTATGGATCAAGACACCTCTCACTAGCATGTCTGGGATGACATGGCCCGGGACTTTGTCAAACAGTTCCAATACTACATAGACATCGCTCCAAACCGCAATTCCCTTTCAAACCTGAAGAAGAAACCAACTGAAAGTTTCAGGGAATATGCCATTAAATGGAGATAGCAAGCAGCTAGAGTTAAGCCACCCACGGATGACTACGAGCTAATCACAGTCTTCCTTAAGGCTCAAGAGCCAGATTATTTTCAAAATATGATGTTTGCAGTTGGCAAATCCTTCTCGGAAGCAATCAAAATGGGAGAAATGGTAGAGAATAGCCTTAAGACAGGCAGAATTATGAGTCAAGCGGTTCTCAAAGCCGCAACTCAGGTTGTCCAGATTGAATCCGATAATTTTGGTGACACGAATGAGAAGGATAAAGAAACCATGATGACAACAGGGTCGAGAAGAGGTCCTAGGAGAACATCTCGAATGTATGAGCAGCTTCATCAGGTTTCCCATGACTCCCCTGAGCACTACTATCCACCTCAGAACCCACAATATTTTGTTACTCCACCTCAGTATGTTGTCCAGCCACCAAGACACCCCAGAAGGCGAGCACCAGCACCGCAAAATCTCCACCAACCTCCACAAAATTTTCAAGTCCCTTATAACCCACATCCAAGCCAGGGGTATAGAAGGGAACAAAGGTTGAAAGATAATTTTACACCAATAGGAGAGTCCTATGCAAGCTTGTTCGAAAAATTAAAGCACTATGACATGATTGCACCTATTCCTCCAAATCATATGGACCCACGTGCAAGAAGGTTTGACCCTTCTAAAAGGTGTGAATACCATTCCAATGCCCAGGGGCACAATGTTAAAAGCTGTCAGGATCTGAAAAGAGAAAAAGAAAGGATGATCCAGGAAAACCTGATTGTGATCCAAGACAGTGACAGCCAGAATATCACGCAGAATCCTTTATTTGCACATGATGATGCACACTTTTTGGGGATGATGCGTGGTGACATGGATTATGAGAATCTTCTTGGGAACTTGCCGACTGAAATTGAAGAAGGCCATGGTGATTCTGATGAGCAAATTTGTGGCTAAATATCAAGCTTAGCAATTGAAAAGTCATTCCCTCCTCACTAGGAAGGAGTCCCGGTAGCTTGTTCTAATATTTTTTCTATTATCTGGGTTATTTCAGGGTCGTGATCCAGATTTTATTTATTTTGTTGAGTCAAACCCTTCCAACCCTCTATTCTATTTGTGTGAGTCTTGTCTGTCTGTTTTGTTGCTATTTTCATCATCCGGGTTATTTTAGGGTTGTAACTCGGATCTTTGGTTGTTTGTCTTGTTGTTTTCTCAATGAAATACAGTTTGTCCTTTTGTGTAATTCTATGATTAGTTCTTTCGCCGCTAGTTCTAGTGACATGACATCCATGCGGAATTTTTGGCCAGATCTTAGAAAATTGATTTAATCCTGAATTGGATAACTGAGAAAAAGACATTTTTGAGGATTAATAAAGAGTCGAAACACTTTTGAATTAGGCTCGAGTAAAATTCACCTTCAAATCATTGAGAAGATCGGGTTTGAGAAAGAACCTATTGAAGTTTGGTGGAAAGTTTGAGATTAATAGATGAAAAGTGTTCTTCGACCACGACACACCAAGAAGACAGATATGCTCATCAATACTATGATCACGAAAGGATACTATGTTTGGCGTTCTCGAGGCCGGGAGGCCCTTTTTATATCATCCAAATACTTTATACCCTTCTCTACCCCTTTTGAGCCTGTGTTATTTTCTTTGACCATCTTCTTTTGGAATCAAGTTTAGAGTCAAAAGTTCAAAAAAAATGAAATATAAAAAAAATGAACATGCCCCAAGAGTAAAAACTAGGGCAACTCTTAGAAAGTTCAAATGAAAAACAAAAAGAGATTAAAAAAACAATCAAAGGTCCATGCCCTCAGAAAATAAAAATCGGGGCAACTTGTTTTGAAAACAAATAGAAAACAAAGAAGAAGAAAGAAAGAAAAAATGAAAAAAAAGAAAGACAAAGAAAAGAAAGAAAGTTGAAAAAAATAGTTAGGCAAGATGTTTGAACTACGTTCGACCTGATTTCTTAAAAAAAGGATACGTTGGCAGCCTTACACGGTTCGGTCCAACCAAATAAGAATTCAAAAATAAATAAATAAATAAAGATCCAAAAATTCCTAGTATCTGAAACTGGGGCAAAAGGTTTATTTGACTTTTGAAAGAGTCGATTCCAAGGGCTGTAAGTCTACAACCCCCTTATTTTGAGTCTACTTTGAGCCTTCATGACGTCCCCTCTTTCCAACCCTATCCAAAAACCTTCCAAATAAAGACCTCATGATATGCCTTCAAGAATGCCAAGAGAAGCATGCAATGAGCAACGGTTGTCATGCGACATAGAACACTGTCAAGTTGCTCACACAAGAAAGCCAAAGAAAAAGAAAAATAAAAAAAAATGAGAGAGTTTTACTAATGAAAACCCTCACGGGCACTGTAATGCGACAGTAAGTAGAGATGAATAAATGAGGAGACTTGTTGGTGAAAATCCCTCGGGGCACCACTAGTCGATAGTGAGTCGTGAAGCTGATGCAAAGGATTGGCACGAACAAGCCTGACTTAAAGTCATAAGAATGGTGAAAGGGAAGATTTGGTCAGTTTGATAGATCGGGTCGTTAAGTCCAAAATGCATGTCATAATCATTAAGGCTAGTTACCGTAAAATAAATAAATAAAAAGAGAAAAAAAAAATCTCCCTTCTGTCCTTCCCGACAGGGGCATTTCTTGTTAATACTGTTTCTTTGCATCATTGTGTCCCTTCACTCTGAGTCAGTCCTTGTCAAAACAAGCAAGAAAAGATTTCAAAATCTGCTACCAGCTTTTCAGTTGCACAAAGCATATTTGGTCAGCACACACAGTTGTTACAGTCAACATGCATTGAGGATTCATGCAAAGGCTTCCCCCCAAAAGACTTTTGTCAGCCTATTCGGTTAAAGCAAGTAAAGATAACCTCAAGGTTAATCAGGGATTCTCTACAGTACCGAACAATGACTATGAAGTGTGCACATCATGCAAAAGGCTCTTACCAGTTGTGATTCTCTCTGACGGACAAATTGCTCCAAAAGCAATAGCCATTCAAGATATCAGTAAGAGGTTATCCAAGAAAAGAAATCTTTATTTTGAGATAAGGTTGGCCGAGCCACAAAACACAAATGGCATTGGGAGCGAAACAATCAGGATTAATACAGAAAGTAAAGGTCCCTTGTAAGCAACAATAGAGGCTCCCAGCAGTGCAACCGACTACCAACGCAGTCGTTCTTCCAAAGGCTGGATGATCACAAAGTCAAGCTACCAAAGACATCAAGGCCACAAACCGACCACCACTTTTAAAACTGACAAAATTTTCTTTGTTTGAAACAGGAACAAAGCAGTGCAAAGAAAAAGTGGTTCAAAAAAAAAAGAAAAAAGAATAAGACGAGAAGAGAAGAGCCGACAAAGGGAAGTTTTCTCAAATCTTTACCTTTATTTGTCTTGCTAGTGTTCAAAAATATCTTGTCATTGCTCTTCAAATTTTTCCTCCTATGGTAATACATCCTAGTCTGATGGATTTTCCTCCCTATAAAAATCTTAGTCTGATGAATCTTTCTCCTAAGATAAAAAGCCCTAGTCTGATGAATTTTCTCCTAGGATCGAAGTCTTAGTCTGATGAATTTTTCTCCTAGGATAGAAATCTTAGTCTGGTGAATCTTTCTCCTAAGATAATAAAAACAAAACCTAGTCTGATGAATTTTCTCCTAGGATAGACATCTTAGTCTGATGAATTTTTCTCCTAAGATAAGAAAACCTAGTCTGATGAATCTTTCTCCTAGGATAGAAAACTTAGTCTGATGAATCTTTCTCCTAAGATAACAAAACAAAAAGACCTAGTCTGATGAACTTTCTCCTAGGATCGAATTCTTAGTCTGATGAATTTTTCTCCTAAGATAAGAAAACTTAGTCTGATAAATTTTCTCCTAGGATAGAAATCTTAGTCTGATGAATCTTTCTCCTAAGATAACCAAAAAAAAGACCTAGTCTGATGAATTTTCTCCTAGGATAGACGTCTTAGTCTGATGAGTCTTTCTCCTAAGATAAGAAAACCTAGTCTAATGAATTTTCTCCTAGGATAAATTAAAAAAAGAAGTCTTGTTTGAAAAAAAAAAAAATCGTTTGTTCATGCCCTCAGAAAATAAGCATTGGGGCAATTTTTTATTTTTTTAAAAAAAATGTTTTTGCTTTAAAAAAATTCAAAAAAAAAATTTTTTAGACATAGGGTCTCCACTCCCTATTTGAAGTTATTTTTAGACATAGGGTCTCCACTCTCTAGTCTTTTTTCCAACATAGGGTCTCTGCTCCCTAGTTGATTTTATTTGGACATAGGGTCTCCACTCCCTAGTCGTTTTCTAACATAGGGTCTCCACTCCCTAGTTGATTTTATTTTAGACATAGAGTCTCCACTCCCTAGTTGATTTTATTTTAGACATAGGGTCTCCACTCCCTAGTCTTCTTTTCCAACATAGGGTCTCCACTCCCTAGTTGATTTTATTTTAGACATAGGGTCTCCACTCCCTAGTCTCTTTTTCCAACATAGGGTATCCACTCCCTAGTTGATTTGATCTTAAATGCAGGGTACACCACTCCCTGATATCTTTGCCAAAATAGGGTATACCATTCCCTGGCCACATTTTCCCAACATAAGGTACACCAATCCTTAGTTGAGACATCTTTTGACAATAAAGGAATACTATCCAAAAAAAATCATCATGATCTGTTCGGGGTACACCATTCCCGATTTTATTGCTTTCAATAATGAAGTAGTTTAGAGTTTTTGCTACAAATAACTCACGAAACTTTCCTAGTGAAAATTGGGGCAGAAAAATTTTGTTCATTTGTTTGTTTTGGTGTCTAAGCAGGTTTTACCTCAAGGCACGGAGTTCGAGATGACCAAAAGAAGAAGTCTTAATCCATAATGCAGAAAAGAACAAAAAAAAGAAAAAGAAAAGAAGTGAATCAAAAATGAAGAAGAAGATGAAAGATGTGAATTGCTCAAGACATGGCTCAAGTCACGAGCACTGCGTGTCCGATTTTCATCAGAAGAAGCCGTAGAAGAATGAACTAGCACCTGCAGCTAGCAGGCATCAAGGTTCAAATCAAAAGTCTGTATGAAGAACCTTTCAAAACTCAAAATCAAGCTTCAGAAGACTTATAGATAGCAATCTTATAACTCATAGCTGATAGGTTTGTTTAGTTCTTTTACATTTTGATTTTGAGGTAATAACGGGACCGTGGACCGGAGCCTCGACGGAACCTCACTCGACTCTCTCGTCCTCTCTATGTACTCCATCACTTCATTCACTTCTGAAATACACGTGGCCTGATTCCTTTATAGCCAAGGATATGTAGGTAACTCAGATACCAGGGCTCGGTCACAATCTTTGGTCCATCTTTGTTTCATTTGAATAAGTGTCGGATCAGAAGTCAATTACATTGCTTACTTGTTTCTTTGCTCAAAAATACTTCGTGTTTCCAAGCAAATAGGGGCAGACACATCGGACCTATTCCAACTTTCGAAACCAAAATCTGAGTTCGGTAACCACAAAGTCAACTCTCGGTCAAACCTCTCAACTCTCCAAACTTCAACTTTTCCAACTTTCGCCAAATCAAGCCGAAATCATCTACGAACCTCCAAATCAATATCCGGACACACTCCTAAGTCCAAAATTACCATACAGATCCATCGGAACCATACAAACTCCATTCCGTAGTCATTTACACATAAGTCAATATTTGGTCAACTCTTTCAACTTTGGCTTCCAACCTTGGGACTAAGTGTCCCCATTCATTTCGAAACATCCCCGGAACCAAACCAACCATCCCGGAAAGTCAATAATAAATGAGCATGGAATAAGCAATAAATAGGGTAGCTGGCTATAATACTCAAAACGACTGATCGGGTCGTTACAATTAATGATCAAATCAAATAATTAAGCACAAAATTAAATAATAAACTAATATGATAAAATAATAAAAATAATTTAAGCTTCAAACTACAACCTTCATGTAGCACCCACAAGTCTAGAACTAATGAACTATGTGATTAAAGGAAGAGAGAAGAAAAACTAGTGAAAAGCTTGCTCCAATGTGTCCCCAATGTAAACTCTCCTTCAAAGTGGCGTGTTCCCCTCCAAAATAGGTTTAGGCTTCTATTTATACATGTTGGGGGTGTGTAGGGCCGTCAAAACCTCGTCTCAGACGAAATAGGAGTGAAACTCGTGTCCTAGCGCCCCACGCTACCCTAGATGCTACACTGTTCGATTTTCTTCTTTTGTTCTCTTTTTGCTTCAAGTCATGCACTTTCGTCTCACATTGCATCCATATGACTCATACACATAAAATTATCACGAATTAGAGTAAATCATTACATTACACGTCCAAACTCCACAAAATACGAGTAAAATGTGAGTCAATAAGCATATAAATATACACAATTAGCCGAATATTACAAACGCGGTGGTTTTTGCGCGAACGCGTAGCGTTGGGGTAGGAAGCCTTCGTGAACGCGATGGGAGAAGGGCTTGGCAGAAGCTTTAAAATAGTGAGCTCGGGGTTAGGCACATTTTATCCAATTTCTCTCTTATTGAGTCGATTTGGGGCGATTTTGAAGGGCCATTTTCATCATCTATCACAAGTTAAGTGATTCCAACTCATTGTGAGCTAAATACATGGAGTATATATGGATTTTAACATGAAATTAGTAGAAATTTGTGGGATTTTGTTGGAAAAATAAAGAATTGGTAAAAAGGAATTTTGACCACGAAATTGGGCATGAAAATAGAAAAAAATTATATATTTGATTTCGTGGTGCTATGGATAATATTTATCTTTGAGAATTCGGAATCTGGATGCGTGGGCCCCTGGGTAGCTTTTGTCGTGCGTTGAGAATTTGTTTCTAATTGTTAAATTACAGGTTTTTGAGTACGTTTTGATTGGTTTGCACGCTCTTTGGCTAGTTTTGGATCGTTTGGAATTGGTTTTCAGTGTTAGAGAGGCGTTGGAACCGATTATCGGATTTCAAAGCAAGCTAAGCCTCTTGCTTAACCTTCTAAGAGGGAACTTATCCCCGTAGGTGCTATATTTTCTACATGCTACATGTTATAGGAGCTACGCACATATGAGGTGACGAGCATCCGTGCATATGCTAGATTAATTGATTACATTTGGGTAGATTTAGACTCACACCATGCTTTAATTGTACTACTTGAGTTATTCTTACTTGTTCAAATGCTTTAATTCATGTTTTAGCCTGAGACTAGACTTGCGTAAAGTATCGAGCCTTGTTATTCTAGAGACTTGGCACTCTACTTGATTAGCCGTAGAAATTACCTCTTCTCCTACGGATTACTCCCATGTTGTACTTATTTGTCCGAAAGTTTCATGATTTCATAACTCATATGCGTATTCACGAGTTAGGCTAATGACCCGTCAAACGTTTCACTATTCTTATGGGACCGGTATGGTCGCCTCAGCACTACTCTTATAGGAGTGGTTCGTTCGCCTTGGCAGTATTATGAAATATTCTTATGGATCAAGCCGTTTGTCCGTCGATAGTATTATCAGGTACATTTATTAATTGGCCCGTACAACCTCGGCGGCATTGTGTAACACCACTCTTATGTATGATGTTGTTCGCCTCGGCAGTATTATGAACTATTCTTATGGGAGCGGTCTGTTTGCCTCAGCAGAATCATGTATAATATTTTGATAGGGAGTTAGTGCATATACAAGTATCCTAGCTTGGATTTGACATTTGCACCTGATATTTATCACATATACCCCATTCAAGGCAGTTTATTTGGTATTTGATGATTTTGTATATATTCTTCTGTTTAAAATCATGTTATACATATTCATCTGTTTCGTTGCTACCTGCTATGCTTCATATTTGTCTACTTTTATTGTACTTTGATTATTGGATCACTAATAAGTATTAATGTTGATCGCTCACCACTACTGTTTCGAGATTAAACTTGACACTTACTGGGTATGTGTTGATTTACGTACTCATACTACACTTCTGTACTAATTATGAAGGTAATGACACAGGTACCCATACTGGCGTGTAGGCGCAGCTACTGGGGAGACTTTGTAGTGAGCTGATTTCTATGTTATGATCCGCAGAACACGGAATCCCATTCCTATTCATTTACTGTATTCTATCTATTTCTTATTCCAGACAGTTGTTTTAGTTGTATTTTATATTCTAGTAGACCTTCATGCACTTGTGACAACGAATTTTAAGGATTGTGGACCGCTTGGTTGTAATTCGTTAATTTGGCATTTGAATTATAGTTGGATCATTGCACGAACTTCCTTTTATGATACCTAAAATCTCCTCATTGGTTAAGAACGTTTTCCTATTATTTTGATTCTTAAATTGTTATAAGAAATATTGTGGACTATTTGTTGCGGATGTTTAGTTGTTGGCTTGCCTAGCGGTAGCATTAGGCGCGATCATGACTCACGGTGAAATTTGGGTTGTGACATAATAACATAATAGATTAGAGATTGAGTACCTTTATCTTCTCGAACTAAGACTGCATTTACTGATACCTCCTGAACTGCCAAGTATACCAGCATTCCTTCCCCTCTCTCAGGGTTTCGAAAGCAATGGTGTATTAGATAAGTATTTATTCAAATCCTTTAGTGCCTAGTGATATTCTGGTGTCAACTCAAAATCCATTTTTTTTAATACCGATAAGAAATTATAACTTATTTTCGAGGATCGTGATATGAATCTCCCAAAAGATTCTATCTAACATGTCAATCTTTGCAATTCCTTTTTGCTTGTTATAATATCCAGGATCTCTCGATTGCTTTGAGTTGAGCCAGACTAACTTCAATACCCCTGTTTGAAACAAGAAAATCTAAGAACTTACCTGATGCGACTTTAAACCCGTATTTTTTTAAGTTCAACTTCATGTTGTATCTTCGGAGAGTTGCAAAGGTTTCCCTTAAATGATCCAAGTGATTCATTGATTGAATCGATTTCACAATGATATCATATATATATAAACTTCCATGGAATTTCCGATGTAATCTTTGAACATTACATTAACAAGTTGTTATTATGTTGCCCCTATATTTTTTAGCCCGAATAGATATGTTGTAGCAGTAAATCTCCATGTCCGTAATGAAGGAGGTCTTTTCTTGATCTTTCAGGAACATCGTAATTTGATTGTACTCAGAATATGTATCCTCCACTTACCATTATTCTCCAGAACCACTACAGTATTTGCTAATTAATTAAGGTATTTGACCTCTTGGACTGATCCAATATTTAGTATGTTGTTAACTTCATCTTCTATAATATGATTTCGGAAAGACCCACATTTTATTTTCTTTTTTCTGAGTGGAGTATATCATGGGTATATGTCGAGTTTGTAAGTCATCACCGGTGGAATATTGTTCATGTCATATGCGACCAAGCAAAATAATATGTGTTAGCCCATAAAAATCAATCAACTTACTTATGAGTTCAAGGTCGAGTCTCGAATCAATTTAAACTTTCCTATCTGTGAGGTTGATGAAGTGTATAATGGTTTCCAACTCCTCGGCAGTCGGCTTGGTTGCATCTTTCTTTTCTGGCTCTACAACTATATTTGGATAATTGTGTCTGAGATCACTGCATCTAATTGCTCATCTGTTCTTGAACTTCCTTCAATTATTGAAACTTTGACATCTCGTGACCCTAGTTGCTTTAATTTCTATTCAACCCCTTCATCTATGGTAAGACCATTTGCAGTAGCTATTGAGTTTATCTCTCGGGCAGCTCTTTGACCTGCTTGATTCTCCAGTTGAATGGGAACGTGATAACTTGATGCAAAGTAGATAGTAATGCATCCATATGGTGAATCCACATACTCCCGAGAATGATATTATAGGTCATATCCGCAGCTACTACCTGAAATGAGGTATCTTTCTCCATTCCTTCAGCAAAAAGTGATTAGAGTAATATCACCTCGTGTAACCATGCTATAATTATAAAATCCAAAGAGTGATCTAGCATTCAAGGTGATTTGATCCATCAACTACATCTCTTCAGTAACTCGTAATTGGATAATATTCAATGAACTACCTGGATCAATAAAAACTCTATTTATATCAGTATCTAAAACACGTAATATAATTACCAATACATCATTACGTGGCATCGTCAATTCTTCTGCATCTTCATCTTCAAATGTGATGCTTTTTCCATCTAACGTTTCCTTGCTTCGCTTACCGTGTATCACTGGATCTTTAGCAAAATTTTTGGCTGTTATAAACATCACCCCATTTATTTTTGCTCCACTAAATATAACATTAACTGTTTGCTTAGGTGGTAGAGCTCTCGGTGGCTCCTCATTCTTCTGATTCTTCGTATAAGATAACTTTCCTTTTTCGCTGATTAATTCCATGAGGTATAATGTCGTGATGGCACCTGGTCTCTAAGACTAGGTAAGCCAAACACATGTTGATTTAATAACAGAATTAAATTATTTAATCATTTATTATAAACCATTAAATGGCATACATAGCCGCAAGCGGCCAATAGTTACACATTTTCCAAAATAGGTAGTATGGAGTCACAAGCACTACTAAAACACACTAAAATTTCTAAACATAATACTGTTTTGAATTACAATTTAACAGTAGCATAATGAAGTAAGATGGTGACTCCCAAGCCTGCGAACGTCAAGCAGGTATACCTTAAAGTTTCCCATCGCGTAGACACAACTCTCAACAACACAATCAGAATACCCGGATCTACACAAAAATGTGCAAAAGCGTAGCATGAGTGCACACAACGGTACCCAGTATGTATGAAGCCTTACCTCGGTAGAGTAATGACGAGGCTAGGTCAAGACACATACTAGACATAGAAACTTGTTCAAGATATACATAAGCTGACAATGGAAAGAACATCAATGTAAGACCAACGGCGAAAATATTATTGATTTACAACCAATAATGAAGTAATAGAAACATAAATGGAGGCAAGCAATAAATGAATAACATAGAAACAACATAATCAGAACACTGATGAGATGTAAATGAACTCAAATACGGAAAAAAGAAACGAATAACTCAAATAATCAAACCGCTCCCAACGCATGGACTTACAACAAGAATTACCCTGAGGCACCTCACCTTATAAACCATAATTCATGAACCACAATTTCTAAATCTTACACATATGGCACAATGTGCCCACAATAACAATCACTTCCGCATGGCAAAGCCCACGTGCTACCATGTACTTTGTAATCGTGATAAATATAAATTTAGATGAACGAAAGATATATTTAGATATCATAAAATATAATAACAATCTTGAATAAGGTAAGGTATCAAATGAAAAATGAGTTTATTTTAGAAATCAAGTAAAGTAAAATAATATACGATTTGTATGAAACAGAGTATAAGATGAGTTTAGTTTAGAAATCAATAAACTTGAGTAAAAGTATCATTTTTAAACAAAGCAAAACATAAGTTAAATTAACGAATTAAATATAAAATTTGTTAAAGAAAAACATGATAACAATTTTAAGTAAGGTAAACATCTAATAAGGTGATGAGTATAATTTGAGTACCCAATTATAGTGAAAGTGCGACAACCATTTAGAATAACAAGGCACCGAGTGAGATAACGAGTTCTATCTTAAGAGGCACATAGAATAAAGCATGTTAATAATTCTTTTATTTAAATCATTATGTTGCCAACAACTCAACAGAATATGATATAGTGACTCCACGCAACTAAAGTTACATTGACAATCAATTCACCAAATTATAACGGAGGCACAGAATGGCATGTTAAAGTAACACAACAAATCATATAGAATACATGACTCACACAAGAAACCACAATTGTTCCAATACCAAGATAACAACGAATAATCGAACACAATCAAAATGCGGATGAATGATAGAAGGAAGAACAATGACCATTCAAATCAACAAGTAATCCCAACATGGAATGTACAATGAAAATCACAACTGAGGTACCGCCTTGTATTCACATTTCACAATTTCAATCACAATCTTTCCTTATACAATCGTATGAGCCTCACATTTGAAATAGGTTTTGAAAAAAGCTTTTCTGAAATAGATGCACGCATTTTAGCCGACCTTATGACACCGCGTGGCTTCACATAATTCTCCTACAACCAACACGTACATAAGTCCCTCCTTATACTGTCGCATACACATTAACCCACGCCTTATACCACCACATGCGCGTCAATATCACAACACCATAACAACTCGTACCACAAGTGCCCATATATCACAATTTGCCAACAATCAGCAATATTAATATTTCCACAACAATAGCCCATGACTCTACCAACACAGGTACAAGAGTATCAATAACAACAATGAATATAAAATGCCCAACAAGGAAGATGTTTCTGATGTTTTATACTTCAATACCACACAAGAGGGAGGTGATTTGTGTGGTGACCAATTTTTTGTTTACACTGATTATGGAAGGACATGGTTCTTCTAAGTGTTCCTTAACCTACTATTGCTGAAAAAGTAAATGCGAAAAATAAAGAACACAAGTATTTTACGTAGAAAATACCTGGCTCAAAAGGTGAAAAAATCACGACCTACTTCCCAGTAGGATTTTCCCAAACTCTTCACTAAATCACTGAGCCAAAAACTGCATTTACAAAAACACTTTTGTAAACCTAGGACTAACTCTAATACCTTACAGCAAACAGCCTCTAACTGTTGCGACAACTTCAAGTTAACTCTAACTTGAATACTCTGAGTACCTATTACAAATGCCTCTAGATAAAGCTGAAAGGTACAATATGAAAACACCTACTACAATTAAACTAGAATAAAATACAGACACTTGGAACTTGTTCTTCTATCTGGTTCAAGTAGCTTTAGGTTTGCACACTTGAATCACACACGAATTGCTTGCAAAATGCCTTGCTATTTTGCTCTCAATTCCTGTTTAACTTCTGCGTTTGTGCATACCTATAAAATGAGAACATCCTGCAATATATAGAGTTAGTAGATAAAGAAATAACTAGAGTTCTAATGCTACTCTTCCTTGGTGGAAGAGTTCTAGTTGATCTCAACTCCCAACTCCTTCCTTATCTTGGATAATGTTCTCTTTGAGTAAGGAATCCTTCTCCTTATCAATTATGCAACATTTTTCGATCAAGAGATATTAATTATGCCAAGTTAAAATTATCTCCTTCACGTGCATCCCACATGCTTGAATCTGCCCGTGTCTATGTACACCAGAGATGGACCTGGTTCATGCCTGAGTTCCTTTGTCAATCTTTAAAACTATCCTTCACTTGGGCCAACAAATTCCCCCTTTTTAATGATGACAAACTCTGTGCTTCCATAAGCTTAGGCCATGTTTCAACTTAGCCCAACATCAACACAATGTTAGAACATTTTTCACTTATTATCAAGGACCAGGTTCATTAGGTTATAAACATCACTGTTCAGAGTGTAAAGCATAAACTTTTTCCCTTTTTTGGCATCATCAAAAATTTGCATAAAAATGTATGATTCCCAGATTTTAAAACTTACTCATGGCCACTAGGGATTTCAAATGCATTCATGGATTAATCACCAACAATCAAGTTAAGAATTTAAACTATCAAAGAAATATAAACAGACAGTTAGAGCAAAACCAGCAAATTTCATTGATAGATGATATGATTCTTTCACAATCCACAAAAAGAAATAAAAATACTGAAAACATGAGCAAACAAGAAACATCCCAAACTGGGTCACTGAAAGGTCTACACTGGGCTAGGATTTTGATGCTTGGAGGAACTGGGGGCTTGATTTTTCGCTTGGAGAAGTTTCAACATGTCTTAAAGAATTCCATAATTCTTCTCCTTTCCCCTTGCGAGCTCAGTTCTGAGAGCATCTCTCTCAAATTCTACCTCAGCCAACCGTGTCTTCAGCCTTGCTATCTCAGCATCCTTTGCCCCACTCTCCTGCACCAAGGCTCTGGCCTTGCTATTGGCTGGTGCCTTTTTGGATGAACCAGGTTCATTTGGAGTGGCATGGACCTCATAATCACACGCAATCAGAGTGTTAACCCCAAAGTGATCTTTGCTTGTAGCCATCTCCCACTTCTTCAGGGGCACCTTACAATGAGTAAGAACATCTGTGTGAATGAAGCCATAGGGAATGGCATGAGCTTTGGAGCCATTGATAACCTTATCGAGGAGCTGGATTATAAATCCAAGCCAGTTGATATGCCTCCCACTATCCAAGCATTCCATCAAAACCAAGTCCATGAAGTTGGCAATATGCCTCCTTTACTGCCTAGGCAAAACACACTTGTTGATGAACTCAAATAGCACCTTGTGGGGGGACTTCATCTCACTCTTGTACACAGCCTTGGGCGTACTTTCTTCCTCATTATCACAAAACTTTCTGGTGATGGTAAGGGCAGTAGGAAAGGTTTCTAGGCTTGGCCATTTCAGCTTTGTGTAGTCATTGTACCCTTCAGAAGGTACACCTAGCATTTCACCCAGCTCTTTTTCATCAAAAGAAATTTTCACCCCTTTCACCAGGCTAGTGACCCTTCCATCCTTCACCTCAGCATTAGCCATAAACTCAATAACTTCACTCCTTGCCAATCTGCCATCCATCTGAAGGGTCATGTCCTTCCAGCCTTGCATTTCTAATTTCTCCAGCAGCAGCACCATCCCTTCCTCCTCCAAATCCTTGAGGAGTTTACCCTTCAAGATAGTTCTTTTGCCAAACTTGGCTAGCTTGTCCTTTTCACTGTCTGATTTATCTTCCTCTTCTCTACTCCATTCTTCTTCTTCAGCAATCGTTACTTGTTTGTTTTTCACTGTAGACCTGGTCCTTTTTGCCAGGGTGGATGGTTCAGCAGACTTTGACATAGAAGTAGACTTCTTAGTGGAAGCCTTGGCTTTCTTAGGCTTGGGAGTCTGAACCTCCACCTCGCAGTCACATCTTCATCTTGATGGACCAGGTGCATCTCATCCATATCAACAGCCTCAACAGGCTCTCCCACTTTTTCTTTCCCTTTGTCCATCCTTTTCTTGTTGCTTTCTTCTAAGGCTCTCTGCAACTCTTCCTCACTTTGCTTTAGCTGACTTCTTATGGCTCTTCCTCTTGTGGTATGACTTTCAGTAGTGTCAGAAGGGGTAGCCTTCCTTTTCTTGTTAGCCCAAGCAGTGCCATGGGTCTTAGTCTTGGAAGTTCTCTTCTTCTTGGGGGTGTAGCTGTCACTTACTTTATTCAATAGATCTGTGCGGGTTTCTTCAACTGATGAACCAGGTTTATCTCTATTTTGTCCAAGTTTAACTAGCCCTTCAGCGGCTTCTCTGGATCCACTTTCCCCTGTTTTCTTGACACTTTTCTCCATTTTTTCTGATTCTGCTCCATAAATAGCCATTTTTCCTATTTCAGAAGTGGGTGAAGAATCAACCACTCTTTTCCCCATTCCCCTTGCTTCACTTTGAATACCCACACTCTCTTTTTCTTTTTCCCTTTTATTTTTACCACCTCTCCTACTGGACTCAGACGTTTCTACATCTACCACAGATCCAACCAATATAAACCTATTTTCCAGATTTTCAACCAATTCAGAAATGACCTCAGTAATAGTATTTGGGCCAGAGGTTACTTGCTCAGTATCAGAAGACCCACTTTCTTTCCCCTCAGTCATAGACTTGAAGGATTCGTCAGAGTTCTGGGGTTCTTAGGCTTGGCTAGCTTTTAATTGTGCGTATAATTTCTTTGATAACGCACCTCCAGCCACAGTCTTGCGAGCAAGTATTTTTACTCGTATTTTCTTAGGCTGAGAAGTAGTTGAAGATGAGGAGCATGGTGGGGGTGTACCAGGGTTATCAGAAGGGTTAGTCATTTTGTGCTTGGTTCTGGAAGAAAGAAGATAAGAAATTTGAATTTTGGAGGAAGAGAGAAGATGGAAAGTGTTTTTGACGGTTTGAGAATTATGAGAACATGGCAGAAATGATGATGATCAATTTAAAGGGAGGGGTAATTAATGGGTAATGGCAGGCTTATTAGTCATTTAAAAGTCTAATCAAACTGAAATGTCAGTTTTGAATAGACGATGGAGTCTTCCCTAGAATGTAGGTGATTTAATTTGGTTAGGATTCTTTTGAACGGAACTGGTTCAATTTAATTGGATAAGTTTAGGAGAAATTTGGACTTAGGTAGGACTCTGCTCATGATTCAAATATTATTATTTCAAATTATGCAGAGTGTAGAAAACATACCGTGTTATCTAGATGAACCATCATTGATGAACCAGGTTCTTCACTGAGAATCCTCTTGTGTATGTCTAAATTTGCCAAAATAGAGAAAATATCATTAGAGATTAATGAGTCATTTTAACACATGGCATAAGAGTATACTATTTACAGTATGAGACTAAGAAAAAATTAATCTAGTTATATACACAAGTTCCAGATTTTCTAACCAAATTGTTTTTTTTATATTTTTTTTCATTGTGAATTCTGAAGTGGTTCTTTTAGGTGATCTTAATCATCCCTAATTCTAACATGTTCCTTTCAAAGTGATCTCTACTTAGAGCTTTTGTGAAGATGTTAGTTATTTGCTTGTCAGTAGCACAAAATTCTATAGTGATCAGCCCCTTTTCATAGTTATCCCTCAAAAAGTGATGACTAACATCTATGTGCTTAGTTCTCTTATGATGAACCGGGTTCTTGGTCATACTAATTGCACTAGTGTTATCACAAAAAATGGGGATACAACCAACATCAATTCCAAAGTCCATTAATTGTTGTTTGATCCACAACAATTGAGCACAACATGAGGCAGCAGCAACATACTTAGTTTCAGGAGTAGATAAGGCCTCAGAAATTTTCTTTATGGTGGCCCAAGACATGAGCCAAGAAAGTGTGTCATACCTAAGGTGCTCTTTCTATCCACAAGAACACTTGCATAATCAGCATCAACATATCCCAATAAGTTGAAATTACTACATTTTTGGATACCATAGACAAAGGTCAGTGGTGTCTTTTAGGTATATCAAGATCCTCTTGACAGCGGTCAAGTGAGACTCCTTTGGATTTGCCTAAAATCTAGCACAAAGTCCTACACTTTCTTGTAGCCATGCTCAAGCAGCAATTTTGATAAATCTTTCATAACATGCTTTTGGAGCTTGCTTGAGTCCATAAAGTGCCTTATCAAGTTTGTACACATGATCAAGACATTCCTTTCTTTCAAAGCCTGAAGGTTGCTTGACAAACACTTCTTACTTTAGATAGCCGTTGAGGAAGGCACTCTTTACATCCATATGATAGAGAGTGAATTCCATGTAAGCAGCAATGGCTATGAGGAGTCTTATTGCTTCCAATCTTGCAACAGGAGCAAAAGTTTCATCATAGTTTATGCCCTCCTCTTGACTATATCCTTGAACCACCAATCTTGTGTTGTTCCTTGTAACTGTTCCATCTTCATCAAGTTTGTTTCTGAAGACCCATTTTGTGCCAATTACTGATTTGTCCTTGGGTCTTGGTACTAGATGCCAAACTTGACTCCTTTCAAATTGGTTGAGTTCATCTTGCATTGCATTTACCCAGTCTGCATCCTGCAAAGCTTCAGCAATATTTTTAGGTTCAATAAGAGATAAGAAGGCATCAAAAGCACAAAGATTCTTTAATGAAGATCTGGTTTTGATTCCAGAGGTTGGGTCAGTAATTATGTTCTCAATGGGATGAGAACTTTGATACTTTTAAGATTTCACAACCAACTGATTTCCCCTTGATGTTTCTTCAGTGTTTTGTTGTTGTGGAACAGGTTCATGGACAGGTTCCATTGAGGTTTGGGGATCATTTCCTCTTTTTTCTATTCCCCCTATCATGTTGCTCTGGGTGGAAGAACCTGTTCCATCACCTGTTTCTTCTTCCAGTGCAGCTTCAGTCTGGGCTATGGTTTCATTTAAGTTTCTTACCAGCCCAATTGCTTTATCATCATGTTCCTGTCTCTCAGAAAGAATGTTAGTTTCATCAAAACCCACATGAACACTTTCTTCAACACACATAGTTCTTTTGTTATAGACTTTATAAGCTTTTCTATGTAAAGAATATCCCAAGAATACTCCCTCATCACTTTTGGGATCAAACTTGCCTAGGGAGTCTTTACCATTGTTGTGCAAAAAGCACTTGCATCTAAATGCCCTAAGATGGGATATATTTGGTTTAATTCCTTTAAGTAACTCATAGGGAGTCTTCTCTGTAAGAGGTCTAGTCATGAACCTATTTATGAAATAGCATGCAGTATTTACAGCTTCTGCCCAGAAGCTATGGGGCAGTTTACTAGAAAGAAGCATAGTCCTAGCCATATCTTCAAGTGTCCTATTCTTTCTTTCAACTATTCCATTTTGTTGTGGAACCCTAGGAGCAGAAAAATTATGATCTATGCCATGCTCATCACAAAATTCAGCAAATTTAGCATTTTCAAATTCAGTGCCATGATCAGACCTAATTGATGCAAGTTGATTACCTAGTTGTTTCTGAGTTTTTCTAACAAAAGAAGTGAACATGTCAAATGATTCATCTTTAGATGTTAAAAATAATGTCCAAGTAAACCTAGAATAATCATCAACAAGCACCATCACATATCTTTTACCACATCTGCTTAATGTTCTCATTGGACCACAGAGATCCATATGGATCAGTTCCATCGTTCTAGTGGTACTTACCACTTTCTTGCATTTAAAAGAGGATCTTACCTGCTTCCCCCTTGCGCAAGCCTCACAAATCTGGCTGCTCCCCTTCACTTGCATGTCCAAGTCTTTTATGCCAAAGGAGGGGATCATTGTCCAACGCACCTAAGCAAGTGAGTTCATTTTCAGAAAGTGTGGACAGATCTACAATGTATATATTTTCACTCTTTTTCCCTGCAAAACAATCTTGTTAGTGGTAAGATTAATCACAAAATATTTAGTAGAGGTGAATGCTGCCAAGTTACCTCTATCACACAGTTGTGACACTAATTAGACTGTATTTTAAGCCGTCTATCAAGTAAGCATTCTCAATAGAGTGAGAGTCAGTCTTACCTACCTTACCAACCCCAATGATCTCACCTTTCTTCTCATTTCCAAAGGAGACATTACCTCCTTTGAGGTCCTCAAGTGAAAGGAACTGGTCCTTGCTTCCTGTCATGTGCTTTGAGCAGCCACTATCCATGTACCATATCTGGCTGCTCCCCTTCACTTGAACCTGCAAAAAGGAAATCAGGGGTTAGTCTTAGAAACCCAAACTAGTTTGGGTCCCTTTCTATAGGCAAAAAGATGAATTAAATTCTTCTTAGCCCAACTTGGTAGCCAATTTTATTCTTGAACAAATTTTTTGTTCTTTTGGCTTGCCTTTTCTTTTGCATTACATTCACTTTTATAGTGACCTGTTTTACCACAGTGAGTACAAATCTTGTTCTCAGGAAGAGCGGGGTACTTGATTTTGGGATCCCAGTTAGGTTGTTGATTCCCAAAGCCAAGTCCTCTTCTATTGCTACTATGATGTTCTTGTATCCATGAAAGAGCATCGGAGGACCTGTTCCATTTACAGGTTATGTAGTTCATGCTTGACCTTGCCTAGATCCTCATTCAAGACTCTTACCTGCTCATCTTTTTTATACAACTCATCTTTCAGTTTACCTATATTTTCCTCTAGAGTGAGTTGTGTGTAATCAGTTGTCTTCTTACTTAGTTGTGTGTAATCAGTTGTCTTCTTACTTGTTCCTAATTTCAGTTTTAGGTTTTCAGAATTTAGTTCTAGGACATTTGCTTCAAATGCATGAACCTGGTTCTTTAGTGCAGTATTCTCACTAACTCTGAGTTCCAGGTTCTTACACTTTGCTTTTAAAATCACACATTCCTTAGACAACTAATCCTTTTCATTATGTATATCCTCAGATTCATCAATGAAATCTAGAAGTAATTCAGAAAGTTTTTCTTTAGACAAAAACGTAATCTTGTCTTTGAGATGAATTATACTTACCTCAGATTCCTCATCGGAATCTCCAATTTCCATAAGTGTTTGTTCATCTCCATCTTCATCATCTGAGTCCTCGTCTGAGCTTTCTCCCCAAGCAGCAACCATAGCCTTTGTTGATCCTTTGTTTTTCTTGGGATGAACATGTTCCTTCTTCCTGTTTCTTCGTTCAGCTCTTTCCTTTTTTCACTCAATTTTCCATTGAGGACAGTTCTTGATGTGATGATCAGTCTTCCCACACTTGTAGCAACCCTCATTGGTCTGTTTTTCAGGAACTCTTGGTTTGCTGTAGTTTCCACTTCTTACAGAACTCTTTCCTCTCATTAGGTATTTCTTGAAATCCTTTGTGATCATAGCCATCTCATCTTCCTCTAGATCAGAACCTTCAGTGATTCTGAGTGCCAGGCTCCTTTCCTTCTTGGGTACATCCATCTTCATAGTTTGCCTTCTAAGTTCATAAATAGTGAGATTTCCAATCAACTCATCCAACTTAAGAGTTGCAATATTCTTTGATTCCTAAATTGCAGTGATTTTGCTTTCCCAAGAGACTGGAAGAACCCTTGTCAGAATCTTCTCAACTTTGTCTTCTTCAAGAATAATCCTTCGAAGTGACTTAAGTTTATTTGTCAGTGTGGTGAACCTTGTATATATCTCTTGGATGGTTTCCCCTTCCTTCATAGTGAAATTCTCATATTGAGAATATAGTAGGGTTCCTCTGGACCTCTTCACTTGAGGTGTTCCTTCATGAGCCACTTGCAAAGTGTCCCAAATTTCCTTAGCAGTAGTACAGCTTTAAATTCTGTTGTACTCGTCTGGACCAAGTCCACACACAAGCCATTTCTTGGCCTTGACATTCTTCTCCCATTTACTCAAGTCCTCAGCAGTGCAGTCAGCTCTTGTTTTTTGGCACATCTACTCCTTCAGCATTCTTTTTCATGGTAGCCAGGGGACCGTCAGTGACAATGTCTCATAGCTCGTAGTCTTCTTCTATGATGTGGTCTCTCATTTTGTTTTTCCACCAGGAGTAGTACTGGCCATTGAAGAGTGGTGGCCTAGCAGTTGATTGTCCTTCCCAATTTCCAGGTGGTGCACTCATCTTGATCTTCTCCTAAGGTGTTAGCCTCTTCAAGGATAACCTGCTCTGATACCAATTGATATTGTATACTTCAATACCACACAAGAGGGGGGTGATTTGTGTGGTGACCAATTTTTCGCTTACACTGGTTATGGAAAAATATGGTTCTTCTAAGTGTTCCTTAACCTACTATTGCTGAAATAGTAAATGCGGAAAGTAAAGAACACAAGTATTTTACGTGGAAAACACCTGGCTCAAAAGGTGAAAAAACCACGACCTACGTCCCAGTAGTATTTTCTCAAACTCTTCACTAAATCACTGAGCCAAAAACTGCATTTACAAAAATACTTTTGTAAACTTAGGATTAACTCTAATCCCTTGTAGCAAACAGCCTCTAACTGTTACGACAACTTCAAGTTAACTCTAACTTGAATACTCTAAGTGCCTATTACAAATGCCTCTAGATAAAGCTGAAAGATACAATATGAAAATACCTACTACAATTGAACTAGAATAAAAGACAGACAATTGGAACTGGTTCTTCTATCTGGTTCAAGTAGCTTCAGGTTTGCACACTTGAATCACACACGAATTGCTTGCAAAATGCCTTGCTATTTTGCTCTCAATTCCTATTTAACTTCTGCGTTTGTGCATACCTGTAAAATGAGAATATCCTGCAATATATAGAGTTAATAGATAAAGAAATAACTAGAGTTCTAATGCTACTCTTCCTTGGTGGAAGAGTTCTAGTTGATCTCAACTCCTAACTCCTTCCTTATCTTGGATAATGTTCTCTTTAAGTAAGGAGTGCTTCTCCTTATAAATTATTCAACCTTTTGGATCAGAAGATATTAATTATTCCAAGTTAAGATTATCTCTTTCATGTGCATCCCACATGCTTGAATCTGCCCGTGTCTATGTACACCAGGGATGGACCTGGTTCATGCATGAGTTCCTTTGTCAATCTTCAAAACTATCCTTCACTTAGGCCAACAGTTTCAACAATAACAATTTCGCCTCAACATGATAACGGCCTTCACAACCTCAACACCAACAACTCAATAATGAGATAATGTATAACCACGATATTAAATAATAATGGCCTACAATGAAATAGATAACGTATAACAATGACTTCAAATAGTAAAAATCAACAAGGAAAGAGATGACATGAACAATAACTTCAAGTAATGATAATCAGGAATGAAGGGGATAACACGAACAATAACTTCAAATAATGATAATTAACAATGAAGAGATAGCATGTAATAATAAAAGAGGCATCACGTTCAACTAAGACATGAGAGCAATTTATCAAGTAGCTTGTAGAATAAGTTTTTTAAAAAGTCAATTAAGGCATGTACGGATAGACTAACACAAACAAAAATAGATTAACTAAGAGAATTTAGAACATGATATGGCATTTCAACTAAAGCATGAAAAAATGGTCTAAGTAGCCTAAACCGACCAAATACCACGTACAACCCGTGTACCCACTCATCACCTTGCGTACACAGTTTTCACATAATACAAATAATTAATCAATACCAATCCTAAGGAGTAGTTCCCCCACTCAAAATTAGGCAAGACACTTAGCTCAACTAGGCCAACTCAACCCTTCGAAATAGTTTTTCCCCTAAAATTCGTCTCCACACGGCTCAAATCCAATGGAAAAAACTTGAATAACATTCTTGAATTCTTTCAATCCAAACTTTCAAGATGAGAAAAATTCCAACAACATTAATAGCCAAAAATATATAGTTGTTCTATCTCGTTTCTTCTGTCAAACGATCCCGAAACTCACTTTTGTGCCTCCAACAGATTCCTCATGAAATTCCAGTCAAGTTAGGCTTTTGAATCACTTCATTTGACCTTATAATAAAGGAGATATGTTGGTTTCAATATTTAAAATAGTGCAGATTTTTAAATACGAATTCAGTAGCAATTTCGTAATTAATCTAAAAACTCTGGCAACCCAATTCTTAGTAAAATGGCCATAAATTCCTCATACGATGTCGAAACTTGATGATTTTAGTTGCTATGGTTCAAATTATGATACGGATATAATGGTTTAGTCGAAATATAAATCAAAGGCCGTTTGCTCAATATGGTAACCTTTATACTCAAATCAACGCCGAAACCAAAAACAATCACTGTACAACCCAAACTTATCCAAAACTCATCGAAATTTAACCAAACTTTGTGGACATGTCCCAAAATCATCATACAAACTTATTGGAATAACTAAACCCCGATTCTGAGTCCGTTTACACAAAAGTTAGATCTTGGTCAACTCTTCCAACTTAAAGCTTCTAAAACGATAATCATTCTTCCAAATTAATCTCGAACCGCGCAAAAATCGAAATCAACCATACACGCAAGTCATAATACATAGTATGAAGCTACTCAAAGTCTCAAACCACCGAATAGAATGCTAAAGCTCAAAACGACCGGTCAAGTCGTTACATATACTTTCTTTAGAAGATACTCTACCTCGCTAGTCTACAATCTACAGTCCTATGCCCATGATCATTATGAAATTAACACCAGAATTCTTAGATTTTGTTACTAGGATCTGACCTGATTTCTCTAGTCCATCTTACCTTATCTCCCATTCTTTTAGAACAACTACCAGATAAGAAATGCTCACGCTAAATTTATAGCCAGCTAACTTTGATATGAAACGGTAGTCACTAGCTTTGACTAGTCTAACTCTTTTCATGTTTGGGATGGAGCCACTTTACCCTTTTGCCTGGAACCCATGCTTTCACGACTTGAGTCCGGATTTCAGTTGAGTTCTCATCAGGCGATCGTTGTATTTGTTCCCAGATTTAGGTTGAGCTACCGTATCATCCTCTATCCGAAGTCTAGTACTATTCTGGAGGCTCTCTTTTAGTCTTCTAGTGGTTTAGAACTTCTCCCATTCAAATTCTTAGCAAAGGCTACCGCGATCCAATTATATGGTACAAGTGATAGCAATATCATTTTTCTTTAAAATCGATCCACGAATTCTCAGAGCAGCTCAGTGCTTCCCTATTGGATCTCATAATTGTCCTTCATTTGTTTTTCAACCTTTTGTGACCCGGAATATGCTTTAACTAAGGCATTTGCATGTTTAGCACATGAACCGATTAAAGTTTCAGGGAGGAGAGAATACCACATTTATGCCTCTTTGATGATGGTTTCCCTGAACTTCTTCACCAACACTGACTTGCAACTTGTTAGTTTTGGCTTTTTTTAAGCAGATTTTAACTTTTTTAAGCCCTTTTTTTGGTTGTCAAACACTAGTAAAAGTTAAAAAGTGCTTAAAAGCTGGTTTGACCAGCTTTTACGCCCATCCAAACAGGCTCTTGATCTCTTGCTTGGTTAGGTCCTTGCCTTTGACTCGTTTTGTAAAAGCTATAATATGATTTCGGGGATCTGGTGTTTCATCATCTTTGGGAATATCCGGCATCTTGAACTTCTTCGGATCGGCAACAGAGCAACACTTGACTTCTACCGCTGTTGCGAGTAATTGTCCATATCAATTCCTTTGATGACGGGCGGAACTCCCGGGATTCGCTCAATTCGTTCAGTCTGTTCCTTGAGTTGTTTCTACAAAATTAGCACTAAATTCTGTAAATTAAAATTGCTAGTCATATCTATCCCTCCAACTCCGGTATCATTTGGGAGTCCGCCATTATCGGAACTGCAGCTGGAATGAGCAATTCCACTCTTGGTGATGCCGATAATTGTGTACATGCATTCGTAGATAAAGTCAAAATAGCTTCGTTATTTTGTTGATTTCAAGCGCTCTGTTAGATTATAAAGTCTGTCAGATCTAACTATACTACGGATGATTCACCATTTGCAGTCCTTTGAACGATGCGGGATGAGTTGATGCAATTACATTTCATCATTTTCGATCTCATCACCAACTCCATTTTCAAGTACTGAATTGGTTAAATCTCCAGCCATAGTGATTGTTAAATCTAACAGTGAATAAAGAAAAAATTAGTAGAAACTTTGGATGAACAGTGAAATTGCTTGTGTTCCCATAGTTTGCGTCAAATTATTTTAACCTAAAATTTTCTGAATAGGCAAATTAATTAAATTTATAAAAATAAAGCCACAAGCAATCGATTTAACTCAATTTTGATGAAAAATGGATTAGTAATTTTAAAAACAGTAAAATTGAATAATGAAACGATTGTAAAGAAAAGAAAAGAAAAAGTCTTCTTATTGATAAGCTTCTTGGATATTTTTGAATTGCACAATTCCAAGTTGGTTGATAATTTTATAGCGTAACAGTGATAGTAAGTAATTTCTGGAGGGCTAAAAAAAGGGAGAAGTGGAGTTTACATAGTATTGACTAATGTAACTGTTCCCTAAAATCTCGTTTGTCCGTTATCAATCTGATTAATTCGTTCTGACTGTTAGCTTAAAGATTTGTAACTGTTCTGGTGTTTAATGCTCCCGAGTATTTCGTGGTTTGCTGATTGTGTTATCCGTACATGAAAGGGATTTTCGAATAATATGACATTACTATGATCTCGAAACAAATAATTTCGGTAAATAAATAGTCTCGGAAATATTCTTTAACTGACTTTCTGGTTCGCTGCTCCAAATTAATTATTTGACATGAGGGTGACTAGGCATTATTTACCACGTGTCAAGCATTGTATTGTCCACGTGGTGAACTCGTTTTATCAATACAATAAAATTGGTCATTTTGACTTCAAATACAAAATACACATCGGTATTAAGCTAACGTAGAATTGTGGTCTTCACCTTGAGCTTCATTTTTGTGTTGGTCTTCACCTTAAAGTTTCATTTTTGTGTTATTAGTTCTATGTACGTACTTTATCATCACCTTTTATTATATCCTAATCATACACCATTCATACCGGCAAAAGAAGCAGTTGAACATTAAAAAAAAAAGAGTAGTGTATACAGTCGAAATCAGGTATGCCCGATTTTATAGGTTCGAGGAGTCGCTCCGAGCCCGAGTTCAAAAATGGATCGGGCAAGTCCGGTAGGTCGGGCTCGAGCCTGACGACGGAGCACAAGGCTCGGAGGTCGAAGTGCACGATGAACACCGAGGTCGAGTATGACCTACCCCGAGATAATGCCGTTATGGACTTGTAACAGAATAAGCGAGATTCCCGCAATGGCACAAAGATCAAGACGTGAATTTCGGAACAGAATTGTACGAATTCGTACTAGGCGGTTAGATAGCTGTACAATTAGATTCCTTATTAGAAATGGAAATGTACCTTATTTAGGACTCCACTATTATATAAAGGGGAGCCCATTCATTTGTAAAGATCATCAATCATTGGCAAAGAGTATACAATCTTACTTTTCGTTCATCTCTCATCACAATTGTTCCTTATCTTTATTATCCTTCCTTTATTTTACTATTCATACTACTGCACCTCTTCATATATGCCTGCTTGCCTTTTTCACTAAACAACTCTGTTAGATAGCCTTGCTTCAATAAATGTTCTACCTCACCTTGCAATAATCTACAGTATGATGTTCTATGACCGTGACCATTATGGAATTCACACTAGAAGTCTAAGTTTCTTCTGTTTGGATTTGATCTCATCTCTTTGGGCCATCAAAATTTATCTCCCATGCTTCTTAGGACAACAACAAATTTTGAAGTGCTCACATTGAAATTATAGTCTCCAATCCTTGCATTTGTATTATTATCCCTGTTGCGTTCACCACGATCCTTTCTGAATCTTGATGATGACAAACCTGATTCTCTATTTGACAATCTGTGATCAGCCCGTACGTTTTCGAATTTAGAACGAGCTTCCTGTCCAGAAGCCCCCATATAGGGCTCGTATCTACTCTTTCCGGACCTTTTCTCAGATTCTGATTGCCTTGAACTTATTTTCTCTTCGATCCTTGACTGAGCTACGATATCCGCTTCGATCCGCAATTTAGTACTATATCTGTTATAAACATCATTCCATGTCGTGGCAAGGAATTCTCGCAAGCTCTCTTTGAGTCTCCTCGTAGCTTCTGAACTTTTTTCGTTAAAATTGCTCGCAAATGCCATGGCCACCCAGTTGTCAGGTACTCTAGGTAACAACATTCTTTCTCGTTGGAATCTGTCTACAAATTCTCGATGTAACTCTGTATCTCCCTGCTTCACCTTAAATGTGTCTTCCATTCTCTTTTCTACTTTTTGTGCACCCGAATGTGCTTTTATAAACAAATCTGCAAGCTCAGCAAAAGAGTCAATAGAATTTTCAGGTAATAGAGAGTACTAAGTTAGCGCTCCTTTGGTAAGAGTCTCCCCAAGCTTTTTGACCAGCACATATTCAGTTTCCTGCTTGGTTAAATCGTTGCCTTTTACTCCTGTGGTGAATGAAGTAACGTGGTCACGTGGGTCAGTCGTCCCATCGTATTTTGGGATGTCAGGCATTTTGAATTTTTTGGGAATTGGTAGTGGAGCTGCACTTGGTTTCCATGGTTGTTGCGAATATTTATCAATATCGATCCCTTTGATGACAGGTGGTACGCCAGGTATTTGCTCAATACGGTTGTTTTGTTCCTTCACCTGTTTCTGCAAGGTTAGTACTAAAGATTGTAAATCAGAATTATTAGTCATACCTGGTCTCCCTTCGCGTGATTCGTTGGGAGTTCCTTCGCTTCCAGAATTAGCCAGTCCTGAATGTGGATTTTCCACAGTTGCGGTATTGTTTGGAGGAGGAGTTGGCGATACAGTTGGTAGCCCCCTCACGAAAGCCTAGAGAGCATCATTCACATATTCAATAATTAATTGCTTCACAGTATCTTGCTCACCAGTTTGTTCATTCCCAAGTTGGTCATTGTTTTGAGTAGTGGATCTTTCTGGTATTGGTTCTCTCGAATCACGTGGGGTTCCTTGAGGTGATGGAACTGGAGTTCCTACTGCTTGTTGGTTGTTGTTGTTGACATTTGACATGATTCAGTTAAGAAAGAATCATTTGGAAAGTGAGAAAGGATTATCAGATTCTCGGTAACGGAACCAATTTGTTTAACCAAAGAATCAGATTCTCAGTCAAAGCTTATTTTAAGAAGTACTCGGGCTACTGATAATCTAGAAATCTAATATTTCCACAGAAACAATAAAGGAAATAGGAGCAGAGAATTGTAAAGAAATTAATAGAAAGCACAAAAGAGTAAAATATAATCCAATCGTAATCAGAATGTGTCCATACAAATAACATTTCTTTCCTTTTTATAGGGAACTTCAGGTACAACGCCTACTCCTCTTTATGATTGAGCCATAATGAGCATTAATATCAGTAATGAAACGTTATAATAGGTAATCGTAACTGTTTCGTGAAGATTCTATAATGTTTAGACTCATTAATTTAAGATCTATGAATCTGACCTCTTTTCTGTCCTGGTTCATTTTGACCGTGTCTCTTCAACTCTTTGAATAGACTCGAGTGCCCGTTTCTAGTCATCTCGTGGGTATTTAGCTCGTATCTATTAAGACTCGTACCTCTTTCAAAGTACTTGTCCAGCTGTCGCTTTTCTATTGATCCACGTGACTTGCCATGTCATCTACTTTATTAATTCCACGTGTAATATTTATTTTTACCAATACATCGAGGGCCTCGGGTGGATTTCGGACAAAGGAGCTGCTGGATTTTATTTTTTCTGCTGCAAAAGCTGTTTTTGGACAGCCATTAGTGCAATCGCAGAGCTGATTTTGGAAGCTTATATATCAAAATTTATAAGGAATCTGAAAAGTTTTAAAACATAAAAGTTGTAGTTCTTTGATTTTAGTTTCCAGAAAGTTAAACCATTCATCATTTGGATATTCGATCAGAAAGTTATGGTCGATTGGATGAAGGCTGGTAAAGTAGTTTCGCCAGAAATTTCTAATATGTTGAGCCAATTTTGAAAGCTTATATCTAGAATTATATAAGGAGTTATATGGTCTATAACCTATCAAATGAAAGGTCTTCGAGTCTAGTTTCTAACACTTCAAACCGTTCATCATTTGGATATTTTTACAAGGAGGTATGGGCGTTATTGTAGAAGGTGTCCAGCAGGGGAAAACTTGTAATGCGAGATACAACCTGCAGAGCACAAGGTACAACTCGCTGAAGCACCTATGCCTATATAAGGCAGTCGGGAAGCAGCCATTTTTGGGGATTTTCTTGAGCTAGTGATTGGTTCTTTCATGATGGATTCGACCTTGGGAACTACTTAAGAATACAAGGTGAGTTTGTTTTGGATATTTTAAGTTAATAACATCCTATTAACACTAGTATTAATATCAATCAATCTTTGAAATCCCTAGAAATCCTTTAAGTTGTTCAAGAACACCAAATTTTCCAAACATTGGATTTTTAAGGAAAAGCTTTAGGAAGGTAATACTAATGCTTCAAGCCCATTTCTTATGAGTCGGTGAGAGGTATTCTAATATTTGTTTCAAGTTGTTATGATTGGATAATTGATTTCATAAACCCTAGTTCATGGTATGAATAGTATTCTTGAGAAAATGAAGGAGAGATAAATAGCATTTTTAGAAATGAAATTAAAGGATGCAATGAACCTATGGAATCATTTTCTAGCTTAATTGGAAGTGTTCAACTAAGTAATCACTAAATTGAATATTTTGAAAATGTTGGTTAAGGAAGACGATGAATAGTAACTTGGCAGTGTTGGAGAATTAATGTAGTATCATTGATGACTTCAAATGTATATTAAATGATAAGAGTGGAGGTGAATGTGCTAGTAAGTGAACCTATTAGACGATTTGAATTGGAGGCTTGTAGTCAACTTGTGAGCCATAAATGGATATTGATAAATATGTTTGAGTCATATTTTGATTGTAATTGAGATTGTAATTGTAGATATCAATTTGTTGGTGGCGTATGAGTATTTTACTCAATGTTACGATGTCGATGGAGGATTAAAAGCTTGTGAATGTTAATAAAATAAAAAATGAGTTTTGGAGCGTTGGGCATCGGTCGAGTTGTTTGAAAGGCTTGGGAGCCGGCTATGGAACTCCGGAGTGAGGTAAGTCTCATTTCTAACCTTGTAAGAGGGAATTAACCCCATAGGTGAAATAAGTAAATATGTGCTTCTATTTGTGGGGGCTACATACGCAAGAGGTGACGAGAGTCCGTGCGTAGCTACTATTATGCCTAAGTCCGGGTAGTCTAGGACCCAAAAGCATGCTTTACTTGCCGTACTTGTAATTTTATTGACAATGTAAATGGCCTAAATCATATCAAACTTGGTAAATAAATTTCTAAAGGGCTAAACATCACTTTCTTGACTGTTAAAAAAGAAGTTGTCATTTCCTTGGGTAATTGTTTCCCCGATGAAGTCTTGGTTGACTGTTTGAATGTGTATACCTATGTGTACCCGTGTCGCATGTATGATTCGCGAGCGGGGTAATTCTCTTATTTATATTTGACCGCGTCGCATGTATGATTCACGAGCAGAGTAATAGATGTATCTATGGTTTGCGCCATTCGACCCTCTGGCAGTGCACAATTTAAATATTATGTTGGATCGGACAGTACGACCTCGACATGATTTGCACATGACTTTCTTGATTGTTTTTGGAATTATTGATAATTGATGTGGCCTCATTGGTCGGGGATGTATATTGTTAAAAAGATGGAAATAAGTTTGAAAATTTCTATTAACAAAAGAAATGTTTACCTGCTTCATGATTATTGAGTTTGCAGTCGCCTTATAAAATCCATGAGTTTTCAAATTATTGGTATTACATTATTAGACCACTAGTAAATGTCGAAGTCGACCTCTCGTCACTAATTCTTCGAGGTTAGACTGGATACTTACTGGGTACGCGTTATTTTCGTACTCATACTACACTTGCTGTGCATTTTTGTTGCACAGACACATGTATGTCTAGTGGCCTCGTTGGGCGCAGCGGCTTGGTTGATACAGAGACTTAGGTGAGCTGCCTCTCTCGAGATGACCCGCAACCAGCAGAGTCTCCTTCAGAGTATTGTATTTTCTTTTCTGTCCAATTTGTATTCCGGACAGTTATTGTATTACATTTTAAATTCCTAAAAATTGCTCATGCACTTGTGACACCGGGTTCTGGGATGACTATGGGGTTATTCAGTATTTAAATTTGCTAAAGACATCATTATTTACTCAGTGAAGTTCATTATTTATTGTTAAATGCAAGGAAAATAAATGATTTAAAAAAAAATACTAAAATGAGAAATTGATTAACTTCTTGGTGTTGGCTTGCCTGACAGTGGTGTCCGGCGCCATCACGACCATTAATGGATTTTGGGTCATGACAGGCTTGGACTATTTAAACCCCCTTGTTGTGAGCCATGGAGGTGTTGTCCCTCGGATTGCTAGAATCTCAGCTAGCCACGGGCAGACTGCATCACCCATAGCTAGTTTTTCCAAATATTGCACTGCTTCTACTTCCTCAAATCCCACATATTGGTTCAGTGCACGGGAGTCAAAGCGGATTTTCAAATTCCGGACTTTCATCACCTTGGTACCTTTTTTGATGTGAGCAACGTTGGCATAGAATTCTTTGACTAGGTGTTCATTTGCATCTAACATGCTGGAGGTGAACTATTTCCATCCTTTGCGCTCTTGGAATTGTTTGAGGACATTAGGGTTATGCTTGTTTAAATCTTTCGTCAAGAATTGTCACTCAAGAGTGAGCGACCTTTGCGACCACCATTCCCTGAATTTGGCAAAGGCATTTGCACTGACGAATCTGTCCTCCCATAGTTATGGCCTCTTTGATCTTTCCAACCCACCCACTACAGTATCACCCCTTCTCCCATCGTCCGGGATCTCATCATCATCATCCACATTAATAGGATTGGCTGGAACAGGTGGGGAAGAGGGCTTAGAGGCTTGACTACCTCCCTCCGAACCTTCAGACGAACTGGAAGAGGAAGTTGATTCATTTACAAGGCAGAGTCTCCCCGGGAATTGTTGTGATTGGGCTTTCGGCTGTGCTTGCACGGAGTTACCCTTAGTAGCTTCCCCGGATGGGAGGTACTCACTGGTGTCTGAAGGCTCAGGAGGTCTATTAGCTGTGGCTTTCTTGTTTATGACCCTTTAAACTGAAAGTGGTAGGTTGGTTTTGCCTCGACCCCGGCCTCGGGAGGGTTCTGCCCTCCCTTTTGATGTATCTCCTCTACCACGTGAGCGAACCATTGTCTGCAGCATATAAGTAGTAGAAATCAGTTAGAATTGGAGCTCATAATGTATATAGATGCAGGATTGAAAGTGCATTACACAGTCTCATCAATGGGCAGTGCGGACCGCACAAAAGTGAGTGCGGCCGCAGACTGTCCAGTGCGGACCGCACAAAAATACGTGCCGCCGCACAACCCAAGGTTCAGACTACTGGGGTCTCTGATGTTGCCTCAGTGCGGACCGCACAAAAATGAGTGCGGCCGCACAAACCAATTGCGGACCGCATAATTTTGAGTATGGCCACACAATGTCCTACTAAGGTCTCTGAAGTTTCAACTATGCGGACCGCACAAAAATGAGTGCGGCTGCACAAGTCCACTGCGGACCACACAAAATTGAGTGCGACCGCATAATGTCCTTATCATATTTGCCCTAACTTAGGGAACTGCGGACCACACAAAAATGTGTACGGCCGCATACCCTCTAGTGCTGACCGCACAAAAGTGTGTGCGGCCGCATAATTTGAATTTCACGCGACAGTAAACTAGGGTTCATAAACAGGGATTTTCACTAATTTAGACATGGCTTTTAGCAATTAAGCATGATTAGCTACTTAACCAGGCCCCATTTAGCATTTAAGACACTACCCACATGATGCTAAGCAAGATTAGACCATCTATTGACAATTTAGGCATGAACTTAACCCTAGATAAAAAAAAAACTAAAACAAAGAAAAAGAAAAGGAAGAATCTAAAGCATTGAAATTAACATACCAGTAATGAAGATGCAGATGAGATTCAACACTTGATGAAATGTGGGAAGATTGAGAGCAAAGGGGATATGCACTGTGCTAGGTTGGTCTCAAAGGTCAAAGTTTGTAAAGTGTGAAAAGCTTAGAAAAGTCCTATTTATACTTTGACCTGCCTGGCCCACAACTTACCTGAGTGCGACCGCATAATTTTGGTGCGGTCCACACTCCTTACCTGTTCCTTGAAATGGTGATGTGGTCCGCATAAAAATGACTGTGGCCGCAGACTTTGTGCGGTCCACAAAATATTGTGTGCGGCCGCAAATCCTTAAGGAATTTTGTCAGGCCAAATTTCAGAGACCTTGCATTTTTCATCTCTCAGTTGTGCGACCACACACAGAATTGTGCGGCCGCAGAGTGATTGTGCGGTCCGCACTGTCTCAACACTTAGCTAATTTTTTCCTTGCAAAGTTCCTGCAATGCACACCTATATTCCTGCATACACTTCACAACCAGTTAGCCCAAAACAATGCCTAATCTATAAAAGAAAATCAAGAGAAAGAAAAACACATGGGTTGCCTCCCAAGAAGCGCCTGATTTAATATCGCGGCACGCCGCATGTTACCATCAATCACTTGAAATGGAGCAATGCCACAACGTGGCCATCATCAACCTTGCGAAGATAGTGCTTCACCCGGTGCCGATTGACTCTAAACATCTCACCATTCTTATTTTTCAGATCTAGAGCACCAAAAGGTGTCATATGTACAACTTCAAAAGGGCCACTCCACTTTGATTTCATCTTTCCCAGAAACATCCGCAACCGAGAGTTGAATAAAAGCACAAGGTCACTTTCTTTGAATTTCTTGTTCCGGATATACTTATCATAGAGGTACTTCATCTTGTCCTTATACAAGGACGAACTGGAGTAAGCATGGAACCGGAACTCAGCAAGTTCATTCAATTGCTCCACCCTAAGATTTGCAGCTACATCTCACTCAAGGTTTAGCTTCTTTAATGCCCACATGGCCTTATGCTCTAGTTCCCCCGGAAGGTGACAAGCTTTCCTGAACCCCAACCGATACGGAGACATACCAATTGGTGTTTTGTAAGCTGTTCTATAGGCCCAAAAAGCATCGTCAAGTTTCTTCGACCAATCAGTCCGATTTGCATTAACAGTCTTTGACAGAATACTCTTGCTCTCCCGGTTGGAGACTTCAACCTGTCCACTTGCTTGGGGGTGATAGGGGGTCGACACTTTGTGAGTGACACCATACTTGGAGAGTAAAGTATCAAAGGCTTTGTTGCAAAAGTGTGATCCCCTGTCACTAATGATGGCCCTTGGGGTACCAAACCTTATGAATATGTTCTTCTTCAAGAAAGCTACCACACTTCGAGCTTCATTATTGGACAAAGCCACAACTTCAACCCATTTGAACACGATAATCCACAGCAACCAAAATATAGGTGTTCCCACATGAGCTCACAAATGGACCCATACAATCGATGCCCCACACATCAAAAATATCAATCTCTAGGATGGTGGTGAGGGGCATCTCATTTTTCTTGGAGATCCCACCGACCCTTTGGCATTCATCACAATGCTTAACGAGCTCGCTAGCATCCTTGTAAAGGGTAGGCCAATAGAATCCACATCTTAGCACTTTTGTAGCAGTTCTCGCTCCACCATGGTGACCACCATATGGTGAAGAGTGGCAAGCTTCAAGAATACCTAATTGTTCTTCTTCTGGTACACATCTTCGGATAACACCATCAGTGCAAATTTTGAAGAGATATGGCTTATCCCAATAGTAGTCCAGGCAGTCCCGTTTGAGCTTCTTCCTTTGGTTTGAAGATAACTCATTCGGAACAATGCCGCTCATAAGATAGTTGGCCACATCGGCAAATCATGGCATCCCGGTCATAGAAATGGAAAGGAGTTATTCGTCCATGAATCATTGATCTCAAGGCCATCATGTGGCCTCCCCTCCTCCTCCAATCGGGACAAGTGGTCTACCACTTGGTTTTCACTCCCCTTGTGGTCTTGGATTTCAAGATCAAATTCTTGTAGAAGAAGTACCCACCACATCCATCTTGCCTTAGAGTCTTTCTTGCTCATCAAATAACGAAGTGCCGCATGGTCGGTGTGAACAATCAACTTTGTACCCATTAGGTACGGGCGGAACTTTTCCATAGCAAAGACAATGGCTAGGAGTTCTTTCTCGGTCACCGTATAGTTGACTTAGGCCTCGTTCATGGTCTTACTAGCATAGTAGACCGGATGGAAGATCTTGTTAATTCGTTTCCCCAATACTGCTCCAACTGCCACATCGCTTGCATCACACATGAGCTCAAATGGTAAGCTCCAATTTGGTGCGGTAATAATAGGAGTGGTAGTCAACTTATATTCACTTCTTTCTTTTCTTTGGATCAAAACATCTTCTTTTGGTCATTTCGAACCCTGTGCCTCGAGGTATAACCTGCTTAGGCACCAAAACAAAAGAACGAAATTTTTCTGCCCTAGTTTTCACTAGGAAAATTTCGTGAGTTATTGAAAGTAATAAAAAGTCGGGATTGGTGTTCCCTGGGAAAATAAAGACAAGGGAGTGGAGACCCTATGTTGTGAAAAGCGACTAGGGAGTGGAGACCCTATGTATAAAACAAAGTCAACTGGGAGTTGAGACTCTATGTTAGAAAAGCGACTAGGGAGTGGAGACCTGTCACGACCCAAATTCCCAACCGTCGGGATCGTGATGGCGCCTAACATCATACTCGGTAGACAAGCCAATGTTAGAATTTAGCTAACCATTTTCTTTTATAATTAATTGAATATAAGTAGATAGTTTAAATCAGGTGATAGCAAATGCGAAATTTAAATAAATATTGCTTAACCTTGAAACTATTACTACCACCCAGAACTGGTGTCACAATCCACGAACGTTCTATGAATAGCTACAAATATTGGTCTGAAAGAAAAGTACATCTGTCTCGAAAGAAAATAAAACAGAAATGTAGGACATAGGAGGGGACGCCAGGGCCTGCGGACGCCTGCAGGACTACCTTGGGTCTCCCGAATGAATGCCTGCAACTGACCCCTCGATCAGCCACAATCAGCTTCGAAATCTGCACAGAAAGTGCAGAGTGCGGTATCAGTATAATCGATCCCATGTACTGATAAGTGCCGAGCCTATCCTCGACGAGGTAGTGACGAGGCTACGATGGGGCATTTATAATATAGCCTGTATACAGTTTATAATAAAGCAAAAAGGGAGTACGAAACGAAACGAAACAGTAACTTGCAGTAAATAAATAAGTAACCCAGCTATCTTGCCAGTACTCAGCTATAACCAATCCTTAAGAGAATTTCAATACTACATAATGAAATCACAGTAGAAGTAGAATACGTAAACAACAAAATAATGCGGCGCGCATCCCGATCCCACCATATAATCAATAACAACATGAACATTCACCCTTATTACTATTGTTGCGGCGTGCAACCCGATCCCACTTTTCCACCCTTATTACTGCTCAATATATCACCCTTATTCCTCTTATTGCGGCGTGCAACCCAATCCCACATGTCCACCCTTATTACTCCTTGTTGCGGCGCGCAATCCGATCTTACCATATAATCACCAGTCACAAAAATAGAGCAAGTATTTCACAATCTAGCTCGAAACCTTTCACATCATTTATGCCTCAAACCAACACAAGCGGAAATCTAAACAATTATGAAACTTCATCAATTAATGTTACACAGCGAGACCAACCAAAAATGTCCCATGAAACACCGACAAACCAACTTAACCAATAATGTGATTCCATGAGCTACGGAATAATTAATACTTTCAATTAAGGAAAACAGCATTTAACAAGAAGCAATTAAACATGGAAACACCAATAAGCATGTAGCAGTTAAGGCAGGAAAACAATATATATTAGGAACGGGGAAGGGAACATGCTAAACAGATAATTTGGCGGCGTATAGGTACTCGTCACCTCACATATACGTCACACACATGAATTTCATATAGCAAATAAGTCGGGGATCCTAATCCCTCAAGTCGAAGTTAGACCAAACACTTACCTCAATCCGACGGCCAACTCAACACTCAATTATCGCTTTTCCTCTATTTTCCGCCTCTGAACCACTCGTATCTAGTCAATATCAACTTAATAACATCAATTATCGCTAAAGAACCCAATTCCAGTGCATAATTATAAGTTTCCCAATAATTTCCCCCAAAAGTCAAAAATCGACCCTGGGCCCCGCTTGGTCAAAACTCGAAGTTCGGACCAAAACCCGATTACCCATTCACCCCCCCCCCCAGCCCAGATATAATTGGTTTTGGAATTCGACCTCAATTTGAGGTCTAAATCCCCAAATCTCAAAATTTCTAAGTTCTACCCAAAAATCCCTAATTCCACCATGAAAATCCTAGATTCTAGGTTGAAATCTTGTAAAAAAAGGTGTAAAAGATTGAACGAAATAAGTTAAGAATCATTTACCTATAATTTGGGGAAGAAATACACTTTGGAAAATCGCCTCTTGAAGTTTAGGTTTTGAAAAATGGGAGAATGAATGAAAAATCCCGTCTAAGTCCAAAGTTATCAGATGCAGATGTCGCATTTGCGACCTGAGCTTTGCAAATGCGAAGCTCGCAATTGCGAAGGGGCTATCGCAATTGCGAAGCCTTCACAATCCTGCTGCCTTCGCAAATGCGAGGAAAGTGTCGCAATTGCGATCACTGACCTCGCAAATGCGGACAAAGGATCGCATTTGCGATCCATAGTCCTCCCAGACTCCCTTCGCAAATACGACCTCAACAGTGATCGCAAATGCCAAACCCGGCCTCACATTTGCGAGGTTTGAGGCCTGCAACACAACTGAAGCACACCAACTATTTTTCTAAGTCCAAATCACTCCGTAGCCTATCTAAAACTCACCCGAGCCCTCGGGGATCCAACCAAAACATGCACACAAGTCTTAAAACATCATACAAACTTGCTCGTGCGATCAAATCGCCAAAATGACACCTAGAACTACGAATTTAGCACCAAATTGCATGAAATTTTCAAGATAGTTTCAAAACTTCTATTTTCTCAACCCAAGGTCCGAATCACGTCAAATAAACTCCTTTTTTCACCAAATTTCACATACATGGCTTAAATATTATATTAAACTTGTACCGGGCTCCGAAACCAAAATACGGCCCGATACCATTGATATCCAACATTAATCAATTTATTTAATTCCATATATTTCCAATATTACAATTTTCATCAAAAACTTATTTCTCGGGTTTGGGGCCTCGGAATTCGATTCCGGGTACACGCCCATGTCCCATATTTGATTACGGACCCATCGGAACCGTCAGAACACAGGTCTGGATCCGTTTACTAAAAATATTGACCGAAATCAACTAAGATCAACTTTTAAAGGTTAAAATTATTATTTTCTCAAATTTTCACATAAATTCTTTTATGAAAATGTGCACGGACTGCGCACGCAAATTGAGGAGAAATAAAATGAAGGTTTGAAGGCCTCAAACCTCTAGATTGGGTTCTAAAACGTAAGATGACCCTTTGGATCATCACAAGACCCTATGTCTAAAATAAAATCATCAACTAGGGAATGAAGACCCTACGTTGGAAAAGTAGATTATGGAGTGGAGATCATATGTCTAAAATAAAATCAACTAGGGAGTGGAGACCCTATGTTGAAAAAACGACTAGGGAGTGGAGACCCTATGTCTAAAATAACTTCAACTAGGGAGTGAATACCCTATGTTGGAAAACAGACTAGGGAGTGGAGACCCTATGTCTAAAAATCATCAACTAGGGAGTAAAGACCCTATGTTGGAAAAGAGACTAGGGAGTGGAGACCCTATGTCTAAAATAAAATCATCAACTAGGGAATGGAGACCCTACGTTGGAAAAGTAGACTAGGGAGTGGAGACCCTATGTCTAAAATAAAATCAACTATGGAGTGGAAACCCTATGTTGGAAAAGCGACTAGGGAGAAGAGATCTTATGTCTAAAATAACTTCAACTAGGGAGTGGAGACCCTATGTTGGAAAAGAAATTAGGGAGTGAAGGCCATATGTCTAAAAATCATCAACTAGAGAGTGAAAATCACCTGTCATAGAATTGCTGTGTTATCCACCTGCCATTTTATACTTTGGTTAAAATGGCTTCTTTTTATTTATCACGTACTTTGGTTCAAATGGCGCAATTTCAGATTCTCGAGAAAATGGCCCTTGATAGGAAGGTGTGGAGGTCGAGCATTAGGGTTGTAGGTTAGGGGGTAGTCGAGCGCTTCTCCTCGCTGCGCCGACTAGTCTGATAGTGTTTTGTCTAGGACTGCTAGCGGTTTTTGTTGTGTTTCATATTTTTTTCTTGTCTTTCACATTTTGGCCTTTCCATTTATTTGTTGTATTTTACGATGCTGATACTATTTTTCTGATTTCTGTTATTATTATGGATCTATTGTCTCTGAGCCGAGGGTCTCCCGGAAACAACCTTTCTATCTCTTCGGGATAGGGGTAAGGTCTGCATACATTCTACCTTCCCCAGACCCCACTAATGAGATTTTACTGGGTTGTTGTTATTGTTGTACTTTGGTTCGAATGCTATTTTTCTTAGTCGTCTTAAAAAGAATGTTAGCATTCAAGCGACTAGAGTGAATGCATCTGTATTCTATATGTAATTCTGAATATTGATTTCTTAATTTTATAACTAAGTTTTACATTTTTGAGACTTCATAAAAACTATACAATAAATAAACAAATTTTATAGCTAATAACGTCAAAAAATGTTTGGAAAAGTTATAGTTTAAGAAAAATTGTTTCATACTACAATACTGCTATTGGCCAAACTCGTGACAACTGAAGACCATGTGATGATGTGAATAATTGAGAGAAGAAACAATTTTGGATTTTAGTCATATGTTAATTAGAATAAGTCAAAATTAACAGCCTGAATCGCTGACAAGATGGTATTTTTAACAAGTACTATTAAACTGTAATTCCAAGAAAATATGATGTATTATGCAACTTCCCAAACATTTGATACTTATTAGAGTCAGATCCAACATTTTGGCACTTCCGCACTACTCACTATTTTATAAGATATAGACCTAAAAACTCTTTTATTGTCGTATTTGGAGAGTTATTTTGCATTTTGTTTCATTTATATTGTATTTTGTTGTTGGGATTCTACCGGGGTTGTTGTTGTACTTTGGTTGAAATTCTATTTGGAAAATGGTCCGAAACCAATCCGAAATACGCCCGAGTCCCTCGGGACCACGTCCGAATATCCCAACAAGTCCCATAACATAATATGGACCTACTCGAGGCCTCAAATACACATAACAACATCAAAACAATGAATCGCACCTTAATTCAAACTTGAAGAACTTTGAACTTTTCAATTCCCATAACTCGTGCCGAAACATAGCAAACCACCCCGGAATGAACCTAAATTTTGCACACAAGTCCCAAATGACATAACGAAGTTAGTCTAATTTTCGGAACTATAATCCGAATCCGATATCCAGAAAGTCAACTCCCGATCAAACTTATGAACTTTCCAAACCTTTAAATTTTCAATTATCGCCAATTTGTGCCTAAACCTTCTAGAAACATCCAAATGCAAATCCGGGCATACGCCCGAGTCCAAAATTACCATCCGGACCTAACGGAACCATCAAAAAAGTTTAATCCGAGGTCAAATGCTAAAAAGTCAAACTTGGTCAACTCTACCAATTTAAAACTTTCTAGTTGAGAATCATTCTTCCAAATCAATTCCGAATAACCTGAAAACCAAAATCAACGATTCACACAAGTCATAATACATCATACGGATCTACTCATGCCCGTAAACTATCGAGTGAAGTGCAAATACTCAAATGCTCAAATAAAATTAAACTAATAAAGTGGTAATAACAATGGATTAAAAATCTGTAATAACTCAAGTAAATATTTAAAATAATAAAACTAACTTAAAAATTATGCGGGTAAAAAATTACGTGCTTACAGTATTAATAATACTTTTTTTGATACACTTTTTGAACCTATGCAATAGTTATGCAAGTATTAGTTATACACCATATTTGGTATTGTCCTATGCATAACTGATGCATAGGCAACCATGCTATTAACAATGCAATGGGTTTTACTGCATGCATTGCGATAACTATAATCTTATCTAACGGAGCAATGCATGCATTAAAACCCATTGCATGTATTAAACGACCCCATTGTATTAACAACCATGATATTAACAATGCATGCATTAAAACCCATTGCATTGTTAATACCATGGTTTCTTATGCATTAGTTATGTGAGCACCTAATTTTTTCCCCACATAGAAATTACTCCTAAAAATAGTCCAATTTTTTTTTTTTTTTATTTTATTTTATGAATTTCAGGAGTTTTTCTTTATTTGATTTTGCATTTAGTTGCATATTTAATAACTTAAAATAATAGAAAAATAATAAAAAATATTCAATGTTGCATTGCATAAGCATTTTAGATCTTAATTGTATTTCAGATTTAATTACACGAGTTAATCGCATTATTAAACAAAAATCACAAAAATATTAGTCATTTTACATTTTTTAGCTTTTAGCCTTAAATTAGTAATTTCATTTCATTAGTTTTAAGTTGATTAATTATTTAAATATTAAAAATAGATAATTAGGTTTAATTCCACAAATTAGATTTGATTTAGGACTTAATTTAGATTTTAATTAATTTGGTTAGGGTTTAATATCAATGAAAATCAAAGGAAAAGAAAACAAACAAAAGAAAAGGGGGAAATTTTTTAGTTTAAATCGGATTGGGCCAGTCTCAAAGAGCCCAAACGAATTCCCATATAAGCCCAATTCACCCCGACCCGCCTGGCCCATTCGCCCTTCCCCCTCATTAAAAGTCCCTTTCCCCTTAACCCTAAAAAGAAAAAATCCCCCATTTTCTGTAAAAAAAAAAAAAAAAAACCAAGCAGCCGCCCCTTATTCCTCCGTCATCTCCAAACAGACTCCCCTTCTCAAAATACACCACACCCTAGCCGCTCCATCACAGACCTCCCTCCCACACTTTCCTCTCCTCTCACACACAGGAAAATTCACGATCAAATAGCTGAAAATTTCTGGGTTCGAACTTTAGGATCTCAGATCTGAAACAAAAACTTCAAAAAAAAGAAGAAGAGAAATTCTGGAAAAGAAAGTTGTTTCGAAGCCTTTCTCCTTCATTTGGTATTTCTGGAAAGTTAAAGGGTCTTTTGGGCTGTTGAAAGTATTTTTTTTTTTTGGAGCTTGCTGATTTTCTCTGCCGATTGTTAACTGAGCTTCATCTTCTGCTTCTAAGCTTTATTTGGTTATTCCTTGTTGGTGATTTCATCTCTAGGTATGTTTCACATTTTAAGCCATCTAATTGAATTGATGAATGAATATCAGCTGTTTGATACCGTGTCATAATTCCAGCCTATTTATTTGCTTACTGAGTGGTTCTAATTTGACCATATGTGTTGTTATTTGTTCGTTTAAAATGAGTCAAATACTCAGTAACGTATGAGTTAATTTCTGTTATGCAACATCAATTACTGATTATTGTGTTAGCCAATCTTTGCTCACTAGTTAATGACTTCATATCCATTTGGATCTATGAATTTGAATACCAGTGGATTAAATATATGTATGATGAAGAAATCAGCTCAATGAAGTGGATGTGTGATTCTGCTGCCACACGATTAGGAAAAGAACAATGTGTACCTCTTGTGTTGTATTTTGTAGTTTCGCCAATGTACTCGTCTGTGTTTAAAGTGATAGACTCCTCCTGCTCAATTGTTATTGATTCATTATCTGATGTTAAACTTGAAACTATGTTGTTTTAATTGGTTTAGTAGTTTTTGGTGTTATAAAAACACAATTTTAGTAGTGGAACGTATGAATCAAGTGTTAATTGTGTTAAATCTGACTTCCAAAATGAACTCCAATGCGGCAAAGGCCCAGAGAATTAGAATCAATTAATACCTCATACTTTTCAATAACTCTTTCCATAACACATGACCTTTATAGTCAATCTCAAACATAGAGAATGAATAATTTCAAACACCGTAGTTTGCTTTAGGCGCGTAATTAAATCATCACGACTATGGGTACAGTTCCCGTGGCATAGTCGTGGTACATAATCCCCAATTCGGGTGCGCATTTCATGTGACCCGACCATAACTTCAAACAATAATAAAATTAACATGTTGTAAAGCACGGGTGCGTTTCACGTGGTGTGATTTGCGATGTGTACAAAAATAACAAGTGCGCGACACCGCGACTTGTTTAAATCATCACGACTTGTTTCCACCGCGGGTCACCATCGGTCAGTGTTGCTCTTCTTTTTTATTTTTAAAAAATTCCGGACATTGACTGTTTTCTTTTCTTCGTTGACGTGTCAATTTTTCATTGGTTTGATATGCCATGTTATTGGTAAGTGATATTTAGAGTTGTCTAATTTGTGTTCAATTGCTACATTTTTCATGGAGATTAAGTGTTTAATAGGAATAAGGCAGTGAAAAATTTGGACAAGTTTAAGGGGCCATGTATGTATTCAGCCTTTTATTTATTTAAGTTTAAGTTCTGATGCTTTAAAAAATATTTACACAATCAGGTCACTTAAAATGTAATAATTGCAGCTAATTTGATTTGTAAAACTAGTATGGTTGGCATACAAATCAAATTAGCATAGCTACAATTATATTTTAAGTGACCTGATTGTGTAAATAATTTTTAAAGCATCAAAACTTAAACTTAAATAAATAAAATGTATATATATGTTCATTGTAATTTTGGAGCCACTTCACAAATATGTAGTGTGCGCTAGCGGTGCTCTTCACCCACTACTTATTCAGATTTTCAGTCAATTACTTAAATATTCCTTACTTTCTTACTCATGGAGCTGTTATTACATGGCAAAGCAAATAAGGCCGAAGATTAAGGGATAAAAATCACAAAGAAAAACATAAGCAAACACGGTACTTTTTCGATTAAGATGCACTATAATCTAATCTAACCAAAGCCTCAGAATAGAAGCAACCATAATTTTTTTTGTAACTAACCTAAAATCTGTTCGTACAATTTAAAAAATAAAGGTAGAAACTTACATAGGCGGCGAGGAGCAAATGTGAATGTACATGGAGAAGGTTTTGCCTTATTTTTTGTTAAAAAAAAAGATGTTCGAATTAGGGCTTATGTTTGTTCTTTTACAGGGAATTTGGCCTCGGGTCAAGTCAATGTTTCCGGTTCAAGTTTTTATTTCCTTTTTAATTTTAAACATGCGTATTAGGTCGATGGGACTTTTTAGTGTCATAGTCCTTCAACACTTTTAGCGGTCGTTTGATAGGGTACATGAGAATAATGATAAATAGGATGTGTTAGTAATGTTGATATTAGAAATGTTTGGATTAGTTATGCTGGCATTAGATGCAGACATATTTCTTATTCATTGTTTGGTTTGATGTATTAAAGCATTGCACAATTTCAAAAAGAATTATTTGTTTGTAAAAATACCTCTTAACCAGTCCATCACTTTATCTTTTTAAAAGAAACATATGTTGAAGAATGTTTTTATATGAAAAGGTTTAAAAAAAATTATTTGATTCAGTATCAAACTTGCATTAATATAATAACACATTTTAATCAAGCATACATTTTGAAGGTCAATTTTGTCTATAATGGGTCGTTTGGTAGGATGCATAAGATAAAATAATGCATGCATTAGCTTTGTGTATTAATTATACTTTGTTTGATACACTTTTTGAACCTATGCATTAGTTATGCAAGCATTAGTTATACACCCTCTTTGGTATTATCATATGCATAACTAATGCATAAGAAACCATGGTATTAACAATGCAATGGGTTTTAATGCTTGCATTGTTAATACCATGGTTGTTATACACCTTATTTGGTATTATCATATGCATAACTAATGCATAAGAAACCTTGGTATTAACAATGCAATGGGTTTTAATGCATGCATTGTTAATACCATGGTTGTTAATACAATGGGGTCGTTTAATGCATGCATTGTTAGCACCCTATTTTTAATGCATGCATTGTTTCGTTAGATTAGATTATAGTTATCACAATGTATGCATTAAAACCCATTGCATTGTTAATACCATGGTTGCCTATGCATTAGTTATGCATGAGACAATACCAAATAAGGTGTATAACTAATGCTTGCATAACTAATGCATAGGTTCAAAAAGTGTATCAAACAAAGTATTAGTAATACACAAAGCTAATGCATGCATTATTTTATCTTATGCATCCTACCAAACGACCCCTTAAAGACAAAATTGTCCTTTAAAATGTATGCTTGATTAAAATGTGCTATTATATTAATGCATGTTTGATACTGAAATTGCTCTCGCTATTGATATCTATACTCAGACAATTTCTTCATTGTAAATTTATAAATCTGTACTTTACTATTATGTACTGGAATGCACTTGTAATCAACTCATTTTTCTTTTATATTTTGAATTCAAAATTTATTTTCCTAATAATCCAAAAGAGTGAAATAAAATTATATCCCTAGTTGATAATTAAATACTTAGCATATTTTCTTTTTTATAAATCAATATCCAGTTCTATACTACAATATAGGTAGACAAATCAAATAATTTTTTTTTAAACCTTTTCATATAAAAACATTCTTCAACATATGTTTCTTTTAAAAAGATAAAGCGATGGACTGGTTATGAGGGTATTTTTACAAACAAATAATTCTTTTAGCAATTGTGCAATGCTTTAATATTAAACCAAACAATGAATAAGAAATATGTCAGCATCTAATGCCAGCATAACTAATCCAAACATTTCTAATATCAACATTACTAACACATCCTATTTATCATTATTCTCATGTACCCTACCAAACGACTTCTAAAATGTTAGAAGGACTATGACACTAAAAAGTCTCATCGACCTAATGCACATGTTTAAAATTAAAAAGGAAATAAAAACTTGAACCGGAAACCTTGACTTTGACCCGAGCCCAAATTCCCTGTAAAAGAACATACATAAGCCCTAATTTGATCAACTTTTTTTTAAAACAAAAAATAAGGCAAAACCCTCTCCTTGTACATTCACATTTGCTCCTCGCCGCCAGGTAAGTTTCTACATTTATTTTTTAAATTGTACGAACAGATTTTATGTTAGTTACAAAAAAATTGTGGTCGCTTCTATTTTTGAGGTTTTGGTTAGATTAGATTATAGTGCATCTTAATTAAAAAAAGTACCGTGTTTGCTTATGTTATTCTTTATGATTTTTATCCCTTAATCTTCGGCCTTATTTGCTTTGCCATGTAATAACAAATCCATAAGTAAGGAATATTTAAGTAATTGACTGAAAATCTGAATAAGTAGTGGGTGAAGAGCACCACTAGCGCACACTATATATTTGTGAAGTGGCTCCAAAATTACAATGAACATATATATACATTTTATTTGTTTAAGTTCTGATGCTTTAAAAAATATTTACACAATCACGTTATCAATTAAAAAAAAAAAAATATTTACACAATCATGTCACTTAAAATGTAATTGCAGCTAATTTGATTTGTATGCTAATTGCGTAAAGAATTTTTACAGTATCAGTTCAACTGATGGTGTAAAAATTCATTGCACTTTCAATGCATTTAAGTTAAGTTTATTTTAGTGGGTTCGAATGCATTGCTTTTGTGATGTTTAATACAACAACCCAGTGAAATCCCACAAGTGGGGTTTGGACTTTTGTGATTTTTAAAAATTGACGGTAATAGTTTGGAGTCTATCTATATATGCAGTGATATCAATCTTGGAAAATGGCGAGCTTGGTATCGCAGAATGCTTCTCATACAATCGGGGTTGAAAAGTCTAAAAGGAAGGCTAAGAAGGAAGTAAGTGAGAAAGAAAGTAATAGGAAGAGAAAGAAAGAGCAAAATGAAGAGAATGATGAATTAGAAGTCGAGCAGTAGAAGGAAATGAAGAAGCTTGAGAACTTATTGTTTGGCTCCTTGTACAATTCTGTTGGGTTCGGGAAGGACGATGAAGAAGAAAAGAGAAATGATGGCGAAAACGATTCTGCTATGTTCTTTGTGGACCGGTTTGCGGATAGTGCGTTGTCTGTTTATGAGGGGGATGCACAGCTGGTGCCACAAGGTATCCACATTGTGGGAAAGGAGGAGCGGAAACCGGTGTGGGTAGATGACGCAGAAGAGAAGACTAGTATCAAAATAGCAAGCGTGAACAGATTGAGGAAGCTGAGGAAAGAAGAGGGTGAGGATGTCATATCTGGTTCCACGTACGTGGCGAGACTAAGGGCTCAACACGCTAAACTTAATCCAGGCACTGAATGGGCCCAAATTGATTCTCAAGGCATAAGCTACAGTTCTGATGATGAAGATTCTGACGAGGAAAGTAAACATACTGAGGGCTACGGTTCAAAGAATGTCAAGTTGGTCGGTGATATTCTTCAATCAAACGAAGATCTTGTTGTCAAAAGTCGCACAAAGTTGTTACCTGGGCTTCTTGAATATTCGAGACTGGTTGATGCAAATGCACCTGATCCTTCAAATGCACCAATAAATTCTGTTCAGTTCCACAGGAATTCTCAGTTGCTCCTTGTTGGTGGATTGGATAAAAAACTCAGATTTTTTCAGATTGACGGGAAACGAAATACAAAGATACAGAGCATCTTTCTTGAGGATTTTCCAATTAAAAAGGCATCTTTCTTACCCAATGGGTGTCAAGTTATTATATCAGGAAGAAGAAAGTTCTTTCATGTCTTAGACTTGGTCAAAGCAAGTGTAGATAAAATAGGTCCTCTAGTCGGCAGGGAAGAAAAGAGCCTGGAAAGTTTTGAGGTTTCTCCTGATTCAGATACAATTGCTTTTCTTGGTAATGAAGGATACATTTTGCTAGTTTCCTCCAAAACAAAGGAGCTAATTGGGTCACTGAAAATGAATGGAACTGTTCGCTCAGTGGCTTTCACCAATGACGGACAACAATTATTGAGCTCTGGTGGAGACAGCCAGATTTACCATTGGGATTTGAGAACAAGAACTTGCATTCATAAAGGTGTTGATGAAGGGTCCATAAATGGTACGGCTCTTTGCACTTCACCAAATGGTAGTTTGTTTGCTGCTGGTTCAGACAGTGGGATAGTAAATATTTATAACAGAGAAGAGTTTTTGGGCGGAAAGAGAAAACCAATCAAGGCGATTGAGAATCTCACAACGAAAGTGGATTTTATGAAATTCAATCATGATGCTCAAATATTAGCCATCAGTTCTAGCATGAAGAAAAACAGCTCAAAGCTAATTCACATTCCATCATTTACAGTTTTTTCAAACTGGCCTTCTCCAAATCAAGCCGTGCACTATCCGCTCTGTTTGGATTTTAGTCCTCATGGAGGATTCATGGCTATGGGAAATGCTGAAGGAAAAGTGTTACTGTACAAGTTGCATCACTACCATGATGCATAGTTTGTTTGTTTAATACTGTTGCCATTATGAGCTACAGATATTTTTGTTAGTGTAGGATGGAGTTCAAAGGCCTTTCAATTGTAGGATGGAGTTCAAAGGAATGATTTCCTTTCAAATTCTGATGTAACAGTATTATTTAAAGTATGGAAAGATTATCTCTGTGATTTTGTTAATTTTAGCAAAGGGTTTGCTTTTAGCAGAGAATTCTTCAAGTGGTCTTCGCTGTTTGTGGTAAAGACTGAATGGTTCTCTCTAATTCCTAGTTTGGGTTACTATTGATGCACTTTTGTGCAAATTACATTCAACTTTAAGTAATTACTGCTGCTAGTTAAAGTAAATACTGTGTAGTAATAATAGTAATTTTACCTGTTTTGTTCTTTTATTTATCTTTACAGTTGAGGTTGATTTGTACATAAGTTAAATTTCAATCTTAAAAATCTTGCCTTTTCCCCCCCTTTTTGTACTCTCGTTGTTTTGGTCTGCTGCTATTAGGCATGTAGGAAATTTTGGGAGGGGGGGAGAATTCAGACACAGAATTTCATATTCAAGTAGAAAATCACCTGTCATAGAATTGCTCTGTTATCCACCTTAAAATGGCTTCTTTTTATTTATCAGGTACTTTGGTTCAAATGGCGCGGTTTCAGATTCCCGAGAACATGATCCTTGATAGGAAGTGCGGGGGTCGAGCATTAGGGTTGTAGGTTAGGGGGTGGTCGAGCATTTTCCTCGCTGCGCCGACTAGTCTGATAGTGTTTTGTCTAGGACTGCTAGCGCTTTTGTTGTGTTTCACATTTTTTTCCTGTCTTTCACATTTTGGCCTTTCCATTTATTTGTTGTATTTTACGATGCTCATACTATTTTTCTGATTTCTGATTTCTGTTGTTGTTACGGATCTATTGTCTCTGAGTCGAGGTTCTCCCGGAAACAGCCTTTCTATCTCTTCGGGATAGGGGTAAGGTCTGCATACATTCTACTCTCCCCAGACCCAACTAGTGAGATTCTACTGGGTTGTTGTTATTGTTGTACTTTGGTTCGAATGCTATTTTTCTTAGTCGTCTTAAAAAGAATGTTAGCATTCAAGCGACTAGAGTGAATGCATCTGTATTCTATATGTAATTCTGAATATCGATTTCTTAATTTTATAACTAAGTTTTACATTTTTGAGACTTCATAAAAACTATACAATAAATAAACAAATTTTATAGCTAATAACGTCAAAAAATGTTTGGAAAAGTTATAGTTTAAGAAAAATTGTTTTATACTACAATACTGCTATTGGCCAAACTTGTGACAACTGCGGACCATGTGATGATGTGAATAATTGAGAGAAGAAACAATTTTGGATTTTAGTCATATGCTTATTAGAATAAGTCAAAATTAACAGCCTGAATCGCTAACAAGATGGTATTTTTAACAAGTACTATTAAACTATAATTCCAAGAAAATGTGATGTATTGTGCAACTTCCCAAACATTTGATACTTATTAGAGTCAGATCCAACATTTTGGCACTTCCGCACTACTCACTATTTTATAAGATATAGACCTAAAAACTCTTTTATTGTCGTCTTTGGAGAGTTATTTTGCATTTTGTTTCATTTATAGTTGCATCTTGTAATTGTATTTTGTTGTTGGGATTCTACTGGGTTGTTGTTGTACTTTGGTTGAAATGCTATTTGGAAAATGGTCCGAAACCAATCTGAAACACGTCCGAGCCCCTCGGGACCACGTCCGAATATCCCAACAAGTCCCATAACATAATATGGACCTACTCGAGGCCTCAAATCACACATAACAAACATCAAAACGATGAATCGCACCTCAATTCAAACTTGAAGAACTTTGAACTTTTCAATTTCCATAACTCGTGCTGAAACATAGCAAACCAACCCGGAATGAACCCAAATTTTGCACACAAGTCCCAAATGACATAACGAAGTTATTTCAATTTTCGGAACCACAATCCGAATCCGATATCTAGAAAGTCAACTACTGGTCAAACTTATGAATTTTCCAAACCTTTAAATTTTCAATTATCGCCAATTTGTGCCAAACCTTCTAGAAACATCCAAATGCAAATGCGGGCATACGCCCGAGCCCAAAATCACCATCCGGACCTAACAGAACTATCAAAAAAGTTTAATCCGAGGTCAAATGCTAAAAAGTTAAACTTGGTCAACTCTTCAAATTTAAAGCTTCCTAATTGAGAATCATTCTTCCAAATCAATTTCGAATAACCCGAAAATCAAAATCGACGATTCACACAAGTCATAAATACATCAGACGGAGCTACTCATGCCCGTAAATTACCGAGCGAAGTGCAAATGCTCAAAACGACCGGTCGGGTCGTTACAACACTATAATTACACTAGGATAAACAAACAGATCGTCGTAATTACATAACTGTATAATTATTAGGATGTGTAATTACTACCCTAGTAATTACACCAATCCAATAACCAGTGGTTTTCCTAATAGACCCTAAATTGTTTGATGGTCGAAGCATTTCAAAGGCATCTAACAAAAATTGTGATGGAATAGATATTAGAAAAATTCTATAGGAAATGCTTGTCCATTTAATGGACCTGACGTCACAAATTCACGATTAATTGGGTCGCAATGCAGGCAAGCGGACACGAGTTCGGAAATTGGAAAAAAGAAAGTACTAGCATTTCGAAGGCTATTTAAGGGATTTGCTGTCCTTGCCCTTTGGCACCTATTCCCCCGCGCAGTTACTTGGGTCGCAGTTTTCTTCATATCCATTCGCTGCGGATTCTCCATTTTCGTAAGCTTGCAGGTACATTTATCTCTCTTCTCTGTATTTATTCACCTATTTATTTTATCTAATAGCAAGTAATTACCTCTGTCTCCGATTCCTTGGAATAGTTTTAGGGTTACGTTGTACTCTTCAATGTACAAGCTTGTGCTGTGTCTTCTCTGCTTTGGGTTTTGTTTGCCTCTGGTGGGATTTGAACCGTGGTTCTTAGGGTTCTTTTCATCATCTTAATTTTTACCTGGATTTGCATAGTAAAACGTTAACTAGGGTTTCGGACTTATTGGCACTTATATTAAAAAAACATCTGATTTTCTTAGCAATTAGAAATGTAGCTTAACCACCGGCTTATACGTGCAATTAATTGTATTGCTTTGTAATTTTTGCAAATTTTATTTGCCCATCGTCTATTGTTCTATGCTCTTTTAAGGTTTTTGTCGTGTGTGGTTTTGTTATCTACTAATACTTAATGGAGAGAGCAGAAGTGGGAAATCACTAAATGTCTGAGACGAGGTGGCAAATTGGGCCGCTAGCTCAAGCTGTGAGTATGCATTGCTTGCTGTACTCCGTTTACCTTGATTTTAGGTAGAAATTGGTTGATGGAATGGAAGTTGAGGAGAATTTCATTTTTGACATTATGGATGCAAAAGGGTTGCCTGGTTTGTGGCTGGAAGTGACCTAAGGGAAAGTTGGGGAGGATTTTTTTGTCTGACATTCTGGATGTGAAAGGTTGCCTGGTTCGTGGATAGAAGTAAGCTATAATTCTCTTCTACATACAGATTACAACTGAAATTCTATTCGACGGAGATGAGAACATTTTTAGTTATTAGTGATTGAAGGATGACACCAAAATCTTAAATCCACTATATCTTCTCTTTGGTGGAAAACAGAATACTGACTACATATGTAAAGACAAGGATAGACAAATCTAAAGGATCCTCAATCTCCAACTTTGAGGTTATTGGCTCAAGTCATTGGGGAGAAAAGGGTCAATAAGGACTTGTTGGTGATGGGTTGGCGGGTTGCGTGTGCTATATCAAATAAATAAAAAGGTTGACTTCATCCATAAATGGTAGTTAGCTCGTCTTCTTTGTTTATTGTTTTTTTTTCTTGTGGGGGGTTGTGGGGGTGAGGCTGTGAAGCAATATAATTGTGTAGTTCGCTTGTTCAGCTAATTTATTGTTAAGTCATAGACAAAGTGAATGCGACGTTGGTTTCAACTAGAGTTTTGGGTTGGGAATGAGTTACGAATAGAAGAAATTATAATTTATGTTCCTTCATATCTGAGAAATTGATTTGGTCCAAATGCAAGTTTTTGTTCGAGCACTAAATCTCCACTGAATCGGAAGTGTACTTTTGGACAAATTATAATTTTCTATTCAACATGTGTTGGAGCAGTGCACCTTACTAGTGAATCATGTGATTGTGCATCTTGAGGTCATTTACTCATTTAGTTTTATGATACAGCATATTACAGTGAGGAGGAATTATATTGCTATGATTGAATTATGCAGGGATGGATAATATGGGAATGGGCTGCATTGGGAAGTTATTGGATTTCTACTAGGTGAAAGTGATTATATAAATTATCAGTGATCTAGTGTATTCACCATTCTTTCTTCGATTGTCTACTGCTTGTTGATTGGTAGCTGGCCTGGGCTTGTATTGTGGAATGTCCTCTCCTCTTTAACTTCTTTTTCCCCAAGAAGTTTCACCTTTTGCTTTCCTAGAGTCAAATGGATTAACTTAAATAAGGGCTTTAAAACATCTTGTAGTTGGTAATAAATTGTAGGGTAACTTTCGTAACCTTCTTTTATGAAGAGTAATTTTGGCAAATTTTAATTTTTTCTTTTCAAAAGTGTGAACTACTATACTTTGAAATTAGGCAAGTTGACCATTGGGAATTCAGATAGTACTTACGGAATTGGGATAAGGGAGTAGTTTTACCTTTTCTTTTTTCAAAAAAAGGTGAAGACTAAGAACAAGAAACTTAACACTTGCCAAAACTAGAAAAGGAAGTGAATGGACTAGTGTATAAATTGATGCAATGGGTCCATTCAAACTTTCAAGTTTCAAGTTAAGATGAAGTTGCCAAGAGCTATGGTGTGGCACAAATAGCTCGGTAGGTGAACGTAGTACATCTCCACTCCAAGATAGGAACCTCATCTAGCAGTTAGCACTTGTGCTGCAATTAAGGCTTCGGATTTGGTACGCCGTTTTATAAAGGGGGAGGGGTGGGTGTAATGGAGATCTTCTAGGGTTGTAGCGCCATTCAGTGTTATCAAAAGCGAAAAGCGTAAAAAAGCTCTAAGGTCTGTTGGTGCTTTAAGCGCAAAGCGCAAATAAAGCGTGGGCTTTAATGGAGAAAGGTGCAAATGGTGAAAAATTACAAATATGTATGTGTAGTCCAAGACTAATATCTATAACCATAAATACCAAATATATAGACAAAAATTGAAGAAAATTTACGATAAAGTGAAATATCAATTGTTTAATGTTGCCTCTTCAGGATTACACTTATTGGCAAGGAAAAGCATGTCTTAGAGCCTTGATGACAACACTGAACCTAAGCGAGGCGAAGCGAGACGCTCAACATATTTTGAGCCTCGCATCAAGGCTTAAGCGCGCTTTAAGCACGCCTTTGATAACACTGGCGACATGCAGCATAGCTGAGGTGATAACAGGGGAGAAAAGGGCATAAGGTAGTCCCTTGCTGCTATTGGGGGTGGTGTAGTAGCTAGCTTTTTTAATGCTATTTAGCAAATTTTCGCCCAATTTGTAATACTTGCTCTTATCAATGGGTTGTGTTACTTGGGACTTTGGTGGGACTGGTGGGGGGGTTGAGGATTCATACTTGGCAAGATGTTAAAAGTTAGGATTATATGTATGGACAGAAATGCAGAAATGATACAGGGGCATGGTCAATGATATTTAAAAAGGAAATAAGGGACCTTGTGCTTAATGTAATTAATTTTTAATAAAGAACTGTGGTCCTTCCCTACTAAAGAGATTGTACATCTTCAATAGACATGAAGAGCACACACTCTGGAATGATATTCATAACTCCTTGCTCTTGAGCAGTTTCTTCATTGGGCATCTACTCCTAGTAGAAGCTACTGCACAGTGATGTACATTCATCTCCACCTAACAAAAGAGTGAACAATCAATAACAATGGCGAGGAAGTTTACACTTAAGCTTCTGTTCTTTCTGTGAGTAGCCAATATGTCACTTGTTTCGTTTGATTACAGTTTGAAAAGAAGGAAAGTAACATTGGACTGAGAAATATTACCTGATCTCTTACCACTTGACATATATGTTGTATTCTCTGTTTTAAGTAGTTTATATTTCGAAGTAGTAGCTGTTGTTTGCAAAACTGTGCCTTTTACCTACACTTATATCACTTTTCTGCTGGTTACTGAAGCTATCTCTATATTTTTATGAAGTTGAAAGCCATTATGAGATCGTCTGTGGTGACTAGAATGTTAATGATAATGTGTGGGTATCTATTTTCCACGAGATGTGCACAGTATGTAGGATGTGGCTGGAGACGAAGTTTCCTGTGTCAACAGCTTTTTAGTGTATATAACCTTGATGTCTAAGTGATCTTGCTATTGTGTAGTGTCTCCTTAGTGGTGTTGGGGGTTTGGTATATAAATCATGGGGAGTAGAGGTTTTTTATGGATTTGTGATGTGGTCTTGGATGTGTGGTTGTGGTGGACAGGAAGAGGCAGCTGGTGGTGGTGGTGGTGTGGTGATATTTTGCAGGTGGTTTTGTTAGTGGTGGTTTACTCGTGATAGTTTTCAAAATGAGATCTGCCAGCAGAAGCCGAAGCAGGAGCAGAAGCAGGAGCCCAAGAGATCGTAAAATCCGCACGGAACGGTATTCCTACCGTGATGCACCATATAGACGGGAGTCACATCGGGGCTTCAGGTTATCTGGTTTTCAATCATTTGTATGTTGCTTAACTATTCTCATTCCCGAGCAATTGTTGGCTGGAAGTCTGGAACTAAGGGAGTTGTGTCTGTTAGACATGGAAATGGAGGATGTTTGCTATCTTGCTTTTACAGTTGCTTTAACATGAATGTGTGGATAGGTTGAATTGTACCTACTAGTTGGTTTCAAGATCTATCTTTTTTGCACTTTTAAAATAAGGCTGTTTCACAATTTAAGACTAACTAATGGACTAAGCTGAACATGACTATTTGAAGCAGATTTACCACCCTGATATTCATCTGCATTAGATTGAAATGCTTTACCACCCTGATATTCATCTGCATTAGATTGAAATGCTCAGTGGTGAAATTTTCACAACCACTCTCTCTTGACTGATAATAGTGCTGTCTATGGTTTATGATTTTATGTGCATGCTAGATATGTCAAGAAATCTTCAACTCTTTCTAGGATCTACAGTTTTTCATTCTTTTGCTCTTCTGGAGGACGATTTACGTGAGCTTTACCTTCTTTTTTCTATCTTTCCAACAATAATCAATTATTTTTTCTTTACAGCCCAGACGGTCTCTGTAAGAACTGCAAACGACCTGGTCATTTTGCTAGGGAGTGCCCTAATGTGGCAATATGTCACAATTGTGGTCTTCCTGGGTAAGCATCTAGAAAGTTGCTGATAAACTACTTACTAGTTCCCTTCCCTCCTCCCCCAACTTTGAAAATCTCAGCATTGCTCGTAACTTTGATTACCGGTACATTCTTTGTTAAACTGTTGGCTTATATATTTAGTGTAGAAGCTGCCAATGTCATTCCTGTAGCCTTGTTATTATCTTTAACACCCCCCCCCCACACACACACACACACACACACACACACACACAATAGTTAAGAACTCGACACTTGGATCCAGGAAACAGATATTAGCAAAACCGAAAAAATAGAGAAATGACTGAATTTCTTTAGCCACCTGATTCAAATAAAATATTTTTGGAACCGTTCTGAATTTCCAAATCTTCTCAGTTGTTTTTTGTTCTGCTTGATGATGGTTAAATTTTAAAATTCAAATTATCTTGACATGCTTTTTTTTTTTGGGGGGGGGGGGGGGAGCTTATAAATAGTTCTCTTACAGCCTAATTAGCGGGGAAATATTTCCTTGAAAACCAATGCCCTGTCCTCGGGCTGAGCATGCCATTTTGAGATGTGAGGAAACTGCAAGGTTAAGTCATTACACTTTCAAATGAGATTAAATACATCAATTTTAGTACCTTAGCTTATATGCGTTCCCAAACTATTGTTAGAAGTGTCGTTATACGTGTAATTTACTGTGTACTACTTAAAATTTTGTCTTACTGCTCAAACACTTTTTTGTGCAAGTCTTATTGCTCAAACACTTGAACCCAAGTGCTAAAATGTTACTTCAAAAATCAACAAGAGCTACATATCAGGGGCATGAACACACACATGAAAGCCTGAATGAAGTATCTACATGCAGTATAATACTAGTTTATAAATCACTGCTTTACCCTGTCAAAAAAAAGTACTAGCTTTGAAAAGTCACTTGATGGAATATACTTATCCTTCCCTTTTCTTGGGGTTTTTGTTCCTTCTTTTTGCATACTTCTTAGGTGCATCTTTCTTGCCATGCGTGTTTGTGGAAGCTGGGTTAATTAGTTTTGGATAAACCACTAGTATATGTTAACTTGTTATTCTTGTTTGCTTTGAATATTTCAATAGGCATATTGCCTCCGAGTGCTCCACAAAATCTCTTTGTTGGAATTGCCGAGAACCAGGCCACACGGCCGGAAATTGTCCAAATGAAGGAATTTGCCACACCTGTGGGAAGGCAGGACACCGTGCGCGAGACTGCACTGCTCCTCCACTTCCACCTGGGGACCTGAAGCTGTGCAATAACTGCTTCAAACAAGGGCATCTTGCAACTGACTGCACAAATGAGAAGGCATGCAAAAATTGTAGAAAGACTGGTCACCTGGCACGTGATTGTCAAAATGATCCCGTGTGCAATTTGTGTAATATATCTGGTCATATGGCCAGAGATTGCCCCAAGGCCAGTGTTATTGAAGAGAGAGGTGGTGGAAGAGGACATCCATCTCGTGGGTTTGGTGGTCGTGGGTTTAGTGGTGGTGGAGGATACCGGGACATTGTTTGTCGAACTTGTCAGCAGGTAGGCCATATGAGCCGTGATTGCATGGCCCTGATGATTTGTCACAACTGCGGGGGAAGAGGACACCAAGCATTCGAGTGCCCCTCCGGAAGGTTTATGGACCGTTTTCCTAGGAGGTATTAACAGATGAAAGACCTGCCATATTGATAGGCTGACAGTCTGAGTGGTGATACTGCCTTTAGTTTGATGTAAGATCGTCATTAGTTTAGAATAATTTGGATTTTGGAGCAAGTTATTTGCAGCTTGTGTTGAGTGTTCTCGATGCATTTGAAGCACTTGTTTAGAACATGGAGTTATGTGATTGCATTGACGTTTATGCATTTTATTTGAGACGGATCGTTATACAGATTTTTCTGGTATATGTGCTGTTTATGTTAATCTCGGATAAAGATTTGATTTTAGAATTTTGATCAAATCACATTAATTGTGATTGTCTTGCTGGTCTAGCCTGCTATAGAGCTAATTGATAATAGGTCTACTTTCTGCAACAACGGTTCATGCAGGCCCTTATCTCGTACTTTTCTCCCAAGTTTCATGTTGTGAAAAATGGGTAGCTTCATGTATTTGCCATTTCCTGGTTCCTTTCAGTTTTTTCGGTGATATTGCTCTAGTTCTTGAACTGCTCTTTTGGGTCTGGAGTTCACGTGCAGTACCTTTACATGGGGCCTGTACCTCCGAACCACAGTTTTATGTAGTTCAAGGTGAAGTGGGAAAAAACTATAGGTTGGGGTAAATGATCGATTTTGTTAATCCATGAAAATGTGGCTAAGTATTAATTTATGACACTCAGGTTTCTGTTTCTTCTCCAGTACCAATCAATGAATAGATCTCTTTGATTGTATTAAAGGCAAATGCAAGCTATTTAGTTGAAAGGAAGGTCTCCAAAGCACTATGCGGAGAGTCAAAATAGTTGCCAATCACTGTTCCATCACTCAAAACATAAGCAGTGGTGTAGTTATATTTCGAGGATAAGAGAATGTTATGTTGAAAATTTTTAGCCAAAGGTAAGAAGTGATATTGAGAGATACCCAAATAAGAACTCAACAACCAGAACTAGACAGGGTTTGTTCTTCTTCGCTTTTCTTCTTTTTGTTCTTTTTTTTTTTAAATTTAAAAATATTCCTCATAATGAATAGACAAGTTTTTTTACAATGTAATGACATTATTGTTGTGGAGCCTAAGCTATCAGCTGATATAGGATTTGTTTGAATACACCCACCCCCGTCGCACTCAAATCCTATCAGGTAAGTCTTTACAATTGTCACAAGTAAGAATACATGTGGAACCTTATCTACGTAGTATGTTGTTGCTATAGGAGGCAAACCCAGAATTTGAGTGCGACAGGGTGGGTGTACACTATCTTTAGATAATGCCAATTATTAGCGATAAAGCTTGCAACTCTTTAAAGCTTTAACGATTATGATAATTTATCAACAAAGTACAATCTTTCAGTCAAGAGATATTGCTATTTTTTCGAAGTGATTGTTAAAGGAAGAAAGATTTTTTAATTTTCTATTTGTAGAAAGAGGAGCTACGGTTTAGAGCTTTCTATTTTGAGGGTGGGACTTAAAAAAGAACAATATTAATTAAGTTGATTATTATGTACAAATATTAAATATAATTGAATTCAAAAAAGGATAATTTTTTTTTTGAAATCTGTAAAGTAAAAGTAAAACCTAAGATGCAAGAGTTGGGTTGTGATCCCAAGTTGACAAGTGCAAGTAGGAATTCAGCAGCACACTCAACAAAATCTACCATACCGCCTTTTGTGATTTTGGGGGCACCATTAATATATTTAAGAGGTCCTTGATGTAACGGATTCCAGTGAATCCCCTACCCCTAACATAGGGCCGCTCTCGGTTGCTATGTGAAACGTCTTACTATAACGTTATGATTGATTACGATTATACATGTTCTTGACATTTTATTTTATAAATTACATATTTGGTGAATGTTATTGACAACTTTTACACTATGTTGGTTAATATTTTAGGTTTTGTACTAGTTCAGTTAGTTTGTAAACTTTTGTACTCTAATTAGGTTATAAATTCTAGAAAATGAGCAATTTCTTGCTCGCTCAGCTTTCTCCTTTCTACATCAGCTAATCACTCTATGTTCAACCGACGTCACTTGCTTGGTACTCAACGAAGAGATAATTACTTTAGGCAGAATACATCGGCACGCCATTAAACTTGTCCTCACTTTTCACTTTAACACTTTTTCTTGAGTCTGTTCCACTTGAACCCCATAACAAGGTTACTGACACATACTACTGTGTCACTTAGACACAAAAAACACACGAGCCACTATAAGTCAAGCGCGTGTATATAAGCGCTGCTAACGTGTAATAGCCGACGAATAAGTTTCTTCCTTGTGGAATTATTATCCACGTAAGATCCATGTGTACCGGGTAAATCCAAGTCAAACAAATCGGGTTAAAATTTTTAAAAACTAACCCATATAATTACCTTTAATCTTTACAGCCCTCAGTAACAAAACCTAACCTCATTTATCGTCTCCATCTATCATCTTCTCCTTCCAAAATCGATTGCTCCATTAGCAAGAGTGTTGTCTCGACTCGAGTTACTCGTTTACTGGTATGTCTCGATTTACTCTTTTATGGAGATTTTAGTTATTTATTAGGGTTTTTGTATTAGTAATAGTATTTTTGGGAATTGTAGATACAAAAATAGGTTTTTTCATTTCTTTTCGTCGAATCTTGCTGACTGTGCTCACATGTTGCTTTTTTTTTTGTTCACTTTAGGTTAAAATCATGTCAGTGGACGAATACATTCTTGTCCGCTTTCACCATGGTGGAATATTTATTGAATCTCCAGGTGCGAAATAGGTAAATGAGTTTTCTATTGACAAAGACCATTTCTCCTTGTTTGAACAAGGGAGTTGGGTTATGCAATTGTTGGGTTTTTTTTTTTTTTATGTCTTTAACCCTAATTCCAAAGAATTTGTCTTGGTTGGAACAACTATATAATATTGCTTGTTACTGTAAGTAGGGTATTTTAGACTTGTACATTTCACATGTTGTTGAGATAATTCCTGATAGTGTGGCAGGGGTGTAATGTGGGCCGGGCCCGGGCCTAAACAGGCCTCGTGGGTCGGTCCTAAGTGGTCTCGAGCTTCGTGGGCCGGTCCTAAGTGGTCTCGGGCTTCGTGGGCTTTTTTGTAGGAACCGGCCCGGGCCCGGGCCCGGGACTACTAACTAATGGTCCCGGACTAAGTGGGCCGGTCCCGGGCCTATGTGGACCTAAGTGGGCCACGCCTATTTTTTTAAATAAAATTTTTATCTAAGGCAATTTCTTGTAAATTATATTATAGAATTGTGACCTAAATTTTTTAATTCAAATTTAAACACAAAAATATTGTAAAGAGATATTCAAAGGAATGCGTTATAATTTTTATTATAGCATTAATAAAACATGGCAATATCTTTCTTAGTCTTCCTCCCCCAATGGAATGAGCACAACAAGGTGCTAATACCACCATTGAGAAGAAAAAGAAATTAATCAAGATGTGCCAAAATACAAGTTACATATTAATTTATATGGTATCTCTTACAAATTTCATAAATCCTTCAAGGTCTGGAGGAATTTTCGTTGGTGGTGGCGGAAAAGTAGCTTGTTCATCACCGCTTCCGGGCGAAGCAGCATCCTCCGCAAGTTCAGCTAGCATTTCTTCGTAAGCTTCGTCTACCTCTGGTTGTGATTCAGCAAGTCCAAAGTATCTTCGTTCCGAACGGATCCAATCTCTGAAAAGTACTAATTTTTTTAAGCTCTCCCTCATAGACGCTCTATAATCACCGAGTTGAAATCTTGCTTGACTGAAAGCGCTCTCCGATGCCACTGTTGAAGTTTAAATAGTTAAAATATCTCGAGCCATCCTTGAAAGAATCGAAAAGTGTTTTTCTTTGTCTTTCCACCATTCCAAAATATTAAAGGAGCCGTCGGGATTCACTTCCTCAATTCCCTGCGACAAATAAACTTTAAGCTCATTTAGTTGTGAACAATCACTAGTGCTAGAACCTTGAGAACCCCTGAACCCCGCCCAAGCACTAAGTGCTCTTACTCCCGCAGTTCTTTTAGATGATTGAGAACTAGAAGAAGTAGGAGTTGGAACATTTGGTCTAGCATGATCTAATGCAATTTGATAAGCACTATAAATAGTTTGAGCATTTATTTTAATTGAGGCTATTGCTTCCGGAAGTGTAGACAACTCCTCATCTTCAAGTGCTATATCATTATAAACAGTTTCATACCAAAATTGAGGACCTCCTAATTTCATAATAGGATTTAACAAGGCAGCAACACCATAAATAGGGAGAATAGGGAAAAAATATTTTTTAAACTTTTTTCTCAAAGAATCAATAGCAAGTTGATAAATTACCCCACCTTCTGAAAAATGAGTAAACAAATTTGCAAGTTCTGCAATATAAACTAAACAGTTAGAAATAGTAGGATAATATTGCCCAGAAAATTTATTTGTAGCAATATAAAATTTTTCTAAAAAATCTACAAGTATTTTAACATTAGCCCAATCCCCATTTATAAGGTGCTCATCATCATCACTTACATGTACATTAAATGTTGAGTTTACGGGGTTTCTATATTCATATGCAACAACTAAACTTTCATACATGTAATTCCATCTAGTTGGACAAGGTTTAAGAACCTTTCTTTCTCTTAGGCCAAATTTATCGCATCTTTTAAAATATTCTCTATGTCCACTTCTACGGTTTGAATAAAAAAGCCAGTTAAGAGCCATTTTAACCTTTTCAATTTCAACATTTAAAATTCTCATACCATCACCCACAATTAAATAGTAAATATGACAAATACATCTAACATGAAAAATATTACTAAATGCAGGATTTAGTGTGGTGGTAAGTAAGGCTATAGCATTAGTGTTACTAGAAGCATTATCCATTGAAAGTAATATTATTTTATTACTAATAAAAAATATCTACAAATATCCGTAAACGTGCTAGCAATAAACTTCCTTGTGTGACGTGAATTAGTTATTCTATAGCAATAATGCGCTTTTGCATTATCCAATCCTCATCAATCCAATGACTGGTAACAGTAAGATAATCACAGTCATTACCACTTCTACTAATATCAGTAGTAATAGCAACACGATAATTTATATGAGTAAATAAATAGCGCAAATATTATTCATATTCATGTTTATATTTATAAAAATCGCTCTTTACGGTTGTGCGAGGCCATCCTTTATAAGTAGGATTAAAAACTTTTCTAATATAATGCACAAAGTGAGGGTTAGAAGAAAAACTATAGGGTAAACACATAACAATAACTATTTTTGCCAATTCTTCACGGTCTTTTCTTGGATCATAAAATAAAATATCACCGGTAATAGTGTTAATTTTCGGTTAAAATTGATTTGACCCGGTACTAAGGTCAGCCTGATTAGGAACAGTTGTCCCCTCGGCCAAAGCTTTCATTTGAAGATATTTGACTTTATCTTTAGGGTATTTCATTATATGTCTAGACAAATTTCCCGTCCCTCCCCGACCTCCAACATATTTAAAAGCTAACTCTTTGCCACAAGTTTTACACTTAGCCTTATTTTTTTTCTCTTAGTTGAATAAAAAATGGCCAAACAACAGATGTTTCGCTCCTTTTAGAAGGTTGTCTAGAAAATGTAGGGGTAGTAACAGGAGGGTCAGGCGGAGCATCATTTGGATTATTATTAATTGGGTTAACTTCAGCAACAGGACTAGTGAGTGTATTGTCATCCGGTTGCGTTTCATCAAAATCTTTTTCTTCATCATCATTTTTCTCATCATTTTCATCAATAGTTGGATTACCATAAAGAGCATTCATATATTCATGGTTTAATTGTTCACCTGGTGCAATATTATGGCAAAATTGACTCTCGGTAAATTGTAATAAACTATTATCGCTATCAAGAATAGGAGGTGTAGGACGGGTAACAAGTTTGGGTCGGGGAGCCGGGGAAAGTGGAGGAGGAACAGATTGGCCACTAGATTCACCACTCTTGGATTTTTCCTTATTTTTACTAAATATTTTTTTTAAGGAATAAGTCATCGTAATTATAATTATACAAAGTAAAACAAACAAAACTATAATATTAATACTTAAGAGTTGGAACGAGTTTACCGAATTGATGAACAACTTGTTAAAAATTAATTATCGTTGAAGACTTGAATACTTCAATTCACCAACTTCACAATTTTTCACAAATTGCAACAATAAAGTAAGCAATTATAGAAGAAAATTAGAGAGAGATTGAGAGAGATTGATGATTTTGTGAGAAAAATAAAAGAACGAGGGGGTATTTATAGTTGAAAATAGGGAAAAAGTATAATTATAAAAATTTTGGGGTTAAAACAAAGTTGGGAGGGGGGGAATGTTAAATGGCTATTTTATAAATAGCCAACGACTATTTTGGCAGGTAAAACAACCATTTTTTAAATGCCATAACGACTAGAAACGATCATATTTGGCAGAATTATTTTTAAAAAAAATAGCCGTTGGGCCCATTTAGGACCGGTCGAACCGGCCCACTTTCCAGCCGGTCCAGGTCCCAAACGTTCCCGGTCTCGCGGGCCTCAATCATGGGACCGGCCCACTCCCAGGCCTACCCCCACCCGGTTCCGGTCCTATCCGTTTAGGCCCGTTTAGGCCCACCGCCCATTTGAGCTCGCGGGCCTGGGCCTAACCGGCCCACATGCCACCCTTATAGTGTGGTCCCAATTGGATATTTATGTGGGCCAGATGTTGTTGAAGAAAGTAACAACACAATTAATAATCCATCTAGGGAAACAACAGGAGATGGTCTAGACAGTATAAATGGACCACAACCTGTTGAACAATCTCCACTTGAAGAGTTTGAGACTGTAACTGGTGGGGAAGTGGCTGCTGCTAGTGGTGGTAATTTAGAAGAGGAAGTTGCTAGTGTAGAGAATCTGAATGGTGGAGAAGGGGCTAATGAAGAAGAGGTAGCTAGTAGTGAGTCAGATCTTGATGAACTTCCTGATGAAGAGGATAGTGAAGTTGATGAAGAGGCTAGGACCTTTAGAAATGAGGATGCTACCAAAAGAAAGAAACAACCTGAAACTGCTAGTGTGCCTGTAGGAGAAGCTGGAATTGATAGAGGTTTTGAAGATATAGGAATTAACAAAAAAGAAAAATATGTTGGCAGATTAGGAGGTGATGAGGAGTTCATTGACAGTTTTGATGCTGGCAGTGATGATACTGACGAAGAGGTAGAGGTGGATTTTCAGCCTGGTGTTGACCTTTCAAGTAGAAGAAAGAGCACAAAGGTTAGATATGACACTGACTGTGAAGTGGTAATTTTTGAGTTGGGCATGATATTTAAGAATGTTGGAGAATTTAGAAAGGTAGTGGCTGATTATGCAATAAAGTATAAAGTTCAGTTAAAGCTTAAACCAAATGAGAAAGGTAGGGTAAGGGTGAAGTGTAAATAAAAAAAAATACAAGTGAAAGTTGTATGCTTCAGTTGATAGAGATTCTGGTGACTTTATGATAAAAAATTACCATCCTGTTCATAAATGTCAACCACTAAACACTAACAAGATGTGTAATTCAAAATACATGGCCAACAAATTCAAGGAAGAACTTACTGCTGCTCCTTATATGAGAATCTGGGAAATTCAAGAAGTAGTTAGAGAGAGGTTGAGATTGTATATTGGTAGAACAATAGCTTATAGAGCCAAACAGATTGTTCTGAGAAAGTTTATGGGGGATTGGAAGATGGAGTTTGCGAGATTGTGTGACTATGCTGACAATATTAAGGAAACCAATCCTGGCAGCTCCTGTTTTGTGAAATTGACAGAGAATCTGAGCCTGGCAAGAACCTATTTCAGTACTTCTATGTATGTTTTGATGCACTCAAGAAAGGTTGGTTAGAAGGATGTAGGAACATCATTGGTTTAGATGGTTGTTTCCTAAAGGGAAGCTGCAAGGGTGAATTACTGGTAGCTGTGGGAAGAAATAGGAACCAACAAATATTTTCTATTGCTTGGAATGTTGTACACCATAAAACTAAACATTCATGGAGTTGGTTCCTCAGTCACTTGATAGAAGATTTGCAACTAGGTGAAGGTCATGGCTTAACAGTAATATCGGATATGCAAAAGGTAAACAATTTATTTCTATTTGTTAGTTGTTGGTATTCTATCTTCTAGTTTAATTCTAATGTTGTTTGTATATATTGTTTTGCAGGGGCTTTTGGTATCAGTTAAGGAGTTATTACCTATGGTAGAACAAAGAATGTGTGCAAGGCATATATGGTCTAACTGGTCTAAGAAATGGAAGGGAGAAGAAAGGAGGAAACAATTCTGGAGGGTTGCAAAGGCATGTTATCTGTTTAAGTGCAACAATGAAGTTGCAAACATGAGGAAACTTGGCTCTACTATATGTGAAGATATGATGAAGTACCCAAGAGAGTCATGGTGCAGGTCATTCTTCCAAGAACATTCCAGGTGTGACATAGTAGAGAATAACATGTGTGAGACTTTTAACTTATGGATATTGGCAGCTAGGCACAAAAGTATTGTTACCATGTTAGAAGAGATTAGGCATAAGATCATGTCTAGACAGGTTGATATGATAAAGTTTGCTGAAACTTGGATTTCAGATATATCACCTATGGCTAGGCTAACATTAGAAGAAAATAAGGATTTGGCTAGAGAGTGCCAAGTTATATGGAATGTGCAGGATGGGTTTGAAGTCAAAAAAGGAGATTTGAGGTTTATAGTTGACACTAGGATGAAGACTTGTAGTTGTAGACTTTGGAGGTTGAGAGGCATCCCATGTGAACATGCTGTATGTGCATACTATCACATACAAGATGATCCAAATCAATATGTGGATTATTGGTACACAAAGAAAATATTTCTGAAGGCTTATGAACATTTCATTCAACCAATTCCTAACCTGAATATGTGGCCTGAGAGTAATAATCCTACCATTGAACCACCAGCCCCAAAGCCAATGCCAGGCAGACCCCCCAAAATAGAAGGAAGGACAAGAATGAACCTAAGAAGAAATGGGGAAAGCTGTCCAAAAAGGGAGTCAAGATGACATGTTCACATTGTCATCAAGTAGGCCACAACAAAAAAACATGTAGAGTAAGGGTATGATATGTTTTTATCTAACTTTTATTAATCATTTAAGCTTATATTAACTGTATGTATGTATTCATTTTAGAATGCACCTGGAGGGTCTTCAAGTAGACAAGAAGCATACGGAAGTCAATCAAGTCAACCAACTCAAAGGAGTTCAGTCTGTGATGAAGCAACAACAACTGTTCCCAAGAGAAGAGGAAAGGCACCTAGTGCAACTTTTAGACCTACAAAAGGTGCATTTTCAGATGCACTCCCTTAGACTGCTCCCAGGGGAAGAGCCCCAAAACCAAAAGTAGCAAGAGGATCTTCTTCTGCTGGAAAAGGGGGAATGGGAAGTGAACCTGTAGAATCATCCGCTGCTTCTGGGGAAAAAAGGGCAAGAACTGTTGGCTTTGGATGCTACACTAACACAGAGACGGGAAGGAAAATACTTAATGTAAGGACAATACTTGATTTCTAGTTATTTTAGCCTCCTAGTTATTTTTACTTACTTAGGTTTATGATTGGCTTTCTGATTTATATCAATTGCAGCCTGGTTTGTCAAGCAAAAGGGTTTTTAACCATGGACTAGAGTAAGGAGCAGCACTGATGTGAATCTGGATGATGGAATTAGGCTGCCAGGACTTAGATAGAATGGGAGAGATGCTATTACTATTTTGCAACTGCAGCAAATGAGTGCAAGTAGAAGGAACAAAGTTGGAAACAAGCACCATCTCAGTCTTCAACTCAAGTGATCATGGATAAACTAGCCAAAACAAATTAGTGACCAGCCAATTTTATGTAATATGCAGCACTTGTTTTTGTTAAAAACTTGTTTCTTTTGTTGAATGTAGTTTTTGTTAAAAACTTACTCAAGTGTTGAATGTAGTTTGCTTCACTCACCGGTAAAAACTGGATTATGTAATATGCCAGCACTTCTTTAATTTTTAATGAACTAAGTTCCATTACTTTTCTGTACTGTAATATGCACTGAAGTAAGTTTAGTAGTTTATATGATTTGCAATGAATTGTTCCATTACTTCTTTATATGATTTGCAGCACCAATTTTAGTAGCTTTTGCAATGAAGTAAGGCAGAAACTTTTTTTAAGGCAGAAACAAAGATACATTGCATTGATAAGGGAGTATCAATTACACAAAATAGGATCCCCACCATCCCAAGTACAACAATAGTGAACAAAAGTAGAGCAATAGTTAACTAACCTAAATTATAAATGATTTTCCCCGAAACTTGGTTCAGTCCATCAACAAGAGCAAGAACATGAATTAAGCCATATGATTAACGCCACCAGTACAACAACAAACATTACTATGTTCCTCCATTTTTTTGCTCGATCTCTCTCTTGATCAAATGCCTTCACTCTCTTTAACAAACCCCACATAACTCTATTCGCTTGCTCAGAAAACTCGTCCTCAAACCATCTAAAATATTTACATCCCCCATTGTCCTTCAAAAAACAAAAAATACTGATATAAATCAATGGAAAATAAAATCGTATAAAGAATTTATTGTGGAATAGGCTTACTTTGCCAATTTTGCATACAAAGTACCTTCTTCCTGGGTTAGCAGCACTCCATGAAATTTTCAGTTCACACGGACGACCACATCGACACCAGTCAATAATTTCGGTATTTTGGGACATTGTTCGAACAGAAATTAAGAGAAGTAGCAGGAAAGATTACGTAAAAAATTCGACTAAGGAGGATGGAGTTCTTCAAATTGATAAAAAAGCTCTAATTTTCACTTCTTGATGAATAATTTAGCTCAGTTGAAATGGAGAGAAATTAGAGCTTGGGAGAAGATAACAATGGAGAAAGGGGTTAAAAATAAGAAAACTAATGTGGGCTTGGTTTATTACCGTTGGAATAGTCCATGCCAGTTTTTTTATAGCCCTCACGTGCTAAACATATGTGATTCCCACGCAAGATGGCCCGTGTATTTTTTGTGTCTAAGTGACACAGTAGTAACCTTGTTATGGGGTTCAAGTGAAACAGACTCAAGAAAAAGTATCAAAGTGAAAAGTGAGGACAACTTTAATGGCCTGCCCATGTATTCTGCCATTACTTTACTAGATTAGGCATACTTGTGTCTCTGGGCAAGTACAGTTTAATCAAGTAATTATTTTGCCGAGTAAATTTTATGGGTGATCATCCAGCTTTATACGCATTACACAAAAGTAACTATTCTTTCTTTTGTTACATAAAAATCATTTTACTTTGCTCCACTTTTCACAAAAATAACTTTGGACATTTTTTGTTAAAACCCCACCTAAAAGATGAGAGAAAATAACAAAAATGATCCTTATATTTTTTGGTAAATTTAATATGCGCCCATAAATATACTCCTTAGTTGTTTTGATTCAATAAAGCTGTCAAAAGTGAGTACTTTTGGTTTTCGTCGAGTATTTAATAAATTATAATTGTTATTTTAATAGAAAATACGAAAAAACAATTACTATGGAATCACATTTAGAAGTATATTTTTACAATTTCGGCTATTCTTGACTTATTATAAGATTTTGTATAACTTTTTGAGATGTAATGCGCTATTTTATAATTTATTTCTAGCATTTTGTGCATTTTTTATTTTACGACTTCTGGATTTGACAAGTCTATCCCATCAAAGTATTTAGTCTTACTTGAAATTAGGTATAAAGTAACTGAATTTTATTGTTCATAATTAATCATGCGGTCTGAAGATATAAAATTCGCATATCATGAAAGGAGTAACTCATTTTAAACGTGAATATAGGCTAATCGCATTAAAGTCGATTGTGGTGATTGGTGAATTTGCGTTCATCCATTGATTCGACTTTTGGACTTTAAAGGATCAAATACTAACTATTTAATTTAGTCAGGAAGAGGTGTGATCTGTTTGTATAAATTGCAATAGAAGGCTACAAAGCTAATGTGTGTCGTTACTTTCTTGTTTACTTTCCAACTAATTTCACACTTATAATATTTTTTTATAATAACTTTAAGTTTAAGTTAGCAGAGCACCTATGATTTTTAATTTTTTTGTCCATTACTGGATTTGATGGAACTATATCGGTAATTCTAGTTAATTAAATATAGTTCAGTATATTTAATAAGCATAGTTTATTAAATCTTTGATGATAATTAAAAGCGCTCACTTTTGACAATCTAATGGGATCAAAATAGCTAAGGAGTATATTTAAGAGCCCAATTTGAATCTACCCCAAATATAAGGATCATTTTTGTCATTTTCTCTTACATTTTAGGTGAGTTTTTTACGAAAAATGATCAAAGTTATTTTTGTGAAAAATGGAGCAAAGTAAAATGATTTTTATGTAACAAAAGAAAACATAATGATTTTGGGGTGATGAGCACAAAGCTGAGTGACCACCCATGAAATTTACTCTTATTTTGCCAAACAAACAAGTCAAACTATGTAACTACACTTGATTACATTCAAATCTAATTACAAGGTAGATTTTTAAATAGCTGCGGAGCTACATAGCTCCAAGGGGTGTCAGTTGGCTCCCATTTGTCGAGAAAAATACACTGTTTAAATAGGTAAAAAATATTTTTATGTATATATACTATGTATTGAATCCTTAATTTCTTCGTGCATTTACTTCCTTAAATTTTGACACCCTCTTGCTCTTAGTGAAATCCTGACTCCACTACTGTTTTCAAATAGGCTCTAAGATAAATGAACCAGAACATATATATGCAGACCATAACTAAGTTATGTTGATCTATCACTTGAAAAAAAATCACGACGAAGTAGTAATGTAAGTGGCGGATCCAGAAGTTTTAAATTATGGATGCTTAACTATTTTTAATTTAAAAATTACTACTTAGACAGGGTGCTCAACTAATATGTATTTATATGAATTATTAGTTTTTCTATATAAAGTATTAGTCTTGTGTCCAAAAGCAATGGGTGCTTAAGCACCCATACTAGACAATGTAGCCGATGAATAATATAAGTGACGGATCCAGAATTTTTAAATTATGGGTGCTTAACTATTTTTATTTTGGAAATTACTACTTAGACTGGGTGCTCAACTAATATGTATTTATATGAATTATTACTTTTTCTATATAAAGTAATCGTGTTGTGTCCAAAAGCAATGGTTGCTTAAGCAACCCATACTAGACAATGTAGATCCGCGGGGTAGGTGTCATCGAATAACCATTTCATGTCGGTGGAACGATCCAATATATAGAGTCGGTGGGTATGAAGTATCCATTACACTAAAACACACTCGTATATTAGCGAATGCAAAATCAGTATATACAAAGGCAGATCTAGTATTTCGAGAACATGGGTGCACCACTAAAAATGGAAGGGAAATAATTAAGTATTGAATCAAGTGCATCATTCAATATTTATGGAGTATGAGTGCCAATACATAATACTAGACGAATTCTAAAAAATACGTACATAAAATACCTAATTTGACGGAGGGATTATGGGTTCATGTGCCCCGTATTGTAGGCTATAGATACGCCCCTGAGTATATATTTAAGTTTTTATTGGCACTATATACAGATCGAGCTAAAAATAGTACCTTTTCTTTCATATAAACTGCCAACTCTATCAAAGAAGAGGAGTCCATGAAAAAAGTGCAACAAGAAGAAACTGGCAAAAATAAAGTATTGGAAAAACAATTTCCGTTGCCAAGACTTGAACCGGGTCTCTCGGGTGAGAGCCGATTATCCTAACCACCTAGACTACAACGGAAAGTGGTATGTCTGTTGTAGAATTTAAATATTCACGGCCACCGATTTGTATTCACGTGAAAATCGGTTTTCACCTTATAAATGTTTAAATTTTACAGACCTTTTTATTCCAAATGAAGTTTATGTTTAAACACAACAGTCTATTGATCTTAATAACCCCAATGAATAGTCTAATTGACATATTCACCCACATGAAATAAAAAATAACGTACAATAATAACTACATTTTAGTCCCAAATATTTAAATGAAATTATTCGAACTTAACCAACTATTTAAAGGAATCTACTTGTTTACCCTAAATTTTGAGTAACAATTAAATTTATATTGGGGTCTTAAAGATACGTGATTTAGTCCAATACTAATTGATAAACAAGAAGACAAATGTATAAGTTAAGTGAGCAAGCTAAATCAAACCAGTATATGAGCGCCTCGACTTCGAGCCTTCGACGACCTCGAGGTGCGCACTAGTATGAACAGTAAAATAAAGGAAGGATAATAAAGCTAAGGAACAATTCTGATAAGAGATGAACGAAAAGTAAGATTGTATACTCTTTGCCAATGATTGATGATCTTTACAAATGAATGGGCTCCCCTTTATATAATAGTGGAGTCCTAAATAAGGTACATTTCCATTTCTAATAAGAAATCTAATTGTACAGCTATCTAACCGCCTAGACGAATTCGTACAATTCTGTTCCGAAATTCATGTCTTGATCTTTGTGCCATTGCGGGAATCTCGCTTATTCTGTTACAAGTCCATAACGGCATTATCTCGGGGTAGGTCATACTCGACCTTGGTGTTCATCGTGCACTTCGACCTCCGAGCCTTGTGCTCCGTCGTCAGGCTCGAGCCCGACCTACCGGACTTGCCCGATCCATTTTTGAACTCGGGCTCGGAGCGACTCCTCGAACCTATAAAATCGGGCATACCTGATTTCGACCGTACACAGATAGTCCCCGCGTTTCTTAGAATAGAATGATAAGAAACGATTTGAGCCTCGAATTTCCGGAGTCCCTGATAATGACATCATCCTCGTGACGTAAGAGTTTGAGGCGACTGAAACATCCCGTCGGTACGCTTCCCAAAACATTAAATATATGCCAGTGATGGTCGGCTACTAACGTCGCCGAAACATCGCCGCTCTTCTATAAATACATGGTTCCTCCTCTCATTAAGAACTTTACTTCCCTTTTGCAACTCCTCTGATCTCCTCTTCTCTTCATCTCTTTCTCCTTCGCCACTAACTTCTCCGCCTTCTTAGTGCCAAAAGTTGTCAAATCTCATCTCTTTCCACTTCTTTCAACCGTAAATAATGGCTAAAACTTCAAAAACCGTTCCTCAAAAAGAGGGAACTTCCTCCTCCTCTTCCCGTCCGGCCGGCGGCAAGGCGCCGGCCCTTCACGAGATCGTTCCTGGTGGTTGCACCTTAAAGAAAGACTTCACCGTTGAAAATCCACCCGATGTTCCCGGTCGATGTGAGCATGTTTCAAGGTACATCTATTCGATAACGGAGAAATACCTCGATGCCATAAGAAAGGATTGTGGCTGGGGGGACGGGGTTGTGGTACAGATCCCTACCCGCGGGGAGAGCATTACCACCCACGTGGAGGGGTTTTTAAGTGTGTATACTTACCCCTTCACATTGGGTCCCCTCGATCCAATTGTGATCGATTTTTGCAAAAGATACCAAGTAATGATAGCATCATAGGAAGCACAAATCTATTCAAGGACAAGAATGAAGCTTTGGAATCTCAAAGAGGGCCTTTAACAAGATGTCAAGCTAAAGAGTTGCAAAACAAGGTCATTAGACTTCAAGTGCAAATAAAGAAGTTGTTAATTGGGATGGAGAGCTCAAGGATAAAATGATATGAGTTGTCTAGGTATTATAATTATTTTATGGTCCAAATTCATGTCCAAGAAAAGGTGGATTAGATCCCAAGAGACATCTTCTGAAGAAGGTCCAAATCAGGCTACTATTGGACCTATTTGGCACCTAAAATTGTGTCCAAACTTGCAGCCCAATAAGTCTTACATGAAGCCACATTTTTATAACATAAAAAGGATTTACTTGCTTCCCAAGAAAGGTTCAATAGGCGTGATAGAAGTTGGGTACAAGTTGGTGCCAAGTTGCCTTCAAGATTTCCAAGATCCTATCCATGATTGGTTTGGGACTTTCAAGATTCTATCCAAGATTGGTTTTAACTTATTTCCATATATTTTGGTACTAGATTTATTGCTTTCCTAGGTAGTTAAGGTTATGTTTTCCTTTTCCAAAGATTGTTGGAGTTACTTTCCAAGATTGACTTGGTTTTTGTTTCCTAGTATTTTTCCTTTTCCTAAGATATTTGGACTTGTTGTCCAAAGTAGTTTAGGACTTTATTTTCTTATTTTTAGGTAGGAATTTCGTGACCCCCTCTCTATATAAAGGGGTAGGGGTGTCTTCTTTGTTTTAGATATCAGATTATGATAGACAATATCAATAAAAATTGTGAGATTTGTCTTACACTCTTGTGTGTGGCTACTCTTGAATTTATTCTTCAACCTTCAAGACTCAACTTAAGGTGGTAAGATTAAACTCTTTTAAAATCTTAGATCACTTCTAGGTATTCAAGAAAGGTGATAAGTTTAGGCTTATTATTGTTCTTGTTATTCTAAAGGGTCGGGTTTCACAATCTATCTCTTGTTTTTAATTCTCTACCAAAGGCAATTAGTTCTTTGTTAGCTAATTGTTGTTGTTAGGATTCAACTTCAAGAATAGACTTCTTGAATTCAAGAAACTCTTTCTTGAATTCAATCTATATTTAATTTTCCGTTATTTTTTGTTTCTTTATTTTCTTTTAGCTTCCGCACGTTTCTTGATTTTCTTTAGTAATTCTTGGACCCCTATCGTGTTATTATCAAGTGGTATCAGAGCATAGGCTAATTAAGATTTCAATCTTGATAATCTTGGGTGGTTCTTGAGCAAAAAAAAAAAAAAAAACCCAAAAAAAAAAAACGAAAATCAGCCAAAGAAAAGCATTATGGCTCATTATTATTTGTAGAATTCAAGCGTTATTTGATTTCCAAGTCAAGAAAGAGTCACCAACATAAGAAATAAGAGTATAGTTTATTACCTCCAAAAATACCTTAGGTGTTCTAGAAAGGCCAAGAATGTGAATGAACCAATTATACATATCATACTTGGACTTATTTACTAATGGAACAACATCACCTTTTATTCTCTTATGTAATGGCTCTAACTTAGCAATGCCTTTAGGGAACTCCATGTTATAAACCTGTAAATAAGGATCAAAATAGTCAAAAGGTTCAATAACAAAGAAATTAACCAAGCTTTTATCTTCCACCATCCAACAAGAATTGATTTCGCTAAATTCATGTTGGAATCCAATTGGATCCTTTGCTACCATCTCTTGTGCCTCACTTCCCCTTTCAAAAGGTCTTTCTACATATGGCTGCACAAAATCACAAGAACTAAAACAAGAAAGAGTTAATAGATTAGGAAGTAAAGAAAATATTTTCTTGCTTACACTCTCTTTGGTTTTTATCACAAGACTAACTTTTCCCTCACCCTTAGCCTCTTTTCTCTCACTAAAGTTTTTTTCTTCTTCTTTACTCAAACCCTCTTGTTTTTCTCTCTCTACCTCAAAGACTTTTCTTATCTCATTGCCTTCTCTCTTTTCTTTTCCCTCAAGCTCACTGTTTTTTTCAATTGACATCCCATTCTCTTCACTTAATACAACTTCTCTTTTTTCCTCTGTTGGGATGTCAACCTGCATTCCCTTACTCCTCTCATTCTTTTCTCTCTCATATTTTTCCATATTCTCTTTAACAGTCTTTTCATCTTTATAAATTTGTGAGGGAGTCAAAGGTCTAAGAATAGATCCAAGTTCTTGAAGATTAAGGTATCTTCTTTCCTTATTCTTGTGGGTTTTGGGAACTAAAACAAGAAAGATTTAATAGGTTAGGAAGTAAAGAAAATATTTTCTTGCTTACACTCTCTTTGGCTTTTATCACAAGACTAACTTTTTCCTCACCCTTAGCCTCTTTTCTCTCACTAAAGTTTTTTTCTTCTTCTTTACTCAAACCCTCTTGTTTTTCTCTCTCTACCTCAAAGACTTTTCTTATCTCATTGCCTTCTCTCTTTTCTTTTCCCTCAAGCTCACTATTTTTCTCAATTGACATCCTATTCTCTTCACTCAACAAAACCTCTCATTTTTCCTCTGTTAGGATGTCAACATGCACTCCCTTACTCCTCTCATTCTTTTCTCTCTCATATTTTTTCATATTCTCACACAACCCCAATTCTGGAGGCGCACGACCACAAGGTCAAGTTGAGCCTTATCAAAGGCAGCAGGGCTATAATCAGCAGCACCAGCAACAGTTGGCCTACCAACCACCTTATCAACAACAGGACAACAATATGGTAGAAGTCAGGGGTATGCTGCAACAACTCATTGGAACAAATGGTAAGATGCAAGAAAAGTTAGCCGCACATGATTCAGCAATCAAAGGCATTGAAACTCAACTGGGACAGCTATCTATGGCCTTGAACAATTGCCCCCAAGGAACATTACCTGCAGATACAAATATTAACCCAAAGGAACAGAACCCAAATCAGCTAATGGCAGTGAGTCTCAAGAATGGAAGAGATTTAGACAGAGAGCAAGAAGTTGCTCAATTTAGGAGAGAGACTACGCCAACTACTCCAATTACATTAGAGGCAAGAACGAGGGGGAGAAGACGGATAAATTCCTAAGAGTTTTCATCTTCTCCTTGATACTTCTATTTGTTGATTATGAATTATTTTAGTGATTTGTTTTCCATTAGCATGAGTAGCTAAATCTGTTATCTAGGGTTGATGGAACCAATTATTGGATGAAGTCTTGACTCTATTTTGTTATAATTGAGCCGTGTTTGTTCTATGATTGTTCAATTACGTATTGTGTTGTGGTTAATTGAAAGGGTCGTCGATTAATTGTGTCTATTCACCTTGTGTTGCTTGAGAAAGAACACTTGGTTAGATTGTTGTTGAACAACACCATTTTTGGGGAAGTTAAGAGATTAATTACTTAAATTTAAAAGTGGGGTTAGAAATAACGAAGCTTTGGTGGGATGATTTTGAGTTGCATAAATTGTTAACTAGAGTAGTTCGAGAGAATGCTTCTAGTAAATTATCGTAATTGATCGGAAGGTAATTACGGTAGCCCGGAACTCATAATCCTCATAGAGTATTACGGCGAGATTATAGCTAAAGAGTTAAGAATTAATCTGGCAATTGGGGAAATCAATAGCCCTAGATCCTTTTACCCTTGAATTCAATTTTAGTCTTGATTATTGCTAATTTTATTTTCATTTTCCTTGGCTAAATAAATTCCACTGATTATTCATAAAACTATTGCATCTGGAAGTTGTCTGAGCTTATCATTAGCATTATTTAAGGTTGTAGTAAATAGGTTAGTTTCCTGTGGGATTCGACTCCGGACTTGAACCGGATTATATTTGCAGCGACCGCTTAGTCCTTCTTACAAGGCATAGTTGGGCGTGATCAAATTTTGGCGCCGTTGCCGGGGAAAAGACGGATAAATCCCTAAGAGTTTTCATCTTCTTTTTGATACTTCTATTTGTTGATTATAAATTATTTTAGTGATTTGTTTTCCATTAGCATGAGTAGCTAAATTTGTTATCTAGGATTGATGGAATCAATTGTTGGATGAAGTCTTGACTCTATTTTGTTATAATTGAGTCGTGTTTGTTCTATGATTGTTCAATTACGTATTGTATTGTGGTTAATTGAAAGGGCCCTCGATTAATCGTGTATATTCACCTTGTGTTGCTTGAGAAAGAATACTTGGTTAGATTGTTATTGAACATAGATCCTAGTTCTTGAAGACTTGGTGTCTTCTTGTTTGAAAAATAATTTTACCATTGTCTTCCTTCCATTCGATATACTGTAAGTTCGACTTTTCAAGTTGTTGAGTCATAGCTATCATATTCTAGAGTTTGACGAGTTTGCTTTCCGTGAGTAATTGTGAATTTTGTTAATTTCCTTGCTGTAGTATCGGTCATGCCATTGACCCCCTCCCCACTATTTATTACATTCACTATTCTCTTTGGAGATGGTGGTTAGCACTTGCATTAATAAGCGCATCTAGAAAATTGAAGCCATATTTCCAATGTCACCCCATATGTGTGTTACTACTTATCCACTTCGAAATGTTTTGCACAAGCCCGATTTATCGGGCCGATTGGCCAAATGGGCCATCGAACTTGGCGGGTATGATATCGAATATCGGCTATCAAGTTGCAAATTTTAGCATACTTCGTGACCAATTTTACGCCTACCCTCGTGCCCGAAGTGGAAAAGGAACTTCTACTAAAGTTGGGTACATCATCGGGGGTATGAACCCTCTTCACAGACGGTGCCTCGAATGTGAAAGGGTCCGGGCTCGGCATTGTTTTGAAACCACCTACGGGTAGCACTATTAGACAATCTATCAAAACTTCTAGGTTGACTAATAATGAGGCCGAGTACGAGGCCATGATTGCAGGTCTTGAATTAGCCAAAAGCCTGGGAACAAAGGTCATCGAGGCCAAGTGTGACTCTATGTTGGTGGTGAACCAAGTGAACAAAAGCTTCGAAGTTCGAGAAGATAGAATGCGAAGGTATTTGGACAAGTTACAGGTAACATTGCACCGCTTCAAGGAGTGGACGTTAGACCATATACCTCGAGAGCAAAACAGTGAGGCTGACGCACTTGCGAATTTGGGGTCAGCAGTCGAAGAAGATGATATTGTCCCAGGGACTGTTGTCCAGTTATCGAGATCTGTGATCGAGGAAGGTCATGCCGAGATAAATTCTACAAGTTTGACTTGGGATTGGAGGAATAAATATGTTGAATATTTGAAGCACGGAAAACTCCCTTCGGACCCTAAAGAGTCGAGAGCCCTACGAGCTAAAGCGGCCCGGTTCACATTGGATGAAAATGGGACATTGTATAGGAGGACCTTCGATGGACCATTGGCGGTATGCTTGGGACCGGGGGACACCGATTATGTTTTGCGAGAAATCCACGAAGGCACTTGTGGAAACCACTCCGGCGCTAACTCTTTGATTCACAAAATTATTAGAGCAGGGTACTACTGGGATAGCATGGAAAAAGACACTAAGGAGTTTGTTCAAAAATGCGACAAATGCCAAAGGTCTGCACCAATGATCCATCAACCCGGTGAACAACTCCATTCAGTCCTATTCCCGTGGCCATTCATGAAATGGGGGATGGACATCGTCGGCCCCCTACCAACGGCACCAGGTAAAGCTAAATTCATTTTTGTTTATGACTGACTACTTTTTCAAATGGGTGGAAGCACAGGCCTTCGAGAAAATAATAGAAAAAGAGGTCATAAACTTCATATGGGATCACATCGTGTGTCGGTTCGGGATACCCGCTGAAATCGTATGCGACAACGGGAAGCAATTCATCGGCAGCAAGGTAACAAAGTTCCTCGAAGAACATAAAATAAAGAGGATCTTATCGATGCCATATCACCCAAGCGCGAACGGGAAGGCTGAGTCCACGAACAAGACTATTATCCAAAACTTGAAGAAAAGTTTGAGTGACGCTAAGGGGAAATGGAGAGAGGTTTTGCCCGAGGTCCTTTGGGCATATCGAACAACATCAAAGTCCAGCACGAGGGCAACTCCATTCTCTTTGGTATATGGTTCCGAAGCATTAATCTCAGTCGAGGTCGGGGAACCTAGCATCAGGTTTCGGCATGCAACGGAGAAATCAAATCATGAGGCTATGAACACTAGCCAGAGCTATTGGATGAAAAACGAGCAGTTGCGCTTGTTTGAATGGTCGAACAGAAGCAAAGAATCGAGAGATATTATAACAGAAGGGCCAACTGTCGTCACTTCGGAACCGGGGACTTAGTTCTAAGGAAAGTCACCCTCAATACTCGAGACCCGAACAAAAGGAAACTAGGCCCAAATTGGGAAGGACCATATCGAGTCATCGGAGTCGTCGGGAAAGGATCTTACAAACTTAGCACGATGGAAAGCGAACAATTGCCAAACAATTGGAATGTATCACTGCTCAAATGATATTATTGCTAAGGTATGACCTTCTCCCTTTTCCATTTGTATTCGAGACTAACTCATTACAGGTGTTCGATCGAAGACGTCGAGGCACCCTCCTACACGAAGACCTTAGGTTTAAAAGCACGCGTTGCACTCATTTTTCCTTAGATCGGGTTTTATCCCAAATGGGTTTTTCCGGCGAGGTTTTTAACGAGCCAACAACTATGTGCTATCTAAGGAGAATTCAACAGTATCCAAGGCTTTTTTTCAATCAACCTCGAATACTGGGGGGCATCACCCTCGGAGGCTATATTTTCGAGGAAACTACTTCACGCCTAAGAGGGCCTCAAAAGAAAAACTTTGTAATGGGCCAAACGGTCAGAGGAATTGTGTCCATATAGAATAACTGAGCCCCGATGGCAAAACATGTATGCATGAATGAATTATTTAAAGAAGCATCCTTTCTATGTTAAACACTTTGTGTCTTGAAGAAATTTGCTACTATACGAGCTCCATACTTATGATTCTATGTGAGAAAAGGCTCAAGAGCCAAAACACAAACATACCTCGGCTACTCGGGGACTGTCATCGACAGTCAAAACATTCGAAGTAGTCTAAAACTCGGATTCGTAAGACCTCAAAGAGGCACCCCTCGACGTAAAGGCCAAGGCCATTATACTCGGGGACTAACATTTCAAACAAGTTCGAAATGCTATCGGGAAACAAGTCCAAGAGACATGCCCGAAGGCTACGACCATATTAAAGACCACGGTCATATAAAAAGGCTACGGCCAAAATAATGCAGCTTGGAGACGTCCGACTTCCTCTATAAACTAAAGGCCTTCAAACATTTCGAAAAAATGGTTAAATAAAGGCTACCCTCGGCAAAATAATCTAAGGGCTTCGATTAAACCATCCCTTGAGAAACCTCAAGAGGTATCAAATTATTTACACACAAACTTGTGCTAAGGCACTAAAAACAAAAGGGGTTCCGGTCGACACTGAACCCTCAAAAAACCCAATGGGTAAAAGATGCTAGCCAAGGCACAAACATAAAAAAATTTCACTAAGTCTTTTAAGCCAAAAAAGGAGAAATAATAGCCATCTCTTAGAGGCCATAATGGCCCGTCTTAAAAGAGCCTAAGGGCCAATACACTTAGGGTTCGAGACTTCGTTCTCACCCCATCCGCACCCAAGGGTTCGATTATCCCGAGCCTAAACAAACATTTTGATTATGGCTCGGAGACATGTCATTATTCGACACAAAGTGTGTATGCCCCAAAGGTTTGAACCTTATTCGGACTCGACCACGACAACTTCAAAGAAACCATCCGAGACAGAATCTCGAATACACCGTTCGAAGAATAAAATCATTGCAAAAAATTAAAAAGTAAGAAATATAGAGAAGCCATTCAAGGAAATTTATTCTTTTTATATATATTCGAAAAAGTGATATATACATGGATTCGACAAAAGGAAAAGTACAAAAAAGAAAGAAAATTCCTATCTACACTTCGGGGGCAGCCCCTCCTTCGGGAGCAGCTCCTCCTTCGGGAGCGGCTTCTCCCTCAGGGACAGCTTCTCCCTCGGGAGCAGCTTCTCCCTCGGGGGCAGCTTCTTCATCGGGAGTGGTTTCTTCTTCGAGCCCCTCTTCATTTCCGGACCCGCCTTGGTTGTCTTCACCATCGTCATCATCATCGGAGGAGACAAGAAACCTGGCATCGGCTTCATCTGCCCTTGCTTGAGCTATCTATTTAGTGAGGTCGAAGCCTCTAGCATGAATCTTTTCAAGGGTCTCCCTCCGAGATCGGCACCTGGCTAAGTCATTGCTTCGCTTCTCCCTGTCGGTAGCTTCCCTCAGCTCCGTTTGAGCAGCTTCAGTTTCCTTTAAATACATGGCAATAGTTTTATCAGCCATGATTTGAGTCTTTATGACCTCTGCCCTGGCTTCAGCAACCTCGGCTTCGGTCTTAGCAAGTTTGGCCTCGAGCTCGGCGATCTTTTTGGCCTGGGCCAAACTGCTCACTTTGACACTCCTGAGCTGAGTCTCGAATGCTGCCAGTTTGGTTAGTGCAGCTTCTTTCCCCGCAGCAAGGCGGTCCATCTTTTCCTTCCATTGGTTGCACTCGGCATTAACCCGATCAACCTCGACTCGAAGTTGCCCCATCATCTCCACCTTTTGTTGCAGCTGAGACATCGAAGTATTAGCTTCCACAGTTGGGACGAGAAGGCCATACTCTTTCAAAATAATAGTTACATGCTTGTCTAGCTTGGCCTCGTACTCTCGAGCCTTGGCTAACTCTCCCCAAAGATTTTTAAGCTCCTCCTCCTTTTGACTACAAAGGATCTTCAAGGCCTTCCCTTCACCCAAGGACTTATTCAGCTCGATCATACACTGGCTCAGGTCGGCCTTGAACTTAGCAAAAGCCTACAAAGAAAAGGAGCTATCAGATAAAGTAAGGCGGGAAAAAGGAAATTGTAATGTTAAGAAATCAAAGCTTACCTTAGAGAAGAGACGTTGGGCCTCTTCGAAGGTGGAAGACGAATCGATGGGTCCGGCATCATTGACCCCAGCAAAACAACCATAGAAAGGTTCGTCCTCACTAGGGACTCCGCCTAAGTCAGGCATTCTCAAGGACCGAGCATCCCTTATGGCTTCCTTGGAGTAAGCCGGAAACGATGGAGAATGACCCATTGTCACGGCCCCGGGCAGGTCGCCCGAGGCGCTCTGTTCAGTCATGGGGAGCTCAGAATCTATTTTCTTTGGTGTGCTCGTCGGAGGCTGAAGAACAATCATAACCTCGGGCGATTCAGGAGCTTTGACCTTTTATTTCTTTGAGGTTTCCTCACCCCGAGGTAGGATCTCTTGCTCGGAGAGTTTGGCGACCCCAACCAGCTTCCTGGTCCGAGTCACCAGTGCCGAATCCTCACCCTCATCATCTTCATCATCCATGAGCTGGTGGATTGAGTCTATGTCCACATGAATAACGTTCTTCCTACGTCTCCGAGCAGGGCCCGCTTTATCTTGGGGTTCTTCGGGCTTCGAAACCCTTTTTCTCTTATTGTCCTTCTTCGATTTCTAAATCGGGGACTCGATCCCTTCCCCAGAAGGGAGCGGACTCATTTCAGAGAAATCCCCAATGCCTGCATAAATAAAAACTAAGTACAAGAAAGGGAGTGTCGCCGATGAAGAAGAAAGTACCAAGATCTTACTGTGGTGTTTGGCTTCCCATTTAGCCTTCGACAAATCACGCCATTTGCGCTTGTCGTATGAGGAGGCCGCCTCTAGTCTCCGGACCCAGTCTTCGAGATCGGGGATCGCATGGAGCATCCAAGGGACTGCTGCAAATAAAGGTAAGAACATCATGCAAAGTATAGTCAAAGTACAGAAAATTGCTAAGAAAACAAGCTCCACTTACGGTCGAAGTTCCACTTTTCGGGGAATGGCAGTTGCTCCTCGGGGACGATATCGCTGGTCCTCACTCGAATGAACCGACTCATCCAGCCTCGATCTTTATCTTCATCGTTGCTGGCAAAGAAAGATTTGGACGACCGGCGTTGGAGTTTAATCAACCCTTGGAAGCGTTGAGGCCGGTACAAGCGGATAAGGTGGCTAAGGGTGAACTCGAGCCCCTCGGCCTTGCTGGAGAAGTAGCGAAGCATAATCACTATTCGCCAGAAAGATGGATGGATTTGACAGAGGGTTACTTGATAACAACAAAATAGGGGTCCAAGAATTACTAAAGAAAATCAAGAAACGTGCGGAAGCTAAAATAAAATAAAGAAACAAAAAATAACGGAAAATTAAAGATAGATTGAATTCAAGAAAGAGTTTCTTGAATTCAAGAAGTCTATTCTTGAAGTTGAATCCTAACAACAACAATTAGCTAACAAAGAACTAATCGCCTTTGGTAGAGAATTAAAAATAAGAGATAGATTGTGAAACCCGACCCTTTAGAATAACAAGAACAACAATAAGCCTAAACTTATCACCTTTCTTGAATACCTAGAAGTGATCTAAGATTTCGAAAGAGTTTAATCTTACCACCTTAAGTTGAGTCTTGAAGGTTGAAGAATAAATCCAAGAGTAGCCACACATAAGAGTGTAAGACAAATCTCACATTTTTTATTGATATTGTCTATCATAATCTGATATCTAAAACAAAGAAGACACCCCTTTATATAGAGAGGGGGTCACGAAATTCCTACCTAAAAATAAGGAAATAAAGTCCTAAGCTACTTTGGACAACAAGTCCAAATACCTTAGGAAAAGGAAACACACTAGGAAACAAAAACCAAGTCAATCTTGGAAAGTAACTCCAACAATCTTAGGAAAAGGAAAACATAACTTTAACTACCTAGGAAAGGAATAAATCTAGTACCAAAATATATGGAAATAAGTTAAAACCAATCTTGGATAGAATCTTGAAAGTCCCAAACCAATCATGAATAGGATCTTGGAAATCTTGAAGGCAACTTGCAAGCAACTTGGCACCAACTTGTACCCAACTTCTATCACTCCTATTGAACTTTTCTTGGGCTGCAATTAAGTCCTTTTTATGTTATAAAAACGTGGCTTCATGTAGGACTTATTGGGCTTCAAGTTTGGACACATTTGTATGTTCCAAATAGGTCCAATAGTGGCCTGATTTGGACCTTATTTAGAGGATATCTCTTGGGATCTAATCCACCTTTTCTTGGACATGAATTTGAACCATAAAATAATTATAATACCTAGACAACTCATATCCTTTTATCCTTGATCTCTCCATCCCAATTAACAACTTCTTTATTTGCACTTGAAGTCTAATGACCTTGTTTTGCAACTCTTTAGCTTGACATCTTGTTAAAGGCCCTCTTTGAGATTCCAAAGCTTCATTCTTGTTCTTGAATAGATTTGTGCTTCCTAGGATGCTATCATTCCCCTCTTCTTGAAAAATATTTGTCCTCGAATTTCGACCTTGCAAGAAAAAGAAGTCATGCACTAGTAAATGGCATCCACTAATCTGAAAAAATGGTAGGAATAAAACAAGATAGTGACCATGTGTCCACTTAACCCAATTAAGCCTAATAGGTGTAAATACTCCTTTATAAAGCATATGGACATCATCATCCCAATAAAATTTATGCCTACTTAGAGTTGTCCAATAAAAACCTCTCTTAGATGCACTATGTAATGAAATTTGCAATGCGATCTTGTCAATAAGGTAGTCCAAACATGTGCATGCCAAAGAAATTACAAAATATTGGTCGTGCATCCATTTAACACAAGTATCTCTGTCACATGTATCAAATAAGACACTCTTATGATATAGCCAAGTATCAATTATAAATCTCATGGATTCTTCTACATATAAGTTATCCAAAGAAGCACATAAATTCTCAGAAAGGTCAGAAGAACCCATAAATTCCAAAATATAAATTTCAATATATTCAAGCTCATGATTATAACTTTTCCCAATAATATTCGCAACATCAATGGATTCTACATGATTGCTCAAACTATCACAGAAAGAGTCATAGATAGGTTCATGAAAGAGTATTTGATCACTAACATCACAATAATCATGCATATCCTCTTTACTAGTAGCAAACACTTTTATAGGCTCACAATCAACATGACTAGAGGAATGACTTCCCATCAAACAACAAAACTCACATTCTAGCAATTTATCATATGAAAACTCATTAGACACTTGAATAAGAGAAGAAAGAACATTTAACTCATTAGCAAGCCTCTTCTCATAAATTTCATGCCTCTTTCCACCAAGTTGGAACGCATAATCATCTATGTCATACTCAATTTCAAAAGGAAGAAAATTACTCTTGCACTTTAACTTAGATATTACAGTTAATGACTTGATATGCATCAAAATATCATCATCCTCAAAAATCTATGGCTGGGACTCCGCATCTGCGAGTTTTCATTAAACTCCAGAGTCCGCACCTATGCTCCTTCGTCCGCATCTGCGGATGCGCTTCTGCGGCTAATAGTCCATTTTTGCGGAGCCTTGGATCTCTCTTACTTCCGCATTTGCGACTGCCCTTCCGCAGATGCGGCTCCGCTCCTGCAGCTCCCTCGTCGTATCTGCGACCCCATGCCTTTTCACCCAAACCCGCATCTGCGACCTCCGACTCGCTTCTGCGGGGCCGCACCTGCGGACCTCCCACCGCAGGTGCGAAGGACACCAGAATCAGCAACTCAGCAATTCTCCTAAGTCCATTTTTCATCCGTTAAGTATCCGAAACTCACCTGAGGCCCCCGGGACCTCAACCAAACATACCAACCAATCCTAAAATACCATACAAACTTAGTCCACCCTTCAAACCACATCGAACAACATCAAAAACATAAATTACACACGGATTCAAGCCTAATGAACTTTGAAATTTCCAAATTCTACAAACGACGTCGAAATATATCAAATCTCGTCCGAATGACCTCAAATTTTACACACAAGTCACAAATGACACTACGAGCCTACTCCCACTTCCGGAATGGATTTTCGGGCCCGATATCAAAATTTCCATTGCCGACCAAAATCGCCAAAATTCCAACTTTCACCAATTCAAGCCTAATCCTACTACGGATCTCCATATCACATTTCGGATGCGCTCCTAAGTCCAAAATCACCTAACAGAGCTAATAAAACCATCAAAATTCAAATCCGAGATTGTTTACCCACAAGTCGACATCCGGTCGACTTTTCCAACTTAAGATTCCGATTAAGAGTCTAAGTGTCTCAATTCACTCAAAAAACCAAAACGAACCCTCCCGGCAAGACACAATAGCAGAATTAGATACGGGGGAAGTAGTTAATTGGGGATCGAGGCTCTAACTCTCAAAACAACCTGCCGGGTTGTTACATCTACAAATTCTGGCACGCCCAGTGGGACAATCTCTACCTCTTATCTCAACTTTTCAATCACCAAAGTTCAAGAACATTGAAATGGCTTCAAAGAAAATCAACTCTAGTTCAACTTCCACCAAGGCTGCTAATTCCAGGTTCTATGCTTATGTGGAAAGCATCATTGATGTTATCTTTGGAAGCTTTGGACAAGTTACGAGGAGCAAAACAATCTCATTAGGACAACAAGCACCCCAGGTGCCATCCGCATCAACCCCTATTTTCATATCTTCATCCTAAAAATGAGCAAGATCATCCACAAACGCACCCGAAGAAGGAAGCGATGTTGCTGAAAAGATCAAGAAAACTCTTGCTCTACTTGGCCTCTCCGGATCCAAGCACTTTTCTGTGAAGAAAGATGATGCTTCAAGTGATGGATTCTCCCCACTTACACCACATAGCATGAGCTAATCAAGGATCAATCTTTTTGACAATCCATGCTACTCTCCATCATCCATGACAATCATGCATGCCATGGTGACAAACACTTCATTTGTGGAGGAGAAGTTGGCAAACTTGACGGAAGCAATCGCTGGCTTGACCAAGTGCATGCAAAATCAAGACGCTAGAATTGTCAAGCTAACAGATAAGATGGGAATCTTGATGGAAGAAGAATCCACCCACTCACCTGGCAAGCTCCCAGAAGTTCCAGAGAGTGATTCTCCCACAAGACAAGTAGCATCCACTAAGGCTATCCCTGTCTCATATGAAGGGATGATTCCAATCGATCAACTGAAGGAGTTTATTGAAGGAACCATTAAGAATAAGTATGAAGTTGCTGTCAAGTCCTCCCTTACATACGCAAAGGCGTACATTGCAAGGATCGATATGTTGAAGATGTCTGCTGGCTATCAACCTCCAAAGATTCAACAGTTTGATGGTAAAGGCAATCCAAAGCAACGTGTGGCGCACTTCATTGAGACATGCAATAACGCTGGGACTTATAGAGATTACCCCATCAAACAGTTAGTCTGCTCGCTAAAAGGAAATGCTTTTGATTGGTATACATACCTTGAGGCGGGATCTATTGATAGCTGGGATCAATAAAAGCAAGAGTTCCTCAATCGCTTTTATAGCATAAAGCGCACTGTGAGCATGGTGGAACTCACAAATACTCGTCAACGGAAGGGTGAACCAGTTATTGACTTTATCAATCGTTGGAGGAATGCAAGCATCAAGTGTAAAGTCAGGCTTAGTGAAACTTCTGGCATAGATGTGCATCCAAGGCATGTATTGGGGATTACGCTACATCTTGCAAGGTATCAAGCCTAGAAAATTTGAAGAACTTGCAACTCGTGCCCATGACATGGAATTGAGCATGGCCTCTGCTGGAAATGAAAGGCTTCCCATCTATGAACCTCGCAAAGGAAACGACAAGCAAGAAGTCAGAAAGTGGGGCAAGTTCGTACCCAAGTCTGAAAGCAAAGAAGCTATGAATGTCAACACATCATCTGTGAAGTTCACGATGAATGTGAGCAAGAAGAAGAGTATGAAATCCACTTCTTTTCAAGATAAGCCAAGCGAAAAGTTGACTCTAAAAGAAATGCAAGAGAAAGAGTACCCATTTCTGGATTCTGATGTGCCAGTCATTTTCGAAGAACTCATCGAGTTAAATCTCATTGAGCTTCCGGAGATGAAGCGGCCAAATGAAGCTGGGAAAATAAATGACCCAAATTACTACAAATACCATCGACTTGTGAGCCACCCTTTGGATAAATGCTTTGTCTTCAAGGAGAAAGTTATGGACTTGGCTTGTGAAAAGAAGACCATGCTTGAAGATGAGAAAGCAAAGCACAAACCAAGTCTCTATCACCTTTGGCTCATTTAGTCTAGATAAATCATGTATTTCAAAGAAAGTAAGAATGAAGAATTCCTGGAGAACAACAAGGTTGAAATTGATCAGCCTAATGATGATGAAGGTTGGACATTGGTGACTGACGTTGAAGGTGCCACAAAAGGAGCCCACAAAAAGAATCAACAGAACAACCAACAAGGAAAATGATGGTAAAAGGACCAAGGAAACGGAATCCAGTTAGGCATTTGAAGGAAGAAAAAGTGGAGGTGCACCACCCTCAAAAGCCACGACCTCTAGTGACCTTGGAGGATTTCTTGCCATGTAGGTTCCGCATGAAGATTTTTCGTAATGGTATTGAGGCCTCTTGTTGCAATGCTGATAAAGGGGAAGAAAAAAGTGATGACCTATCGTTGGCACCATCTTTAGAAAATCTCATCGAGTCTATTCCTCAAGAAGTTAACGCGTGCGAGGAAGTCACGTTCACAAATGACGATCTTCTGCTAGGTGACACTCTTCATAATCGCCCGTTGTACCTGGTTGGCTATATGCGTGATGAAAAGGTAAATCGAATTTTGGTTGATGGAGGATCCTTAGTGAATATCTTGCCAATTCGCACTATGAAAGAACTTGGTATTCCCATGAACGAACTCTCAGAAAGTCGTGTGATGATCCAAGGATTCAGCCAAGGGGGCAAGGAGCCATAGGCGCGATCATGTTGGGAATCACCATTAAACATATGCAATCAAGTGCATGGCTGCATGTGATTGATGCGAAGACTTCATACAACGTCTTTCTTGAAAGGCCTTGGATACATGAGAATAAAGTAGTTCCATTCACCTAACATCAATGTTTAAAATACTACGAGGGTGAAGTCGAGAAGAAAATAGTTGGTGATGATGAGCCATTCACCGAAGCAGAGTCATACTTCACCGATGCAAAGTTCTACTTGAAAAAGTGCATTGTGAAGGATCTAAAAGTTGATGATGGCATGAAAAGCAAGAATGACGAGCCCACAACTAAAAGAGATGAGGTGACTATTGATAAAGCCAAAGGTTTTACTGAGGAGGTACAACCCAACACGAATAAATTTTATAGAGGGGATATTGCGTCTTATGGCAAGAAAATAAGTCCTGTGCTCCAATATGTCCCCAAAAGGAAGAAAGATGAAGGTGAATCATCTAATATCCAAACTAACATGCTAAACGAGTTAACTCTTCCGGTAAAACAAATTGAGGCAGTAAAGTTATCCTTGAAGCCACTTGCAGGGTTTGTAGCCCAAAATCGTTTGCAGATTGTGGCACTCCCTACAAAGCGAACAGATGAAGGTTTGGATCCTAACACTTACAAGCTATTTGCAAAAGCTGGATACAATCCCAATGAGCCGTCAAAGTTAGGAAAGCTCCCATAAGAAGTTGCGACGAGGCAACTACGTGAAGGTTTGGGATACAAGCAACCGTCACCAGTGTGCATCTCCATAAGAAGGGTGAGCAACAATTAAATCACTGTAGAAGACGAATCTACCGCTTCTAACAGGCCTTCTGTCTTTGATCGACTTGGAAAACCAACTGTGAGAACTTCCGTATTTGAGAGATTGGGTCCATTAAAGAAGGGGAATAAGTTCCAGAGAAATTATCGAAATACAAGAACACCAGCTTCGCCCATAATTCAGAAGATCTCTAAAGATCTCGAAAGTTTGGTTCCTTCTAGAATGAAGCGACAAACAAAAGTCATGGTTTCGTGTGATGAGGTATTGAAGGTGAAGCCATACACTGTGGTTTACATTAAAGAACGTGATGAAGACGAAAAAAGTATGGGTTCTTCGTATCATGTTACTGCACAAGGCGAGCATGATGTTTTATCTCTAATGGAGGATGACGAGAAATTGGATGATGTTTCACCGTGTTATCACATATTTTTCAATGATGGGGACCCTCAAAAAGATGAAGATGTGAAAGATGCTCCCCCAGAACTTGAAGAAGGGGGGAAAACAACGATTGATGCCTTAAAAGAAGTTAACCTTGGCACTGATGAAGAACCAAGACCCACCTACCTAAGTGCTTTACTAGAAGTTGATGAAGAAAGCACTTATATTGAGTTACTTAAGGAGTTTAGGGATGTCTTTGCTTGGAGTTACAAAGAAATGCCTGGCTTGGACCCTAAAGTAGCAGTCCATCACCTTGCTGTCAAGAATGGCGCGCGTCCTGTTAAGCAAGCTCAAAGGCGCTTTAGGTCGGACTTGGTTCCCCTGATTGAAACTGAAGTTAACAATATCATTGAAGCTGGATTTATTCGAGAAGTTAAATACCCAACGTGGGTTTCAAGTAATGTCCCTGTAAGGAAGAAGAATGGCCAGATTCGAGTGCGCATCGATGATCTCAGCCAAATCCACACCACTATTAAGTAGCGAGGCGGTCGATGCAATAATAACCCAATAAAGGTCGGGATCGAATCCACAGGGAGTTAACAAATGGGATTAGGTGTATATCTAAGTGATTTGCAAGTTTTGGCTCTAATAGCACTTCCACAAACTTGGTTGGTGTTCTACTTCTATTTTACTCTATTGATTGCAATTAATAAAACTAAGGACAATATTTTTGGTTTTGGGTTTTTCAAATGATTAAAGGGACTAGGGTCGTGACTTCTACCTAGGTGGTTATCTAATGGGTTGTAATTTCCAGGGCAAGCTTGATTAGTTGGGGTTGTAATATAGCTATCACACCCAGGTACTCACTCTATACCTCTCGGTAGTTTGAGTGATTTTGCCCAATTTGGCCTTCTCAAGTCCAAATGGAAATTTGCACAAAACAAGTGATATTAGCTCAAGTCGGGTATTACTATCTCTAGGTTTAACCCTTTAATTGGGGCTATCAATTTCTTGAGTTCACCCCAATTCCTTGTTAGCCAAGTTTTTCTAGACTTAGTCCCTCTTTCTCAAGTAGAGACTAAGTCATTTAGGCATGAATCAATGTTTGCAACCATTAATTCTTGAATTCTAGTAAGAACTAGGCTAAATATCACTAACCCAATCACAAACAAGCCCTAAATCAAACACCCATTAAATACCCACACTAGGGTTGGGTCACAACCCTAGCTAAAGATTTAGCTACTCATGATAATTGCATAAATTAAAGAAGAATTGAAGATAGAATCCATAATATTAGATTATGGGATGAAAGTCTAGTGTTTAGAGACAAATCTAGTACAAAATTGCCAAAAGCAGTAAAGATAGGCGAAACAGGTGCTCCTCTAAAACATAACTTGACCTAAAAATGACAAAAAGTTCTATATATACTAAGCTGAAAATATCTGACAAAAATACCCCTGCGGTGGTTGTGCGGCCGCATAATTCTAAGTGCGGTCGCACACTTGCTTCTGCGGCCGCATAATTATGGTGCGGTCCGCATTCTTTGACTTTGAGTGCTGGCTTTTGCTGGACTTCTGTGGACCGCACAATTCTGAGTACGGCCGCGCTCTTGATTATGCGGCCGCATAAAAATGATGCGGACCGCACTCTTTGACTTTGGACTTGAACCCAGCTCTCTGATTCTTCACTCATGCGGTCCGCACAATTGTGGGTGCGACCGCACTTGGCTTCCTGCGGCCGCACAATTTTGGTACGGTCCCCACTCCTTCAGATTGGCCAAATATCAACTCTCTGAATCTCATCTATTGCAATCCGCATAATAGTGGGTGCGGCCGCACATAGCCTTCTGTGGCCGCACAATATTGGTGCGGTACGCACACCTTTGATTGTTTAATTTTCAGTCTTTGAATTTTCTTCTGCGGCCGCACCAAAATTATGCGGTCCGCACAGTTGGCCTTTTTGCCCTGTTTTGGTTCTTGTTCACTTTTGACTCCTTTATGAGTTGATTTTTGATTCCTTTGGCTCATATTGCTACATTCCTGTAAGCAAACACATTTCATTAGTTTTCGAGAATACCTTTAAGCATTTTTGACCTAAAACACAAGTAAAAGAGAGTAAATAAGAGGTCAAAATCCCTACTTATCAACTCCCCCAAACTTAAGCTTTTGCTTGTCCTCAAGCAAATAAGGTAATTCCTACCTCCGCTAGCAAAAGGGATATTTCAGCTAGCCTAAGGTGAATCAATCATGCATCAATTGGGATTAACAATTGCTCTCAACACATATGAATTATCAACAACACAATGTTTTGACTTTTTGAGTACCATAGTTCTAATGTGACACTAGAGCATCAAGAGTTGACTTTATTTATCAAGGAAGCTCTCTCTATCACGTAGGTCATTGTGGATCCCAAAATCCTCCTCCTCTACTCTCCATGAGCAAATCTCACTTTAGAATGTAACACTCGAAACAAGGATTGTGTAGAAGTTCGCTCATCTCTCTCAAAAGAATGTCACAAGTCCGGCTCTAAGTACCATAAACTTGCCCCTTATGTAAATCACCACTAATGTAAGCTCACTCAACTTTAAATCATATAGGACTTTTGCGGGATGTAATGAAGGCTTTTGGATCAAGGTAGGACTTATTGGAATATGATGGTTTCATCTTTCCTTAAGCACTCCATTTTCTCTTTCGGCCCATACTTTCTCGACTCTTTGAGTCATTTTATTCTTTCTTGGGGGAACTAGAGAGACGTAATGTCACTCTTTCTTGATCATGACATTCATTTTTATCCTTTTCTATTTACTCCATTCCTTTCATCATTATTTTCTTTGAATCCCTTCAACTTTCTACCTTATTCACTTTCTTTTTGGAATTTCTCTTTTTTTCCTTTCTTTCTTTTCTTTGCCTTCCCTTTTCTCATTTCTTTTTCTTATTTGTACCTTTTATCACTTTAAAATTCCTCGCCTCTCCCCCAAGCTTATGCTTTTGCCAATTATTTTTCAAGAATACTAAGGAAAGATCGGGTGCCAAAAGAGGGTCATTACAAAATGGATAAAGGCTTGTAACATGGTTATTGAAAGAAAAAAGGCTTTGGCTCAAAGGGGTTGACTAGGGATATCATATTGGTAGGCTATGGAAGTTTTCAAGTTTCAAATTGGATCAAGGAGAGCTTACAATCATTTCTCAAGCCGAGCTACACTTAGAATTTCTCCTAGATAAATATTCGGGGAAAGTTCTAGACTTATTGGCACGGGAATGTGGACTTGCAATTCAATATCTCACCTCTCAAGCTACTGGATTGCTAAAGAGAATAGAGTTGAGGGTCCACAAAAACCCTAGATAAGATTGAGAATCACAAATGGCTCGACTGAACCACTCGATGATTATTTAAGTCAACACAAGAGTCTAAAGGTTACAACTAGAGCTATTTTATGCCAACAACTTTGTTTTTAACCATAAGGTCGGAGGTAAATGTGCTAGTATCAAGTGAAGCCTGTTTGAGACACTTTTATTCATTACTACTATATTTACAAAAACATAAAAGAAAACGGACTCAATCCCTTAAGAAGGTTGTCACGCCATCCATCATTGGGAAGAGTCACCCGGTTCACACAACATCTACCTTTAACCAAAGGCTTATTGTTCACACAAAATGTAAAAAGAAGCTAACAAATTAAAAAGAAGCTACTAAAGTAAATAAGAAGTTATGCTACTAAGGAAAAACAAACTAAAGAAGTTATGAAGTAAACTACAAAAAGTAAACTGAATATACAAAATGAAGTAAAGAGAATATATATATATAAGGGAAATGAATATATACATCAAATGGGGAAAATTATATGCATACCAAAGAGAAAATAAAGATAAAGGAAAAATAGTCGCCTACATAACCTGCCTCCCAAACCAAGGGAAGAAGGTATTAGATCACTTTTGAGAGCCCTTTTGTTAAACCAGTTCCTTTACTCTTTTTGAATGAATTACAGTCAGTAAAGTAATCTGGTACATGCCAAATGTCAATGTCAATCAAAATGGACCACCCCCAAATGAAAATAAGCATTGTCCTCAATGCTAATAAAAAATAAGAACATAGAAAGGGTAGAGAGTGAAGAAAACTCCCTAAGTGGTCTTAGTCTGCATGGGGTCCTCAACACCCTCTGTCTCCTCTAACTGTATCTCATCATCTCCTGGCTGAGGGACAACTGGGTTGCTGAGCATCTGTATCATCTCCTCACCAGTGTGTGTAGTTGCAGCCGGCTCCTCAGATTGGCCGGCTGCTGCCTCTGATGTCTCTGGTACTGCTTCTGGTGTTGCTGGGACTGATTAATCCATGAGCAGGTCCAATGGAAGATCTCCGGTAGATGAAATCTTTTTAACCTCTTTGCGCATCTTCTCTACCGACTCCTTTGATACCTGAGTCTTACGCATCTTCTTGACCTGTTTGACCAAATCCTTGATAAAATTCCCATATGTAGCTAGAGTCTCTATGATGACCTTCTGTTTGTCCAGAATTTTCTTCAAAGTTTCCTCCATTGATGGAGGTACCTGAGGCTCTGCTGGGGCTGAGGACTATGTTGCAACAACACTGGATATGGCAGTCAGCTTTGTAGTAGCTGCCTGCATCTAGTTGTTGAGACTCACCAGTGTTTGGGAGACTCACAGCACAGTCTGAGGGTAAGTAAATGAGCGCGACACTGATAGTCTAGCTGAAGCAGGAAGTCCAGAAGATGAAGGTGGCATGGCTGCTGTTCCGGTGGAAGTACCGGCTGCTGTGGAAGGCTCGACTATTGAATTAGTAACCACTATCGATGGCTCTTCAAACTAGCCAGTAGAGGTAGTAACTTTACCCTTGAACTTAGGTTTGTCATCTTCCTCGAGGTGGTACCGTGAAAAAGGCTTCTTTGCCTTCACCTCTACATCATAATGCCTTGACTCCACCCCTTGATCCTTGAAATACTCTGTGAGGAAGTTGGGGTAGGGATATGACCTCTCCTCTTTCTGGACCACTTTGGTAATGTTGTAAGACATCAGGGCTCCCACATTTATAGGATACTCGGCCATGATGAAAGCCACTAAAACTGCACGGGGAATTGGTAGGATGTATTCATTGAGGAATGAATCAAGGCGACTGCACACGAATGTTTGCCACCCTTTTGCTTCAAAGTTTAGGGTGGCTCTGTAACGACCCGATCGGTCGTTTTGAGATCTAATGTGTCGTTCGGCGATTTGAGGCCATGAGCAGCTTCACTTTAGGTATTATGACTTGTACGGGTGGTCGGAATTGAAATTCAGGAAGTTCGGAGTGGATTTGGAAAGAGAATTCTCATTTCGGAAACTTTAAGTTGGAAGAATCTGACTAAGGGTTGATTTTAAGTAAACGACCCCAGAATGGAATTTTGATGATTCCAATAGTTTCGTATCGTGATTTCAGACTTAGGCGCATGTTCGGATTTGGATTTGGATTTGGATTTGGAAGTCCGTAGGACAATTCGGTGCATTTTGACGAAAATTGAAAAATAGAATATTTTTGGAAAGTTTGACTGAGAGTTGACTTTTTGATATCGGGGTCAGAATCTGATTCTGAAAATTGTAACATCTCCATTATGTCATTTATTAATCGCGTGCAAAATTTGAAGTCATTCCGAATTGATTTGATACGTTTCGGCGCAAAATATAGAAGTTGGAAGATTTGAAAACTCATAATTCGATTTGATGCGCGATTCGTAATTTCGGCGTTATTTGACGTAATTTGAAGACTCGACTAAGTTCATATTGTATTTTGGAATATGTTGGTGTAATTGGTTAAGGTCCCGAGGGCCTCAGGTGGATTTCGGAAGGTTAACGGAATGGATTTCGGACAAAGGAACTGCTGGATATTGTTTTTCTGCTGCAATAGCTGTTTTTGGACAGCAATTGGTGCAATCGTAGATCTGACTTTGGAAGCTTATATATCAAAATCTATAAGGAATCTGAAACTTTTCAAAACATGAAAGTTTATCACTTTGATTCTAGTTTCCATAAAGTTAAACCAATCATCATTTGGACATATGATCAGAAAGTTATGATCGATTGAATGAAGGCTGTTAAAACAGCTTTGCCAAAAAGTTTTCATGCATAGAGCCGACTTTGGAAGCTTATATCTCACAATATATAAAGTGTTATATGGTCACAAACCTATCAAATGAAAGATTTTCGAGTCTAATTTTTAGAGCTTCAAACCGTTCGTCATTTGGATATTTCTACAAGGAGTTATGCGCATTTTAGTAAAAGGTGTCTAGTAGGAAAAAACTTGTAATGCAAGGTACAACCTGCACAGCACAATGTACAACTCGCTGAAGCACATGTGCCTATATAAGGCAGTCAGGCAGCAACCATTTTTGGGGATTTTCTTGAGCTAGGGATTTGTTCTTTCATGGTGGATTCGACCTTGGGAACTACTTAAGAATACACGGTGAGTTCTTTTTGGATATTTTAAGTTAATAACATCCTATTAACACTAGTATTAACATCATTCAATATTTGAAATCCCTAGATATTCTTCAAGTTGTTCAAGAACACCAAATTTCAACATTGAATTTTTAAGGAAAAGCTTCAGGAAGGTAATACTAATACTTCAATCTATTTCTTATGAGTCGGTGAGAGTAATTCTAATAATTTTTTCAAGTTGTTATGGTTGGATAATTGATTTCATAAACCCTAGTTCATGGCATGAATAGTGTTCTTGAGAAAATGAAGGAAAGATAAATAGCATTTCTAGAAATGAAATTAAAGGATGCAATGAACCTATGGAATCATTTTCTAGCTTAATTGGAAGTGTTCATCTAAGTAATCACCAAATTGAATATTTTCAAAATGTTGGTTAAGGAAGACGATGAATAGTAACTTGGCGGTGTTGGAGAATTAATGTAGTATCATTGATGACTTCAAATGTGTATTAAATGATAAGAGTGGAGTTGAATGTGCTAGTAAGTGAACCTATTAGACGATTTGAGTTGGAGGATTGTAGCCAACTTGTCAGCCATAAATGGATATTGATAAATATGTTTGAGTCATATTTTGATTGTAATTGAGATTGTAATTGTAGATATCAATTTGTTGGTGGCGTATGAGCATTTTACTCATTACGATGTCGGAGGAGGATTAAAAGCTTGTGAATGTTAATCGAAAATGAGTTTTGGAGCGTTGGGCATCGGTCGCATTGTTTGAAAGGCTTGGAAGCCGGCTATGGAACTCCGGAGCGAGGTAAGTCTCCTTTCTAATCTTGTAAGAGGAAATTAACCCCATAGGTGAAATAAGTAAATATGTGCTTATATTTGTGGGGGCTACGTACGCATGAGGTGACGAGAGTCCGTGCGTAGCTACTATTATGCTTAAGTCCGGGTAGTTTAGGACCCAAAAGCATGCTTTACTTGCCGTACTTGTAATTTTATTGACAATTTAAATGGCCTAAATTATATCCTACTTGGTAAATAAATTTCTAAAGGGCTAAACATCACTTTCTTGACTGTTAAAAGAGAAGTTGTCATTTCCTTGGGTAACTGTTTCCCTGATGAAGTCTTGGTTGACTGTTTGAATGTGTATACCTATGTGTACCCGTGTCGCATGTATGATTCACGAGCGGTGTAATTCTCTTATTTATATTTGACCGCGTCGCATGTATGATTCACGAGCGGGGTAATAGATGCATTTATGGTTCACGCCATTCGACCCTCTAGCAGTGCACAATTTAAATATTATATTGGATCGGGCCGTACGACCTCGACATGATTTGCGCATGACTTGCTTGATTGTTTTTGGAATTATTGATAATTGATGTGGCCTCAATGACCGGGGATGTAAATTGTTAAAAAGATGGAAATAAGTTTGAAAATTTCTATTAACAAAAGAAATGTTTACCTACTTCATGATTATTGAGTTTGCAGTCGCCTTATAAAATCCATGATTTTTCACATTATTGGTATTGCATTATTGGACCACTAGTAAATGTCAAAGTCAATCTCTCGTCACTACTTCTTCGAGGTTAGACTGGATACTTACTGGGTACACGTTGTTTTCGTACTCACACTACACTTGCTGTGCATTTTTGTTGCACAGGCACATGTATGTCTAGTGGCCTCGTTGGGCGCAGTGACATGGTTGATACAGAGACTTAGGTGAGCTGCATCTCTCGAGACGACCCGCAACTAGCAATCTCCTTCAGAGTATTGTATTTTCTTTTCTGTCCAATTTGTATTCCGGACAGTTATTGTATTACATTTTAAATTCCTAAAAATTGCTCATGCACTTGTGACACCGGGTTCTGGGATGACTATGGGGTTATTCAGTATTTAAATTTGCTAAAGACATCATTATTTACTCAGTGAAGTTCATTATTTATTGTTAAATGCAAGGAAAATAAATGATTTAAAAAAAAATACTAAAATGAGAAATTGATTAACTTCTTGGTGTTGGCTTGCCTGACAGTGGTGTCCGGCGCCATCACGACCATTAATGGATTTTGGGTCATGACAGGCTTGGACTATGTTCACTAGGTCTCCCGAGTCATGAGCAAGTCTAGTAGAGTCTTGCGGATCGGTACGAAGACGTCTGTACTTATATTCGAGAGGCTATAGGGCTGTTAGGAGCACTTTCTTCTTGATTCCTCATCGTGTGATTTAATATTCCTTTGAGGCTTATGCCCTCATTTCCTTCCCATTAAGTCTTATGCGACATGATGTGCTGGTCATAAATTGAGAATTTGAGGAATTGTAGTGGTACTACAGATGCAGTGCGGGATGTTGCTCCTGCGTAGTTGATTGGGCTATTGTCGTCGCCTTGCGGAAGGATATTCTGTCATTTCAGCTCAATAATACTTCTGAGAGCTTCGAGGCTATGCACAGGTTGCTATGATGCTCATGAATTGTTATCGCACAGTATTGATGTGATGGTAAGATGATTGCCTCTGTGTCGGGGCAGTGAATGACTTGAAAGGAAGTTTACTCAGTGCGTGATTCAGAGATTCGGTATTTTATTTCCGGCAGAGGAAAGGCAATCAGACTATAAGTGTTCAGGTTTGGGTTGATGGAGTAACGAGACTTGGTATTTTCGAGCGTAGTAGAATTTTCTTCTGTGATGTGGTGTCATTATCCTTATTGAATACGTTAAGTTCACCGATGTTATGGTTTCTTCAGTTCGCCATTGGAGCAGAGTAGTGTGAAATAGTGCCGGAGAAGTGGCTATCAGAGATCGTGATGTGCGGAGGTTCAAAATTGAATCGGAGTTCCTAGTGTTGATGGCTCTAGGAAGATGAATCTCGAAAAGGTTTGAAGTTAGTAGAGATTTATTAGTTCAAGTGCTACATGGATAGATTTTGATTTAAGGCAACAACTAGGCGGCGAAGTATGTGGAAAGACATATGGGAGGTGTCTTGATGTGGTTAAATTTTTGGAAGGCCAGGTGTAAGAAACAGGAGTCGGGTAGTTGCTTAAAGGAGTGAGTTTGACCAAAGTGGGAGAGTGGCAGAGTAACAAATGGGTTCTGTGGTAGGATGGCCACACCCCTTGTGGAAAGTTTGGAGCCATTTGGGAATTCATGGTGGACAGGGACTAGGTCCGCGGATTTTATTTGTATTCAACATGACTTCGAGTTTGGAATGCATTGTTGGACTTTTAGCTGATGTCAATGGGGAAGACGAAATCTTGGTGGGTCCCAGGGTTATATAATTGTAGCTTCAAGCTAAGTGGGAGAGCCCCACTGTCTATGATTGGATTGCGTGGTTGTCTACTTGTGTGATTTTTGGTTATCGGTGCATTGGTGGGTTATTACGATTAGGAAAGAAAACGTCAGGGTTAATGTGAGTAAAAGATTTGAGGAAGGTGTGCTATAATTGGCCTTATCGATTCATGTTCAGGCTTTAGGAAGACTCAAAGTCTATGCTTTGTGTGGATGTGATGTACAAGGGAAGATGATTCAGCCGGGTGCTTATTTGAGAGGGTGTTCATGTGCTAGCAGGGCCTTGGAGTTTGATTATATTCGGGAATAAGTCAGAGTGGGTGACTCTCAATAATGGTCCTAGTAGGTTCAAAATTAAAGTGCGGTGCCTAAGGATTTCGAGTCTATGGTATGGTTAAGTATCGAGCTTCTGGAGTGGATTATGAAATGGGCTTTGATTGTTCTATGTTATCATCAGTCTGCGGTGTAGCATTGGAGGAATGAGAGAAAATAATTTCGGACTCTTAGAGGAATTATCAGAATGGGTGTACCAGTTGAAGATGCGAATGTGCGCTCAAGGAGGTATGAGTTAGTTCGTGGGTCTTGAGGCAACGTGGTCTCATGAAATAGGGTCACTCAGGATGAGTGCGGATTGGGTTTGTTATATTTTGAATGGAGCTATTATTATTTCTAAGGCAAGACCAGAGTAAATTAGAAGAAGTTGGTTCGGTTAGCAATGGTTGAATCGGCATGATGGTGGCAGTGATCAGTCCCTTCAGCGTGTTAGGTTATGCATGTGCTTTGTGGAGGTACGCGTGAGACTTGGCCGCCGTCGTAATTGATTTTATTTGGAAGCATTCGAGTATTATGGCTTGTTATGTGTAGAAGGATCCTGGATGAGTTATGGTGGTTTAGACCACTACTTGAGGTTGGTATGTTCTGCGGTCATGAGAATTCAGTCGCGTGTTGCAATGGTTCTCCTGAAATGAGTTAAGTGAAAGGTTTCTATATGATGAAGTGTGTACCCTATTAATGGTTCAGGAGTTATGGTGGAATTCTTGTGCTCTCGCGCGTCATGAAATTTGAAAGTTGCAGATTAAGGTTGCGGTTTGGGGTTAACAAGAATGTCACGGGCCCGGATGAGTAGGAAAGGATTCAGATGTTGGAGTAAGCTGGTATTGTCTTTGGCATCACCTGATATCGGTGTCCTGTGTAAGGGGCTTTGTGTTCTGACTTGCGACTTCTTGATTTGTTTTACGGCATTACTATGGCTGGTGGTATGGAGGTGTAGATTTATTACCTGGTGCAGAGGGGTCTTTGGGCTTTGGATGTTACTTCCGTCATCATCTATTTCATGTAATACCCTATTGTGGCATGTGGGTTGTGAGGTGGTTTGATTATTCGCACTCGTATCGAGATCTTGTGTAGTTTGTGGTGCCATATGAGAAGGATGGCTCTCGAGATGCAGGTCATTTATTGCACCTTAGTTGTGTTTGAGTTTCGTAGCTTATGGCGCTATCCGTCTCCCCATGATTTGCATTATGCATTTTGCATGCTTGTAGTTGATATTCGGGTATTTCATAGTTATGAGCATTTTGCTCGGTAAGCATTTTCTTATAGATTATATTGTGTGGATCGGGTGGCACGCTGCCACGGGTATATTATTTGGATCGGGTGGCACGCCGCCACGGGTATCATAGTTGGATCGGGTTGCACGCCGCAATAGTGTGATGTTGAGTACAGTATCCCCTACCTATTATTTCGTGTATTGCTTCTCGTTTTCTGAGGAAGGTTCATAACACCATTTCGGTTGTCTAATTAGTTACGTGGGTTGAGTAGCCCTTTCTAGAGTTCGTTTATTTATGTATCACGTTCGAGTTTGTAGCTTGATAGCTCATTGCGGCATTATATGAGATTTTGGTAGAGTCTGAGGTGGCTTATTGCTTGGGCAACGTATACTGGGTGAGACGAGATTTTTGGATCTGGGATTAGTGCGATCGGATTATATGAAACATATTAAAGAGAAAAATACCATTATTTGGTTCATAATGGGGTGATGATTCTAGACGAGAGGAGAGATTCAGTGATTTGTTGACTTGGCTGTTGGTTATGAATTTCTACACATTTCTTCTGTCATGGCGGTTTTGCCAGAGTTGAAACAAGACTTATATATGTCATGAGGTGCATTGTGAGCATCAGATTCGTGAAATTCCTGTTATTGTTATCAGAGGATGTTATTATGGACATGTAAGTTATGCAGTGCATAGTGTGGATTCAGCAAAGGTATGGAATCATGTATTGGTGCATCACATACAGATTGATATGGTGTTCGTATGTTGGGAACAGACCTGGTAGAGAATTCAGATGTTGGAATTTGGCTCCAAGGCTAACTTGACTAAATAAAAGGGAGAATATTCAGATTTTCTCAAGCTAATGTTCCCAACTGGGTTGTGGTAGCACGGGTAGGTGTACGAGGTGTTAAACCGTGATTTCAGACAACTCCAGAGCAGTTCTTAGCATGTTCGAGGACGAACGTATGTTTAAGTGGAAGAGAATGTAACGACCCGACCGGTCGTTTTGAGATCTAACACGTCGTTCGGTGGTTTGAGGCCATGAGCAGATTCACTTAAGGTATTATGACTTGTACGGGTGGTCGGAATTTAAATTCGGGAAGTTCGGAGTGGATTTGGAAAGAGAATTCTCATTTCGGAAGTTTTAAGTTGAAAGAATCTGACTAAGGGTTGATTTTAAGTAAACGACCCTAGAATGGACTTTTGATGATTCCAATAGCTTCGTATCGTAATTTCAGACTTAGGCACATGTTCGGATTTTAATTTGGAAGTCCGTAGGATAATTCAGCGCATTTTGGCGAAAATTGAAAAATAGAATATTTTTGGAAAGTTTGACCGAGAATTGACTTTTTGATATCGGGGTCGGAATTCGATTCTGAAATTGAAACATCTCCATTATGTCATTTATGACTCGCGTGCAAAATTTGAAGTCATTCCGCAATGATTTGATACGTTTCGGTGCAAAATATAGAAGTTGAAAGATTTGAAAACTCCTAATTCGATTCGATGCGCGATTCGTAATTTCGGCATTGTTTGACGTGGTTTGAAGCCTTGACTAAGTTTGTATTGTATTTTGAGAAATATTGGTGTAATTGGTTAAGGTCCCGAGTGTTTAACCAAAGAATCGGATTCTTAGTCAAAGCTTATTTTAAGAAGTACCCGGGCTACTGATAATCCAGAAATATAATATTTCCACAGAAACAATAAAGGAAATAGGAGCAGAGAATTGTAAAGAAATTAATAGAAAGCACAAAAGAGTAAAATATAATCCAATCGTAATCAGAATGTGTCCATACAAATAACATTTTCCCCCCTTTTATAGGGAACTTCAAGTACAACGCCTACTCCTCTTTATGATTGAGCCATAATGAGCATTAATATCATTAATGAAACGTTATAATAGGTAATCGTAACTATTTCGTAAAGATTCTATAACGTTTAGACTCATTAATTAAAGATCTATGAATCTGCCCTCTTCTCTGTCCTAGTTCATTTTGACCGTGTCTCTTCAACTCTTTGAATAGACTCGAGTGCCCGTTTCTAGTCATCTCGTGGGTATTTAGCTCGTATCTATTAAGACTCGTACCTCTTTCAAAGTACCCGTCCAGTTGTCGCTTTTCTATTGATCCACGTGACTTGCCATGTCAGCCACTTGATTAATTTCACGTGTAATATTTATTTTTACCAATACAGATAGTCCCCCCACTTACCAATTATTCAGCAATTGAATATTTGGGAAGTGGATCTTCATTTAAGGCAGGAACCTTTTGCCGCCGTTTCATTCGTGCCATTGAATCTTCTTCTGAACCAATACGTCGCTTGTCACTTCTATTTAATGCATGTACCACATGGCAGTCTCCGATTGGTTCTGCAATTCCTCAGCAAGTTTTAGGGCTTTTTGCGGCTGCATTAGTCACGAAGTGACAGTTTTCATAATGATATTCCCATCATTATTTTCCTTATTTGACGATTTCCTCTGCATATAAATACATCCTTTGCCTTTGCTTTCACGAAAAACTTACTTCTTTCTTTCACAACTTACTCATATTTCTTTTTCAATCAATTATGTCTTCTTCTAATCCTGATCCCAGAAAAATTGTAATTGTAGATGAACTTCCCCTTTCTTCCGCTCCTACTCGGAGTAGGAGAGGTGGCAGACTAAGAAGTTTAGGATCAGTGTCTGTTTGAGGATCCTCTTCTCAACTTAATATTACTCCTCCATCAACTTCTAGGGCTAGTGTTACTCCTCCATCATCTTCTAGGACTAGGGCTTCATCGTCGCATAGATCTTCTGCTAAGAGTAGGGAATCTAATGAACCACTTCGTGAACCTACAGTAGACGAGATCATACCCGCTGAACTTTCCTTTGTTACTGATAGTGAGGCAATTAAAAATCAGGTCACTTCCATGACATCTCATGACCGCGTTGATATTTACCCTTCTCAAATCACTAAGGGTTTAGTTTCTATTGTGCGCAAAGATTGTTACTGGAAATTTAACTTCCCGATTTTAGTCCCCAACGAGAATCAAAGGATTACTTATTATAAAGCTGGTTTTTCTTTCGTGTATACATATCCCTTCACATTAGGTTTTAGGCCACCCATCGATCCAGTCATTATCGAATTTTACCGTTTCTTCAATGTGTGTTTGGGACAAATCGGTCCTATTATTTGGAGGGCTGTGGCATGTCTTAGGTACTTAGCAAATTTGGCTTCTCTACCTTTCACCTTCTATCATCTGATCCATCTCTACTCTCCTAAATTATTCTGTCATGGAAATTTTACTCTTGTGGTAAGGAGTAAGAGAGTTTTGGTCAGCCCTGAGGATGATAAAGATCGTGGATGGTATGCTAGGTTTGTTGCTGCCCCTACTAGTGGATTAGTAGGTGAAGAGAATATGCCCTTCCCTTAGAAGTGGACCTTTGCATGTAAGTTGTCTCTTTATTTCTCTTCTTTTCATGAAGAATACACATTCTCGTAACTGTTTTGCTTTTTCTTTTTCAGCAAACATGGGAACCGTTGAGGAGATTCCCAGTTTTCGTGGTTGGGTAAAAAATTGTTAACAGGTTCTACGATGGAGGAAAGGTCTTGGAAGTACCTTTCAAATAGATTTGGATGGAAAGTGAAAACTCACGGTATTCTTCTTTTTCACTTTCTCCTTACCTTCATATTTTTCTTAGAACTTATTGACCCTTTTCTTTATTAGGGTTTCCTATTCGTGGTGTTACCGCTGCTTCAATCACTACTTCAAGGCTCTCCTTATCAAAGGCTCAGGAGATAATTTTGGGTTCTTCATAAAAAAGAAAGGCTGATAGGCCTCAGAATTCTGAAGATAAAGAAGAACAAGAGGAAGGCTCGTTGGTTCGAAATCCATGAGCAAGGAGATGAGTTATTTCTGATGATGAATCTACTCCCCTTCCTAGTTCTACTCCCGTGCCTGAGCCTGATAATGCCACCCAAGTGAGTTATGATGAGGAGACACCTGCTGCAACCCATGATTCAACTGAACAACTTTTCTCTCGAGGGTTTAATGAAGAAAATATTGGCTTAATTTCTGAGAAAGCGCCTCTTGCCATTTTTCCCGCATCTGCTTCGATGGAATCTCAATTAGCCATACCTATTGCTATCTCTACTGCTCCAACTGTGACTCTCGTGGCTTCTTCGACTGCCCCTACTACCGTACCTTCTCATGTTGAAGTCGGCTCTTCTAGTAGTAGGGCGATGAAACAAGTTACCATCGAGGTTCCTGTTGATGGTAACCTTTTGAAAAAACCTTTGATTGGCCCAGTAGAAAAGTCAAAGCTAGAAAGTCATAGCTCTCTTACATGGATGAATGATATTGTGCATTCATCTTTGAAGGTATAAACCGTGCCTCTTTGCTTTTCAAAATTTAACTTTTACTAGTATCACATTCTCCTTTTTATTGTGCAGATCAATCTCATTGGTACGGAGATGATGAAAAGGATTGTTCATACAGAGCAGCTGATGAACGACTACCATACTGAGGCAGATAATTAGAAAGAACAGTTCGAGAGTCTTCAGCTTGACATGGAAGTTATAGAAGAAGAAAAATGTACCTTGGAGCAGCAGGTAAAAGTTATGGTAGCGGAATTGGCGATTGAAAAGGCTTCATCAAACCAGGCGGGCAAGGATAAAAATCTCCTTGAGTCTTATTTGCTGAGCAACTTTCCCAGGCTTCTGAGGAGATTAGGAGCTTAAAAGATTTATTGAACCAGAAGGAAACTTACTCTGGGGAGCTTGTTCAATTGCTCACATAGACTCAGGAGGATATTCGTGTGTCTTCTGACAAAGTTAAATTCTTGGAGATATCTCTTGCCCCCTGCAAGCTTCTTATGACGCAGCTTTGAACGAAAAAGATGAACTAAAAGCTGAGATTGAGCAATGGGAGAAAGATTACGAGGCTCTTGAGGATAAAGCAGCCGTTGATGTAAGTTGGGCTTTCCTGAATACCCGTCTTGAAATATTAACAGAGGTAAGCCAGGAGAACTTTGACTTAAAAGCTGAGATTGCAAAAACTAAAGAAACAATCGAGAAGGCCCAACAGAGTCAAAGTTTCTCATCACCTAAGGTTGATGTTCCCGAAGGTGATGAGATCATACATGGTAAAGCTGTTGCTTAACCCTCGCCTGCTCAAGCTGCTATTCCTCTTAGTGATGAAGCCAATCTCCCCCCCCCCCAATTGAGAAGTGATATTGTTGGAAGTGTTGTTTTTTTTTTATGGTGGAACAATTGGTGGTTTACCCCCGGTCCCATTTGGGGGTAAAGTTTTTGGAAAATCCCCAGGTCAATTTTGGGGTACTTTTTGTATAAATCAAGTGGGTTGGAACTAAGTTCATACTTAGTTTTAACCATCTTATAATATCATATCTTAAGTTTTTGCTCAACTTGTGTGATATTTTATTTTGAGTTTCTGTTCTACTCTTTTATTGTGCATAAAAATGCTTTAGATTTTCGTGTCTCTTTTAAACAAGCACGATTTATAAAAGAGGGCCCTTTTATGAACGACACTTAATGAAGAAGACGTCTCAACTTCATAATGGTGTAGATATACGAAAAAGAAATAGGAATACACACGTTCCTTTGAGTAGCTTTTTTAAAGAAAGTTTTTGTATCATTTGAACTTTCATAATGCTTTACATGTATTCAAGTATCATCTATGACTCTTTCGTAACTGTTTTCTTTACAACAGATTTGTAAAAATACAAGGGTATATTTTATAACTCGTGACTAAATACCGCCTTTAACCAAAACATTCGTTTACATTCACGAGTATGTTCTTTGTAGGTTTTTGAATCAGGCTTGCGTTTTTGGCTCTTGACTTCGCTCTTAACTTTCAACTTGTTGGGTAAAGTAGACCTCGGGCTTGACTTGAATTTTGACTTTTTCTAGTCTTCTTTGCCTTTCATATTATATAGTCCCCCAAGTGTTTGAGCTTTGAAGTATGAAATCTCGAGCACTTGATTATTCCTTCCTTGTGGTCCGTTTCCTGAAAAGGAAAAATATACGAGACTCGAAGGTATATACATTTTAGATAATGACTGCTTAACCTTTTAAATTTTTATCAGAAAGGTTGTAACCCTAGACCGGGAATTAAGTTGCTTTCGCGTGTCTTTCACGTCTAATATTATCATTTGGTGTGGGTTAGCTTTTTCCCTATCATCTAAAATTGTTAGTATAATTCTAACTGTACTAAATAAAAGCGTATGTAAATGATACATGACCGTGGGTATTTCTTTTGCTTAGAAATAATACTTCTTTAAATGAACAGCATTCCAGCTCGAGGGTAAGACCTTGCCATCCATGGTTTCTAATTCATAAGCACCTTTTCCAGCAATCCCTTGAAATATATAGGGTCCTTCCCAATTTGGATTTAACTTTCCTGCTCCGGCAGCTTTTGTTGATTGGAAAACCTTTTTAAGAACGAAGTCCCCAATCTTGAAGTATCTGAGGTGAGCTTTTCTGTTGTAGTATCGCTCTATAATTTACTTTTGTGCTGCCATGCGGATTAAAGCGGCCTCCCTTCTTTGCTCGAGTAAGTCTAAATTTGTTCTTAACTCGTCATTATTTGATTCCTCTATTGCCAATGTGAATCTCGTGCTCGGCTCACTAATTTCAACTGGTATTAGAGCCTCTGAACCGTAAACAAGTGAAAATGGAGTCTCTCCCGTGGCTGTTTTTGCTGTAGTTCTATAAACCCATAACACTCCTGATAATTCTTCAGGCCAATTCCCTTTTAATTTCTCTAGTCTCTTCTTCGAATTATTGATAATAACTTTATTTGTTGACTCAGCTTGTCCATTTGCCATGGGATGATAAGGTGAAGAGGTGATTCGTTTGATTTGCCAACTTTAAAAGAATTCTGTGATTTTCGAGCCTATAAATTGTGGGCCATTATCACATACGATCTCTTTTAGGACTCCAAATCGACATATAATATTTCGCCAAATGAAATCCTTCACCTTTTTTTCTCGTACCTGTTAAAAAGCATATGCTTCTACCCATTTTGAAAAATAATCCGTTAGTACTAGTAAAAACCATACCTTTCCTTTGGCTTGTGGTAAAGGCCCTACTATATCCATTCCCCATTTCATAAATGGCCACGGGGAAATAACTGGGTGTAATAATTCTGCAGGTCGATGCATATTGTTAGCATAGCGCTGACATTTATCACATTTGGCTACAAAAGTTTCTGCATCTTCTTCCATTTTAGGCCAGTAGTACCCTGCTCTGATTAGCGTTTTAACTAGAGATTTTCCACCTGCGTAATTTCCGCAATGTCCTTCGTGTACTTCTTTCATTACATACTCCATTTGATTAGGTCCGAGGCACCTTGCTAAAGGACCACCAAACATTTTGCGATATAAATTATCTCATATTAGACAGTATCAAGCAGTTTTCCGTCGAAGTGCTTGAGATTCTTTCTTATCTTCAGGTACGATCCCATACTGCAAAAAATTTACAATCTCGTTTCTCCAATCCCAGGTTAAATTATTAAAGGTTACCTCATGCTTATCCTGGTCGAGTGCTGAATGAAATAAATATATTACAATAGTATTTTCGTCACACGTTACTTCTGCTACTGAAGCAAGGTTAGCTAATGCATCTACTTCTGTGTTTTCTTCCCTGGGTATTTACACGACCTTCCATGACTGGAACTGCCAAACCAGTTCTCATGCCTTTTCCAAGTATTGTTGCATCCGAGCCTCTCTAGCAGTGTAAGTCCCCTGCATATGATTTACCACCAATTGAGAGTCACTCTTGATCACGATTTGTTCTATAGAGAGTTCTCGTGCTAGTTCCAGACCTGCAATGACAGCTTCATACTCTGCTTCATTGTTAGTAATAGGGTAACATTTAATTGCTTGCCTTATAGTTTCACTCGAAGGTGATATTAAGACAATTCCCAAGCCGACTCCTTTAACATTAGAAGAACCATCAGTAAATAAAGTCCATGTTCCTGGATTAGCTTCAGTAAAGATATGTAATTCCTTTTCTACTTCAGGAATTATATTTATGTTAAAATCTGCTAAAACCTGGGACTTTATTGCTGTCCTAGGTTGATAAGCAATGTCATATTCACTTAATTCTATTGCCCACTTGGCTAATCTGCCTGACAATTCTTGTTTATGCAAAATATTTCTTAAAGGATATGAAATTACTACAGAAATTGGATGACATTGAAAATATGGTCTCAATTTCCTAGCTACCACGACCAAGGCTAAAACTAGTTTTTCTAGATGAGGGTATCTAGTTTCAGCATCCAATAAGGATTTACTAACATAATAAATAGGAGATTGCTTACCTTTGTCTTCCCTTACTAAGACTACACTTACATCTTCTTCTGCAACAACAAAATAAACGTACAATCTTTCTCCATCCCTTGGCTTAGACAGTAAGGGAGGATTTGATAGATATGCCTTCAAATCTGTGAGGGCCTGTCGGCATTCTTCAGTCCATTCAAACTGATTCTGCTTCTTTAATACTGAAAAGAATTTAAAACTTTTCTTTGAAGATCTTAAAATGAATCTTCCTAAAGCTGCAATCCTACCTGTTAATCTTTGTACCTCTTTTTTGTTTGTGAGTACGTCAGGTATTTATTTAATAACTTTAATTTGAGCAGGATTTACTTCAATGCCTCTATTAGATACGAGAAAACCTAAAAACTTACCTGATTCAACGCCAAAAGCGCATTTTTCTGGGTTCAGTTTCATGTTATACCTGCAGAGGATCTCGAATGTAGTTGAAAGATGTTTGAAATGGTCTTCGGCTTGCATTGATTTGACCAACATATCATCAATGTACACCTCCATCATCTTCCCCAGATGTTCTTGGAACATCTTGGTCACTAACCTCTGGTACGTGGCTCCAGCATTTTTCAAGTGAAAAGGCATGACTTTGTAACAATAAGTCCCCCTGTTTGTAATAAAGGAAGTTTTTTTCTCGTCTAAGGGGTCCATTTTTATCTCATTATAACCAGAATATGCATCTAGAAAACTTAATAGTTCGTGACCTGCGGTAGCATAAATCATTTGATCTATATGCGGTAATGGGAATGAATCCTTCGGGCATGCTTTGTTTAAATCAGTGTAATCTACACACACTCTCCATTTACCATTCTTTTTAGGTAGTACCACAGTATTATCTAACCAATTAGGATATTTTACCTCGCGTATTGAACCGATCTTTAAGAGTTTCTGTACCTCTTCATTGATTACTTGATTTTTGAATGATCCTTGCTTCTTCTTCTTTTGTTTGACAGGTACGAATGATGTGTCTTCATTTAACTTATGAGTCATCACTTCCGGAGGTATACCTGTCATATCTGAATGGGACCATGAAAAATAATCCGCATTAGATTTTAAATATTCAATCAACTTACCTCTCCTTTCCGGGTTTAGCCTCGCTCCGATATGGATTCTTCGTTCTGGCCATTGCTCGAATAATGGAACAGCTTCGAGCTCCTCAATCATCGTCTTGATGTTTTCATTTTCCTCTGGCTCTTGAATTACATCTGGCCTAGAAATCCACATCGGTTTATTTTGATGTAATCTTTGTTGAAATTTGATTTACCGCATCTTTGTCACTTGTACCCATATCTGCTTGATCTGCACTCGTGTCTTTTATTTCTGCTCTCGCATCTTTTTGGCTTGAGTGTATGACTGAGTTGATGTTCCTCAAAATTTGTTGATCTTCTCGAATCTGTTGAATACCCCACTTTGAAGGGAATTTGATAACCTGATGTAGTGTTGAGGGTACATCGTCCATGTCATGAATCCATGGCCTTCCCATAATTACATTATAGGCCATATCTGTGTCAATAACTTGAAATTTTGTTTCTTTGATGACCCCTTTTGCGTAAGTGCTTAATTCAATCTCCCCTTTCGTAATGACAGTAGAGTTATCAAATCCAGATAGGGAACGTGCTTTTGGTATTACACGGTCGCCCATCAGCATCTCTTCTACAACTCGTAATAGAATAATATTCACAGAGCTACCTAGATCAATCAAGACTCGTTTTACATTAGTGTCATGTATAACTAAAGATATTACCAGTGCGTCGTTGTGAGGAACCATTAACCCATCAGCATCTGCATCATCAAATAAGAAGAGGGGATCCTAGTTCTTGAAGATTAAGGTAACTTCTTTCCTTATTCTTGTGGGTTTTGGGTTTCCTAAATTCTTTCCTTTTTTTTTTCTACTAACCAATTTCTATTCTTCCAAGATTTGGTCCTTCACTTTCCTTTTCTTTTTCTAAATCCACATTCTTATCATTAAGGGTTGTGACTAGTAAGGTTTATTAATAAATCTAAAGTTTAATGACCAAGAGTTGCTTTGAGTAAAAAAAGGCAAGAGAGACGAGAACATTAGAGGAAAAAGCCAAAGTTTGAGAGATACATAATTCTTCTAATCTTTGTTCAAGATGTTTCAAACAGGTAGTTATAATGAAAGGAGGCGAGATCGCATATGCAGTCTAGGGATCGCAGAAGCGGAAATCGCTGGGCAGAAAAGGGGATTTTCGAGGGTTTGAAGTTCATATCACAAAATTCAATTTGGAGCTAGGTGGAAAGCGAAATTTTGATGGATTTTCAGGGAGAACTATTGGGTAACGATTCCTAACTCGATTTTGATCATATTTCATTAATCTATTATTGTATTCTTTATCTAATTAAGGAATTTGAGTGAGGAAGTTGGGAAAATGAGGGAAAAGTTCCCCAACCAAGAATCTGAGTTTTGAGTGGGATTTAGGCGTTGGTTTTGGATAATTTTTGTACAAATTGGAACTCGTGAGTGAATGGGTGTTCTTGTTTGGTAGCTTTTACCCAATTCCGAGACGTGGGCCCATGGAGAGCTTTTGAGCAATTTTCTAATTTCTTGATTTAAATTTGATTTCGTTCATTAGATTAGTTTCTTGTAGTTATATTTATGTTATGTAATTGGTTTTGGCTAGATTTGGGCCATTCGGAGTCGGATATTCGTGGAAAGAGCATAATTTTAGATGAATTTGAGCTTGGTTCAAGGTAAGTGGCTTGACTAACCTTGTGGGGGGGGGAGGGGGAACTCCCCTTAGTATTGTTACTATTGTTGTTATGTGAGCGCCGTGTATGTGAGATGACGAGTGCGTACACAGGCTATCTCTTGTAAAACCCAAATTTCATTAAATAGTAACATGTCTTTTCCCTTACTTGAACTTATTAGCTTGTGTAGCATCCTGTTAGACAAAGAAAGCATGCCTACTTGCCTTAAATATTTACTTGAACTACGTGCAGCATGTTTAGTGGTTTTACATGCCTTCTTTAACTTGTACTTAAGATAAATTGCAAAAGTTTGTGCCATGATTATTGAATCTTGTTGTTTGGCTGCATATTTTTACTTTGTGACTACGAAACAGTATTCCAGGAGATCTCCTTGTACTGCATATTTACTTTGGGACTACGGAACGATATTCCAGGAGATCTCCTTGTCTTGCATATTTACTTTGGGACTATGGAACGGCATTCCGAGAGATCTCCCTTCAAATTTACGTTTGGGACTACGAGACGGTATCTCGGGAGATCCCCCATGTTGAACTATTGTGTTTTGAGCTGTGTTTTTTCATGATTCGTTCATTGTTATATTTCGGTCTTTATTATTGTGATATCTCCTTTGCCTTGCTTCATTTTATATATATATATATATGTTCCAGTAGGGTACTAACCTGACCTCGTCACTACTTGACCGAGGTTAGGCTTGGCACTTACTGGGTACCATTGTGGTGTACTCACGCCCTTCCTGCACATATTTTTGTGTGCAGATCCAAGTACCTCTCATCCGCCTCATTTTAGTGCAGCCGCAGCAGCCTACCAGAGAATTCAAGGTATATCTGCACGCGCCCGCATATCCTCGGAGTCCCCATCTATCTTTTATACTGTTTTTCCTCCTTATCTCTTTAGACTATGTATAGAAGATAGTTAGAATGTTTTTTTTTCTTGGAGCTTGTGACTCGTGATTCCTGGTTTTAGGAAATATTGTGTATATTGAGTATTGGTTTTACTTGTACATGCTGAGTAGCATTATACCATTATATAGTATTTATTAAAGTTTAGCTTTTCAATTATTGTTTTATTCTCGTTATTTCGATTTTATTTGGCTTACCTAGTCGTAGCGACTAGGTGCCGTCACGACGTCTTACGGAGTGGAAATTGGGTCGTGACAAGTTGGTATCAGAGCTCTAGGTTCATAGGTATCGTGAGTCACAAGCCGATTTATTAGAGTCTCGCGGATCGGTACGGAGACGTCCGTACTTATCTTCGGGAGGCTATGGAACTGTTAAGAACAATCATACTTCTTTGATTTCCTTGTCATGCGAGTTATTTACATCAAAAACGAAAAATTCTAAGATTTTATTCTATTCTTTCTCACAGATGGTGAGGACCCATACCGGGAGGACCGACGATCAGGCACCCGAGCCCCCTGCTAGAGCCGCCAGAGGTCGGGGTCACGGTAAAGGACGACCACGCGGTGCAGCTAGAGCACCTACGCGAGCTGTGACAGAGGAGCCCCCAGCAGCTCCAGCTGAAGGGCCGGCACCGGAGGTTCCTATTGCTGCTCTAGCCCTCCAAGAGACTTTAGCTCAATTCATGAGCATGTTCAGCACTTTAGCTCAGGCTGGACTGATTCCGATAGCTCCCGCCACATCTCAAGGCCGGGGGAAGGGCACAGACTCCCACAGCATGTACTCCTGAGCAGAGGGTCCAAGTTGATCAGGCCCTAAAGTTTATTCCTATGCCCCCAGTAGCTCCGATTCAGCATGAGACCAGGGTAGCTGCTTCTGAGGTAGAGCAACTTAGACTTGAGAGGTACAGAAGTACCACCCACCTACCTTCAGCGGATTAGCTTCAGAGGATACTCAGGGTTTTCTTGAGGAGTGTCATCGTATTCTCCGCACTATGGGTATAGCGGAGACGAGTGGGGTTTCTTTTATCGCTTTCCAGTTGAGGGGAGCAGCCTAATAGTGGTGGCATGCCTATGAGCTGACTAGTCTGGACGAGGCATCCTCACTCACTTGGACTCGGTTCTCAAATATGTTTTTGCGTGAGTATGTCCCTCAGAGCCTTACGGATGCTTGGCGCGCAGAGTTTGAGCAGCTGCGCCAGGGTTCTATGACTATGTCAAAGTATGCAGTCTGTTTTAGTGAGTTAGCTCGACATGCACCGGCTTTGGTTGCTACAGCCAGAGAGAGGGTTCGTCGCTTCATTGAGGGACTCCACCCCAGTATCGGGACCAGTATGGCTAGAGAGTTGGATATGGATATCTCTTATAAGCAGGTCGTGAGTATTGCCAGGAGAGTGGAGGGCATGCTTGCCTGGGACAGAGAGAAGAGAGAGGCCAAGAGGTCTCGGGAGACTGGTCATTATTCAGGAGCTCGTGCCATAGCAGCTCGCCATAGTAAGGGTTTTATGAGTCGCCCTGTTCATTCAGCTTTTCCAGCTGCCAGTGGTGTTCCAGTTCCTTCTAGGCATCAGGAACCTTATTATGCACCGCTAGTATCTAGTGTGCCTCCTACTCGGGGTGCTATTAGCGGCCAGTCCAGCAGACCTGGCCCGAGTCAGTCACAACAGCCACGCCCTCTGAGGGGTTATTTTGAGTGTTGTGACACTCGTCATATGGTGAGGGACTTCCCCCAGGCTTAGGAGAGGCGCACCTCCGCAGACTTCTCAGCCATCACTTGCTCCACCGGGTCCTCCGGCCATTCTTCAAGCCCCAGCTGCCGCCCCACCTACTCAGGCAGCTCGAGGTAGAGGTTGGGGAGGTCGAGGCCAGGCCAGGTATTATGCCCTTCCAGCCCGTTTAGAGGCAGTTACTTTCGATTCTGTCATCACAGGTATTGTCCCAATCTATCATAGAGATGCATCGGTATTATTTTACCCAGGCTCTATGTATTCATATGTATCTTCTTATTTTTCTCCACATTTGGGGGTATCTCGGGATTCTTTGAGTTCCCATGTTTATGTATCTACTCCTGTGGGAGATTCTCTTGTTGTGGACCGCGTATATCGGTTGTGTTTGATTGCTCTTAGTGGTTTTGAGACCAGAGCCGATTTATTATTGCTCAGTATGGTAGATTTTAATGTTATCTTGGGCATGGACTGGTTGTCGCCCCATTATGTTATTCTTGATCACTAAGACCGTGACGCTGGCTATTCCAGGCTTACCATAATTAGAGTGGAGAGGTGCCTTGGAGTATACTCCCCGTAGGGTTATTTCATTTCTTAAGGCTCAGCGAATGGTTGAGAAGGGGTGTGATGTGTATTTGGCCAATGTGAGAGATGTCAGTATTGATACTCCTACAATTGAGTCAGTTCCAGTAGTGAGGGATTTCCCTTATGTGTTACCAGCTGATCTTCCGAGCATGCCGCCCGATAGAGATATTGATTTTGTCATTGACTTGTTTCCGGGCACTCAATCCATATCTATTCCTCCTTACCGTATGGCTCATCCTGAGTTGAAGGAGTTGAAGGAGCAGTTGTAGGAGTGGCTTGATTAGGGCTTCATTAGGCCCAGTGTGTCACCTTGGGGTGCTCTGTCTTGTTTGTGAAGAAAAAGGATGGTTCTATGCGTATGTGTATTGATTATCGCCAGCTAAACAAGGTTACAGTGAAGAACGGGTATCCATTGCCTCGCATTGATGATTTATTCGATCAGTGCCAGGGTGTTTTCCAAGATTGACTTGCGTTCTGGCTATCATCAGTTGAAGATTCGGGAGCCGGATATCCCGAAGACTGCTTTCAGGACCAGATATGGTCACTATGAGTTTCATGTCATGTCTTTTGGGCTGACCAATGCCCCCACAGCCTTTATGCATTTGATGCACAGTGTATTTTGGCCTTATCTTGACTCATTCGTCATTGTGTTTATTGACGACATTCTAGTGTATTCCCGGACTCAGGAAGATCATGAGCAGCACCTGAGGACTGTGCTTTAGACTTTTAGGGAAAAGAGGTTGTATGCAAAATTTTCTAAGTGTGAGTTTTGGCTTGATTCAGTGGCATTCTTGGGTCACATAGTATCTAGTGATGGGATCAAGGTAGATCCGAATAAGGTGGAGGCAGTACAGAGTTGTCCTAGACCATCATAAGCTACAGAGATCCACAGTTTCCTTGGTTTGGCGGGATATTACCGTTGCTTTGTAGAGGGATTTTCATCTATTGCAGCACCTATGACCAGGCTGACCCATAAGGATGCTCCGTTCAGGTGGACAGAGGAGTGTGAGGAGAGCTTTCAGAAGCTCAAGACAGCTTTGACTATAGCCCCAGTATTGGTATTGCCTACAGGTTCGGGATCTTACACTATCTACTGTGATGCCTCGCGGATTGGTCTTGGCACGGTGTTGATGCAGGACGATAGGGTGATTGCTTACGTATCCAGATAGTTGAAGGTGCATGAGAAGAATTATCCTCTCCATGATCTTTAGTTAGTAGCTATTGTTCACGCCTTGAAGATCTGGCACCATTATTTGTACGGTGTTCCTTGTGAGATCTACACTGATCACCGGAGTTTGCAGCACCTGTTCAAGCAAAATGACCTTAATTTGCGTCAGCGTAGGTGGTTGGAGTTACTTAAGGATTATTATATCACTATTTTGTACCACCCGGGGAAGGCCAATGTAGTGGCTGATGCTTTGAGTCACCGGGCGGAGAGTTTGGCATATCTTCCAGCAGTAGAGAGGCCCTTAGCATTGGATGTTCAGGCCTTAGCCAGCTAGTTCGTGAGATTGGACATTTTGGAGCCGAGCCGAGTATTGGCTTGCGTGGTCTCTCGGTCTTCTCTTTATGACCGTATCTAGGAGCGTCAGTATAGGGTTCGGCGAGGTGATGCTAGAGATGTGAATATTGGTGATGATGGCGTGATGAGGATGTAGGGCCGGATATGTGTGCCTAGTGTGGATGGGCTTCGATAGATGATTCTTGAGGAGGCCCACAGCTCGCGGTATACCATCCATCCGAGTGCCGCGAAGATGTACCAGGATTTGAGACAACACTATTGGTGGAGGAGGATGAAGAAGGATATAGTTGGATTTATGGCTCGGTGTCTCAACTGTCAGCAGGTAAAGTATGAGCATCAGAGACTGGGTGGCTTGCTTCAGAGGTTAGAAATCCCAGAGTGGAAGTGGGAGCGGATCACCATGGATTTCGTAGTTGGGCTTCCACGGACTTCGAGGAAGTTCAATGTTATTTGGGTGATTATGGATTGGCTGACCAAGTCAGCTCATTTCATCCCACTAATGACTACTTACTCTTCAGAGAGGTTGGCTGAGATTTACATCCGAGAGATTGTCTGCCTACATGGTGTCCCAATTTCCATCATTTCAGACAGAGGTACACAATTTACATCACGGTTCTGGAGAGCCGTACAATAGGAGTTGGGCACTAGAGTGGAGCCGAGCACAACATTTCACCCTCAGACAAACGGGCAGTCCGAGCACACGATTCAGATTCTAGAAGATATGCTCTGTGCTTGTGTGATGGAGTTTGGAGGGTCATGGGACCATTTCTTGCCACTTGCGGAGTTTGACTACAACAATAGTTATCAGTCCAGCATTCAGATGGCACCCTATGAGGCTCTGTATGGTAGGCAATGTCGGTCCCCAGAGGGTTGGTTTGAGTTGGGCGAGGCCCAATTGTTGGGTACAGACTTGGTCCAGGATGCCCTGGATAAGGTGAAGGTGATTCAGCATAGACTTCGCACAGCCCAGTCCAGACAGAAGAGTTATGCAGACCGGAAGGTTCGCGATTTAGCATTCATGGTTGGAGAGCGAGTCTTACTTTGGGTATCGCCTATGAAGGGCGTCATAAGGTTCGAAAAGAAGGGCAAGTTGAGCCCGAGGTACATTGGTCCTTATGAGATATTGCAACGTGTTGGGGAGGTTTCCTATGAGATTTCTCTACCTCCCAGCCTAGCAGGAGTTCATCCGGTATTCTACGTTTCTATGCTCAAGAAGTATCACAGTGATATGGCTCATGTATTGGATTTCGGTTTAGTCCAGTTGGACAAGGATCTATCTTATGTTGAGGAGCCAGTGGCTATCTTGGACAGGCGGGTCAGAAAACTAAGGTAAAAGAACATTGCTTCAGTAAAGGTCCAGTGGAGGGGTCAGTCGGTCGAGGAGGCGACTTGGGATACCGAGCGGGATATACGCAGCCGTTATCCTCATCTTTTCACAGCTTCAAGTATGTCTCTATGCTCGTTCGAGGACGAACGATTGTTTTAAGAGGGGGAGGATGTAAAGACTCGGCCGGTCATTTTGAGAGTTAGAGCCCAGATCCCCTATTAACTACTTCCCCCATATCTAATTCTGCTATTATGTCTTAATCGGAAGCTTAAGTTGGAAAAGTCGACCGGATGTCGACTTGTGGGTAAATGACGTCGGATTTGAATTTTGATGGTTCTGATAGCTCTGTTAGGTTATTTTGGACTTAGGAGCGCGTCCGGAATGTGATTTGGAGGTCCGTTGTAGGATTAGGCTTGAATTGGCAAAAGTTGGAATTTTGGCGATTTTGGTTGGCAGTGAAAATTTTTATATCGGGCCCGGAATGGAATTTCGGAAGTGGGAGTAGGCTCGTAGTGTCATTTTTGACTTATGTGTAACATTTGAGGTCATTCGGACGAGATTTGATATGTTTCGACGTCGTTTGTAAAATTTGGAAATTTCAAAGTTCATTAGGCTTGATTCCGTGTGTAATTCGTGTTTTTGATATTGTTCGATGTGGTTTGAAGGCTCGACTAAGTTTGTATGGTGTTTTAGGATTGGTTGGTATGTTTGGTTGAGGTCCCCGGGGCCTCGAGTGAGTTTCGGGTGCTTAACAGATGAAAAATGAACTTAGGAGAATTGCTGAGTTGCTAGTTCTGGTGTCCTTCGCACCTGGGGTGGGAGGTCCGCAGATGCAGCCCCGCAGAAGAGAGGCGGGGGTCATAGGTGCGGGTTTGGGTGTAAAGGCATGGGGTCACAGATACGACGAGGGAGCCGCAGGAGCGGAGCCGCATCTGCGGAAGGGCAGTCGTAGATGCGGAAGTGAAAGAGATCCAAGGCTCCGCAGAAGCGGACGATTAGCCGCAGAAGCGCATCCGCAGATGCGGACGAAGGAGCGCAGGTGCGGACTCTAGAGTTTATGAAAACTCGCCGATACGGAGTCCCAGCCGCAGATGCAGTCTTGGGATCGCAGAAGCGGAAATCACTAGGCACAAAAGGGGATTTTGGAGGGTTTGAAGTTCATATCACAAAATTCAATTTGGAGCTCGGTGGAAGGCGAAATTTCGAGGTATTTTCATGGATAACTATTGGGTAACGATTCTTAACTCGATTTTGATCATATTTTATTAATCTATTGTTGTATTATTCATCTAATTAAGGAATTTAAGTGAGGAAGTTGGGAAAATGGGGGAAATGTTCCCCAACCAAGAATCTGAGTTTTGAGTGGGATTTAGGCGTTGGTTTTGGATAATATTTGTACAAATGAACTCGTGAGTGAATGGTTGTTCTTATTTGGTAGCTTTTACCCGATTCCGAGACGCGAGCCCGGGGAGACTTTTTTAGCGATTTTCTAATTTTTTGCTTTAACTTTTATTCCGTTCGTTAGATTAGTTTCTTGTAGTTATATTTATGTTATGTAATTGATTTTGGCTAGAATTAGGCCATTCGGAGTCGGATATTCGTGGAAAGAGCGTAATTTTGGATTAATTTGAGCTTGGTTCGAGGTAAGTGGCTTGCCTAACCTTGTGTGGGGGAACTCCCCTTAGGATTGTTACTATGTTGTTATGTGAGCACCGTGTACGTGATGTGACGAGTGCGTACATGGGCTATCTGTTGTAAAACCCGATTTTCATTAAATAGTAACATGTTTTTTCCCTTACTTGAACTTATTAGCTTGTGTAGCATCCTGTTAGACTAGGAAAGCATGCCTACTTGCCTTAACTATTTACTTGAACTACGTGCAGCATGTTTAGTGGTTTTACCTGCCTTCCTTAACTTGTACTTAGGATAAATTGCAAAACTTCGTGCCATGGTGATTGAATCTTGTTGTTTGGCTGTATATTTACTTTGGGACTATGGAACGGTATTCCGGGAGATCCCATTGTACTGCATATTTACTTTGGGACTATGGAACGGTATTCCGGGAGATCCCCATGTCTTGCATATTTACTTTGGGACTACGGAACGGTATTTCGGGAGATCCCTCTGCACATTTATATTTGGACTACGAGACGGTATCTCGGGAGATCCCCCCTGTTGAACTGTTGTGTTCTGAGCTGTGTTTTTTTCATGATTCGTTCATTGTTACATTTCAGTCTTTATTATTGCGGTATTATAGTATATATTGTTTTTAATATATATTTTCCAGTAGGGCCCTGACCTGACCTCGTCACTACTCGACCGAGGTTAGACTTGGCACTTACTGGGTACCGATTATGGTGTACTCATGCTACTCTCTGCACATGTTTTTCGTGTGCAGATCCAGGTGCACCTTATCAGCCGCACTATTAGTGCAGCCACAGCAGCCTACCGGAGACTTCAAGGTATATTTGCACGCGCCCGCAGATCCTCGGAGTCCCACTCTATCCTTTATACTATTTTCCCCTCCTTATCTCTTTAGACTATGTATAGAAGATAGTTAGACAGTTTTTTTTTCTTAGATCTTGTGACTCGTGATTCCGGATTTTGGAAAATATTGTGTATATTGAGTATTGGTTTTACTTATACATGCCGAGTGGCATTCTACCGTTATATAGTATTTATTGAAGTTTAGTTGTTCAATTATTGCTTTATTCCAGTTATTTCGATATTATTAAGCTTACCTAGTCGTAGCGACTAGGTGCCATCACGACGTCTTTCGAAGGGGGTAATGGGTCGTGACATATAGGGACCCTGCCAATAAATTACGTCGAGAAAATAAAATCAGGACCGAAAAATATTGCAACAATCATAGTATTTTATTTCAAATAATATGAGTGTACAATCTCTATGAATCCTCTGATTCTTCTTATCAATAGTAAATAAATTCAAGGGTCTTTGAGCTTGATCTTGAATATGTAGTTGTTGCCACGAACGATGATCTTGTTCTTGAGCTTGAGCTTGATTGTTTGAACTTGATCTTGATTTGTTCTTCGTTTTTGAGCTTGAACTTGATTTGTTCTTCGTTCTTGAGCTTGAACTTGATTGCTTGAAGCTTGAAACTTGTGGAGAAATTTGTAGCGTTTGATCCACGAGCTCTTTCTTGCTTCTTGTTATAACTTTTGGTGTCTTCTCTGAGTTATGAAGACCCCTATTTATAGTTGTGGGAGGGAAGAGTTATGATAAGAACAAACTCTTCCCGACCAGTCAAATTAAAGTGTGACAAGGCCGCTTTTGATTGGCCAGAACATGTCACTTGCACATGTGGCGCGGTTTCATTGGCCTTTTGATGTGATTTGGCATGCCTTGTCATTTTGACACGTCGCATGATCCTATTGGCTCTTCAGTTTGACTTGGCGTGCCACGTCATTTGACACGTGGCACCAAATTGGGCCTCTAGGAAGATGACATCTTGGGCCTAATGAATTGGGCTCATCACTTTAGCCCAATTAAATGGGCTAGCCCAATGGGTTAAAACTTATTTATTTAATCCATATATATTGGACTTATATAATTAATTCAATTATATTAGCCCATAATATTTATTTGGACTAGTATATTAAAATATAGTCCAAATTATTTATTGAATTTAAATTCAATAAATTTTTCATGCCTACAGCATGATATATCAATTCCAGCAAAAAAAGATGCATAAAGCACCCCCAAACACAAAGAACAAGCAAAATTTACATATATATAAAGATAAAGAATTAAAAAAAAATGCAGTCAAGAAAGCTTTACAGTACGTTCGACGAAGAGAATTTCAACCTCATAAATAATTTATCTATCTATCTATATATCTATATCTATCTATCTATCTATATCTATATTATTATAAAAATATAAATACAATATCGATTTACAAAAATAATTTTATAATATTAAGCATAACAACTCATAATAAAAGGACATAACCAGAATTCTAGATATTAGCCTTATAATCCTATTAGTTTTAGAACATAATACTACACGTTAGAAATCCTACATGATTACCTTTAGGAATCCTATTAGTATAATTACTTTTCGGCTGTCCAGTTCATATAAAATTGAGCAGGTAAATATCTTTAGTCATGTAATCTTTAGTCATGTAATCATATTACTTTTAGGATATACTTCTTAAAAATTCCTATTACTAATTTAATTTGAAAACGTATTATAATGTCCTATTACTAATTTAATTTGAGAATGTATTATATTATCCAAATCTATTTAGAAAAAAGGAGAGCCTATTTTATTATAAAAGTATAAATACAATATTAATATACCAAAATAGCCCTAAAATATTAGGCGGAAGAACTCACAGGGAAAGGACATAACTTCAATAACCTATTTTTTGGACTACAATACCTTCTTTGCTAATTTTTTATATTTAAGATTTTAAAAAATTAATAAAATTTTGTCTACTAAATTCTTATTAAAAATATGTAGGAAGGCTTAATAAAATCAATTTCATAATAATCCTCCGTATTGGCAATACATTACCACTCCATAATGACCTTTCTAAATTATTCAAACAAGGAAAGATTTTTTGACCAAAGTTTTAGTTGAGTTTAAATTCCTAAATATTAGAGGAGTAATTTAATTACGGTTTTGTCCAATTTAAACTTATTTTTAAAGGTTAAAAAAGGCGAACGACATTTCATTAAGGGCCTTCGTGCTTTTAATATACTAGATAGATTTAGTGTACGTGCGTTGCACGTGTAATGTGCGTTATGCACAAAAGAGTATATTTTAATTAGGTAGAATAAAAACTAATTAAGCATAATAGTAATTAATGATTTGTTATACAATTTGACACATGAAAGGATTTATATAGAGTAAATTTATGTGTAGGTAATAGACAAGAAAAATTTACAAAATAATAAAAACTTCTACCAAAATAGAAGTCACAAGTGCTCGTGGAGAATCTAATACTACAAAATTTCCTAATCTAGACAATTTAATAACAAATAAAGTCATTTAATGAGAGTTGAACGAAGTAGTAAAAGTCTAGGAAAAAATTTATTAACTCTTCTAGAGTAAGAAAATTTTACCGGCATAATTTCAGTAACAAAAGAAGTCAATTACTACTCCAAAGAGTAAAGAGAATTTAACCAAGTCCAATAGAGATAAAGTCAATTAATCAGAGTGAACGAAGTAGCGAAAGTTTAGGGAAAAAAATTATTAATTTTCCTAGTGTAAGAAATGCCAAAAACTATTTACCAAATAATTAAGACAGAATTTTAATAACAAATAGTTGAGGCAAAATTTACCAAATAATCTCGTGAGCCTTCCTGGATTGTTAATAACATGGGAATAATCAAATTAATTAAATGAATATTTCTAAATATTAATGAAATACTTAAATTACTATATTGTCCAATGTAAATTCTATATTTTAAAGAGTAAAAAAGGCGAACGATATTTCGCTAAGGGTATTCGTGCTTTTAATATAGTGTGTATGTGTATATATATATGGTTTTTTTTTTTGTTGGAAAAACTAAGAAAACCAAATACCAAAATTTGTGAGACAAATGATTAATACTTCTAATCTAAACCAAATTTTGGGAGGAAAAGGATTAATACTCCTAACATCTACCAAATTTTAGGAGGAAAAGGTTTTTGGCAAAATTGCGGAGGGATACTACAAGAATACTAAATTGAAAGTATCGTCATATCAAATCAAAGAATTTAAAATTTTAGGAGTTCTTATATATTTTAAATAAGGAAAAATTTCTAGTAAAAAGATTTAGTTAGATTTTAAAGTCCTATTATGTAATTGATTAAATGACTATTCCTATATATTAGAAAATTAGTTAAAATGACTATTTTGTCTAGTGTGAATTATATTTTTAAAGGGTAAAATGACGAACGACATTTCATCTAAAGGCATTCATGCTTTTAGTATATATATATATATATATATATATATATATATATATATATATATATGTAAAGAAAAGGGTAGAAAAGATGAGTTGGTACTTCTCCTAAGCCAGCATTCTTATTTATCATATTTTCTCAGATTTCCACAATATTTTTCCTTTTCCCTCCTTCTTCTATTTAATTAGCTATAAGTATTTAAAACCTAGGCAAAAAGTTTAAGTTACAGAATTACTTTACATTCACACCTTTTAGAGTAAAGCCTTTTCCCCTAAATTTTATCAGTTACACAATTACGCAAATATGATTTCTCCAAATTCTTTCAGTTACAACTTCAATCGTCACTTCATTGCAGAATTTGAAAGGTCTCTTCACCCTTACATTTAACAGAACACCACTAATGCATTCACAATCTCACTTTTTCACATCCAAATACAAACCTTGCCCAATGTGGATTAGCATAAATCCCAGATGCAAAAATGAATGAAGGCAAGAGACAACACTATTACTATCTTTTCAATAACTCTTCGTCTCTTCCTTCACTCTTCAAGTCATCCAACACCGGTCATATGGACTTCCGCAGAGGGATATCATATTATGGGGTGAAACGACAAGAAGAAGAAGAAGAAGAAGAAGAAGAAGAAGAAGAAGAAGAAGAAGAAGAAGAAGAAGAAGAAGAAGAAGAAGAAGAAGAAGAAGAAGAAGAAGAAGAAGACGGAGGAGGAGAAGAAGAAGCAGGAGGAGGAGGAGGAGGAAGCAGGGGTCAGAATCGTTGTAAAAGTTTAGGCTTGAAACCACAGTAAACTTGAGATATTTTGCTGCATGAGCTCCTGTGTGAATGCAGTTTTTTTCTTTTGTCCTCTCCTTTTATAGGAGAACTGATGAGAGCGTTTTAGAGAAATCTGTTTTTTAGGGATTTTGCATGAATTTAGGAAGAGAAAGTGGGGATTTATCCATATATGGAGTAACGGGAGGAAACGGATGTACTAAAAATGACTAGAAAAGGAAGGAAATCAGAGATTGTATATCCAGAGTCTGCCCAAAATGAAGTTTAATTTGAAAAGGATGAAGTTTAACTAAAATAGGAAAAAAAATACATCAAAGAAGTAACAATATACATAAGATAATACGTGAATTTTTGTAAGGAAATCATCTTTCTAATATTTATTTTAAAAGAAGATCGGAAATGCAGTTCATCCAACATATTAAATACTACATTGTTATTTCATTAATATGTAGAATCACTCTTCATATGCATATATATGTATATCTCTTCTATCTACTAAATTTTGTATAATATTCATTTTTAAATTTAATAATAATTTTACAACCGCGCGTAGCGCGAAAATTTTTACTAGTTTAAGAATATAAATATGTGAGAAAGAGAAAAAAAATGGTTGGTAAGAGTCAATACCACTAACGATTCTACAAATATAAAAATCTAAAAGTGAAATGTGATATCAATTTTTTACTCTTTGAAAATAAAATTTATAGTGGATAAAATTATAAAGATTAAATAACCAGAACAAGAGATGAACTAATATTAAGATCAGAATCAACATATAATAAATTATTTTTATGTTAAAAATCAAATAATTAAATAATTTAATTAATTATTTAGAAAGAGAATCCAATTTAATTATTTTTTAAATTCATCATATGAATAAAATTCTTATTCAAGTTAAAAAATCTTAGGATACATAAATTTATTCCATAAATAGATCGTTAGAACACAAAGTAAAAAAGTTAGTATATTATTAAGAATCAAAATGTTATACAAGTGACTGAGGAAGCAATCAAAGCTAAATCCTAATAAAAAACAAGATTTCAAGACTATATTATAAAGAGTCGACTTTGGAGTAACATGAGTATTATGCCTCCAGCGGAATCGAAATAATATTTCTGTGCCATGCATTACTTGCAAATATCACATCAAGAGGCATGACACTGTTAACAATAATAGCAAGTGGTGTACCAATAAAAATTTTATTGTGAGGCCACCCACTTTAGATTTGATATACCTTTTCAAACAACTTAAATAACCATCACAAATATATCAAAGAAGAGCAACAGTGCTAAATTTATAAGAAAAGCAAAATTTATAATATGGGATGAAGCACTTATGGCAAAGTGTGAAACGATCGAAATAATTGTCCGGAGTTCTTATTAATGAACCATTTGGTGGGAAATTAATGGTTTGGGAGGTGATTTCTATCGACAAAAGCAGAGACTGTAAAAGTTAGCTTGCTAAAGTTATACTTCTTGCCTCAAATGAAAAAAGTTCAACTGACAAGAAATATAAAGTATAAGAACAAATCCAGTATTCAGTGTCTTCTTGTTTCGTTTTGGAAACGAAGAAGAGCATCTAATAAAGATGATTTGGTTTTTTCAGAACACTTAGTTATCAATCCTAATGATAATAGTAGTGCATTTAATAAGAGAAGAATTTCTATCATTAGATTAAAATGTAATTTGTGCAAATCACATGATAGAATTAAAAAGATATCTTAGCTATCAAAAATGAATATGTTCATCAACTAAATAAAAGATAGATTGCAAAATTTTATAATAAAAATAAAATATTTTTCAGTTTTTGACTCAACAGAAAATGATACCAATAATTACTACCAAGAAGAATACATAAGTACTTTAATACCAAATGGCCTTCTACCATATATGTTTGTTGTCAAGTTTATTATTTCTTACGTATGCTAGTGTCACCGTATAGACTAAGTTAAAATTGATCTTCCATTGTATATAGGTTAAATTTGAAAAAAAAAATGTCAGTCATGCTATTGAAAAACTTAGATACGCCGAATAGCTTATGTAATAGCACACATATAGTATATAGAAGTTTTGAAAATAACGTCATACATGCAAAAATTATGATACTGGTCAATGTGCTTCTAAGTATATTCTTATCCCTGAATTCAACTTTCGTCTTCCGAAACTAAGGAATATCCTTTTAAATTTGTGTGAAAATAATTTTTAGTATGTTTATGTTTTGCAAATATAATAAATAAAGCACAAGGACAAATATCCTAAATATTGGACTATATTTACCGCAATATATTTTCATGCACGAATAACTGTATGTTGCACTTTCAAGAGGGATATCTAGATCGACAACAAGAGTTTTGGTTAAGGTAGAGCAACCAAAGTATTAGGAGGAAACATACACAAAAAATTATTGTCCACAAAGAAGTGTTCGTTAAGAGACCATCACATTAAATGCTTTTTAAACTATAATACATAATTATCTAACTAACATGACAAAATTGATCATTTGTGTAAGTTTTGATGATGTCATTTTATTTTAAATTCATGTATTATACTAATGTAATAATAATTTTCGGCATTTAGATGATTGTTGTATTATTATACATAAAATTTCTCTATTAATTAAATTTTATTATTCATTCATATAAATAAATATTTAAATCATCACGTGCCATTATTAACGTGCAACGCACGTTCATAGATACTAGTACTATAAAAAAAGTACGAAGACACTTAACGAAATGTCGTTTGCCCTTTTTACCCTTTAAAATAGATTTTACATTGGACAAAATAGTCATTTGATTTCTCTAGTATTAGTAATATGAATAACTATTTTTATATTTTCTAAATATTTCGGAATTCGAGATCAATTAGATTTTGTATATTAGATTCTTCCTTGTTTGAATTGTGTGACATAATAAATTCTTAGAAGAAAAATCAAAATAGTATGTAAAGTGTTTCAAAAATGTCGTCTACATAAACTTTTATTCACTTTTACGTCTTGGGTACTTTCACTTATCATACACTTTAATAATCGTAATTCTAAAAAATTAGGTAATCTAGCTAAAAGTTTTGAGTAATTTCAGTTCCTTTTAGCTTAAGAATTTTTTGTTTTATTTCTAAATCCGTAAACTTTCAAACACGTAAACCTCTGAACTTATAACTTTGGAACTTGTAAAATTTCAAACCTATAAACCGAAAAATGAAAAAACTAAAACTGAAAATATATAATAAAAAAATTCTGGGGGGGGGGGGGGGGGGAGGTTGGGCGTGCATAAAAACGAAAAAATAAAAATTTTAAATTACAAAAAAAAAAACTTTTTTAGTGCGGGGTGGGGGGGCAGTGGGGTGGGGTGGGGTGCAGAAAAATAAAAAAATAGAAAATTGAAAATTACAAAAAAAAAGTAAAAAAAATATTTTTTTGTGTGTGGGTGGGAGGGGGCAGTGGGGGGTGGGTAGTACAGAAAAACGAAAAAACAAAAATTTGAATTACAAACAAAAAAGTAAAAAAAAATAAAAAAAATTGCAGGGGAGGGGGATAGTAGGCTGGGTGGTGACGGAAAAAAAAAACTAATATTTGAAAGAAAAAAAAAAGTCTTTTTGGAGAGAGGGGGTAGGATGGGTAGGTGTGGGGTGGGGTTAGGTGTATGGGTATGGGGGTGTGGGGTGGGTTAGTGAGGGTGGGGAAGGTTGAGAAGGAATTTTGAAAAATATTTTCCTTTTTCTTAATAAGGAAAATATTTTTCTCCAATCGGAGAAAAATGAGTTCATAAGGAAAATATTTTTCAAAATATTTAAGTCAATCAAACATGAAAAAATCAAAAAATATTTTCCGGAAAATATTTTATTTCGTACAAAACACACCCTTGTAATATTTTGGCCCGCATGAGAAACTACTATGCTCTATAAAGCATTAACTCTCCGGTATGTACTAGCTTTAACTAACTATTAATATATTGCTCAGACCTAAGTATTTCAACTGGAAAAAAAATATAACCTAAGTATTTCAAAAACTACTGTAAAATAAAAAGCTCTGTCTATTGAACTATAGACTTCTATCTATCCAATAATAAAAGAAGATAACTCTATGAAGATTCCTTTCTATTCCGGAAGCTCGTAGCATTGGTCCCGATAAATCCCAATTATTTAGCTGAATCTGCTTGCAGCAGTCCATAAGCTCAATGAGTATTAACCAGTAAAGAAAAATAGCATTTGAACCAAAGTTTAACCGAACCTTGATTCGGAGGTTGCCTATATATTCTTGACTATAAAGGAATCCGGTCAGTGTAGTTCTGTAAGTTTTGGTAGCTGGACTACCTAAGCTTATCAGCTACGAGTTACAAGATTCCTATCTATGAGTCTTTTGAAGCTTGATCTTGAGTCTTGGTTGGTTCTTCACACAGACTTTGATCTGAATATTGATACTTGCTAGCTTCAGGTGTTAGTTCATTCTTCTTCAGCTCTTTCAGATCAAGACGGGACATGTAGAGCTTGTGGCTTTAGTCATGTATTGAGCAGTCCATATCTTTTCTCTGCTTCTACACTTTTCAAATGCCTTCATACAATCATCATTGAAAACGAATTTGGCATCTTTCTCTAAGAGTTTACACAAGGGGTTTACCACCTTAGAAAAATCCTTGATGAACCGGCGGTAAAACCTCGCGTGACCTAGAAAGCTCCTCACTCCCTTGATGGAAGTAGGAGGAGGGAGTTTGGGTATCACTTCAATTTTTTCTTTATGAACCTCAATACCATTCTTAGAAATCTTGTGGCTGAGGACAATGCCCTCCCCGACCATAAAGTGACACTTCTTCCAATTAAGCACCAAGTTAGTTTCCTCACAACGTGCCAATACCTTATCTAGGTTATCCAAGCACTCTTCAAAAGAATCCCCCACGTCAAAGAAATCATCCATGAAAACCTCGAGAAATTCCTCCACCATATCGGTGAAGATTGCCATCATACACCGCAAAAAAATTGTCGGTGCATGGCATAACCCGAATGGCATCCGCGAGAATGCGAAAGTGCCATACGGACAAGTGAAAGTGGTCTTCTCTTGGTCTTTAGGTGCAATAAGAATCTGGTTATATCTGGAATACCCATCCAAGAAGCAATAATAAGCTTATCCGGCTAACCTATCCAATATCTGATCAAGAAATGGAAGCGGAAAATGGCCTTTCCGAGTAACTTTGTTGAGCTTCCTATGATCCATGCACACTCTTCACCCGGTGATAGTTCTTGTGGGGATAAATTCATTTTTGTCATTTGTAATCACAGTCATGCCCCTTTCTTTGGGACACATCGCACCGGCGAGGTCCACGAACTATCGGAAATGGGGTAGCCAACCCCAGCATCCAACCACTTGATGATCTCATTTTTTCACTACCTCTTGCATGGCCTCATTCAATCTTCTTTGATGTTCCATGGAGGGTTTGGCATCCTCCTCCAATATAATTTTGTGCATGCAAAAGGCAGGGCTTATACCCCGAATATCCGCCAATGTCCAACCTATTGCTTTCTTTCTCCTTTGGAGCATCGCAAGGGTGGAATCTACCTGTATGTTAGTTAAGCACGAGGAAAGAATAACAGGTAAATTGGAACAAGGGCCTAGAAACTCATACCTGAGTTATGAAGGCAAGGGATTTAACTCCAATGTGGGAGGCTCCTTGATTGAGGGCTTTGTTGGTGGACTCTTCCGGTTTTCAAGGTCCAAGGAAAGTTTTCGGGGCCCATGAGTATATGACCCCATTCCTTGCAAAGCATTGACACATTCTACAAAGCCTTCCTTCTCATCCTCATCATGATTCAATAACACAGCTTCCAAGGTATCTTCAACATTTATCACAGCACTTGAGTCATCAAATATTACTTCGGTCACAAGATCCACGAACGAACACACTTCGTTGCTATTAGGCTGCCTCATTGATTTACAAACATGGAATACCACTTTTTCATCGCCCACCCGGAAGGTGAGCTCACCAGCTTCCACATCAACTAAGGCCTTCCCTGTAGCAAGGAAAGGCCTCCCTAAAATGATTGGCACCTCGTAGTCAACCTCACAGTCAAGTATCACAAAATCTGCGGGAATGATAAACATGTCGACCCGAACTAACACATCACCAATTATCCCCAATGGTCTTTTCATTGTCCGGTCCGCCATTTGCAACCTCATGGATATGGGTCTTGGTTGCCCAATCCCCAATGTTTTGAACACAGAATAGGGCATCAAGTTAATTCTTGCCCCAAGTCACATAAAGCTTTGGCAAAATCGGCACTCCCAGTAGTGCACGGGATTGGAAAAGCACCGGGGTCTTCCAACTTTGGAGCCATGGAGTGCACAATGACACTCACTTGATGTGTCATTTTGATCGTTTCACAGTTCACCGATCTCTTCTTTGTTACCAAATCCTTCATGAACTTGGCATATCCCGACATTTGTTCTAAGGCTTCAACCAACGTCATATTTATGGACAAACTTTTCATCATATCAATAAATTTCTTGAATTAATTCTCATTGTTTTTCTTTGCGAGTATTTGAGGATATGGAGGAGGAGGCCTTGCCAAGGGAACCTTGGCCTTCGGCACTACCAGATCCGGTATGTCTATTACATACTCCCTAGATGGGTTCACATTATCTTGTGTCTCCTCCACACTTTCATCAATGTCTATCCTCACCTCTTCATTAGCTTGCACATCATTGCTTGGCACATCATCATCTTGAACCAACACATCCTCATCCACATTTCTTCTTTGATTTGAGGTACTAGCAACTCCACCTCTCCCACTTCTTGTTGTCACGGCCATAGCATGCCTCGTATTGTTCCCACCCTTCAGGTTTACCACCGTATCACTAGGTAGTGCCCACTTACGGTGAGTATTTAAAGCTTGAGAAATTTGGCCAAGTTGGACCTCCAAGTTGCGGATAGAAGTGTTGTAAGAGGCTAATTGGGCATCAGAGTCGGCGTTTTTCTCCATCATTTGCTTAAACATGTTTTCAATCCGTCCCATTTCATTATTAGAAAAAGTTGGACCTTGCGACAGATATGGAGGCGGTTTGTTCGGTTGTTGATACATTGGGGGCCTTTGAAAGCCTGACCCCGATTTCCTTGATTGCTATTGTTCCAACCCCCTTGATTATTGTTGCCTCCCCAATTAATTTGATTGTTGCCACCCCAATTGCCTTGATTATTTCATCCCTAATTGCCTTGATTACCCCAATTATTTTGATTATTGTTGTTCCCCCAATTGCCTTGGTTGTTGTTGTTGCCACTACTCCAATTTCCTTGGTGACCTTGGTTGTTCCAATTTTCTTGGTTTCCTTGTGATCTCCATTGTTGTTGATTTTGAGCATTGCTTCTTTGACCTTTATAATTGTTGACGTATTGAACCTCTTCATCTTGCTTATCATATGCATCATCTTGACTAAACCCACTATTACTTTGCTCAAATCCGTCCGGTATGGTTTTGTACTTGTTGACCTTGTTGCCTTCTCTTGTTTACCATCATGTTCACCCCTTCCATAGCATTCACCTATTTTGGCCCTTGAACCTGTTGAAGCTGAGCCTTGGCCAATTGGTTCATTGTGGTTGTCAACTCCGCAATAGCTTGCCCATGATCATGTAGCTCCTTGTGTAGGTGAATAACATTTGGGTCACCCTGAGGAACATTGGCTCTACTTTGCCATGCCAAAGAGGTATCCGCTATCTCATCCAATATTTCACAAGCTTCAGAATAAGGCGTGTTCATGAAGTTACCCCCGGCGAGTTGATTTACCACACACTGATTTATTATATTGATCCCTCTGTAGAAGGTTTATTGGATCATGGCCTCAGTCATATCATTGTTCGTGCACTCTTTGACCATGGTACAATATCTTTCCAAAATCTCGTGCAATGGCTCATTGGGCTCTTGTTTGAAAGCCAGAATTTCATCCCTTAGCGTAGCCATGTGCCCCGGAGAGAAGAATTTAGCAATGAACTTTTCGGCCAACTCATCCCAAGTGTGGATGGAATGGTTGGGCAACCTCTCTAACCAGTCCAAAGCCTTTCCCTGTAGAGAAAAGGGAAATAGCCTTAACCTCAATGCATCCTCGGAGACATTCGTTTGCTTGCTCCCCCAACATGTATCAACAAAACCCTTGAGATGCTTGTAGGCATTTTGGTGTGGAGCTCCAGTGAAGAAACCCCGCTGCTCAAGTAGTGTAAGAATCACATTGGTTATCTGGAAGTTGCCCGCCCTAATCCAGGGCGGGACTATTGCACTTGCATAGCCCTCATTGGGCAACACCCGGTGTGCTGCTCTTGGTGGAGGCGGGGGAGGGTTTGGGACATTATCATGAGGCGGTCAGTCTCTCCTTTGTACTTGAGGCTCGAGATGAACCTCATCCACTTGCTCATCATCTACCTCCTCCCCCAATGGTATATTTCTGAGGGGCTCGTTGTTAAGAGCCATTTCGTACCTAAAAGCAATTCACAAACAAAATTAGTAACACAGAAGGAAAGAAAGACAAAACACACAAATACCTAGATATATAGCTAAAACCATTTAACTCCCCGGCAATGGCGCTAAAACTTGATCTCGGCCAAATCCACACCACTATTAAGTAGCGATGCGGTCGATGCAATAATAACCCAACAAAGGTCGGGATCGAATCCACAGGGAGTTAACAAATGGGATTAGGTGTATATCTAAGTAAGTTGCAAGTTTTGGCTCTAATTGCACTTCCACAAACTTGGTTGGTGTTCTAGTTCTATTTTACTTTATTGATTGCAATTAATAAAACTAAGGACAATATTTTTGGTTTTTGGTTTTTCAAATGATGAAAAGGACTAGGTTCGTAACTTCTACCTAGGTGGTTATCTAACAAGTTGTAAATTCCAGGGCAAGCTTGATTAGTTGGGGTTGTAATATATCTATCACACTCAGGTACTCACTCTATACCTCTCGGTAGTTTGAGTGATTTTGCCCAATTTGGCTTTCTCAAGTCCAAATGGGTATTTGAACAAAACAAGTGATATTAGCTCAAGTCAGGTATTACTATCTCTAGGTTTAACCCTTTAATTGGGGCTATCAATTTCTTGAGTTCACCCCAATTCCTTGTTAGCCAAGTTTTCCTAGACTTAGTACAAAATTGCCAAAAGCAGTAAAGATAGGCGAAACAGGTGCTCCTCTAAAACATAACTTGACCTAAAAATGACAAAAAGTTCAATTTATACTAAGTTGAAAATATCTGACAAAAATGCCCCTGCGGAGGTTGTGTGGCCACATAATTCTGAGTGCGGTCGCACATTTGCTTTTGTGGCCGCATAATTATGGTGCGGTCCGCATTCTTTGACTTTGAGTGCTGGCTTTTGCTGGATTTCTGCGGACCGCACAATTCTGAGTGCGGCCGCACTCTTGATTATGTGGCCGCATAAAAATGATGCGGACCGCACTTTTTGACTTTGGACTTGAACCTAGCTCTCTGATTCTTCACTCCTGCGGTCCGCACAATTGTGGGTGCGACCGCACTTGGCTTCCTGTGGCCGCACAATTTTGGTGCGGTCCGCACTCCTTCAGCTTGGCTAAATATCAACTCTCTGAATCTCGTCTATTGCAATTCGCATAATAGTGGGTGCGGCCGCACATAGCCTTCTGTGGCTGCACAATATTGGTGCGGTCCGCACACCTTTGATTGCTTAATTTTCAGTCTTTGAACTTTCTTCTGCGGCCGCACCAAAGTTATTCGGTCCGCACAGTTGGCCTTTTTGCCTTGTTTTGGTTCTTGTTCACTTTTGACTCCTTTATGAGTTGATTTTTGATTCCTTTGGCTCATATTACAACATTCCTGTAAGAAAACACATTTCATTAGTTTTCGGGAATACCTTTAAGAATTTTTGACCTAAAACACAAGTAAAAGAGAGTAAATAATAGGTCAAAATCTCTACTTATTAGTCGACTTCAGGGATCTCAACAATGCGTGTACCAAAGATGAATCCTTGCTTCCTATTCCAGAGTTGATGATCGATGCTACTATTGGGTATGAGGCAATGTCGTTTATGGATAGTTCATCAGGCTATAACCAAATTCTCATGGCACTAAAATATGAAGAGCTTACTGCATTCTACACCCCAAAGGGTATTTATTGCTACAGAGTAATGCCTTTTGGCTTGAAGAACGCTGGTGCTACTAATCAAAAGGCTATGCAGAATAGTTTTGACGATCTTCTCCACAAAAATGTCGAATGCTATGTGGACGACTTGGTGGTAAAATCAAGAAAGAGGGGCGACCATTTGAAAGACTTGAGAATGGTGTTTGAGTTGCTCCGGAGGTACCAACTTAGGATGAATCCATTGAAATGCGTCTTTGGAGTTACTTTCAGAAAGTTCCTTGGTTTCATTATCCGACATCGAGGGATTGAAATTGATCAAGCCAAAGTAGATGCAATCTTGAAAATGCCTGAGCCTCGGGATATTCACGAATTGAAAAGTCTGCAAGGAAAGTTAGCGTACCTTAGCAAACCTAGCTGGGAGGTGCCAACCAATCAATCGCCTTATGAAGAAAGGTGTCCCTTTCAAATGGGACCAAGTGTGTAGCAATGCCTTCGAGAGCATTAAATCCTACTTGATGAAGCCTCCGGTTTTAGCAGCCCCTATACTTGGAAAGCCGCTGATACTATATATTTCGGCAGAAGAAAGGTCTGTTGGAGCATTGTTAGCCCAAGAAAATAGTGAGGGGAAAGAAAACTCTCTTTACTACTTGAGCAAGATGATGACACCAAACGAGTTGAATTATTCGCAAAATTGAAAAGTTGTGTTTGGCGCTAGTCTTCTTAATTAAAAAGTTGATGCACTACTTTCAAGCTCATGTTGTTCGTCTTGTTTCTAAAGCAAATCCCATCAAGTTCGTGATGTAAAAACCTGTTCTTAGTGATCGATTAGCGAGATGGTATCTCCAATTTCAACAATTCGAGATTTTGTACATCCCTCAAAAGGCTGTAAAAGGACAAGCATTGGCAAACTTCTTGGCAGATCACCCTATACCCGATGATTGGGAGCTAACTAATGAACTGCCTGATGAGGACGCAATGGTCATTGAAGTTCAACCTCCATCAAAGATGTACTTTAGTGGTGCTGTACATCGCGAATGAGCTGGTGCTGGTGTAGTATTTGTCACTTCTCAAGGTGAAGTTTTGCCCTACTCTTTTACGTTGACACAACTCTACTCTAACAACGTTGTTGAGTATCAAGCACTAATACTTGGGCTCGAAATGGCTGTCGAAATGAAGCGGTTGCAATTGCAAGTTTTTGGTGACTCTCAGTTGGTGATCAACCAGCTTTTAGGTAAGTCAAGAAACCTGAACTACGCCCATATCATGATTATGCTAAAAACGTAATGGGATGGGTCAGTGACGTGACTATTCAACATGTGCCAAGGAAAGAAAACAAGAAGGCTAATGCTTTAGTTGCCATAGCTTCTTCGTTAACCCTACCTGATCAAGCGCAAGTTACTGTCTACCAAAAATGGGTAGTGTCGCCGCCAAATGAGGTTGAAGGTGAAGGAAATGAACTCAAGCATCTTGTCGCTATTTCTGAAGCTGAGAAAGAAGAATGGCGACAACCTATTGTCGACTACTTAAGCTATGGGATACTTCCAAAAAATACGAGGAGAAGGACTAAAATCCGTTGTCGTGCACCTCGCTTCCTTTACTACAAAGATACTCTATACATAAGGTCATTAAAGGGAGTACTCTTGTGATGCTTAGGGGAAGAAGAAGCACTCCAATCTTGGCAAGATGCACATTCTAGGGTATGTGGGTCACATCAGTCTGGACCAAAGCTCCACTTCCATATAAAAAGGACGGGATATTAGTGGCCAACGATGGTAAAATATTGCTTGGACTACGCTCGAAGATGCAAGGCTTATCAATTCCATGCAAATTTTATTCACCAACCTCCTAAAATGTTGCACCCGACTGTGGCATCCTGGCCGTTTGACGCTTGGGGATTGGATGCTGTTGGACCACTGCCAAAGTCCTCTGGTGGGCACCTATACATCTTGGCTGCAACTGACTACTTCTCAAAATGGGTTGAAATTGTTGCTCTTAAGGAGGTAAAAAAGGAAAATGTTACAAGTTTTATCCGAGTAAACATAATCTATCGCTTTGGCATTCCTTTTTACATAATAACGGATAATGGAAAGCCATTCGATAATAGGTTGATGAACAAGATTTGTGATCTCTTTGGCTTCAAGCAATGTTACTCTTCGATGTACAATGGTGCTGCCAATGGTCTACCTGAGGCATTCAACAAAACTCTATGCAACTTGTTAAAGAAAGTCATCTCCAAATCCAAACGAAACTGGCATGACCGTATGGAAGAAGCTTTGTGGGCATATAGGATAACTCACCGCACGCCAACACAAGCGACCCCTTATGCACTCGTTTATGGAGTCGAAGCCATCTTACCACTCGAGCATTAAATACCTTCATTATGATTAGCTATTCAAGGAGGGATCATTGATGAAGAAAATTCTTGACTTCGATTAGCAGAGTTGGAGGCTCTTGATGAGAAGAGGTTGGAAGCTCAACAAAGTCTTGAATGTTATCAAACTCGATTGTCTCGCGCCTTCAATAAAAGAGTTCGCTCAAGATCCTTTCAAGTAGGAGATCAAGTCCTTGTCGTACGAAGACCCATAATTACTTCCCATAAACCTGTAGGGAAATTTACTTCAAAATGGGATGTGACATATGTCGTACAAGAAGCTTACTCAAGTGGGGCTTACAAGCTGGTCGATGCAGATGGCGTGAGAATCAACCCTATCAATGACAAGTTTTTGAAGAAGTATTATCCTATAAGTTGCAACGCTCCTTGAAGCATGAGCCTAAACTGCATGTTCCTACACTCCTGGCCCGCATGAGTCTAAAATGTGTACGGCCCACACAAAAAAAGTCCGCTAGGTTGAACACCTCGAAAGAAGCGGCCTAGGCAAAAGTTAGGACAAAAAAAAAATAAAATAAAATCACATATTCTGAACTATGGTATAACTTGATCCTCTTCACCGAGGTACGTAGGCAGCTTAGAGTTTCATTCTGAGTTCAGTCTCATAAGTTCAAAAGATACATAATCCCCCAATCATTATCCGAATTAAGTACGATGCAATGTAATCCATTCAATCGACACTTGAAAATCGAGTTGAGATACCATTCTTCTGTTAAACTTTAGATCCCATCTGATTTTGAAGGGGGCAAGCTGCTATGGTAAATTGGAGGATTAAAAAGTACCTCTACTAATAAATGAAGATGCAAACGTTTCAAACAAAATTTTCTCTTGAAAAATGGGGTAATGAGAATTAAGCTACACTTGCACTATATTTCTTAGGGAAGGGCAGTGATTGGGAGATCGAAGGTCGACATATCTATGTAGTGAGTGTAGTTATTTTGTTTAAAGGAGGTCTATGAGCTTTGAAGTGAAAGTTCTGCAAATAAGTGGTGAAAAAGAATAAAAATGACCGGAAGAAGGAAGAACTTAACTTCAACTTTATCTACTGAATATGGATTCTATGGTTATTAGCTTCCAGTCAAAGATAGATTTAATGCCATCATCCTTTTCTTGCCGACTTTGTTAGATTCTAGGACCTACCCGATTTTTGATTAAAGGTCTCTAAGATCCAATGTTCTTTTCTTCAAGAAAGAATACAATTTCTTGGTTTGAAGGGCGAGTAATTGAAGAAGAGTTTATAGAGAAGGAATGTTTTTTTGCTTTCTTACTCACTTAGTGAAGGGCAGCCAGTTGGAACGTCGACCGGCGAACAACATCGATAGGAGTCTTAGGTGGCTTAGTTTTTTATTTGAAGATGGATTTAACACAGGTGGAACGCAATGCTTTAGTAAATAGCTTCTCAAATTACTTGAAGATTGTTTCACGGCCTTGTGGGATCCTTTCTCATCTTTGTCTAATTTTTATCTGCGGCAATTTGAGTCGCCAGCATCATAATTGTAATTCACTCGGAGATAGAGATGATGGGAAATGGTTGATTTGAATGTGGAGAAGTGCAAGATTCCATTTTTTTTTTGCAAATTGGCAATGCCAAAGCCTTAAATGGGGAAGGGAAATGTGTATAATCCAAGCTTTTAAATCTTAGGGGACAACTGGTGAGGTGTTGAGGACCTATTTTACTAGGGAGTATCATCAATCACTTAAATCTAGTTTGTTGCACCTTAGTATAGGTTTTCTACCATATTATCCATTCATGCCTCTACTTGTTAGCTTATAAAGATCATGCATTCCCCTCTTATTTGTCATATCTACATCTATGCCTTCTACTATGCTAGTTAGGTGAAATTATGTTCTTCTTTTCTAATTGATGTCATCATTCATATGTTTCCTACCTTGTCATTACTGTTATCGGCATTTCTTTCATCGGGTTGGTACTGTTACACGTATATTTGGTGAGGATGAGATAAATGCACGAAGGGTGTTGCCGTGCCATTGGATTTGGTGTCTTGAGTACGAGCCGTTGGTCGGGGTCCCGCAAATGCTATTTTTGGGATCAATCGATAATTTGATGTTGATGACAACCTGTGAGTTGGCATCGACCGAGTCGGTGGCTGGGACACCATTGGGATCAGCAAGGGGCACATCATTGCTAGGTATCACGTTATTGTTCTCGCTATGATGGCCTGACGCAGCATCAACGTTCAAGTGAGCAGACTGGGAATTTGACATCTATAGGCTAACCTGGAATCAAAACATCAAAGAACAAGCGTAAAACAGGGTATGTTATGGAGATTCATATCAATCACCACTATTCTCCTTAGCCCCACAATGGGCGCCAAACTGCTTACCCTAAAAAATGGGTAACAATAAAATTTGCACGCGGTTTAAAGGATATGTCATTTAATTCAATACGAATGATCTAAGAACAACAACTAACCAAGTTAAAGATAAAATGAACAATCAAACCAATTATAATGTAATGATCAAGCCTGATCTTAAGTTGAACACAGAAATTCGGCCTCGATCAGACTCTCGATATAAGCTTGGTTGCGATTAAAGGAGAGAATAACTGAAAAACACTTTGAATAATAGCTCGAAGACAAAAATGAACTTTTATTGCTTTGATTTGCGTGTCAACAATATGTCAAAATGAAAGAATCTTTTTTCTTTATTTAGTAGGAAAATTTCAATCCTAGTACAAGTGTAAATAAGGTAAAAATCTTCTTTTTTCGATAAATGCCGAGTTGCAGTTGATATCGGACGGGATTCGTGCCATAATATCCAGTTGAGGGCGAATGTTACGGTTCCCTACTTGTCATGCATAACCGTTCCCCCTTTTCCCGTGGTCCAGAAACTTTACTTGGTCTGGGTCCGTTATTTTACCGTGCTCCGATTTCAGATACATCATTTACTACTCCCGAGCTCCGATACGAGGGGTTCTTCGGCCTTTCACTACTAAAAATTTGCTAAAAACCGACCAACTATTTCTGACCAACGTTGGTCGATCAAAAAATGCGACCAAAAACCGTCCAGGTTGGACGCAAACTGGGAAAAAAAATATTTATATTTTTTTTTAAACAAAATACCGACCAACGTTGGTCGGTAAATTGGTCAATAGCTGGTCAGACAAGAAAATTTTGGATTACCGACCAACGTTGGTCGGTAATTTGGATCCAATTTTTTAAATTTTAATAATTATTTTATTATTCTTAAATATTTTATAATATTTAAGAATTTATATTTAAAATTACCGACCAACGTTGGTCGGTTAAAGATTTTAAATTTTTTTTAAAAAAAACCGACCAAAGTTGGTCGGTTTTTGGTCAAACAGTCAGCACTTAATGTACCGACCAAAATTACCGATCAACTTTGGTCGGTAATTCTAAAATCAGAGAAGTGAAAAACGGGGGAAACCCCTATTTCTCTAAAAATTTTCCCTCTTCTTCCTTCCCTTCTCTCCTTCTCCCAGCCCCTCCCCCTCACCGTCCAGGCCTCCCCTCGCCGTCCAGCCCTCACCCTCGCCGTCGCCGTCGCCTCTGCCACTGCCACTGCCGCCCCTCGATCTCCTTCTCCATCACCTACAAATTCTAGGTTTGAATTACAACCCATTTATTTATTATTTCCAGGTTTTGTTAATTAGTTATGAATTAGTTTCAATTGATTAGTGTTTTAATTATTTGAACATTGCATTTTATTGAGGATTAGGGTTTAGGTCTTGTTTTAATTAGTTTTGTTAATTAGTTTTATTAACTAATTAGTTTTGTTAATTAGTCAATTATTTATGAATTAGTTTAGTTTAGGGTATGGGTTGAATTTCTTTAGTTTAGTTAGTTTATGTTTAAACTCGTAGGATATGAATTGAAATTTTAGTTTTTAGGATTTGTTCTTGTGAATTGAACTTTTAGGATATGATTTGAACTTTTAAGATATGAATTGGACCTTTTGGATATGAATTGAACTTTTAGGATATAAATTGGTGTAATTAAAAAAAATAATTATCTTGAATTAACTAAAAAAGATATAATTAATTTATAATTGTAGAATAAATTAATTTGTTCTTGTGAATCGAACTTTTAGGGTATGGGTTGAATTTCTTTAGTTTAGTTAGTTTATGTTTAAACTCGTAGGATATGAATTGAAATTTTAGTTTTTAGGATTTGTTCTTGTGAATTGAACTTTTAGGATATGATTTGAACTTTTAAGATATGAATTGGATCTTTTGGATATGAATTAAACTTTTAGGATATAAATTGGTGTAATTAGGAAAAAATAATTATCTTGAATTAACTAAAAAAGATATAATTAATTTATAATTGTAGAATAAATTAATTTATTCTTGTTTTATTTGTATAGATGGAACATCGTACTTGGATGTACAATAGAAATTATCCTAATCAGCGGGGATTGCGGGAGGATTTTGTAGAAGGGGTTGATGACTTTATTAGACATGCAATGTCACTTCCACCATACAAAAGTGAAGGAGTAATTAGGTGCCCTTGTGTCAGGTGCGATTGTATGAAGTTTAAAAAATCGGAGAAAGTTAAGCTTCATCTTTATAGGAAGGGGTTTATAGAGAATTACTTTGTGTGAACTAATCATGGAGAGATCGATGGTAGCCGTGGGATATTTCATAACATGGTTGTTGGTGAAAGTAGTAGGTCGGTGGAGAATACAAATCTTGATTCTAGAATTCAGAATATGGTTGTGGATGCCTTTGGGGGTGAGCCCAATGAAAATGTTGAACAAACTCCTAATGATGACGCAAAATATTTTTATGAACAGTTAGAGGAAGCTAGTCGTCCACTACGTGAAGGAAGTCTGCACTCTGAGCTGTCTGTTGCAGTTAGATTACTAAGTATCAAATCTAATTGGAATATTTCTCAAGCAGCCATGGACTATTTCATTGACCTTATGAGTGAACTAGTTGACCCTAATATCAACTTACCTGGTGATTTCTATAAGGCGAAGAGATTGGTTTCTAAGTTAGGACTTTCGTCAATGAGAATTGATTGTTGTGAAGATGGTTGCATGTTATATTATAAAGATGATGCAACTTTAGACAGTTGTAAATTTTGCGAAAAGCCTCGTTTCAAGAGGCTTTCCAGCGGGATTATGGTCGCTGTCAAGGCAATGCATTATTTACCTCTTATACCTAGGTTAAAGAGGTTATATACGTTGATGAGTTCTGCTCCTCATATGAGATGGCATTTTGAAAATAGAAGACCACCTGGTGTTATGTGTCATCCTTCAGATGGAGAAGCTTGGAAGCACTTTGATAGGACATATCCAGATTTTGCTAGTGAACCAAGGAACATTCGGTTAGGTCTGTGTGCCGATGGCTTCACGCCTTTTTCTATATCTGCGACACCATATTTATGTTGGCCTGTCTTTTTTACACCTTATAATCTACCACCTGAGTTGTGTATGACTAGTCCATATATATTCTTAAATTGTATTATCCCCGGTCCACATAATCCGAAAAGTTTGATTGATGTATATTTGCAACCTTTGATTGATGAGCTAAAACAATTGTGGTATGATGGTGTTGAAACATATGACATATCAACCAAGCAGAATTTTAATATGTGTGCTAATTTAATGTAGACTATTAATGATTTTCCTGCGTATGGAATGTTGTCTGGGTGGATGACTACTGGGAAGCTAGCTTGTCCTTACTGCATGGAAAATAGTAAAGCGTTCACTTTGAAACATGGCCGAAAGCAATCATGGTTTGATTGTCACCGTCAATTCTTGCCTGATGATCATGAGTTTAGAAGGATGAAAAATGCATTCAAAAAGAATAAAGTGGAATATGATTCTCCACCTCCGATACTTTCAGGTGAGGAAATTTGGGAGAGGGTCCAGAACTTCAGTAAAGTTACTGAGGCTCCACCTTATAGATTCCCCGGATATGGTGTTAATCATAATTGGACGAAACAGAGTATATTTTGGGAGTTGCCTTATTGGAAGGATAATCTTCTCCGACACAACCTTGATGTCATGCATATTGAGAAGAATTATTTTGATAATTTGTTCAACACAGTGATGGATGTTAAAGGTAAGACAAAAGATAACCCGAAGGCTAGAATGGACTTACAAGAATATTGCAGGCGGCCTGAATTATACTTGCAGACAGCAAACAATGGTAAGGTGTTCAAGCCCAAAGCAAGTTACACATTCACTTTGGAGGAAAGACGACAAATTTGTGATTGGGTTACGAAATTAAAGATGCCCGAGGGTTATGCGTCGAATCTTGGAAAAAAAGTAGATATGGAGGTAGAGAAGTTGAGCCATTTGAAAAGTCATGACTGCCATGTTTTCATGGAGACCTTAGTGCCTATTGCATTTTGTGGTTTGCCTGAAAGAATCTGGAAACCCATCACAGAGATTAGTTTGTTTTTCAAAGACTTGTGTTCTATCACATTAAGGGAAGAAAACCTACTTCGGATGGACCAGAACATCCCTGTAATTTCTAGTAAGATGGAAAAAATATTCCCATGTGGTTTCTTTGATGTGATGGAACACCTTCCAATACACCTTGTACACGAGGCACGACTTGGAGGGCTTGTTCAATGCAGATGGATGTATCCCTTTGAGAAGTAATATTATAAGTTTGATGTACTATTCTATTTTATTTGAATGTTATTGGCTAACATGAGATTATGCAGGACAATTGGCAAATGCAAACAATTTGTTAAGCAGAGGAATAAGATTGAAGGATCTATATGCGAAGCCTATCTTGCAAAGGAAACTGCACATTTTTGTTCTTATTATTTTGAGAGTAACGTGCCATGTTCTAGGAATAGGCCCAATAGGCACACGGTCGAATGTGTGAATGATCCATTATATCCACCAATGTCCATATTCAATCAACCAGGCCGATGTTCTAAGGATGTTAGAAAGAGAAGTTTGAGTGATATGGAGTACAAGTCAGCTACACTTCATGTGTTGCTAAATTGTCCCGAAGTTGTACCATTTCTCAAGTAAGTATTGATTTATTAGTTATCAAAATGTAAAATTTACTGTGACTACATATTGATGCAACTACTAAAAATATTTGATATGTCACAGTCACTTCGTGGGTCAATTTGGCTATGATGCTGTATATACGAGATTTGATACGTGGTTCAAACAGTTTGTAAGTGTGTATATATATATATACACACACATTTGATACGTGGTTCAAACAGCTTGTAAGTGTGTGTGTATATATATATATACATATGTAGTGAATGTATAAAAATTGATTCATAAGTTGTGCTAACTTATGACTTTTTTTAACTCTATGTAGGTAAATAATCCAAATAATGGTGTAAATCAATTTTTGAAAGATATATCTTGGGGACCTGGGCTTCAGGTCACAACAATGTCTAAGTACGTAGTGAATGGTTATAAGTTTCATACAGAGGATTGCTCTAAAAATAAAAATAGCAACAACAGCGGGGTGTGGGTTCTAGGTGGTGATGGCAACCAAGTTGGAGATATTGATTATTATGGTGTGGTCAAAGAAATATTACAACTAGAATATACAGGTTGGCCATATAAGAAATTGATACTCTTTAGATGCAAGTGGTTTGACCCAAATCCAACAAGAGGTACAAGAGTACACAACCAATACAACATAATTGAGGTTAATCATACGAGGGAGTATGATCGCTATGATCCTTTCATAATTGCACATAATGTTAGGCAACTGTATTATGCTCCTTATCCATTGCGGCGGAATAAGTCCGATTGGTGGGTTGTAATAAAAACTAAGCATGTAGGTAGGGTGGAAGTCGAGAATGTGTTAGATGTTGCATATCAAAACGATATCTCCAATATACACCAAATAGTGGACGATCAGTTAGAAAATGATTTGGAACATCCTGAACGCATAATGGAAGAAGTTGATATAAATGAAGTAACAATTATAGAAAATGAGGACGAGGAATCAACTGATGAAGCTCAAACAAGTGAGGACGAAGAATTCTCGGACGAGGAACAATACGTCGATGAGGATTAAAAAGTTAGTTTTTTAAACCACTCTCGTTTTATAGCTAGTTTCTTATATGTTTCAATCTAAATGTGTATTATATTATGCAGATGGCAGGCAAGGGTCAAGGTAACAATGACCCTACTAGTTCTCGGGGTCGAGAAAAGGGTAGGAAGGGAAAGAGGAGGGTAGAAAATAATACTCCCTCTTGTCCACCTTTTTCAGAGATGCCTATGTCTTATCCTCCACCACACGGCTATACTGAGCTGCCACAGCATCACGAGCCGTACACCTTCATTCAGACACCCAGTCTTCCATCACAGGGCCACAGGACTATACGTCCGACATACAGTCCAGCTGCCTCACAGCCATCTGCATCACATCCACATGGATCACATCCCTACATATCACAGCCACATGGATCGCATCCACCCATGTCACAGCCACTCGGGTCACAGCCATCGGTATCACATCCACTTGGGTCGCATCCAGCTATGTTGCAGTCACAGGGATCGCAACCATCTTCATCATCGACTCCATCTATTGCTGGCCTTCGCCTGGGAGGCATTAGCTCTGACCCGCCTACACCGTCTTCACATGCATCTGATACACATGCTTCGGATGGGGATGACGAGGTAGTGCATTATGATCGATATGGCAGGATCATCATAGTCCCTGAGGGTGATGGGTAAGTGTTATTCATTATTTTTGCGTCTATTGATTTATAACATTTTTACTAAGATATTAATGTGTTTTTATTGTTAAATTGCAGGTTCAGGCCGGGTAATAAAACTACGAGGATAATCACCAATGCCATCAGAAAGCTTTATGATGGCCCTTATGCGACTTGGACTGATTGCCCATTCTCACTGAAGGAGCAAATTTTCAATCAATTTAAGGTATAAATGTTCTTTTAAACAGTTTAATAATTTATATTTATGATGTTTCCATCTAATATTTAACTTTTGAAATACAGAGCAAGTGTGTATGGGAAGACCGCTATAGCGCGAAAGTGGCTACAAATTTTCATCATAAAGCTCGCAAGAGATTGGCGGATGCTTTCTCGGATGCTAGAAAGAAGAACAAGAGGCCTGGCTGGTTACTTGAGAATTTGTGGAATGATTTGCAAAGGCAATGGCTTACCGCAGAGTTCTTAGAGAGGAGCGAAAAAGGAAAGAAAGCTCGCGCATCCGAGAAGAGAGGCTCCTTGCACACTGGAGGTGCGATCAGCCTAGGGACAATAAAAAGAAGATTGGTACGTAATTGCTTAAATTATTTTACTTTTCTAAGTATATCTATTCTGTTTATTAACTAAATTAATTTGTTTTCAGGAAAAGAAGTATGGGCGTCCAATGAGTCATGATGAGCTATTCAAGGAGACACATATTGTGAAGAAGAAGAAAGAGGGGGATCAAGATAGGTGGGTCGAGGACCGGGCCTCGACTGCATATGTAAGCTTTCAATTTTATTTAAGTATTATAATTTACTTTTATAAGCAACTTGAAATACTGATTTAATTTAAAATAATATAGGGTCGCTACCAAAGTAACGTGGAGGAATTCATCCGTAGTCATCCAGCTGGTGAATCGGGTGAGCCAACCCAACCTTCGGACGAGGATGCTGAAAGAATATGGTTGGAGTCTGTTGGCGGTCCAAAATGGGGGAAGGTATACGGGCTTCCTACTAAAAACTTCTATCGATATAAGTGTGGAATGCGAGGAATAGGGACTTCCTCGCATGGCGAGCAACTTAATAGGGAGAGCCTCTCCGCTATGCGGGAGACAGTGACAAAGCTCACATCAGAGCTAGAAGCGGCCAAGGAAAGAGAAAGGCTTAGAGATGCTCAATTCCTTGGCATGCAAGCTCAGATCAGAACTCTCCTATCTAGTGGAGCTTTTCCGTTGCCCCGATCTCGTGAGTCATCTCCAGGGGGTCGACCTCCACGTGATTGTTCCTCCCGCCCTGCTCGTGATCGTTCCTCCCGTCCTCCCCGTGATCGTGCTTCCCGTCCTCCACAAGACCGTTCTCTATATCGTCTTGTAGATGAAAGTTCATCAGACGGTGATGATGATATTGTACAAAACACCCCTTGACTTTTATATACTTTAAACTAGACAAATAGAACCAGTTTTGAACTAGTTGTAATTAGTTTTAACTTGGTTTTGGATTTTTATGTTCAATTGAACTTTAATTTATTAGTTTTAAAGTATTTATTGAATGTTTTGGTTGTTATTGTTGTGTTGTTGTTGTTGTTGTTGTTGTTGTTGTTGTTGTTGTTGTTGTTGTTGTTGTTGTTGTTGTTGTTGTTGTTGTTGTTGTTGTTGTTGTTGTTGTGTTTTTGTTGTTGTTGTTATTGTTGTTGTGTTGTTGTTGTTGTTGTTGTTGTTGTGTTGTTGTTGTTGTTGTTGTGTTGTTGTTGTTGTTGTTGTTGTTGTTGTTGTTGTTGTTGTTGTTGTTGTTGTTGTTGTTATTGTTGTTGTTGTTGTTGTTGTATTGGTATGCTGGCAGGTGGTTTAGCTGCCAAAACAGGCATTTTATGCCAAAATTAATCCCAGAAAAACCGACCAACGTTGGTCGATTTTTAATTAAAAAAATAAATTATTCCAAAATACCGACCAAAGTTGGTCGGTTAATGAACGTTGAATTCCCAGAATTCAAGACTACCGTCCAACTTTGGTCGGTATTTTGCTTGCATTGTTGAGATTACCGACCATAGTTGGTCGGTAATGTTTAATTTTAATTAGTTTTAAAAAATATATATTTTCAATTACCGACCAAAGTTGGTCGGTTTTTTTTAATTTTAATAATTAATAAAAAAAAAAAATTTAGTTAAACCGACCAACTTTGGTCGGTAAAATTAAATTAATAAAATATGTTTCCGACCAAAGTTGGCCGGTAAGTAATTAAACTTGTCAGATGGTCGTTTTAATATACCGACCAAAGTTGGTCGGTAATTTCCGACCAACTTTGGTCGGTAAGTCATTCCGACCATCAAAACACCGTCCACACCGTAATGGTCGTGTTTTGGTCGGTAATTTGCCATAACCGACCAACGTTGGTCGGTATTTTTAGTCGGTTTTTAGCGAATTTCTAGTAGTGTTATTGGAAAATCGAGAAAAACTTTATCCCCAATTTTACCTGTACACACTCACACGTGTTAATTCTACTTGTTCATAACACTAAATAAAGAGGGTTAATGTTACAATGTAAAAAACCGAAGAAAGAAGAAAAAGCGTTCGAGCAGCTCGACAAAATTCTTACCCAAGTAATCCCAAGACCCCTTTTTGCTTTTTTCTTTTGGAAAATTCAATGAGAGTTTTCTATTAAGAATCCCGTGATTCGGCTTTTGAATAAAAGTATAGTATATCAGATAGGCATAATTACTGAATCTGATATTGATTTCGTTAAGGTTGATTACAATATTAGTGCATTTTGACTATGTGTCAACCTTATAATATTAAAATACATAAACATCGTCTTGGTGAACAACACCCAGAGTTGTCGGTTGGTAATATTTATTTGTTACAACATTTGGTTATTGGTAGTGATTCCACACGTTTTAGAAAGTCAGTGTGTAAGCTCACTTGTTCCACCTTTACCTACTCTTGCCACTTTAGAATGTTTTTTTGGTTACAGTGATTGTGTCCGAACGAGTTTGTACTCATTTTGACTAAATTTATATATGTTATTTTTAATTATATGTATCGAATAATTCGATCCACCAAAATTTAAACAGATAAAAAGAAATAACCTAATAAATTTTATCTCCTTTTAAATTTAAATTTAAGACCTTATGATTTTCTACTCATTCGTTGACCTCATATTTCTTCTTTTACTTGTTGTATCGCCATCAGCTAATTCTTTTTCATTATAGTCCTCCATCTATTCTACTTTATCCGACTTAATGATCACAAGATTGAATTTCTCTTTGCTTAAACATTTTCAAATGGATAATCGAGATCTCTTTATAATTAATTACTTGTATTCACTGTTTTTTAGGGAGTACTCCCTCCGTCTCATAATATGTATCGTGATTACTAAAAATATTTGTCTTAAATTATTTATTATTTTAGAAGTTCAAGATAAAATATATTATATTTTTTCTTTTTTACCCTTAGTAATTAATTACCTTAGAAGACTACAAACACATTACTTATGAATAATTTTATTCAAATACCGAGAAGTCTACCTTGTAATCTTAAATACTTTAATCATGTTTACACTAATACAATCAATATTTTAAATACCAAAGTTTTTCATACGTATATTCAAACTTTTGAAGTTCTGCTAGAGTACACGTAATGAAAGAATATAAAGAAAATGTTGATGAAGTGAAAACTCAATTGATTGATGAAGTTAAATTTTTTGGCTCCACAGTAGTTTTAGTTGGAAAGTTTCAAAGAACGTTTGAAATTACTGATTGGAAGGAAAGATCAATGCCATTTATATGTTGGAAGAGTTTGCATTACTGATTTGTTAATTATCCTAGGTGTCTCTTCATATATTCTATAAAACAAATCAATTGATTTCACATTTAGTAAAAATATGGATAATGTTATTGATGGAGATGACACATAATTGAGAAAATATTTAATATGGGTAAAGTAGTCAAAAATTATTACTCCCTCCGTTCCACAATAAGTGACCAATTTGCTTTGGGCACACCCATTAAGGAAATACAAAATTCTAGATAAAAATATTTAGTGTGACTAAACTACCCTTAATTAAATATTGCACCTTAGTTAATGTGAGGAGTAAAAGACTTTTAAGGGATACGTACATAAGGATAATTTTAGAAAAATAAATTGAATTTTTTCTTGATTATATAATGGACACTTATTTTGGACCAAAATAAAAAGGCAAATTGATTACTTATTGTGGACCGGAGGGAATAATATATAGTCAATTTATGGTGATGGGACGAATTAAAGTACTTATATGTCACGACCCAAAATCCATTAAAGGTCGTTATGGCGTCGGACACCACCGTCAGGCAAGCCAACACTAAATAGTTAATTAAATTCTCATTTTAGTATTTCTGAAAACATAAGTTTCCTTCAATTTAACTAGTAACAAATGAACTTTAAGGAATAATATTAACGTTTTCCAATTTCGATACTAAATATCTCATAATCATTCCAGAACCCGGTGTCACAAGTGCATGAATATTTACTAGAAAGTAAAATAAAATACATTAACTGTCCGAAATACAAATTTGGACAGAAAAAAAGATATAAGTACTCTGAAGGAAACTCTGCTGGCTACGGATCGTCTCATAAGATGCAGCTCACCTAAGTCCCCGTATCAACTACGCCGCTGCGCCCACAAGGCCACTATCCATAAATGTACCTTTACAATAAAATGTATAGCAAGTGTAGTATGAGTACGAAAATAACACGTACCCAGTAAGTATCCCGTCTATCCTCGAAGAAGTAGTGACGAGAGGTCGACTCCGACACTTACTAGTGGTCCAATAATATGATAATATGAACTTATAATTAAGCATGATATACAACATAAGACTCAGAACAAGAAATAATTGAACAAGTCTTCCCCATAACTAAGAGCTTAAATCACTTCCATCCTTTTAAAACATGTAATCATACAAACAATGAATTTATACCAATTACAAAAGGGACTTTCAGTTCTATTATCACACACAAATACCACCGAGGACGTTCAACCCGATCCAACATAAATAGAAATTGTGCACTGCCGAGGGTCGAACGGCGCGAACCATAGACACATCTATTACTCCGCTCGCGAATCATACCCGCTCGCGAATCATACATGCGATGCGGTCAAATATAAATTTAAAAGAATTACCCCACTCGCGAATCAACATGCGGCGCGGTTACACATAGATTTCTTAAGTTATTATAGTATTCTTCCATTCTTTTCAAAATACGAAGTTCAAATGAAAACCTTTAAGATCCCAATTTTTATAACAATTTTAACTCCTTTCAAAATATTTAGTAAGAAAACTCAATCTCTCTACTTCTCAAGGCAAACAATAAACATGAATCGGTAAAAATATCAACAAGGCATGATGTGAGCCTAAAACTACCCGGACATAGTCATAGTTAGTAGCTACGTACGGACTCTCGTCACCTCGTACGTATGTAGCCCCCCACAAATAGAAGCACATAGTATTTTAGTTCGCCTATGGGGTTAATTCCCTCTTACAAGGTTAGAAAAGAGACTTACCTCGCCCTGAAGTTCCAAACTCAGCTCCCAAGCCTTTCCAACAACTTAAACCGATGCCCAACGCTCCAAAACTAGTCAATGAATGTGCAAATCCATAAATATATACTCCAATACTTATTATAATTCAATTTATAACAATTCCCAACTCTACTCGAAAAGTCGATAAAATCACCCTCAGACCCACGTGCTCGGATCCCGAAATTTTTCGAAGATAAACATTACCCACATCATCATAAACTCAAATATATAATTTATTCCCAATTTTATGTCCAAATTCCTGGTCCAAATCCAAAAATACCAAATTTCTAGGTTTTCTACCAAAATACCATTTTCTATAAATTTTCACGCTTAAATCCGTATATAAATCATGTATTGAACTCACAAAGTGAAGAAAACACTTACCCCATAATAGTTGATGAAGATGGCATCCCAAATTCCTCCAAAATCGGCTCCTATGGACGAAAATGAAATAAGATTGAGCCAAACCCTCATTTTAAAGAAGACACTGTCCAGCCCCGACCTTCTCACCTGCGGTTAAGTAGCCGCTTCTGCGGCTCCGCACCTGCGGAATTTCCATAGAAGGTGCGTATAACGATCCAGTCGGTCGTTCCGAGAGAGTTTAGCCCTATTTCCCCCATTTTTACTTCATTTTATGTTGTTCAGCTATATTATGTTGCATCGGGTTGGTTGGCTCGGGTTCGAAGTGATTTTTGGAAGTGAAACGAGACACTTAGTCTCTTAATTTGGATATGTAGTTTGAAAAGTCAAATGGAAGTTGACTTATGAGTAAACGACCTCGGATTAGAGTTTTTATGATTCATATAGCTTTGTTAGGTGATTTTGGATTTAGGAGTGTGTTCGGAATATAATTTGGAGGTCTGTGGTAGAATTAGGCTTGAATTGGCGAAATTGAAAATTTGGCGATTTTCGGTCGGCAGTGAAAAATATGATATCGCTGTCGGAATAAAATTCCGGAAGTTGGAATAGGTTTGTAGTGTCATTTGTGATGATTGTGCAAAATTTCAGGTCATTCGGACGTGGTTTGGTTGGTTTCGGCATCCTTGGCAATTTTTGGAAGTTTAGAAATCCTTAGGCTTGAATTCGGGGTTAATTTGGTGTTTTGATGTTGTTTTGAGCGATTCGAAGGTTCGACTAAGTTTGAATGATGTTATGGGATGTGATGGTATGTTTAGATGAGGTCTCGAGGGCTTCGGGTGAGTTTCGGATGGTTAACGGACTTAGTATTTGGTTGGCACTGCTGAAATCTGGTATAAGCTGTTCTGGTTTCCTTGTACGCTATCGCATGAGTCCATTCGCGATCGCGTAGGCTTATTAGGGGTAGAGGTAAGTTTGTTCTACGTGATCGCAGGGATAGCATCGCGATCGCAGGGATAGCATCGCGATCGCGTAGTTTTGCGGAGCTGTGCATCGCGAACGCGTGGTGAGGTCACGTTCGCGTAGAAGGATTTGGAGCGGCAGTGTGGTGAAGGAATTGCTCTACGCGTTCGCGTAGAGCTAGACGCGTTCACATTGATGTGAGAGGATGTTATCCGCGATCGTGTATGTGTTTCTGTGATCGCGTAAGGTTAAAATGCGGGGCGGCTTGTTTGTGCTTCGCGATCACAAGGCTATTTCCGCGATCGCGATGAAGGAATATCTGGGCAGAATTTAAAAGGTTCAAATGAGGGTTTCGAGCTCATACCATAAAATTGAAGTGGGAGCTCGGGAGAAGGCGATTTTTAGAGATATTCTTGCGTGAGTATTTTGGGTAAGTGATTTCTATCTAATTTTAGTCAAATTCCATGATTATGCCTTTAGTTTCATCATTTAATTTGTGATTTGAGGTGGGAAGTTGGAAAAAATGGGGAAGAATTCTTGAGTTGGATTTTTGGGGTTTTGAATGGGATTTTGTTATCGGATTGGAGTAAATTTGATATGGTTGGACTGGTGAGTGAAAGAGGTTTCTAGTTTTGTAATTTTTGTTGGATTCCGAGACGTGGGCCCGGGGGTCGGGTTTGGCCAATTTCTGGATTTGTGGCTCAGTTTGATGATTTATTTTATGTGGGCTTCGTTCCTATAGCATATATTAATGATAATATACTGATTTTGGATAGATTCGGGGCGATTTGTGGCCGAGTCGAGCGGCAAGGGCATTGCGGAGTAGTCTTTCGTCCGGTTTAAGGTAAGTAACGATTGTAAATCTAGACCTGAGGGTATGAAACCCCAGAATTTCATACTATTTCACTACATTGAGGTGACGCACATACTAGGTGACGGGCGTGTGGGCTTGCACCGTTAGGGATTGTGACTTGGTCCGTCCCGTAGCAACTATAGAGTTGCATATTTTGATTAAGCTATATAATTTGCTATATGTTTTAGAAAGCATTCTTATAACTTGGGCTGAACGCCATGTTTGGGGCCTTGTGCCTGTACTGTTTGGACCCTCAGTGGTATTTTATATCATCCTCACACTGTTTTGATTTGAAAGCATATCCTTAGTCATGATTTTCCTGTTTACTGTTTAATTCAGTTTCATTACTCTTTTTAAAAATATATGGAAGTTGTTTTGGGCTGAGTCCCCTGATTTTTTACTGAAACGCCCAAGTGGCTTGTGAGGTTGATGACTGAGTGAGGCCGGTGGCTTGATTGTGAGGATATTTATGGGTCGGGCTGCACGCCGCAGAAATATATATATATATATATATATATATATATATATATATGAATCAGGCTACACGCTGCATCGATATATGGATCGGGCTGCACACCGCAACGATATAGTGCTTGGGCTGTAGGAGCCCCTCTGGAGTCTGTACACCCCCCAATGAGTGCAGGTACCTACTGAGTGTGTGTGCTAAGGGATAAGTGTTGAGTGACGAGTGACTGGGAGGCTTGCCCGATGGGCTGTTCATGAGTGATATTTTGCCCGAGGGGCTTGTTGATGAAATCATTATTCTCACTCTATTTTTATATTAAGCCTCTATTGAAAAATGTTGAAGATATTCTTATATGATTTCCACTGGAACTGGAATTTTTAAACGATGACTTGACTTGATCACTGATTTGACACTTGATGTTACATTGAGATTTTTATAATTATGAACCTTACATGATTTTATTGCTCGTCACTGCACTCAACCTTTATTTATAGTTGTTACTTACTGAGTTGGCATACTCACGCTACTCCCTGCACCTTGTGTGCAGATCCAGGTGCCAGAACATCTGAGTGAGTGCCGATTCTTGCTCAGTTTATCCCGGAGCTTAGCAAGGTAGTTGCACGGTGACCACAGCCTTGCTCTTCTCCTTCCTATCTTCTAGTTGTTCATTTTTTTATTAGACTTCTCTTGTCATTTGAGTAGACTGTATCAAACTTGTATCCTAGATGCTCATGACTAGTGACACCGAGGTCGGGCCGTTGATTTTTATGTTTGTTTATTTTCACTTGTTTTGAATTGTTTAATGAAAGATTTATGACAAAAAGATTAGTAAATGAATTATTGAAAAGAATCATTGTATGCTTTGAATAACGAATCGGCTAGCCAAGTACTGCGATAGGCGCCATCACGACAGGGTAGTTGGGTCATGACAAGTTGGTATCAGAGCCTAGGTTACATAGGTCTCACCAATCATGAGCAGGTTTAGTAGAGTCTTGCGGATCGGTGCGGAGACGTCCGTACTTATCTTCAAGAGGCTGCAGAACCCTTAGAAAAATCTCATATTCTTGAATTCTTGTCGTGCGAACCTATTGATTCTGGTAACTAAACTTTTGTTGTTTTATTCTCTCACAGATGGTGAGGACACGTGCTACCGGGCAGGATGATCAACCACCAGTTGGACCCACGAGGGATCGAGGCCGCGGTCGAGGCCGTAGTAGGGGTAGAGATGCAGGCCGCGCAGCACCCAAGGCAGCACCCACAGACCCACCCGTTATTCCACACCAGGTCCCAACCGTAGATGTTTTTGCGGGACCAGCCTAGGCACCGGCTGTGCCTATTATTATTCCGGGTCTTCAGGAGATCTTGGATCAGATTTTGACCGTGTGCACCAGTCTTGCTCAGGCGATCGCTGTTTCTACTACAGCAGCTACTTCTCAGGCCGGAGGAGTCACCCAGACCCCTGCCGCGCGTACCCCCGAGCAGGTGGTTCAGGGGCTTCAAACATCGGGGGCACCTCCAGCTCAGCCGGTTGCACCTGCCCAGGATTATGTGGTTCCCGTTATGCCGGATGACGAGCAACGCAGCTTGGAGAGGTTTGGTAGACTTCAGCCTCCGACTTTCAGTGGTGCTGAGGCCGAGGATGCCTAGGGTTTCTTGGACAAATGTTAGAGGATTCTCCGTACAACGGGTATTTTGGAGACCAGTGGGGTCTCGTTCACAACTTTCCAGTTTTCAGGAGCTGTTTTTACTTGGTGGGAGGCTTATGAGAGGCGTAGGCCTGTTGGTGCCGCGCCCCTTACTTGGAAGCAGTTCTCCGCTCTCTTTTTGGAGAAGTGCGTGCCACAGTCCCGCAGGGAGGAGCTGCGCAAGCAGTTCGAGCAGTTGCATCAGGATGATATGATTGTGACACTGTATGAGATGAGATTTTCAGAGCTAGCTCGTCATGCTGTTTGGTTGGTTCCTACGGATACGGAAAGGATTAGGAGGTTCGTGGATGGTCTCACATATCAGCTTCGGATTCTCTTGACCAGGGAGAGGGTGTCAGGTGCTACGTTTGAGCAGGTTGTTGATATTTCCCGAGAGATTGAGTCAGTTCATTGCCAGGAGCGAGATGAGAGGGAGGCCAAGAGGCCTCGGGGATCTGGTAGTTTTGGTGGTATTCCTGCTAGTGGTCAGTTTCAGCACGGCCGAGGCCGTCCATTTAGGACTGCTCAGCCAACTTGCCCAGTTCATAGTGGTGCACCATCAGGGCATGGTTTCCGCAGTTCTCATCCGGGCCGTTCATCATTCAGTGCCCTTCCAGCCCAGAATTCATCCCGTGCACCATCAGTTCAGGGCCCATCTATGCTAGGTTCTTCTATCAGTTATCCCGGTGCTAGGGGTTCCCTTCAGTCCCCGCCCCCCGCACCAGAGAGTTGTTACGAGTGTAGAGAGATTGGGCATATGAGGAGGCAGTGTCCTCGTTTTCTTGGGGGTCCATCTCAGCAACGGAGTCAGCCCTCGACTTCAGCTCCAGTTATTTCACCACCCGCCTAGGTAGCTAGGGGTGAGGGTCGGGCACCTAGAGGCCACCCTAGAGGGGGAGGTCGATCAGGTGGAGGTCAGGCCCGATTTTATGCACTTCCAGCCAGACCAGATGCTATGGCCTCAGATGCTGTGATTACAGGTATTATTTCAGTTTGTCACTGAGATGCCTTAGTCTTATTTGATCCTGGTTCCACATATTCATATGTCTCATCATATTTTGCCAATTTTCTAGATATACCCCGTGAGTCCTTAGTTACAGTTTTTCATGTGCTTACTCCCGTGGGCGATACTGTTGTTGTGGACCGTGTGTATCAGTCATGTGTTGTGTCTATCGGGGGTCTAAAGACCCGAGTGGATTTGCTATTGCTCAGTATGGTTGACTTTGATGTGATATTAGGCATGGATTGGTTGTCTCCTTGTCATGTTGTTCTAGATTGTCACGCCAAGACCGTGACCTTAGCGATGCCGGGATTTCCGAGGGTTGAGTGGAGAATTTCCATAGATTTTGTGCCTAGTAGGGTGATTTCATACATGAAGGCTCCGCGCATGGTGGAGAAAAAGTGTCTATCTTATTTGGCTTTTGTAAGGGATGTCAGTGCAGAGACTCCCACTATCGATTCTGTTCCTGTGGTCCGTGATTTTCCAGATGTGTTTCCTGTAGACCTGCCGGGCATGCCGCCCGACAGGGATATTTATTTTGGTATTGATTTGGTGCCAGGCACTCAGCCTATTTCTATTCCACCGTATCATATGGCACTGACAGAGTTGAAGGAATTGAAAGAACAGCTTCAGGAACTCCTATATAAAGGGTTTATTTGGCCTAGTGTGTCACCTTGGGGTGCACTGGTGCTGTTTGTGAAGAAGAAGAAGGATGGTTCCATGAGAATGTGTATTGATTACAGGCAGTTGAACAAGGTGACAGTCAAGAATAAGTGTCCTATGCCTCGTATCGATGATTTATTTGACCGGCTTCAGGGAGCTAGAGTGTTCTCTAAGATTTATTTGAGGTCCTGATATCATCAGCTGAAGATTCGGGATTCAGATATTCCTAACATGACTTTCAGGACCCGTTATGGCCATTATGAGTTTTGGGTGATGTCTTTTGGGCTGACCATTGCCCCAACAACGTTCATGCATTTGATAAACAGTGTATTGTAGCCATATTTGGATTCCTTCGTTATTGTGTTCATTGATGACATCCTGGTGTACTCTCGTAGACAGGAGGAGCATGCTCAGCATTTGAGAGTTGTATTGCAGAGATTGAGGGAGCAGAAGCTTTATGCAAAGTTCTCCAAGTGTGAGTTTTGGCTTGGCTCAGTAGCATTCTTGGGGCACGTGGTGTCTAGTGAGGGTATTCAGGTGGATCCGAAGAAGATAGAGGTGGTGCAGAGTTGGTCCAGACCGTCCTCAGCTACGGAGATTAGGAACTTCCTTGGCTTGGTGGGCTATTACCGTCGCTTTATGGAGGGGTTTTCTTCTATTGCTTCGCCCTTGACCAAATTGACCCAGAAGGGTGCTCCGTTCAGGTGGTCGGACGAGTATAAGGAGAGATTTCAGAAGCTCAAGGCTGCCTTGACCATAACTCCAGTGTTAGTTCTGCCATCAGCTTCAGGTTCTTATACTGTGTATTGTGATGCCTCGAGGATAGGCATTGGTTATGTCCTGATGCGGGAGAGTAGGGTGATTGCCTACGCCTCGTACCAGTTGAAGACCCATGAAAAGAATTATCCGGTGCATGATTTTGAGTTAGCAGCCATTGTTCACCCCTTGAAAATTTGGCGTCATTATTTGTATGGGGTTCATTGTGAGGTTTATACTAATCACCGAAGTTTGCAGCATCTATTTAAGCAGAAAGATCTGAATTTGCGTCAGCGGAGATGGTTGGAGCTTCTCAAGGACTATGATATCACTATTCTATACCATCCGGGGAAGGCCAATGTGGTGGCCGATGCCTTGAGTCGTCGGGCGGAGAGTTTGGGGAGTTTAGCATATCTTCCAGCAGTAAAGAGACCTTTAGTACTTGATGTTCAGGCCTTAGCGGGCCAGCTTGTGAGATTGGATATATCGTAGCCCAGTCGGGTATTGGCTTGCGTAGTCTCCAGGTCTTCTCTTTATGACCGTATCAGGGAGTGCAAGTATGATGACCCACACTTGCTCGTTCTTCAGGATAGGGTCTGGCGAGGTGATTCCAGGGATGCGACTATTGGTGATGACGGCGTGATGAGGATGCAGGGCTTGATATGCGTGCTTAATGTAGATGGGCTTTAGGAGTTGATTCTAGAGGAGGCCCACAGCTCGCGGTATTCCATCCATCCGGGTGCCGCGAAGATGTACCAGGATTTGAGACAGCATTATTGGTGGAGGCGGATGAAGAAGGATATCGTTGGATTTGTAGCTCGATGTCTCAATTGTCAGCAGGTTATGTATGAGCACCAGAGGCCAGGTAGATTACTTCAGAGGTTGGACATTCCGGAGTGGAAGTGGGAGCGAATCACCATGGACTTTGTAGTTGGGCTCCCACGGACTCCGAGGAAGTTCGATGCTATATGGGTTATTGTGGATCGGCTGACCAAGTCTGCGCACTTTATTCCTGTTGGTACTGCCTATACTTCGGAGCGGTTAACTGAGATTTATATCCGAGAGATTGTTCGACTGCATGGTATCCCAGTTTCCATCATTTCTGATAGAGGTACTCAGTTCACATCGCAGTTATAGAGGGCTGTGCAGCGGGAGTTGGGTACACAGGTTGAGTTGAGCATAACTTTCCACCCTCAGACGGACGGGCAGTCCAAGCGCACTATTAAGATACCGGAGGACATGTTGCGCGCCTATGTTATTGATTTTGGGGGTTCATGGGACTAGTTTCTGCCACACGCGGAGTTTGCATATAATAATAGTTATCAGTGGAGTATTCAGATGGCTCCATATGAGGCTTTGTACGGGAGGAGGTGTAGATCTCCGGTTGGTTGGTTTGAGCCGGGTGAGGCTAGACTCTTGGGTACAGATTTGGTGCAGGATGCTTTAGATAAGGTGAAGTTGATTCAGGAACAGCTTCGCACGGTGCAGTCTAGGCAGAAGAGCTTTGTGGACAGGAAGGTCCGTGATGTATCTTTCATGGTTGGGGAGAAGGTTCTGCTGAAGGTGTCACCCATGAAGGGTGTTATGCGGTTTGGGAAGAGGGGCAAGTTGAGCCCCCGGTTCATTGGACCTTTTGAGGTGCTTCAAAGGATAAGGGAGGTGGCGTATAGGCTTGCTTTGCCACCCAGCTTGTCGAGTGTGCATCCGGTATTTCACGTTTCTGTGCTTCGGAAGTATGTTGGTGACCCATCCCATGTTTTGGACTTCAGCACAGTTCAGTTAGAGGGTGATATGACCTATGATGCAGAGCTAGTGGCTATTTTGGATCGGCAGTTTCGAAGGTTGAGGTCAAAGGATATAGCTTCAGTCAAGGTGCAATGGAGAGGGCAGCCGGTAGAGAAGGCCACCTGGGAGACCAAGAGGGATATGCGGAGCAGATATCCACACCTATTTGAGACTCCAGGTATGTTTCTAGACTCGATCGAGGACGAACATTTATTTAAGAGGGGGAGGATGTAACGACCAGGTCGGTCGTTCCGAGAGATTTTAACCCCCTTTCCCCCATTTATGCTTCATTTTATGTTGTTCAGCTTTATTATGTTGTCTCGGGTTGGTTGGCTCGGGTTCAGAGTGATTTTTGGAAGTGGAATGAGACACTTAGTCTCTTAATTTGGATATTTAGTTGCAAAAGTCAACCAGAAGTTGACTTATGAGTAAACGACCTCAGATTAGAGTTTTTATGGTTCATATAGCTTCGTTAGGTGATTTTAGACTTAGGAGTGTGTTCGCAATGTAATTTGGAGGTCCGTGGTAGAATTAGGCTTGAATTGGAGAAATTGGAAATTTGACGATTTTCGGTCGGTAGTGAAAAATATGATATCGGGGTCGGAATGGAATTCTGGAAGTTGGAATAAGTTCGTAGTGTTATTTGTGACGTGTGTGCAAAATTTCAGGTCATTCGAACGTGGTTTGGTTGGCTTCAGCATCGTTGGCAAATAATTGAACTTTAGAAATACTTAGGCTTGAATTCGGAGTTAATTTGTTGTTTTGATGTTGTTTTGAGCGATTCGAAGGTTCGACTAAGTTTGAATAATATTATGGGATGTGATGGTATGCTTGGATGAGGTCCCGAGGGCCTCGGGTGAGTTTCGGATGGTTAACAGACTTAGTATTTGGTTGGCAACTGCTGAAATCTGGTATCAGCTGTTTCTGGTTTCCTTGTACGCGATCGCAAGAGTCCATTCGCGATCGCGTAGGCTTATTAGGGGGCAGAGGTAAGTTTTTTCTACGCGATCGCAGGGATAGGATAGCGATCACGTAGTTTTGCGGAGCTGTGCATCGCGAACGCGTGGCTGAGGTCGCGTTCGCATAGAAGGATTTGGAGTGGCAGTGTGGTGAAGGAATTGCTCTACGCGATCGCGTAGAGCTGGACGCGTTTGCGTTTATGTGAGAGGGTGTTATCCATGATCACGTGTGTGTTTTTGCGATCGCATAAGGTTAAAATGCGGGGCAGCTTGTTTGTGCTTGGCGATCACGAGGCTATTTCTGCAATCGCGATGAAGGAATATCTGGGTAGAATTTAAAAGGTATAAACGAGGGTTTCGAGTTCATAACATAAAATTGAAGTGGGAGCTCGGGAGAAGGTGATTTTTAGAGATATTCTTGCGTGAGTGTTTTGGGTAAGTGATTTCTATCTAATTTTAGTCAAATTCCATGATTATGCCTTTAGTTTCATCATTTAATTTGTGATTTGAGGTGGAAAATTGGAAAAAATAGGGAAGAATTCTTGAGTTGGATTTTTGGGGTTTTGAATGGGATTTTGTTATCGGATTGGAGTAAATTTGATATGGTTGGACTGGTGAGTGAAAGAGGTTTCTAGTTTCGTATTTTTGTTGGATTCCGAGACGTGGGCCCGGGGGTCGGGTTTGGCCAATTTCGGGATTTGTGGCTCAATTTGATGATTTATTTTATGTGGGCTTCGTTCCTATAGCATATATTAATGATAATATACTGATTTTGGATAGATTCGGGGCGATTTGTGGCCGAGTCGAGCGGCAAGGGCATTGCGGAGTAGTCTTTCGTCCGGTTTGAGGTAAGTAACGATTATAAATCTAGACCTGAGGGTATGAAACTCCGTAATTTCATACTATTTCACTACATTGAGGTGACGCACATGCTAGGTAACGGGGTGTGTGGGCGTGCACCGTTAGGGATTGTGACTTAGTCCATCCCGTAGCAACTATAGAGTTGCATATTTTGATTAAGTTGTATAATTTGCTATATGTTTTAGAAAGAATTCTTATAACTTGGGTTGAATGCCATGTTTGAGGCCTTGTGCCTGTACTGTTTGGACCCTCAGAGGCATTTTATATTATCCTCACACTGTTTTGATTTGAAAGCATATCCTCAGTCATGATTTTCCTATTTACTGTTTAATTCAGTTTCATTACTCTATTTTAAAATATATGGAAGTTGTTTTGGGCTGAGTCCCCTGATATTTTACTGAAACGCTCGAGTAGCTTGCGAGGTTGATGACTGAGTGAGGCCGGGGGCTTGATTGTGAGGATATTTATGGGTCGGACTGCACGCCGCAGCAATATATATATATATATATATATATATATATATATATATATATATATATATATATATATATATATATATATATATATATATGGGTCGGGGCTGCCCGCCACAGCGATATATGGATCGGGCTGCACGCCGCAGCGATATTGGGTCGGACTGCACGCCGCAGCGATATAGCGCTTGGGCTGTAGGAGCTCCTCCGGAGTCTGTACACCCCCCAGTGAGCGCATGTACCTACTGTGTGTGCTGAGGGATGCGTGTTGAGTGACGAGTGACTGGGAGGCTTGCCCGATGGGCTGTTCATGAGTGATATTTTGCCCGAGGGGATTGTTGATGAAATCATTATTCTCACTCTATTTTTATATTAAGCCTCTATTGAAAAATGTTGAAGATATTCTTATATGATTTCCACTGGAACTGAAGTTTTTAAACGATGACTTGACTTGATCACTGATTTGACACTTGATGTTACATTGACATTTTTATAATTATGAACCTTACGTGATTTTATTGCTCGTCGCAACACTCCATTTTTATTTATAGTTGTTACTTACTGAGTTGGAGTATTCACGTTACTCCCTGCACCTTGTGTGCAGATCCAGGTGCCAGGACATCCGAATGAGTGCTGATTCTTTCTCAGTTTATTCCGGAGCTTAGCAAGGTAGCTGCACGACGACCGCAGCCTTGCTCTTCTCCTTCCTATCTCCCAGTTGTTCATTTTTTTTATTAGACTTCTCTTGTCATTTGAGTAGACTCTATCAGACTTGTATCCTAGATGCTCATGACTAGTGACACTGAGGCCGGGCCGTTGATTTTTATGTTTGTTTATTTTCACTTGTTTTGAATTGTTTAATGAAAGATTTATGACGAAAAAGATTAGTAAATGAATTATTGAAAAGAATCATTGTATGCTTTGAATAACGAATCAGCTAGCCTAGTACTGCGATAGGCGCCATCACGACGGGGTAGTTGGGTCGTGACAGTGCGGCTCCAGCTTGACCAACAGTTCTCGCACCTGTGCCCCATATAGCGCATCTGCGCTTCCGTTTCTGCGGTCCTGGTGCGCTTCTGCGCTCGCGCACCTTCGTCTTTGCGCCCGCTTCTGCGGCCCCAGGCCTTTTTTCCATCATCCACTTCTGCGCCTGTTTTGCCGCTTTTGCGGCGTTGCACCTGCAGCCCTTTTTACGCAGATGCGATTATACCAGAACTCAGGCCTTTCAGCATCCCTTAGTCCAAAACTTGCTCCGTTAACCATCCGGGGACCCACCCGAGGCCTCCGGAACCTTAAATAAATATACCAACATGTTTCAAAATACATTACGAAATTAGTCGAGCCATCGCATCAAACGACGCTAAAATCATGAATCACACTCCAATTCAAGCTTAATAACTTTAAAACTTCAAACTTCAACATTCGATGCCGAAACCTATCAAATCATGTCTGATTGACCTCAAATTTTGGACACAAGTCATATTTGACATTACGAACTTATTCCAACTCCCGGAATTGGAATCCGACCCCGATATCAATAAGTCCACTTTCGGTCAAACTTCTCAAAAATCTTCAAATTTCTAACTTTAGCCAAATAACCCCAAAATGACTCACGAACCTCCGAATCCACTTCCGGACGCGCTCCCAATACCTGAATCACTATACAGAGCTATTCTCAGATTCGGAATCCCAAACGGACATCGATAACATAAAATACACCTCCATCCCAAATTCATGAAACTCTTCCAAAATGCTAAATTCCACAATAGGCGCCGAAACGCTCTCGGGTCATCCAAAACCCGATCTGAACATACACCCAAGTCCGGAATCATCATACGAACCTGCTGGAACCTTCAGATCCCGATTCCGAGGTCGTTTACTCAAGAATTCAATCTTAGTCAATTCTTGCAACCTAAAGCTTCCGAAATGAAAAGTTTTCCTCCCAAATCATCTCCGAACTTCCCGAATTTCAATTCCGACCACACGTACAAGTCATAATACTTGAAGTGAAGCTGCTCATGGCCGCAAACAGCCAAACAACGCGCTAAAACTTAAAACGACCGGTCGGGTCTTTACATTATAAGTATTAATAGCTTTAAGTTATGATATGCTTCCCATTAGAAGTGTGATGAAAAACATGCTACTCCATCCGTTTTTAAACAAAACATTGGTGGTCACTGTTTAAAAAAAAACATGCATTTAGTTTTTCACGTGAATTAGGACATTGATATCTTATCTTTCTTAAAAATAAACTTAACATTTTATCTTGAACCTATATTCTCTTATATTAGAAGCAACAATTGAGGTTCTTCACTAGTCTGTTTCATCAACATGCCTGCCTGGCACTTAAGAGAGCATCATTATCTTTTCTAATTTGTTGCTGCCGCAACTCTCAGCAGATGAAGTCAAGAAATAAAAGATGGGCCCATTCAAACATTCCGTTAAACACGCATGATGTAGTTCACAAAGTATGTTGTACAACTGGCCCCCACCTAAACTTTATGATTTATGTTTGGTCCTAATTGTAGAGAAATCCATAGAAACCTATTAAAAAAATTAAAATATCAATTTTTGCGAGTAATAATTGCTCAAAATTGATGCATGGTGGGGTGATGGCTGAATGAATAAATAGGAGCATTTTTTGGTTGCATAATTTAAATTAATCTAATTCACAATGACTTTCACCGTTGCGATGGTACAGTGCGGAAATTCCATAAAATTTTAGTAACAATTTGTCTTATTTAGTTTTCTCTGAGAGTAAGGCCTCTTCAATTTCAGTTCTACTACCACTATCATTATAACATTTTCATAATACCCTCGCAAGCTGTGACGTATAAATAAGTGGATATGAAGTGAAAAAGAACAAATTTCCAATTTTTTTAAAATTCAAATTATCCAAAATTATAAGTGATTTATATAATTACATTAGAGATCCACAATTAATAAAATATATCAAAAAATTAGAAAAGAAAAACTAAATATGTACAAGGAAGAAAAGTTTTTACAGCTCAAAAGAGATGAACGTAGATGGTTGATTCCATCTTACGCAGAAGGTCACAAATGAAATCTTAGAGAAATGTAGAGAAATCCAAATATAGGAAGAGAAACATGTATAAAACTGAAAACAGTAATCATTTGAAAATACAAAACTCTAACGTCCAAATATGTTCTTGTACTATACGAAATTGAGCACATTTGTTTTTCGTTAATACTTTAGCTCAAATATGCCCTTACCGTCATATAGTTGGTCCATATATGCCCTTAGAGTTACACAGTTGGCCCATATATGCCATTTTCGAAACGGAATTCACCCAAACTAATTAGCTCTTTCATTAATTGTATTAAAGTGTATTACAAACACTATTTCCATTTTATTAGTACTTTTTTTTCTTTACCTTTCTCTTTTCTTTCTTCTTTTTTCTTTTCTTCTCTTTTTTTTTCCTTTTTCTTTCTCCCTTATCCGTTTCCTCCATTACTGATGTCTTCTCCATTTTCGTCACCAATTTCACTTGACAAAACTCATGAATTCTAATTACTAAGAAAATTCTCCCATAAGGTAATCAAGTTTCAATTTCACTGACCCTCTACATAAACGAAATTAAATTGTTTCAAAAATTATGGTTTAAACTTTAAAATAATAAAAATATCTCAACCTTTAACAATACTCAAAAGATCAAATATTTAAATTATATCCAGAAAGATAATTTAATGATTAAAAGCCTAGAGTTCAAGTGGTAGTGATATATATTTGAGTTGTTAGTCTTTTTTCGGCTGGATATTTTCTATTATTTTTAACTATATAAATTAGGGGTGTACATAGAACGGGTTGGTTCGGTTTTTATCAAAACCAAACCAAACCAATTATATCTGTTTGGATGGTTCGGTTTTGTTGGATTGTTAGGGTTTTTTGTTACATAAATATATTTAAATCTTACTTTGTTAAATTTTTTAGAACCAAATATATGTTCAGTAAAAATTTAAAAATTGACAAACATATGATCTATAAAAATATTCTTATGGAAGAATTTTCTTAGTAATTGGAATTCATGAATTTTTCCAAGTGAAATTGGTGACGAAAATGGAGAAGACATCAGTAATGTAGGAAATCGGATAAGGGAGAAAGAAAAAGAAAAAAAAAAGAGAAGAAAAGAAAAAAGAAGAAATAAAAGAGAAATGTAAAGAAAAAAAGTAATAATAAAAAGGAAATAGTGTTTATAATACAATTTAATACAATTAACGAAAGACCTAATTAGTTGGAGTGGATTCCGTTTCGAAAAGGGCATATATGGTCCAACTGTATAACTCTAAGGGCATATATGGACCAACTATGTGACGGTAAGAGCATATTTGAGTTAAAGTATTAACGAAGGGCAAATGTGCTCAATTTCGTATAGTACAAGGGCATATTTGGACCTTTTCCGTTATTTATATTTGAATAGTTTTTTAACATCATTTATTCTTACATGGATAACAAATGGACCAAAATTCACGTTATAGTGTAAAATAATAGTTAAACTACTATTTTTAAACTTTTTAAAAGAAAAATAAGGTTGGGCAAAAAGTACAACTAGAGGCCATTACAAAAAAAAACGGGGCTCATTTGGTGATGAAAAAAACTAATTTCATCAAATAAAGAATTCATGTTTTACAAGGCTTACTGAGTAAATAAAGAAAATAAAAGAATTTTGAATACTAAAATAAATAAAAAAGAAAAAACTTCTTCAGGTTTAGAGCATAACTTAAAAATACCAAGATGAAGAAGCAGCACGGTTCAACAAATTTAATTGGTGGTCTAAAACTAAACTATAATAATATGCCTTAATTTTAAACATATATAAGAAAATCTTCGCACCCTCCATGCTTGAGTTGCATTGTTGTTAATTATTCTTTTAATAATCGATTTTTTCTAATAATTCTTTTTTAGTTGATAATATACAGCCAATTCATTAAATATGCCTTGATATATTGTTGATCTAAGTAAGAAAAATATAAAAGGCATAAGATACTTATGAAATAAAAATATAAAAATATAAAAAATTAGATTGAAAAAAGACAATAGAATAAAATTAGAATAACTGAACTTGATTCTTGACTTTGATAAATTTAATTATATCAAACTAGAGTATCACTACGTAAATTTGCTTATTGCAATGCTTGAAACAGTGAAAAAGAGCATGTAATTAAAAATGTGCAATTCACTACGGGGCTTATATTTGACAGAATAATAATATACTTGGACAAAGAGAAAAAAAAGATAAAAGTATAAGTTCTTCGTAAGAAGTAAAATATAAGAAGTATAATTTGGCTTATTTATTCCAATAGACCTAGAATAATTTATATAAAGGAAAGTTAGGATCTAAATGAGTTATTGCTGTTACCTAATCTTTTTCTAAATATTAAGTACTATTCCAAAAGTTTACTTACATTATATATATATATATTATAGTTCGTATACCATAGTATTTAATTTTTTTAAGGAAAAAATAGCATATACATGTACTATTATTAGGAAATGGGGCCCCTAAAAAGTTGGGACCTAAAGCAAAAGTCTTAGTGGCCTCCTCCTTTGGCCGCCCTGTGAAAAAGAAGAGTGAGATATGCAGTTTAGATCATATAAAGAAGAATGGTATACACTAGCACTTCTTGTACGTTAATTTATTTTTCAGGTCAATAACTCTTGTGTACATCACAGACAAAACTTTCACTCATGGTCGGATCTTAGCTGAAGCTTAAATAAGTTCGCGCATCATTCACATAGTACTCAACATTTGCAACATCTTACACGTTCTTCGTAAACTTCATCAAAGCTTCTATACTTTTTGAGATTCTTGGTTATAGACTAGTCTATTATTACCTATTATTAAAACGTATTGTATTTTTGAGAGTTGAAAATGAATAAACGTGTGAGTTGTAAAAAAACTACTCAACAATATTATTGAAAGTTCAAAGGAAATAATGTTATTACAAAACCATAGGAATGCCTTCTAAGGCATTTTGATAACCAAGTTCAGCCAACTTGGTGCATATACTATCCGAAATTGTTCTCACAGTATGTGTTCCTTCTCTATCAGAACGAACTATAGATTCTACTAATGGAGGGGGAAATGTAAAGTGAGTTGTTTTGTTAAGCATTAATATAAGTATTTCTTATTATGTCAAAAACAAAACTATGCAATTGGGCCTGGGCTATAATGGTAACTAGAACTATATATAGATGACACTTTTCAAATAAACAATACTTTAAGTTCCAGTAGCTACTACCATTGCCATGTATTGTTGTAATTATGATACCCGTGCATGTATTAATATTTGGAATTTGTTGTTGGAGTTCTCCATTTGATTGATTTCCTTTGAATTTGGTGTAGTTTTATTTTATTATTTGCATATATGAGGTGGAACACAAACAGATCTTGAGAGCAAGAACACCAACAGGAAGAAGACGTAGAAACGGAAGGTATGCTCTTTGAATTGAAAGTACCAAAAAATAAAGGAAAAAAGCTAAATTGTCAGACAGCTGTAATGAAATCAAATTTACACGTAGGGTTTGTGAAAACATTTCAGCTACACGTATATGACTACGCCTAAAAAGACTAAAAAAACCTCAAATAAAAATAAGCCCATATCGGTAGTCCCTTTTAGATACCGTAATATGTGTTTGATTCTATTCCCATGTCTCCTTGTAGGAGCAAAACTATATCTTGCTAAGACATTAACTGAAAAAGTTATGCCAGGCCTTGTAGTATTAGCAAGATACATTAGTGCACCAATTGCACTAAGATATGGTACTTCAGGACCAAGTAGCTCTTCGTTCTTTTCTTGAGGTCGGAATGGATCCTTATTCACATCAAGTGATCAAACAACCATCGGAGTACTTAATGGATGTGCTCCATCCATGTAAAATCGTTTCAATATCTTTTCTGTGTAGGCAGAATGATGAACAAAAATCCTGTTTGCTAAATGTTCAATTTGCAAACCGAGACATAATTTTGTCTTTCCGAGATCTTTCATCTCGAATTCCCTTTTTAAATAATCAATTGCCTTTTGGAATTCTGTAGGAGTTCCAACAAGGTTTATGTCATCGACATATACGGCAAGTACAACAAATTCCGTTGTTGTTTTCTTTATAAAAACACATGGAGGCATCATTTATATAACCTTTCTTTAATAAATACTCACTAAGACGATTATACCACATTCGTCCTGATTACTTTAGACCATACAAAGATCTTTGCAATTTGATTGAAAATATTTTTCGGGACTTTGAATTATGTGTGTTAGGCATTTTAAATCCCTCAGGAATTTTCATGTATATCTTATTATCAAGTGAGCCATAAAGGTAGGCGGTAACCACATCCATTAAATGCAGGTTAAGCTTTTCATGGACAGCAAAACTAATGAGATAACGAAACGTTATAGCATCTATAGCGGGTGAATATGTCTCTTCAAAATCGACACCAGGCCTTTGTAAAAATTCTTGTGCAAAAAGGCGTGCCTTATATCTTTGTACATCATTTTCTCATTTTCCTTACGTACAAAGACCTATTTATAGTCAACAGGCTTAACACCATTAGGTATTTGGACTACAGGCCCAAAAACTTCACGCTTCGCAAGTGAATTCAACTCTAATTGGATTGCTTCTTGCCATTTTGGCCAATCACATCTTTGTCGACATTCTCCAAAAGATTAATGTTCAAGATCCTCACTATCTTGCATAATGTTAGATGCAACATTATATGCAAAGACATAATCCACCCTTATATCCACTCGATTCAAATTTATCTCAATATCGATTGGATTTATTGATAGTTCCTTATTTTCTTGAGTCTCAGGCTCATTGATTTTCCCATGAATCTCAGGATTGATTAAATCGTGGATTTCTTCATGAGACTCTTTCGTAGTGTCATTTTGATCATTTATTTTTTTTTTTCTAGGATTTCGATCCTTAGAACCCAATGGCCTGCCACGTTTTAGGCGTGCTTTTGACTCATTAGCTATGACACTAGAAGATTGTCCAACGGGGACATCATTACGGATTGGAACATTCTCTGCAGGGATATGTAATTTTGTTATCCTTTTCAGATCCGTAAATGCGTATGGCATTTGATTTGCGATTCTCTGCAAATGGATAATCTTTTGCACCTCTTTTCACAAATAGAGGCACATGGATCAAGATAGGACAATGATGGATTTTTTCATTAAATTTACCGTTTGGTTTCACCAATTTCTCCCCCTAATTTTGGAAAAAGTGTTCATCGAATCGATAGTCTAAAAATTGCGCAGTGAACAAATCCCCCGTTAATGTTTCGAGGTAAAGAACAATAGAGGGTGTGATAGTAGGCTATATTTATACAATTTAGACACTATTTACGCTCTAATTTAGCCGCACTTTATTGATATTTGAATGCTAAAAGATAATAAAATACTCTAATTAAGAATTTTATGCTTTGCAGGAGCCAATCCGAGCTATGAGGAAGCTAAAGAGTATTTTGGAGTCAATATGGAGCGTGGAAGGCCAATCGAAGGTTAGCCCGGTCGAAAATGAGGAAGAAAAGCAAGCAGCAAAGTCCACTCTAGGTGCGCAGCTGCGAATTTGACCGCGCATTGGCCGTGCACTGAAGGTAGCAAACTGGTTGAAATCCGCGGCCGGATCCGCGGCCGCGAACGGGCGAATAGAGGCCAATAACCCAGGGTCAATTATGTAATTTTTAAGGAGACTAACCTAAACCTATATGAAGCCTAATTCGCCCAGAAGAAGAAGAGAGCTGTTTTTAGAGATATTTTAAGGGCAAGAACAAGAGAAGAAGACAAGAATTTTACCTAAGAGTTTTCATCTTCTTCTTCTTAATTCCGTTGTTGATTATGACTTTTTATAGTGAATTTTTATCTATTAGTATGAGTAGCTAAAACCGTTATCTAGGGTTGATGGAACCAATTATTGAATGAAGTCTTGACTCTGCTTTGATATAATTGAGCCGTTTTACTCTATGATTGTTCAACTACGGGTTGTCTTGTGATTAATTGAAAGGGCCCTTGATTAATCGTGTCTAGTTATCTTGTGTTGCTTGAAAAAGAACACTTGGTTAGATTGTTGTTGAACAACACCACTTTCGGGTAAGTTAAGAGATTAATTACTTGAATTTAAAAGCAGGGTTAGAAATAACAAAGCTTTGGTGGGATATTTCTGAGTTTCGTAAATTGTTAACTACAGTAGTTCGAGAGAATGCTTCTAGTAAATTATCGTAATTGATCGAGAGATAATTACGGTAGCCCAGAACTCATCATCCTTATAGAGTGATACGACGAGGTTATAACTAACGTGTCAGGAATTAATCCGGCAATTGGGGAAATCAATAGCCCTAGTTCCCTTTACCATTGAATTCAACTTTATTCTTGATTATTGTTAATTTTATTGTCATTTTTCCTTAGCTAAATAAATTCCACTAATTATCCATTAAAAATCTAGCATCCGGAAATTATCTAAGCTTATCATTAGCATTGTTAAAAGTTGTAGTAAATAGGTTAGTTCCCTATAGGATTCGACTCCGGACTTGAACCATATTATATTTGCAGCGACCGCTTAGTCCTTTTTACTAGGCATAGTTGGGCGTGATCAAATTTTGGCGCCGTTGCCGGGAACTAACAGTGTTATTTATTACAAATTAGAAGAATTGCGAGGTTTAGATCAATTTCCTACGGTGTTAAAATTTTTCCATTGAAATTCTCACGGTTGAACTCTTCTGTGACTCAGGTGTATGCATAGAAGCTCTTTGAGGACTGGTGAACTTTTTGAAGGACTCTCAGATCCCGAGAAAGCATTCAGAGTATTGAATCGGGCCAACAAGAAGAACAAACAGTTAAAACAAAAAGACCAACTCGAAATTGAAATGGACAATGTGGACGACGTCAACGGAAAAAATCGGAATGATCGTGTTGACCCAAACAACGGAGTGGTGGCACCTCTAGTGCCGGAAACTGCTCTTTATGATTGGGCACAATCAACTGCTGATAACCTGGCCACCGCCATTGCTGTTCCTCAGATACAAGCGGAGACATTCTAGATTACCAACAACATGCTGCACCTGTTGCAGAATAAGGGATTGTTCTCCGAGTCATACAACGAAGACCCATAACAATATTTGAAGAACTTCCTATCAATTTGTGTAACTCAAAGACAGCCGAATGTGACTCCTGAAGCAATTAAGCTATTACTGTTCCCATTCTCAGTGACTGGAGAGGCTCAAACTTGGCTGAATTTGCTCCCAATAAACTCCATTGCTACTCGAAAAGAATTAGTCAAGCAGTTCTTAAACAAGTTTTATCCTCCCAACAAGACTGCAAGGCAAATTGATGAGATATTGCAGTTCAGGCAGAAACCATCTGAGACCTTGCAAGAAACCTGGGAGAGGTTTAACGGTATGCTAGTGAAGTGTCCACACCATGGCATTTCAGATCAGATGCTGGGATAGAGATTCTATATGGGTTTGGCAGACAGTTTGAAGGCTAATGTAGATGCTTCAGCTGGGGGTGCATTTTTTAGCAAAACGTTCACAGAGTGTAAGATTCTTCTCGACAAGATGACTCAAAATTCAGGCTGGATGACGAGAGGTACGACACTCATACCAATAGTGCATTCTGCTGCTCTTGACCCAAACAATTCCAATGCAGAGAACATAGCCACTCTCATAACCCAGATGAGCTTACTGACAAAGAAAATTGATGAGATAGGTACAAAATAAGTGCACATTGTTGATACAACAAATGGAGGCTTGTGCACTCCTTGCATAAACCAGTCATATGTGTGCTCGTGGAGTGGAGAGAATGACAACCAGGGCTTCAGAGAAGACATGAATTATGTCAATAATTTCGGAGGTCAGAGGCAAGGTGGGCAGCAATGGGGACCAACACTAAACTAGCAGTACAGACCAAACCAGAGACAACACAACCCTAATCCAGGAGGAGCACGACCACAAGGACAAGTCGTGCCTTATCAAAGGCAGCAGGGATATAATCAGCAGCATCAACAACAGTTGGCCTACCAACCACCTCATCAACAGCAGGACAGTAACATGATAGAAATTAGGGGCATGATGCAACAACTCATTGGGACAAATGGAAAGATGCAAGAAAAGTTAAATTAACATGATTCGGCAATCAAAGGCATTGAAACTCAATTGGGATAGCTGTCTATGACCTTGAACAATCACCCACAAGGAACATTGCCTGCAGATACAAACATTAATCCAAAGGAGCAGAACCCAAATCAGCTAATGACAGTAAGTCTCAGGAATGGAAGAGATTTAGACAGAGAGCAAGAAGCTGCTCAATCTAGGAGAGAGACAACGCCAACTACTCCAGTTACATTAGAGACAGATGAGTCAGCAGAGCTCACCGAGGTTGTAATTGAACAGGCACATGTTGACAAGGGTAAGGAGAAGGAAGGTGAACAACTCTCAAAATAGGTGGTAGAAAAAGCTTCCAACAAAGACAAGACACAAAGCAGTGTGCAGAGGTTGACTCCTGCACCATTCCCTCGGAGATTGGTAAAGCAAAAGAAAGATGATCAATACAGAAAATTCATGGAAATGCTTCGACAGATTCAATTGAATATTCCACTGATAGATGCGTTGAGAGAAATGCTAGGGTGTGCAAAAATGATGAAGGACCTGATGTCGCAGAAATTTGACTTCCAGGACCTATCCACTGTGACTCTGGCGTAGACCTGCAGCGCGGTAGTGACAAGACCTATGGCTCAAAAAGTGTCTGATCCAGGTAGTTTCACTATCCTATGCACCATTGGGAGTTATACTTTTGCTAAAGCATTGTGTGACTTGGGAGCCAGTATAAACTTGATGCCCTTGGCAATCTATACAAAACTGGGCATTGGCAGAGCTAGACCAACCTCAATATTGCTGCAACTAGCTGATCGCACAATCAAAAGACCGACATGAATTCTTGATGATGTGCTTGTTCAAGTGGGGAAGTTTGTATTCCCTGCAGACTTCGTTATTCTTGACTGTCAAGTGGATGAAAAGATACCCATCATTCTGGGAAGGCCGTTCTTAGCCACTGGGAGAGCATTGATTGATTGTGAGACTGGAGAGCTAAAAATGAGGTTGAACAATGAAGAAATAATATTCAACATTCAACAATCCATGAGGACACCCAGCGAATTTGCAAATTGCTCGCTAGTGGAGGCCGTGGATGTGATACTGCAAGAGGAGGATGAGACCCTTAAAGTCAGGGATCCGCTAGAAGCCTGTTTGATGAATTTGGAAGAGATGGATGGTGAAGGGTTGGAGGAGTGGGTCATGACCCTCGAGGGTCAAGGGTTCTAGAAAAGGGAACCTCAGTTCGAGCCCCTACGCTTAGAAGAAAGAGCAACACCACCCGCAAAACCATCAATAAAGGAGCCACCACAGTTGGACCTGAAACCGCTTCCAGCTCACCTCAGGTACGCTTTCTTAGGGCCTAATTCTACTTTGCCTGTTATTATATCATCTGGTTTGCTAGCTGTGCAGGTAGAGCAACTCTTGCAAGTGTTACAAGAATGTAAGACTGCCATTAGTTGGACCATGGCAGACATAAATGGTATTAACCCAGCCTTTTGCATGCACAAGATTCTCGTGGAAGAGGGTCACAAACCTTCCAGAGAACATCAACGACGGCTGAACCCGAATATGAAAGAGGTGGTGAAGAAGGAAGTGATCAAGTGGCTAGATGCGGGTATCATCTTCCCCATCTCTGACAGCAACTGGGTCAGCCCTGTTCAGTATGTGCTGAAGAAGGGAAGAATGCCAGTCATACAAAATGAGAAGAACGAGTTGATCTCGACTCGTACAGTCACGGGGTGGCGGATTTGCATGGATTATCGAAAATTGAACACCGCCACCCGGAAAGACCATTCCCCTTGCCATTCATTGACCAAATGTTGGACATGTTAGATGGGCGGTCTCACTTCTGTTTCTTAGATGGATATTCAGGGTACAACTAGACCTCAATAGCCCCTGAAGACAGAGAGAAAACATCCTTCACTTGTCCGTATGGCATCTTTGCCTTTCGGAGAATGCCTTTTGGACTTTGCAATGTACCGGCTATATTCCAGCGGTGTATGTTAGCCATTTTCACTGATATGGTTAAAGGCATTATGGAGGTGTTTATGGATGGGATTCATTCGAAGACTGTCTTCACAATTTAAGAAGAGTGCTCAAAAGATGTGTGGAGACAAATTTGGTGCTGAATTGGAAAAAGTGCCATTTTATGGTACAAGAAGGGATAGTCTTGCGGCATCGAGTTTCCAGTAAGGTAATTGAGGTCGACCATGCTAAGGTTGATATGATTGAGAAGTTTCCACCGCCCACTTCGGTCAAGGCAGTGAGAAGTTTCCTTGGGCACGTCGGGTTCTACACGCAATTCATAAAAGATTTCTCCAAGATTGCTAACTCTCTATGTAAATTCCTTGAAAAGGATAAGCCCTTTGTGTTTTCTAATGATTGCAGGTCGGCATTTGAGGAGCTGAAGAAGAGACTGATGACTGCACCCATCATTGTTTCACTCAACTGGGAGCAACCGTTCGAGCTCATGTGCAACGCCAGTGATTATGCTATAGGAGCAGTCTTGGGGCAGCGAAAAGACAAGATGATGCACCCAATTTACTATGCAAGCAGGACGCTCAACGGTGCACAGCTCGATTACACCGTAACAGAAAAGGAAATGTTGGCTGTAGTGTTTGCCTTCGACAAGTTCAGGTCGTACTTAATTGGTTCAAAAGTTATTATTTATACTGACCATGCAGCAATTAGGTACTTGATAACAAAGAAGGAGTCAAAGCCACGCTTAATCCGATGGGTTCTTTTGCTACAAGAATTCGATCTGGAAATCCGTGACAGAAAAGGGACGGACAATCAAGTGGCAGACCACATCTCAAGGTTGGAAGGAGCTGAAAAGAAGATGGAGGTTGAAGATATAATAGAGACATTCCGGATGAACAGTTACTCGCAGTGACAATGGAGGAGACGCCATGGTATGCTGATATTGCTAACTATTTAGCAAGCGGTATTGTACCTTATGAACTCTCTTCAATTCAAAAGAAAAAGTTCTTTCGCGATTGTCGATCTTATTATTGGGATGAACCTCTACTTTTTAAAATATGTGTAGATAACATGATCCGGAGGTGTATCCCTGAGAAAGATCAACCTTTTATTTTGCAGGCTTGCCATGCTTCACCATATGGTGGACACTTTGGAGGAATCCGGACAGAGGCAAAGGTGTTGGAATCGGGTTTGTATTGGCCAACTCTGTTCAAGGATGTCCATGCTTGGGTAAAAAGTTGCGATGAGTGCCAAAGGAGAGGCAACATATCTCGACGTCATGAGATGCCGATGACTACAATTTAAGAGGTGGAGGTTTTTGACATGTGGGGGATTGACTTTATGGTAACAAACACATATTGGTAGCAGTTGACTATGTCTCCAAATAGGTCGAAGCGGTGGCTCTCCCAACCAATGATGCAAAAGAGGTGACAGGCTTTCTAAAGAAAAACATCTTCACATGTTTTGGCACCCCGAGAGCTATAATCAGTGATGGTGGAACCCATTTTTGCAATAGAGCGTTCGCACGACTGTTGGAATAGTATGGAGTTTGCTATAAGGTGGCCACACCTTACCACCCACAGACGAGCGAGAAAGTTAAAGTGTCCAACAGGGAAATCAAAACTGTCCTGACCAAGACAGTGAATGCGACAAGGACTGATTGGGCAAAGAAGCTAGATGATGCATTATGGGCGTACCACACAACATTTAAAACTCCAATTGGTATGTCACCATACAAGTTGGTGTTTGGAAAAACATGCCATCTTCCGGTAGAGCTCGAACATAAGGCCCTTTGGTCACTGTGACAGTTAAATTTGGATATGGAGACCGCAGGCACCAGTAGAGTCACTGAGTTACATGAACTCTAGGAATTCAGGTTCCATGCATTTGAGAATGCAAGATTGTACAAAGAAAGGATGAAAATGATGCACGATAAGCACATTCTAGAGCGGCACTTCAAACCCGGAGATCTAGTGTTGCTAAACAATTCAAGATTGAGATTGTTTCCGGGTAAGTTGAAGTCCGTATGGTCAGGACCCTTCAGAGTGGTGCAAGTGTTCTCAAGTGGAACTGTAGAAATTGAATCCGAAGATAGAATAAATAAGTTCACGGTGAATGGGCAAAGGTTGAAACATTACCTTGGAATGGTCGAAGAAAAGGGGGATAGAGTGGTGATATCTTTGGAAGAGCCCCAATACGCGAGCGAAGAGTAATAATGAAACCCTACGTCATGTCGCGACATTAAATCAGGCACTTCCTGTGAGGCAACCCATGGTTTGTTATAAATCGTCGTGCCGCGACATTAAATTAGGCACTTTTTGGGAGGCAACCCATTATTTTTCTTTATTCTTATTTTTGTAATTAATTTTTAATGGTAATAATATTGATCAATCTACTAATGTGCAGGGACTAAATTATGCGCATAGGAAGGACTCGGGGTGACGAAATTAAAACGGAGATAGGTAAAAGTGCCAAAAAGAAAAAACCTTGCTGGAGGTCGAAATCCGCACCTGCGGATATTGCGCTTATCACTGTTGCACATCCGCGCCCGCGGATGTGACCGCAGATTGGGCCAAGAATTTTGAGAGGGTTTCTGTTTAAGGTTCGCGCCCGCGGACTCGGCCGCAAATTTGGCCGCGAATTTTAAGAGGGTTTCTGTCCTCCATCCGCGGCCGCGGATTGACCGCGGATGGGGCGCCGTTCAGGTTAATGAAGCCTTATATTTTTTTCTTTTCTTTTCTTCCCTATTATTTAGTTTTTTTTCTTTTACTTAACTCCCCCCCCCTAACCGCCCTCTCCCCTACTTCTTCCTTCCGTCTCCCCTTCCCCAAAACACGTAACGCACGCCCCCTCTTCCTCTCCCCCAAAATTTCTCACAACAATAAAATCTTCTTCTCCTTCTTCCTCTTCTCTACTCAACCACTCCCCAATCTCTGTTCCTCATAAGATCTTCAAGTAAGTAACATGATTCTACTTTTTTTTTAAAAGTTTTTGTCTTCATATTTTTTTCCCATTCTTTTCCTCTTTTATTGTATGTGTAGGATAGTAGAAGCATGATTACTTTTGTCTTTGTTTTGGATTGTAGTATATATGTTGGCATGTGAGGATAATAGATTTGGTTGGGTTGGGGAAGACATTGTTGAGTTTGTGAAGAATGGAAGTTTAATTGGGTCTTTGGGTAACTTGGGGGGAATATGCACATTAAGTATTTGTTGAATTGCCACAATGAGTTTTGAATGTAAATTGTGACCAATTGTGCAAGTGAAGTTTGAGTAACCGCCATTGGTTCACATATTCCGCCGATTACTGATAGTGGTGTTTGTTGTGTAAGTACCACGATACCTTCAAAGAAGAGACGAACTACCGGTGCCTCGTCAAGTGGTCATAGAGGCTCGTCTCGGGCACCGGCCAGTGCAGCTCAGTTTGATCGTACCAGGTTTGTCTCCAGAGCTGCCCAAGACTGTTTCAGTTTGAAGGCTACTAGAAAGCCTGTACCGGAAAGAGGTATTGACAGGGCGTCCCTCCATGATGAGTGCCCTAATATGTATCGGGAGTTGATCAGGCGCAGGCTGGACATCTTCTTCGAAGAGCCGGAGGAGGGTAACTTGATGCTTGTCCAGGAGTTCTACGCCAACTTCCCCGAACATGAGGATAACATATGCATTGTGCGACAAACGAGGGTGGATGCCTCGATAGAAGCCATCAGGAGAGTGTATCGATTGCTTGTATTCAATGGGGAGGAGGATTACTATGATACTTACAGGCGAGAACCAATCACATGGAACAGGTTTTTCAGAACTATCTGTGTACCAGACAAAGAGGTAGTGTGGGTTGTGCCGGGATCGAAGTTGCACTCTGCCTCACTCACTTTTGAAGGAAAGTGCTGGTTGTACATTATCAACAGTCGCTTGCTGCCGTCCCACAACACCACTGAGGTAAATGGTCTGAGAGCTGCCTTGATCTGGTGTTTCGTGAATGGCCACAATTTTGATGTGGCCAAGGTTATTCAGTCTGAGATGTTCATCCGTTCACCACTGAAGAGGTATGGGTTCTTCTTTCCCTCTTTGGTCACTAGATTGTGCAGGGCAGCAAGGGTGCCAGAGAACCCAAATGCGGATGGCAAGGTTAAGAAAGAAGCAAAGTTCTGGGCAAACAAAGTGACCATTGGGAAGGATACAGTGGTACCCGGTGCAGCTCATAGTGATGATTCTGAGGCGTCGGAGAAGGGCGATGACGAGCAGGAGGAAGTTGATCCTTCCTCTCCCCCACAGGAACAAGTTGTTGCAGTTGAAGGACCATCCCAGGTCAGGCGGAGTATACGGATGACAACCTTAGAACAGGAAATGGCAGGCTGTGCACTTTCGTAATAGAATTAGGGGCTAGAGTTGATGCCTTGGCCACCCAAAATGCAAAGTCAGAAAAGAAAATCATGGGCTGGCTGCGTGCGCTGGGGAGGGGGTGTCATATCGACCCCGGCACTGTCTCCGATCAAGACTGATCTACCAGGGAATTTCCTTTACCTCGCATTACTTTATTTTGTATGACATGGGGACATGCCATCATTTTAAGTGTGGGGTGGGGGATACTTTGTTTGTATGTTGTATGTAGAATAGTTTCGTAGTTTATTTACATAAATCATTTTTGACTTGTCCCGATGATGGATATCATTCGACGGGTTTCTTGAGGGACTAGAGTCGAAGAAGAAGAAAAAAAAACAAAAAGATTTTCTTTTGTAGTAGTGTATCAATTCCCCCTTGGTTTTTCTTTAAGCCACGATTCTTTTCCAAGGGTTTCATTTGAACCGGGTGTAGTTAGTTTTTTTTTATTGTTAGTTAAGAACTTGTGGGCTATGGGCGGAAATAGAAATAGGATCTCTTAACGTCGTAATTCTTTGAAAATAGCGGGTACTTTAGTGTGACACTTAAGCTCATTTGTTGACTCTTGTAAGAATGCCTTAAATTGTATGTATTTAATTTGGCTTAAGTACCCTGATCTGAGTGTTTGATGATCCAATCTGGAGTGAGTCATGTGCCATATGTGTGTGAGGCTTGTTGTATTCTGTGCACGATATTTAACGCCTAGAACTTGCCCCGTGTGTCTGCAAAGCGAAATAGTAGTCGTGTTTAGTCTGGGATGTGATATGGGCATTTCTTTGTTGAACCATATATATACATATTTCACCCACCTATTTGTTATGTATCATAGTTAACCTCGTTGAGCTTGTAATCTTGTTTCCTTGGCAACCACATTACAAGCCTTATCCCTTATTTGAATTGACCATCTATTTGAACCCTTTACCTCTCGTAAGCACTTGAATTACTGTGAATCTATAAAGGATAAAGTGTGGGGTAGTTGGTGGGGCTTTTGAGTGGAACTAGGGAAATAAGGAGAAAGGTGCACCTTGTTGAAAAAGCCACTTGGATGAAAAAAAAAGAGAAGAAAAATGTTAATAGTGTATTATGTTGATTATTAATATTTCTTTGGTGGCTTTTAAGGTGATTGTGCTCAAAAGAAGTGTGGGGTGATTTATGTGGTGTTGAAGGTGGAAATATTTGTTTAAGTTAAGTGTGGGCTTGATTGTAAAACATATGTATTAAAGTGCTTAGGGAGGTGTAGTCACTATTATATCCAAATATATCCTACCCGACCTGCAGCCTATATTACAGTCAAATAAAGTCCTACTTGATCCTAGACTGAGCAAGCTCAATTAGTAGAGTAGTACACTACGGGCAAGCCTATGGAGCATTTTCTGTGGCACAAGAATATCATTTTCGAGGGTGAGTGAATTCTGTTCATTTTGAAGTTCCTTAGTATGCATGAATTTTATTGATTGTGGAATGAGTCTCTTTTGTTGTGAGCAGGCACTTGATTCATGAAGGAGAGGTAAGTCTGGACCTCTGAGTTAGAGTAAGTAAGCCGGTTAGGAATATTGCGTGGCTCGCGGGAGTCAATTCTTGAGGTGTAGATGTTATACTAATATACTCAATCTATGTGAAATATTCTTGGTGTGATGAGCTAGGGAAGTCGCTCAGTGAAGTTAGGCCTCTGTAGAGTGTGGTTTGATTGCTCGGGGATGAGTAATGGTTTAAGTGTAGAGTGTTGATAGTAGGCTATATTTATACAATTTAGACACTATTTATACTCTAATTTAGCCGCACTTTATTGATATTTGAATGCTAAAAGATAACAAAATGCTCTAATTAAGAATTTTATGCTTTGCAGGAGCCACTTTGAGCTATGAGGAAGCTAAAGAGTATTTTGGAGTCAATATGGAGCGTGGAAGGCCAATCGAAGGTTAGCCCAGTCGAAAAGGAGGAAGAAAAGCAAGCGGCAAAGTCCCCTCCAGGTGCGCGGCCGCAGAGTTGACCGCGCATTGGCCACGCACTGAAGGCAGTAAACTGGTTGAAATCCGCGGTCGGATCCGCGATCGAGGATGGGCGGACGGAGGCCAATAACCCAGGGTCAATTATGTAATTTACAAGGCGACTAACCTAAACCTATATGAAGCCTAATTCGCCCAGAAGAAGAAGAGAGCTGTTTTTAGAGATATTTTGGAGGCAAGAACAAGAGAAGAAGACAAGAATTTTCTCTAAGAGTTTTCATCTTCTTCTTCTTAATTCCATTGTTGATTATGACTTTTTATAGTGAATTTTTATCTATTAGTATGAGTAGCTAAACCCGTTATCTAGGGTTGATGGAAATAATTCTTGGATGAAGTCTTGACTCTGCTTTGATATAATTGAGCCGTTTTTACTTTATGATTGTTCAACTACATGTTGTCTTGTGATTAATTGAAAGGGCCCTTGATTAATCGTGTCTACTTATCTTGTGTTGCTTGAAAAAGAACACTTGGTTAGATTGTTGTTGAACAACACTACTTTCGGGTAAGTTAAGAGATTAATTACTTGAATTTAAAAGTGGGGTTAGAGATAACGAAGCTTTGGTGGGATATTTTTGAGTTGTATAAATTGTTAACTAGAGTAGTTCGAGAGAATACTTCTAGTAAATTATCGTAATTGATCGAGAGATAATTACGGTAGCCCAGAACTCATCATCCTTAAAGAGTGATACGGCGAGGTTATAGCTAACGTGTCAGGAATTAATCCGGCAATTGGGGAAATCAATAGCCGTAGATCCTTTTACTATTGAATTCAACTTTATTCTTGATTATTGCTAATTTTATTGTCATTTTTCCTTATCTAAATAAATTCCACTTATTATCCATTAAAAATCTTGCATTCGAAAATTGTCTGAGCTTATCATTAGCATTGTTAAAAGTTGTAGTAAATAGGTTAGTTCCATGTGGGATTCGACTCCAGACTTGAACCAGATTATATTTGCAGCGACCGCTTAGTACTTTTTACAAGGCATAGTTGGGCGTGATCAGGGCGATTCAAACCCAATATATATTCCTAACCTTCTTTGGGGACCCATTTTGGTGCGATATGGCGGTGCTACAAGCACATATACTGCGCATCCAAAAATTTATGAATAAGATATATTAGGTTCATGACCCAAAATCAATTGCAACGGGGAATATTTATGATAACTTATCGGTCTGAGACGAACTAGCATTGCTGCATGCAAAATGGCATGACCCCAAACAGAAGTGGGTAGCCTCGTTTTCATGAGTAACGGTCTTTCTATCAATTGCAGACGTTTAATCAAAGACTCTGCAAGGCCATTTTGAGTGTGAAAATGAGCTACAGGATGTTCCACTTTTATCCCAATTGATAAGAAATAATCATTAAATGCTTGGGATGAAAACTCAGCAGCATTATCGAGTCTAATAGACTTAATTGGATTATCAAGAAATTGTGCCTGTAATCGGATTATTTGTGCCATTAAATTTGCAAACGGCAAGTTGCGAGATGACAATAGGCACACATGAAGCCATCTAGACGATGCATCTATTAAGACCATAAAATATCTAAACGACCCACCAGGTGGGTGAATAGGTCCACAAATGTCCCCTTGTATACGTTCCAAAAACGCAGGGGACTCAATCCCAACCTTTGTTGGTGATGGTCTAATGATTAACTTGCCTTGATAACAAGAAGTACAAGAAAATTCATTATTTAAAAGAATCTTTAAATTCTTTAATGGAATTTGAGTTTTCTATAATTCGTCTCATCATAATTGATCTAGGATGTCCCAATCTATCATGCCAAAGTACAAAAGTATTGGAATTAGTAAACTTTTGGTTTACGATAGAATGTGCCTCAATTGTACTAATTCTTGTCCAATACATGCCACAAGATAAAGATGTGAATTTCTCAATAACCCTCTTCTGGCCAGCGACATTCTTGGTAACGATGAGATATTCAAGATTATTCTCATCTATTGTCTCAATATGATATCCATTTCGGCGGATATCTTTAAAACTCAATAAGTTCCTCTTGGACTTAGAGGAGAACATTGCATTCTCTATGATAAGTATTGTTTCCTTAGACAGAATTATAGTAGCTCTTCCAGAGCCTTCAATTAGATTACTACTACCAGAAATTATAGTAACATCTGCCTTACACATACTTAAATGAGAGAAATATTTCTTCTTTTTGAATATTGTATGCGTCGTACATGAATCAACTAAATAAATATTTTTACAATTAAACTTTGATCCAAGTTTGCTTAGTGAGATATCCATATTTTACTTCCCATGGTTTGACATACAAAAGAAATATACGAATAAATATTAGTATTTTCAGAGAAAGAGGGAAAAGAAATAAAGTTGAATCAATGATTCAATAATGACCTTTTAATTCAATTTTGAGCAAACTCTGATTATAATATAAGCAATTACATAGCTAAAAATTTATGTAATTATAAGTATACTACCCATATTATTAAGAAGTATTATTGATCATATAAGGATCTGAGAAACCCATTCTCAAATCCCATATTCTAATTAATGAGATACTGGTTGTTTGAATAACTAGAAGATTTGGTGAATTTCTTAATATTTAGGATTTTCATGTCAAGGCTAAAACTCACAGTATAATGAGTAAAAGTCTCACCTTTATGGACTAATTGTCATGGCCTGCCACATCATCATGTCACGTAGGTGCCACTTGGCATATATTTTTGCCTTATTGAAAGCTTACATATGAAATATACTAGCACATGTGGGAAGGTTCTAGAGAAATATGGAGATTTCTCATGGAAGACCTTAGGATCCTATCTATCTAGGAAAGTACTTGGAATCTTCTAGGCTTGTAAAATATTCTAGAGAAGGGACTTACTTGTAAATATTAAGCTATCTAACAGAACTATATTATTGCAAGTGAAAGGTATAATGACAATATCTCCAACGGATGAGCTTATGTAGAGAAATGGAAGACTGCAGAGCTATTACTGAGCTGTACTCAGAAGAGATATAAAAGACCACAAATATGTTACCCAAAAAATGTATGGGTTTGCAGTAACATCTGCTGATACAAATATGTGTAAGATTGTAGAAATTAGAATTACTATCACAGGATATAGTACTATCTTTCAACTGCTCAGAAAGAGTACTAGAAGAATCAACTCGGACCTCAGATAAGCATTTGAAGGAATTCCACGGGATATGTTCTCTCCTTCTACATGTTGAACCCTTGCTTTTTTCGGGAATTGAATACACTTGCAAAAGGTAGTAGATTCTATAAGGAGCTCCTCATGACTTTCTGGTCGGACTTTAGCCCCTTCATTTTCACTCGAATGTAGAGAGCATTTCGAATTATATTGAAATTGTTGTCCTGCCAGATCACCAAGAAAAAATAAAACAAACAAACAAACACAAAATTTCCATAAAGATCACTCTTTTAGCTAAAACACATATAGCTTATCTTATCAGATCAATCACAGATCAAAAACTAAACCCATTACACACACACATCAAGAAAACACAAAAATTCCACAAAGATGAGTTTTTAAGCCAAAGACGCATATAGATTATCTTATCAGATGAATCACAGATAAAAAACCAAACCCATTAACAAAATCTTTCTACTTAAACACACACACATACACACCAAGAAAATCACAGAAACTCCATAAAGATCACCTTTTTAGCCAAAACCCAAATAGCTTATCTTATCGGATCAATCACAAATCAAAAACTAAGCCCATTACTAAAAATTTGTAGTAAAACACACACACAGACACGCACAGACACACCAAGAAAAAACAAAACAAGAAAAATAATAGTGCAATTAAAACCTGCAATAAAAGCAAAAAGGGGATGAAATTCGACTCACCATTTTGATTGTATTGGAAGTTGAAAATTGGGGGAAATTGGAAGAGATTGAAGGGTTAAAGCTCAAGGCTCAAGAATGCGGTGTTCTATGAATGTAAAGCTAAAGGAGCGACATATTAGTCATATCCGTTTGAAAATCCATCAAGAAACTGCGAAATTAGGTATGTACAAATGATCAATGATAATGAAAGAGCTATGGAACAACCAAAAAAGAGAAAACAATTTGGATATAAAGCGGAAAATTAAACCAATGACTGCAAACTAAATCATAAAAGAAAGTGAACCAATTATGGAAAGCACACTAAACATTCGATTTATGCACTTAAACAAACACATGTAATGTAATCAATGTGCCACTGGAATGTAAACTCTAAATGAGTTAGGGAAGAAGCTCCCAATCATCAACGGTGTGCAAAAACAGGGTAGAATGAAGCTCCTAAAATCAATGAAGTAGGAGGAATGCATCAATGACATGAATGTTCCTAGACAAATCGTCAGCTAAGGATTAAGGATCTTTAAGCTCTTGATTCGTACTCATGAGTACGTGTTCTATGCCTAAATAAAGGGACGGACCCTCTCCTGAACTGTGGCAACCAAGGCCGATGCATGTCGGGCCAACTAACTGAAACGGACTGCATACTTTGACACAGTCATAGAACCCTGGCGCAGATGCTCAAACTCTGCGCGCCAAGCGTCCCTGAGGCTCTGAGGGACATACTCTCGCAAAAACATATCTGAGAACTGAGTCCATGTGAGTGAGGTTGCCTCGTCCGAACTACTCAGCTCATAAGCATGCCAACACTGATAGGCTGCTCCTCTAAGTTGGAAAGCGGTAAAAGAAACCCCACTCGTCTACGCTACGCCCATAGCACGGAGAATACGATGACATTCCTCTAGAAAACCCTAAGCATCCTCTAAAGCTAATCCGCTGAAAGTAGGTGGGTGGTACTTCTTGTACCTCTCAAGTCTAAGCTGCTCCGCCTCAGAAGCAATTGTCATGGTCTCATGCTGAACTGGAGATACCGGCAGCATATGAATAAACTCTGGGGCCTGATCAACCTGGCCTCTCTGCTCAGGAGTACAGGCTATGGGAGTCTGTGCCCCTCCCCCGGCCTGAGATGTGGTGGGAGCTAATGGAATCAATCCAGCCTGAGCTAAGGTGCTGAACATGCTCATGAACTGGCCTAGAGTCTCCTAGAGGGCTGGTGCAGCAATAGGAACCTCCGGTGCCTGCCCTCCAGCTGGAGCTGTTGGGGGCTCCTCTGTCGTAGATTGCGCGGGTGCTCTGACTGCACCGCGTGGTCGTCCTCTACCCGGTCCCCGACGTCTGACTGCTCTAGCAGGGGGCGTGGGTGCCTGATCGTCAGATCTCCCGGTAAGGCTGAAATGTGTTTTACAGGGTAAGGAGTATTTCCTTCTGCTGCAGTCAGATAATCTTGCTGAAGTTGTTGACCCAAGTATCTTTGTGCTACTTTTATAACTTCTTTATTATTTTTCTTATGAGGTGATTGAAATCTTTTATCTTCTGAGTGATATTGTTTCGGACAGCTCCTTGATTTGTTTATTCAGAAATCCTAAGTCATTTGATTAAGAACATCGTAGAACATTGCGTCGAGGTATCACCAAACATCTGCTAATTTCAGCTCTTTTTCGTACCTGCTTGCTGCTGCATATAATTTTCAATATTTCAGGTGATGCCTACCACCTCAGGAACAGAAGAGGGGGGTCTTCCGTCTCAGGAAGGGAGGATTCAGGTTGGTCATGGTCTGAATTTTCAGTATGTTGTTTAATAATTTCCCTGTTCTGACAACATATAATTTCTCCCAAGAGGTCCAAGTTATACTTGACCTGAACATAATTGAATGGGTTGTCGGATTTTGTAAGTTTTGTCGGGTTCTGAGGAACGGGCTCGGGTGTGACTTTTGTCCGGTTATGGGTTTTGATTAAGGATTCGACCTTTATTATTTGGAATTGTTTCCTTGGGCTTTATTTGATTTCTTTGAGCTAGTTTCGAGCTGTTTGGAGGTCGGTGCGCGCGGGATGGCATCTTTGGAGCATTATTTGGCTTGCTCGGTATTGGATTTAGCTTGTTCGAGGTAAGTGACACTTCTAAACTTGGCACTTCTAAACTTTAACAGATAACTATATAACTGAAAAATGCCGCTCGACATGTATAAGTAAACCAACACTCGAGTATACACAATTCCCAAAACCCGGTAGCCACAAGTCACAAGCTCTAATGAATGGTTCTAAGTGTCTCTATACATCCGTATCTAGGAAAATAAAGAAGAAAAAACATAAAGGGGATAAAGGGGGACTCCGAGGTCTGCGGACGCTGACAAATATACCTTGAAGTCTCTGAAGCAGCAGCAAGTACGCTCAACTAATAGCAGGGCTAGTAAAAGGTACCTGGGTCTACACACAAAACATGTGCAGAAGATTAGCATGAGTACACCACAACGGTACCTAATAAGTGTCAAGCCTAACCTCGGTAGAGTAGTGACGAGGTTAGGTCAGGGCCCTACTGGGATATAATAATAAGATAGAAGATATAACAATATGTTGAAAGAATAAGAATTTAACAAAGAGAATTTACAGAAAAGTAACAACACAACACATAGAGGTAAACAACAGAGGCGCTCCAAAGATACCGTCTCGTAGTCCCAAAAGTAAATACTCAATAGGGGATCTCCCCAGGTACCGCCTTGTACTCCCAAAAGTAAATATGCAAAGGGATATCCTGAGGTACCGCCTCGTAGTCCCAAAAGTAAATATGCAGGGGGATCTCCCGAGTACCGCCTCTTTGTCCCAAAAGTAAATATGAGGGGGATCTCCCTAGCTACCGCCTCGAAGTCCCAAAAGTAAATACACGGCTCGAAACCGATGGAAACAACAATTAACAGCAAAAATCCTACAGTTTAAGACTAATACAAATCAAGGAAAAAGAGGAATTCAACTAAGCATGCTGCACAAATTTCAAATAAGCATTTAAGACACGTAGACATGCGATATTAGGCTAAACATGATAACTACACATATTGGGATGACTCATTTAAGATATAACAGGTTACTCTTTAGTAAAAATTGGATTTTCAACAATTAGCTCGTATACGCACTCGTCACCTCGCATACACGGCACTCACATATCACAGAATTGTCACAACAGTACCAGGGGATTTCCCCCACACAAGGTTAGGCAAGCCACTTACCTCAAACCTAGGTCAATCAATCAGTAAGAATGCATTTTCCTCGGCTTTCCAACTCTGGATGGCCCAAATCTAGTCAAAAGCAATTACATACCATAAATATAACTATAAGAAACTAGTTTAATTAATGAAATTAATACTTTAGCAAGAAATTAGAAATTCGCCCCAAAAGGTCGACCCATGCCCACGTCTTAGAATCGGGTAAAAGTCACAAAATATGAACACCCATTCAACCACGAGTCCACCCATACCAAAATTACTCAAATCCGACACCAAAATCTCAATCAAAAGCCTAAAATTCGGTTGAAGAACTTTCCCACTTTTTCCTCAAATATCTCAACCTAAAACCTTAATTAAATGATGAAATTAACATGGATTAGTGGATATTAATCAAAAACAAGTCAAGAATCATTACCCAATCATTGCCTCTGAAAAGCTCTCAAAATCTCGCCTAAATCGGAGCTCTCTATCTCAAGTTATGATGAAAATGGCAAACCCTCGATTTTGAAATATTTATATCTGCCTAGGTAAATCTTTCTTCGCGAACGCGGCCTCACTATCGCGTTCTCGTAGCATAAATAGCTACTGACCAAAAAATCCTTCTACGCGGATTCAAGGACCTTCTCGCAAACGCGATGCATGACTGACTCACCTCTTCACGAACGCGACCTCTATTACGCGAACGCGTAGAACAATGGGGTTATAGCTGCCTCTACTTCCTCTACGCGAACGCGATACCCTTTACGCTTTCACAATGCACCACTGCCCAGACCTTCGCGAACACGGCTCCCACTTTGCAAACGTGAAGCCCAAATCCTCACCTTCCACCAGCTCCCCTTCACGAACGCGGAACTCTCCTCGCGAACGTGAAGAAGGAAACCAACAACTTAAACGCCAGATTTTTTTGCAATTCCAACAAGTCCAACTTTAGTCCGTTAACCACCCGGAATCCACCCGAGGCCCTCGGGACCTCAAACAAATATATCAACAAGTCCTAAAACATCATAAGAACTTAGTCGAGCCTTCAAATTGCATCAAACAATGCTAAAAATACGAATCGCACTCCAATTCAAACTTAATGAACTTTAAAACTTCAAACTTCTACAACCGATGCCGAAACCTATCAAATCACATCTGATTGACCTCAAATTTCTCACACAAGTCATATTTGATATTAGGGACCTACTCCAACTTTCGGAATCAGAATTCGACCCCAATATCCAAAAGTCCACTCCGAGTTAAACTTCCCAAAAATTCAACTTTCGCCATTTCAAGCCTAATTCAGCTACGGACCTCCAATTCACAATACGGACACGCTTATAAGTCCAAAATCACCCAACAGAGCTAACAAAACTGATAAAACTCCATCCCGGAGTCGTCTTCACACAGTTCCAACTACGATCAAATTCGTAGAACTTAAGCTTCCATTTTAGGGACTAAGTGTCCCATTTCACTCCAAAACCAAAATAAATCCTCCCGGCAAGTCACATGATCATAAAATGATATAGAAGAAGCAGTAAATAGGGGATCGGGGCTAATATTCTCAAAACGACCGATCGGGTCGTTACAAGGGCTTGATTATGAGTGACATTATGGGATCGGGCTGCACGTCGCAACGAGTTTTACTAATTTATGATAGCACTTGGGTGGAAGGAGCCCCTCCGGAGTTTGCACACACCCCCAGTGTGCGCAATTGATTATATATATACATGTAGAACGGGTTGCGTGCTGCAACGAGCCTTATAGCTATATATATGTGGATTGGGTTGCACGCCGCAACGAGTCTTATGGCTATATATATGTGAATCAGGTTGCACTACGCAACGAGCCTTATGGCTACATATTTGTAGATCGGGTTGCATGCTGCAACGAGCCTTATGACTATATATATGTTGATCGGGTTACACGCCACAACGGGCCTTATGGCTATATGCAGATCGGGCTGCACGTCACAACAGGTATTGTACATTGCTGAGTGATTGAGTGTGCTGAGTATTGAGCATGGTCATAGAGAATGCGAGATAATGATATTGAGTACTCTAAGAGTGTGAGTACATGAGTTCACCACTGAGATACATTGTATTTGACATGCGTACTTGAGATACATGCTTAGAGATGCATTTTCTTATGCTACCCTGTTTTGGTGACATTCATGATTTTACATGTATCTTGATATATAGGTATAGAGATGTACTTTCCTCATGCTACTGAAAATGAAATATCCTATTTATTGTTGAAAGGAGTTTTGGAAAAAATTATAGTTTTCAAGCTTACTCATATTTTTGGCAATTTCGATAAAATATTTGGGTTTTCACTGAGATACTTGAAAAGCATGCCTATTTTCTGGAACTATGAACGAGCTAAGCATTTTATTTCTTAGATACTTCTTTTATTACTTGCATTATGTTGTTATGAATTGTTGTTGTCTATTGGTATCAGACCCGACTTTTGTTCTAGCTTGTCACTACTTTCAACCTAAGGTTAGGTTTGTTACTTATTTAGTACATGGGGTTGGTTGTACTCATACTACACTTATGCACCTTGCGTGCAAATGTTGGATGTTGATGTTGCTGTGTACGACGGGAGCTGGATCGGAAGTTGTACGTGCGTTCTAGTAACAACTGCCTCTTGTTCTGGGTAGCTTTAGAGTTATTAATTTGTTTATGTATTATTCGGATGGATGATGTATTTTTATTTCACACCAGCATTGTAAATTCTAATCTTAGAAGCTCATAATTTGTACTACCACTCCTGGAAAAATTCTTGTATTAAACAGTTGTATTATCATTTGTTCTCTTAATAAGTCTTATTAAATTGGATAGTTGTTAATTGGCTCGTTGGGTTAGGTGCCATCACGACTAGTTGGATTTTGGGTTGTGACAAGTGTAATTATAAGGTTACCGTTTGGTTACGCAAATATAATTACACAATTAGATTAAATTTTAAATAAAGTAATTATCAAAACTTAAAAGTTAATATAATAAATATATGCCTACAAATTTTTATAAGTATAAATGATATTATATTTGATATTTAAGATGTATATTTTTTCGTGAATATACATTAATTAGTAATCATATATTTATAACTAATATTGTAAAAATAATATATATATATATATATATATATATATATATATATATATATATATATATATATATATATATATATATATATATTTCAAATTAATAATATTTAATTTAGATACTTACAAAAACTAAAAATATACGTTTTGTAAGAACATCATGGAATTCATGTTTGATAAAATAAATTAATATTTATAAATATAATGTCATAACATTATTCAAATGTTTGACAAAACTAATCTATCAGTTCTAACTAAAAAAATGAACAACATGCAATGTGAGTCAATACTACTAAAACAAGTAAATTGGAACCATGAATATAACACAATTTCAAAATTTTAAAAAAAAGGTCTAACATATGTCAAATTCTAACATAATAATAGTAAGTTCCACTACAACTTAAGATTAGGAAACATAATAAGTTTATAACCACATTCAACAACGAAATTCCACTTTAATTGCATCACTCATTATATGCCAAGTTTGTTAATGACTCATTATTTCTAATATTAGGAGGTGTAGTTTCAAAAAATAGAATAATAAAATAAATAATAAATAAAATATAAGGCAACTACATGGAATCACAAGAAGTAAAGGTAGAGAAATAAAAGATAAATAATATATAAAGAAAAATATATTTTAAAATTTCAAAAGAAATTAAAAAGTAAAAATAAAATTAAAAAATTAAAATAATAGAAATAAAAAGTTATAAAGAAAATAAATCAAAATAAAAATAAAAAGGAAAGAAACTAAAAAGCAACCTTGTAATTACACAATGTAATTACCACCAATTCTTACCTCTCACCTCCCCCTTGAGAATTGGAGAGTGTAATTACACCCCTCCAATTACACCCAATTCCATGTTGACCAAGTAATTCCTTGGCTAAACAAACATGTCAAACTGTGTAATTACACCCAATTATACTCAAATCCATTTCCAACAACTTTTGTCCATGTTTAAGGAATTTGTGCAGAGATAGCTTGGTGCTATGGAAAATTATTTTTTCATGCCGGTGGGTATGCGGTATGCCTTAGTATTACCTATCTTGTTAAATTATGCGCATATTATTCAAAAATTATTTTTATATTTCTTTTTTAATACATAAAAATGTCCCTCAGACAAATAAAAAATAAAAACAAATCAAAAGGAATAAAGCATTGCTTAACTTTTGTGTAATATTTATTTTTTTGATAAGTAAAGATTTTATTATAACTGGTACCAAGATGGTACCTAGAAAAGAAGTACATGACCAGACTACAACTCTTACTTAATTCATACTACATATTTTCTCATAACAAGTGCAAAAAATCCAAATACTGGTCCATCTCATCTAAAGAACCGCTATAACACCAGAAATATAATTTTTTGATACATTTGTTTTTCCCTCAAAGCATGCTTTATTTCGCTCCAGCCATAATGTCCACATTATGCAGTTGGGAATAGTTTTCCATATTAGCTTTAAGCTTCTTTTTACTCTCTGGGATCGCCACATTTCCAGCAAGCTACTAATCTTCTGAGGTAGAACCAAAGATATGCCCATTATGTTCAAGAAAAATTCCCAGCATTGTCTTGAAAATTTGCAATGCAAGAAGAGATGCTCAACTATTTCCTCCTCTGAGTTGCAAAAATAACATCTACTGCACAGAGAAAACCCTCTCCTCTGTAACTTAAGCTGAGTATGACAGGCGTTCCTAACTGCTGCCAACCAAAATAAGCTGCTTTCATAGGTGCTTTAGTTCTCCAAATCATCTTTCAAGGCCAGTTTAGAGTTTCCTGACTAGTTTGTTGTTGCAGCCTTTTGTAACAATTATTCACTGTGGATATATTATCCCTACTGTCGATCCAAATTAGCCTATATATTTTGTGTTGATCTATTGAAAATGAATTCAGAAGTTGGAGCAGTTCACAGAAACTATCTACTTCCCAGTCGTTCAGATTTCTTCTGAAAGTAACATTCCATCCTGATTCTGCTTTAAAACCTGCAACATAGTCCTCTTTATTCAATGCACAATTAAATAGATCCGGAAATCTGCTTTTAAAGCTCTCATTACCACACCAATTATCCGGCCAAAATTTAATCCTACCACCATTTCCCACCTCCAAACTAGTATGTTGTAAAAATTCGTCCCACCAGCCACCAATCATTTTTCAAATCCCGCCACAACTTCTCAATTGGGAAGGAATTTGTTTCCACCCAATCTTTGCACCATAAATGGCATCTATTATTTTCTGCCAAAACTCGTCACCCTCTCTACTATATCTCCTTAGCCATTTAAATAGTAAGCTTTTATTGTGTAATTTCAGATTCCTCACTCCTAGTCCACCTCTCTTTTTATCTTCAATAACCATTTGCCATTTAACCAGATGTGTCTTCTTCTTTTCTGAGCTTCCATCCCACAAAAAGTTCCTTCTTACAGAACCTAATTTCTTTTTCTACTGCTTTAGGCATACTAAATAAAGACATGGTGTATGTGGGTATCCCATCCAAGACACTATTTAGCCTGCCCCCAATAGATAAGTATTGCTTCTTCCATAGAGTAAGTTTATTATTGCACCTTTCAATGACACCTTGCCAAATATTTTTATCCTTTCTCTTTTCCCCTGAAGGTAACCCCAAATAGACAGTAGGGAAATTTTCTACTTTACAACCCATAATCTCTGCCAACTCCTCTACACTGTCACGACCCCAAACCACCCCGGTCGTAATGGTATCGTGGAACTAGGCAAGCCTCACAATTTCAAACAATTCGATTTTCGTAAAACATTTAAATAATAATAATCTTTTCCCACAGAATTTTCTAATTAAAAGAGTTAAATCCAAACCAAAAATACTGAAATAAAATCCCAACACCAGGTGTCACTAAGTCACGAGCCAATACTACTACAAATCTGAAATACAATAAGACGACAATTGTCTGGAAATAAACAAAATATGCTAAAGGGAAGATAAGGAAGGAGAAGACGAGGCTGCGATCGCCAGACAGCTACCTCGCAATCTTCGACTGAGGCTCCGCGCTAAAATGGTCAACAACTGCTACCAGGGCCTGAGGTACCTAGATCTGCACACAAGGTACAAGGAGTAACGTGAGTACACCAACTCAGTAAGTAACAAGCCCAAACTATGGGCTGAGAGGTAGGGACGGACTAAACCTCAACAATTATAAAAATGTAAAATCGTACAGTAAAGTAGGCATGCTTTCTATTCAAGTGTTCAGCACAGTAAGTAAAACAAATGCAAATCTGAACAGTGTAACAATAATAAGCTCAGCATGTCTCTAAGTGCCAATGCACAGTATGTATGAAATGTACCATGTACTTCCACTCTCAAGTGCACAACTACTCGGTACCGCATATGGCCATCCGGCCGAGGGAAATCCATCCCGGAACATACTCGATGCTGACTATGTAGTCACTCGGTACCGAGGAAAAAGGGTGATCCAACCCTGCGGAGAAATCCATCTCCAGGTATCAACACTTCGGACAAATCCATGTCCAGGGAAATCCATCCCTAAATAATACTTCGGACAAATCCATGCCCAGGGAAATTCATCCCTCAATAATATCATCTGCGCTCACTGGGGGTGTGTTACAGACTCCGGAGGGGCTCCTACAACACAAGTGCTATCATAATCATCAACATATCCGTTGCGGCATGCAGCCCGATCCCATAACCGTCACTCATCATCAGGCTCTCGGCCTCACTCAGTCATCACTCTCCAGTCTCACACACACGGACTCACAATGCCATGGAACTAGTCCGAAGCAATAATATGATGTGCCAAACAGTAATATCTGAGACTGAGACATGATATGATATGCATGATCAAGACTAAGTACAGAGTATCAATGAATCTAATGATATGATAGCAAGAAACGACCTCTCGGGTCTCAACAGTATCAGCATGAAGCCCTAACATGGTAATTAGCATGATTTACAACACATTTGCTTAATCATATAATAGAAACACGGATAGCAACAAGAAAGAATCACTAAGCGGTGCCATGGGATGCACTAGGCCACAATTCTTACGGTGCACGCCCGCACGCCCGTCACTTGGCATGTGTGTCACCTCAATACTAATCAAATAACATGTAGTTCGGGGTTTCGAACCCTCAGAACCAAGTTTGGAAGCGTTACTTACCTCAATTAAGCCAAAACACTACTCCGCAATGCCCTTGCCGCTCGACTCGGCCACCAAACACTCCGAATCTATCCAAAATCAGTATATTATCAATAATATACGCTAAAGGAACAAAGCCCATATGAAAATTATCAAATTAAACCACAAATCCCGAAATTGGCCAAACCCGACCCCCGGGCCCACGCCTCGGAATCCAACAAAGATCACAAAACTAGAAACCTCTTTCACTCACTAGTTCATCCATACCAAATTTACCAATATCCGACCTCGTTTGACCCCTCAATTCCTCAAATTAAACTCTCTAATTCCAAGCCCTAATTTCCCCAAATTTCATCCCTAATTTCTACAATTTTCATGCTTAAACAACTGAAATTCATCATAGTTACAAGTATTAAGTTCAAATATCTTACCTCAATGAATTTCCCCTTGATTCCCTCTTCAAAACCCTCCAAAAGCTCCAAAAACCGAGTGAGAAATGCGATGAAATGTCCAAAATTCGCAAGTCCACAATTTATACTTTTTGTTTAGCATTTACCCACCTGCGGTCCCTCAGTCGCATCTGCGATGCCGCACCTGTGGAAATCCCATCGCAGGTGCGGATTTCACTAATGTCTCGAGACCCCGCATCTGCGACCGCATCCTCGCACCTGCAGTCCCGCAGATGCGATCCAATCTTCCGTTCCTGCGTCCACTTCCGCATCTGTAGTGCTTCACCGCACCAGCGACCACCGCACCTGCGCTCCCCCTTCCGCAGGTGCGGAACACGAGAAACAGCAGCACCAACTGCTTTCTTCCATTTTCAAACTTCTCGTTAACCATCCGAAATCATCCCGAGACCCTCAGGACCTCAACCAACAATACCAATAGGTCACATAGCATTATACAAACTTAGTCGAACCTTCGGAACACCTAAAACAACATCAAAACACCGAATCAACCCCGAATTCAAGCCTAAGGATTTTCAAACTTTCAAAATTCGCCAACGATGCCGAAACCTACCAAACCACGTCCGAATAACCTAAACTTTTGCACGCACGTCAAAAATAACACTATGAACCTACTCCAACATTTGGAATTCCATTCCGACCCCGATATCTAATTTTCCACTGCCGACCGGAAATCCCTAAATTTCCAATTTTGCCAATTCAAGTCTAATTCTACCACGGACCTCCAAATTATATCCCGAACACACTCTGAAGTCCAAAATTACCTAACGGAGCTATCCGAACCATAAAAACCCTAATCTGAGATCGTTTGCTCATATGTCACCTTCCGGATGACTTTACCAACTAAATTTTCAAATTAAGAGACTAAGTGTCTCATCCAACTCCAAAACCACTCCGAACCCGAACCAATCAACCCTATGCAACATAATAAAGCTGAACAACATATAAAGAAGCAGAAATGGGGGAGACGAGACTATAAATTCTCGAAACGACCGGCCGGGTCGTTACATACACACTCATCAACATTTATACTAAAAATGCTACTTTTAGCCAAATTTACTTTTAATCCAGTGATTGCCTCAAAACATAGTAGCACCCCTCTCAAATACAGGATTTGTACTCTCTCAGCTTCACAAAACAGGAGAGAGTCATCAGCATAGAGGATATGATTAAGTATCATTCCTTTCTGATCATTCTTTCCAATTCTGAGACCTCTAATCCATCCCAGAGCTTCTGCTTTCCTCAGCATACTGCTAAGGATTTCCATTACCAAGACAAATACATAGGGTGAAAGGGGATCTCCTTGCCTGATACCTCTGTGAGAGTTGAAAAAGCCTTGTGGATTTCCATTAATTAAAACGGAAAATTTCACCGATGAAATGCAAAATCTTATCCATTCCAATCATTTTTCACCAAAATTCATCAGTTTTAACAATTCAATAAGCAATCCCAATTGACATGATCAAAAGCCTTCTCTAAATCAAGCTATTCCTTATTTCTTTTTATTTTGGTCGAAAGAAATTTTTTATTTCAACCAGATTTTCAAATTTACATCACCTGCACTTTTGGACTCCAATAACAAGTCTCATGACTAAACCAATAAAATAAGAAGCTATACAACCAAGAGGTTGTCTAACAAGACCACTACTAACAATCGTGGATCTTCCTCTATCCTACTTGCTATGTATTACAATTAGGATAACTATTTAATGTAACCAATACAGGTTCCCATTTACATTTCTATTGCCCTGTTATGTGCACTTGGATGGTAATGTCTTTAGCTCTATCTTTAGCCTCTCTTTTCTGGTTCTGAAATCTTCTATCATTGCGTTCCATCCAGATATGGTACACTGTTGCTGCAAACACCACTCCTAGAATTGTCTTCCTTGGGTTCCTATTGTTAGCATTGGCAGATAACCACTTCAACTCATCTTCCCAGTTTGCAACACTTCTTTGATATCTTAACCATCCTAGCATTCCTTTCCATAAGCTTTGTGAGTATGTACATTCAAAAAATAAGTGATCATGTGTTTCTTCTATATCTCTTTCACATAATACACATGATTGAGGCACCTGAATTCTCCACTTTGCCAATATGTCAACAGTAGCCAGCCTTCTTTGTATTGCCATCCATAAAATGAATTGATGCTTTGGCAGAATTCCAGTCAACATGACTAGTGATTTCCATTTGGGCTTTAGGATACCTTGGAAGAGCATGTAGATAGGCCTTCTTAATACTGGATTTTCCATTCAGTGCAAATGACTCTATGACTCTTAAGTCATTAGCCCACCATTCTCTAGTAGTGAATAGTTTCCTTACCAACCAGCTAGCCTACATTGGAGCATCCATGGTAGTAATATCCTTTTGTTTTATATAATGACTATGGCTCCATCTAATCCATAGCTTATACTTCTTTGCCATTATAGCCCATATGAGTTTAGTCAGAGCAGCCTTATTGCATATCTCATAATTGATAATATTCATACCCCCAGCAACTCTTGGTTTACACAGTGTTTCCCAAGCAATAGGAGTTCTATGAGCATTATCATGTCTTCCAGTCCATAAGTAGCTCCTGCATATACAATTGACAAGCTTAATGACTTTCTTTGGAATAAGGAATACCTGTGCCCAATAGGTTTGCGTTTCAAACAGGACACTCTTAATGAGTTGTAATCTTCCAGCATAGGACAGAAACTTTGATGTCCAGCTTCTGATCCTATCAACAATCTTCTCAACTAGTGGCATGCATTGATGAATAGTGAGTTTCCTTGTGGATAAAGGAACTCCCAAGTACTTAAATGGTAGATTGACAACTGTTAAATGTAACTCTGCAAGCATTTTATCTTTGAAGTCTATAGGCACTCCTGCTATATATAATGAACTCTTTTCCAGATTTGCTTGTTGCCCAGAAATAGTAGAAAAGTGATCAAAAGCTCCCATCATTAGTTTCATGGATACTTCATCTGCTCTACAACACATCAGTAGATCATCTACAAAGCAGATGTGTAGGACTTGCAATCTGGCACATTTAGGATGGAAGTTAAAATCAGAATTCTGAATGAGTGTCTTCAAGGATCTGTTTAGGTACTCCATTGCCAGCACAAACAAATATGGAGACATTGGGTCTCCCTGCCTTAGCCCCTTCCTTGCTTCAAATCTGTCAGTTAGTCCACCATTCAATAGTAATGTATAACTAACAGTAGTTACACACTCCAAGATTAATGTTACCATATTATATGGTATCCCAAACTCAAGCAGTATTGATCTCAAGAAACTCCATTCGACTGAGTCATATGCTTTTTTGATATCTACCTTAATTATGCATCTAGGAGAAACTGCCTTTTGTGTGTAACCTTTAATCAGTTCATGAGCCATTATAACATTATCAAGGATGTTTCTCCCTTCTATGAAGGCAGATTGTGAAGGACCCACCAATAAATCAATAATTAGTTTAAGCCTAGTTGTAAGTACCTTAGCAATGATCTTGTACAGTGTAGAACAACAAGCAATAGGCCTAAACTCCTTCACATAAGTAGGATTCTGAACTTTGGGGATCAAAGTAACTGTTGTGCAGTTAATTTCTTTCAGTAGTCTGCTAGTTTCAAAGAATTTTTGTACTGCTTCTATGACTTCCCCTCCAATGGTTGGCCAAAATTCTCTAAAGAATTCAGCAGGGTATCCATCAATACAAGGTGCCTTGTCACTAGGGAGACTTTGCACAATCTGGCTTATTTCCACTAGTATGATATGCTGTAACAATTGTTGTTGCTGATTCAGGGTTAGACAAGGACCATTTCTTGCTATATTAACATCAATTCCTGGCAATTCATCTGCTGCTTTACCCAGTAATTGTTGAAAGAACAGAGTAAATTCCTTCTGTATCTGCTTAGGCTCAGTGAACTTTATCTGTTGTTCATTATAGATGCAGCTAACCTTGTTTCTTGCTTGTCTGGCTCTCATGTAAGCATGAAAATATTTAGTATTGCAGTCCCCTAGTTTGATCCATGTGGCCCTTGACTTCTTCCTCATTATCTGTTACTGAGCTGCTTCCCATTTCTCTATAAGTGACAAGGTCTTCCTTTCCTCTTCTATTAGTAACTTGTTGAAATATTCTTCATTGAGCTTCCCCTGCACCTCCTTCAATGTGTCTCTCAGTTGAATTAGCTTTTGATCAACTGAGGAGTGTTCCTGCTGAAGGCCCCTAGTTTGTAGTTCTACTAACTTCAACTTCCTCCAAATTGAATACATTGTATGACCTTGAATCTGTTGACTCCAAGTAGCCTGAACTACTTCTTTATACTCTTGTAGCTGCATCACTATAGATAGTAACCTAAAAGGCCTTTTCACTTTTACCTTAACAACATCAGTAGTTATCCTTATAGGAGTTTTGGACTTGGACGTATGTTCGGATCGGGTTTTGAATGACCCGGGAGCATTTCGGCATCTATTGTGGAAGTTGGCATTTTGGAAGAAATTCATAAATTTGGATCGAAGTGCATTTCAATGTTATCAATGTCTGTTTGGGATTCCTAGTCTGGGAGTAGCTTCGTATGGTGATTCTGGTATTGGAAGCGCGTCCGGATGTGGATTTGGAGGTTTGTAGGCCATTTCAGAGTCGTTTGTCAAAAGTTAGAAATTTGAAGGTTTTTGAGAAGTTGGACCGGAAGTGATATCGGGGTCGAAATCTGATTTCGGATGTTGGAGTAGGTCCGTAATGTCAAATTTGACTTGTGTGCAAAATTTGAGGTCAATCGGGCATGATTTGATAGGGTTCGGCACCGAATGATGAAGTTTGAAGTTCTAAAGTTCACAAAGCTTGAATTGGAGTGTGATTCATGGTATTAGCGTTGTATGATGTGATTTGAGGCCTCGAGCAGGTCCGCATTATATTTTGGAACTGGTTGGTATGATTGGACGGGGTCCCGGGTGGATTACGGGTGGTTAACGGATCGAGTTTGGACTTGAAAGAAAAGATGAGGCAGCTAATATCTGGTGTAACCACACCTGCGAGGTTTTGGCCGCAGGTGCGGAGCTGCAGGTGCGGCCTGGGAGTCGCAGATGCGGGGTTAGGCAGTCAGGGGAAGGACCACGGGTGTGGAGTGTTGGCCGCATCTGCGCAAGTGAAGAAGCGAAGAAGATGACCGCAGATGTGGAAGGAAACCGCAGGAGCGAAGGGATCCTCGCACCTGCGAAGCCGCAGGTACGGAAGTGTCGCTGGGCAGAAGGGTTTTATAAAAACGGGACTTGGCTCATTTTTCTCCCATACTTCATTTGGCTTGGACGATTTTGGAGAGCTTCAAGGGGAGATTTTCATCAAGCAATTCTAGGTAAGTGGTTTCTTCCCATTTGTGAGTTAAATATATGAATTATACATGGATTGGAACATGGAAATTAGTATAAATTGTGGGATTTTGGTAGAAGACCTAGAATTTAGTATTTTAGATTTTTACCACGAATTTTGGCATGGAATTGGAAATAAATTATATATTTGAGCTCGTGGGGTTATGGGTAAAGTTTATTTCCAAAAATATTCGGAATTCGGGTACGTGGGCCTGAAGGTGATTTTATCGGCTTTCTGAGCGGAGTTGAGAATTGTTATAAATTGAATTGTTATAAGTATTAGAGTGTATTTTCATTGGTTTGCGCATTGTTTGGCTAGTTTTGGGGCGTTGTGCATCGATTTGAGTCATCGGAAGGGCTTGGAAGCCGGTTATGGAACTTCGGAGCGAGGTAAATCTCCTTTCTAACCGTGTAAGAGGGAATTAACTCCATATGTGAAATAAGTAAACATGTGCTTCTATTTGTGGGGGCGACGTACGCACGAGGTGACGGGAGTCCGAGCGTATCTACTATTATGCTTATGTCCGGGTAGTCTAGGACCCAAAAGCATGCTTTACTTGCCGTACTTGAAATTTTATTAACGATTTAAAAGGCTTAATCATATCGAACTTGGTAAATACATTTCTAAAAGGCTATACATCATTTTCTTGACTTTTAAAAGAGAAATTTGCCCTTTTCTTTGGATAATTGTCCCTTGATGAATTCTTGATTGACTGTTTGAATATGTTTATCTTTTGTGGAACGGGACGAACGCCTCAGTAGATTAAATAGATGCATCTATGGTTCGCTCCATTCGACCCTCTGACAGTGCACAGTTTAAATATTGTTGGATTGGGCCGTACGACCTCGGTACAATTTGCGCATGTTTGTATTGCTTGCCTTGCAAATTTATGGATAATGATATTACCTCCTTGGCATGAGATAAATTGTTAAGTGATGAAAATAAATTTAGGAATCCCTTATTATCAAAAGGAATTTTTAATTGTTTCATAATTTCCTTAAGTTTACAGCTATTTTTAATGAAATCCATGACTAATTATATTATTAGTACATTACTGTTGGACCACTAGTAAGTGTCGGAGTCGACCTCTCGTCACTACTTCTTCGAGGTTAGAAGGGATACTTACTAGGTACGCGTTGTTTTCATACTCATATTACACTTGTTGTGCATTTTTGTTGCATAGGCACACGTATGTCTAGTGGCCTCGTTGGGCGCAGCGGCATGGTTGATAAGGAGACTTAGGTGAGCTGCATTTCTCGAGACGGTCGGGGCCAACAGAGTCTCCTTCAGAGTATTGTATTTTATTTTCTGTCCAATCTGTATTCCGGACAGTTATTGTATTATATTTTTATTTCCTAAAAATTGCTCATGCATTTGTGACACCGGGTTTTGGAATGACTATGGGACTATTTAGTATTTAAATATGTTTAAGACGTCATTATTTACTCAATGAAGTTCATTATTTATTGTTTAATGTAAGGAAAGAAATGATTTCAAAATACTAAAAATGAGGATTTAATTAACTTCTTGGTATTGGCTTGTCTGATAGTGGTATCCGACGCCATCACGACCTTTATTGGATTTTGGGTCGTGACATCCGGGCGCGCTCCCAATACCAGAATCACCATACGGAGTTATTCCTAAACTCGGAATCCCAAACGGACATCGATAACATTGAAATGCACTTCAACCCAAATTTATGATTTTCTTCCAAAATACCAACTTTCACAATAGACGTCGAAACGCTCCCGGGTAATCCAAAACTCAATCCGAACATCCGCCCATGTGCGAAATCATCATATGAACCTGCTGGCACCTTCAAATCCCGATTCCGGGGTTGTTTACTCAAAAATCTAACCTTAGTCAATTCTTCCAACTTAAAGCTTCCGAAATGATAATTCCCTTTTCAAATCAACTCTGAACTTCCGAAATTCCAGTTCCGACCTTGCATACAAGTCATAATACCTGAAGTGAAGATGCTCAAGGTCTCAAACCACCGAACGACGCACTAGAGCTCAAAACGACCGATCGGATCGTTACATGTACTTTATTCTTATATGTTAAATTTTTACTCAAATATTTATCTTAATAATATTAATATTATTTTATAAAATAGCATGTTACATGACGTAGCATACATATGCAACGTATGTGCCGAGAAACTAGTTTCACAAATATAAATATAGAATTGCTAATTAATGTTTAATGAACAACTTTATGAACAACATTTGGATATAAAGGAAACACAAGAAGACTTATTTTACATAATTCTTCTTTCTCTTTTTGAAAGTGTTAACTTCTCCAAATGATAGAAGATGTGCTGGTGGAGGATGATCGATTTATTAAAGCTCACATTTTGGATTTCTACAAGAACATGTTCAGTGAGCCTGAACAGTGGAGGCTAAATTGGGAGGATGAAGGAATTAAGAAGTTGTCAGAGGAAGATAAGAAATGGGTGGAAAGGCCATTTGAAATGGAAGAAATAGAAGAGGTGATAAAATCTTTCAAAGGAGACAAGGCTCCTAGCCTTGATGGCTTCAATCTATGTTTTTTTCAAATATGTTGGAGCATAGTAAAAATGGATGTTTGGAAGGTTGTTGATACTTTCTACAATAAATGTTCCTATGTCAAAAGTCTGAATGCTACTTTTATTGCTCTAATTCCTAAAAAGAAAAAAGTTGTGAAGGTCAAGGACTTCCGACCTATTAGCCTCTTGGGGAGTGTTTACAAAATTAGTTCCAAATAGTTAGCTAAAAGGCAAAAGGCAGTCATTAGAAAATTGGTCGCCTCTAATCAGAATGCTTTTATTAAAGGAAGGCAAATTTTTGATGCTCTCCTGGTAGCAAATGAAAGTCTAGATAATCTATTGAGGAGAAAGAAATAAGGAATATAATTCTATGTTAGATAGTATCTTTTTCTTAATAAGGATAATAAAATAGCGAAGAGAGAGAAACACCGGCGATCGTTGAGCAAGGTAGCTAGCCTCGCCGATCAGAATGACTCACCGTAATCACCTTCACCTCCCTACACAATCACCTCTTCCAATTGACACTATGAATAGACTAATTACACCGGAAAATGGTATTCCCCAGAAATTATCCCCAATGCAACTGTTACATTGGTTGCCAGGCATGGGGAGTGCCCCCACTGTCATGCAAGCACCACCGAAAATGGAGAAGGATGAATTGCAAGCAGTGGAACCAGGAATGCTTACAGCGGTGCGGAAATTAACCTACTCAGCTGGGTCTCACTTTTAATGGTTAGCATAGCAAATGATGTGCAAACCTTTTTTCCTTTTTTTGATTTATCGCCATCAAAAAGTCAGAGAAATCTTTAATTTCAGATTGTTAAAGAGAGAAATTAAATTTATTTCTAAATGGAAATCATATTAGTATTTCTTGACCAGGGACAGGGAGGAAGAGGGAGGGGGTTTCAAGATTATCGATATCCTCCCAAGTCTGATATTACAAGCAGTGGCAGAGGTAAATAAAATGATAAAGCAATTCTTTTTCTCTCTCACATTGTTCCGTTTACCTTATTTTCAAAATTTCACAGTTTCTAAGTACAATTATTTAGCTTTCCGCGGATAATTGTTACTACTTATTTATTAGACATTTTAACACACATTTATGTACTCTTTTATGGTTTCAAACATTTCCCTTTCTCGTATAATGGTTACTTATTTATTCGATTAACACTCATTTATGTGCTCTTCTATGAGTTCAACTTCAGACCAAAAGAAAAAGATTTCCCCTATAATTGTTTATTTATTTGATGTTATAACATTCACTAGTTAATTTGTCTGCGCTACACGCGGTTCTCAAGATTAATTACATTATAATTTTATTGACATCCTCATATTTTTATTCAAATGATATCAAATATGTACAACATTCAATGAATTATCAAGGAAAAAAATACTCTTGCATATTCTCCAACTGTAACATTATCATTGTACCTTACTAACCTAATTAATTGGGATTTGTACTGCCCTTAGTAAAACCCTCCCTATCAACTACCAAGAAGTTTTCCACTGCAAATAAAAATTAAATGTAACTTTTAGTTTTATATATATATATATATATATATATATATATATATATATATATATATATATATATATATATATATATATATATATATATATATATATATATATATGTGTGTGTGTGTGTGTGTGTGTGTGTGTGTGTGTGTGTGTGTGTGTGTGTGTGTGTGTGTGTGTGTGTGTGTGTTAACATGTTGACCAATGATTTTCCTCAAAGAAAAAACAAAACAAATACAACGAAGAATTTCTCCCCAATTATATACTCAAACTCAAACAACTCATATAACAGTAGAAGAAAAGTATAAAAATTTTCCTCAAATTTTCAATTACAAAATTAAAGTTCCTTTCTCAAATCTTCCCTTAAATAATACCCCAAACATGGCAAGTAAGCACCTAGACAGTTTGTAATATTAAGATACAAAACTGAGAATAGAGCGCATCACCAAGTTAATTTCTTTTGTCGTTTTCATGCATATCCTATGTTGCAGCACCTGAACATTTGGTAATTTTCACAGAAATCATATTCTCAAAAAATTCGGTCAAAGTGAAAGAAGTCATATAACAATTTGAAATTAAACAACGCTAGCATAAATGAGAGACAGAGGTAGTGATGAAAGACGGAGAAGATCATGTATGATAAATGGAAGGATTATGACCGTCGACACATCAACTTTCATATTACTACATATTGTAAGATCAAAACTAAATAATTGCAATGCATAGTTACCTGTTAGCCAAATTCATAAGCTATAATATCTGCAAGAAGGAAAAATAAAGCAAAAGCAAAACGTAATTAACAAAAATTTAATTATCATTTTGTTGAAGTTTTGACCGAAGAAGAATTCTTCACTACTGGTTATGTTCTTTGTGAGCACTATACGATGAGGTAAGTGGTACGGGGGAAATGAGATGAAAATTACTACTTACACCATTATTTTATAGTAATTACAATTTTGCATCCCTGAGCTAATGAGCTTTCATTTTTATGGTTGAACTACTACATTCCTCTACTCCCTCCGCTCACTTTCATTTGACATGCATACTAAAAATAGATTTTTATTTTTACTTGTCACTTTACGCATATTAAGAAAAGTCATTTTTTTTCCCTGTTATACCCAAAGAATTTATTGCCCATTTCAAATTATTTTCTCAAACCCAATAAAATATGCATCAATTAATATGGATATCATGGTAAATTATGCACTTCATTTATTATTTTTTAAGGGACGTGAAAAGTCAAGCCGTGCCAAGTAAAAACGAACGGAAGGAGTACAAGATTTCATTTTTAAAAGCCATAACCTCTAGTTAAAGAGGCGTGAGTTATGGACGTGGATTTTCTAAAATAAGAGAAATGAGAAAATGTAAGGAGATAGTAAAAAAGATAAGTATTTACACTATGGGAAGTGACAGTATCACCAATTTTATTCCCAATATATCTAACACTATAAAACATGCAAAGACGTAGCAAACACTTACTCGGTATTTCTTCTTCCAAGGAAAAAAGGACTGTCCCTGGACCATGGGTCAGACCTGGGAGAAATACATTCTAACATTAATAACTCAGACATGTATACTGTATTATTTCTTTAATCATCATGTTAAATGTTAAATGCACCACAATTCACTCTAAAAAAATATGTAAATAAACCATCGCCTACAAAAATAAATCCACTAAAATAATTATAATTAATCAAAATTCTTTGGTGAAAAAGCAAAGTAACCTCGCAGTCAAAAAAATGTTAGAGAGAATTAGGGAAAAGATAAAAAGAGGGTGAAAGATTTGAAGTGTATTTCCATTCTTCACCTGTGAAGGCAGAAATTAAATAGCAAAGGATGATTTTAACTTTAAATGCTGGAAATTGAAAAGTCAGAAGTTTTGAATATAAAATTCGAAACGGTGCCCTTCTCATTATGAAACTGCAATTAATATGGGTCTTTCTCTTACCATGTAAATTAAAACTTGAATTTTTTAATTATTAGTGAAGGGGCCTGACTTTTGATTTCTTAACGGAACAGGTGTAATTAGGAGTTTTAATGAAAGGGTATGACTTTGATTTTTAACTATTAAAATAGGAGAAAACCTCAAAAAAAGGAGAAAAAAGATAAATATAATTCCTAGCATTTGAGACATGCCACATCACCTTTCTCATTTATATATATATATATATATATATATATATATATATATATATATATATATATATATATATATATATATAGAGAGAGAGAGAGAGAGAGAGAGAGAGAGAGAGAGAGAGAGAGAGAGAGAGAGAGATAGATAGATTTGTATGCTCCTTTAAATTTTTCTTTTTCATGGTATATTTGACATTCTCTTTCTCATTTCCTTCTTTTTTTTTAGCAAACAGGAAAATATATATATTAAAACCTGCGTAATACTTGTTACATCATAGTCTTGATTTGTGTCACGTAGGACACTTTGATTGCCTAAGCTTGCCAACATATTGCAAGCATCTGGAGTTTACTAAACAAAAAAACATTGATTGTCTTGATCATTCTTCACAATGTTCTACACCTTTGAGAGTATGAAGTTTATAGGTCTCCTTCTTCTAGTGATCTGCCAAGCTGAGGCATTGGTGAAATTTGTTGAGGTTTTATTTTTAAGATGTAATATTCTTAAAATGAGGGTGAATGGGAAATGGAGGGAAAATGAAATTTTGAGTAAAATTTTAAGTTTCCCCCTCTTAACAATGAGACATTGTCCCATATTGGAAGTGGAAGACATTTTTGGTGGGTATATATATAATTGCTCTTCTTGTAGCTCTTAAAGAGTTAAGAAGAAAGCAAGCCTCGCGCCGTCGTCGTCGCTCGCTCGGCTTCGGCTTCGGCTACGGCTTCGGCTTCGGCTTCGGATTTTTGATTGATTAATTTTTTGGACCAAATTTATTTGTTAATAGTAAATATTAACGTAAGATTATCCGTATTTGTAACGGATATTTTCCAATCCGTGTATTGATAATTTGGCAGCCGGATAATGGTCTTCCCACCATGAAGTGCTTGCTCCACAAACATGTAATGCTTGCTCCACCATGAAGGGTGGACGTTTGGTCTTGCACTCCTTCTTGGCTGCTATATATATGAGCAGCAAATGTTGAAGAAAGATACTAAACTCAACATACAATTCGCTCAACAAATTGGCTATACATTGCACTCCTTCCTCTCAGAACTTCCATACGTTTTTTCTGAGTATATACTCCTTCGTTCTGCATTGTTTTTAACTTCAAACAAAGCAACTGTAAGTGTGATTTGCTACCGAACTTTGTGTTCGCCGAAACACTGGGGTTTGAAGTACCGCTACACCAGTGTGTTATTCGTTCTATCCTGGGAGGAAATAATCCATTACCTTGGGTACTAGGAGGGGATTAAATTCCTTAAGGAAACACTGTGAATTCAGTGGGCTCGAATTTATTATTATTGTTTCATTACGTTAACTTATATTTTGCAGAATTAATATTTACAAATACAGCAATATTGACCGGGAATAACAATCTTAAGGAATTTAATATTTATTTCTGTACTTGCGTTATTCTTATTATTCTGCAAACTAAAACCTTTGTGGTTTGTGTACTCCCGTTTTGGAGAGTTAAGCCTTCGTGGCATTTTGTTGGATATTAAAATCTACGTGATTTTTACTCCAGTTTGAAAACGTGTATTAAACGTTTGTTTGTGTCATTCTTTTACAGAAAAGATGATGACTGAAAACGAAAACCAAGCTGTTCCGATGGCGACTGCCAACGCAACGACAAGCCGAACACCGGCGTTGGCACCGGCAGAAAAATCCGGAAAATTTTCCGGGATTGATTTCAAACGCTGGCAGCAGAAGATGTTCTTCTACTTAACTACGTTATGTCTACAGAAGTTCATCAAGGAAGATGTTCCTGATCTACCGGATAAAACTCCAGATAATGAACGCTTTCTCGTGATTGAAGCGTGGAAGCATTCTGATTTTTTATGCAAGAATTATATTCTTAGCGGACTGGATGATAATCTGTATAATGTATACAGTAGCATGGAGACATCCAAAGAATTGTGGAATGCGCTTGAAAAGAAATATAAGACTGAAGATGCCGGGATGAAGAAATTCGTTGCCGCAAAATTTCTGGACTACAAAATGATAGATAGCAAGTCTGTTATTACTCAAGTCCAGGAATTGCAAGTGATTATTCATGATCTACTTGCTGAAGGTCTTGTAATCAACGAAGCATTCCAAGTAGCAGCAATGATTGAGAAGTTGCCTCCATTGTGGAAGGACTTCAAAAATTATTTGAAACACAAACGAAAGGAAATGTCCCTTGAAGATCTCATTGTTCGGTTGAGAATCGAAGAGGACAATAAAGCTGCTGAAAGGAGAGGCCGTGGAAATTCAATAATAATGGGAGCAAATATTGTTGAAGCTAACAAAAAGAGGAAGAAGGCTTCTGGTCCTAAATATAACCCAAGCAAGAAGCGGTTCAGTGGAAACTGCTACAACTGTGGGAAAACCGGACACAAATCTACGGAGTGTCGTGCTCCGAAGAAAGACAAGAAAAGGGGTCAAGCAAACATGGTAGTAAACCATGATGATGTTGATAACTTGTGTGCCATGCTCTCTGAATGTAACTTGGTGGGAAATCCTAAACTGTGGTGGTTTGATTCAGGAGCCACTCGCCATGTTTGTGCAGTTAGAGAGGCTTTTGCTACCTGTGCTCTTGCTGAACCCGGAGAGACAGTTTATATGGGAAATGCTTCAACAGCAAAAGTTGAAGGATATGGGAAGGTATTTCTAAAAATGACTTCTGGCAAGGTCATGACTTTGAACAATGTCCTTCATGTTCCCGAAATGAGAAAGAATTTAGTCTCTACTGGACTTCTTGTTAAGCACGGTTTTAAGTGCGTTTTTGTATCCAACAAGGTTGTAATTAGTAAGAATGGAATATTTGTGGGAAAAGGTTACCTCACCGAGGGCCTTTTCAATCTAAATGTAATGGTTGTTGAAAATAATAATAATATTTCAGCTTCTTCTTATTTACTTGAGTCAAATGATTTATGGCATGTACGTTTGGGTCATGTCAATTATAAAACCTTGCGGAAAATGATTAACTTGGAAGTACTGCCCAAGTTTGAATGCGAAAAATCAAAATGTCAAATATGTGTGGAATGTAAGTATGTTAAACATCCTTATAAGTCAGTTGAAAGGAATTCAAATCCTTTAGACTTAATTCACACAGATATTTGTGACATGAAGTCAATACCATCTCGCGGTGGAAAGAAGTATTTCATAACTTTTATTGACGATGGTACTCGATATTGCTATGTTTACTTACTGAATAGTAAAGATGAAGCAATAGACGCATTCAGGCAATACAAAAATGAAGTTGAAACGCAACTTAACAAGAAAGTAAAAATGATAAGAAGTGATAGGGGTGGTGAATATGAATCTCCTTTTGAAGAAATATGTTTAGAATATGGAATTATTCATCAAACAACAGCCCCTTACACGCCCCAATCTAATGGGATTGCGGAAAAAAAGAATCGCACATTAAAGGAGATGATGAATGCGTTGTTGATAAGTTCTGGTTTGCCACAGAACTTGTGGGGGAAGCCATTCTTACGGCTAATCGAATATTAAATCGAGTGCCCCATAGCAAAACACAATCCATTCCTTATGAACAATGGAAAGGAAGGAAGCCCAACTTGAATTATTTTAAAGTGTGGGGGTGTTTGGCAAAAGTGCAAGTTCCTAAACCCAAAAGGATAAAGATAGGACCGAAAACCGTTGATTGTGTTTTCATAGGATATGCGACAAATAGTAAAGCATATCGATTTCTGGTTCATAAATCAGAAAATCCCGACATTCATAATAATACGGTTATAGAATCAGATAATGCTGAGTTTTTTGAAAATATATATCCGTATAAAAAGGAATGTGAGTCGTTTGGTGAAGGATCTAAACGACCTCGGGAAGAAACAAAAGAAAGTACATGTAATCAGGAGAATCCAAGACGTAGTAAACGTCAAAGAACGTCTACTTCATTTGGACCAGATTTTGTGACTTTCTTATTGGAGAATGAGCCTCAAACATTTAAAGAAGCTATGACTTCTTCGGAATCATTGTTTTGGAAAGAGGTAGTCAATAGTGAAATAGAATCCATATTGAACAACCATACATGGGAATTGGTTGATCTTCCTCCTGGAAATAAACCTTTGGGTTCTAAATGGATTTTTAAGAGAAAAATCAAAGATGATGGCACTATTGATAAATTCAAGGCAAGGCTCGTAGTCAAAGGGTATAGACAACGAGAAGGTCTAGACTACTTTGATACATACTCTCCAGTTACAAGAATTACGTCCATACGGATGTTAGTAGCATTAGCTGCAGTGTATGGTCTTGAAATTCATCAAATGGATGTTAAGACGGCCTTCTTAAATGGAGAGTTGGAGGAAGAAATTTATATGGAACAACCTGAAGGGTTTGTGGTTCCAGGTAAAGAAAAGAAGGTATGTAGACTTGTTAAGTCTCTTTACGGACTAAAACAAGCACCCAAATAATGGCATGCAAAATTTGACCAAACAATGTTGTCAAATGGTTTTAAGATAAATGAATGTGATAAATGCGTGTACATTAAAAATGTTCCAAATCACATAGTCATTGTTTGCATATATGTGGATAATATGTTGATAATGAGTAATGACATTGCCAACATAAATGCTACTAAGCGTATGCTCAATAGCAAGTTTGATATGAAAGACTTGGGAGTTGCTGATTTAATTCTGGGAATTAAGATCAATAAGACTCCTCAAGGTCTGGCATTGTCACAATCTCATTATATTAAGACAGTACTTGAAAAATTCAAGCACTTGGGCTTTAAAGTTGCAAAGACTCCAATTGACGTGAATCTTGCATTAGCAAAGAACAAAGGCCAAAGCATATCACAATTGGATTATGCTCGTGTATTGGGATGCTTAATGTATATCATGAATTGTACACGACCAGACATAGCTTGTGCTATAAGTAAACTGAGTCGATATACGAGCAATCCAGGCCAATCTCATTGGATGGCAATGAAACGAGTTTTGGGATATTTAGAACATACCCAGAACTTTGAATTGCACTACAGTAATTTCCCTGCGGTGATTGAGGGATACTGTGATGCAAATTGGATCACCGGTTCAACTGATTCTAAGTCCACGAGTGGATATGTATTCACTATTGGTGGAGGAGCGGTATCTTGAAAGTCGTCCAAACAAACATGTATTGCCCGCTCTACAATGGAGGCTGAATTCATAGCCTTAGATAAAGCCGGTGAAGAAGCTGAATGGCTCCGGAATTTCTTGGAAGACATTCCATTTTGGCCCAAACCGTTGGCACCAATATGCATACATTGTGATAGTCAAGCGGCAATTGGAAGGGCTGGGAGCGTCATGTATAACGGTAAATCTCGTCATATACGACGAAGACAAAAAACCATTAGGCAATTACTCTCTAGAGGAATTATCACAATTGACTATGTAAAGTCAAGTGATAATGTGTCGGATCCACTTACAAAAGGCCTAACTAGAGAGGTAGTTGAGAAATCATCAAGGGGAATGGGGCTATGGCCGAGAACAAGTCATTGTGGCGGTAACTCTACCTAGAAGACTGGAGATCCCAAGATCTAGGTTCAAAGAGATCAAACAAAGTCATTAATGACGGTTCAACATTGTCAAATAAAATTTTAGTCCATTCTCGTGATGAGACAATGTTCAGTACCAAGGATAAAGCATTAAGGCTTTTTAATGATTTCTAAATTTGATACGGGGTATATCAAATAGTGTATCTACAGGATGACACGTTTAGGAATCACCTATTTAAGTGTGAAGTGTGAGCCGCTTCAAGGAGAACTTTGTAAGGCCAGTTCTCTACGCACTTATGAAACCAGGCGGTGTTCATGGATGAAACGAACACAACAATGAGAACCAAAGACGGTTAAGGGTTGATTGTGTGACTTATGGTTGTCTAGGTATACACCAAAGATCGACGGTTCAAAGATATCAAATCTACCGATTGACCGAGTATATCCGACATAAGTTTACTACGGAAAGTTCAAAGGGAAACCTACTTATCCAGATGCAATTAATCCTTGCTTGTAAATCACACAGTTATTCATGCATACTTCCGTGATATAGCCATTCCCCATTCATGTGGGGGATTGTTGAGGTTTTATTTTTAAGATGTAATATTCTTAAAATGAGGGTGAATGGGAAATGGAGGGAAAATAAAATTTTGAGTAAAATTTTAAGTTTTTCCCTCTTAACAATGAGACATTGTCCCATATTGGAAGTGGAAGACATTTTTGGTGGGTATATATATAATTGCTCTTCTTGTAGCTCTTAAAGAGTTAAGAAGAAAGCAAGCCTCGCGCCGTCGTCATCGCTCGCTCGCTCGGCTCGGCTTCGGCTACGGCTACGGCTACGGCTTCGGCTTCGGCTTCGGATTTGGATTTGGATTTGGATTTGGATTTGGATTTGGTCAAATGATCGATTGATTGATTAATTTTTTGGACCAAATTTATTTGTTAATAGTAAATATTAACGTAAGATTATCCGTATTTGTAACGGATATTTTCCAATCCGTGTATTGATAATTTGGCAGCCGGATAATGGTCTTCCCACCATGAAGTGCTTGCTCCACAAACATGTAATGCTTGCTCCACCATGAAGGGTGGACGTTTGGTCTTGCACTCCTTCTTGGCTGCTATATATATGAGCAGCAAATGTTGAAGAAAGATACTAAACTCAACATACAATTCGCTCAACAAATTGGCTATACATTGCACTCCTTCCTCTCAGAACTTCCATACGTTTTTTCTGAGTATATACTCCTTCGTTCTGCATTGTTTTTAACTTCAAACAAAGCAACTGTAAGTGTGATTTGCTACCGAACTTTGTGTTCGCCGAAACACTGGGGTTTGAAGTACCGCTACACCAGTGTGTTATTCGTTCTATCCTGGGAGGAAATAATCCATTACCTTGGGTACTAGGAGGGGATTAAATTCCTTAAGGAAACACTGTGAATTCAGTGGGCTCGAATTTATTATTATTGTTTCATTACGTTAACTTATATTTTGCAGAATTAATATTTACAAATACAGCAATATTGACCGGGAATAACAATCTTAAGGAATTTAATATTTATTTCTGTACTTGTGTTATTCTTATTATTCTGCAAACTAAAACCTTTGTGGTTTGTGTACTCCCGTTTTGGAGAGTTAAGCCTTCGTGGCGTTTTGTTGGATATTAAAATCTACGTGATTTTTACTCCAGTTTGAAAACGTGTATTAAACGTTTTTTTGTGTCATTCTTTTACAGAAAAGATGATGACTGAAAACGAAAACCAAGCTATTCCGATGGCGACTGCCAACGCAACGACAAGCCGAACACCGGCGTTGGCACCGGCAGAAAAACCCGGAAAATTTTCCGGGATTGATTTCAAACGCTGGCAGCAGAAGATGTTCTTCTACTTAACTACGTTATGTCTACAGAAGTTCATCAAGGAAGATGTTCCTGATCTACCGGATAAAACTCCAGATAATGAACGCTTTCTCGTGATTGAAGCGTGGAAGCATTCTGATTTTTTATGCAAGAATTATATTCTTAGCGGACTGGATGATAATCTGTATAATGTATACAGTAGCATGGAGACATCCAAAGAATTGTGGAATGCGCTTGAAAAGAAATATAAGACTGAAGATGCCGGGATGAAGAAATTCGTTGCCGCAAAATTTCTGGACTACAAAATGATAGATAGCAAGTCTGTTATTACTCAAGTCCAGGAATTGCAAGTGATTATTCATGATCTACTTGCTGAAGGTCTTGTAATCAACGAAGCATTCCAAGTAGCAGCAATGATTGAGAAGTTGCCTCCGTTGTGGAAGGACTTCAAAAATTATTTGAAACACAAACGAAAGGAAATGTCCCTTGAAGATCTCATTGTTCGGTTGAGAATCGAAGAGGACAATAAAGCTGCTGAAAGGAGAGGCCGTGAAAATTCAACAATAATGGGAGCAAATATTGTTGAAGCTAACAAAAAGAGGAAGAAGGCTTCTGGTCCTAAATATAACCCAAGCAAGAAGCGGTTCAGTGGAAACTGCTACAACTGTGGGAAAACCGGACACAAATCTACGGAGTGTCGTGCTCCGAAGAAAGACAAGAAAAGGGGTCAAGCAAACATGGTAGTAAACCATGATGATGTTGATAACTTGTGTGCCATGCTCTCTGAATGTAACTTGGTGGGAAATCCTAAACTGTGGTGGTTTGATTCAGGAGCCACTCGCCATGTTTGTGCAGTTAGAGAGGCTTTTGCTACCTATGCTCTTGCTGAACCCGGAGAGACAGTTTATATGGGAAATGCTTCAACAGCAAAAGTTGAAGGATATGGGAAGGTATTTCTAAAAATGACTTCTGGCAAGGTCATGACTTTGAACAATGTCCTTCATGTTCCCGAAATGAGAAAGAATTTAGTCTCTACTGGACTTCTTGTTAAGCACGGTTTTAAGTGCGTTTTTGTATCCAACAAGGTTGTAATTAGTAAGAATGGAATATTTGTGGGAAAAGGTTACCTCACCGAGGGCCTTTTCAATCTAAATGTAATGATTGTTGAAAATAATAATAATATTTCAGCTTCTTCTTACTTACTTGAGTCAAATGATTTATGGCATGTACGTTTGGGTCATGTCAATTATAAAACCTTGCGGAAAATGATTAACTTGGAAGTACTGCCCAAGTTTGAATGCGAAAAATCAAAATGTCAAATATGTGTGGAATGTAAGTATGTTAAACATCCTTATAAGTCAGTTGAAAGGAATTCAAATCCTTTAGACTTAATTCACACAGATATTTGTGACATGAAGTCAATACCATCTCGCGGTGGAAAGAAGTATTTCATAACTTTTATTGACGATGGTACTCGATATTGCTATGTTTACTTACTGAATAGTAAAGATGAAGCAATAGACGCATTCAGGCAATACAAAAATGAAGTTGAAACGCAACTTAACAAGAAAGTAAAAATGATAAGAAGTGATAGGGGTGGTGAATATGAATCTCCTTTTGAAGAAATATGTTTAGAATATGGAATTATTCATCAAACAACAGCCCCTTACACGCCCCAATCTAATGGGATTGCGGAAAAAAAGAATCGCACATTAAAGGAGATGATGAATGCGTTGTTGATAAGTTCTGGTTTGCCACAGAACTTGTGGGGGGAAGCCATTCTTACGGCTAATCGAATATTAAATCGAGTGCCCCATAGCAAAACATAATCCATTCCTTATGAACAATGGAAAGGAAGGAAGCCCAACTTGAATTATTTAAAAGTGTGGGGGTGTTTGGCAAAAGTGCAAGTTCCTAAACCCAAAAGGATAAAGATAGGACCGAAAACCGTTGATTGTGTTTTCATAGGATATGCGACAAATAGTAAAGCATATCGATTTCTGGTTCATAAATCAGAAAATCCCGACATTCATAATAATACGGTTATAGAATTAGATAATGCTGAGTTTTTTGAAAATATATATCCGTATAAAAAGGAATGTGAGTCGTTTGGTGAAGGATCTAAACGACCTCGGGAAGAAACAAAAGAAAGTACATGTAATCAGGAGAATCCAAGACGTAGTAAACGTCAAAGAACATCTACTTCATTTGGACCAGATTTTGTGACTTTCTTATTGGAGAATGAGCCTCAAACATTTAAAGAAGCTATGACTTCTTCGGAATCATTGTTTTGGAAAGTGGTAGTCAATAGTGAAATAGAATCCATATTGAACAACCATACATGGGAATTGGTTGATCTTCCTCCTGGAAATAAACCTTTGGGTTCTAAATGGATTTTTAAGAGAAAAATCAAAGATGATGGCACTATTGATAAATTCAAGGCAAGGCTCGTAGTCAAAGGGTATAGACAACGAGAAGGTCTAGACTACTTTGATACATACTCTCCAGTTACAAGAATTACGTCCATACGGATGTTAGTAGCATTAGCTGCAGTGTATGGTCTTGAAATTCATCAAATGGATGTTAAGACGGCCTTCTTAAATGGAGAGTTGGAGGAAGAAATTTATATGGAACAACCTGAAGGGTTTGTGGTTCCAGGTAAAGAAAAGAAGGTATGTAGACTTGTTAAGTCTCTTTACGGACTAAAACAAGCACCCAAATAATGGCATGCAAAATTTGACCAAACAATGTTGTCAAATGGTTTTAAGATAAATGAATGTGATAAATGCGTGTACATTAAAAATGTTCCAAATCACATAGTCATTGTTTGCATATATGTGGATGATATGTTGATAATGAGTAATGACATTGCCAACATAAATGCTACTAAGCGTATGCTCAATAGCAAGTTTGATATGAAAGACTTGGGAGTTGCTGATTTAATTCTGGGAATTAAGATCAATAAGACTCCTCAAGGTCTGGCATTGTCACAATCTCATTATATTAAGACAGTACTTGAAAAATTCAAGCACTTGGGCTTTAAAGTTGCAAAGACTCCAATTGACGTGAATCTTGCATTAGCAAAGAACAAAGGCCAAAGCATATCACAATTGGATTATGCTCGTGTATTGGGATGCTTAATGTATATCATGAATTGTACACGACCAGACATAGCTTGTGCTATAAGTAAACTGAGTCGATATACGAGCAATCCAGGCCAATCTCATTGGATGGCAATGAAACGAGTTTTGGGATATTTAGAACATACCCAGAACTTTGAATTGCACTACAGTAATTTCCCTGCGGTGATTGAGGGATACTGTGATGCAAATTGGATCACCGGTTCAACTGATTCTAAGTCCACGAGTGGATATGTATTCACTATTGGTGGAGGAGCGGTATCTTGAAAGTCGTCCAAACAAACATGTATTGCCCGCTCTACAATGGAGGCTGAATTCATAGCCTTAGATAAAGCCGGTGAAGAAGCTGAATGGCTCCGGAATTTCTTGGAAGACATTCCATTTTGGCCCAAACCGTTGGCACCAATATGCATACATTGTGATAGTCAAGCGGCAATTGGAAGGGCTGGGAGCGTCATGTATAACGGTAAATCTCGTCATATACGACGAAGATATAAAACCGTTAGGCAATTACTCTCTAGAGGAATTATCACAATTGACTATGTAAAGTCAAGTGATAATGTGTCGGATCCACTTACAAAAGGCCTAACTAGAGAGGTAGTTGAGAAATCATCAAGGGGAATGGGGCTATGGCCGAGAACAAGTCATTGTGGCGGTAACTCTACCTAGAAGACTGGAGATCCCAAGATCTAGGTTCAAAGAGATCAAACAAAGTCATTAATGACGGTTCAACATTGTCAAATAAAATTTTAGTCCATTCTCGTGATGAGACAATGTTCAGTACCAAGGATAAAGCATTAAGGCTTTTTAATGATTTCTAAATTTGATACGGGGTATATCAAATAGTGTATCTACAGGATGACACGTTTAGGAATCACCTATTTAAGTGTGAAGTGTGAGCCGCTTCAAGGAGAACTTTGTAAGGCCAGTTCTCTACGCACTTATGAAACCAGGCGGTGTTCATGGCTGAAACGAACACAACAATGAGAATCAAAGACGGTTAAGGGTTGATTGTGTGACTTATGGTTGTTTAGGTATACACCAAAGATCGACGGTTCAAAGATATCAAATCTACCGATTGACCGAGTATATCCGACATAAGTTTACTACGGAAAGTTCAAAGGGAAACCTACTTATCCAGATGCAATTAATCCTTGCTTGTAAATCACACAGTTATTCATGCATACTTCCGTGATATAGCCATTCCCCATTCATGTGGGGGATTGTTGAGGTTTTATTTTTAAGATGTAATATTCTTAAAATGAGGGTGAATGGGAAATGGAGGGAAAATAAAATTTTGAGTAAAATTTTAAGTTTTCCCCTCTTAACAATGAGACATTGTCCCATATTGGAAGTGGAAGACATTTTTGGTGGGTATATATATAATTGCTCTTCTTGTAGCTCTTAAAGAGTTAAGAAGAAAGCAAGCCTCGCGCCGTCGTCGTCGCTCGCTCGCTCGGCTCGGCTTCGGCTACGGCTACGGCTACGGCTTCGGCTTCGGCTTCGGCTTCGGATTTGGATTTGGATTTGGATTTGGATTTGGATTTGGATTTGGTCAAATGATCAATTGATTGATTAATTTTTTGGACCAAATTTATTTGTTAATAGTAAATATTAACGTAAGATTATCCGTATTTGTAACGGATATTTTCCAATCCGTGTATTGATAATTTGGCAGCCGGATAATGGTCTTCCCACCATGAAGTGCTTGCTCCACAAACATGTAATGCTTGCTCCACCATGAAGGGTGGACGTTTGGTCTTGCACTCCTTCTTGGCTGCTATATATATGAGCAGCAAATGTTGAAGAAAGATACTAAACTCAACATACAATTCGCTCAACAAATTGGCTATACATTGCACTCCTTCCTCTCAGAACTTCCATACGTTTTTTCTGAGTATATACTCCTTCGTTCTGCATTGTTTTTAACTTCAAACAAAGCAACTGTAAGTGTGATTTGCTACCGAACTTTGTGTTCGCCGAAACACTGGGGTTTGAAGTACCGCTACACCAGTGTGTTATTCGTTCTATCCTGGGAGGAAATAATCCATTACCTTGGGTACTAGGAGGGGATTAAATTCCTTAAGGAAACACTGTGAATTCAGTGGGCTCGAATTTATTATTATTGTTTCATTACGTTAACTTATATTTTGCAGAATTAATATTTACAAATACAGCAATATTGACCGGGAATAACAATCTTAAGGAATTTAATATTTATTTCTGTACTTGTGTTATTCTTATTATTCTGCAAACTAAAACCTTTGTGGTTTGTGTACTCCCGTTTTGGAGAGTTAAGCCTTCGTGGCGTTTTGTTGGATATTAAAATCTACGTGATTTTTACTCCAGTTTGAAAACGTGTATTAAACGTTTTTTTGTGTCATTTTTTTACAGAAAAGATGATGACTGAAAACGAAAACCAAGCTGTTCCGATGGCGACTGCCAACGCAACGACAAGCCGAACACCGGCGTTGGCACCGGCAGAAAAATCCGGAAAATTTTCCGGGATTGATTTCAAACGCTGGCAGCAGAAGATGTTCTTCTACTTAACTACGTTATGTCTACAGAAGTTCATCAAGGAAGATGTTCCTGATCTACCGGATAAAACTCCAGATAATGAACGCTTTCTCGTGATTGAAGCGTGGAAGCATTCTGATTTTTTATGCAAGAATTATATTCATAGCGGACTGGATGATAATCTGTATAATGTATACAGTAGCATGGAGACATCCATAGAATTGTGGAATGCGCTTGAAAAGAAATATAAGACTGAAGATGCCGGGATGAAGAAATTCGTTGCCGCAAAATTTCTGGACTACAAAATGATAGATAGCAAGTCTGTTATTACTCAAGTCCAGGAATTGCAAGTGATTATTCATGATCTACTTGCTGAAGGTCTTGTAATCAACGAAGCATTCCAAGTAGCAGCAATGATTGAGAAGTTGCCTCCGTTGTGGAAGGACTTCAAAAATTATTTGAAACACAAACGAAAGGAAATGTCCCTTGAAGATCTCATTGTTCGGTTGAGAATCGAAGAGGACAATAAAGCTGCTGAAAGGAGAGGCCGTGGAAATTCAACAATAATGGGAGCAAATATTGTTGAAGCTAACAAAAAGAGGAAGAAGGCTTCTGGTCCGAAATACAACCCAAGCAAGAAGCGGTTCAGTGGAAACTGCTACAACTGTGGGAAAACCGGACACAAATCTACGGAGTGTCGTGCTCCGAAGAAAGACAAGAAAAGGGGTCAAGCAAACATGGTAGTAAACCATGATGATGTTGATAACTTGTGTGCCATGCTCTCTGAATGTAACTTGGTGGGAAATCCTAAACTGTGGTGGTTTGATTCAGGAGCCACTCTCCATGTTTGTGCAGTTAGAGAGGCTTTTGCTACCTATGCTCTTGCTGAACCCGGAGAGACAGTTTATATGGGAAATGCTTCAACAGCAAAAGTTGAAGGATATGGGAAGGTATTTCTAAAAATGACTTCTGGCAAGGTCATGACTTTGAACAATGTCCTTCATGTTTCCGAAATGAGAAAGAATTTAGTCTCTATTGGACTTCTTGTTAAGCACGGTTTTAAGTGCGTTTTTGTATCCAACAAGGTTGTAATTAGTAAGAATGGAATATTTGTGGGAAAAGGTTACCTCACCGAGGGCCTTTTCAATCTAAATGTAATGGTTGTTGAAAATAATAATAATATTTCAGCTTCTTCTTACTTACTTGAGTCAAATGATTTATGGCATGTACGTTTGGGTCATGTCAATTATAAAACCTTGCGGAAAATGATTAACTTGGAAGTACTGCCCAAGTTTGAATGCGAAAAATCAAAATGTCAAATATGTGTGGAATGTAAGTATGTTAAACATCCTTATAAGTCAGTTGAAAGGAATTCAAATCCTTTAGACTTAATTCACACAGATATTTGTGACATGAAGTCAATACCATCTCGCGGTGGAAAGAAGTATTTCATAAAATTTTATTGACGATGGTACTCGATATTGCTATGTTTACTTACTGAATAGTAAAGATGAAGCAATAGACGCATTCAGGCAATACAAAAATGAAGTTGAAACGCAACTTAACAAGAAAGTAAAAATGATAAGAAGTGATAGGGGTGGTGAATATGAATCTCCTTTTGAAGAAATATGTTTAGAATATGGAATTATTCATCAAACAACAGCCCCTTACACGCCCCAATCTAATGGGATTGCGGAAAGAAAGAATCGCACATTAAAGGAGATGATGAATGCGTTGTTGATAAGTTCTGGTTTGCCACAGAACTTGTGGGGGGAAGCCATTCTTACGACTAATCGAATATTAAATCGAGTGCCCCATAGCAAAACACAATCCATTCCTTATGAACAATGGAAAGGAAGGAAGCCCAACTTGAATTATTTTAAAGTGTGGGGGTGTTTGGCAAAAGTGCAAGTTCCTAAACCCAAAAGGGTAAAGATAGGACCGAAAATCGTTGATTGTGTTTTCATAGGATATGCGACAAATAGTAAAGCATATCGATTTCTGGTTCATAAATCAGAAAATCCCGACATTCATAATAATACGGTTATAGAATCAGATAATGCTGAGTTTTTTGAAAATATATATCCGTATAAAAAGGAATGTGAGTCGTTTGGTGAAGGATCTAAACGACCTCGGGAAGAAACAAAAGAAAGTACATGTAATCAGGAGAATCCAAGACGTAGTAAACGTCAAAGAACGTCTACTTCATTTGGACCAGATTTTGTGACTTTCTTATTGGAGAATGAGCCTCAAACATTTAAAGAAGCTATGACTTCTTCGGAATCATTGTTTTGGAAAGAGGCAGTCAATAGTGAAATAGAATCCATATTGAACAACCATACATGGGAATTGGTTGATCTTCCTCCTGGAAATAAACCTTTGGGTTCTAAATGGATTTTTAAGAGAAAAATCAAAGATGATGGCACTATTGATAAATTCAAGGCAAGGCTCGTAGTCAAAGGGTATAGACAACGAGAAGGTCTAGACTACTTTGATACATACTCTCCAGTTACAAGAATTACGTCCATACGGATGTTAGTAGCATTAGCTGCAGTGTATGGTCTTAAAATTCATCAAATGGATGTTAAGACGGCCTTCTTAAATGGAGAGTTGGAGGAAGAAATTTACATGGAACAACCTGAAGGGTTTGTGGTTCCAGGTAAAGAAAAGAAGGTATGTAGACTTGTTAAGTCTCTTTACGGACTAAAACAAGCACCCAAACAATGGCATGCGATATTTGACCAAACAATGTTGTCAAATGGTTTTAAGATAAATGAATGTGATAAATGCGTGTACATTAAAAATGTTCCAAATCACATAGTCATTGTTTGCCTATATGTGGATGATATGTTGATAATGAGTAATGACATTGCCAACATAAATGCTACTAAGCGTATGCTCAATAGCAAGTTTGATATGAAAGACTTGGGAGTTGCTGATTTAATTCTGGGAATTAAGATCAATAAGACTCCTCAAGGTCTGGCATTGTCACAATCTCATTATATTAAGACAGTACTTGAAAAATTCAAGCACTTGGGCTTTAAAGTTGCAAAGACTCCAATTGACGTGAATCTTGCATTAGCAAAGAACAAAGGCCAAAGCATATCACAATTGGATTATACTCGTGTATTGGGATGCTTAATGTATATCATGAATTGTACACGACCAGACATAGCTTGTGCTATAAGTAAACTGAGTCGATATACGAGCAATCCAGGCCAATCTCATTGGATGGCAATGAAACGAGTTTTGGGATATTTAGAACATACCCAGAACTTTGAATTGCACTACAGTAATTTCCCTGCGGTGATTGAGGGATACTGTGATGCAAATTGGATCACCGGTTCAACTGATTCTAAGTCCACGAGTGGATATGTATTCACTATTGGTGGAGGAGCGGTATCTTGGAAGTCGTCCAAACAAACATGTATTGCCCGCTCTACAATGGAGGCTGAATTCATAGCCTTAGATAAAGCCGGTGAAGAAGCTGAATGGCTCCGGAATTTCTTGGAAGACATTCCATTTTGGCCCAAACCGTTGGCACCAATATGCATACATTGTGATAGTCAAGCGGCAATTGGAAGGGCCGGGAGCGTCATGTATAACGGTAAATCTCGTCATATACGACGAAGACATAAAACCGTTAGGCAATTACTCTTTAGAGGAATTATCACAATTGACTATGTAAAGTCAAGTGATAATGTGTCGGATCCACTTACAAAAGGCCTAACTAGAGAGGTAGTTGAGAAATCATCAAGGGGAATGGGGCTATGGCCGAGAACAAGTCATTGTGGCGGTAACTCTACCTAGAAGACTGGAGATCCCAAGATCTAGGTTCAAAGAGATCAAACAAAGTCATTAATGACGGTTCAACATTGTCAAATAAAATTTTAGTCCATTCTCGTGATGAGACAATGTTCAGTACCAAGGATAAAGCATTAAGGCTTTTTAATGATTTCTAAATTTGATACGGGGTATATCAAATAGTGTATCTACAGGATGACACGTTTAGGAATCACCTATTTAAGTGTGAAGTGTGAGCCGCTTCAAGGAGAACTTTGTAAGGCCAGTTCTCTATGCACTTATGAAACCAGGCGGTGTTCATGGCTGAAACGAACACAACAATGAGAACCAAAGACGGTTAAGGGTTGATTGTGTGACTTATGGTTGTCTAGGTATACACCAAAGATCGACGGTTCAAAGATATCAAATCTACCGATTGACCGAGTATATCCGACATAAGTTTACTACGGAAAGTTCAAAGGGAAACCTACTTATCCAGATGCAATTAATCCTTGCTTGTAAATCACACAGTTATTCATGCATACTTCCGTGATATAGCCATTCCCCATTCATGTGGGGGATTGTTGAGGTTTTATTTTTAAGATGTAATATTCTTAAAATTAGGGTGAATGGAAAATGGAGGGAAAATGAAATTTTGAGTAAAATTTTAAGTTTCCCCCTCTTAACAATGAGACATTGTCCCATATTGGAAGTGGAAGACATTTTTGGTGGGTATATATATAATTGCTCTTCTTGTAGCTCTTAAAGAGTTAAGAAGAAAGTAAGCCTCGCGCCGTCGTCGTCGCTCGCTCGCTCGGCTCGGCTTCGGCTACGGCTACGGCTTCGGCTTCGGCTTCGGCTTCGGCTTCGGATTTGGATTTGGATTTGGTCAAATGATCGATTGATTGATTAATTTTTGGACCAAATTTATTTGTTAATAGTAAATATTAACGTAAGATTATCCGTATTTGTAACGGATATTTTCCAATCCGTGTATTGATAATTTGGCAGCCGGATAATGGTCTTCCCACCATGAAGTGCTTGCTCCACAAACATGTAATGCTTGCTCCACCATGAAGGGTGGACGTTTGGTCTTGCACTCCTTCTTGGCTGCTATATATATGAGCAGCAAATGTTGAAGAAAGATACTAAACTCAACATACAATTCGCTCAACAAATTGGCTATACATTGCACTCCTTCCTCTCAGAACTTCCATACGTTTTTTCTGAGTATATACTCCTTCGTTCTGCATTGTTTTTAACTTCAAACAAAGCAACTGTAAGTGTGATTTGCTACCGAACTTTGTGTTCGCCAAAACACTGGGGTTTGAAGTACCGCTACACCAGTGTGTTATTCGTTCTATCCTGGGAGGAAATAATCCATTACCTTGGGTACTAGGAGGGGATTAAATTCCTTAAGGAAACACTGTGAATTCAGTGGGCTCGAATTTATTATTATTGTTTCATTACTTTAACTTATATTTTGCAGAATTAATATTTACAAATACAGCAATATTGACCGGGAATAACATTTCCTTGCCTAAATATGTGCCGGAGGAGCATCACCTTCCCCTGGTGCATTAACGACCTGCATTCATTAACAAGATTATCAAGTAGTCTATTGCCATGTTGTATAGTTTGTATTGCCTCCGCACAATCGGTTTCTATTTCAAGTGGGAATAATTTTGAGTCCTTCCCTTAGTGCTTTAATTTCTGCTTCCAAAGAGCCCCTAGCATATATGGATTTTGTAAAGCCAACAATCCAGTGACCATTTGCATTACGGAACACACACCCCAAGCCACTTTTTTGATGATAGTCTTTATAACTAGCATCAATATTTAATTTGTACCAACCTTTAGGAAGTTTTTGCCAATTAATTTTCAATTGAATTTTCTTAAGTGGGACGGCTATTTTCAGTGAGAAGAGTGAATTCTAAGGCCTTTTGGATAATGTTGTTTATGATTATAGTGTGGCTAGAATTGTTTTGATTATTGGAGTTCCTGTTTATCCAAATCTCCCATAGGACAAATGGAAAGAAAGAGTTCCACTTAAGAAGCTCATTTCTCATAGAGCAATCAAGATTTTTTAATTGGAGGAGCCAGTGATCACCCGTGGGATCGTAAAGATTTGACCAACCCATACTGTCCCAAAGAGGTTTGGTTACCATACAATCAAAGAAGATATGTGTGATTGATTCTTCTTCTTTTAAATCACAAATGGGACATAGGGGATCTATATTGATTCCTATTCGGGCTAGGTATTTTCTACAAGGGAGTTTGTTATGAAGGCATTGCCATAAGAAAAGTTTTATCTTGTTTGGACAAGATAAAGACCAAATCCAGTCATACTCCAATTGATTATTCAAACGAGGTTCAATTAGGCTATAACAACTTTTAGTACTGAAAATCCTTTTAGATGAGAGAGACCATATAGGAACATCTTTTGTTGGGCCCTTGGTTCCAATTTTGACTTTAAGAATATTTTGTTGGATATCAGTAGGGATATCTATCGATAGTTTAGTAAGATCCCATTTGCGATCAATGTATATGTCTCTAATTTTGAGGCAGTAATTCTAGGCATGAGGGGGCCTTCAATTGAATTCCTCAGATTTATTATATTTGGGATCCATCTTGTGTCCCATATGTTCAAGTTTGAATTTAGGTGAGGTGACCATGTAATTCCTTTGGCACATAATTCCCACCCTTTGATAATAGCCTTCCAAATAAAGGATTGACTTAATTTGGAACATTTTCCCCCATATTTTGTAATAATCAGTCTTGCCCAAGGAGTTGTGGCTTGTGTAAGTAATCTCCATACTAGACTAGCCAAGTTGGTCATATTTTTAGCACTGGCATTATGGATGCCTAGACCTCCAGTAGATTTAGGTTGACAGACATTTGACAATTTAACTAGATGAATTTTTTTTCTATTATCAGTCGTACCCCATATAAAATCCCTCTGGATTTTATCAATATTCTTAAAGGTCCTTTTTGGTAGAAGAGTGTATTGCATGTAATAGTTTGGTATGAAATTTAGGCACGATTGGGCTAGGGTAGTTCTCCCAGCTATATTAATAAATCTCATTTTCCAGGAGGCAAGTCTTGTTCTCATTTTGTCAATTATGAATTGATAATCTGCCGCCTTTGTGTTTTTACTTAATATTGGGAACCCTAAGTAGGTACCAAATGTCTCACTTTTCTTAATACCTAACATATTGGTAATGCTTCTCATAGTAGTAGGAGAGTAGTTTTGTGAGAAGAGAATTTTTGACTTGGTATGATTTATGCTTTGGCCAGACAGTGAACAAAAATAACCGAGGCCTAACTTAATGGTTTGACACGATTTTTCATTAGCCTTGACCATTAGTGTCAAGTCATCAGCAAAAAATAAATGAGAGAATTAGGGCTTTTTCCTCCTATAGTGATAGGATCCCAATTGCAAGTATCAACTTGGTTTTTAATATACCTAGATAGCATTTCTAAACAAAGGATGAATATATAGGGTGATATAGGATCACCTTGTCTAATTCCCTTACTAGGTTCGAAAAATGTTGTGATAGAGCCATTCACAAGAATTGCAATTGAGCTTGATGAAATACAACTAAGGAGTAGCTTTGAGAATTTTGGAGGAAAATTAAAATATCTAAGTGTGCGGTAGACAAAGGACCATTCTATACGGTCAAAGGCCTTTTCCAAATCATAATTTTTAAGATCATATGGACTTGCTTGCCCTTAATTTTTTTTAGGTTAGAAATTAATTCTTGAATTATAATAGCATTATCCGAGGCTCTTCTATTTTTCATGAAACTAGCTTGGAAGGGAGTTATAATTTTGTCTAGGAAAGGCTTGAGTCGATTTGCAAGAATTTTGGTAATTATCTTGTAAATAGTGTTACAAAGGCCAATAGGTCTAAAATTCTTAATATTGTTTGCATTAGGCATTTTGGGGATTAGGCAGAGATAAGTTTTATTAATTTCCTTAGGAATTTCTTGCCTTCTAAAAATATCATGACAAAGACTCGTAACTGATTGCCCAATGATGTTCCAGTACTTATGATAAAAAAAAAGGGTGAAGTCCATCTGGCCCAGGACTTCTCAAGGTTTGAAAGAAAAAATAGCATTTTTGATCTCACTATCTAGAAGTGGGTTGTCTAGTGAATCAAGCTCTATTCTAGGATGACTAGAATGATTTATCTCTATGTTATTCCAAGGTGTGCATGGGACATGATCAACTTATGGTCATTGATCCAATTTCCAGCCTCATCCTTGAAGTAAGTAATTTTGTTTTTTCTTCTTCTGCTAGAGGCAGATATGTAGAAGAATTTCGTATTTGCATCCCATTCATTTAACCACATTATTCTAGATCTCAATTTTCAGTAATCCTCTTCAATCTTAAGAATGTCATTATAGTCTTTTCTTAAGATTACATTCTAGGGTTTGGAGGAAAGAGCTATGAATATAGTTCCTAGAATTTTGAATACCTTGGAGTCTTGTTATTAATTTCCTTTTTTTCCCATTATATCTCCAAAAGTCTTATCTTTCCAAGGCTTAATACTATTTATAAAGGTTTTGCTGGCACAAATATAATCAGCACCATGCCAATTTTCTTTTAACAAGAGCTTGGAAATCCGGGTGTCTACACCAATAAATCTCTAAACGGAAGGGTTGTATATGCCCTTATCTATTTCTAGGAATTAGTTCTACTAAAATAGGATTATTGTCGGAGTAGGTTTTGGGCAAATGAATTATAGAGTAGTTTGGAAATAGTTCACACCATTCTTCATTTTCTAGTGCTTTGTTCAATCTTTCTACTATTAGACCTTTGTTTCTATGCCTATAGTTTGATGAGATGTGGTAAAAATATTACTAAAGTAGTTTAAAACATGGGACATGATCAACTTATGGTCATTGATCCAATTTCCAGCCTCATCTTTGAAGTAAGTAATTTTATTTTTTCTTCTTCTGCTAGAGGCAAATATGTGGAAGAATTTCGTATTTGCATCTCCTTCATTTAACCACATTATTCTAGATCTCAATTTTCAGTAATCCTCTTCAATCTTAAGAATATCATTATAGTCTTTTTTAAGATTACATTCTAGGGTTTGGAGGAAAGAGCTATGAATATAGTTCCTAGAATTTTGAATACCTTGGAGTCTTGCTATTAATTTCCTTTTTTTCTATTATATCTCCAAAAGTCTTATCTTTCCAAGGCTTAATACTATTTATAAAGGTTTTGCTGGCACAAATATAATCAGTACCATGCCAATTCATTTTTAACAAGAGCTTGGGAAATCCGGGTGTCTACACCAATAAGTCTCTAAACGGAAAGGTTGTATATGCCCTTGTCTATTTCTAAGAATTAGTTCTACTAAAATAGGATTATGGTCGGAGTAGGTTTTGGACAAATGAATTATAAAGTAGTTTGGAAATAGTTTACACCATTCTTTATTTCCTAGTGCTTTGTCCAATCTTTTCATTATTAGACCTTTGTTTCTATGCCTATGGTTTGACCAAGTGTATTTACACCCTTTGTAACCCAAATCCATGAGGTTACACTTACACATTTTTGATAATAGATAGTCTGCCCTATTGTCATTTATAGGTCTCCCCCCAAATTTTTTATTTGATCCTAAGATATCATTGAAATCACCTCCTATTATCCAAGGGCTTTTATAGCTATTAGAAATATTTTCTAAATTATCCCACATAATATTCCTATATTGGTAATTAGTGATAGCATAAATAGAAGAAAATAACCAAGTTTTGTGTATGGGCAGTACCTCAATTGTAGCATGAATCTCCTGGTTCCTACGAATGAAGTTATGGACAGTGACCACCTCATGGTTCCACATAACTACCATGCTACCTGACTGGCCTTCCGCTGGTACTTCTACCAGCTCCGAGAACCCAAAATCATCAAGCATTTGTTCATGGTTTATCATCCTAGTTTCTAGCAAGGTTACCATGCAGGGCTTGTGAGTATCTATAATCTCCCTAAGGTTTCTTCTAAAATTATCATTGTTCCCCCCTCGTACATTCCAGATGATAAAATTAGTTGGACGATTCATTGATTGATTTAGATTCACATTCACTGGTTCCCCATTCTCCCTCACCCCTCCCAGAAAAACAGGGTTCCTTCGTCGAGATGGCACTAGGATCATAGCTCTGTTGCCCACTGTTGGATCCTGGGGTGGCCTGATATCCATCGAGCACTTGTAAAGTGCTAGGGGACAGTTGAGCACGTGCCTCTTCTCTTGCATCTCCGTGAAGAGATACACTTTTACCCCGTCTAGATTTGAGAATTCTAGGACTTGCTCTGGAAAATGACACGGGAAAATAACAACAATAATACTGCAATAATATTTGTGAGCGAAAATGCACAAATTGGCTTGAGTCGTACTGGGCACTGTCCTAAGAAACTATTTCAACAATGTGAAATGTTTCCCCAGGATTAAATAAGCCCATCTCTATTTATTTAGAGGATACAGGAATCAGTAAAATTAAATAATAAATCCAGCAAGTTGGAAGAGAAAGAAGCAACTAATATCTTATGCCAATTAAAATATTATAGAAGAAGAAATTAGAAGGAGAAGGACGTATAGGAGGGAAAGAAGATAGAAGAATTTCTTCTTTTACTAATGATTACTAATGATGAGCTCTTCTTAGTTTTTGGATGATGGAAGAATGATGGTCTAATCATGGATATATATAGGCCCAAGGAAAGTTTCCGCACAAGACAAGTATTTTACTTACTTGTCAAATTTCCTTCATGCAAGATGCTAAAACATCTCATGCAAAATGCCACTTGGCTTAGTAAGGTCATTTGTCACACAATCTTCTAAACCTATGCCACATGTAAAAAGTCTTTTAATACATTACCAACAATTATCAACAATCCCCCACATCAAAAGACCTTTTTTTAGGAATACGGAGTAGAAATAATTAGAAGTTAATTATATTTTGTTTAACGATCCTCCTACTGATATTCTTGCTGATAGTTCTAATGCTGCTAATATTGTTATTGTTGATGATGCTGTTAAGAAGAAATTCGAAAAAAATAATAAAACAGTGAAAGGGCATCTGCTTAACCATATGACTAACCCTCTCTTTGATTTGTTGGGTGAACTTATTTGACAAATAACTTAGCAGAGGAACTGTGCCAATACACCCCTCAGTTTGGAACTTAATGTTTATCATTTGCTTTTGTAAATTTTCCTTATTTTTCTTAATCAATGCAAGTATTTTACCACGTGGAAGAAAATGGAAGACTAAAAAACGAGCTAACAATGATTGTAGCGAACCCTATAATGTATTTGTAAAATCTTCTTTTGCTTGTATATGTAATTATTTTAATTAAGTGGAAACCTTAATGATGATGGTTACTGCATAATTATTTATATTACTCAAATATTTAGATAATTAGTTAAAATATTGGTCATATAAATATTAGTGTAATGAACTAAATGTACTAAAAATGCTTTTTGGTTTTACCCCTTATATTTGGTTTTCCTTCTTCATTATAAAATGGAAATAAAATAGAAATATGAGTTTAATTGACACGTTGAGTATGAAAACCCTATAAATATTTTATACATTTTACCCATTGTCTATCCATATGCATTAACAAAACACTAATAATTTTGAACATTAATATATTTTCTTCCTAAAGTTAAATTAAATAAAAAATAATTGTAGTGCTTATCTATATCTATCTATCTATATTATTATAAAAGGATGAATACAATGTCGTTTTACAAAAATAATCTTATAATATTAAACATAATAACTCATAATAAAAGGACATAACCACAATTCTAGATATTAACCTTATAATCCTATTAGTTTTAGGACATAATACTAAACGTTAGGAATCTTACATGATTACCTTCAGTAATCCTATTAGTATAATTACTTTCGGGCGGTCTTATTCATATAAAATTGAACAAGTAAATATCTTTAGCCATGCAATCCTATTACTTTTAGGATATCTTCTTATTACTGATTTAATTCGAGAACGTATTATAACATCATATTACTAATTTAATTTAAGAATGTATTATATTGTCCAAATCCATTTAGAAAAAGGAGAGCCTATTTTATTATAAAAGCATAAATACAATATTAACATACCAAAATAGCCCTAAATTATTAAGCTGAAGAACTCATAGGGAAAGAACATAACATATTAAATGGACTGCATAAAGGGTTAAAATTGAGAAAAAAAATACCCCCATAATAATATAGTTTTATATTATATTTGAGCTATTTTCCTACTCAAATAATATTTTTTTATCAGTTTTTTGTGTAATATTGAAAAATACTCAATTATTAAACAACTAAGAAAATATTTAAGAATATAAATGTGTGAGAAAGAGAAAAAAATGGTTGGTAAGAGTCAATACCACTAATGATTCTACAAACATAAAGATCTAAAAGTGAAATGTCATATCAATCTTTTACTCTTTGAAAATAAAATTTATAGTGGATAAAATTATAATTAAGATTAAACATTCGAAACAAGAGATGAACTAATATTAAGATCTGAATTAACATAGAATAAATTATTTTTTATGTTAAGACCAAATAATTAAATCTTTTAATTAATTATTTAGCAACGAATCCAATTCAATTATTTTTTTAAATTCATTATATGAGTATAATTCTTATTCAAGTTTAAAATAAATCTTAGGATACATAAATTTATTCCATAAAAAAGCTTAGAACACAAAGTAAAAAGGTTAGTATATTATTAAGAATCAAAATGTTATACATGTGATTAAAGAAACACAATCAAAGCTAAATCTTAATAAAAAACAAGCTTTCAAGACTATTATAAAGAGTCAACTCTGGTATAATGGATTATTCTTTGTAGATGCCTCCGGCGGAATCGGAATAATATTTCTATGTCATGCATTACATGCAAATATCTTATCAAGAGGCATGACATTGTTAGCAATTGTCACACCTCCTTTTTTCCGAGGGGATAGGGAGTTTTTCTAATTAAAGTGACATTATCGAATTGGGATTATTATTTTTATCAGAGTCGCCACTTGAGATAATTTAGGGTGTCCCAAGTCACCGATTTATTTTAAATCCCAATATCGAGGAAGTTTGACTCCATTTTTAAAGTCTGCGAACACAGAAGACCGGGTAAGGAATTCTGTTAACTCGGGAGAAGGTGTTAGGCACTCCCGAGTTTCGTGATTTTAGCACGGTCGCTTAACTATTAATAATTGGCCCAATTATCTTATTAATTACATATTTAGAACCTATTGGGCATTTTTAGCTTTTAACCACTTTTAGTATTTATGGCATTATTTCTGGAACAAGTCACAATATTGTACACTTATCGTTTTGGTACACGTTGCAAACCGCGCCACATGAAATGCACCCGCGATTTATGACATATTTATTTTTATTATTATTCGAAGTTATGGTCGGGTCACATGAAATGCACACCCAAATTTGGATTTACGGTTTTTGTACACATTGCGAATCGCGCCACGTGAAATGCACCCGCGATTCACAACATGTTAATTCTTATTATTGTTTGAAATTATAAGGTCGAGTCACGTGAAACGCACACTCCAATGAGATTTACGTATCGTGACCATGCCACGGGAACCGTACCCATAATCACGATTAATTATTATTCGCGCCTAAAGCAAGCTATGAATGTTCATAATTATTTTCCTAAGTTTCGGATTATCATGAGGCTTAAGAGTCATACATTCTTCTGACTTAACACCACTCATGGCCTATTCTTATTCCTTGCCAAGAAAGAAACAACTCCAATTTTTCCATCTATCCAATTGGGAAAAGGCTTAAAATTGCCCTCGTGGTCTTCGAAATGGCTTATCTGTACCCTCCGTTTGAAAATGAGGTCACATGTAACCTTGCCGTTAAACAAGTGGTCCACTGATACCCTTCTCGACTAACGGCTCCGTTTTGGGCCCTTTGTTTTTCCTCGAAAAATCCACATCACAACACGTGTCCTCTAAAACCACCCTCAATTTTGTTTTACATGCCCTCTCACTTATTTTACCCACCTTTCCCACTCCCTTTACCCTATCCGCATCAGACCCCAACAATACTTCACCACAAAAATTACCATTCATTAGTCTTTCATTTTTGTCGAAGCAGAGTTACTTTCAATGGCGGAGCCATATTGAACCAAAGGGTGTCAAGTGATACCCCTTCGCCGAAAAATTACACTATATTGCTAGATAATATTTTTTATTTTATATATATTTGTTATACGTTGACTCCCTTTGATTTTTCGATATATCTAATTATTTATATTTTGACACTCCTTGATGAAAATTCGGGCTCCAGCACTGGTTACTTTATCTTAATAATTAATGAGACCTAAATATTTGCAAGTGAAATTGCATGTAATATAATTCAATGAGGCATAATGGACGTAAATGTGGGTGGGTGGGTGGGTGGGTGGGTTTGGGCAGAGAGGGTGACCGTTGGCGGTGTTGGATTTAGCTTTTATAATCAAAGCGTACTATCACACCATTCCTCGCCATCTAGAAGAACGTAAGATTGAGAACAACGCAATCATCATTTACATGTCGACCATATATTTTTTTATTGGGTTAAATTTTATACTACATATTACTTTTGTACTTTCTAAATTCTTCGATTACTAATGAATTTAGACATGGTAATAAATTTTAACAACACAATCATCATCTATGTATTACTACTGAATGATAATTTTTGTGGTGAAGTATTGCTTGAGGTCTGATGCGGATGGGCTAAAGGGGGTGGGAAAGGTGGGTAAAATAAGTGAGGGGGCATGTAAAAAATAATTGAGGATGGTTTTGGAGAACACGTGTCGTGATGTGAATTTTTCGAGGAAAAATAAAGGGCCCAAAACGGAGCCGTTAGTCGAGAAGGGTATCAGTGGACCACTTGTTTAACGGCAAGGTTACACGTGACCTCATTTTCAAACGGAGGGTACAAATAAGCCATTTCGAAGACCACGAGGGCAATTTTGAGCTTTTTTCCTATCCAATTTAATAACTCACTAAAGTCACCACTTTAACATGCTAAAACAAAGGCAACGTAACCATATAAGTAAGAAAACTAAAACAAAGTCCATAGCGTATTTAACAGAAATCATCTAGCCAAACTCTCATGTATTCAAACGAATTAATCTTTAAAACCAATATATAACCCAAATGATACGCAATCAATACACGATTAATACGAAAGAGATCAAGTATTTTTCATAGAGCAAATGAAATTCGTCACGAGCAAATAGAAACACTAATATATCAACACAAGTGTATACTTAAAATGTTAACAAATACTGAGAAAAATGGATTCGAATGGACCTTTATATTGATGAATAAAGTTGAAAATTTGCAACTCAATCGGAATAACAAAGCAACAATCGTTGGACTGAAACGTCGAAATTGCGAATCGGAACCTCGAATCGGCACCAAAAAACTCGAAACCCTTCAATTAAACTCCGTCGGATTTCATGGTTTCGAAATCAAAAATCAAAAGAAGAAGCTAAAATCTGTTCCGGCGGGATGAGCTGTGAGCGTAGCAGTCATCGGATGTTTCACCATTTTGTGAGTCCTTTCCTGTGTGATGGAAAAGTAACGAGAAAGAGGATAGAAAATTGGCAGACTTGGATCAATTTTCTAGTTTATGAGTGTGCTTGAACCTTAAGACCTTTACACTGACGAAACAAATATCAACATTTTCAAATTCAACAACTGGACAAAGCCATGAACTGGAATCTTTCAAAAGATCAGGTTGGAGGATAATGTGGGGTGTTGCTCTCTTTCTCTTAGGGGTGTGGGCGGGCTGGAATTTTCAAGGGGAGGTCGTGGGTGAAGCCTTATCTTAGGATTCCGTTCTTCTTTTGTCCGTCCCTTATCTGTTTCTTTTTTGTTTTTGAAATGAGAATGATCGATCCCTTTTCAATCAAGGGAAATGGCTGCCATCTTTTTGGGGTGTAGGAAATTTGGATTGAAGGGTGGTGTTGCAGTGTGAAAAACGGCTGATGGAGTTCTTAGGGTCCGGGAGATATTTAGGTGTAGGTATAGAGATTAATTGATAGCCAAAAAAAAACTGTGTATGGCATGTGAGTTTTTAGGGAGAGTATGTGGATTTGTTACAAAAGATAAGGAAGAATCTTGTCATATGGAAATGACTCATTGACTCTTGCTTTAATTAATATATATATATATATATATATATATATATATATATATATATATATATTATTTTTTTATTTTTTTTTAAGAATAAAAAATAAAAATACTAGCAAAATATTTCAAAATCAAGAACATATAATAATTTTTTTGTGATTTTTAATTTTCTTAAATAAAATCTACTAAAAATGAAATAAATGTTAAAATATGTAGATTAAACTTAAATTTATTTACATACTAAAATGTGTTGAAAATCCCAAGTATGGTAAAAAATTAGGTGCTCATAACTGCCCCTCTTTTCTTGGAAACATGAAGAGTTTTCACTCAAAGACAAAGTGAGCCGTGTGACTAATTTTTGACCAAATCTTTATTCAAAAGAGAAAATAAACAAAGAAAAAAGTGCAACCGAGTCTTGGTTTTGGACGACCTACATATCCCGGGTCATAAGGGAATCAGGTTGCGTGTAGTTCAATGAGAATGATGGAATGATGAGTATGTGGAGAGAATGAGGGAGTCGAGTGAGGTCCCGTTCGAGGCTCCGGTCCGTGGTCCTATTATTACATCAAAATCAAAATTTAAAGGAACTAAACAAACCTATCAGCTATGAGTTACAAGATTCATATCTAGAAGTCTTCTGAAGCTTGATCTTGAGTTTTGAATGGTGCTTCATGCAGACTTTTGATTTGAACCTTGATGCTTGCTAGCTGCAGGTGCTAGTTCATTCTTCTTCAGCTTTTCGGATCACGACGGGTGTGACGACCCGACAGGTCGTTTTGAGTATCTGCCCTTTGCTCGGTATTTTGAGGGCTCGAGTATCTCCGTGTTATATTATGGGACTTGTTGGTATATTAGTACGTGGTCCCGAGGGGCTCGGGTGAGTTTCGGATAGGTTTGGGTTGTGTTGCGCTCGTTTTTTTATTTTTCGACGTTGTTTCTTCAAGCATAAATGGTACTACATTAAGCAAATTAGTTCTAATTTTTTCTTTTATTAAATTATTAGATCCGTATCGTAATTACAGAGCCATAAAAAAAAAGAATCGTCGAATTTGGACATCGTATGAGTTTATGGTCATTTTACTAATAATTGGGTTGCCAGATTTTTTTTCAAATTAATTACGAAATTGCAACTGACTTCGTATTTAAAAATCTGTATTATTTTCAAATATTAAAACTAACATATCTCCTTCAATATAAGGTCAAATGGAGTGATTCAAGAGTCTAACTTGACTAGAATTTCATAAGGAATCCATTGGAGGTATCAAAAGTAAGTTTCGAGATCATTTGGCACAAGAAGCGAGGCAGAACAGTGTTAAAACGATAGTTTTGTTCATTTATCATATTTTGAGTTGGGGAGCTCGGAATTGGGCAATATTTGAGGCGATTTACACCATATAAATTGGGGTAAGTGTTCTCTACTCAGTTTTAGTTATATTTCATGAATCTATCTTCGATTTTAGCTTTTGGTGGATGAATTTTAGAGAGGAAATTGAGAATTTTGGCCTAAAGTTTCATAATATAAATTTTTGAGTTTTGAACATCGATTTGGAGTCGGAATTGAGTGAAACTAGTATGGTTGGACTCGTAATTGAATGGGTTATCAAATTTTATAAATTTTGTCGGGTTCCGAGGCGTGGGCCCGGGTGTGATTTTTGGCCGGATTTGGGATTTGATTTAGGATTCGATCTTTATCATTTGAAATTATTTCCTTGGGCTTTATTTGATGTATTTGAGTTGCTTTTGGCTAGTTTTGAGACGTTCGGAGGTCACTACGTGCGTGGTGGTATTTTTGGAGCATCGCTTGGCTTGCTCAGTATTGTAATTGACTTGTTCGAGGTAAGTGTTTTGCCTAACTTTGTTGAGGAAATTTTTCCTCTTATTTGTCATTATTTACTACCTGCGGGGGTGATACATATATGAGGTGACGAGCATATATATATATATATACCAGGGTTAATCATGCTTGGGGGTGGATTATGTTACATTTATATTTGTAGAATTTTGTGACATCTTGCTTCATGCCTCACTTGACTTCTAGATATTAAGAACCTAGTATTAAATGTTAGAATTGAGACTTAGTCTATTATAACTTGATCAAATTTGATGAAACTTTGAGAATACATTGATGTGTCTAATTCGGTCATCTCTATGCATAAACATTAATACATTGTTACGACCGATATTTTGAGATGCTAGATTCCATACTTGTACTGTTGATAAATTGTGGGATTTGTGGAAGTACTTGAATTATGTGTTCCTTGAGGGTTCATTGAATCATTGTTGGCTTGGAAATCAGTGATTGAGAATTTGTTTGGAATATTCGTTTGGACACTCTCCTCGATGTTATTTATACTTCCTGCCTTGCTATTTTATTGATATTCATATGCTTGGTAAGGAAGAGTATAAAGCACGAAGGGTGATGCCGTACCATTTTATATTCATTATCATGTGAGGAAGAGTGTAAAGCACGAAGGGTGATGCCGTGCCATTTTATATTCATTATCATATGAGGAAGAGTGTAAAGCACGAAGGGTGATGCCGTGCCATTTCATATACATTATCATGTGAGGGAAGAGTGTAAAGCACGAAGGGTGATACCGTGCCATATCATGTGAGAGTAAAAGCACGAAGGGTGATACCGTGCCATTTTATTTATATTGTTATGCTTTTAATATTGTGAGGTCATGGCACGAAGAGTATTTCCGTGCAGGTGAGGATGAGGGACATGCATTATGATGTGATATCTGTTTTCCGTGTATACATTTCCGCCTTTACCTTGAGCTGTTATTGTCGAAATTATATATTTTGTATGATATGTTGTTATTGTCCCGTACTTGACCTCTATCTCAATTGTTGTTGCGTTGTCCATGTCTTTTACTTGCTTAACATGCCTATGCCATGCCTATTTCCTGCTTTTAAAATTATACTCGTGTCATACCTATTCCGTCACACTCTTGTTTAAGTATTCCGCCATGCTAGTCATTCACGCCCTTACTTGTTAACTTGTAAAGATCATGTGTTTCCTTCTTATTTGTCATATTTGTTCTTAGGCCTCCAATATTCTAGTTAATTGACTGCTTTCCGTTTAGTTCTTTACTATTGCCCACATGTATATCCTTGTCCATTGTTGTTACTCGCGTATTTCCTACTTTGTAATTCCTATTATCGTGTTTCTGTCATATGGTTGGTTCTGTTATACGTACATTTGGAAGGATGAGTTGAACGCATGAAGGGTGTTGCCGTGCTAATTGATTTATTACATAAATTTATTTATATATGGTGAGGATGAGATAGAAGCACGAGGGGTGTTACCGTGCCATGTGACTTGATATCTTGGATACACTTCTTATACCAGGAAAGATTGTAAATCTTCTACTGTAATTCCTGCTAGTAATTGTTGACTGTCTCACAGAGTTGTATACGGTACTTTTGTCTATTATGTTTTGAACTGCCTATACTGTTAGTCTAATGTACATGTTATAACAAATAACATCTTTCAACTAAAAGCCTCGTCACTACTTCGACGAGGTTAGACAAAATACTTACCAGTACATGGGGTCGGTTGTACTGATACTGCACTTCTGCACATTGCGTGCAGATTTTGGAGCGAAGCTGCTGGTGACATCGGATTCTGATTCGGAAAATATTCGTGCGTTTGGATATAGCTGCCACTTGTCCATGGTAGCTTAGGTTATTTGCTAATCTTCTTATGTAACATTCAAGCATAACGTGTATTTATTTGTATAAGTTTTGAAATTCCAAATCTTAGAAGCTCGTGATTCGTACTACCAAGTCTTGGGTCAATTTTTAAATGTTCAGCTAATTCTTTACTATTTTTCTATAATCTCTTTTGGATTGTATTTTCTGTTAGTTGGCTTACCTAGCGGATCGTCTTAGGTGCCATTACGACTAGTGATTTTTGAGTCGTGACAACGGGACATGCAAAGCTCGTGACTCCAGCCAAGTCTTGAGCAGTTCACATCTTTCTTCTGCTTCTGCATTTTGGATTCACTTCTCTCTTTTTTTTGATTGAGACTTCCACTTTTGGTTATATCGAACCCTGTGCCTCGAGGTAAAACCTGCTCAGACACCAAAACAAACAAACGAACGAAATTTTTCTGCCCCAATTTTCACTAGAAAATTCCATGAGTTATTGGTAACAAAACTCTATACTACTTCATTATTGGAAGAAATAAAAGGTCGGGATTGGTGTACCCTGGAAAAATGAAGACTAGGGAATGGAGACCCTATGTCTAAAATTCAAGCAACTAGGGAGTGGAGACTCTATGTTGGAAAAGCAGACTAGGGAGTGGAGACCCTATGTCTAAAAAAAGCATCAACTAGGGAGTAGATACCCTATGTTAGAAAAGCGACTAGGGAGTGGAGACCCTATGTCTAAAATAAAATCAACTTGGGAGTGGAGACCCTATGTTGGAAAATGAGACTATTGAATTGTGGACCCTATGCTATGAAGATTTTGTTTTTTTTTTATGAGAAAAATCAAATTCATTCTTTTTTTTCTTTTTCTTTTATTTTGTTTTGATTTGTTATTTTTTTTGTTTTTTTTGTGAGAATCATTCTTTTAAACAAATTGCCCCAACGCTTATTTTCTGAGGGCATGAACAAATGAACCTTTTTAAAAAAAAAAAAAACTAGACTTCCTTTTTTTTTTTAATTATCCTAGGAGAAAATTCATTAGACTAGGTTTTTTTTTATATCTTAGGAGAAAATTTCATCAGACTAAGACGTTTATCCTAGAGAAAATTCATCAGACTAGGACTTTTTATTTATTCATCTTAGGAGAAAGATTCATCAGACTAAGATTTCTATTCTAGGAGAAAGTTCATCAGACTAGGTCTTCTATCTTAGGAGAAATATTCATCAGACTAAAATTTTGATTCTAGGAGAAAATTCATCAGACTAGGTCCTTTTTTTTGTTATCTTAGGAGAAATATTCATCGGACTAAGATTTCTATCCTAGGAAAAAGTTCATTAGACTAGGTCTTCTATCTTAGGAGAAAGATTCATCAAACTAAGATTTCTATCCTAGGAGAAAATTCATCATACTAGGTCCTCTTTTTTTTTTTTAATTATCTTAGGAGAAAGATTCATCAGACTAAGATTTCTATCCTAGGAGAAAATTCATCAGACTAGGTTTTCTATCTTAGGAGAAAAATTCATCAGACTAAGACTTCGATCCTAGGAAAAAGTTCATCAGACTAGGTTTTTTGTTATCTTAGGAGAAAGATTCATCAGACTAAGATTTCTATCCTAGGAGAAAAATTCATCAGACTAGGTTTTCTATCTTAGGAGAAAATTTCATTAGACTAAGATTTTGATCCTAGGAGAAAGTTCATCAGACTAGGTCACTCACTTTTTTTTGTTATCTTAGGAGAAAGATTCATCAGACTAAGATTTCTATCCTAGGAGAAAATTCATCAGACTAAGTTTTCTATCTTAGGAGAAAAATTCATCAGACTAAGAAAATTTTGTCAGTTTTGAACGTGGTGGTCGGCTTGTGGCCTTGAGTCTTGGACAACTTGGCTTTTGCTCAATCAGCTTGAGCCAGTTTCAAGAGACTTTTGCTCTGCATCAACTCTGATTGTTTCACACCCAAGACCATTTGTATTTGTGGCTTAATCAGCCTTATCCCAATTGGAGATCTTTACTTAGGTGGCCTTTTCTGATATCTTGAATACTTCCTGCTTTTTGAGCAATTTGTCTGTCAGAGAGAATCACAACTGGTAAGTGTCTTTTGCATGATGTGCACACTTCATAGTTCTTGTTCAGTACTACAGAGAGCCCCTGATTAACCTCGAGGTTATCTTTGCTTGCTTTAGCCAAGTAGGCTGACAAGGGTCTTTTGGGGGAAGCGTTTGCATGAATCCTCAAGGCATGTTGACTGTAACACCTGGCTGCTAGCCAAATTTACTTTGTGCAACTGAAAAGCTGGTAGAAGATTTTGAAATCTTTTCTTGCTTGTTTTGACAAGGACTGGCTCAGAGTGAAGGGACACAATGATGCAAAGAAATAATATTAACAAGAAATGCCCCTGTCGGGAAGGACAGGGAAGAGGTTTCTTTTTCAATAACTAACCTTAATGATCATGACATGCATTTTGGACTTAATGGCCGATCTATCAAACTGATCCAATTTTCCCTTTTACCATTCTTATGACCTTTGAAGTCGTGCTTGTTCATGCCAATTCTTTGCATCAGCTTCACGACTCACCTTCGACTACTGGTGCCCCGAGGGGTTTTCACAACAAATCTCTCTCATATATTTTCTCTACTTATCATCGCCTTACAGTGCCCGTGAGAGTTTTCACTAGTAAGACTCTATCATTTTTCTTTTTTCTTTTTTTTTTCTTTTGTGAGCAACTTGACAGTGTTCTACGTCGTGTGACAACTGTTGCTCATTGCATGCATCTCTTGGCATTCTTGAAGGCTGATCAGGAGGCCTTTATTTGGAAGGGTATTGGATATGGTTGGAAAGAAGGGACGGCATAAAGGCTCAAAGTAGACTCAAAATAAGGGGTTGTAAACTTACAACTCTTGGGATCAACTCTTTCAAAAGTGAAATAAATCTTTGCCCCGGTTTCAAATATTTGGGATTTTTGGATTTTTTTTTTTGAATTCTTATTTGGTTAGATCGAACTGTGTAAGGCTGCCTACGTATCCTTTTTAAAGGGAATCAGGTATAACGTAGTTCAAATATCTGACCTAACTATTTTTTTTCATCTTTTTTTCTTTTCCTTTGTCTTTTTTTTTTCTTTTTTTTTTTTCATTTTTTCTTTTTTTAAAATTGTCCCAACTCTTATTTCCTAAGGGCATGCAACTTTGACTTTTTTTTTTTGCTTTTTGTTTTCACTTGAACTCTAGAGTTGCCCTAGTTTGTACTTTGGGAGGATGGACTTTTCTTTTTATTTTTTTTTTTGTATTTCATTATTTTTTCTTGGACTTTTGTCTCTAAACATGATTCCAAAAGAGGGTGGTCAAAGAAAATAACACAGGCTCAAAAGAGATAACAAAGGGTATAAAGTATTTGGGTAGTAGAAAAAAGGGCCTCCTCGCCTCGAGAATGCCAATTATAGAATCCTTTTGTGATTACAGCATTGATGAGCATGTCTATCTTCTTGGTGTGTCGTGGTCGAAGAACATTTTCCATCTTTTAATCTCAAGCTTTCCACCAAACTTCAATTAGTTCTTCCTCAAACCTGATCTTCACAATGATTTGAAGGTGAATTTTACTCGAGCTTCATTCCAAAGTGTTTCAACTCTTTATTCATCCTCAAAAATGTCTTTTTCTCAGTTACCCAATCCAAAATTAAATCAATTTTCTAAGATCTGACCAAAAATTATGCATGCATGTCATGTCATTAGAACTAGCGGGAAAAGAAATAAGCATGGAATGACACAAAAGGACAAACTGCATTTCATTAAGTAAACAACAAGACAAACAACCTAAGACCCGAGTTACAACCCTAAAATAAACCTGATAATGAAAATAGCAACAAAACAGACAGACAAGACTCACACAAACAGAATAGATGGATAGAAGGGTTTGACTCAATAAAATAAATAAAATATGGATCACAACCCTGAAATAACCCAGATAATAAAAAAAATATCAAAACAAGCTACCAAGATTCCTTCCTGGTGAGGAGGGAATGACTTTTCAATTGCTAAAGTTGACATTTAGCCACAAATTTGCTCATCAGAATCACCATGGCCTTCTTCAATATCAGTCGGCAAGTTTCTAAGAGGATTCTCATACTCCATGTCACCACGCATTATCCCCACAAAGTGTACATCATCATGTGGAGGTAAAGGATTCTGTGTGATATTCTGGGTGTCACTGTCTTGGATCACAATCAGTTTTTCCTGGATCATTCTTTCTATTTTTCTTTTCAAATCCCGACAGCTTTTAACATTGTGCCCCTGGGCATTGGAATGGTATTCACATCTTTTAGAAGGGTCAAAGCTTCTTGCACGTGGGTCCACATAATTTGGAGGAATAGGTGCAATCATGTCATAATACTTTAATCTCTCAAACAAGCTTGCATAAGACTCTCCTATTGGTGTGAAATTATTTTTCAACCTTTGTTCCCCTCTATACCCCTGGCTTGGATGTGGGTTATAGGGCACTTAAAAATTTTGTGGAGGCTGGTGGAGATTTTGCGGTGCTGGTGTTCGCCTTCTGGGGTGCCTTGGTGGCTGGACAACATACTGAGGTGGAGCAACAAAATATTATGGATCCTAAGGTGGATAGTAGTGCTCAGGGGAGTCATGGGAAACCTGATGAAGCTGCTCATACCTTCGAGATGTTCTCCTAGGACCTCTTCTTGACCCTGTTGTCATCATGGTTTCTTCATTCTTCTCGTTCATGTCACTAAAATTACCTGATTCAATTTGAACAACCTGAGTTGCAGCTTTGAGATCTGCTTGACTTATAATTCTGCCTGTATTAAGGCCATTCTTTAACATTTCTCCCATTTTGATTGCTTCCGATAAGGATTTACCAACTGCGGACATCATATTTTAAAAATAATCTGGCTCTTGAGCCTGAAGGAAGACAGTGATTAGCTCGTGGTCATCCATGGGTGGCTTAACTCTAGCCGCTTGCTCTCTCCATTTAATGGTATATTCCCTGAAACTTTCAGTTGGTTTCTTCTTCAGGTTTGAAAGGGAATTGCGGTCTGGAGCGATGTCGATGTTGTATTGGAACTGTTTAACAAAGGCTCGAGCCATGTCATCCCAAACATGCCAGTGAGAGGTGTCTTGATCCATAAACCATTCGGAGGCTATTCCCGGAAGGCTTTCCCCAAAATAAGCTATTAGCAATTCTTCATTTCTTCCTGCACCTCTTAGCCGATTGCAATACCTTTTCAGGTGGGATATGGGGTCTCTATTTCCATCATACTTTTCAAATTTGGGAGTCTTTAAACCAAATGGCAAACGAACATCGGGGAACATACATAGATCCTTGAAGGCAATACTCTTATGACTTGCTAAACCCTGCATGTTTTTCAACTGTTATTCTAGCTTTTCAGTCTTTGGGTCATTTCTTCCTATGCCATCTTTCGGGAAGGCTTCTCAATCTTTGTAGGAAGATCAAATAGGTACGAGTGGTACTTAGGAGAGTGGTACTATTCTTACTGGTAGCAAATAGTGACTCATGACTTTTCTTCTGTACCGATGTTAGCTGTGGGATAGTGAAGACGGGAATAACATCAGCGGTTGCTTCATTGGTTGTCCATGGCACACTTTGGGAGCGCGCAACAGAAGTTTCAGCCATAGTTGTACAGTTAGGATAAAGACTAAATCCAGATGGATAAGATTGATCAGACAATGGGACCGGAGTAGTAGTAGCCGAGATGGGTGTGACCTCTGGGAAAACATGAGAAAGGGGTGGTCCTTGACCATTGGCCCATGCCTGACACATTTCAGTCCTTTGCTGTTTCAGTATTCTATTTTCCTCAATCATAGTAGACTCTTATTGAACCCTCTTACCCCGAGTCTCTTGACCACTCGTAACAACCTCGATGTCAGTTGCCATTAGCATTTTTCTCTTGGACCTTGTGAATTATAGGTGTGTTGCAGCTCACCACAAACCGACCGCCTCAAACTTTCTTCACAATTCAAAACAAAAGATACGTTATAATGGACTCAGTCGGTCCTTATTATTATCATTCTTCTTCTTCTTCTTCTTCTTCTTCTTCTTCTTTTTTTACTTTTTTTCAAAGTCATTTAATCGAACCCGATGTGAGTTGCCTACGTATCATATGGGAACATGAATCAAATCTTGCATAGTTCGGGAAGATCAGGAATAAAGTAAATAAACTAACTTTTTTTTTGAATTTTTTTATTTTAATTTTCGAAAGAAAGACTTATAAAGAAGAAAGAAAATATTTTTTTAATTTCGATTGTTTTTTGGGGAATTTTGAAAGAAAAACTTCTAAAGAAGAAAGAAAATATTTTTGGATTTTTGGACTTTTATGTTAAAATTATGAAAGAAAGACTTCTAAAGAAAAGATTTTTGAATCTTGAATTTTCTTTCCAATTTTCGAAAGAACAAATTCAAAGAAGAATGAAAATATTTTTGGATTTTTAAAAGAAATTAAAAGAAAATATTTTTGGATTTTTTTTTTATAATTGGGGTCTCAAAGAAAGACTTTTCTAAAGAAAGAAATAAAGGAAAATATTTTTGGATTTTTGAAAATTGGAGGCTGGAACCGATGAGGTTTACCTACGTATCTCACATCCGGTGAGAATTAGACCCGCGTAGTTCTGTCAGTTTTGACATAATTGAAAAACGCGATATTGACTCATTTTTTTGAAATTATTTTCTCTTTCTCCTTTCTTTCTTTCTTTTTTAAAAAAAAAAATTTGGCAGAGTTTCGAGGCATTTTCAAATATCGGGGTTTTCAGAACCGGATAAATTTCTATCCTACCTCACTCTTGGTTTTTCTATTGCTTTTCTTTCCTTATCCGGTCAACAAACAAGCCGAAATAAATAAATGCACACATAGCAGGTAAGATGCATCAGGATGGTCTTTTATTTCGGGTACACCTGTCCTAGACAGACCCAACCCCTGTGTTGAGTCCCCTAAGTCAAGTGCACGTGATGCGAACAAACGCACCTACTAGGGATCCGGCATGAGACTGTGTTATTCTAAGTTTAAATCCTGGGGTGTATTGTTCTAGACCTGGCTTACCTGAGCGGACAACTCGAGTCGGGGGGGCTGCGTATCAGAGGGGGGGCAGCGTACCGGGAATACAGAAGTTTCACCAGCTATACAACTTGTCCGAACCTCGTTCTAAAATTTGGATATGACTCTAATAGAAAAGAAGCCACGCGAAGCGCACGCTTCCCAGAAGATTTAGATGACTTAGAGAGAAGAAGGGTTTTGGTAACAGTTTATATACAGTTCATGGTAATATTAAAGCGGTAAAGAGCGGCAATTAGCACATTAAGCTCAAACACGTAAAAAATCAGATAATAAACATAGCCAAGTATCACAGTTATTCTAAGCTCTAGTTCTGAATCCTGAACAAAAGATTCTGGGTTCGATCCCCAGCAGAGTCGCCAGAGCTGTCACACCTCCTTTTTATCGAGGGAGATAGGGAATTTTTTCAATTAAAGTGACATTATCGAATTGGGATTATTATTTTTATCAGAGTCGCCACTTGGGATAATTTAGGGTGTCCCAAGTCACCGGTTTATTTTCAATCCCAATATCGAGGAAGTTTGACTCCGTTTTTAAAGTCAGCGAACACAGAAGACCGGGTAAAGAATTCTGTTAACTCGGGAGAAGGTATTCGGCACTCCCGAGTTTCGTGGTTTTAGCACGGTCACTTAACTATTAATAATTGACCTAATTATCTGATTAATTACATATTTAGAACCAATTGGGCATTTTTAGCTTTTAACCGCTTTTAGTATTTATGGCATTATTTCTGGAACAAGTCACGATGTCGTACACTTATCGTTTTGGTACACGTTGCAAACCGCGCCACATGAAATGCACCCGCGATTTACGACATGTTTATTTTTATTATAATTCGAAGTTATGATCGGGTCACATGAAATGCACACCCAAATTTAGATTTACGGTTTTTGTACACATTGCGAATCGCGCCACGTAAAACGCACCTGCGATTCAAAACATGTTAATTTTTATTATTGTTTGAAATTATAAGGTCGAATCACGTGAAATGCACACTCGAATGGGATTTACGTATCGTGACCATACCACGGGAACCGTACCCATAGTCACGATGAATTATTATTCGCGCCTAAAGCAAGCTACGGATGTTCATAATTATTTTCCTACGTTTCAGATTATCGTGAGGCTTAAGAGTCATACATTCTTCCGACTTAACACCACTCATGGCCTATTCTTATTCCTTGCCAAGAAAGAAACAACTCCAATTTTTTCATCTATCCAATTTAATAACTCACTTAAGTCACCACTTTAACATGCTAAAACAAAGGCAACGTAACCATATAAGTAAGAAAACTAAAACAAAGTCCATAGCGTATTTAACAGAAATCATCCAGCCAAACTCTCATGTATTCAAACGAATTAATCTTTAAAACCAATATATAACCCAAATGATACGCAATCAATACACGATTAATACGAAAGAGATCAAGTATTTTTCATAGAGCAAATGAAATTCGTCACGAGCAAATAGAAACACTAATATATCAACACAAGTGTATACTTAAAATGTTAACAAATACTGAGAAAAATGGATTCGAATGGACCTTTATATTGATGAATAAAGTTGAAAATTTGCAACTCAATCGGAATAACAAAGCAACAATCGTTGGACTGAAATGTCGAAATTGCGAATCGGAACCTCGAATCGGCACCAGAAAACTCGAAACCCTTCAATTAAACTCCGTCGGATTTCATGGTTTCGAAATCAAAAATCAAAAGAAGAAGCTAAAATCTGTTCCGGCGGAATGAGCTGTGAGCGTAGCAGTCATCGGATGTTTCACCATTTTGTGAGTCCTTTCCTGTGTGATGGAAAAGTAACGAGAAAGAGGATAGAAAATTGGCAGACTTGGATCAATTTTCTAGTTTATGAGTGTGCTTGAACCTTAAGACCTTTACACTGACGAAACAAATATCAACATTTTCAAATTCAACAACTGGACAAAGCCATGAACTGGAATCTTTCAAAAGATCAGGTTGGAGGATAATGTGGGGTGTTGCTCTCTTTCTCTTAGGGGTGTGGGCGGGCTGGAATTTTCAAGGGGAGGTCGTGGGTGAAGCCTTATCTTAGGATTCCGTTCTTCTTTTGTCCGTCCCTTATCTGTTTCTTTTTTGTTTTTGAAATGAGAATGATCGATCCCTTTTCAATCAAGGGAAATGGCTGCCATCTTTTTGGGGTGTAGGAAATTTGGATTGAAGGGTGGTGTTGCAGTGTGAAAAACGGCTGATGGAGTTCTTAGGGTCCGGGAGATATTTAGGTGTAGGTATAGAGATTAATTGATAGCCAAAAAAAAACTGTGTATGGCATGTGAGTTTTTAGGGAGAGTATGTGGATTTGTTACAAAAGATAAGGAAGAATCTTGTCACATGGAAATGACTCATTGACTCTTGCTTTAATATATATATATATATATATATATATATATATATATATATATATATATATATTTTTTTCTTTTCTTTTAAGAATAAAAAATAAAAATACTAGTTAAATATTTCAAAATCAAGAACATATAATAATTTTTTTGTGATTTTTAATTTTCTTAAATAAAACCTACTAAAAATGAAATAAATGTTAAAATATGTAGATTAAACTTAAAATTATTTACATACTAAAATGTGTTGAAAATCCCAAGTATGGTAAAAAATTAGGTGCTCATAACTGCCCCTCTTTTCTTGAAAACATGAAGAGTTTTCACTCAAAGACAAAGTGAGCCGTGTGACTAATTTTTGACCAAATCTTTATTCAAAAGAGAAAATAAACAAAGAAAAAAGTGCAACCGAGTCCTGATTTTGGACGACCTACATATCCCGGGTCATAAGGGAATCAGGTTGCGTGTAGTTCAATGAGAATGATGAAATGATGAGTATGTGGAGAGAATGAGGGAGTCGAGTGAGGTCCCGTTCGAGGCTCCGGTCCGTGGTCCTATTATTATATCAAAATCAAAATTTAAATGAACTAAACAAACCTATCAGCTATGAGTTACAAGATTCATATCTAGAAGTCTTCTGAAGCTTGATCTTGAGTTTTGAATGGTGCTTCATGCAGACTTTTGATCTAAAAAATCTACAAGCATTTTAACATTACCCCAATCCGCATTTGTAAGGTGCTCATCATCATCACTTGCATGAGCATTAAACGTTGAGTTTATGGGGTTTCTATATTCATATGCAACAACTAAACTTTCATACATGTAATTCCATCTAGTTGGACAAGGTTTAGGAACCCTTCTTTCTCTTAGGCCAAATTCATCGCATCTTTTAAAATATTCTCTAAGTCTACTTCTACGGTTTGAATAAAAAAGCCAATTAAGAACCATTTTAACCTTTTCAATTTCAACATTTAAAATTCGCATACCATCACCCACAATTAAATGGTAAATATGATAAATACATCTAACATGAAAAATATTACTAAATACATGACTTAGTATAGTGGTAAGCAAGGCTACAACATTTGTATTACTAGTAGCATTATCCATTGAAACTGATATTATTTTATCACTAATGCAAAAATATCTACAAATATCCGCAATCCTGCTAGAAATAAACTGCTCTGTGTGACGTGAATTAATTATTCTATAAGCAATAATGCGCTTTTGCATTATCCAATGCTCATCAATCCAATGACTGGTAACATTAAGGTAATCACAGTCATAACCACTTCTACCAATATCAGTTGTAATAGCAAGACGACAATTTATATGAGTAAATAAATAGCGTAAAAATTATTCATATTCATGTTTATATTTATAAATATCACTCTTTACGGTTGTGCGAGGAAAACTTTTATAAGTAGGATTATAAATTTTTCTAATATAATGCACAAAGTGGGGGTTAGAAGGAAAACTATAGGGTAATCACATAACAGTGACCATTTTTGCCAATTCTTCCCGATCTTTTTTTGGATCATAATATAAAATACCACCGGTAATAGTGTTAATTTCCGGTTGAAATTGATTTGACCCGGTACTAAGGTCAGCCTGACTAGGTGCACTTGTCCCCTCAGCCAAAGCTTTCATACGAAAATATCTAGCTTTATCTTGAGGGTGTAGCAATATGTGTCTAGTCAAACTTCTCGTCTCCCCTCCCTCCCCCCCCGACTTCCAAAATATTGAAAAACTAACTCTTTGCCATAAGTTTTACACTTAGCCCTATTTTTTCTCTTAAGTGAGTAAAAAATTGCCAAACAAGAGATGTTTCTGCCCGTTTAGGAGGTTGTCTAGAAAAAGTAGGGGCACTAATAGGAGGGTCAGACGGGGGATCATCTAGATTAATATTAGTTGGGTTAACTTCAGGAGCAGGACTAGTGGGTGTATCATCATCCGGTTGCGTTTCATCAAAATCTATTTCTTCATCATCATTTCCATCAATAGTTGGATTACTATAAAGAGCATTCATATATTCATGGTTTAATTATTCACCGGGTGCAATATTATGGCAAAATTGACTCTCGGTAAATTGTAATACACTATTATCGCTATCAAGAATAGGAGGTGTAGGACGGGTAACATGTTTGGGTCGGTGGAGCCGGGGGAAGTGGAGGAGAAATATATTGGCCACTAGATTCACCACTCTTCGATTTTTCCTTATTTTTACTAAACATATTTTTTAAGGAATAAACCATCTTAATTAATCAAGCAAAGTAAATAAAACAAACAAAATTATAATATTAAAACTTAAGAGTTGGAACGAGTTTACCGAATTGACGAACAACTTGTTGGAAATTGATTATCGTTGAAGACTTCAAATTCACCAACTTCACAATTGTTTCACAAATTGTAACAATAAAGTAAGCAATAATAGCAATTATAGAAGTAAATTAGAGAGAGATTGTGATAGATTGATGATTTTGTAAGAAAAAATGAAATAATGATGGGGTATTTATAGTTGAAAATAGGAAAAAAGTGTAATTATAAAAAGTTTGGGATTAAAACAAAGTTGAGGGGTTAAATGGCTATTTCATAAATAGCCAACGGCTATTTTTGACAGCCCAACGGCTATTTTTTACAGTCCAAAAATAGCCGTTGGGACCGTTTGGCCCGCTAAGGGACCGGGCCGGTCCCGGGCCTGACGGGCCCAAATCATAGGACCGGCCCACGAGACCGGACCAGGCCCGCTAAAACCGGACCAAACGGTCCTGGCCCGTTTAGCCGTTTGGCCCGCGGTCCCGGGCCTGGACCGGCCCACTTGCCAGCCTTATCTAGTTGTGACCTTTAGACTCTTGAGTTGACTAAAACAATCATCGAGTGGTTTCCTTGAGCCATTTGTAATTTTCAATCTTAGCTAGGATTGTTGTATATATATATATATATATATATTCTTTTCTTTTAAGAATAAAAAATAAAAATACTAGCTAAATATTTCAAAATCAAGAACCTATAATAATTTTTTTGTGATTTTAAATTTTCTTAAATAAAACCTACTAAAAATGAAATAAATGTTAAAATATGTAGATTAAACTTAAAATTATTTACATACTAAAATGTGTTGAAAATCCCAAGTATGGTAAAAAATTAGGTGCTCAGAGCAATTGTAATAGCAAGTGGTGTACCAACAACGATTTTATTGTGAGGCCACCCAATTTAGATTTGATATACCTCTTCAAACAACTTAAATAACTATCACAAATATATCAAAGCAGAGCAATTGTGCTAAATTTATAAGGAAAACAAAATTGATAATATGAGATGAAGCACTTATGGCAAAGTGTCAAACAATCAAATAATTGTCTGAATTTCTTATTAATGAACCGTTTGGAGGAAAATTAATGCTTTGGGAGGTGATTTCTGTCAAGTACTACAAGTAGTTCCAAAATCGACAAAAGCAGAGACTGTGATTTGTTTTTTCATAAATATTTGGTTATCAATCTCAATGGTAATAGTAGTATATTTAATAAGAGAAATATTTCTATCATTAGATTAAAATACAATTTGCGCAAATCGCATGATATAATTAAAAAGATATCTTAACTAGCAGAAATGAATATGTTGATCAATTTAATAAACGGTTGGTTGCAAAATTTTATAATAAAACTAAAGTATTTTTTAATTTTTGACTCAGTAGAAAATGATACCAATAATTACTACCAAGAAGTATACTTAAATACTTTAATACCAGATGGCTTTCTACCATATATGTTTGTTGTCAAGTTTATTTTTTCTTACGTATGTTAGTGTCATCGTATATATAATAGACTAAGTTAAAATTGATCTTCCATTGTATATAGGTTAATTTAGAAAAAAATACATCGTCATACTACTGATAAAAAACTTAGATACGCCGAATAGCTTATGTAATAGCAAACAGATGGTATATAGAAGTTTTAACAATAACATCATACTTGCAAAAATTATGATACTGGTCAATGTGCTTCTAAGTGTATTCTTATCCCTAATTCAACTTTCTTTTTCTGAAACTAAGGAATATCCTTTTAAATTTGTGTGAAAAAAATATTTATTATGTTTATGTTTTGCAAATATAACAAATAAAGCACAAGGACAAATATTTTAAATATTAAACTATATTTACTGCAATATATTTTCTTGCACGAACAACTGTACATTGCACTTTCAAGAGGGATATCAAGATCGACAACAAGAGTTTTGGTTAAGGCAGAGCAACCAAAGCATTAGGAGGAAACATACACAAAAAATATTATCCACAAAGAAGTGTTCTTTAAGATACCATCACATTAAATACTTTTAAACTATAAAACATAATTATCTAACTAGCATGACAAAATTGATCATTTGTGTAAGTTTTGATGATGTCCTTTATTTTTAATTCATGTATTATGTTAATGTAATAATATTTTTCAACATTTATATGATTGTTGTATTTGTTTACCGAAAAAATCGGATAACGTTAGATTTGGGAATGGTTCTAAGGATATGCGATACAATTTGATATAAATCGCGTAGAGAAATAGAAATATATGTATTGTTGACTGTAAGAACGAAAATAATAAGCAAAAAGAATGAATAAGTAAAACAAGCACAAGGGGATTACTATCAATATCTAGAGGAAGTGATCTTTTTATGTTCCACCCTGCTCTAGCTTACCAGGATTCCCTCTTTTATAGAAGAGGGTCATTACCAAAAAATAATAAAATAAAATATGTAGTGGAAGACCCATAATGACTTGTCTCTTCCTTGATTCCCGCCAAGATTGTCTTTCTTGATGTGGTTGCAACGGCTCTTGTCTGTGAGCTTGATACTAGCTCGAACTCGTTACTGGGTCGGGCCCTTTGGTCTTGGATCGAGTTCGACCTTCGAGATGGGCATCGCGCATTTCCGACCTCGAAGCAGTGCCTTGCGGATCGATTCGGTCACGGGTTCGATAGTATTATCGAGCCGCCTCCTCGAGCGACCTTCGGGCTCGAGGTTCGTTAGTACCGACCTCAGAGCTCACTCCCAAAATCTCATTCCAACTTCTTAACACTCGAACTCGATCGAACGTAGGAAGGCCGAAATCTATTTCAACCGTATACAGATAGTCCCCTCGTTTCTCGAAAAAGGATGTAGCGAGAAACGATATGATTTCCCAACAGCTCGATCAGATATATACTGATATTTTTATCGATCTCGACCATGACGTATGTAATGCTCGATCATCTTATGCGTCTTTATAGTCCCCGACTTTATCGAGGATACACGAATTGTTTCTTCCCTGGTGGGAATTGCCAGTTACCTTCGGTCTTTGGTGACCGGAGAAGATCAATCAGTGATGAATGCGGAGGGGATTCCTGTCTTTTCAACAAGACCCAACATGCTTTGAATCGGATAACTGCTGATGGCGTTTTCGCCGCTTCTGTACAAAAATTTTGTAAATACAAATCTTTCTTCTTCTTTTTTTTGAAGAGAAATGGCCTTTCAAACTAAATAGACAGTTTGAATTTAAATCTCTATTGCCTTCGGGCCTCGTGGGTAGTCCCCTTTGCTTTATCGGGCTCGAGCGTCCTTCATCTTAAATAGTCAAGTGTTTGTTTTAATTCAAAGAAATGAGTAGTTTTGCTTGAAATAATGTAGCCCGTAGGCATAATAGTCGAGCGAGTGATGGCTCGAACTCAAAATAAAGGTAGCCCGTAGGCTTAGCAGTCGAGTGAATGATTCGAACTTGATGCAATGTAGCCCGCAGGCGTAATAGTCAAAGTAGCCCGTAGGCTTAATGGTCGAGTGAGTAATCGCTCGAACTCGAAATAAAGGTAGCCCGTAGGCTTGGCAATCGAGCGAATGATTCGAACTCAATGCAATGTAGCCCGTAGGCGTAATAGTTAAAGTAGCCCGTAGGCTTAATGGTCGAGTGAGTGATTGCTCGAACTCGAAATAAAGGTAGCCCGTAGGCTTGGCAATCGAGTGAATGATTCGAACTTGATGCAATGTAGCCCGTAGGCATAATAGTTAAAGTAGCCCGTAGGCTTAATGGTCGAGTGAGTGATTGCTTGCACTCGAAATAAAGGTGGCCCGTAGGCTTGGCAATCGAGCGAATGATTCGAACTCGATGCAATGTAGCCCGTAGGCGTAATAGTTAAAGAAGCCCGTAGGCTTAATGGTCGAGTGAGTGATTGCTCGAACTCGAAATAAAGGTAGCCCGTAGGCTTGGCAATCGAGTGAATGATTCGAACTCGATGCAATGTAGCCCGTAGGCGTAATAGTTAAAGTAGCCCGTAGGCTTAATGGTCGAGTGAGTGATTGCTCGAACTCAAAATAAAGGTAGCCCGTAGGCTTGGCAATCGAGTGAATGATTCGAACTCGATCCTGTTTGCATAATAAATCTTGAACATAGAATATCGGTAAGGAGGAGAGCTTTCTTTGCAGGTCATTATACATGGGTTCATGTTTTGCGTCAGGGCTCGAGCCAACTATATAAGCATGGTTTGTTTTGACCGTTTGGCCCTTACAACGTTTCCCGTTGAGACACTATTTTGTCATGAAATAACGAAGTAACTTCCTTTGCACCGAACTTGATAATCATCACAAATGCGTTCAATGATAAAGCCCCCCTGTGTACGAGGTTGATTTTAAAGAGGCCTCGGAACTCAGCAGTAGTATCGTTTCCGCTATATGGCTGGTATCGATCTCTAGTCGACTTTTGCTTTTTCGTAATGGTCCTAGAAGTCAACTGGTCATCTTCGACTCTTATTTTGGATTGATATCGATCGTGCACATCGGTCCAAGTAATAGCTGGGTACTCGATCAGATTTTGCTTCAGCCGCCGCGAAGCCCTCGAGCTCCGCTCATTTAGACCTTGAGTGAAGGCTTGAACAACCCAATCGTCAGTGACTGGTGGCAGATTCATTCGTTCCATTTGAAAACGAGATACGAACTCCCTTAGCATCTCGTTATCCTTTTGCATTACCTTGAACATGTCCGACTTTCTGGTTTCGACCTTTATGGCTCCGGCATGAGCTTTTACGAAACAATCTACAAGCATAGCAAAAGAATCAATGGAGTTAGATGGTAAATTATGATACCATATCATTGCCCCTTTTGACAGGGTTTCACCGAATTTTTTTAATAATACAGATTCGATCTCATCATCTTCCAAATCATTGCCCTTGATGGCACACGTGTAAGAAGTGATGTGCTCGTTGGGGTCGGTCGTTCCGTTATATTTGGGTATTTCGGGCATACAGAATTTTTTGGGGATTGGTTTTGGGGCTGCACTCGAGGGAAAAGGCTTTTGAATAAATTTTTTCGAATCTAGCCCTTTTATCATTGGTGGAGCCCCCGGGATCTGGTCGACCCTGGAATTACATGTTTCTACTTTTTTATCGTTGGCTTCGACTCGTTTTGTGAGTTCCTCGAGCAATTTAGTAATTTCGGGAGTAGTCCCCGATTCTTGCTCATTTGGCTTCTCTATGGCTGGTTCCGTTCTGTGGGTGACTTCTCGAAGTGGATTGGGCTCCGGCCTACTTTGTACCTGAGTTTGGCTCTGCAATTGAGCTATCGCTATTTGCTGGGCTTGTAACATCTCGAAGATCATCCGTAAGCTGACTCCGATCTCCTCCACGTTATGGGTGTCTCGAGCTACAGATCGAGTACCACCCTGAATGCTCCTTTTCGGTTCGGAACGCTGATTCGCCTCTAGAGCTATTTGTGAATTGACATCCAATGATACTTCGGATCGAATTTCGGGTGCTTCGATTCGAGCCTCAGCGCCTTCATCGAGTGGCCTTCCCGGCCCCGGGTGCCATGTTGTTGGTTTCATCTTGAAGGCCGGCTTCGTGGTCGATAGGTGAAGCCATTGCTGATTTGAAGTTGCAAACTGGCATGTACTTTAGGTTTATATCAAATGATCACTGTTACCCTTAGCCCCACGGTGGGCGCCAAACTGTTTACCGAAAAATCGGATAACGTTAGATTTGTAGATGGTTCTAAGGTATGCGATACAATTTGATATAAATCGCGTAGAGAAATAGAAATATGTGTATTGTTGACTGTAAGAACGAAAATAATAAGCAAAAAGAATGAATAAGTAAAACAAGTACAAGGGGATTACTATCAATATCTAGAGGAAGTGATCTTTTTTATGTTCCACCCTGCTCTAACTTACAAGGATTCCCCCTTTTATAGAAGAGGGTCATTACCAAAAAATAATAAAATAAAACATGTAGTAGAAGACCCATAATGACTTGTCTCTTCCTTGATTCCCGTCAAGATTCTCTTTCTTGGTGTGGTTGCAACGGCTCTTGTCTGTGAGCTCGATACTAGCTCGAACTCGTTACTGGGTCGGGCCCTTCGGTCTTGGATCGAGTTCGACCTTCGAGATGGGCGTCGCGCATTTTCGACCTCAAAGCAGTGCCTTGCGGATCGATTCGGTCACGGGTTTGATAGGATTATCGAGCCGCCTCCTCGAGCGACCTTCGGGCTCGAGGTTTGTTAGTACCGACCTCAGAGCTCACTCCCAAAATCTCATTCCGACTTCTTAATACTCGAACTCGATCGAACGTAGGAAGGCCGAAATCTATTTCGACCGTATACAGTATTATCATACATAAAACTTCTCTCATTAATTAATTTCTTTGTTCCTTCATATAAATAAATATTTACATCATCACGTGTTAGTATTAACGTGCAACGCACGTTCATAGATACTAGTATTATATTAAAAGCATGAACCCCTAAACTTAAAAGTCAAATTACATATTTACCCTTTAGTTAAAAAAAGCAAAGGAAGACACAATCGCTTCAACGAGTGCATGGTTTGAAGACCTAAATAATGAAGCGGTGGCAGCTTTTGGTTTTGAAGAAAGCATCTTTTTGCTTGGAAGCCTGAAACGTCGCCGCGCTACAAACGTTGCATCTACTTTTCTGATAGGGTGTGTTCACTTAATTGGTAGACTCATATGAGAAGTTGAAGCATGTGCACATTGGAATTAAACTTGTTTGGAAAACTAACTCGAAGCCGGTTCTTGAAAGTAATTCCTCAATATTCAAGATCAGTGATATATGGCTTTATGTTTGGAATATACCACTTCATTGGATCTCCTATGAGGTTGGTAACAAAATAAGACATGCTTTGTCAGAGACATTTAATGTTTCAATTCCAGAAAGTGGTAGCAAAGATGGTAATTACTACTATTTTCTCCGTTGAAGGCGAGAACGGAAGAGAGGGGTTGGGTGGAATTGTGCTATACAAATATACTAGTATATTTGTTACTACTGTTATGTATTCCGGAATAATGCCCAAAAATTGTTTTGTGCGACAAGAGGATGAGCACAATAGTAAGCGTAAAAGAGATTAGTCTGGTACGTGGATGAAGGGTGAGAATTACGTGTTTGATGCGATTGTAATTTTTGAACTAAGAAAAAAAAAACTCTCGAGGGAAGCAATGTTTACCCGAAAAATCGAATAACGTTAGATTTGTGTATGGTTCTAAGGATATGCGATACAATTTGATATAAATCTTGTAGAGAAATAGAAATATGTGTATTCTTAACTATGAGAATAAAAATAGTGAGCAAAAAGAATTAGTAAACCAAGCACAAGGGGATATCTTTTCATCTGTCCCAGTGATCTTTTGTTGCAGTCCCTCTTATAGCAGAGGGATCCTACTTTATATACAATAAAAAATACATAGTGGAGAGCCCATGATGTATTATCTTTTTCTCGATTTTTGCCAAGATTCTCTCCCATAGTGCGGTTGCAACGGCCCTAATCTGCGAGCTCGATACTGGCTCGAGCTCGGTGTTGGATCGAGCCCTCGGCCTTGGTCCGAGCTCGATTCTGACTTGGAGTCTCGGTATTCAGGGTGAATGTTGGTCGATCCATGCATCTTCGATAATCTCCGCTTTGCCTCGTAGTTCGATTTGGATATGGGCTTGATAATGATATCGAGCTTGTCATTGATCGGTCTTAGAGCTCGAAGTTCGCCGCCCTTACTTCGGACCTTGACCAAGCTTGTCATGCAGATATCCTTTGATCGAAACATTATCGTCTCGATCAGTCCGTACGACTGACTCGAATCGGTTTTGACCGTATACAGATAGTCCCCTCGTTTCTCGAAAAAGGATATGGCGAGAAATGATATGATTTCCCAACAGCTCGATCAGATATATACTGACGTTTTCATCGATCCCGACCATGACGTATGTGATAGTTGTCCCATCGGTTCAGTTTTACCGAGGCATTTAATGTGTCAGACGGTGGTCGGCCACCTCTGATATTGAAACGTCATTGCTTCAATCTATAAATAGCCTTTCCTTCCACCATTCATTATTTTTATGTCTTCAGTCTTCCAAATTTTGCAAGTTCCTTTTCTGAGTTTTCTGCTTGTAAACCTGTGAGTTTTATTGCAAATTCTTTCTTATAACACCAAATATTTCCGTCCTTTGTTTACGAAATTTTAAATGGCAAAAATGTCTAAAACTGTTCCGCAAAAAGAGACCGCTTCTTCATCTCGACCTGCTGGTGGCGAGGATCTAGAAGAGACCCGACTTGAGAAATTTGTTCCGGTTGGGTGTTCGATCGTAGGCGATTTTAAAATTGAAAAGCCTTCTCCGAGACCGGGTCGGTGTGAGCCGATGTCGAGGTATCAATGTTCAATCACCGAAAAAGTTCTCGATAAAGTCATACAAGAATGCAAATGGGATAATAAATTTGTAGTAATCCCATCGCCCGATGAATCAATTACTACCTACGTCGAAGGGTTCTTAAGTGTTTATACTTATCCTTTCACGTTGGGACCCTTAGACCCTGTCATCGTCACCTTTTGTAAGAGGTACGATATGACCCTCGACCAAATCCATCCTTCCTTTTGGAGGATAGTGATTCTTCTTCGATTTTTCTCGAGCAAGGTCGAGGGGCGTGTCTTCACCCTCGATCATCTTATGTGTCTTTACAGTCCCCGACTTTATCGAGGAGGGCTGATCAAGCTTGCTCGCCGAGCAACCAAAGCGCCATTCTTGAGCATAGACGAGACCCGAGATCGGGGTTGGATGGGCCATTTTGTTCGAATCAGAACCTCAGATCTGATCCCTGCCAATGACTTACCATTTCCCGAGAAATGGAATATGAGCCGTGAGTAAACGTTTCTCTTTGCCCGTTTTGATTTTGTGATTGCTTTCTATTTTGTTGATCCATATTTCCTTATCACAGCCGTAGCTCGAATGCCGAAACCGATCCCGGATCTTAGACAATGGGTCAAAAGCCTGGTGTTGCAGAGACCGTACTCCGAGCATGCTATCAAAGGGCCGATGGGAGGCCAGCAGTCATGGTAAATCTTTTTGTCGATTTTTCTCTTCATCGGTTTGTATGGTAAATCTCCCTCTTCCCTTTTGTAGGACTTGGGAAAGATGTAGTCATGAGGCCGCCGTCCGGTGGCGAAGAAGTTCCTGTCCTGAAGCAGGTGAAATGAAGGAAGAGAAAAGACGTATCGGGCTCCCCGAGCTCGGAAAAGAAGAAACCGGCTAAGAGATCTCGGAAACCGAAAGGGGGCCCTGGTGTTATGTCTTCGGAAGTGGTCCGCCATTCAAGGGACGAGCCTGAAGAAGGAGAGGAGAATTTAGCCTGCGTACAGGCTAATGTTGTGATTCAATAGTCTTCCAATTTGGTGGAAGCAGATCGGGGAACCTTGGCCATAATCCCAGAACAAGAAGAAGCCGAAATTATCCCTTCTCGAGCTAAGATGATTGGAAGGGATACCGAGGGTGGATCTTCTCAGGAAGTAGAAGATATTTCAAGGGATGAGTTCAGGATAGTTGACATTGGCGGATCCCCTCAAATTTCGGATGCCATGATTCGAGAGGCCGTCATGTTGGAGGATCGGTTCTATGAGGGTATTCAGGAGTCGGCCGATATCCACGGTTTTCTGGAGGGACTCGAGTCAGGTGCCTCGGAGGAGGTTACTGGTTTCGGTGGAATGCCGGTACCCAAAAAAGCATCGTGGTCAGGTTCCACCGAGCCTTCATCGATTCATAAACTGGTGGACCGATTTTCGGCCCCGAGTATCGATCCCGACCGAAGGCGGAAGATAGTGCTCTCCGTACCTGTGGATACCCGAATTTTTTCTTCCCCTGTGGGGATTGCCAGTTACCTTCGGTCCTTGGTGACCGAAGAAGATCAATCAGTGATGAATGCGATGGGGGCTGCCTGTCTCTTCAATGAGGCCCAACATGCTTTGAATCGGGTAACTCTGATGGCGTTTTTGCCGCTTCTTTTACATAGAGTTGCAGGTAATTCTAATATTTCTCCTTTTGTTTGCAGGCTTTGGTGTTGCATCACGAGGACTTTCTTCGAATCAGGGAGGAGCATGATGCCGAGGTTCGGAGCCTCACTGAGAAGAGTGACTCGTACAAGCTTCTTAGTGAAAAACTTCGAGCAGATTTGACAGCGGCTCGGGAAGAGCATGAGGAGATGGCTGAGCAGGTATTCCGAATATTCCATGATAGTGAAGATAAAAAAGAGATAACCACTAACGATCCGATTATGTTGGTTCGACAGAGGATCGAGCAGATTGGACGGATTAACTCACAGGTAGATGCGCTACTGGCCGAGGCAGAAGAATTTAAAAAGTGCATGGATAACCTTGCCTCAAAAAAGGAAGCCGTCAAAGCTCAGTTGGAGCTATCAGATGCCCAACTTCGATCTGCGAAAGAAAATGTTTTGGGGCTGATTGAAAAGATGAAAGAGCTTCAGCATCGGTTGGATTTGGCCAGTTTAGATAAAGCAGATTTGGCCAAAGAACTCGAAGTGGCCAGATCTGAAGTGGTCGAGGTCAACAAAAGAGCCGATGCCAAAGTGGCTCAGTTCAGGATCGATGTCGAGGTTAATCAAGCCAAAGGCGTGAGCATGGTCGAACATGCAAAATGGCAGGATCGGAGAGAGGCTCTCGAGGAGGTCAGAGCTCAGGGCTTCGATGTTGGTGCCGAGATTGAAGTTGCCAGGGAGAAGGAGAACAAAGCTCGGAGGTTGGTCTTTCCTGAGGAGGACTCCGATGACTCGAGGGAGTCTGAAGACGAATGGTGTCGAGAATACGACCTCCGATGAAGATTGAGTTATTTAGGGCCTTAGGTCGATCGCTACGTTCTTTTGATACCGCTTTCGGCTTTTGTATAAAGAACTTCCCTTTGGAAGAGTAGCCGCCTCTGTACAAAAAATTTGTAAATATAAATCTTTCTTCTTTTTGAAGAAAAATAGCCTTTCAAACTGAATAGATAGTTTGAATTTAAATCTCTGTTGCCTTCGGGCCTTGTGGGTAGTCCCCTTCGCTTTATCGAGCTCGAACATCCTTCAGCTTAAATAGTCAAGTGTTTGTTTTAATTCGAAGAAATGAGTAGTTTTGCTCAAAATTGAAATAAAAGTAGCCCGCAGGCTTAGTAATAGAGTAAATGATTCGAACTCGATGCAATGCAGCTCGTAGGCGTAATGGTCGAAGTAGCCCGTAGGCTTAGTGGTCGAGTGAGTACTTGCTCGAACTCGAAATAAAAGTAGCTCGTAGGCTTAGTAGTAGAGTGAATGATTCAAACTCGAAATAATGTAGCCCGTAGGCGTAATGGTCGAGTGAGTGCTTGCTCGAACTCAAAATAAAAGTAGCCCGTAGGCTTTAGTAGTCGAGTGAATGATTCGAACTCGAAATAATGTAGCCCGTAGGCGTAATGGTCGAGTGAGTGCTTGCTCGAACTCGAAATAAAAGTAGCCCGTAGGTTTTAGTAGTCGAGTGAATGATTCGAATTTGCAAGTCATTATACATGGGTTCATGTTTTGCGTCAGGGCTCGGGCCAACTACACAAGCATGGTTCATTTTGACCATTTGGCTCCTGTTGAGACACTGTTTGTCATGAAATAACGAAGTAACTTCCTTTGCACCGAACTTGATAATCGTCACAGATGCGTTCAATGATAAAGCTCCCTAGTATACGAGGTTGATTTTAAAGAGGCCTCAGATACTCAACAGTAGTATCGTTTCCGCTATATGGCTGGTATCGATCTCTGGTCGACTTTTGCTTTTTCGTAATGGACCTAGAAATCAACTGGTCATCTTCGACTCTTATTTTGGATTGATATCGATTGTGCACATTGGTCCAAGTAATAGCTGGGTACTCAATCAGATTTTGCTTCAGCTGCCGTGAAGCCATCGAGCTCCGCTCGTTTAGACCTTGGGTGAAAGCTTGAACAACCCAATCGTCTGTGACTGGTGACAGATCCATTCGTTCCATTTGAAAACAAGTTACGAACTCCCTTAGCATCTCGTTATCCTTTTGTATTACCTTGAACAAGTCCGACTTTTTGGTTTCGACCTTTATGGCTCCGGCATGTGCTTTTACGAAGCAATCTGCAAGCATAGCAAAAGAATCAATAGAGTTAGATGGTAAATTATGATACCATACCATTGCCCCCTTTGACAGGGTTTCATCGAATTTTTTCAATAATACAGATTCGATCTCATCATCTTCCAAATCATTGCCCTTGATAGCACACGTGTAAGAAATGACGTGCTCGTTGGGGTCGGTCGTTCCGTTATATTTGGGTATTTTGGGCATACAGAATTTTTTGGGGATTGGTTTTGGGCTGCACTCGAGGGAAAAGGCTTTTGAATGAATTTCTTCGAATCTAGCCCTTTTATCATTGGTGGAGCTCCCGGGATCTAATCGACCCTAGAATTATATGTTTCTACTTTTTTATCGTTGGCTTCGACTCGTTTTATGAGTTCCTCGAGCAATTTAGTAATTTTGAGAGTAGTCCCCGATTCTGGCTCATTTGACTTCACTATGGCTGGTTCCGTTCTGTGGGTGAATTCTCGAATCGGATTGGGCTCCGGCCTGCTTTGTTCCTGAGTTTGGCTCTGCAACTGAGCTATCGCCATTTGCTGGGCTTGCAACATCTCGAAGATCACCCGTAAGCTGACTCTGATCTCTTCCGCGTTATGGGTGTCTCGAGCTATGGATCGAGTATCGCCCTGAATGCTTTTTTCCGGTTCGGAACATTGGTTTGCCTCAAGAGCCACTTGTGAATTGACATCTAGCGGTATTTCGACTCGAGCTTCGGTGACATCGTTAATTCGCCTTCCGTCCCTGGGTGTCAATTCGTTGATTTCATCTTGAAGGCCGGTTTCGTGGTCGATAGGCAAAGCCATCAATCGAGGGTTTGCCATTGTTGATCTGAAGTTGTAAACTGGTGTGTATTGCAGATTTGTATCAAACAACCACTGTTACCCTTAGCCCCACGGTGGGTGCCAAACTGTTTACCCGAAAAATCGGATAACGTTAGATTTGTGTATGGTTCTAAGGATATGCGATACAATTTGATATAAACCGTGTAGAGAAATAGAAATATGTGTATTCTTGACTATGAGAATAAAAATAGTGAGCAAAAAGAACGAGTAAAACAAGCACAAGGGGATATCTTTTCATCTGTCCCAATGATCTTTTGTTGCAGTCCCTCTTATAGTAGAGGGATCCTACTTTATGTACAATAAAAAATACGTAGTGGAGAGCCCATGATGTATTGTCTTTTCCTCGATTTTCGCCAAGATTCTCTCCCAGGTTGCAATAGCCCCAATCTGCGAGCTCGATACTGGCTCGAGCTCGGTGTTGGATCGAGCCCTCGGCCTTGGTCCGAGCTCGATTCTGACTTGGGGTCTCGGTATTCGGGGTGAATGTTGGTCGGTCCATACATCTTCAATAATCTCCGCTTTGCCTCGTAATTCGATTTGGATATGGGCTCGATAATGATATCAAGCTTGTCATTGATCGGTCTTAGAGCTCGAAGTTCGCCGCTCTTATTTCGGACCTTGACCGAGCTTGTCATGCAGATATCCTTTGATCGAAATATTATCGTCTTGATCAGTCCGTACGACTGACTCGAATCGGTTTTGACCTATACAAGCAAATTATAGAATTGGTCAGGGAAATTTGTAATGTTCTTGAACAAAGATCAAAATTAAATGGAGTGCAGATCAATGGTAAGTTTCATTGATTAATCAATGAGTTACAATCTGAAAGAATTAGAGTAAGGTGGCAACATAATGCTACCTAGCTATGTTAATCGGATTCTGATCGTGCTAAATTAGAAGATGGTTCAGGAAGTAAGTGACAAAAATCTGCTTTAATTTTAACTTCTTTGCTCATTCTTATATTCTCTATTCTTTGTGATTTAACGAAATTCAATATCTTTAAATGTTATTATAATATATGATCATGATCTCATAATATGTTTGTGTCTAACGTACATATTATGATTAGGTAGTAATATTTAAGATTAGGATAAGATTGTTATGAGTTCTTTTACCAAATGAAGTTAGTTTGTTGATACGCGATTTGGTACCATGAATGACAATATGTGAAGATCATTTTCAAGGTGGTAAGAATTTAAAATACGTGAAATTTTTATAGATCATTATGAAGTACTATGTTTGCCCGGATCATGTCACGAACCAAAATTCTATAAAAGGGTCGAGATGGCGCCGAACACCACTGCCAGGCAAGCCAACACTAAATAGTAAATTAAATTCTCATTTTAGTGCTTCTGAAAACATAAATTTACAATTTAACTAGTAATAAACATACTTTAAGGAATAATATTAAAGTTTTCAAATTTCAGTACTAAACATCCCATAATCATCCCAGAACCCGGTGTCACAAGTGTATGAGCATTTACTAGGAAGTAAAATAAAATAAACCAACTATCTGGAATATAAATTTGGACAGAAAGGAAGATCAAGTACTCTGAAGGAAACTCTGCTGGCTGCGGGTCGTCTCATAAGATGCAGCTCACCTAAGTCCCCGTATCAACCATGCCGCTGCGCCCACAAGGCTACTGCCCATACATGTACCTGTACATCAAAATATACAGTAAGTGTAGTATGAGTACAAAAACAACGTGTACCCAGTAAGTATCCCGTCTAACCTCGAAGAGGTAGTGACGAGAGGTTGACTTCAACACTTACTAGTTGTTAAATTAATATAAGTAAATGTGACGCTAAGCATGGATGTCATGACTAAATAACAGATAACAACAGGAAGGGGTAACTTCTTTCATAATTATAATTTCAGTTTCCGCCATTTCAGTTAACAACTTATATCTCAAGGCATTTAAGCAGTTCAAATCACAGAAAGTACCAAACAAATAGCATGCACAATTAATGCCGAGGTCGTACGGCCCGATTCAACAAAATGTAAAATGTGCACTGCCGGAGGGTCGAACAGCGCAAACCATAGATGCATCTATTACCCCGCTCGCGAATCATACGTACGACGAGGTCAAATATAAATAATAGAGTTATCCCGCTCGCGAATCATACATGCGACGCAGGTACTCATAGATATACATATTCAAACAGTCAATCCAGACTTCATCAGGAAAATAATTACCCAAGGAAATGACAATTTCTCTTTTAATGGTCAAGAAGATGGTGTTTAATCTTTTTAGAAATTCATTTTCCAAATTCGATATGATTTAAGCATTTTAAATTTATCAGTAAAATTATAAGTACGGCAAGCATGCTTTTGGGTCCTAGACTACCCGAACATAAGCATAATAGTAGCTACGCACGGACTCTCGTCACCTCGTGCGTACGTAGCCCCCAGAAATAGTAGCACATAATTAATTATTCCGCCTATGGGGACAATTTCCTCTTACAAAGTTAGAAAGGAGACTTACCTCGCTCTGAAGTTCTATAACCGGCTTCCCAGCCCTTTCCGATGACTCAAATCGATGCACAGCACTCTAAAGCTAGCCAATAATTATGCAAACCATTAATATATGCTCAAATACCCATTATACTCCAATTTATAACAATTCCTAACCCCGATCGAAAAGTCGATAAAAATCACCCTCGGATCTATGTGCCCGGATTTCGAAATTCATCGAAGATAAATTCTAGGTTTTCTACCAAAAACTCACAATTTCCACTAATTTTCATGTTCTAATCCATATATACTCATGTATGTAACTTAAAATTGCAAAGAAAGCACTTACCCCATTCCATATGGTGAAAATCGCCTCAAAATTCGCTTCAATCCGAGTTCCATAGCTCCAAATATGCAAAAAATGGGCGAAACCTCGATATATAGCTTCTGTCCAGGTATTTACTCATCGCGATCGCGGAAAATGCTCCGCGATCGCGAAGCACAACTTTTCTCAGCCCAAAATTTGCCCTTCGCGATCGCAGAAAATGCTTTGCGATCGCGATGAACAAATGCCCAGCTCTTCCAGACAGCCTCTAGTATAATGGTCATAACCTTTTAGACAAAACTACAAATTGCAAATGGTTTAACTTTTTGAAAATTAGACACCAAGAGCTACAACTTTTAGTCATTGATCATTTCCCAATTTCTTATAGATTACGAGATATAAGCCGCCAAAATCAGCCCTATGCAACACAATGCGATTTCCAAATTCTTCTCGGATAGGCTGCAGTTTATCAACCATAACTCTTTGGACACAACTCCAAATGCCAAATAGTTTAATTTTTTGAAAACTAGACACAAAGGGCTACAACTTTTATTTTTGAATCATCTCCAAATTCCTTATTGATTGCAAGATACAAGCTTCCAAAGTGGGGTTAGTGAAGTAAAAACTTTCCCCTACGCGATCGCGAAAGGCCTTCCGCGATCGCGATTCACTGGCCATTTTCTCTCATTTTACTCATCGCGATTGCGACCAATTCCCCGCGATCGCGTAGCACACTGTTGTAGCCAAAAACTAGCAGCTAAAAATGGCCTAGAAATGGTCCGAAACCACTCCGAAACTCACCCGAGCCCCTCGGGACCCCGTCCGAACATACCAACAAGTCTCAAAACATATCACAGACTTAGTCGAGGCCTCAAATCAAATCAAACAACGCTAAAAACACGAATCCCATCCCAATTCGAGTCTAATGAAACTAAGAAATTCCAATTTCTACATTCGATACTGAAACCTATCAAATCATGCCCAATTGACCTTAGATTTTGCACGCAGGTCACACTCGACATTACGGACCTACTCCAACTTCCATAATCGAAATCCGACCCCGATATCAAAATGTCCACTCCCAGTCAAACTTCTCAAAAACCTTCAAATTTATAACTTTTACCAAATGACCCCGAAATGACCTACGGACCTCCAATTCCACTTCCAAACGTGCTCCCAATTCCAAAATCACCATACGGAGCTATTCCCAGACTCGGAATCCCAAACGGACATCGATAACATTGAAATACATCTCAACCCAAATTTATGAAATTCGTCCAAAATGCCAACTTCCTTAATAGATGTCGAAACGCTCCCGAATCATCCAAAACCCGAACCGGACATACGCCCAAGTCCAAAATTATCATATAAATCTGTTGGAACCTTCAAATTTTGATTCCGAGGTCGTTTACTCAAAAATCACACTTTAGTCAATTCTTCCAACTTAAAGCTCTCGAAATGAGAATTTTCTTCCCAAATCAACTCCGAACTTTCCGAAATTCAATTCCGACCACACATGCAAGTCATAATACCTGAAGTGAAGCTACTCAGGGCCTCAAACCGCTGAACGACGCGCTAGAGCTCAAAACGACCGGTCGGGTCGTTACATTCTCTCCCACTTAAACATACGTTCGTCCTCGAACATGCCAAGAACTACTCCGGATTTGTCCAAAATCACTGTTTAACACCTTGTGTACCTACCCGTGCTACCATAACCCAGTTGAGTACATTAGTTCGAGTCAATCTGAAGATTCTCCCTTTTATTTAGATAAATAAGCCTTAGAGCCAAATTCCAACATCCGGAACTCTCCATCGGGCCTGCTTTCAACATACGAACACCTTATTAGTCACTACACACCGTACCAAAACATGATTGCATACCCTTGTTTGAATTCACATCATGCACCGCATATTTCACATGACAATAACAACATCCGCTGATAACAATAGCCGAAATTACACGAATCTGATGCCCACAACACACCTCGTGACACATATAAGTCCTGTTCCAACCCTTGCAATGCTTCCTTGACGGAAGAGATGTGTAGGAATTTCATAACCGACTGCCGAGTCGACAAATCATTAAGTCTCTTTCCCTGACAAGACTCATTACCTCATTCTGAACCAAATAATGGTATTTGCTCTTTAATATACTTTATTTAATCCGTTCGCCTTAAATTCCGATAACAATAATCTCGTCTCACCCAGTACGAGCTGCTCTGGCAATAAGCCACCCTAGACATGACCAATAGTCTCGCATGATGCCACAATATGCCAATAAGCTACAAACTCGAATGTGATACATAAGGAAAACAAACTCTGGAAGGGACTACTCAACCCACGCAACTAATATGAACATTCCTTAGAAAATGGGAAACAAAACACACAAAAATAGATATAGGGGACTATACTCAACATCACACTATTGTGGCGTGCAACCCGACCCAAACAATATACCCGTGGCAGCGTGACACCCGATCCACACACAAAATCTATAAGGAAATACTTACCGAGCGAAAGTGCTCGTAACCACGAAACATCAGAATATCGGACACAAGCATGCCAAGTGCATAATACCATCCCTGGGGAGACAGATAGCGCCATACGCTACAGAACTCAAGAACAACTAAGGTGCGATATATGATCTGAATCTCAAGAGCCATCCTGCTCACATAACACCATCGCTACGCGGAACCTCAACACATATGAAATGTATCAAGCCGTTTCACAACTTACTCGGCACAATATAGCATTACATGAAATAGCCGACGACGAAACGACATCCAACGTCCGAATACTCCTCCATGAGGGGCGCTATGCTGAAATGAACACATCTGGCCCAATATAGAGCCTATATTCATATTTGAATCCATTCACATACCTCAAGCCAATTCTGATCGCACCGTACTAGGCTAATAATCTTTCAAGGGTTCATAATAACCCCCTTTTCCCCATAACACACAAGAACAACCATCATAACCGGAACAAACTTCGACAGTCCGCAACCAAATGAACTGAGCGCCCTCCAGGCATAAATTCTCAAATAAGCGATATTAGCACATTCTTTATACTTGGTTTAAATCTTCCACCAATCAGGTGACTACATGTCACACTTATACAATCTTCCCGTGGGATACGCTCTCACGTCCTTCCGCACTAGGTAACAAGTCTGCACATCCATGCCACAGGTCACACTAACGCTGTAAAGTAAATCAAGAATCCATAACCAGGATGCAAAGCCTCTTTCACAAAACACCGATCTCAGGTGACGCTGAAGACAATACCAACTTACTCTAATCATTCAAATCCCTTTCCTGCTCGTCTGAGCTCGTGACATCCTTGCCAACACCGAACCGCAACCTTGATCCTCACCTCCACATTCATACCGCTCACTGCAACTAACATGCCAATATGCGATAGCACAAGAATTTCATCATAACCCCTGAACCACTATTAGGGTGAACACTTCATCATATAGAAACCTTTTACTTAACTCATTCCAAGAGAACCATGACAACACGCGAAAAAATTCTCATAATCATAGGACATGCAAATCCTCAAGTAGTGGTCTAAACCATCATAACCCTTCCGGGATCCGCCTACACATAACATGCCAAAATACTTGGATATTTCCAAATAAAATCGATTACGGCGGCCGTCAAACCTCACACATACCGTCACAAATCACATGCATAACTTGATCACGCTGAAGGAATTGATCACCGCCACCATTATGCCAATTCAACCATGGCTAACCAATCTAACTTCTTCTAATTCATCCTTAACTTGCCCTAGAGATAATAATAGCTCCATTCCTTACATCACAAACCTAAACCCGCACTCATCTTGAGTGACCCCATTCCACGAGACCATATTGTCTCCAACCCATGAACCATTTCATACCTTCCTTGTATACATATTCGCATCTTCTACTAGTACACCCATTCTGATAATTCCCCTACGAATCCAAAGTCTTTTTCTCTTTTTCTTCCAAATTCTACTCTGCAAGTCGAAAATATCATAGAACATTCCGTGCCTCTTATCATAATCTGCTACAAAAGCTCAATTCTTAACCATACCGCGGGTTTGAAATCCTTAGACACCGCATTTTAACCTTTGAATTCACTAGGACCGTTGTTGAGAGTCACCCACTCTGGCTTGGTCCCGAATATTATCAACTCCAAGGCTCCGCTGGCACCTGAACACCCATCTTGATAAAGCACCTGACTGAATAACTTTCCTTGCAAATCACCTCTGTATGAAGTATAAATCCTGAATTTTCCCAAAGCTCGAACAAGAGTCGATAAGGCCAACTATAGCACGCCTCTATCAATTCCTTTGCTCAAATTACCACTTATATTCTTTTTCCTTAGTTGTATTAACTCACCAATATGCCGATAACCCGAAACCCCACAAGTAGATAGCCATGCGACCCAATCATAGGCAGTGGGACTCCCCCACTTAGCTTGAAGCTACCCCTTGAACAACTCTGGAACCCACCAAGATCCTTTCTTCATTAATGACATGACCTTGTGCAATCACCCGCCAAATTTCTCAAAATCCCTCCGTTAGCATTTCATGAACACTCTGCACCTCTAGCAACATTCACATATTCGAACTTTTACTGGATAGTCAGTAGAATTCTTCGCAGATACTTCGTCAACCACACGACCGCTGACCTACTCACAGGAGATAATCCACCTGCGAAAATTACCTGCCGACATCTCCCAACGTCGCTACACGGAATACACTCACTATGACATCCATAACCCATCCTGAGCTCGTGCTCATTCACCAACTGTACTAGTCCATTCACTTCTCATGGACATCAACTAAATGTGCGCCAATATCTTCCGATTCAAAGTTATAGTGCATCCTTCTTCACATCAAGCAACTCCTTTTCTGTTGCGTCAAATCTCCCACCATGTAATGGCCAATATTGCAAATTAAGTCCGTAGACCCAATCACCGTCCACTAAAATCCCCAAATCACTCTAAACCTTCCTCCAGGTGCGTAGTTATCCTGATACTAAAACCATATGCTATGATGCCACTCTCCCACTTGGTCAAATTCACTCCTTTAAGCAACTTCTTGACTTTCGCTCCTTACACCCGGCCTTCTAGAAATCTAACCATCACCTAACACTTCCCACATGTTTTCCTCATCCTGTGCTGCCCATTTGTTGCCTTACATAAAAAATCTATCTCTGTAGCACTTGCACCGCTAGATCACAGCTAACTTTAAACCCCTTAGAAGTTCATCCTTCTCGAGCCATCAATACTAGAAGGGCCAATTCGGTCCCGACATCGCCACACTCTGCTATCTCTAACAATCGCTCCTCCAATACCATTTTGCAATACCCTGCCCGAAAGGCGAATTGTAAGAAATCATAACACCGGCGAACTTAACACATTCAATCGAGGATGACGACACCACGTCACAGATGAAAATTCCACCACTCTTGAAAACATCAAGTCTCGTTACTTTATCAACCCAAACCTGAACATTTATAGTCCAATTGCCTTTTATCCGCAGGAAATAAAATACCGAATCCCTGAATCGTGCCCTGAGTAGACCTCATTTCAAGTCATTCACTGCCCCGACACATGGGCAAACATCCTATCATCACATCAATTACTGCGCGATAACCATTCATGAGCATCATAACGACCTGTGCATAGCCTCAAAGCTCTCAGAAGTACAGCTATTGATCTGAAATGACAGAATATCCTTCAGCAAGGCGACGACAATAGTCCTATCAACTACGCAGGGGGAAACATCCCGCACCATATCTAAAGTACCATTATAATTCCTCAACTCTCGATTTATAACAAGCGCTTCACGTTGCGTAAGATTGAATGGAAAGGAAATTAAGGGATAAGCCTCAAAGTAATTAAATCGCACGAAGAGGAATCAAGAAGGGGAGTACTCCTTATAGCCCTGTAGCCTCTCAAAGATAAGTACAGACGTCTCTGTACCGATCCGCAAGACTCTACTAGACTTACTCATGACTCGTGAGACCTAAGAGAACCTAGCGCTCTGATACCATGTTGTCACGACCCAAAATCCTATAAAAGGGTCAAGATGGCGCCGAACACCACTACCAGGCAAGCCAACACTAAATAGTAAATTAAATTCTCATTTTAGTGCTTCTGAAAACATAAATTTCCTTCAATTTAACTAGTAATAAACAGACTTTAAGGAATAATATTAAAGTTTTCAAATTTAAGTACTAAATATCCCATAATCATCCCAAACCCCGTGTCACAAGTGCATGAGCATTTACTAGGAAGTAAAATAAAATAAACCAACTGTCCGGAATATAAATTTGGACAGAAAAAAAGATGCAAGTACTCTGAAGGAGACTCTGCTGGCTGCGGGTTGTCTCATAAGATGCAGCTCACCTAAGTCCCCGTATCAACCACGCCGCTGCGCCCACAAGGCTACTGCCCATACATGTACCTGTACATCAAAATATACAGCAAGTGTAGTATGAGTACAAAAACAACGTGTACCCAGTAAGTATCCCGTCTAACCTCGAAGAGGTAGTGACGAGAGGTTGACTTCGACACTTACTAGTTGTTAAATTAATATAATTAAATGTGACGCTAAGCATGGATGTCATGATTAAATAACAGATAACAACAGGGAGGGGCAGCTTCTTTCATAATTATAATTTCAGTTTCCGCCATTTAACAACTTATATCTCAAGGCATTTAAGCAGTTCAAATCACAGAAAGTACCAAACAAATAGCATGCGCAAATCATGCCGAGGTCATACGGCCTGATCCAACATAAATGTAAAATGTGCACTGCCGAGGGTCGAACGACGCGAACCATAGATGCATCTATTACCCCGCTCGCGAATCATACGTGCGACGCGGTCAAATATAAATAATAGAGTTACCCCGCTCACGAATCATACATGCGACGCAGGTACTCATAGATACACACATTCAAACAGTCAATCCAGACTTCACCAGGAAAACAATTACCCAAGGAAATGACAATTTCTCTTTTAATGGTCAAGAGGATGGTGTTTAATCTTTTTAGAAATTCATTTGCCAAATTCGATATGATTTAAGCATTTTAAATTTATCAGTAAAATTATAAGTACGGCAAGTAAAGCATGCTTTTGGTTCCTAGACTACCCGGACATAAGCATAATAGTAGCTACGCACGGACTCTCGTCACCTCGTGTGTACGTAGCACCCACAAATAGTAGCACATAATTAATTATTCCATCTATGGGGACAATTCCCTCTTACAAGGTTAGAAAGGAGACTTACCTCGCTCCGAAGTTCTATAACCGGCTTCCAAGCCCTTTCCGATGACTCAAATCGATGCACACCGCTCTAAAACTTGCCAATAGTTATGCAAACCATTAATATATGCTTAAATACCCATTATACTCCAATTGATAGCAATCCCAACCCCGATCAAAAAGTCGATAAAAATCACCCTCGGGCCCACGTGCCCGGATTTCGAAATTCTTCGAAGATAAACTTTACCCATAACCTCATGAACTCAAATATATAATTTATTCTCAATTCTATGCCCAAATTCGTGGTCTAAATTTAAAAATACAAATTCTAGGTTTTCTACCAAAAACCCACAATTTTCACTAATTTCCATGTTCTAATCCATATATACTCATGTATTTAACTCAAAATTGCGAAGAAAGCACTTACCCCATTCCATATGGTGAAACTCTTCTCAAAAATCGCTTCAATCCGAGCTCCATAGCTCAAAATATGCTAAAAATGCCGAAAACCTTGATATATAGCTTTTGCCCAGATATTTACTCATCGCGATCGCGGAAAATGCTCCTCGATCGCGAAGCTCAACTTTTCTCAGCCCAAAATTTGCCCTTCGCGATCGCGAAGAACAAATGCCCAGCTCTTCCAGGCATCCTCTAGTATAATGGTCATAACCTTTTCTACAAAACTCAAAATTGCAAATGGTTTGACTTTTTGCAAATTAGACACCAAGGGCTACAACTTTTATTCTTTGATCATTTCCCAATTCCTTATTGATTACGAGATATAAGCCGCCAAAGTTAGCCTTATGCAACACAATGCGATTTCCAAACTCCTCCCGGATAGGCTGTAGTGTATCAACCATAACTCTTTGGACACAACTCCAAATGCCAAATAGTTTGATTTTATGAAAACTAGACACAAAGATATACAACTTTTATTTTTAGATCATCTCCAAATTCCTTATAGATTGCAAGATACAAGCTTCCAAAATTGGGTGAGTGCAGCAGAAACTTTCCCCTACGCGATCGCGAAAGGCCTTCCGCGATCGCGATTCATTGGCCATTTTCTCTCATTTTACTCATCGCGATCGCGACCAATTCCCCGCGATCACGTAGCACACTGCTGTAGCAAAAAATCAGCAGCTAAAAATAGCCTAGAAATTGTCCAAAACCACCCCAAAACTCACCCGAGCCTCTCGGGGCCCCGTTCGAACATACCAACAAGTCTCAAAACATATCACGGACTTAGTCGAGGCCTCAAATCACAACAAACAACGCAAAAAACACTAATCAAACCCCAGTTCGAGTCTAATGAACTTAAGAAATTCCATTTCTACATTCGATGCTGAAACCTTTCAAATCACGCCCGATTGACCTCAGATTTTGCACGCAGGTCACACTCGACATTACGGACCTACTCCAACTTCCATAATCGGAATCCGATCCCGATATCAAAATGTCCACTCCCGGTCAAACTTCTCCCGAAACCTTCAAATTTATAACTTTCACCAAATGACCCCGAAATGACCTACGGACCTCCAATTCCACTTCCAAACGTGCTCCCAATATCAAAATCACCATACAGAGCTATTCCCAGACTCGAAATCCCAAATGGACATCGATAACATTGAAATACACGTCATCCCAAATTTATGAAATTCTTCCAAAATGCCAACTTCCTTAATAGATGTCGAAACGCTCCCGAGTCATCCAAAACTCGATCCGGACATACGCCCAAGTCCAAAATCATCATACGAATCTGTTGGAACCTTCAAATTCTGATTCCGAGGTCGTTTACTCAAAAATCACACTTTAGTCAATTCTTCCAACTTAAAGCTCCCGAAATGAGAATTTTCTTCCCAAATCAACTCCGAACTTCCCGAAATTCAATTCCAACCATGCATGCAAGTCATAATACCTGAAGTGAAGCTACTCAGGGTCTCAAACCGCTGAACGACGCGCTAGAGCTCAAAACGACCGGTCGGGTCGTTACATTCTCTCCCACTCAAACATACGTTCGTCCTCGAACGTGCCAAGAACTACTCCAGACTTGTCCAAAATCACTGTTTAACACTTTGTGTACCTACCCGTGCTACCATAACCCAGTTGAGTACATTAGCTCGAGTCAATCTGAAGATTCTCCCTATTATTTAGACAAATAAGCCTTAGAGCCAAATTCCAACATCCGGAACTCTCCATCGGGCCTGCTTTCAACATACGAACACTATATTAGTCACTACACACCATACCAAAACATGACTGCATATCCTTTTTTGAATTCACATCATGCACCGCATATATCACATGACTATAACAATATCCACTGATAATAATAGCCGAAATTCCACGAATCTGATGCCCACAACACACCTCGTGACACATACAAGTCCTGTTCCAACCCTTGCAATGCTTCCTTGACGGAAGAGATGTGTAGGAATTTCATAACCGACTGCCGAGTTGACAAATCATTAAGTCTCTCTCCCTGACAAGAACCATTTCCTCATTCTGAACCAAATAATGATATTTTCTATTTAATATACTTCATATAATCCGTTCGCCTTAAATTCCGATAACAATAATTTTGTCTCACCCAGTACGAGCTACTCCGGCAATAAGCCACCCCAGACATGACCAATAGTCTCGTATGATGCAAATTACGCGGTCTGCGTCCAAATTACGCTGCCGCGAAGGAATCTCACGCGGACGCGGTGAACATTGCGCGGTCCGTGAAATAAAGATCTACCCAGGCCTAGATATGAAGAAACGCAGACCACGCTCACTATTACGCGGTCGCGAAAGCCCAAGCGCGGACGCGATCAGAATTACGCGTCTGCGAAACCTCTGTAGGGGCATTTTTGTCTGGAATTTTTAGCCTAGTATAAATAGATCCTTTTAGAAATTTTAGGTTAAGTTTTGTTTAGCAGAGTACGTGAACGGCTAGTTTTTACCCTTTTGGGCAATTTTAGAGTAGATTTATCTTCAAACTGTAGATTTTCATGTTGTACTTTAATATTATGGCTTATATTTCATCTTTATCTTTGATTTCTGTTATTATTATAAGTAGCTAGACCTCATAGCTAGGGTTGTGACCCAACCCTAGTATGGGTATTTAATGGGTCTTGAATTTTAGGGATTAATTATTTATGGGTTAGTGATATTTAGCCTAATTCATGCTTTAATTGTAGAATTAGTGGTTGCAAACACTGATTCATGCCTTTATGACTTAGGCTCTTCTTGAGAAAGATGGACTAAGTCTAGAAAAATTAGGCTAACAAGGAATTGGGATGAACTCAAGAGATTGATAGCCCCAATTAAAGGGTTAAACCTAGAGATAGTAATACCCGACTTGAGCCAATTTCACTTGTGTTGCATGAACACCCATTTGGGCTTGAGAAAGCCAAATCGAGTAAAGTCACTCAAACTACCAAGAGATATAGAGTGAGCACTTGTGTGTGATGGTTATATCACGACCCCAATCAAAATAAGCTTGTCCTAGATTCTTGATACCCATTAGATACTCACCTAGGCAGAAGTCACCTCCCTAGTGCCTTTTAACACTTGAAAACTTTCACCAAAAATATTGTACTTAGATTACTCTTAACATTCAATAGTATAAAAAACTAGAATAGAATCAATCACAACAATGTTTGGAACTGCAATTTGGAACAACACGCACATCTAGATTAGTTAGATACCCGACTCCAAACCAAATTAACTCCCTATGGAAATCGATCCCGACCTTATTGGGTAAAACTGCATCGACCAATCCTCGCTACTCTATAGTGGTGTAGGGTTGGCACCGATCACTTTTTGGCGCCGTTGCCGGGGAGTTAGACGGTTTTGGCTATCTATCTAACTATTTGTGTGTCTCTTTTTTCTTTCCTTCTATTTTACTAACTTTTGTGTGTCAATCGCTTTGGGTACCAAATGGCTTATAATGATGCTCTCGGAAATATCCTTCTGGGGGAGAAGGTAGATGACAATGGTGAGGATGAGGTTAATCTAGAACCTCAAGTCCAAAGAAGAGGCCGCCAGGCTAATGACAACATTCCAAACCCTCCCCCACCTCCTCCAAGAGTCGCTCCTCGGGTGCTTCCAAATGAAGGGTACGCCAATGCAATTGTCCCACCTCAGATCTGGGTGGGCTATTTCCAAATTACAAATGTGATGTTGACTTTATTGGAGCAACGAGGGTACTTCACAGGTGCTCCCCATCAGAATGCATATAAACATCTAAAGGGTTTTGTGGATACCTGTTGGGGAAGCAAACAGATAAATGTGTCAGAAGATGCATTGAGATTGAGATTGTTCCCTTTTTCACTTAGAGGGAAAGCATTGGACTGGCTCGAAATACTTCCCAACCATTCTATCACTACGTGGGATGAGTTGGCCGACAAACATTTATAGCCAAGTTTTTCTCAACGGGTCATATGGCAGCATTGAGGGATGAGATCTTAGCCTTTAAACAAGAACCTAATGAACCCCTACATGAAATCTGGGAGCGATACCGGACAATGGTCAAGGAATGCCCAAACAATGATATGACTGAAGCAATGATTAAGTAGACATTCTATAGGGGCATCAACACGACCAACCAGTGTGTGGTGAATCAGCTAGCTGGGGAAAATTTTTATGAAAATGCCTTATGCCGATGCTTGTGACATACTTAATGAGATGGATGACACATCCTCAGCTTGGCAGAGTCGGGAAAATGTTCCTCAAGGTGACCCTAATGTCATCCATCTTCACAAGGAACTTTATGATCACGGACAAGCCATATCCAAGTTGACAACTACTATGAATCAGTTAGCAAAGGCCCAGCTTCAACAAGTTTAAGGGACAAAGCAAGTAAATGCCATGGAAGGGGTGAATGTCATGGTCAACAAGAGGAGACAGCATGGTCAACAAGTGCAAAACAATCAAGATCAATATGAACAAAGTGGTAGTGGTTACAATCAAGACGATTCTTATGATGATCAAAGTGAGGAAGTGTTATATGCCAATAACTACCAAGGTCAACAGAGCAATGCTCCAAATCAATAATGGAGATCGCAAGGGAACAATCAAAATTGGAGTAACCAAGGCGTCCGTCCGTTCGGTAAGTCAGCCAGTCGTCATCTTATCTTGCACGAGCATCGTCGTCATGGAATTGGAACAATGGCAACAACAACAACTCGAATAATTTGGGGAACAACAATAACAATTGGGGCGGCAATGGAAACCAAGGGGGTTGGAATAATAATAATCAAGGCAACCGGGGGTCGGGCTTTCAAAGGCCCCCGATGTATTAACAATCCAACAATCCGCCTCCATATTCGTCTCAAGGGCAAAGTTCTTCAAACAATGAGATATGCCAGATAGAGAGTATGTTTAAACAAATGATGGAAAGGAATGCCAATTCCGATGCTCAAATAGCCTCCCACACTACTTCTATTCGCAACTTGGAAGTACAGATAGGTCAAATTTCTCAAGCATTAAATACTCTCCCTAAGAGGGTGCTACCAAGTGACACGGTAGTAAACCCGAAGGGTGGGAACAATACAGGCCATCCCATGGAGATGACCACAAGAAGCGTCAGAGGTGGAGATGCAAGTACCTCTAATCCAAAGAAGATTGTGAGTGATGATGTTGTGTTGCAAAATGATGATGATCCAATAATTGATAAGCAAGCGAATGATGAGAATTTTAATGATGAAGTGAGGATCGATATTCATGACAACAAGGAGGAGACTCAAAATGATGTGAACCCATCTAGGGAACACGTGATAGACATATCGGAAACGGTAGTGCCCAAAGTCAAGGACCCTTTGCCAAGGCCTCCTCCACCTTATCCTCAAATACTTGCAAAGAAAAATAATGAAAACCAATTCAAGAAGTTTATGAAGATGATGAAAAGCTTGTCAATCAATGTGCCCTTGGTGGAAGCTCTCGAACAAGTGCCGGGATATGCCAAGTTCATGAAGGACTTGGTATCTAAGAAGAGATCTATAAATTGTGAGACCATAAAAATGACTGATCAAGTGAGTTCCTTTGTGCACTCCATGGCTCCAAAGCTTGAAGATCCCGGTGCCTTTACAATTTCATGCACCATTGGTAGTGCCGATTTTGCAAAAGCCTTGTGTGATTTGTAAGCAAGTATTAATTTGATGCCATACTCCGTAATCAAGACATTGGGTATTGGGCAACCAAGAGCTACTTCAATGAGATTGCAAATGGCGGATAGAACAATGAAGAGGCCACTTGGGATTATTGATGATGTTCTAGTCCAGGTCGATAAGTTTATTTTGCCCGCTGATTTTGTGATTCTCGACTGCGAAGTCGACTATGAGGTGCCTATAATATTGGGGAGACTTTTCCTAGAAACAGGGAAGGCATTGGTTGATGTGGAAGCAGGGGAGCTCACCTTCCGGGTGGGCGATGAAAAAGTTTTATTTCACGTGTGCAAATCAATGAGGCAACCAAATAGTAATGAAGATTTCTCTTTTGTGGATCTTGTGACGGAGGTGATAGTTGATGACACGAGTGTCATGATCAATGTGGAAGCTATGGAAGCTGTGTTGTTAAACAATGAGGATGATGAAAAGGAAGGCTTGATTGAATGTGCAAATGCCTTGCAAGGAATGAGTTCCTATTCATATGGCCCCCGTAAACTTTCCTTAGACTTGTAAAACCGGAAGACTCCACCAACAAATCCCTTAATCGAGGAGCCACCAACATTGGAGTTGAAGCCTTTGCCTGCGCACCTCAGGTATGAATTCTTAGGCCCTTCTTCTACATTACCTGTTATTCTTTCTGCATGCTTAACTAAAGTGCATGTGAATTCCACCCTTGCGGTGCTTCAAAGAAGGAAAAAGGCAATTGGATGGACTTTGGCTGACATTCGGGGTATAAGACCCGCCTTTTGCATGCACAAAATTATACTAGAGGATAATGCCAAACCCTCCGTGGAACATCAAAGGAGGTTGAACGAGGCTATGCAAGAGGATGTCAAGAAAGAAATTATCAAGTGGCTAGATGCAGGGGTTGTGTATCCTATTTTGGATAGTGCATGGACTTCACCGGTATAATGTGTGTCGAAGAAGGGGGTATGACTGTGGTCATAAATGAGAAAAATGATTTGATCCCCACTCGTACTGTCACCAGATGGAGGGTATGCATGGATTACCGAAGGCTGAACAAAGTGACCCGCAAAAATCATTTTCCATTGCCCTTTCTTGATCAAATGTTGGATAGACTTGCCAGGCGTGCCTACTATTGCTTTTTGGATGGGTACTCAGGGTACAAATCGGATTCTCATTGCACCGGAAGACCAAGAGAAATTCAACTTCACATGTCCATATGGCACATTTGCATTCTCACGGATGCCGTTTGGTTTGTGTAATGCACCGGCTACCTTTCAGCGGTGTATGATGGCAATATTTACGGATATGGTGGAGGACTTCCTCAAAGTGTTCATGGATGATTTTAGTGTTGTGGGGGACTCATTTGAAGAATGCTTGGACAATCTTGACAAAGTGTTGGCCCGATGTGAAGAGACCAACCTAGTACTCAATTGGGGAAAATGCCAATTTATAGTAGAGGAGGGCATTGTCCTCGGCCATAAGATCTCAAAGAATGGTATTGAAGTGGACAAGGATAAGATTGAAGTGATTTAAAAGCTCCCTCCTCTTAATTCCGTCAAGGGAGTTAGGAGCTTTCTTGGGCACGCGGGGTTCTACAGAATGTTCATCAAAGATTTCTCAAAAGTGGTGAACCCCTTGTGCAAGCTGCTAGAAAAGGATGCAAAGTTTGTGTTCAATGAAGAGTTCATGAAAGCTTTTGAGCTTCTCCAGTATAAATTAACAACCACTCCCATCATTACCGAACCCAATTGGAGCTTACCATTTGAGTTCATGTGCGATGCTAGTGACGTTGCGGTAGGAGCGATTTTGGGGCAAAGGATCAACAAGATATTTCATCCAGTTTATTATGCAAGCAAAATGATGAATGATGCAAAGGTCAATTATACGGTGACCGAGAAAGAGTTATTAGCCATTGTCTTAGCCATAGAAAAGTTCAAGCCATATCTCATGGGTGCCAAAGTGATTGTGCACACCGATCACGTGGCACTCCATTACTTGATGACCAAAAAGGACTCTAAGGCTAGATTGATGAGATGGGTTCTTCTGCTTCAAGAGTTTGACCTCGAAATCATTGATCGAAAAGGGAGTGAGAATCAAGTGGAGGACCACTTGTCCCGCTTAGAAGAGAAGGAGAGGCCTCATGATGGCCTCGAAATTAATGATTCATTTCTGGATGAACAACTCCTCTTCGTGTTTGTGAATGATATGCCTTGGTTTGCCGATGTGGTTAATTTTATTGTGACCGGCATTGTCCCGAGTGAGCTCTCTTCTAACCAAAGGAAGAAACTCAAACGGGACAACTTGGATTATTATTGGGACGAGCCCTATCTTTTCAACATTTGCAATGGCGGTGTGATCTGGAGATGTGTCCCGGAAGAGGAGCAAATGAGTATTCTTGATGCTTGCCATTCCTCGCCCTACGGTGGTCATAATGGTGGGGAAAGAACTGCTTCAAAGGTTCTTAGCTGTGGATTTTATTGGCCTACCCTGTATAAAGATGCAAGTGAGCTTGTTAAGAGGTATGATAAATGCCAAAGAGCTGGGGGAATTTCCAAGAAGGATGAAATGCCTCTCACCACTATCCTTGAGATTGATATTTTTGACGTGTGGGGCATCGACTTCATAGGGCCATTTGTGAGTTCCTGTGCTAACACTTACATTCTAGTTGCTGTTGATTATGTTTTCAAGTGGGTTGAAGCCGTGGCTTTTCGTTTTTAGCTTCTTTTTACATTTTTGCGTGATCAATAAGCCTTTGGTTTTCTTAATGCCACGGTTCTTTCCAAAGGTGGATATTGTGTGAACCGGGTGGCTCTTCCCAACGATAAATGGTGTGAAAACCTTCTTAAGGGACTGAGTCCGTTTTCTTTTTTGCTTTGATATATAGTAGTAATGAATAAAAGTGTCTCAAGTTGGCTTCACTTGGTATTAACACATTTACCTTCGACCTCAAGGTTAGAGACAAGTTGATTGACAAAGAATAGCTCTAGTTGTGACCTTTAGAATCTTGAGTTGACTAAAACCATCATCAAATGGTTTCTGTGAGCCATTTGTGATCTTCAATCTTAGCTAGGGTTGTTGTGGGACCTCAACTCTATTCTCTTTAACAATCCAGTAGCTTGAGAGGTGAGGTATTGAATTGCAAGTCCAAGTCCCATGCCAATAAGTCTAGAACTTGCCCTGAATGTTTGTCTAGGCGAAATTCTAAGTGTAGCTCGACTTGAGAAGTGATTATAGACTCTCCTTGGTCCCATTTGAACATTGAAAGCTTCTGTAGCCTACCAATATGATATCCCTAGTCAACCCCTTTGAGCCTAAGCCTTTTTCATTCAATAGCCACATTACAAGCCTTCATCCGTTTTATAATGACCCTTTTATGACACCCAATCTTTCCTTAGCATTCATGATAAACAATTGGCAAAAAATATAAGTTTGGGGGAGAGACGAGGAATTTCAAAGTGATAAAAGGTTCAAAAAATAAAAAAAGATTTGATGAAAAGGAAAGGCAAAGAAAAGGATGAAGAGTTAAAAAGAAATATGTCAAAAAGAAAGAAAAGGTTGAAGGGATTCAAAGAAAACAATGTTCAAAGGCATGTAATGATGAGAAAAGGAGAAAAATGATTGTCATGAACAAGAAAGAGTGACAAATGTGTCTCTCTAGTTCCCTTGAGGAAGAATAAAATGACTCAAAGAGTCAAGAAAGTATGAAACGAAATGAGAAAATGGAGTGCTTAAGGAAAGATGAAACCATCATAGTTTATTATGTCCTACCTTGATCCAAAAGGCCTTCATTGCATCCCGCTAAAGCCCTATATGATTTCAAGTTGAGTGAACTTACATTAGTGGTAATTTACATAAGGGGCAAGCTTATAGTAATTAAAGCCGGACTTGTGGCATTCTTTTGAGAGTGATGAGCGCACTTCTTTACAATCCTTGTTTTGAGTGTCACATTCTATAAAGTGAGATTTGCTCATGGAGAGTAGAGGAGGAGGAGTTTGGGATCCACAATGACCTACGTGAGAGAGCGAGCTTCCTTGATGAATTGAGTCAACTCTTGATGCTCTTGTGTCACATTAGAACTATGGAACTCAAAAGGTCATAGCATGATGTTGTTGATAATGCATTTGTGTTGAGGGTAATTGTTAGTCCCAATTGATGCTTGATGAAATCACCTTAGGACAGCTGAAATTTTCCTTTCTTTTTCTTGTGGAGGTGGGAATTACCTTATTTTCTTGAGGACAAGCAAAAGCTTAAGTTTGGGGGAGTTGATAAGTAGGGATTTTAGCCTATTAATCGCTCTCTTTTACTTAAGTTTTAGGTCAAAAATGCGTAAAGGTATTCCCGAAAACTAACTTAATGTGCTTGTTTGAAGGGTTTGTTCAAAATGAGCCAAAGCATCCATAATCAACTCATGATGGAGTCAAACTTAAACAAGTCCAAGACTGGGAACAGGATCGCGGACAACCACATAAAAGCGCGGCCGCGTAAGGACCAACGCTGAGGCAGCGACAAATACACGGTCCGCGATATGGAGATTCAGAGAAGTGTTTTTGGGCACACACATGAGTGCTGAGGGTGGCAGAAAGACGCGGCCGCAAAGTGACTGGCGCGGCCACGGTTGAAATTTCGCTGAGAGCGGTTGTCGAGGTTCAGAGACTTTGCAATCTGGGCATGAATGAAGAAAGCGGTCCGCGTCCAAATTATGCGGCCGCGAAAGAATCTCACGCGGACGTGGTGAACTTTGCGCGGTCTGTGAAACAAAGATCTACCCAGGCCCAGATATGAAGAAACGCGGACCGCGCTCACTATTACGCAGCCGCGAAAGCCCAAGCGCGGACGCGATCAGAATTACACGTACGTGAAACCTCCACAGGGGCATTTTTGTCTGAAATTTTTAGCCTAGTATAAATAGATCCTTTTAGCAATTTTAGGTTAAGTTTTGTTTGGCAAAGCACGTGAACGGCCCCTTTTGGGCAATTTTAGAGTAGATTTATCTTCAAACTTTAGATTTGCATCTTGTACTTTAATATTATAGCTTATATTTCATCTTTATCTTTGATTTCTATTATTATTATTATAAGTAGCTAGACCCCATAGCTAGGGTTGTGACCCAACCCTAGTGTGGGTATTTAATGGGTCTTGAATTTTAGGGATTAATTGTTTATGGGTTAGTGATATTTAGCCTAATTCATGCTTTATTTGTAGAATTAGTGGTTGCAAACACTGATTCATGCCTTTATGACTTAGGCTCCTCTTGAGAAAGAGAGACTAAGTCTAGAAAAATTAGGCTAACAAGGAATTGGGGTGAACTCAAGAGATTGAGAGCCCCAATTAAAGGTTTAAACCTAGAGATAGTAATACCCGACTTGAGCCAATTTCACTTGTGTTGCATGAACACTCATTTGGGCTTGAGAAAGCCAAATCGGGTAAAGTCACTCAAACTACCGAGAGATATAGAGTGAGCACTTGTGTGTGATGGTTATATCACGAACCCAATCAAAATAAGCTTGTCCTAGATTCTTGATACCCATTAGATACTTACCTAGGCAGAAGTCACCTCCCTAGTGCCTTTTAACACTTGAAAACTTTCACCAAAAATATTGTACTTAGATTACTCTTAGCATTCAATAGTATAAAAAACTAGAATAGAATCAATCACAACAATGTTTGGAACTGCAATTTGGAACAACACGCACATCTAGATTAGTTAGATACCCGACTCCAAACCAAATTAACTCCTTGTGGAAATCGATCCCGACGTTGTTGGGTAAAACTGCATCGACCAATCCTCGCTACTCTATAGTGGTGTAGGGTTGGCACAGATCATGTACCCAGTAAGTATCCAGTCTAATCTCGAAGAAGTAGTGATGAGAGGTCGACTCCGACACTTACTATGGCCATCAATAGTCTAATTAGTAGTGGATTTATTAAAAACGACAGTAAACTCAAGGAAATCATGAAGCAAGTAAACAATCCTTTGATACTAAGAGATTTCCAAATTCATATTTCATCATTTATCAATTTATCTCAGACCAAGGAGGCAATATAATTATATATAAATTTTAAGGCAAGCAATACAAGCATGCGCAAATCATGCCGAGGTCGTACAACCCGATCCAACAAATATTTAAACTGTGCACTGCCAAAGGGTCGAATGGCGCGAACCATAGATACATCTATTCACCCCGCTCGCGAATCATTCATGCGACGCGGTCAAATATAAATTTAATCATTTAAATCAAATTCTTTCTTAAATTCTTTTCTTTAAAAGAAAAAGGCAATTCAACTGGAAGCTTTAAATCCTTAGAAATTCTCAACTTAATTCCATTTATCACAAATAGCAAGTATCATCAAATAACGGTGTTCACAAAGTATGGTGTAAACCTAAACTACCCGGACATAACAAGAATAGTAGCTACGTACGGACTCTCGTCACTTCGTACGTACGTAGCCCCCACAAATACTCACATTTTTAATCAAATTTACTTATGGGGAAATTTTCCTCTTACAAGGTTATAAATGAGACTTACCTCACTCCGAAGTTCCATATTCGGCTCCCAAGCCCTTTTGACGACTCAAACCGATGCTCGACGCTCCAAAACTAGTCAAATATTGAGCAATTCTATAAATATATACTCTAATACTCATTATAATCCTATTTACAACAATTTCCAATTCCGTTCGAAAAGTCGATAAAAATCACCCTCGGGCCCACGTGCCTGGATTCCGAAAATTTTCGAAGATAAACATTACCCATAACATCACGAACTCAAATACGTAATTTATTCTCAATTCCATGCCCAGATTCGTGGTCAAAATCCAAAAATACCATTTTTTTAGGTTTTCTTCCAAAACTCCAAATTTCCACTAATTTTCAATGAATTTCCATGTTAAAATCTATATATAAACCAAGTATTTAACTTGCAATTGGTGGGAATCACTTACCTTGACATAGATGATGAAGACGGAGCTCCAAAATTGCTCCTAGGTCATCTCCCATGGAGGAAATGAGATTAAATGAGCCAAACCCATTTTTTTCAAACTTATACACTACCAGGCAACCCTTCTTCGCGTTTGCGGGCTTTCCATCGCGTTCACGATGAACAAAAACTCTCAAAAGCCATTTTCAAACTCTTCTAAGACAACTTCTAGTATAATGGTCAAAACGTTTTGCACGAAACTCCAAATGAACAAATGGTTTAATGTTATGAAAACTAGACTCCAACATGTACAACTTTCATGTTTTGGTCATCTCCCAATTCCTTATAGCTTTCGAGATATAAATGCCAAATTCATCCCTGTGCAACACCAATTTCTTTTTCATCTTCCCGGACAGCCTGTAGTGTACCAGCCATAACTTTTTGTACACAAATCTAAATGCTAAATAGTGTAGTGTACCAGCCATAACTTTTTGTACACAAATCTAAATGCTAAATAGTTTAGCTTTCTAAAAACTAGCATAAAGGGCTACAACTTTCGTTTTTATATCATCTCCAAATTCGTATTGTGAGATATGAGCCTCCGAAGTCAGACCTGCGCAATAGAGATTTCCTTCTTCGCAAACACGAGAGTCTTTTCGCGAATGCGAAGAAGAAAATCCCAGAAGCCAAATCCTTCTTCGCGAATGCGAGAGGATCCTCGCGAATGCGAAGAACAACACCAGATATTAGTAAATCAGCATCCAAAGTAGCCCAAAATGATCCGAAACACACCCGAGGCACCCGGGACCCTGTCCAATCACACCAACATGTCCCAAAATATGACATGAACTTGCTTAAGGCCTCAAATCACATCAAACAATATCGAAATCATGAATCGCACCCCAATTCAAGCTTAATGAACTTTAGAACTTCAAGCTTCTTCATTCCATGCCGAAACCTATCAAATCACGTCCGATTGACCTCAAATTTTGCACACAAATCACATTCGACATTACGGGCCTACTCCAACTTTCGGAATCGGAATCCGACCCCAATATTAAAAAGTCCACTCCTGGTCAAACTTCTCAAAAACCTTCAAATTTCTAACTTTTGACAAAGGACTCCGAAATGACCTACGAACCTCCAAATCCACATTCGGTATAATGACCTGACCGGTCATTTTGAGCTCTAGTGCATCATTCGGTAGTGTGAGGCCATGAGCAGCTTCATTTCAGGTATTATGACTCGTACGTGTGGTCGGAATTGAATTCTGGGAAGTTCGGAGTTGATTTGGAAAGGAAATTCTCATTTCGGAAGCTTTAAGTTGAGAAGAATTTACTAAGGGTTGATTTTGAGTAAACGACCTCAGAATCGGGATTTGAAGGGTCCAGCAAGTTCGTATGGTGATTTCAGACTTAGGCGTATGTTCGGATCGGGTTTTAGATGACCCGGGAGCGTTTCGGCGTCTATTGTGGAAGTGGGCATTTTTGAAGAAATTCATAAATTTGGGTCGAAGTGCATTTCAATGTTATCAATGCCTATTTGGGATTCTGAGCCTTGGAGTAGCTCCGTATGGTGATTCTAGTATTGGAGCGCATCCGGATGTGGATTTGGAGGTTTGCAGACCATTTTGGAGTCGTTTGTCAAAAGTTAGAAATTTGAAGGTTTTTGAGAAGTTGGACCGGAAGTGGACTTTTTGATATCGGGGTCAGAATGCGATTCCGGAAGTTGGAGTAGATCCGTAATGTCAAATGTGACTTGTGTGCAAAATTTAAGGTCAATCGGGCGTGATTTAATAGGGTTCGGCATCGAATGAGGAAGTTTGAAGTTCTAAAGTTCACAAAGTTTGAATTAGAGTGTGATTCATGGTATTAGCATTGTATGATGTGATTTGAGGCCTCGAGCAGGTCCGCATTATGTTTTGGAACTGGTTGGTGTGATTGGACGGGGTCCCGGGGGGGCCCGGGTGGATTCCGAGTGGTTAACGGATCGAGTTTGGACTTGGAAGAAAAGATAAGGCAGTTGATATATGGTGTAACCACACCGGCGAGGTTTGGGGAGAGGGTGTTACAACCCAAATTCGCATACCATAGATCACATCGTAAGTTAGTCGATGTAAATCCAAGAAGAGATTATCTTTGAGATGATAAGAAGTTAATCCTATTGGTCTTAAACGATACAAGGGTGTATAAGAGTGGTTAACAAATATTAGAAGTTAAACGAATCAAGGATGTTGTAACCCGTATTTTCGGGTAACACTAGAGGTGATTAACTGTCCCAAGAGGTCTTGTTTTAATGTATTTGAATCATATAATATCCGCATCATAAGTCTTGAAGTCAAGCGAGTTATGAAACAAAAGTTGATAAAAGTTGTCGCAACTTAGGTTTATAATTTTACTTAAACTTTAGGTCAAATGTTACTGCATTTTTCTCCCAATGTGCTTAGAATTATGGGGTTATCTACCTATCAAATTGAAGATCTATGAGTCTAGTTTCCAACGCATTAAACCGTTCGTTGATACGATCTCCGAATAGAGAGATATTCGCGTTTTCGCGAGAGTGCGCCAAGCTGCTCTCTATGGGGCCCACAAAGGCGGTTTAAGACATATGGACATATATAAGATACCTCAACCCCGTTTTAAGTCATTATTTTTCAGTATATTCAGACCTTATAACCCTAAAAATAGTCTCTCAAGGTTCTCTCATGATCCAAGACCCAAACAAAGGGCAAACAACACAAATCAAATGTCGGGAATCCCGTGGCGCTAGTAAGTTTCTTCTCCTTCTTGTTGTTGCTGATTTTTTGTGTTGTTCCAGCTCGTGTGGGAGGTTGTTTTAAGTGTTTTATGTCCTGTAAATACACCTTCAAGTTTTTAATATCAACCCTAGGTGATTTCAAGTCTTCTAAAGTAATTCTAGTGCCGAAAAACCCGAATTAATTGCTAGTTTCGCTTCCTTGTTCTTGTGGCAGAATTGAAGGGATATTTCGTGGAAAATTAAGGTCAAATTGGAGTTGTTCTTTCTGTTTAAAGGTAAGGAACCTCTTACTCTATATATATTTAAGATTATCTAAGTTGCAGCTAAGTCGTTGAAGCTAGAACTTGTGAAATATATATCGAAAGGCTTGGTAGTAATGTTGTTGGTTGGTGGACTGTTTTGGAGGCTCAATATGATTATTAATGATGTTGTTTGGGCTGTTTGGTGATTGTATTGACTTGTGGGAAGTCATATAAATAGGGGAGGTACTGTCCGTTTCATCGTAAAATAGGTTGTGGTCGATACATAATAGTTACGACGCTTAAACGATAATGATAGTGCCATTTCTCTTATTGTAGACTAAGGAGTCGTGACATTTGCATAGCTTGAGGTTGGGCAGTATATACAAGGTATGTGAGACTATCCCCTTCATTCTTTTGCACGACTCCGATTGTACAGAATGTAATGAACGAGCTCCCAAAGATACTCTACTCTTAGAAGCTAGCAGTACTTACATTGCTGCCCTTCTTATGAAACGATTGGTATTGATGTTACTTCTCTTATTCTTATATTATCAATGTTGTTGGTAGTTCCTGATTCTTATAAGTTTCTTGATGAAGAGTTAATCCTAATAACGTGTACGAAGGATACCGACCTTACGTCACTCCGAAAGGTTCAAAATGTGATTCCAATGAGTCCAGCATGCATCATATATATGTATCTATTTTACTCTACCGAGCCGCGCTATAGTTGGCCGGGTATGGCACCTATTGTGCAACCACTGATCAGTTGGGTTTTACCGAGCTCCACGTGGCCGGGTACGATTCTACCGAGCCCTATGATGGCCGGGTACGTTTTACCGAGCCTATTATGGCCGGGTACGATATGATGATGGTGATGCCCACAAAGGCGTATGTTTTAAAAGTTTATGTATATATATGTATGTATCATGTATTTCATGTCAGTAGCCCTCAGAGGTACCCAGATGTCACAGGTTGTATATTCTCTATCCATGTTTATATTACTGTTCTTACTTATGCTTTCTTGCCTCACATACTCAGTACTTTATTCGTACTGACGTCCTTTTTATTTGTGGACGCTGCATGTCGTGCTGCAGGTCCTGATAGACAGGTAGACGTAGCTCTCCCACCACAGTAGGCTGTCCAGTTCAGCGGTTATTGGCGAGATCCCTTCTCCGGACTTGCCGTGGTCTTGGTATGCATTTTTGTTATAGACCTTATGGGTATGTCGGGGCCCTGTTCCGGCAATGTTGTAGCTCTTATGTTCTTTTAGAGGCTCATAGACAGGTGTCGACTTATGTATGGTTTAGAATGCCTTTTCGGCTGATTTTTGTTGTATAGTCTTTCATGGCATCATGATAGCTCGTACCTTATATATAGTTTCTTGACAGTCTTGTCGTCCCATGTTATGTATGTTCATGACATTATCTTTCATTGTTGGGTGTTCATGATCCATGTCTACTATTTATATTGATCTTGTCGGCCCTTAAAGATAATAAGGAAGGTTAGATAAAATGTACATTGGTGCTCGGCAAGTATGGCCCGGGTGCTAGTCATGACCCTCCAGTTGGGTCGTGACAAACTTGGTATCAGAGCAAGTCTGTCCTAGGGGTTGTCTATGAGCCGTGTCTAGTAGAGTTTTGATTATGGATGTGTAGCGCGCCACATTTATAAGCAGGAGGCTACGTGACATCTAGGGTTGTTACCTTCTTCCTGAATCTAGATCGTGTGTAGAGTTGAGTAGTAAGTGTTCATATCTAATATTCACCTTGTTTTCTTTCAGCGATGCCTTCGACTAGGAAGCAAGCGATTAGTAAACGGCTTGATACAGCTGTGGGAGAGGGTAACATTCAGGTGCCTCCAGCTAGAGCAGGCCAAAGTGAGGCTCAGAGTGAGATGCCGTCTCATACCTCTCTGTCTCCTCCCGAGGATATTAGGAGGCACCCAGTACATCCAGTTCCTCCGTCTGGCACTACAGACCATGATATGCGCAGTGCGGTGCAATTGTTGACTAGCTTGGTAGCTGCTCAGGCTCAGAGGCAGAATACCGGTGCTGCTGATAAACCGGTTAGTGCGAGAGTTCGTGATTTTATTAATCTAGACCCTCCAGTGTTTACCGGATCAGACCCCAAGGAGGACCCACAAATATTTATTGATCAGATTCATCGTACATTGCGGGTTATGCATGCTAGTGATACGGAGGCAGTAGAGTTGGCTTCTTATCGGTTACGGGATTTAGCGATTTTATGGTATGATAGTTGGGAGAGATCTAGGGGTCCGAACGCTCCTCCAGCCGTGTGGAAGGAATTTTCTGAGGCCTTTCTTTGTCATTACTTGCCAGCTGAGATACGACGAGCTAGAGCTGATAAGTTCTTGAACCTTCGACAGGGTAATATGAGTGTACGAGAGTATAGTATACAGATTGATTCTTTAGCAAGGTATACTCCCCATATGGTGGCCGAGATGAGTGATAGGTTGCACCTGTTCGTGAACGGGTTATGACCACATCTGATAAATGAGTGCACAACAGCCTCCTTGGTAGAGGGCATGGATATTTCCCTATTTCAGGCTTATGCCCAGACCCTTCAGGATCATAAGTTATATGCTAAGCTCTCTAAATGTGAATTCTTGCTGAACTCAGTAGCATTCCTTGGCCATGTGATATCTGATGAGGTTATTAGTGTCGACACTCAGAAGATCGATGCAGTAAAGAATTGGCCGAGACCTACAACACCGTCAGAAGTCCGCAGCTTCCTGGGGCTAGCAGGATATTATAGGCGGTTTGTAGAAGGGTTTTCCTCTATATCAGCACCATTGACTAAGTTAACACCGAAAGCTACCAAGTTCTAGTGGTCTGATGCTTGTGAACATAGTTTTCAGGAGCTAAAGAATCGATTGACATCCGCGCCAGTGCTCACTCTCCCAGAAGGAACAGAAGGTTATGTGGTATATTGTGATGCCTCAGGTATAGGTTTGGGGTGCGTATTGATGCAACATGGGAAGGTGATTGCTTATGCATCAAGACAATTGAAGAAGCATGAAAAGAATTACCCGACTCATGATTTGGAATTGGCTGCAGTAATATATGCTTTGAAGATATGGCGGCACTACTTATACGGCGTCCATGTTGACATCTACACAGATCACAAGAGTTTACAATACATCTTCAAGCAGAAGGAGTTGAATTTGAGGCAGCGTAGGTGGCTTGAATTACTGAAAGACTACGATGTCGAGATATTGTACCATCTCGGTAAAGCTAATGTTGTGGCAGATGCTCTCAGCCGTAAGTCAATGGGAAGCTTAATACATATTGAGGCAGGTAGACAAGGGTTGACCAAAGAGCTTCACCAGCTAGCCAATATGAGAATCAGATTGTTGGACTCTGATGACGGAGGTGTTACTGTACAGAATACAGCAGAATCATCTTTGGTAGCCGAGGTAAAAGCACGGCAATATGAAGATCCTACCTTAGTAAGATTGAGAGAGGGAATTCAGCAGTGTAAGATTACAGCTTTCAAGATCGGAGGAGATGGGACACTGAGATACCAGGGCCGATTATGTGTACCTAGTGTGGCAGGGTTGCGAGAGAAGATTATGATTGAGATTCACCAGTCCCGATATTCTATCCATCCTGGCTCGACAAAGATGTATCATGACGTTAAGGAGCAGTATTGGTGGGATAACATGAAGAAGTCTATTGCAGAATTTGTAGCCCAGTGTCCTAATTGTCAACAAGTAAAGATCAAGCATCAGAAACCTAGTGGATTGAATCAGAATATAGAGATTTCGACCTGGAAATGGGAGGTGATTAGTATGGACTTCATTATTGGATTACCTCGCTCTTATCATAAGTTTGACTCCATCTGGGTGATAATTGATCGACTTACAAAATCTGCCCATTTTCTGCCAGTTAAGACAACTTACACGGCTGAAGATTATGCGAAGTTGTATATCAAGGAGATTGTTAGGCTTCATGGTGTGCCGGTATCTATTATATCAGACCGAGGAGCTCAATTTACGGCTAACTTTTGGAGGTCTTTTCAGAAGGGTTTAGGCACACAAGTAAATCTCAGCACTGCATTCCATTCGCAGACTGACGGACAGGCTGAACGTACCATTCAGACGCTTGAAGATATGCTACGAGCATATGTTCTAGATTTCAAGGGGAATTGGGATGACCATCTGGCACTTATAGAATTCGCCTACAATAATAGCTATCATTCCAGTATTAAAATGGCCCCGTATGAGGCACTGTACGTGAGGAGATGTAGATCACCAGTTGGATGGTTCGAAGTCAGTGAGACAGAATTATATGGGCAAGATTTGATTCACCAAGCCATTGAGAAGGTGAAAGTGATACAAGAGCGACTGAGGACGGCATAAAGCAGGCAAAAGTCTTATTCCGACGTCCGACGTCGTGATCTGGAATTTGAGGTTGGTGATTGGGTTTTTCTGAAGATCTCGCCTATGAAGGGTGTTATGCGTTTTGGGAAGAAGGGTAAGTTGAGTCCGCGGTATATTGGGCCGTACAAAATTCTTCGACGAATTGGACAGGTTGCTTACGAGTTAGAATTGCCATCTGAATTGGAATTTGTCCACCCGGTATTCCATGTATCTATGTTGAGGAAATGTATTGGAGACCCTTCTCGGGTCGTCCCTATCAAAGATGTACAAGTTACAGAGGATCTATCATATGATGAAGTGCCAGTGGCTATATTAGATCGACAAGTCCGCAAGTTGAGAACAAAGGATGTAGCTTCCGTGAAAGTATTATGGAGGAACAAGAATATAGAAGAAATGACATGGGAAGCAGAAGAGGAGATGAAGTCTAAATACCCTTACCTATTCCAGAGTGAAGATAACGAGGATGCCGGGGGAAAGAAGGACGCATTATAAGGTGAAACGGCTCTATGAGGTAAGCAATAGCTTGTGAATACTCTTTTTTTAATACAAAATGGTAATATGCAGATAATGTACATATCCATAATGCTTTGTATAGTCTTGTAAGGCCATAGGTTAGGTTTAACTACTTGCAAGTTTGGCTAGTGTCCATTTTATGGGGGAAACTCAGCCGGAAATCTCCGTCGGAATCCACGATGAGTTAGACACCCCATAAACCCTTACATTCGAGGACGAATGTTCCTAAGGGGGAGAGGGTGTTACAACCCAAATTCGCATACCATAGATCACATCGTAAGTTAGTCGATGTAAATCCAAGAAGTGATTATCTTTGAGATGATAAGAAGTTAATCCTATTGGTCTTAAACGATACAAGGGTGTATAAGAGTGGTTAACAAATATTAGAAGTTAAACGAATCAAGGATGTTGTAACCCGTATTTTCGGGTAACACTAGAGGTGATTAACTGTCCCAAGAGGTCTTGTTTTAATGTATTTGAATCATATAATATCCGCATCATAAGTCTTGAAGTCAAGCGAGTTATGAAACAAAAGTTGATAAAAGTTGTCGCAACTTAGGTTTATAATTTTACTTAAACTTTAGGTCAAATGTTACTGCATTTTTCTCCCAATGTGCTTAGAATTATGGGGTGATCTACCTATCCAATTGAAGATCTATGAGTCTAGTTTCCAACGCATTAAACCGTTCGTTGATACGATCTCGGAATAGAGAGATATTCGTGTTTTTGCGAGAGTGCGCCAAGCTGCTCTCTATGGGGCCCACAAAGGCGGTTTAAGACATATGGACATATATAAGATACCTCAACCCCGTTTTAAGTCATTATTTTTCAGTATATTCAGACCTTATAACCCTAAAAACAGTCTCTCAAGGTTCTCTCATGATCCAAGACCCAAACAAAGGGCAAACAACACAAATCAAATGTCGGGAATCCCGTGGCGCTAGTAAGTTTCTTCTCCTTCTTGTTGTTGCTGATTTTTTGTGTTGTTCCAGCTCGTGTGGGAGGTTGTTTTAAGTGTTTTATGTCCTGTAAATACACCTTCAAGTTTTTAATATCAACCCTAGGTGATTTCAAGTCTTCTAAAGTAATTCTAGTGCCGAAAAACCCGAATTAATTGCTAGTTTCGCTTCCTTGTTCTTGTGGCAGAATTGAAGGGATATTTCGTGGAAAATTAAGGTCAAATTGGAGTTGTTCTTTCTGTTTAAAGGTAATTAACCTCTTACTCTATATATATTTAAGATTATCTAAGTTGCAGCTAAGTCGTTGAAGCTAGAACTTGTGAAATATATATCGAAAGGCTTGGTAGTAATGTTGTTGGTTGGTGGACTGTTTTGGAGGCTCAATATGATTATTAATGATGTTGTTTGGGCTGTTTGGTGATTTTATTGACTTGTGGGAAGTCATATAAATAGGGGAGGTGCTGTCCGTTTCATCGTAAAATAGGTTGTGGTCGATACATAATAGTTACGACGCTTAAACGATAATGATAGTGCCATTTCTCTTATTGTAGACTAAGGAGTCGTGACATTTGCATAGCTTGAGGTTGGGCAGTATATACAAGGTATGTGAGACTATCCCCTTCATTCTTTTGCACGACTCCGATTGTACAGAATGTAATGAACGAGCTCCCAAAGATACTCTACTCTTAGAAGCTAGCAGTACTTACATTGCTGCCCTTCTTATGAAACGATTGGTATTGATGTTACTTCTCTTATTCTTATATTATCAATGTTGTTGGTAGTTCCTGATTCTTATAAGTTTCTTGATGAAGAGTTAATCCTAATAACGTGTACGAAGGATACCGACCTTACGTCACTCCGAAAGGTTCAAAATATGATTCCAATGAGTCCAGCATGCATCATATATATGTATCTATTTTACTCTACCGAGCCGCGCTATAGTTGGCCGGGTATGGCACCTATTGTGCAACCACTGATCAGTTGGGTTTTACCGAGCTCCACGTGGCCGGGTACGATTCTACCGAGCCCTATGATGGCCGGGTACGTTTTACCGAGCCTATTATGGCCGGGTACGATATGATGATGGTGATGCCCACAAAGGCGTATGTTTTAAAAGTTTATGTATATATATGTATGTATCATGTATTTCATGTCAGTAGCCCTCAGAGGTACCCAGATGTCACAGGTTGTATATTCTCTATCCATGTTTATATTACTGTTCTTACTTATGCTTTCTTGCCTCACATACTCAGTACTTTATTCGTACTGACGTCCTTTTTATTTGTGGACGCTGCATGTCGTGCTGCAGGTCCTGATAGACAGGTAGACGTAGCTCCCCCACCACAGTAGGCTGTCCAGTTCAGCGGTTATTGGCGAGATCCCTTCTCCGGACTTGCCGTGGTCTTGGTATGCATTTTTGTTATAGACCTTATGGGTATGTCGGGGCCCTGTTCCGGCAATGTTGTAGCACTTATGTTCTTTTAGAGGCTCATAGACAGGTGTCGACTTATGTATGGTTTAGAATGCCTTTTCGGCTGATTTTTGTTGTATAGTCTTTCATGGCATCATGATAGCTCGTACCTTATATATAGTTTCTTGACAGTCTTGTCGTCCCATGTTATGTATGTTCATGACATTATCTTTCATTGTTGGGAGTTCATGATCCATGTCTACTATTTATATTGATCTTGTCAGCCCTTAAAGATAATAAGGAAGGTTAGATAAAATGTACGTTGGTGCTCGGCAAGTATGGCCCGGGTGCTAGTCATGACCCTCCAGTTGGGTCGTGACAGGTGCGGCCTGGGAGTCGCAGATGCGGGGTTGGGCAGTCAGGGGAAGGACCGCAAGTGTGGAGTGTTGGCCGCATCTGTGCAAGCGAAGAAGCAAAGAAGATGACCGCAGATGCGGAAGGAAACCGCAGGAGCGAAGGGATCCTCGCACCTGCGAAGCCGCAGGTGCGGAAGTGTCGCTGGGCAGAAGGGTTTTATAAAAACGGGACTTGGCTCATTTTCCTCTCATTTTTCATTTGGCTTGGACGATTTTTGAGAGCTTCAAGGGGAGATTTTCATCAAGCAATTCTAGGTAAGTGGTTTCTTCCCATTTATGAGTTAAATACATGAATTATACATGGATTGGAACATGGAAATTAGTATAAATTGTGGGGTTTTGGTCGAAGACCTAGAATTTAGTATTTTGAATTTTTACCATGAATTTGGGCATGGAGTTGGAAATAAATTATATATTTGAGCTCGTAGGGTTATGGGTAAAGTTTATTTCCAAAAATATTCAGAATCCGGGCACGTAGGCCCGAGAGTGATTTTATCGGCTTTCCGAGCGGAGTTGGGAATTGTTGTAAATTGAATTGTTATAAGTATTAGAGTGTATTTTTATTGGTTTGCGTATTGTTTGGCTAGTTTTGGGGCATTGTGCATCAATTTGAGTCATCATAAGAGCTTGGAAGCCGGTTATGGAACTTCAAAGCGAGGTAAGTCTCGTTTTTAACCTTGTAAGAGGGAATTAACTCCATAGGTGAAATAAGTAAACATATTCTTCTATTAGAGTCTTATGGATCGGTACGGAGATGTCTGTACTTATCTTCGAGAGGCTATAGGGCTGTTAAGAGCACTTCCCTTCTTGATTCCTCATCGTGCGGTTTGATTCCTTTGAGGCTTATGCCTTCATTTCCTTTCCATTCAATCTTATGCGACGTGAAGCGCTTATTGTAAATCGGGAATTGAGGAATTATAATGGTACTACAGATGTGGTGCGGGATGTTTCTCCTTGCGTAGTTGTTTGGGCTATCGTCGTCGCCTTGCGGAAGGGTATTCTGTCGTTTCAGCTCAGTAGTTATACTTCTGAGAGCTTTGAGGCTATGCACAGGTTTCTATGATGCGCATGAACGGTTATTGCGCAGTAATTGGTGTAATGGTAGAGTGTTGGTCTATGCGTTGAAGCAGTGAATGACTTGAAAGGTGGTCTGATCAGAGCGTGATTCAGAGATTCGGTATTTTATTTCCGGCGGAGGAAAGGCACTCGGACTATAAATGTTCAGGTTTGGATTGATAGAGTAACGAGACTTGGTGTTTTCAACTTTGGTGGAATTTCATCTGCGACGTGGTGTCGTTCTCCTCGATTGAATGTGTTAAGTTCGCCAGTGTTAGGATCTTCTTCAATTAGCCCTTAGGCGGGATATTGTGAAATGGTGTCGGGGAAGCGGCTGTCAGAGATCGCGGTGTATGGTGGTTCATGATCGGATCGGTGTTTCCAATGTTGACGGCTCAAGAAAGTTGATCTTCGGAAAGGTTTAAAGTTGTAGCTATTTATTGGTTCAAGTGCTGCAGAGATAGATCTTGATTTAAGGCAACAATTGGGCAGCAAAGGATGAGGAAAGACGTGTGGGAAGTGTCAGGCAGTGGTTAAATTTCTAGAAGGCCGGGTGTAAGAAGCGAAAGTCGAGTAGTTACTTAAGGGAGTGAGTTTGACCAGAGTAAGAGAGTGGCAGAGTAGCATATGGGTTCAGTGGCAGGGTACCACACACCTGGAGGAAAGTTTAGAGTGATTTGGGAATTTTGGTGGACGGTGATTAGGTCCACGGGCTTAATTTGAAATATTGGCTATTATATGGCGGGGGATTTGGATGCAACAGAAAGGAGTTGCTTGGTATGAAGAAGGATGCAATATAACTTTGACTTGGAACATATTGTTGCACATTTAGTTGATGTCCATAAGGAATAAATGGACTGGTTCAGTTGGTGAATGAGAAGGGGCTCAGGATGGGTTATTGATGTCGTAGTGATTGTACCCCGTGCAGCGACGTTGGAAGATGTCGGCATGTAATTTCCACATGTGGGTTATCTCCTGTGAGCAGGTCAGTGGTCGCGTGGTTGGCGAAGTTTCTGCAAAGGATTTTACTGACTATCCAGTAAGGGGTTGAACATGTGAATGTTGCTAGAGATTCAAAGTGTTCATGAAATGCTAACAGAAGGATTTCGAGGAATTGTGCGGGTTGGTTATGCCAGATCATGTCAACAATGAAGAAAGAATCTTGGTGGGTTCCATAGTTGTGTAATAGTAGCTTCAAGCTAAGTGGGAGAGTCCCACCGCCTACGATTGCGTTGCATGGTTATCTACTTGTGAGGTTTCGGGTTATCGGCGTATTGGTGAGTTAATACAGCTAAGGGAAAAGAACATAAGTGGTAATTTGAGCAACGGAATTGATAAAGGTGTGCTATATTTGGCCTTATTGACTCATGTTCGGGCTTTGGGAAGATTCAGGATTTATGCTTCGTACAAAGATAATTTATAAGGGAAGTGATTTAGTTAGGTGCTTCATTGAGATGGGTGTTCATGGGCCAGTGGAGCCTTGGAGTTGATTATATTCGGGACCAAGCCAGAGTGGGTGACTCTCAACAATGGTCCTAGTGAATTCAAAGTTGAAAATGCGATGCCTAAGAGATTCAAAGCCCGCGGTATGGTTAAGAATCGAGCTTTTGCAGCGGATTATGATAAGAGGCCAGAAATGTTCTATGACATATTCGGCTTGCAGTGTAGCATTTGGAGGAATGAGAGAAAATGACTTCGGATTCGTAGAGAAATTATGAGAATAGGCGTATCAGTTGAAGATATGAACATGCGTGCAAGGAGGGCATGAAACGATTCATGGGTTTGGAGACAATGTGGTCTCGTGGAATGGGGTCACTTAGGATGAGTGAGAATTGAGTTGTTATGTGTTGACTGGAGTTGTCATTATTTCTAAGACAATCTAAGGATAAATTAGAAGAAGTTAGATTGGTTAGCCATGGTGGAATTGGCATATTGGTGGCAGTGATCAGTTCCTTCAGCGTGATTAAGTTATGCACGTGATTGGTGACGGTGCGTGCGAGTGCTTGTCGGCCGCCGTAATTGATTTTATTTGGAAGCCTTCAAGTATTATGGCATGTTATGTGTAGGCAGATCCCGGAAGGGTTATGGTGGTTTAGACCACTACTTGAGGATTTGCATGTTCTACGGTGATGAGAATTCATTCGCGTGTTGTTAAGGTTCTCTTGGAATGAGTTAAGTAAAAGGTTTCTATATGATGAAGTGTTCACCCTAATAGTGGTTTAGGGGTTATGATGAAATTCTTGCGCTATCGCATATTGGCATGTTAGGTGCAGTGAGCGGTATGAATTTGGAAGTAAGGATCAAGGTTGCGGTTCGGTGTTGGCAAGGATGTCACGAGCTCGGATGAGCAGCAAAGGGATTTGAATGTTTAGAGTAATCTGATATTGTCTTCAACGTCACCTGAGATCGGTGTTTCATGAAAGAGGCTTTGCATCCTGATGTGTGGATTCTTGAATTGCTTTACAACTTTAGTGCGGCATGGATGTGCAGACTGGTTACCTAGTGCAGAAGGTCGTGGAAGTGTATCCCACGGGAAGATTGTATAAGTGTGACATGTAGTCATCTGATTGATTAAAGATTTAAACCGAGTGTGAAGATTACGGTAATAGCGCTAATTTGAGAATTTATGCCTGGAGGGCGCACGGTTCATTTGGTTGTGGACGGTGGGAGTTTGTTCTGTTTGTGATAGTTGTTCTTGTGTGATATGGGAAAAAGGGGTTATAATGAACCCTTGAAAGGTTATTAGCCTAATACGGTGCGATCAGAATCGGCTTGAGGGCTATGAGTGGATTTAAATATGGATATGGGCTCTATATCAGGCCAGATGTGTTCATTTCAGCATAGCACTCCTCATGGAGGAGTATTCAGAGGTGGGATGTTGCGTCGTCGTCAGCTATTGCATGTAATATTATGTTGTGCCGTGTGAGTTGTGAAACGGCTTGATAAATTTCTTATGTGTTGAGGTTCCGCGTAGCGATGATGTAATGTGAGCAGTATGGCTCTTGAGATTCAGATCATATTTCGCACCTCGGTGTGCTTGAGTTTTGTAGCGTATGGCTCTACCTGTCTCCTCAGGATGATAATATGCACTTAGCGTGCTTGTGACCGATATTCGATGTTTTGTAGTAATGAACGATTTAGCTTGGTAAGTATCTCCTTATGTGAATTATATGTGGATCGGGTGGGACGCAGCCACGGGCATGTTGTTTGGATCGAGTTGCACGCCGCAACAGTGTGATGTCGGGTATAGTGCCCTACATTTATTTTTGTGTGTTTTTGTTTCCCATTTTCTGAGGAAGGTTTATTGCAGCTTTTCGATTGTCTAATTAGTTGCGTGAGTTGGGTAGTTCCTTCCAAAGCTCGTTCTCCTTATGTATCACATTTGAGTTGGTAGCTTATTGGCACGTTGTGGCATCATATGAGAGTTTCTGCAGACCTTTCAAAAGAAGATAGCCAGGCCAGTAACTTGTTTCGTGTTAAGTTATTGGTACTCAATTATTATTATTAGAGAGAACCACATAATATAGTTGGCCAGAATGTCGACATAATGAGACCATAGCTATTATATTGAGTTTAACATCTCCAGACTATAAGAAAGAAGAATCAATTCACATGACTTTGGGGCTCTTTCTTTAATTAACAATCATGATTTTTGAACTTTTAAACAGTAAATAAATATAATATAGCAAAAAATGGCCGAAAATGGAAAAATAAATAAATAAATTTCTTGGCTTAAGAGAGGTACAATAACAACTTGTCTTGTTCATATGTCCATATGTCTAAGGGCTGGCAAGATTTTGTATGTTGCAAAAGTAATTACAATTCGACTCCATAACCGGAAACTATGACATAGCAATGGGACCGATTTCTTAATATCTTAACCTCTGACCTTTGCTACTAAGTAAAGATATAGCAATGACATTTTCTGCCTTCTGGTAAAAGAAATATGTTAATAATCTGCGTTTCAAAAATAATTTTTGCAAAATAACACTGTTTACTCTCAAAATTGGATAACAATTAAACTTATAATGTGGTTTTAAGGATACGTGATTTCACCTAATACCAATTGATAAATATGAAGATTAGTAATAGAAAATTGACAATAAAGTAAAGTAAACCAGTGTTGAAATGCAATTCAGCCCTCGAGCTAGAGTGCCATCGAACTGACTGGTGTTAAAGTAATGAAGCAGAAAGTAAACTGATGAACAAGAATGTATAAGCTAGAGAGAGTATTATATTGCTTTGATATGTGTGAATAATGTGTTACAAATGATTAGAACTCCCCTTTATATAGTAGAGAAATTCTACTTAAGGTATAACTCTAATTACAGAAGGAAATATCATGATTAGCTAATTAACCGTTCTTGATTTGATCCGTTCCGAGATTTCCGCCATGATCTTCGACCAATCACGAATATCTCGCCTTTATGTTATTATGCTATCTTCGATCTTGCTCGATGTCCGTCTCATTTGGTCTCGATCTCGACAGGTACCTCGAATCCCGAACTCGGTACCTTGTCCTCGTGCCTCGTTCTGATCTACTATGAGATCGATCTTCGTTCCTTCACCCTGGTCTCAGTAAAATCGGGTGGGCCTAATTTTAACCTTATACAGTTATTCCCCTCATTTTTTGGAGTGTAATGACAAGAAACGAATTGAGCCTTCGATCTGTCATGACGTCACTCCCATGACATAAGCGATAGAAGTGACCGAAATGTCCCGTCAGTGCAATTCTTCAGGCATTTAATGCTTGCCAGTTGATGGTCAGCCACTAGTGGTTTCGAACCGTCACCGTGAAACACATAAATAGGCCTTTTTCTCATTGATTCAAACTTTATTTTCAATCTCTTCTAATCTCCAAAGCTTTATACATCTTTTAAGTTCTTCCGTTCTGCAAAATCTTCAGGTTTCGTTGTTAACCCTTTCTCAAAATACCAAGTCTTATTATCTTCTTCTTTCTTCAAATTCAGACCCAAATTGCAAAAACGTCAAAAACTGTGCCGCAAAAAGAAACTGCTTCTTCATCGCGGCCGGCCGACGACAAAACACCGGTGGAGCCGCACCTCGAGGAGTGTGTTCTCGGGGGGGGGGGGGCGCGTCGTCACCTCCGACGTTAAGATCGAAAAACTTCATTGGTCCCTGGTCGATGCGAGCCAATGTCGAGGTATATATGCTCGATAACTGAGAACTTCCTTAAGCAGGTGAAGAAAGACTGCAACTGGGAAGGCAAAGAGGTGTTGATTCCGGCCCCCGAAAAAGACATCACTACCCAGGTGGAAGGGTTTCTGAGTGTTTACACTTACCCTTTCACGCTGGGACTCCTCGATCCCGTTATCATTGATTTCTGCTGCAAGTATCAACTAACCCTAGGTCAAATCCATCCCTCATTTTGGCAGATTGTTATTCTGCTCCGATTTTTCGTGAAAAAAGTCTAGGGGCTCCCTTTCACTCTCGACCATCTCATCAGGTTGTACAGGCCCCATCTCTATCGAGGCGGGTTAATAAAACTTCAGCGTCAGGCTACCAAGGTGTTGTTCTTGAGCATAGATGAGGACAAGGATCGAGTCTGGATGGGCCGGTTTGTTCGAGTGAGGACTTCCGATCTAATCCCGGCCGAGAAGATGCCATTTCCCGAGAAATGGAATATGAAGCGTAAGTACAATCCCACTGTTAGCTTCCATTTATTATTTTGTTCCTTTACTTTTTCTCATCGATATCCCTTTCCATGATGTAGCGGTCGCTTGGATGCCCGGTGCAATTACTAACCTCGAGAGCTGGGTCAGGGACCTGGCCTTGACCTTTATATACGCCGAGCACGCATGGCGTGATTTATCAAAGGGCCGATGGGAAGCCAAGAATCATAGTAATCCCTCTTTCATGTGTATAGTGGTTTGATTAAGATACTCCTCTCATATTCACTCAGCTTCTTTTCCTGCAGGTCTCGACAAGGATGCAGTCATGAGTCCCCAGTATGGAGAAGAAGACACTCCAATCCCGGGCCCGAAATCGGTGAAGGAGATGAAGAGAAAGAAGACCTCATCCTCCGAGGATCCAGAATCCAAGAAAAAAGTGGCTCGTAAGTCGAAGAAAGACACTGTCCCTTTGCCTGCTAAGTCAATCCGAATCTTAAGAGAGGAGGAAGAGGAAAAGGAAAATGGCTCCGGGCTGGTGGCCCGAACAAAAATGAGTACTGAGGTTCAGAAGGCTGTCGAGTCGGTAGCAGCCAAAAATAATCTCCCCAGAGCTGATGGGGCTTCGGGAGGCGACTCGAGTGGAGTCCCCGAGTTGGAAAAAGCTGAGAGTGCCTCGTCCTAAGGCAAAAAAGTAGCAGAACCGACCGTGGAGGTTAGTATCGAGGTTCCTCGAGATGAAAAAGGATGCCCCAAGAGATCCACTTGGGGCAATAGTAATTGGAGATTCGCCGACCCTCCCTTCATTTTTCGAGGAGGCAATTCGGGAGGCCCAAGCTATGGGGACCCTCGATGTACAAGGAGCCCACGGAGGGGAAGACCCCTTCCGTGGTTATTTTACCGGGGTCGAAGATGTCGCCGGTCTGAGAGACTTGGAGATACCAAGGAAGGATCCAAGTGGGACCTCCTCGAGCTTCAGATTGACCAACTAGTTCCCGGCCCCCAGCGCCTGTACCGGGGCCAAACGAACCATCGTTGTCTCCATCCCGGAGGATGCGCGAGTTTTTGCCGCCCCCGTAGGGGTGGCCAGTTATCTTCGGGGTCTGGTCACGGAGGAGGACCAGACCCTAATGGACGAAGTGGAGGCTCTATGTCTTTTCAACGAGGCACAACAAGCCTTGAATCGGGTAAGCCTTAACTTCCCTTATGAATATCATATTTGTGTTTTTTTTCTTTGTATAACTTCTTACTTTTATCTTTGTAGGCCTCAGCACTTCATCATAAAGCATTTTCTAGGCCTCGAGTTGAGCTGAGTCGGTACGAGGCCGATATTTAGAGGCTTACCGAGGAGAGGAATGCCCTCAAACTTCATAGTGGGCAAAAAGAAGAAGAGATCAAGGATCTCCGAGCCGAGTTGGCCGCGGCTCACAAAGAACAGACTGACCTGATTGAGCAGGTAATGAAAATCTTAGAAGCTCATGGTATCGGTTCGGGAATGATGACTAACACTTCAGTCTCACAGGTTCAGCAGAAGATTGATAGAATCGAGCAGTTTCGTGAAGAGGTCAACACCATGAAGGCAGAGACTTTGGGATGGAAACAAATGATGGACCGCCTTGCCTCAGAGAAGGAGGCTGCTCGAGCCTAGATTTCATCAGCATGTGAGGCCCCACAAATAAATTCCCTATTTGTCCGAGACCACAAGCACACTCACAAGTCGCTTAAGCGTCGTCTTGCCTTCCACGAGGGGTTAAGGACTGTAAAAACTTAGATGATCATGATAATATGTTTAGGAGTTGTATTGGATACTGTTGAGGGCCTAAGTAGAGCCCTAGGACTAAGCCATGTTGGGAATTATGCAATGGGCTAAAGTTTCAAGAATAGTTCGCACAAGGTCCGACTTCAAACACATATTGCTGCCAAAATGTAAAGACTTAAGAGGTGATCTACCTATCAAATTAAAGCCCTTTGATTCTAGTTTCCAACGCATCAAACCTTTCCTCATTTGGATATGTATACAGAACGTTATGGCCATCTTACCGGACCTATGTCATATGCACGCCCAGGTGCGCGACCGCGCATATTTGGGAGTTTCTGCCTTGTGTGCGCGGCCACTTGCCCAGGTACGTGGCCGCGCACGTAGGAGGCATATAAATACCCCTAAGGCCGGGTAGGGATAGTGTCTAAGTAATTTCTTTGAGCTAATATTTTTGGAGTATTTTGAGTTGATTATTACTCCTAAACACTTATATTAACAAGGATTAATCTTGAAGATCCATAGATTTCCATTCAAATCCGTAAATTGGTCAAGAACACTACAAGTGGGGATTCTCTAGAGTCTTACTACAAGAGGTATGTCTACCATCTCTAACTACTCTATGATGATTATTTATGTATGAAATATATGTTAGGACTTATGGGATGATGATTAGAAGCCATAAGTGCCTAACCTAGGTTGTGTGGGTGTTGTAGAGATTATGAAATGGGTTAATTAAGGAGATTGATGGTTTGGGTGTGAATTGTTGGGCATGCATGTGCTAATGGAAGTTGTGGATGGCCTAGAGATGATGGTAAGGTGACTTATTAGTATGGAAGGTGGTTGTTAGGTGAAAAAATTCCATTGAAGGAGGTTGTAGAGAGATATGCACATTAGATGTTTGATAAAAAGTCTAAATGACTTAAAATATAGAAATCTTACTAATATAGTTACAAATGTATTGCATTATTGTAGATTGAAGTTGTTTAGTGTGGTGGACGCCGTAGTATTATTAAGGGGAGAATTTCAGGTATGTATGGCTAAAACCCCCTCTTCTTAGAAATTGAACCCCCTTAGTGTCCATGCAATTGGTGTAAGTACAAAAATTGATTGATGTAGAAATTGCTATTCCAAATGTGCTTGTGTTGCAAGAATATATGTGCAATTTGTATTTCAATGTTCCCATTATGCTATCTTGTCATTTGAGGATGTGTTAAAGATATGGAATGTGTGCTAAAAATGCCTAGACTTCCAGTCGAGTTTGAATAAAGGTTGTTATGCTAAAGTATGTGAAGGCCTCTACTAACCTATGATCTGTTAATTTAGGAATAATACCCTTCTTTGTTGATCTATATCGTGCGATAGAGCTGAATGTGGGGTTTTTCTCCTCTAACTCATGCATTGTTCTAACTTTCAGTAAATGGCACCTAAGAAGAAATCAAGAATTGGCCAAGAAGCCAATGCCACCCCGGGAGTGGCTGTTGATTCTCTACTTGATGGTGCGGGTGAGGATAATCCCCTGAATATTACACTGCCTGATTCTTCTATACCAGAACAGACTGCACCAGCTCCTACATCTACCGAGGGTGAAACGATCCCTACCACCGATATTCCTATTCCACCTCTAGCCCCAGCTCCCGGTTCTGGTATTTCTGATGGGGATCTTAGGGGAGCTATCCAGATACTGACATAGTTAGTGGCTTCTCAGGCCCAGAGATCAAATGTTGCAACCAACTCTTTTATCCAGCAAGGGGATTCTACCAGTTCTAGGGTAAACAGATTTCTTCAGCTAGATCCTCTAGTGTTCACGGGTGCAAATCCTGAGGAGGACTCCCAGGATTTTATTGATGAGATGCACAAGACCCTCAGGGTTATGCATGCAACTGAGACAGAGGGAATGGAGTTGGCTACCTACCGTCTGAATGGGGTGGCCTATTCATGGTTTGAGTTGTGGGAAGACTCCCGTGAGGAGGGGAACCCTTCACCGAGGTGGAGTGAGTTTGCTGACTCCTTTATGGATCATTTCCTGCCTGCCGAGACAAAGGCAGCCCGTGCAGCTGAGTTTGAGAATCTAAAGCAAGGGAGCAAGAGTGTGTGGGAGTACCACATGGAGTTTGCACGCCTATCCAAGTATGCTATTCACATATTGCCCGCTATGGAGGCCAGGGTACGCCGGTTTGTTCAAGGCCTTAGTTCTTTGACTATTAATGAGGCTTCTACAACTGCATTGAATTCTGATATAAATTATGGGAAGATGGTGGCATTTTCTCAGGCCACAGAGAACCGTAAATTGAAAAACAGGATGAAGCGAGAGGGTAGCAGCAAGGCCCGGTCTACGGGCAACTTCGGGGAGTCATTTGGTGGGGGAAGATTAGCTTTCAAGGGAGGATCATCAAGGCCATCCTTAGTGCACCGCCATCAGGGCCTAGTCAGCAGCATCAGTGGAATCGTTTCAGGCCCAAACAGGGCAATAGGGGACCCCACCAGCAGGGTCGGTCAGGAGGGAGATCCCAGCAGCAGCGGAGGCCCCCATGACCCAGGTGTGGGAAGATACACTTAGGGATTTGCTACATAGACTTACCCATATGCTACGGGTGCGGGATGAGAGGCCATATTCAGAGGGAGTGTCATGTATCCCGCCAGGGTGCGGGTATGGGCACAACACAACCATCCAGTCTAGCAGTTGTTACATCTTCAGCACCCTCTCCAGCTCGAGGCACTCCAACACCCGCAGGGCGTGGTGCAGCTAGGGGTGGTGCACAGAGATCGGGAGGACCCAGCCGTTTCTATGCTATGAGTGGTCGCTAGAGTGCACAGGCTTCTCCAGATATTGTCACAGGTATATTGACTGTCCAATCTCATGATGTGTATGCTATTATTGATACCCCGGTTCCTCATTGTCCTATGTAACCCCTTATGTTGCTATAGGATTTGGGATAGAACCGGAACAACTTCATGAGTCGTTCTCCGTATCTACTCCGGTTGGTGAGTCTATCATGGCCGCGCGGGTTTACAGAGTTTGTGTTGTCACGGTACATGGTCGGGATACCATGGCCGATATTATGAAATTGGGGATGGTTGATTTTGATGTAATAATGGGGATGGATTGGCTTTATTCATGTTTTGCCAAGCTCGATTGCCGAACTAGAACTATGAGGCTTGAATTCCCAAATGAGCCAGTGGTTGAGTGGAAGGGGGATAATGTGGTTCCAAAAGGTAGGTTTATTTCTTACCTTAAGGCCGCGAAGATGATTAATAAGGGGTGTATCTATCATTTGGTCCGGGTCACGGACACCGATGCTGAGGCACCTACACGTGAGTCTGTGCCGGTTGTGAATGAATTTCTGAATGTCTTTCCAGATGAGCTCCCTGGGATTCCGCCAGACAGGGAGATTGATTTTGGGATTGATGTGATGCCAGGCACGCAACCTATTTCTATTCCGCCCAACAAAATGGCACCGGTAGAATTAAAGGAGCTAAAAGAACAATTGAGGGATTTGTTAGAGAAGGGTTTTATCCGACCGAGTGTGTCGCCTTGGGGCATGCCAGTTGTCTTTGTAAGAAAGAAAGATGGATCTCTAAGGATATGTATTGACTATCGGCAGCTCAACAAGGTCACACTCAAAAATAAGTACCCACTACCAAGGATGGACGATTTGTTTGATCAATTGCAGGGTGCTAGGTATTTCTCCAAAATTGACCTACGGTTCGGGTATCACCAATTGAAGATAAAGGAGCAGGATATTCCGAAAACAACTTTTAGGACCCGATATGGGCATTTTGAGTTTCTGGTAATGTCTTTTGGGCTAACAAATGCCCTGGCAGCTTTCATGGATCTTATGAATCGAGTCTTCAAGCCTTTTCTTGACTCTTTTGTGATAGTATTCATTGATGATATTCTTGTATATTCGCGAAGTCGATAGGACCGCGCCGATCATCTCAGGGAAGTTATGCAGACTCTTCATCAGCACCAATTATATGCGAAGTTTTTGAAATATGAATTTTGGCTCGAATCTGTCACGTTCTTCGGTCATGTCGTCTGTAGAGAAGGAATTATGGTTGATCCCCAAAAGATTGTGGCAGTGAAGAATTGGCCTAGACCCACACTCCAACAGAGATTCACAGTTTCTTGGGTTTGGCCGGGTATTATAGAAAGTTTGTGGAGGGGTTCTCTACTCTTGCCTTTCCGTTGACTAAATTGACGCAGAAAGCGATTAAGTTCAAATGGTCTGATGCTTGTGAAAGGAGCTTCCAGGAGTTGAAATCAAGATTGACTACGGTGCCGGTATTAACCCTGCTAGAGGGTACTGATGGGTTTGTGGTATATTGCGATGCTTCAAAAATTGGGCTTGGATGTGTGTTAATGCAACATGGCAAGGTTATAGCTTATGCTTCTAGGCAATTCAAGAATCATGAAAGGAACTATCCAACACATGACTTAGAGCTTGTGGCAATGGTTTTTGCATTGAAAATTTGGCGTCATTATCTGTATGGGGTCCATGTGGATGTATTCACGGACCACAAGAGCCTTCAATATATTTTCAAATTGAAGGAATTGAATTTGAGGTATAGAAGATGGCTTGAGTTGCTCAAGGATTACGACATCGATATTTTATATCATCCGGGGAAGGCTAATGTTGTAGCAGATGATCTTAGCCGGAAATCCATGGGAACTTTGGCTCACTTGGAGGCGTATCGTAGGCCGTTGGCCTGGGAGGTCCACCAATTAGCTAGTTTGGGAGTTCGTCTTACGGACTCAAGTGAAGGCGGGGTGATTGTGCAGAATATGGCCGAGTCCTGGTTGGTGGTGGAGGTCAAAGAAAAGCAATACAATGATCCATTGCTGGTACAATTAAAGGAGGGAATTCATAAACATAAGACCAAAACTTTTTCTCTTGGCATGGATGATGGTACACTATGGTACCAATGGCGGCTATGTGTTCTAAATGTAGATGATCTTCGACAAGGAATCATGGCTGAAGCTCACACTTCTAGGTATTCCGTGCACCCGGGTTTTACAAATATGTATCATGATCTCAGGGAGGTTTATTGGTGGAATGACATGAAGAGGAAGGTGGCGGACTTTGTGGCAAAATGTCCAATCTGTCAGCAAGTGAAGGCCGAGTATCAAAGGCCCGGTGGGTTGGCGCAGAATATAGAAATTCCAATATGGAAGTGAGAAATGATTAATATGGACTTTGTGGTAGGACTACCGCGCAAGTTTGACTCAATTTGGGTGATTATGGACCGACTCACGAAATCAACACACTTCTTGCCAGTTAAATCTACTGACACAGTGGAACAATATGCTCAGTTGTATATCAAAGAAATAGTCAGGTTGCATGGCACTCCAGTTTCTATCATTTCGGATCGAGAAGCACAGTTCACAGCTAACTTTTGGAAGAAATTTCAGCAAGGTTTGGGTACACAGGTGAATCTTAGTACAACCTTTCATCCACAAACTGACGGGCAGACAGAGCGGACTATTCAGACGCTTGAGGATATGTTGCGTTCTTGCGTTCTTGACTTCAAAGGTAGCTGGGATGATCATTTTCCACTCATAGAGATTGCTTATAACAACAACTACCATGCTAGTATTCAGATGGCATCATTTGGGGCATTATATGGTAGGAGATGTAGATCTCCTATTGGGTGGTTCGAAGTTGGGGAAGCTGAATTATTAGGACCAGACCTCATGCATCAAGCTATGGAGAAGGTTAAGATTATTAAGGAGCGGTTAAAAACTGCTCAGAGCCTTCAAAAGTCCTATTCGGATGTTCGTCGAAGAGATTTGGAATTCAAGGAAGATGATTGGGTATTCTTGAAGGTTCCCCCATGAAGGGTATCATGCGTTTTGGAAAGAAAGGGAAGTTAAGTTCGAGGTATGTCGGGTCGTACAGAATCATGCAAAGGATTGGTCAGGTGGCGTACAAGCTTGAGCTACCACTTGAGATGTCATTAGTGCACCCAGTATTCCATGTGTCCATATTGAAGAAGGTAGTTGGAGATCCGTCCGCTATTGTGCCAGTTGAGACTATTGAGGTTAATGAATAATTGTCATATGAAGAAATTCCAGTTGCCATTCTTGATAGGCAAGTTCGAAAGTTAAGAAATAAAGAAATTGCCCCCGTGAAAGTGTTATGGCAAAACAAGCAGGTTGAAGAGGCCACTTGGGAGGCCGAGGAAGAAATGAAGAAGAAGTACCCTCACTTGTTTGGATAGCTATGTAATTAAGTATTTGGGTCCTATGAAGATGTTGAAATGTTACCTTCTATGAATTTTGTATCACCTGGATTGTTGATGTTAATAGTGTTCCTTTTCTAGTAATGTATTGCTTATGAGGCCACGGTTGGTATTATTTCATATTATGTTGCATCTTTGGATTATTTATATGTTGTAAGGATTGGTTTCTAGGATTCTCTGACAGGTGGATAGGCCCTGTTACAAAGGAAACTCTGGCGAAATTTTTGTAAATTTTAGGGAGTTAGTCAAATTTGGGACTGCTAGTGTGTGGTATGGCAGTTGAGTTGCATCAGATGTTAGTAGTGAACTTTGACCCTCATTCTCCCACTGGATGAATTGATTGGGAATCTTTGTGAGGCCCCTAAAAAATATTTCCTACTAGTCTGAGACCACAAGCACACTCACAAGTCGCTAAAGTGCCATATTGCCTTCCACGAGGGGTTAAGGATTCTAAAAACTTAGATGATCATGATAATACGTCTAGGAGTTGTATTGGATACTGTTGAGGGCCTAAGGAGATCCCTAGGACTAAGCCATGTTGGGAACTATGCAATGGGCTAAAGTTTCAGGAAAAATTCGAACAAGGTCCAACTTCAAAGGCATGTTGCTACCAAAATTTTAAAGCTTAAGAGGTGATATACCTATCAAATTTAATTCCATTTGAGTCTAGTTTCCAACGCATCAAACCGTTCCTCATTTGAATATGTATACAGAAAGTTATGGCCATCGTACCAGACCTATATCATATGCGCGTCCGGTAACCAAGGTACTATTTTTGGAGTATTTTGAGTTGATTATTACTCCTAAACACTTATATTAACAAGGATTAATCTTGAAGATCCATAGATTTCCATTCAAATCTCTAAATTGGTCAAGAACACTACAAGTGGGGATTCTCTAGAGTCTTACTACAAGAGGTATGTCTACCATCTCTAACTACTCTGTTATGATTATTTATGTATGAAATATATGTTAGCACTTATGGGATGGTAATTAGAAGCCATAAGTGCCTAACCTAGGTTGTGTGGGTGTTGTAGAGATTGTGAAATGGGTTAATTAAGGAGATTGATGGTTTGGGTGTGAATTGTTGGGCATGCATATGCTAATGGAAGTTGTGGATGGCCTAGAGACGATGGTAAGGTGACTATTGGTATGGAAGGTGGTTGTTAGGTGAAAAAATTCCATTGAAGGAGGTTGTAGAGAGATATGCACATTAGATGTTTAATAAAAAGTCTAAATGACTTAAAGTATAGAAATCTTACTAATATAGTTACAAATGTGTTGCATTGTTGTAGATTGAAGTTGTTTAGTATGGTTGACGCCGTAGTATTATTAAGGGGCAAATTTCAGGTATGTATGGCTAAAACCCCCTCTTCTTAGAAATTGAACCCTTGGTGTCCATGCAATTGGTGTAAGTACAAAAACTGATTGATGTAGAAATTGCTATTCCAAATGTGCTTGTGTTGCAAGAATATATGTGCAATATGTATTTCAATGTTCCCATTATGCTATATTGTCATTTGAGGATGTGTTAAAGATATGGAATATGTGCTAAAAATGCCTAGACTTCTAGTCGAGTTTGAATAAAGGTTGTTATGCTAAAGTATGTGAATGCCTCTACTAACCTATGATCTGTAATTGCTCTCGTGTGTACTCAATATCTTGAATTGAAAGGCTTGTTTGTTGAAAATGATAATAATGTGAAATGTGGGAAAGATCTTGCATTATGAAATATGGCCAAGAGCATAGGTATGATATAACGATTGTGGCCACTATTGCCGATGAATTGATATATGTGAAAGAAATATAAAATGAGAGGATCAATGGAAAATGGTAATGTGTTGGCTGAGACGGCCTAGCCGATCGGACCGTGATCGGACGCCATGCCGCACACATGGTGGTACTGTGCTGGAAACTGAAATTGGAAATTAAAACTGGAATTGTGATTGTGGTGAATGTCTCCAATCGGACGACCTAGCCAATCAGGTCATGATCGGACTCCGTATAAAAGTACGGTGGTATTGTGAATGATGAGGTATTGATACTAATGATGTCCCAACTTAAAGCTATGAAAATTACTTGAAAGCTTATGTGATCCTTAATTTGATGTTGTAGTGTTGTTTAAGGTTTCCATTGATTCCATGATTATTTCTTCTTGTATTATTGTTCTTTCTAATGAGATGGTGTTTAGTTTTACATACTAGCACTATTCGACATTACTAACATCCCTTTTGCCGGGGGCGCTATATCTTTACATGGATGTTGGTGGTTCCATAGTAGACAGTGTTGATCGCAGCTAGTGGTGCATCATCATCATCTTCCCAGCAGACTTGGTGAGCCCCATTTCTTCCTGGGGTCATGTAGTACATCTTTTCTTTATATGTTTGCCACATTTTGAGGTATAGCCGGGGCCTTATTGCCGGCATTGTTATGACTCTCCTTTGTATTTTTAGAGGCTCCGTAGACACTATGTGGGTTGTATAGGGGTATTGGAAGGGTCAGCGGATTATGTTGTGTTTTGGACCCTTGTTCCTTCAAATTGAAAAGTGTATGTAATTTTGAAAAACTTACCAATGATCTAACAATTGAATCGATTTGGAAATGTTTACAAAATCTTCCTGCTGTATAATTAATAATAACCCATTTTCTTGATCATAATGAGTTGTGTAGAAAATGTCTAATAGGATTGCTCAGTCGAGTGCACTCGATTGAGCGTCGGTTGCGCCTCCCGAGGTTGGGGCGTGACACAACTTAAGATCAGTTTCAAGGCATGAAGGAAAAGGACTTGGCATAGGCCAAGAAAATAGAGGAGCTCGAGGCTCGGTTGGCCACCGAACTTGCAAAGGCCAAATCAGAGGCTGAAAAGGCTAAGGCCGATGCGGAGGTGATCGTGGCCGACTACCGGTCTAATGCTGAAGCTGCTCAAGCCCAAGCTAGAGAAACGGCTGAGGCCTCCCAAACTCGGACACATTGGGTTGCCGAGCTTGCCAAATGCCAATATCGGAGGGAAACCCTCGAGGAGATCCATGCTCGAGGATTCGATCTCACTAACGAGATAATAAAGGCCAAAGAGCATGAAGCCGATGCTAAGGCACTGGCCTCCTTCGATGATGATGATGACGCCGGGAGTGAGAGCGGGCCCGAGAGCGGGGGAGACCCCGATGGAGAAGAAGCTGCCCCCGAGAATAGTTAGGAACCTTAGGATTTTTCTCTTTTGATGTTTTGTGTAGGATCCTTATCGAACCTTGTAAATATTCTCATCTATATAAAAATCTCTTTCTTTTCTGACTTGTCTTTATTTCATTTTCTGCCTTGTAAAAATTTTGTTTTATTCATGCCTTATGAAAATTTTGTTCATAAGTTCGAGGCTTAGGCAAATTGATCGAAGTCGGACTAGTGTAGACTTTATAATCGAGTGAGTACTTTATCGAACTCGAAGTAGGGTGACCCATAGGTTTTAGTTGACTGAGGATGATTTTTCTAACTCAAAAATAAAATGGCCCTTACGCTTTTGAAATAGGCCGATGTGGCCTTTGTAAAAAGAATGGCATTTTTCCCTTTTCGGCTTAAAAAGTTAATCATCAAAATTTTGTTATGCCTTAGCATGAAATAGATCTGTAACCAATAGGATTTCTGAGGGTCGATGTTATCGAAACCCGTTGTTTCGTAATGCCTTAGCATGAAATAAATAAATTGTTCGAGAGTTCGAACAATTCGGTACCCCTTAGGGTTTTCGAGGGTTGATGTTATCGAAACCCGTTGTTTCGTAATACCTTAGCATGAAATAAAGAAATTATTCGAGAGTTCGAACAATTCGGTACCCCTGAGGGTTTTCGAGGGTTGATGTTATCGAAACCCTTTATAAATTTGCCGAGGGTAGCCTTTTTAACCGGTTTATATAAAAGTATTTGAAGGCCTATTTTTATTACGGAATTGGTACGTCTCCGAACCGTGTTAATTTAACCGTAGCCTCTAGCTTGGGATTTACCTCTTGGGCTTGTTTCCCCGTTATACTTCGAAATTGTTCGAATTGTTAGTCCCCGAGTGGGATGGTCGTGGCCTATAAAATCGAGGATTGCCTTTTTAAGGTCTTACTATCTCGAGGTTTTAGTAATTCGACCATGTCAGTTTTTCGGACGGCAGTCCCCGAGTGTGGGGTTAGTTGTTCGAACTTTGGTTGTGATCGGCCCTTAAGCCTGTTTCCATAATAGATCAAAAGTATGAAAGAATAAAATTCTTCTAAGGCATGAAAATACTTTGGCAAGGAAAAATACTTCTCTTTAATAGATGATTATACATTCGTTCATGTTTGATGTTAGGGCTCGAGTAACCTACATGGGCACGGTTCATTCGACCGTTTTGCCCTTACAAAATGTACCTATCGAGACCCTGTTGACAAGAAGTACTTTCCTTGCAACAAAGCTGATATCCGAGGGTGATGCCCCAAGTATTCGAGATTGATTGTAAAGAAACCTCGGATACTGTTGAATTGCTCTAATTTAGCACGAACAATGGTTGCCTCATTAAAAACCTCGCTGAAAAAACCTATTTGGGACAAAAACCTGTCTAAGGGAAAAAGAGTGCAACGTGTGCTTTCAGATCTAAGGATTTTGTGTTGAAGAATCCTTGAATGTCTTCGATCGAGCACCTGCAATTGGTTAATATAAAATATAAGCAAAAATGGAGAAGGTTGTACCTTAGCAGTAATATCATTTTAGGAGTGATATGTTCAAATTATTTGGTAATTGTTCGCCGTTCATCGTGCCAAGTTTGTAGGATCCTTTTCCGACGATATCGAGGACCTGATACGGTCCCTCCCAGTTTGGGCCAAGTTTTCCTTCGTTCGGGTTTCGAGTGTTGAGGGTGACTTTTCTAAGAACTAAGTCCCCGATTTTAAAGTGTCGAAGATTGGCTCTTCGGTTGTAATACTGTTCGATCTACTGTTTCTGTGCGGCCATTCAAATGAGGGTGGCTTCCCGTCTTTCATCTAGAAATTCAAGGTTTGTATTCATAGCCTCGTGATTTGACTCTTCCGTTGCATACCGAAACTTGAGGCTAGGTTCCTCGACTTCGACCGGGATAAGAGCTTCGGCACCATAGACTAAAGAGAACGGTGTTGCCCCGTACTAGATTTCGACGTTATACGGTACGCCCAAAGGACCTCGGGTAGTATTTCTCTCCATTTTCCTTTAGCATCGGTCAATCTTTTCTTTATATTTTGAATGATGGTCTTGTTTGTCGATTCGGCTTGTCTGTTCCTACTAGGATGATATGGCATTGATAAGATTCTTTTAATCTTGTGTTCTTCAAGAAATTTTGTCACTTTGCTGCCTACGAATTGCTTTCCATTGTCGCATACGATTTCGGCATTCATCCCGAATCGACATATAATGTGGTCCCAAATGAAGTCTATGACTTCTTTTTCTCTGACTTTTTCGAAGGCCTATGCTTCAACCCACTTAGAAGAATAGTCAGTCATAAACAAAATGAATTGAGCTTTACCTGGGGCCGATGGGAGAGGGCCGACGATGTCCATTCCCCATTTCATGAACGACCATGGGGATAAGACAGAGTAGAGTTGATTTTCGGGTTGGTGAATTATCGCCGCATACCTTTGACATTTGTCGCACTTTCGAACAAATTCTTTTGTATCCTTTTCCATATCGGCCCAGTTGTATCCTGCTCTGATGACCTTGTGAACCAATGACTCTACATCGGAATGATTTCTGCAAGTGCCTTCGTGAATTTCCCATAGGATGTAGTCGGTGTCTCCTGGTCCCAAAAATATCGCCAATGGTCCATCGAACATTCTCCTATACAGTGTTCCATCCTCGGCCAATGTGAACCGTGAGGCCTTCGTGCGTAGAGTCCTCGATTCCTTAGGATCAAGTGGAAGCTTCCCGTTCTTTAGGTATTCGATATACTTATTCCTCCAATCCCAGGTTAGACTTGTGGAGTTTATTTCGGCGTGGCCCTCTTCGATTACTGACCTCGAAAGTTGTATGACAGTACCCGAGCTAAGTTCGTCGTCTTCGAATGATGACCCCAAATTTGTAAGGGCATCGACCTCGTTGTTTTGTTCTCGAGGTACGTGCTGTAGGGTCCATTCTTTAAATCGATGTAGAGCCACATGTTGTTTGTCCAAGTACCTCTGCATCCGGTCTTCTCGAACCTCGAAAGTTCTGTTGACTTGGTTTACCACAAGTAGGGAGTCACATTTGGCCTCGATGACCTCTGCTCCCAAACCCTTAGCTAGCTCGAGACCTGCAATCATTGCCTCATACTCAGCCTGATTGTTAGTTAACTTAGAAGTTTTGATAGATTGTCTAATTGTATTACCTGTGGGCGGCTTCAAAACGATGCCTAGCCCTGACCCTTTCACCTTCGGAGCATCGTTTGTGAAGAGGGTCCACACCCCCGATGATGTACCCGATTTTAATAATAGTTCCTTTTCGACCTCGGGTACGAGGGCCGGCGTAAAGTAAGCCACAAAATCTGCCAAGATTTGGGACTTGATGGCCGTTCAGGGTTGATACTCGATATCGTACCCGCTGATCTCGACAGCCCATTTGGCCAATCGGCCCGAGAGTTCGGGCTTATGCAAAATATTGCGAAGGGGATAGGTAGTCACCACACAAAATGGGTGACATTGAAAATATGGTTTTAATTTCTTAGAGGCACTTATTAGAGCAAGTGCTAATTTTTCTAAGTGTGGGTACTGGGTCTCGACCTCACCAAAGTTCGACTAACATAGTAAACAGGAAATTGTGTACCTTGCTCTTCTCGAACTAGGACCCCACTTATCATGATTTCCGAGACCGCTAAGTATAAGTAGAGTTGCTCGTCCGCTTTCGGAGTATGAAGCAGTGGCGGGATCGAGAGGTACCATTTTAGTTCTTCCAATGCTTATTGGCATTCGGGGGTCCATGCAAAATTATTCTTCTTTTTAACCTCGAAATGAATCGGCCTAGGGCCGCTATGCGCCATGTTAACCTTTGTACGACCTTAACATTATCCACGACCGTGATGTCTTTGATTGCCTTGATTTTATCGGGGTTGATCTCGATCCCCCGATTTGATACCATAAAGCCGAGGAACTTGTCCGAACTGACCCCGAATGCACATTTCTCCGGGTTGAGCTTCATGTTGTACTTCTTTAGTATGTCGAAGGTCTCCTGCAAATGTTTCAAAATGGTCCTCTGCTCGCAGGGACTTAACTAGCATATCGTCAATATAAACCTCCATTGATTTACCTATTTGCTCTTCGAACATTCGATTTACTAGGCGTTGATAAGTAGCACCATCATTTTTTAGTCCAAACGGCATTACGTTATAACAACAGGTGCCGTATTTAGTGATGAACGAAGTCTTTTCCTGATCCTCCAGGTTCATTTATATTTGATTGTACCCGGAGTAGGCATCGAGAAAACTAAGGATCTCGTGGCCGGCCGTGGCATCGATCATGCGATCGATATTCGGCAAGGGTAAGGAATCTTTAGGGCATGCTTTGTTTAAATCCTTATAGTCTACACACATTTTAAGTTTATTTCCTTTTTAGGGACTACAACTACATTTGCTAACCATTCAGGATATTTTACCTCCGAATGGATCCTATTTTTAGAAGTCTGGTTACCTCGTCCTTGATGAATGCATGATTTACCTCGGCTTTTGTTTTACTGGGTGGAACTTCGGGTCCAAGCTCAATCGATGTGTAGTGATCTCCGGTGGGATCCCTGCCATATCTAGGTGGGACCAAGCAAAGCAATCCATGTTATCTAAAAGGAATTGAATAAGTTTTTTCCTGAGCTCGGGAGTTAATCCTATGCCCAAGTATACCTTTCGTTTCGGCAGGTACTCGACCAGAATGACTTGTTCCAGCTCTTCGACTGTCGATTTAGTGGCGTCAGAATCCTCAAGAGATCGAGGGATCCAGTAGTCATCGTCCTTGTCCGTTCCCTGCTTCTCCAACTGAGTCGAGGCTGGCGCCTGTGGTTGCTATTTAGCTTGCTGTTTTCCTTTGGACTCCGATCCTTTTGTTGATGAAAGCGCCGATACCAGTATTACTTCATCGACTGCGAACATCTCTTTGGTAGCATATTGTTCCCCATACACAGTTTCTCCTCCATCCGATGTCGGCAATTCAGCACTTGGTGAAGGGTTGAGGGGACCACCCTCATGTTGTGAATCCAGGGTCTTCCGAGCAGGGCGTTGTATCTCATATCGCCCTCGATAACATGGAACTTGGTTTCTTGAATAGTGCCAGCTATATTTACTAGTAAGATGATTTCACCTTTAGTTGTTTCACTTGCCATGTTGAAACCAGTGAGAACCCGAGCTACAGGCACGATCTGATCCTGTAGGCCGAGCTGCTCCACGACCCTCAATCGAATAATATTGGCCGAGCTCCCTGGATCAATTAAAACACGTTTAACCTGAATTTTACTCATAAGGATAGATATTACCAATACATCATAGTGGGGTTGTGAGATCCTCTCTGCTTCCTCGTCATTGAACTACAAAGTGCCATCCGGTACATAGTCTTGTGTTCATTTTTCCCTGGTGATCGACACCTTGGTGCGTTTGAACAGGGGTTTTTGTGGAATGTTGACCCCACCAACGATCATGTGGATCACGTGTTGTGGTTCTTCCTATTAATATTTTTTGTTTGCATCCCTATCTCTGAAGTGATATTTAGCTCAGTCGCTCATGAATTCTCGAAGGTGACCCTCGTTGAATAGACGGGCCACCTCCTCTCTTAGATGTCTGCAGTGTTCGGTTCTATGACCATGGGTACTATGGTATTTGCATATTTGGTTATGGATCCTTTGATCTGGATCGGTCTGTAGGGGCTTGGGCCATCTAGTATCCTTGATCCGTCCAATGGCTGATACGATACCTGATGTGTCGATGCTGAAATTGTATTCTGATAATCGTGGTGCTTCTATAGGTTCGACATATTTATCAAATCCTCTCTTACTCATGAGCCCTTGGAGCTCTATCCTCGATTATTCCTTCGATCATTTCGAACGGGGTTATGCCTTGGCCGTTGTTTCTACGATCTGCGTTGTATGGTTGGTACTGATCCCTGTTCGATCGGGGTTCTCTGTCGATGTCCCTTTGAATTCTGCCGAAGGGCCTATTTGGGTAAACGGAACCGGAAGGGGTCCTTAATTGATCATCCTCGACCCTGATCTTTGACTGGTACCGATTATGTACATCGGCCCAGGTCACCGCTGGATATTCAATTAAATTCTGCTTTAGCTGTCGTGATGCCACCGAACTTCGTTCGTTCAAACCTTGAGAAAAATATTGAACAGACCAATCATCTATGACCGAGGGTAGGTCCATGTGTTCCATCTGGAACCGAGATACAAATTCCCTTAACATTTTGTTGTCCTTTTGTTTCACTTTGAAGAGGTCCGACTTCCTAGTCGCAACTTTTATTGCTCCGGTGTGTGCCTTCACGAGGGAATCTGCAAGCATGGTGAAGGAATCGATGGAGTTGGGCGGCGAATTGTGGTACCATATCATCGCCCCTTTCGATAAAGTTTCTCCAAATTTCTTCAGTAGCACGGATTCAATCTCATCATCTTCTAAGTCATTCCCCTTTATTGTGCATGTATAAGAAGTGACATGCTCATTAAGGTCGGTGCTCCCATTGTACTTGGGAATCTATAGCATACAAAATTTCTTCGGAATGGGCTTCAGAGCCGCACTTGGAGGGAAAGGCTTCTGCACGAACTTCTTCGAATCCAAACCCTTTAAAATCGGTAGTGCCCTCAGTATTTGGTCAATGCGGGAGTTGTATGTTTCTACTTTTTTGTCATTTGCCTCGATTTTCTTTTTTCCTGATTCAATCCGTTTAGTGAGCTCCTCAAGCATTTTCATAATGGCGAGGTGAGTCCTCGATTCACTGGCGTTCAATTTCTCCGGTATAGGTTCGGCCATGTGAACAACTTTTAGTGGGGGCTCAGATTCGACCCCACTTGGTGCACAGTTCTGGTTTGGTAGTTGTGCTATAGCAGCTTGTTGAGCCTGTAACATCTTAAATATCAGCTGAAGGCTGACTCCACCATCTTCTCCGCCCTGCGTACCTCGACCACCTAATCGAACTTCCCTGCATACGCTACCTTCGTGATCAACGCCCAGATTTGCATTTAGGGCGACATGTGAACTGACATCAATGGGATTTGCAATTGGTACTCCCTCGAGGTCAGCCTGAGGCACTTCGATCCCTGGGGAAGCTATATTGTCGTTTTCCCCGTGAAATTCGAGACTGTTGTCACCATGTGTGGGTGATACTTGTGAGTTTGACATGTTTATCCTGAAATCAAAAACACTTACGAGAACAAGCGTAAAGCAGTGTGAGTTATTAGAATCAGTATTAAGAAATCTGTCATGACCTGCCACATCATCATGCCACGTAGGTGTCACTTGGCATATATTTTTGCCATATGGAAGGGTTACATAAGTTAGGGACTAGATCTTGGTGAAATATTCTAGAACTATGGAGAATTTCCTTGGGAAAGCTCTAGATATTTATGCTCTTGTAGGAAGGTTCTAGAAAAATATAGAGGTTTCATTAGGAAGACCCTAGAACCCTATGGAATTACTAGGAAAGTCCTTGGAAGATTCTAGCTATATAGAAGATTCTAGAGAATGTATTTATTTGTAAATATGGAAGGACTTGTGGAATAATTATTATTTATACACTAGCCCCTAAGTGATTATTATAAACAGGGGGCATTCATTTGTAAACTCATCAAGTAAAACAATCGACTTATCTTTAATACAAAAGCTTCCTTTGGCAATTCTCTTGTATTCTAACATTCCCTTAGCGATCTTTAGTGTAGTAAGGCTAACTTGGCATAGAACGTGAGCAATTTGTGCGAAATCATGAGCAAGTTGTCAAGTACCGCACATGCGCTTAGTTGAAGACTAAGAACGTGACAACGTTGTATCAGAGCAAAGGTTATGACTAAGGAATGTTTAAAAGAATACAAGAGATTGCTAGAAGGATGTTTTGTAGAGAACCATGGTCAGAATTACCAAGGGCTTGGTACTTGCAGAAGGAACCAACGTGAAGGTCCCTAAGCAAAACCAGTATGGCGGTGCACGGGATGCACGCGAAGTGGCAGACATACTTTGGAGGATGGACAAGTACGTTGAGGTAGTTAGGGAGTATGACAACGTTGCTAAGGTACGCAACGCCTCAATGTACTTGACCGAGGTTGTTGTGCTGGGGTGGCATCGGAAGTGTGCCAACATGGAAAAAAGGGCTATGCAAGATTGAGACGTGAGAGCAGTTCAAGGAGTTGAAAAAGAAATTCTACCCGATGAATGTGGTGTATGAGGCTAGGCGGAAGCTAAGGGAGCTCCGACAGACGGCCACAATTCGGGAGTATGTGTGCGAGTTCACTACCTTAATACTGCAAATCTCGTCATTGTCCGGGGAAATTCCCTCTTCTACTTCATGGATGGATTGCAAAATTGGGCAAACTAGGAGTTAAGAAGACATCAAGTAGCCAACTTGAGCGAGGCCATAGGGGTAGTCGAGTCACTTGTTTACTTCAAGATGGAGCCTGCCAAGTCTAAAGAAAGCAACGCCGAGAGGGATAAGGGAGATCATGATGAGGACAACGGGAAAGGCATAGCCGAGGTATACAAGGGTAATGGCAAGGGGACATCCCATAACGGACAAGGGTCCAAGAGAAATGGCAAGGAGCCAGAAAATGGTAGCGAGTACGTGCATAAGGAAAGGTGCTACTTCTGTGAAGGATCACATAGGGCTAGTGAATGCCCAGAGTTGGGAAGCTTGCAGCAATGATCGGGAACTTTGCTCAAGCACATAAGGGTGACATAGGAGAAACCGCCTGTATTGGAGGGATGCGCTTGGAATCTAAGCCGAAAGTAGAGGATTCCAAAGCCTATCTTGGCGCCATGAAAATGGAGCATGGTGGCAGCAAGAAAAGTTAGACAGACATAGTGGAAGAGGATGGCGAGTTACAAAGTGATAGCATGATATCGGACTCAGACGATGCACCAAGCAGAGGGTTCAAGTTTGCCAGTAAGGTTGGACCACGAAGGGCAACCAAATAGGGAGTAGAATCATGGACTTGATACTTGAGAAGCTACTAGGCTTGGTTAAGTCATGAGAAGATACAGGCCAAGAGCAAGGTGGGGCATCCGATAGGCGGAGGATTGAGGTCATCATTGCTAGCTGTCCAAAGTACAAACGGGGCAAAACGAAAGGTGACCAATACCTTGTAACATGGGAAGACGAACCGCTTCATATGGCATCATGGCTAATGGACAAAGATTTCCAGCGACGCCAAGGCGAGGTACGCGCGTATGTGTCGATGCTTTGTGCCGAGGGCGACACAAAATTGGGTGGGGGAGAGTGTCATGACCCGCCACATCATCATGCCACATAGGTGTCACTTGGCATATATATTTGCCATATGGAAGGGATACAAAAGTTAGGGATTAGATCTTGGTGAAATATTCTAGAACTATGGAGAATTTCCTTGGGAAAGCTTTAGATATTTATGCACTTGTAGGAAGGTTCTAGAAAAATATAAAGGTTTCATTAGGAAGACCCTAGAACCCTATGGAATTACTAGAAAAGTCCTTGGAAGATTCTAGCTATATAGAAGATTCTAGAGAATGTACATATTTGTAAATATGGAAGGACTTGTGGAACAATTATTATTTACACACAAGCCCCTAGGTGATTAGTATAAATAGGGGGCATTCATTTGTAAACTCATCAAGAAAAACAATCAACTTATCTTTAATACAAAAGTTTTCTTTGGCAATTCTCTTGTGTTCTAACATTCCCTTAGTGATCTTTAGTGTAGTAAGGCTGACTTGGCATAGCAAGAATGTGAGCAAGTTGTGCAAAATCGTGAATAAGTTGTCAAGTGCCGCACGTGCGCTTAGTTGAAGACTAAGGACGTGACAAATCACTATTATCGTGGGCGCCAAACGTTTACCCTCAAACTTGGATAATAATTAAACTTATAATGTGGTTTTAAGGACACGTGATTTTACCTAATATCAATTGATAAATATGAAGATTAGTAATAAAAAATTGATAATAAAGTAAAGCAAACCAGTATTGAAATGCAATTCAGCCCTCAAGCTAGGTCGCCATCGAACTTACTGGTGTTAAAGTAATGAAGCAGAAAGTAAACTGATGAACAAGACTGTATAGGTTATAGCGAGTGTTGTATTGCTTTGATTTATGTGAATAATGTGTTACAAATGATTAGAACTACCCTTTATATAGTAGAGGAATTCTACTTAAGGTATAACTCTAATTACATAAGAAAATCCCATGATTAGCTAATTAACCGTTTTTGATTTGATCCGTTCCGAGATTTTCGCCATGATCTTTGACCAGTCATGGATATCTCGCCTTTCTGTTATTATGATATCTTCGATCTTGCTCGATGTCTGTCTCATTTGGTCTCAATCACTACTGACCTCGATCTCGACAGGTACCTCGATTCTCAAACTCGGTACCTTGTCCTCGTGCCTCGGTCTGATCTACTACGGGATCGATCTTCGATCTTTCACCCTGGTCTTAGTAAAATCGGGTGGGCCCGATTTTAACCGTATATAAATATGAAATCACAAACAAAACAAAAATAAAATCAGAAGCATAAAAGTTCCGAGCCTAAAAGATTTCGTAAGAAATATAATCCCCTTACTGTTGCCCAAAGTTATTGGATTAATTCCTCTTAGGATAGAACAGAAAAACTATTCTGTAATACCGGCAATGGAAATTACAGAACTTCACAGAACTCAACATACGATAGTAAATTATACCGATACTTACATTTTACTTTGAAAAAAATAATGCAGAGATGCAGAAGAGAGAGGGAAGAGTTTGCAGATTCTTGGTAGTGGAAAAATGACGCGAAACCTATGAATTTATAGCCAAATAATCTGGGTTTAATGGGTATAAAGGTACCTATTCACATAAGGTACCATTTCAGCAGAAAAATTTCTGCTTGGTCGCGAATTTTAAAATCGCAAAAGACCGTTAGGAAATTAACCGCTAATTCAAAACATAAAATCCGCGCGAAAATAATATCAGGAAAAAGAAAATAAATAACGAAAAACAAGAAATAAATTGGTCCAAAAAATTATCTATCACTCATATCAATTGATCAAATCCAAATCCAAATTCAAATCCGAATCTGAAACCAAAGCAAAAAATGTCTACATAATAAGTCAATATCCATTGAGTTTAATTAGCAGTCACATGACCTTGCGGCTCTTTCTTTAGTTAATAATCATGATTTTTGGACTTTTAAATAGTAAATAAATTGGATGAAAATAATATAGCAAAAAATGGCCAAGAAGGGGAGCGGGGGTATATGTTTTTTGGCTTAAGAGTGGTGCAAGGACAACTTTGTCTTGTTCATATGTCCATATGTCAAGGGCGAATAAGATTTTGTATATTGTAAAAGTAATTATAGTTCGAGTCCATAACTGGAAACTATGATATAGCAATGGGACCTAGTTCTTAATAGGCATAATACATAAACAGACCCACAAACTTGGCCTCACCTTGCAAGTATGCCCTCCAAATTTGGGTGTGCACAAGTAGGCACCTCGACTTGTATAAAGTTGAACATGCAAACACAAATGATGACGTGGCACATAAATGGTTGAGGTGTCTAGATGATCATTTTGTAAGTTAGAGTGTTCAGACAAAGTAGAGACAAGTTGAGGTGCCTACTTGTGGACACCCAAAGTTGAAAGTTGGAGAGCATACTTGACAACAAATTTGAGGGCCTATTTATGTATTCTGCCTTCTTAATATCTTAACGACTGACTAAGTAAAGATATTATAGCAATGACATTTTCTTCCTTCTGGTAAAAGAAAATACTAGTTTCTTTTTTCAGTTAGATTAACAGTCTCTTTCATGTTAGTTTCCACTTTGTTAGGGAAAGGAAGGAAGGAAAGAAAGAAAGAGGAAACAAAAGTGGAAAGGTGAAGCTCGTAAGCTTTCCTTTCACATTCATGGCCATAAGTGAATACAACTGGAAAGTCCTTTCCAATTTTCTTCCTTTTCTTCTATGCAACAGAATTAAAATTTTTGGAAACTTCTATTCATATTCTTCATTCTCCGAATTGATGTTTGTTTTTCTTTGGAGAAATGCCCAAGTGCTAGTGCATCAATGTGAAACTCCATGGATAATATGTTCATCCCTCTATTTTTCTCCACCTTATTCTATTTGTTTACCTCGAAATACGAGTAACAATTAAACTTGTAATATGGTTGTAAGGATACGTAATCTGATTCAATACCAATTGATAAATGACTAGATAAATAAATAAATTAAACGATTAAGATAAATCAAACCGGTGTAATTGCAAGTTATCGACCTCGGTTCGGGATAGGCTCGAGATCAAGTGCCAAGAACTATAAGAACAACAAGAATAAGAACAATAAGAATAGAAGGAACTTATAAGCAAGTAAAAGAGCAGAGTATTTTTTTTATTTCTCAGTAATTGTGTATGTGATTCATATCTCCCTTACAAATGAACAGGGTTCCTCTTTATATAGTACAGGAATCCTCAATAAGGTATAACTCTAATTTCTGAAGCAAAATACGTGATTGATATCAATAAAAGTTAATGGTTCTGCCAATTCCGAGATTGGTGGTCGATTGCGAATATCTCTTTATTTCGTTACTTAGGTGTCAATTTAGCCCGATCTCGATCCTTCAGTCTCCGTGTTCCTCGAGCTCGAGCTCGCTGCGATTTGAACTTAATCTCGAGGCAGACCCTCGAGCCCGTGAAATTGGGCGTGGCCGATTTTAACCGTACACAGATAGTCCCCGCGTTTCTTAGAATGAAATGATAAGAAACGATTTGAACCTCGATTCCTCAATACCTCGATCATGACGACGTCCCCATGGCGTAAGCGATGGATGTGATCGAAACATCCCGTCGGTTCGTTTCCCAAAAAACTATCAATGCATGTCAGTCGTCGGTCGACCACTAGTGATACCGAACCGTCGTCTTAAGTCTATAAATATCACCTCTTTAGTTTATTCAAACTTTACTTTGCTTAGATCATTGAGTTTCCAATCCTTCTTATCATTCTCTCATCGCTGCTTATTACGCCACCGTTGTTTTCACCGGAGCCACCAATTTTACACCTTCTTTCTACTTTTTTCACATACACAAATGGCAAAAACCTCCAAAACTATGCCGCAAAAGGAAAAAGCTTCGTCTTCCTCCTCCCGGCCGGCCGATTATAAGACGCCGATAGAACCGGCCCCCCATGAATACGTTCCTAGCCCATGCATCCTTAAAACTGACTTTAAAGTCGATAACCCCTCATCGGTGCCAGGCCGATGCGAACATGTGTCGATGTACATGTGTTCGATTACCAAGGGCCACGTCGATGCCATGAAGGAGGACTACAAATTTGGCCCGGAGGTAGTGGTGCGCATTCCTACACCCGAAGAGAGCATCACCACACACGCAAAAGGGGTTCTTAAGTATTTACACTTACCCCTTCACGCTGGGTCCCGTAGACCCGGTGATTTTTGACTTATGCAGGAGGTATGAGGTCACCCTCGGTCATCTCCATCGTTCACTTTGGAGCATAGTGATCATGTTGCGCTTCTTCTCCAACGAGGCCGGGGGGTTGGAGTTCACTTTGAACCATCTCATTTGGTTGTACAGGCCTCGGCTCTATCGAAGGCTAATTAGGCTTCACTGCCGAGCAACAAAGACTCTATTCTCAAACATTGACGAGGATAAAGATCGAGGCTAGATGAGCCGATTCATACGGGTGAGGACCTGTGACATAATACCAAAGGAAATGATGTCATTCCCTGAGGAGTGGATATCCAAGTGTAAGTGAATTTGTATTCTTTGATTTTGTGCTTCTTTTAATTTTGCCTAACATTTCTCTTTAATCATGCAGTTGTCCCTTGGATGCCCGAGGCGGTGCCCAATTTTGAAGACTGGATCCAAAAGCTCGCCTCTACTTCGACTCGTGCTGAACGAGTGTGGAGGGATTTGGCCAAGGGTAGGTTAGAGGCCAAGAACCATGGTAAAGATCAATTCTTACTTATTCCGAAGTAATTACATGTTTTCTTCATTACTAATCTTTATTTATGTAGGTCTGACCAAAGATGCCATTCTGAGGCCTTCGAGCGAAGGAGGTGAAGCTAAGTCCCCGGCTCCGAGGCCGGAAAAGGATAAGAAGAGAAAGGATCTCTCACAATCCAAGGTTTTCAAGCCCAAATCTCGAAGGGTGAGGAGAAAAATGGTCGGTCTCTCGGCGGATGCGGTCCAAAAGTTGAGAGACCAGGATGAGGAAGAAGAAGAAGACACCTTGGTGTTGATAGTTCTCCCTCGAAAGGCCGCCGAGGTCACCTCATATTCTGAGCTGCCACCTACTATAACCGAGCTTCACATCGAGGAGGCTTTGAAGAAGAGTTCGGGGGTGAACCCCAGGTCTCCTGAGGTCGAAATAATTTCTCGATCATCGACTTCTACACCGGGCGGGGACGGTTCTGAAACTCGGAAGATCGGACAGAGTGCCCCGAGCGATTCGCTTGGGGCCATGACAATAGGTCAATTACCTTCAATGTTGGTCTTCTCTGAAGAGGCAATAAGGGAGGCCCAAAGGCTGCAGACCCCCGAGGTCGGTGGAGGCTCTAGCGTTGGCGATCCTTTCCGGGATTGCTTTGTGGGGGTCGATGATGCCTCCGATATCACTGACGCTTCGATCCTCATGGCAGAAGCCCAGCGTCTTTTTTCCAAGGTAAGTGCCAGTTGCTTTTCGGTTATTCTTTTTTGCCTTTTTTCCAAGGTTATTTTCTCACAAATCTAACTTGTGTTTTCTTCTTCGTATAGGCCTCTACCAAATTCCGAGCTGACCTTAGTCAGTGTGAAGCCGATCTCCAAAGGGTCTCAGAAGAGAGAAATGCCCTGAAGATTCTTTATGGCCAAAAGAACTAGGTCATAAAGGATCTTCAAGTGGACTTGGACAAGGCTCATGAAGAGGAGGCCGAGTTAGACAAGCAGGTAACCACCCTTCTGATAAAGTATGGAATCGACTCAACTATGGAAACTAACACTTCGATATCTCAGCTGTAGCAGAAGGTGGAGAAGATCGAGCTGCTCCGGGCAAAGGTCGATCAAGTCAAGACTGACTGTGATCAGTGGAAAGCTAGAATGGACCGCCTCGCTGCGGAAAAGGAGGCAGCTTTGGCCAAATTATCTTCGGCAGAGGCCCTACTCCAAAACCTTAGAGAAAAAAGTTCGGCTCAGGCCAAGAGGGTCGAAGAACTCGAAGCCGGGCTTGCTGAGGCCAATGCGAAGATCGAAAAAACCAATGTCATGGCAGACAAGTCCATAGCCATGTACCGGGCCGATGTCGAAGCTGTCCAAACTCAGCTGAGGGAGGCTTCCGACCGGAAGCAGTGGCGCAGTGCTTTGGCAAAGTGCCAATCCTGGAGGGAAACCCTCGAGGAAATTCATGCTCGAGGTTTTTACCTCTCCGAGAAAATTGCTTGGGCCAAAGAGCTCGAGACCGAAGCCAGGCAGCTCGCCTCTTCCGATGATGATGATGATGATGATGACGTAGAGGGCAGTCGAGGTGGGTCCAGAAGTGGAGAAGATGGAGATGAGACTGCTGAAGAAAATGCTCCCGGAGAAGCTACTCGGGAGGAAACCGGTCTCGAGAGGACTAGCCCCGATCGTAGTTGGGTTGTAACTTCTTTTCTTTTCTCTTTTGTAATGCTTTGACCGACCCCTTGTACATTATTTTAGTGTAATAGAAAATTTCTTTTTGATGCCTTCATAAATTTCTCTTTCATGCCTTCGTATGTTTATTTGCCTTCATTGAGAATGTTGAAAATTTTTATTGCTATAGTTCAACTCGTGATTGAAATAAACCCTTAAGCTTTTCGTTTTTACGAGGGCAAGTTCCTGAGTTCGAGACTCGTTCAAGACCTTGTCTCGGGGGTGGCTCGATTCGAACTGACCGATGAGTTATCTTTAATAACCAAGTTTGAATGAATCTTGAGTTTTAGGATAAAGTGAACCCTTAGGTTTTCATCAAAAGATTGTTAAGTATTTCAAGCTCACCGCAATATACCCTTTAGGTGAATCTTCGAGCTGTAGTTGACATTAGTTTGAGCTCGGAATAACTGAACCCTTGGGTTTGAATCGAGTGAGAGCGAGGTCTCGAGCTCTAGTTGTATTAGCCCTTAGGCTTTTTAGATCGGCCCTTAGGCTCTTTATATTGGCCCTTAGGCTCTTTAGATCGGCCCTTAGGCTCTTTAAGTTGGGCTAATTCGGCCTCTAAGAATGGTTATTATATTTCCATTTTCGGCTAAAAGACTTAGTAAAACTTTCTCTATGCCTTAACATGTGTTTTTTGTACCCATTGGATTTTTCGAGGGCCCAATGATCGGAACCCTATTTTTTCTTAACTCGATCGTATTAAGATAATTTGATACCTCTTGAGGTTTTTTCGAAGGCTGATATTATCGAAGCCTTTAAATTATTCGAGGGCTGATTTTATCGAAGCCCTTTTTTATTTGCTTTGCCGAGCGTAACCTTATTTAACCGGTTTTCAAAGTATTTGAAGGCCTTTTGTTTATGGCGAAAGTCGGACGTCTCCGAGCCACGTTATTTCGGCCATAGCCTTTTATGTGACCGTAATCATTAATATGGTCGTAGCCTTCGGGTATGTCTCTCAGACTTATTTCTCGATAACAATTCGAACTTATTTGAAATGTTAGTCCCCGAGTGTGATGGCCTTGGCCTATATATCGAGGGGTGCCTCTTTGAGGTCTTGTAATTTCAAACTTAAGTAGCTCGAGTGTGTAGTCCCCGAGTGTTGGGGTATGCTTGTATTTGGCCCTTGAGCTATTTTTCACAAGTGTTAGTTCTGCACAGTAGATCAGAATCATAAGTACATGACTCGTATAATAGAAAATTTACTTCGAAATATGAGATGTTCGAGAAAGAGAATGCTTCTTTGTATTATTTATACATGCGTACATGTTTTGTTGTCGGGACTCGGCTAATCTATATGGACACGGTTCATTCGACCGTTTGGCCCATTACAAAATTCTTCCTATCGCGACCCATTGATACATAACATCCGAAGGTGATGCCCCCCCAGTATTCGATGTTAATTACAAAGAAGCCTTGGATACTGTTGAATTATCCTCAGGCAGCACATAATTGTTGCCTCGTTAAAAACCTCGCCGGAAAAACCCATTTGGGATAAAAACCGGTCTAAGAAAAAAAGAGTGCAACGCGTACTTTAAAACCCGAGGTCTCGATTTCTTGGATCAAATTCCTGTAATGAGTTAGTTTTGAATGTTTAAGTAAAATGAAAGAAAAGAGAAAGTCATACCTTAGCAATAGTACCGCTTGAGGAGTGATATGTTCCACTTATTCGACAATGGTTCACCGTTCATTCTTCCGAGCTTGTAAGATCCTTTCCTGACTATGTCGGGGATTTGATAGGGTCCTTCCCAGTTAGGACCGAGTTTACCTTCATTAGGTTCTCGAGTACTGATGGTGACTTTTCTTAGGACTAATTCCCTGACTTTGAAGTATCGAAGGTTGGTTCTCCTGTTGTAGTACCTCTCGATTCGTTGCTTTTGTGCGGCCATTCGAACGAGTGCCGCTTCTCGTCTTTCATCCAACAACTCGAGGTTGGTATTCATTGCCTCGTGGTTTGATTCCCCCGTTGCATGTCGAAACCTGGCGCTGGGCTCCCCGACTTTGACCGGTATTAAGGCTTCGGAGCCATATACTAAGGAGAACAGAGTTGTTCCGGTACTGGACTTCAATGTTGTCCGATATGCCCATAGAACCTCAGTCAATTTTTCTCTCCACTCCCCTGTGGCTTCGTTTAGCCTTTTCTTCAAGTTTTTAATGATAGTCTTGTTTGTTGATTCGGCCTGTCCGTTCCCACTAGGGTGATACGACATCGATAGTATCCTCTTTATTTTGTGGTCTTCGAGGAATTTCGTTACTTTACTGCCGATGAACTATTTTCCATTATCACACACTATTTCTGTAGGTATCCCGAATCGGCATGCAATGTGATCCCATATAAAATCGATCACTTCCTTTTCCCTTACTTTTTCCAAGGCCTGTGCTTCAACCCATTTAGAGAAATAGTCAGTCATAAATAATATGAATTTAACTTTACCTGGAGCCGATGGCAGAGGACCGATGATGTCCATTCCCCATTTCATGAATGGCCATGGGGATAGGACCGAGTGAAGTTGTTCACCGGGCTGGTGGATCATTGGTGCAAGCCTTTGACATTTGTCGCACCTTCGAACGAACTCCTTGGAGTCTTTTTCCATGTTATCCCAATAATATCCTGCTCTGATGACCTTTCGAACTAGTGACTCGGCGCCATAATGGTTTCCATAAGTGCCTTCGTGGATTTCTCGTAGAACATAGTCAGTATCTCCCGGTCCTAAGCATACCGCCAATGGTCCATCGAACGTTCTCTTGTATAATGTTCCATCTTCGTCTAATGTGAATCGGGCGGCTTTAGTCCGTAGGGCCCTCGATTCTTTGGGATCCGATGGTAACTTCCCATTCTTCAAGTATTCGATGTATTTGTTTCTCCAATCCCAGGTTAAGCTTGTAGAATTTATTTCAGCATGTCCTTCCTCGATTACAAATCTCGAGAGTTGGACGACAGTCCCCGAGTTGATCTCGTCTTCTTCGGCCGATGACCCTAGATTGGCAAGTGCACCGGCCTCGGTATATGTTGTAGAGTCCATTCTTTGAAGCGGTGCAAGGTTACATGCAATTTGTCTAAGTACCTCTACATCCTGTCCTCTCGAACTTCGATGGTTCCGTTTACCTGGTTAACTACCAGTAGGGAGTCGCATTTAGCTTCGACGACTTTCGCTCCCAAGCTTTTAGCTAGCTCGAGACCTGCAATCATAGCCTCATACTCGGTCTTGTTGTTAGCCAGTTTAGCAGTTTTAATTGATTATCTAATAGCATTGCTCGTAGGCGGTTTCAAAACAATACCGAGCCCGGACCCTTTTACATTCAAGGCACCATCTGTGAAGAGGGTCCATACCCCCGATGATGTATCTGATTTCAGCACAAGTTCCTTTTCCACTTCAGGTACGAGGGTTGGCAAAAAGTCTACCACAAAGTCTGCTAATATTTGAGACTTGATGGCTGTTCGGGGTTGATATTCGATATCGTACCCGCCAAGTTCAACGGCCCATTTGGCCAATCGACCCGATAATTCGGGCTTGTGTAAAACATTTCAGAGTGGGTAAGTGGTGATCACACATATGGGAAGACACTGAAAATATGGCTTTAATTTTGTAGATACGCTTATTAATGCAATTGCCAATTTTTCTAAGTGTGGATACCTAGTTTCGGCATCTCATAAGGTTCGACTCACGTAGTAAACTAGAAACTGCATACCTTGTTCCTCTCGAACTAATACACCACTTACCGCTATCTCGGACACTGCCAAGTATAGGTACAACTTCTCATCTGCCTTCGGAGTGTGGAGCAAAGGTGGGCTCGATAGGTATCGTTTCAATTCCTCCAATGCTTGCTGACATTCCGGGGTCCATGTAAAATCACTTCTCTTTTTGAGTAAGGAAAAGAACCTGTGGCTTCGATATGATGATCTCGAAATGAATCGGCCCAGGGCAGCTATCCGTCCGGTTAGCCTCTGAACGATTTTGACACTGTCCACGATGGTGATGTCCTCGATGGCTTTGATCTTATCGGGGTTGATCTCGATTCCCCGATTTGATACCAAGAAGCCGAGGAATTTGCACGAGCCGACCCCGAAAGCACATTTTTCGGGGTTAAGTTTCATGTTGTTCTTCCATAAGATTTCGAACGTTTCCTACAAATGAGTCAAATGATCCTCTGCGTGCAGGGACTTAACTAACATATCGTCAAAGTAAAATTCCATTGATTTACCTATCTGTTCTTCGAACATCTTGTTAAATAGGTGTTGATATGTAGCTCCCGCATTTTTTATCCCGAAGGGCATTACATTGTAATAGTAGGTCCCAGACTTAGTGATAAAAGAAGTCTTTTCTTGATCCTCTGGGTCCATCTGGATCTGATTGTACCCAGAATAGGCATCGAGAAAGGTAAGTATTTTGTGGCCGGTCGTGGCATCGATCATGCGATCAATGTTAGATAGTGGAAAAGAGTCTCTCGGACATGCTTTGTTCAAGTCCTTATAGTCTACACACATTCTATATTTGTTCCCCTTTTTGGGGACTACGACTACATTAGCTAACCATTCGGGATATTTTACTTCCCGAATGGATCATATTTTAAGAAGTTTGGTTACCTCTTCCTTAATGAAGGCGTGCTTTACCTCGGATTGAGGCCTTCTCTTTTGCTTTACCGGTCTGAACTTGGGATCCAGGCTCAGCCGATAAGTTGTTATCTCGGGTGGGATTCCTGTGATGTCTAAATGGGACCATGCAAAGCAATCCATGTTATCAATAAGAAATTGAATGAGTTTTTTTCTGAGCTGAGGGGTCAACCCCGTTCCCAGGTATACCTTTCATTCGGGTAGATACTCGATTAGTATCACCTGTTCCATCTCCTCAACCGTTGACTTGGTTGCATCTGATTCTTCGGGAACGACGAACATTTGAGGAGTGAGAAAATCCTCTTCTTCATCTTCGATTACATGTTTCTCCGATTTGGTTGAGGCTGGGGACGGTGATTGCTATTTGACTGCTTGATTATATTTGACGCTCGATTTATCTGAGGTTGAAGGTGCTGATATCGGCATCACCTCGTCGACTGCAAACATTTCTTTTGCAGCGTGTTGCTCCCCATAACCGTTTTCACACCATCCACCGTTGGGAACTTTATCATTTGGTGGAGGGTCGATGGTACCGCCCTCATGTTGTGGATCCAGGGCCTTCCGAGCAGTGCATTATATCTCATGTTGCCTTCGATGACATGAAATTTTGTGTCTTGGATGGTCCCCAGCCACGTTTACTGGTAGGATTATCTCCCCTTTCGTTGTTTCACTAGCCATGTTAAAGCCGTTTAGGACTCGAGATGCAGGTGCAATCTGGTCTGGCAAGCCAAGCTGCTCTACGACCCTCGATCTGATTATGTTTGTCGAGCTACCTGGATCCACTAGAACACGTTTAATTTGAATTATTTAAAAAAATAAAAATTACCAGGGCGTCGTTGTGCGGCTGAGAGATGCCTTCTGCTTCATCGTCGTTGAACGATAGAGTGCCTTCGGGCACATAGTCTCAAGTCCCTTTTTCCCTTGTGATCAATACTTTGGTGCATTTGAATATAGGTCCTTGTGGGACGTCAACCCCATCGACGATCAAGTGAATAACATGCTGAGGTTTTTCTTGTTCTTTCTTTCTGTTGGCGTCTCTCTCCCTGAAGTATTTTTTGTCTCGGTCACTGAGGAATTCTTGAAGATGGCCTTCGTTGAACAATCGAGCTACTTCATCTCTTAACTGTCTGCAGTCTTCGGTCATATGGCCATGTGTGCCATGATACTTGCACATTATGTTTGGATTTCTTTAAGAAGGATCGGTTTGTATGGGTCTACGCCACCTAGTGTCTTTGATCCTTCCGATGGCCGATACAATCCCCAATGCATCGACTCTGAAATTATACTCCGATAACCGAGGTGCTTCCGTGGGATCCGCTTATTTATCGAAGCCAGTTTTACTCATAAGTCCCCGAGAGTTCTTCCCTCGGTTACCCCTTCGATCATTCCGGGCGGAATTGCATCACGAACCATTATTCCTTCGATCTGAAACATATGGCTGATACCGATCTTTATTTGGCCTCGATTCTCTATCGACATCTCTCTGACTTTTACCTGTCGACCGATTCGGATGCATCGAACCCCAAGGGGCTCCTAATTAGTCGTCTTTGAACCTAATCTTCGACTGATATCGGTTGTGAACATCTACCCAAGTCACAGCCGGGTACTCTATTAAATTCTGTTTCAACTGGCGTGATGCGATCATACTCCACTCGTTTAATCCTTGGGTGAAGGCTTGAACAGCCCAATCGTCGGTAACTGGTAGTAATTCCATACGTTCCATTTGAAATCGAGATACAAACTCTCTTAGCATCTCGGTATCCCTCTGCTTCACTTTGAAGAGATCTGATTTTCTCGTTGCAACCTTTATAGCACCAGCATGTGCTTTTACAAATGAATCCGCTAACATGGCGAACGAATCGATAGAATTCTGCGGCAAGTTGTGATACCAAATCATAGCTCCGTTCGACATGGTTTCTCCAAACTTGTTCAGCAACACTGACTCGATTTCGTCATCTTCCAAATCATTTCCTTTTATGGCACACGTATAAGAAGTAACGTGCTAATTTGGGTCAGAGGTCTCATTGTATTTGGGTATATCGGGCATACGGAACTTCTTTGGGATGGGCTTCGGAGCCGCACTCTGAGGGAATGGTTTTTGCACAAACTTCTTGGAGTCCATTCCCTTCAAGATCGGTGGTGCCCCCGGTATCTGATCAACTCGAGAGTTATAAGTTTCCACCTTCTTGTAGTTGGCCTCGATTTTCTTTTCTCCCGATTCTATTCTCTTAGTAAGCTCCCCGGGCATTCTCATTATAGCAGGGTCGGTTGTTGAAGTATTATCACCTGATCTTTCAGGCACTGGCTCGGTACGGCGAGTAGCCTCTTGTTCGATCCTATTTGGTGCCCTATGCTGATTTTGCAACTGAGCAATGTCATTTTGTTGGGCTTGCAGCATTTCGAATATTACTTGGAGACTAACTCCTTCGTCTCCTCTTCCTTGTGCACCTCGACCGTCAGTTCGACCCTCTCTGCGTATGCTTCCATCGGGGTCCCCACCTAAATCCGCATTCAAAGCAACATGCGAACTGACATCGACCGGGTTGACGGGTGGTGCTCCTCCGAGGTCAACCTGTGGCACCTTGATTCCTGGAGCGATAACATTCTCGTTCTCTCCGTGGAGTCCGAGACCGTTGTCATCATGTGTAGCCGTGTTTTGTGAGTTTGACATGCTTTAACCTGAAAACAAAAATTCTTGACAAGCAATAAGTGTAAAATAGTGTGTTATATCAGAATTAGCACTGAAAAATCACTATTATCCTTAGCCCCACGGTGGACGCCAAACCGTTTATCTCAAAATACGAGTAACAATTAAACTTGTAATGTGGTTGTAAGGATACGTAATCTGATTCAATGCCAATTGATAAATGACTAGATAAATAAATGAATTAAACGATTAAGATAAATCAAAACAGTGTAATTGCAAGTTATCGACCTCGGTTCGAGATAGGCTCGAGATCAAGTGCCAAGAACAAAAAGAATAAGAACAATAAGAATAAGAACAATAAAACAGAAGGAACTTGTAAGCAAGTAAAAGTGCAGAGTGTTTTTTATTTCTCAGTAATTGTGTATGTGATTCATATCTCCCTTACAAATGAACAGGTTCCTCTTTATATAGTAGAGGAATCCTCAATAAGGTATAACTCTAATTTCGGAAGCAAAATACATGATTGATATCAATAACCGTTAATGGTTCTGCCAATTCTGAGATTCCTGCCGAGATTGGTGGTCGATTGAGGATATCTCGTTATTCCATTATTTCGGTGTCAATTTAGCCCGATCTCGATCCTTCAATCTCCGTGTTCCTCGAGCTCGAGCTCGCTGCGATTCAAACTTATTCTTGAGGCAGACCCTCGAGCCCGTGAAATCGGGCGTGGCCGATTTTAACCGTACACACTATTTGAATGTAAACCATTTATTAGTTGAAGAAGGTTTTTTGTGCAGTATGTTAAAAGGCGAGAGCGTAAGACGAAACATATTACTTAACGTGGGGCGAGGAGCCCCGAGACATGGAGCCTAAGTCCGATAAATCTTTAAATGTTTTAATTTATAAATTAATAAAATAGCACAATAACCACAAAAAAGTACATTCAAGGTTTAAGAAAAGTAAAAAGAATTTAAAACTCACAAAAACAAAAGATCTAGCATTTCTATAAAAATATAAAAAATGCAATAGTATTAAAGATACTACCACAACTAAAAAAAAACCTATAGCATTTTATCTTTCAAACGATCAAAAGATAAAATATTTTTAAGAATATTATCAAACTACACACCTCTCTAAAAGCTAGAAATCAATAAACTCCGTCAATATTATAATTTAAAATATACTCCTCATGAGTAAATATAAAATTGCTTTCAAATAGCAAAATAATAAAAGTTTGATAATTTAGAAAGATACGTAACTAAAATATGAATATCTATAGTAAGTAAAGATGTAAATTTAGGCTATTCAAATGATATTTACTCTATGATATTCTCAATTAGTAGATATGCACTACTATGGCTCATTACTTTATTAAAGAATTTTGAGTGTTAAGTGCTAATTGGAAAATTTGATGCATGATTTGCGCCAGGAACTATTAGGCGGGCCCTGAGTGGTAAGCGTTAGACATGTTTCAGGCACACAATCGGACGCTTGAGGCGTAAGTATCATAGAAATAAGCCCCACACGTGAGCCTCGGGGCATATTGATAGTGCCTGCCCGTAGGCGAGCCCGAGACTAGTCCCAAAAATATCTTTTGAATACTGCTTCTATGTCATCAATATACCATATATTCTTTTATAAATGGGACTTTCAAATGTAAATTCGAATTTATCACAAGACATAACTTCAATTTTTTTTACCACGTAATTATCTTCTAACGAAGAGACTCAAGGCTCTTAAGGAATTTGATCGATAGAGCTAAACGTGGAGACAATATAACATTTGCAACGAAGAATCTTTCAACAATCACATATTCTTTTTTCCTACTTTCTACTTTCAGATAGGTGTGATGTAAAAGGAACTTTATTAAGTTTGAGTATGTCTGTCACCTTTGTCGCACATTCCTGATTAAACAACAGCTCAATTCCTTAACCAGACCATCATAGTTCCTAATAAAATTTCATCTTTCTTCACTGGTTTTTCTATAAATATTCAGATGCATCTCACTCCCCTGAACACCACATATAAATAAATAATAAAAGATGTTCTCACTTAATATTAATTCACAAGTATTCGGTTGGGAGTATTTTACCTCTTAAGTGGTCTACCCGGTATGAATCCGAGTTAATGGGGTCCAAATATTCAATCATCGTCGTATCGTATCGTATCATATCATATCATACTATATCATAAGTGGAAAGACCTAATTGAAAGTTAAAATACAAAAATAGCCATCAATAGTAGAAAGATATTTTTACCTTTCAATCTAAAATATTCTTTTTACTATTGTTGTACATATGTGTTGTTATTCAACTGTATTTGTAAACTAATTTTGGAGAAGATAAAATAACATATAAATAGAAAATATAAACGAAACAAAAGTTAATCCGAGCCCACTGAATTCACAGTGCTTCCTTAAGGAATTTAATCCCCTCCTAGTACCCAAAGTTATGGATTATTTCCTCCCAGGATAGAACGAATTACACACTGGTGTAGTGGTACTTCAAACCCCAGTGTTTCAGCGAACATAAAGTTCGGTAGCAAATCACACTTATTGTTACTTTCTTTGAAGTTAAAAGTATGCAGAAGAAAGGAGGAGAACTCAAAAAATCGTATGAAAAATCTGATAGAATAGACTGGTATTTATAACCAATGTTGGGCTGAAAACTGAAGAGGTGCAACTCTTCAGAATGGTTGTTTATGCAAAATGGCCATAGCATAAATGCCATAACATAAATGGCTATTTACGCAATAATAAACCGGGAATTCAAGAGGGAGGTTAATTTTATATTACAAAACCGAAAAACGAAAAACGGATAACGGAAGAACGTTTAATATTCCGTTGGATTTAATATTAATATTAATATTAATATTCCTGTTATTAAAACGGATATTTAATAACATTTCTGTTAATATTTACTATTAACAAATAAATTTGGTCCAAAAAATTAATCAATTAATCGATCGTTTGACCAAATCCGAATCCGAATCTGAAGTCGAGCCGAGCGAGTGAGCGACGACAGCGGCGCGAGGCTTGCCTTCTTCTCAACTCTTTAAGAGCTAGAAGAAGAGCAATTGCTTATATACCCATCAAAAACCTCTTCCTCTTCCAATATGGGACAATGTCCCTTTGTCAAGGAGGGAAACTCAAACATTTCATTTTCCCTCCATTTCCAATTCACCCTTTTTTAAGCTATATTAATGCTTAAAAAACCCAACAATCCCCCACATGAATGGAGAATGGCTATATCATAGAAATATGCATGAAAAACTGTGTGATTCGCAAGCAAGGATTAATTGCATCTGAATAAGTAGATTTTCCTTTGAACTTTCCATAGTGAACTTATGTCGGATATACTCGGTCAATCGGTAGATTTGATATCTTTGAACCGTCGAGCTTTGGTGTATACCTAGATAACCATAAGTCACACAACCAACCCTTAACCGTCTTTGATTCTCATTGTTGTGTTCGTTTCAGCCATGAACACCGCATGATTTCATAAGTGCGTAGAGAACTGACCTTATAAAATTCTCCTTGAAGCGGCTAACACTTCACACTTACATAGGTGATTCCTAAACGTGTCATCCCGTAGATACACTATTTGATATACCCCGTATCAAATTTAGAAATCATTAAAAAGCCTTAATACTTTATCCTTGGTACTGAACATTGTCTCATCACGAGAATGGACCAAAATTTTAGTTGACAATATTGAACCGTCATTAATGACTTTGTTTGATCTCCTTGAACCTAGATCTTGGGATCTCCAGTCTTCTAGGTAGAGTTACTGCCACAATGACTTGTTCTCGGCCATAGTCCCATTCCCCTCAATGATTTCTCAACTACCTCTCTAGTTAGGCCTTTTGTAAGTGGATCCGACACATTATCGCTTGACTTTACATAGTCAATCATGATAATTCCTCTAGAGAGTAATTGGCTAACGGTTTTATGTCTTCGTCGTATATGACGAGATTTACCGTTATACATAATGCTCACAGCCCTTCCAATTGCTGCTTGACTATCGCAATGTATTCATATTGGTGCCAACGGTTTGGGCCAAAATGGAATGTCTTCCAAGAAATTTCGGAGCCATTCAGCTTCTTTACCAGCTTTATCTAAGGCTATGAACTCAGGCTTCATTATAGAGCGGGCAATATAAGTTTGTTTGGACGACTTCCAAGATACCGCTCCTCCACCAATAGTGAATATATATCCACTTGTGAACTTAGAAAGTTGAACCGGTGATCCAATTTATATCACAGTATCCCTCAATCATCGCAGGATATTTACTGTAGTGCAAAGCAAAGTCCTGGGTATGTTCTAAATATCCCAAAACTCGTTTCATTGCCATCTAATGAGATTGACCTGGATTTCTCGTGTATCGACTCAATTTACTTATAGCACAAGCTATATCTGGTCATGTACAATTCATAATGTACATTAAGCATCCCAACACACGAGCATAATCCAATTGTGATATACTTTGGCCTTTGTTCTTTGCTAATGCAAGATTCACGTCAATTGGAGTCTTTGCAACTTTAAACCCTAAGTGCTTGAATTTTTCAAGTACTGTCTTAATATAATGAGATTGTGACAATGCCAGACCTTGAGGAGTCTTATGGATCTTAATCCCCTGAATTAAATCAGCAACTCCCAAGTCCTTCATATCAAACTTGCCAGTTAGCATACACTTAGTCGCATTTATGTTGGCAATGTCAATACTTATTATCAGCATATCATCCACATATAAGCAAACAATGACTATGGGATTTGGAACATTTTTAATGTACACACATTTATCACATTCATTTATCTTAAAACTATTTGACAATATTGTTTGGTCAAATTTCGCATGCCATTGTTTGGGTGCTTGTTTTAGTCCGTAAAGGGACTTAACAATTTTACATACCTTCTTTTCTTTACCTGGAACCACAAACCCTTCAGGTTGTTCTATGTAAATTTTTTCCTCCAACTCTCCATTTAAGAAGGCTGTCTTAACATCCATTTGATGAATATCAAGACCATAAACTGCAGCTAACGCTACTAACGTTCGTATGCACATAATTCTTGTAACTGGAGAGTATGTATCAAAATAGTTTCAAGTGGGGCGGGATTGATACATACTCTCCAGTTTCAAGTGAGGCGGGATTTACCGTTTCAAAGGGGGCGGTGTAGGCGAGAGAAGGGGAAGGGGTTGAGGTTAGACGTGAGAGTAAGTGGAGTTTTTGGAAAATATTTTCCTAACTTTTTCTGGGGAAGTCATTTTTCTCCTATTTCAGGAAAATGTGTTATCCAGGAAAATATTTTCCAAACTATTTTGTGCAACCAAATAGTAGAAAATGGGAAATAGTAAACACACCTTGGGATATTTGCATGACTCTTAGACTTACTTTTTGGCTCATCTTATGTTTTAGTCCAAATAAGTCTCTAAATACAATTCATCCAATTTAATTTAGCTTATTTTAGTTTAAGAGGCCACAAACACTGTAATAAAGAAGTAACATTAATCCCTTCATTTTTTTTAATCTTTGAACGTACTTTTAAAAGCTCAAAGGTCACTGTTTACCTCAAAATACGAGTAACAATTAAACTTGTAAAGTGATTATAATGATATGTGATCTAATTCAATACCAATTGATAAATAGCTAAATAAATAAAGGAATTAAATGATTATAATAAATCAAACCAGTGTCATATGCAAATTATCGACCTCGGCTTGGAATAGTGTCGAGATCGAATGTTAAGTACCACAAGAATGATAAGAACAATATGAACAATACGAACAATATGAACAGTAAAGAGTTAAGAGCGAGCAAAAGAGCAGAGTGCTTTGTATTTCTCAGTAGTTGCGTAAGTGGTAATTGTGTATGATAATGAGTTACAAATGAACAGGGTTCCTCTCTATATATTAGAGGAATCCTAAATAATGTCTAACTCTAATTTCGAAAGTAAAATACATGATTGATATTAATAACCGCTAATGGTTCTGTCAGTTCCGAGATTCTCGCCGAGATTGGTGGTCGATTGCAGATATCTCGTGATTCTGTTACTTCGGTGTCGTTTTAACTAGATCTCGATCCCTCGGTATTCATGTTCTTCGAGCCCGAACTTGCTTCGACACCGGCTCACTCTCGAGGCTTACCCTCGAGCCCGTAAAATCGGGTATCATCGATTTTTACCGTATACAGATAGTCCCCGTGTTTCTTAGAATAAAATGATAAGAAACGATTTGATTCTCGATCATTCGATGCCTCGATCATGACGTCCATCTCGTGATGTAAGCGATGGATGTGACCGAAATGTCCTGTTGGTTCGGTTCCCAAAAAACCATCAATGCATGTCAGTCGTCGGTCGGCCACTAGTGGCACCGAACCGCCGTTTTTGAACCTATAAATACTACCTCTTTAGCAGATTCAAACTTTAATTTGCTTGGATAAACTCTTGAGTTCCCAATTCTTCTTGTCTTTCTCGCATCGCTGCTCGTTACACCACCGTTGTTTCCACTGGAGCCACCAGCTTTAAACCTTCTTTCTACTCCCTTCGTATACATAAATGGCGAAAACTTCTAAAACGGTGCCACAAAAGGAAAGAGCCTCCTCTTCGAAGCTGGTCGGCGACAAGACGCCGGTGGAGCCGCGCGTTGAGGGGTGTGTTCTTGGGCCGTGTGAACTAACTTCTGAGTTTAAAGTAGATAGGCCCCCTTCAGTTCCCGGTCGGTGTGAGCCCGTGTCCCGTTACATTTGCTCGATATCTGAAGACGATCTCGAGCAAGTAAAAAAGGACTGCAATTGGAGCAACAAAGAAGTGGTGATTCCTTCCCCTGAGGAGGATATCACCACACATATGAAAGGGTTTTTAAGTGTTTACACTTACCCATTCACATTGGGGCCCGTGGACCCGGTCATACTCGATTTTTGCCACCAATATCGAGTGACCCTGGGGCAGATCTACCCATCATTTTGGCGCATCGTGATCCTGCTCAAGTTTTTCTTGAGCAAAATCGAGGGGATGCCTTTTACCCTCGACCATCTAATTAGGTTGTACAGTCCTCGGCTTTACCGAGGTGGTTTGATAAATCTCCAGCGCTGGGCTACGAAGACATTGTTCTTGAGCATAGACGAAGACAAGGATCGGGGATGGATGTGTCGGCGCTGGGCTATGAAATGTAAGTCTGATTTTCGTCGATGGTGTTTGTTTTTTTTGTTTGATTGATTTCTCTCCCCGATCTAAGTTCCATTTCGTGGTGCAGCTTCTGCTTGGTTCCCCGGCGCTCTCCCGGATCTCGAAGGTTGGATTCACCAACTAGCCTCCACTTCTTCATACTCCGAGCGCTGCTGGCGAGATTTGGCCAAGGGTCGATGGGAAGCTAAGAACCATGGTGAGTTCCTCTGTCCATATGCCGGTGTCTTTCTGTAAGAATACCATTTTTTAACTTAGTATTTCTGTGTAGGCCTTGGAGAGAATGTAGCCATGAGGCCACCTCCGCCTGGTGAAGAGGGGGTTCCACAGCCACCCAAAGAGAAGAAGCGGCGAAGGGCCTCGTCCCCTGGTACCCTGAAGCCCAAGAAGAGTAGGGCCCGAAAATTGAGGATCGACCCCGCCGCTCTACCTGTAGATGTGGCTCAAAGACTTCAGGAGGAGGATGAGGCAGCACAAGGTGATGATGACTGCTTGTTGATAGTTCCTGAGGGGGGAAGCACTGCAGCTCTCGAGGTTTCCGAGCCGGCGGTGGACGAGTCGGCTTAATCTCAAATTAGGGGGATCTCGAAAGGAGATCCGAGCGGAGTCCCCGAGCTATCGGGTGATAAGAGTGCTCCTTGCTGCGCCGAAAGATTGGCAGATGTTCCCGAGGATCCAGCTCTGAGGCCCTTCGAAAAGAGGAGAGTTCCTCAAGCGACTTGCTTGGGGAAATAAATATAGATGATTCACCGCACAGTCCTTCGTTTTCTGAAGAGCAGTTTCGAGATGCTCGGGATATAAGAACCCCTGATGCGGAGCTGGAACATGAATAGAGCGACATACTTCGAGAGTGCTTTGCCGGGATCGAGGACGATCTCGAGCCAGACGCGTCGTTCATTTTCAACGAAGCTTAGTGTTTCTTGAAACAGGTAAGTATTTTTCCTTCTTACTCATGCTCGCATCTAGGTTGTATCTTTTCAAGACTAACTCCTTTCTTCGTATGTAGGCTATGGTGCTTCATCGAGGGGCATCTTTCAAATCTCGGGCGGAGCTAACCCGATACGAGGCCGAGCTCAAGAAGCTCATAAAGGAGAGGGATGACCTGAAACTCCTTTACATTCCGAAAGAAGGAGGAGATTGCAACCTTTCGAGCCGAACTTAGGAGAGTTCGTCAAGATCAGACCAAGCTCATCGAGAAGGTAACGTAATTTCTTGAAACTTTGTAAAATTCTAGTTCAAATTTGGCGATGAACCCTTAGGTTTTGCAGTTTCAGCAGAAGGGCGAACTGGTGCTGCAGCTTCGAGAAGAGGCCAAGATGAAGGAGGCTGAAACTCTAGGTTGGAGACAGCACATGGAGTGTCTTGCCTCGGAGAAGGATGCACTTCGAGCACAATTAACTTCAGCTGAGCGCCAGCTCCATAGTGTAAAGGAAGAAAGTCTGGCTCGAGCCCGGATGATCGAGGAGGTTGAAGCCGTGCTTGCAAAAGCTAAAGCTGAATCGGAAGCACTTGTGGCCTCTTATCGAGGTGATACCGAGGCTGCCAATCCTCAGGCACATGAGATCTCTGCTTCTACTGAGATTAGGTTATCATGTGTTCTCGCTCATGCTAGGAAGCAATCTCGGAGAGAGGCTTTCAAAGAGGTGCATGCTCGTGGTTTCGAGAAGGCGAAAGCTTTGGAGGATGAGGCCGCAGCCTTGCTCTCCGATGATGAAGTCTCTGTTAGCAGGTCCGAGGGTGGGGGAGACGAGGCCTCCAAAGAAGTCGCCGCTCGGGAGGAAGCTGGTCTTGAGCGGCCTAGCCCCGATCATAATTAGATTGTAACTTCTTTTTCTTTTTTCTTTTGTAAGGCTTCGACCGGCCCCTTGTATATATTTTTTGATATAATGGAAAGTTTCCCTTTGATGCCTTCATGAATTTTCTTTCATGCCCTTGTATGTTTATTTGCCTCCGTTAATAAATTTTTATTGTTGTAGTCCAACTCGTGATCGAAGTAAACCCTTAGGCTTTTTGTTTTTATGAGGGCAAGTCCCCGAATTACGAGGGCAAGTCCCTGAGTTTGAAACTCATTTGAGACCTTGTCTCGGGGGTGGCTCGATCGAACTGACCGACGAATTATCTTTAATAACCAACTCCGAATGAATCTTGAGTTTTAGGATAAAGTGAACCCTTAGATTTTCATCATATGGTTGTTAGGTATCTCGAGCTCACCGCTATACCTTTTATGTGAATCTTCGAGCTGTAGTTAACATTTGTATGAGCTCGTAATAACTGAACCCTTGGGTTCGAATCGAGTGAGAGCGAGGTTTCGAACTCTAATTGTATCGGCCCTTAGGCTCTTTAAGTTGGGCCAATCCGGCCTCTAAAAACGGCTATCATTTTTCCCTTTTCGGCTAAATAACTTAGTGAAATTTTTTTTATGCCCTAGTATGTGTTTTTTTTACCCATTGGATTTTTCGAGGGTTCAACGTTGGGAACCAAATTTTTTCTTAACTCGATTGTGTTAAGATAATTTGATACCTCTTGAGATTTTTTTGAAGGCTGATATTATCGAAGCCTTTAAACTATTCGAGGACTGATTTTATCGAAGCCCTTTTTATTTGCTTTGCCGAGGGTAGCCTTATTTAACCGATTTTTCAAAGTATTTGAAGGCCTTTAGTTTATGGCGGAAGTAGAACGTCTCCGAGCCGCATTATTTCAGCCGTAGCCTTTTATATGACCGTAGTCTTTAATATGGTCGTAGCCTTTGGGTTTGTCTCTTGGACTTATTTCCCAATAACATTTCGAACTTGTTCAAAATGTTAGTCCCTGAGTGTGATGGTCTTGGCCTATATATCGAGGGGTGCCTCTTTGAGGTCTTATGATTTCGAACTTAGATAGCTCGAGTAGGTAGTCCCCGAGTGTTTGAGGTATGCTTGTACTTGGCTCTTCAGCCATTTTTCACAAGTGTTAGTTTTGCACAATATATTAGAATCGTAGGTACATGACTCGTATAATAGAAATTCTACTTCAAACATGAAATGTTCGAGAAAAGAGAGTGCTTCTTCGTATTATTCATACATGCGTAGATGTTTTGTTGTCGGGACTCGGCTAATCTATATGAACACGGTTCATTCGACCGTTTGGCCCATTACAAAATTCTTCCTACCGAGACCCATTTACATAACATCCAAGAGTGATGCCCCACATTATTCGAGGTTGATTGCAAAGAAGCCTTAGATACTGTTGAATTATCCTCAGGTAGCACATAGTTGTTTCCTCGTTAAAAACCTCACCGAAAAAACCCATTTGGGATAAAAACTGGTCTAAGGAAAAAAGAAACCTGAGGTCTCGATTTCTTGGATCGGATACCTACAATAAGTTAGTTTCGAATATTTAAATAAATTAAAAAAGGAGAAACCCATACCTTAGCAGTAGTATTGCTTGAGGAGTGATATGTTCCAGTTATTCGACAATGGCTCGCCTTTCATGGTTCCGAGCTTGTAAGATCCTTTCCCGACTATGTCGAGGATTTGATAGGATCCTTCCCAGTTAGGACCGAGTTTCCCTTCATTAGGGTCTCGAGTGTTGATGGTGATTTTTCTTAAGACTAAGTCCCCGACTTTGAAGTGTCGAAGATTGGTTCTTCTGTAGCAATACCTCTCGATTCGTTGCTTTTGGGCGGCCATTCGAACGAGTGCCGCTTCTCGCCTTTCATCTAACAATTCGAGGCTGGTATTCATTGCCTCGTGGTTTGATTCTTCCGTTGCATGTCGAAACCTGGCGCTGGACTCTCCGACTTCGACATGTATTAAGGCTTCGGAGCTAGAAAACGGAGTTGCTCCGGTACTGCACTTTGATATCGTCCAATATGCCCATAGAACCTCGGGCAATATTTCTCTCCACTTCCCTTTGGCTTCATTTAGCCTTTTCTTCAAGTTTTGGATGATAGTTTTATTCGTTGATTCAGCCTGTCCGTTTCCACTAGGGTGATATGGCGTCAATAGTATCCTTTTTATTTTGTGATCTTGTAAAGTGGTTATAAGGATACGTGATCTAATTCTATGCCAATTGATAAATAGCTAAATAAATAAAGTAATTAAATGATTATAATAGATCAAACCAGTGTCGTATGCAAATTATCGACCTCGGCTTGGAATAGTGTCCAGATCGAATGTTAAATACCACAAAAATGATAAGAACAAAATGAACAATACGAACAATATGAACAGTAAAGAGTTAAGAGCGAGCAAAAGAGCAGAGTGCTTTGTATTTCTCAGTAGTTGCGTAAGTGGTAATTGTGTATGATAATGTGTTACAAATGAACATGGTTCCTCTTTATATAGTAGAGGAATCCTAAATAAGGTATAACACTAATTTCGAAAGTAAAATACATGATTGATATCAATAACCGCTAATGTTTATATCAGTTCCGAGATTCTCGCCAAGATTGGTGGTCGATTGCGGATATTCCGTGATTCTGTTACTTCGGTATCGTTTTAACCTGATCTCGATCCCTCGGTCTTCATGTTCTTCGAGCCCGAACTTGCTTCGACACCGGCTCACTCTCGAGGCGTACCCTCGAGCCGGTACCGTATACAGTCACTAAGTAACAATTAGAAACTCAAAAGCATGTATTTGTTTTAAGTAAAATTATGTTAATGAAGCTTTTAGCATTTTCTGACAATTTTGCAAATGTCCGCGACCATTACAGCTTAAGAAGGCTTTCAATGTTGTTTTTTAAGGATTAGAAACTGGGTATGGTTATTCTCGGCTTTATATTTATCACATCCAAATTTCTCTCTTCCGTGGTAGCAACAGTCCAAAGGCGAAGAATTCCTATTAATTTTACTTATTCATCTACCAATTTACTTTATTCATAGATTGTATATACAACATATCTTTATGATCATTCTTTGTTTTCTTACCACAATATTTCAGAAGAAGTAACAGGTGAGAGAGAAGGAAAGAAAGAGAAGAAGTTTTTGTTACTTTATTAAAAAGTGCACAATGTTGATTGTTGAGTTAGCACTTCAATTTAGTTTATCACTTTTTATTTGACTTTTATTTTTGATTCCATGTCATTTGTCAAGCATTGTGAATTTGGCAAATTTTCCTTTTCCATTAAGGACCATCCCTCTTTTAATTTGGTCTACTTGAGTGCTTTTATCTTTTCTGAACTGCTTATATATTTGAGTTTAATTGTTGCTTATGATTTTTTCACTTCAAATTTTTTGTTACTCATTATACTGCAGTTTTAGTATGATTTATACCGTCTCCATTGTATGGGGTAAACATACAATGTACGTGTCTAGAAATTAGTTATACTAAAAGTAGAAAATTTTTATAGCTAAAGTTAGATTACCAAAATGACTATGAGAAACTAAGTTACAGCTTTGTCCCACGATTAAATATAGCTCTACATTAAAAAAATTACAAAACTCTAAATTAACATTCTATAAAATAACAAAAAGGTAAAATATTTTATTAATAAATAGTAACAACTAATCCATAATTGTGTTGAGTCTCTTCAAATAGTGTAACGACCATGCAGGTCGTTTGGAGAGTTGAAGCCTCGAATCCCTATTAATTGCTTTTCTCGTATCTATTTCTACTTTTATGACTTGTCGGGATTATTAGTTGTGAGTTTCGGAGTGTTTTGGGATACTTAGTCCCTAAATGAGAGCTTAAGTCTTAAAATTTGGACCGTAGTCGGAACTGCGTGAAGACGGTTCTGGAATGGAATTCCGTCGATTCCGTTAGCTCAGTTGGGTGATTTTGGGCTTAGGAGCGCGTCCGGAATATGTTTTGGAGGTCCGTAGTAGATTTAAGCTTGAATTGGCGAACGTTAGATTTTTGGCGTTATTCGGCCGGTAGTGAAAATTTTGGTATCGAGCCTGGAATGGAATTCCGGAAGTGGCTGTAGGTTCGTAGTGACATTTATGACCTGTGTGTGAAATTTAAAGTCATTCGGACAAGGTTTGGTATGTTTCGGTATCGTTTGTAGAATTTAGAAAATTCAAAATTCCTTAGGCTTGAATCCGTGCATAATTCATGTTTTTGATATTGTTCAATGTGGTTTGAAGGCCCGACTAAGTTCGTATGGTGTTTAAGGATTGGTTGGTATATTTGGTTGAGGTCCCGGGGGCTTCGGGTGTGTTTCGGATGCTTAACAGATGAATATTTGGACTTAGAGAATTGCTGAAGTTTTCTGGTGTCTGGTGTTTCGCACCTGCGGAGTGGGAACCGCAGGTGCGGACTCGCACGTGCGGAGGGCCAGGCGCAGGTGCGAGAATTTAGAAGCTTGGCTAGGGGTCGTAGTTGCGAGGATGTTCCGCATCTGCGATGCCCGCAGATGCGGCCAAGGCTTCGCTGGTGAGGCTGAAGATCACATGTGCGGACTGTGCTCCGCAGGCACGCACGCGCAGGTGCGGCCCCTCTTCCGCAGATGCGAACCCAGTCCCCTTTAGTGAATTCTGCACCTGCGATGGAATTTTCGTAGGTGCGGCGCCGCAGGTGCGGCACCGCAGGTGCGAGGATCGCTAGGCAGAAAAGGGGATAGAATTGAGGGTTAAGTTCATTTCACTCAATTTTTGATTTTTGAGCTCGGGAGAAGGCGATTTCTTAAGGAATTTTCAGAAGAAATTTGTGGGTAACGATTCCTTACTCGATTTTGGTTTTATTGCATTAATCTATTGTGGTTTTCTTCATTTAATCAAGGAAATTGAGTGAGAAATGTAAGAAAATGGGGGAAAAGTTCCCCAATCGAATTTCTGAGTTTTGAGTGGGAATTAGGCATTGGATTTGGGTGATTTTTATACGAGTGATCTCGTGAGTGAATGGGTGTTCTAAATTGGTAACTTTCACCCGATTCCGAGTCGTGAGCCCGGGGAGGCTTTTTGGGCATACGAGTGATCTCGTGAGTGAATGGGTGTTCTAAATTGGTAACTTTCACCCGATTCCGAGTCGTGGGCCCGGGGAGGCTTTTTGGGCATTTTCATATTTTCTTACCTTAACTTCGAATTCATTAGCTAAAATAGTTACTCGTAGCTATATTTATGTTACGTAATTGATTTGATTAGATTTGGGTCATTCGGATTTGGATACTCGTGTCAAGAGCGTGGATTCGGATTGAATTGAGCGGTTCGAGGTAAGTGGCTTGCCTAACCTTGTGTGAGGGAACTTCCCCTTAGAATTTTGGTACTGCTTGATATATGAGCGCCATGTGCGTGAGGTGACGAGTACGTACAGAGGCTATTTATTGTAAACTCCGTTTTTCACTAAATCATAACCTGTTTTCTTTCCTTGTTTGAACTACACTAGGTGATGTAATTATCTTGTTTAGATTAGGAGAGCATGCCTACATGTCTTGACTGTCTATTTGAACTCTGTGCAGCATGTTGTAGTGAAACTTAGGTTTTTTCCTTAGTTGCACTTAGTCTAACTGTAAATTTAAATGTTGTAACTATTCGTATCATTGGTTGCACTGCATATTTACTTTGGGACTATGGACGTATTCCGGGAGATCTCCCCTATACTGCATATTTACTTTGGGAATACGGACGTATTCCAGGAGATCCCCCCGTACTGCATATTTACTTTGGGACTACGGACGTATTCCGGAAGATCCCCCAGCACTGCATATTTATTTTGGGACTACCGACGTATTTCGGGAGATCCCCCTGTACTGCATAAATATTTTTGGACTATGGGACGGTATCTCGGAAGTTTCCTCGGTTATATTTCCTTGTTCTGAGCTGAGGGCTTTCTTGACTTTTATTACTGTGCACTTCCTTAATTATTTTACTATAATATATATTTATACCTCTTATTGCTTTAGTTCATTATATTTACATTGGTAGGGGCCTGACCTGTCCTCGTCACTACCCGACTGAGGTTAGGCTTGGCACTTACTGGGTACCATTGTGGTGTACTCATGTCCTTTCCTGCACATGTTTTTTCGTGTGCAGATCCAGGTACGAGCTATCAGCCTCGGGTCTAGTGTATGGTTGCTGATTGAGGAGACTTCAAGGTATTTCTGCTCGCGTCCGCAGACCTCAGAGTTCCCTTCTATTACCCCGTGTAGAAATTTTCCCCTGTTTTCTTCAAACACTTTGTATAGAGCAATATAGACTCTTAGAAGCTTGTGACTGGCGACATTCCGGGTTTTGGGAGTGATGATCTTGTATATGCCGAGTGGCACTATCTTTGCTTATTAATTTGTACTGTTGGCTTTTATCTTTTTGTTTCCTTTCATTTTTCCGCAATAATAGGCTTACCTAATCGTAGAGACTAGGTGCCATCACGACGCCTTTCGAAGGGGTAAAATGGGTCGTGACAAGTTGGTACCAGAGCTCTAGGTTCAAAGGAGTTGTGAGTCACAAGCCGGTTTATTAGAGTCTCGCAGATCGGTACGGAGACGTTCGTACTTATCTTCGGGAGGCTATGTAACTGTTAAGAACAATCATATTTCTTTGATTCCCTTGTCGTGCGAGTTATTAACATCAAAAATTTCTAAAATTTTGATTTTATTCTTTCTCACAGATGGTGAGGACCCGTACAGGGAGGACCGACGATCAGGTACCCAAGCCCCCTGCCAGAGCCGCCAGAGGCCGGGGTCAGGGTAGAGGATGACCACGCGGTGCAGCCCGAGCACCTGCGAGAGCTGCGACAGAGGAGCCCCTAGCAGCTCTAGCTGGAGGGTCGGCACTGGAGGTTCCTATTGCTACGCCAGCCCTCCAGGAGGCTTTGGCTCAGTTCATGAGCATGTTCAGCCCTTTGGCTCAGGCTGGACTGTTTCCGATAGCTCCCACTACATCTCAGGCCGGGGGAAGGGCACAGACTCCCTCAGCCCGCACTCCTGAGCAGAGGGTCCAGGTTGATCAGGCCCTAGAGTTTATTCCTATGCCCCTAGTGGCTCCAGTTCAGCATGAGACCAGGGTAGCTGCTTCTGAGGCAAAGCAGCTCAGACTTGAGAGGTACAAGAAGTACCACCCACCTATTTTCAGCGGACTAGCTTCAGATGATGCTCAGGGTTTCCTTGAGGAGTAACATCGTATTCTCCGAACTATGGGCATTGTAGAGACGAGTGGGGTTTCTTTCACCGCTTTCCAGCTGAGGGGAGCGGCATATCAGTGGTGGCGTGCCTATGAGCTGAGTAGTCCGTATGAGGCAGCCTCACTCACTTGGACTCAGTTCTCAGAGAAGTTCTTGCGTGAGTATGTCCCTCAAAGCCTCAGGAATGCTTGGCACGCAGAGTTTGAGCAGCTGCGCCAGGGTGCTATGACTGTATCGGAGTATGCAACCTGTTTTAGTGAGGTTGCTCGACAAGCACCGGCTTTGGTTGCCACAGTCAGAGAGAGGGTTCGTCGTTTCATTGAGGGACTCCACCCTAGTATTCGGACCAGCATGGCCAGGGAGATAGAGATGGATATCACTTATCAACAGGCAGTGAGTATTGCTAGGAATGTGGAGGGCATGCTTTCCCGGGACAGAGAGGAGAGAGAGGCCAAGAGGTCTCGAGAGACTGGTCAATTTTCAGGAGCTCGTGCGCCAGCAGCACGCCATGGTAGGGGTTTTGTGAGTCGCCCTGTTCATTAAGCTCTTCTAGCATCCAGTAGTGTTCCAGCTCCTCCTAGACCTCAGGAGCCCTATTATGCATCGCCCGTATCCAGTATGCCTCCTGCTCGAGGTGTTATTACCGGCTAGTCCAACAGGCCAGGTCCGAGTCAGTCTCAGCCGTCGCGTCCTTCGAGGGGTTTTTTTGAGTGTGGTGATACTCGTCACATGGTTAGGGATTACCCCAAAGTCAGGAGGGGTGCACCTCCACAGACTTTTCAGCCCCCACGTGCTCCACTGGGTCCTCCTGCCATGCTTCCAGCCCTAGCTGTTGCCCCACCTACTCAGGCAGCTCGAGGTGGAGGTCGGAGAGGTCGAGGTCACCCTAGAGAGGGAGGCCAAGCCAAGTACTATGCTCTTCCAGCCCGTTCAGAGGCCGTCGCTTCAGATTCAGTCATCACAGGTATTGTCCCCATCTGTCATAGGGATGCATCAGTATTATTTAACCCAGGCTCTACGTATTCATATGTGTCTTCTTATTTTGCTCCACATTTGGGATATCTCGGGATTCATTGAGTTCCCCTATTTATGTATCTACTCCTGTGGGAGATTCTCTTGTTGTGGATCGCATATATTGGTCGTGTTTGGTTGCTCTTAGTGGTTTTGAGACCAGAGCCGATTTATTATTGCTCAGTATGGTAGATTTTGATGTTATCTTGGGCATGGGATGGTTGTCGCCCCATTATGCTATTCTTGATTGTCATGCTAAGACCGTGACGCTGGCTATGCCAGGCTTACCACGATTAGAGTGGAGATGTACCTTAGAGTATACTCCCCGCAGGGTCATTTCATTTCTTAAGGCTCGTCAAATGGTTGAGATGGGGTGTGATGCATATTTGGCCTATATGAGAGATGTCAGTATTGATACCCCTACAGTGGAGTTAGTTCCAATAGTGGTGTTTTCGACTGATCTTCCGAGCATGCCACCTGACAGAAATATTGATTTTGGCATTGACTTATTGCCGGGCACTCAGCCCATATCTATTCCTCCTTACCGTATGGCTCCTCTGGAGTTGAAGGAGTTGAAGGAGTAGTTGCAGGAGTTGCTTGATAAGGGTTTTATCAGGCCTAGGGTATCACCTTGGGGTGCTCCGGTATTGTTTGTGAAGAAAAAGGATGGTTCGATGCGTATGTGTATTGATTATCGCCAGCTGAACAAGGTTACAGTAAAGAACAGGTATCCATTGCCTCACATTGATGATTTGTTTGATCAGTTACAGGGTGTTAGGGTGTTTTCCAAGATTGACTTGCGTTCTGGCTATCATCAGTTGAAGATTCGGGAGCCGGATATCCCGAAGACTGCTTTCAGGACCAGATATGGTCATTATGAGTTTCTTGTCATGTCATTTGGGTTGACCAATGCCCCAACAACCTTTATGCATTTGATGCACAGTGTGCTCTGGCCTTATCTTGTTTATTTCGTCATTGTCTTTATTGATGACATTCTGGTATATTCCCGGTCTCGGGAAGATCATGAACAGCACCTGAGGACCGTGCTTCAAACTTTGAGGGAGAAGAGATTTATGCAAAATTCTCTAAGTGTGAATTCTGGTTTGATTCAGTGGCATTCTTAGGTCACGTAGTGTCTTGTGATGGGATCAAGGTAGATCCGAAGAAGGTGGAGGCAGTGCAAAGTTGGCCCAGACCGTCATCAACTATGGAGATCCGTAGTTTCCTTGGTTTGGCGGGGTATTACCGTCGCTTTATGGGGGATTTTCATCCATTGCAGCACCTATGACCAGGCTGACCCAGAAGGGTGCTTCGTTCAGGTGGACCAAGGAGTGTGAGGAGAGCTTTCAGAAGCTCAAGATAGCTTTGACTACGGCCCCAGTATTAGTATTACCTACAGGTTCGGGGTCATTCACTGTCTATTGTGATGCCTCGAGGATTGGCCTCGGAGCGGTGTTGATGCAAGACGGTAGGGTGATTGCCTACGCGTCCAGACAGTTGAAGGTGCATGAGAAGAATTATCCTGTCCATGATCTCGAGTTAGCAACTATTGTTCACGCCTTGAAGATCTGGCGTCATTATTTGTACAGTGTTCCTTGTGAGATCTACACCGGTCACCGGAGTTTGCAGCACCTGTTCAAGTAAAGGGACCTTAATTTGCGTCAGCAGAGGTGGTTGGAGCTACTTAAGGACTGTGATATCACCATATTGTACCACCCGGGGAAGGCCAATGTAGTGGCCGACGCCTTGAGTCGCCGGGCAGAGAGTTTGGGGAGTTTGGCATATCTTCCGGCAGCAGAGAGGCCCTTAGCATTGGATGTTCAGGCCTTAGCCGGTCAGTTTGTGAGATTGGATATTTCAGAGCCGAGCCGAGTATTGGCTTGTGTGGTCACTCGATCTTCTCTTTATAACCGTATGAGGGAGCGCCGGTATGATGATCCCCATCTTCTAGTCCTTCAGGACCGGGTTCGGCGAGGTGATGCTAGATATGTGACTATTGGTGATGATGGCATGATGAGGATGCATGGCCGGATATGTGTTCCCAATGTGGATGGGCTTCGGGAGTTGATTCTTGAGGAGACCCACAGCTCGTGGTATTCCATCCATTCGGGTACCGCGAAGATGTACCAGGATTTGAGACAACACTATTGGTGGAGTGAAGAAGGATATAGCTGGGTTTGTAGCCAAGTGTCTCAACTGTCTGCAGGTTAAATATGAGCATCAGAGACCGGGTGGCTTGCTTCAGAGGTTAGAGATCCCAGAGTGGAAGTAGGAGCGGATCACTATGGACTTTGTAGTTGGAATTTCACGGACTTTGAGAAAGTTTGATGCTATTTGGGTGATCGTGGATCGGCTGACCAAGTCAGCTCATTTCATCCTAGTGGTGACTACTTACTCTTCAGAGAGATTGGCTGAGATTTATATTAGAGAGATTGTCCGCCTTCATGATGTCCCAGTATCCATCATTTCAGACAGAGGTACACAGTTCACATCACGGTTCTGGAGAGTCGTACAACAGGAGTTGGGTACTAGGGTGGAGCTGAGCACAGTCTTTCACCCTTAGACGGACGGGCAGTCCGAGCGCACGATTCAGATTCTTGAGGATATGCTTTGTGCTTGTGTGATGGAGTTTGGAGGGTCATGGGACCAGTTCTTGACACTCGCAAAGTTTTCCTACAACAACAGTTACCAGTCCAGCATTCAGATGGCACCGTATGAGGCTCTATATGGTAGGCGGTGTCGGTCCCTAGTAAGTTGGTTTGACCCGGGCGAGGCCCGATTGTTGGGTACAAATTTTCTCCAGGATGCCCTGGATAAGGTGAAGGTGATTCAGGATAGACTTCGCATAGCCCAGTCCAGACAGAAGAGTTATGCGGATCGGAAGGTTCGGGACTTGGCATTTATGGTAGGAGAGCGGGTCTTGCTTCGGGGTATCGCCTATGAAGGGCGTCATGAGGTTCCGGAAGAAGGGAAAGCTGAGCCCGAGGTACATTGGTCCTTTTGAGATATTGCGGCATGTTGGGGAGGTTGCTTATGAGCTTGCCTTACCTCCCAGCCTAGCAGGAGTTCATCAGGTGTTCCACATTTCTATGCTCCGGAAGTATCACGGTGATCCGACTCATGTATTGGATTTTAGCTAAGTCCAGTTGGACAAGGATCTATCTTATGTTGAGGAGCCAGTATATATTTTGGACAAGTAGGTCAGAAAGCTCAGGTTAAAGAATATTACTTCAGTAAAGGTCTAGTGGAGGGGTCAGCCGGTCGAGAAGGTGACTTGGGAGACCGATCGGGATATGCGCAGCCGTTACCCTTATCTTTTCACAGCTTTAAGTATGTATTTATACTCGTTCGAGGACGAACGATTGTTTTAAGAGGGGGAGGATATAACGACCCGACCGGTCGTTTTGAGAGTTAGAGCCCTGAACCCCTATTAATTGCTTTCCCCATATCTATTTCTGCTTTTGTGACTTGCCGGGATGATTGGTTGTGAGTTTCGGAGTATTTTGGGACACTTAGTCCCTAAATAAGAGCTTAAGTCATAGAATTTGGACCGTACTCAGAACTGCATACAGACGGCTTCGGAATGGAATTTCTTCAATTTCATTAGCTCCGTTGGGTGATTTTGGGCTTAGGAGCGCGTCCGGAATGTGTTTTGGAGGTCCGTAGTAGATTTAGGCTTGAATTGGCGAAAGTTGAATTTTTGGCGATTTCGGCCGGTAGTGAAAATTTTGATATCGAGCCCGGAATGTAATTATGGAAGTGGTTGTAGGTTCGTAGTGTCATTTGTGACCTGTGTGTGAAATTTGAAGTCATTCGGATAAGGTTTGATATGTTTCGGCGTCGTTTGTAGAATTTGGAAAATTCAAAATTCCTTAGGCTTGAATCCGTGCATAATTCATGTTTTTGATGTTGTTCAATGTGGTTTTATGGCTCGACTAAGTTCGTATGGTATTTTAGGATTGGTTGGTATGTTTGGTTGAGGTCCCGGGGGCCTCGGGTGTGTTTCGGATGCTTAACGGATGAATTTTTGGACTTAGAGAATTGCTGAAGTTTTCTGGTGTCTGGTGTTTCGCACCTGTGGAGTGGGAACTGCAGCTGCGGACATGCACGTGCGGAAGGCCAGGCGCAGGTGCGAGAATTTGGAAGCTTGGCCAGGGGTCGCAGGTGCGAGGATGTTCCGCATCTACGATGCCCGCAGATGCGGCCAAGGCTTCGCTGGTGCAGTAGAAGATCGCAGGTGCGGACTGTGCTCCACAGGCGCGCACGCGTAGGTGCGGCCCCTCTTCCGTAGATGCGGACCCAGTCCCCTTTAGTGAATTCCGCACCTGCGATGGAAGTTCTGTAGGTGTGGCGCCTCAGGTGCGAAGAAGAGCCCGCTGGTACGAGGATCGCTAGGCAGAAAAGGGGACAAAATCGAGGGTTAAGTTCATTTCACTCAATTTTTGATTTTTGAGCTCGGGATAAGGCGATTTCTTGAGAGATTTTCAGAGGAAACTTGTGGGTAACGATTCCTTACTCGATTTTGGTTTCATTGCATTAATCTATTGTAGTTTTCTTCATTTAATCAAGGAAGTTGAGTGAGAAATGTAGGGAAATGGGGGAAAAGTTCCCCAATCAAATTTCTAAGTTTTGAGTGGGAATTTAGATAGATAGCCAACACCGTCTAACTCCATGGCAACAAAGCCAAAAATTGATCGGAGCCAACCCTACACCACTATAGAGTAGCGAGGATGGTCGATGCAGTTTTACCCAACAAGGTCGGGATCAATTTCCACAGGGAGTTAATTGATTTGGAGTTAGGTATCTAACTAATCTAGATGTGCGTGTTGATCCAAATTGCACTTCCAAACATGGTTGTGATTGATTCTATTCTAATTTTATACTATTGTGTGCTAAGAGTAATCTAAGTACAATATTTTTGGTGAAAGTTTTCAAGTGTTAAAAGGCACTAGGGAAGTGACTTCCGCCTAGGTGAGTATCTAATGGGAATCGAGAATCTAGGACAAGCTTGTTTTGATTGGGGTCATGATATAACCATCACACACAAGTGCTCACTCTATACCTTTCGGTAGTTTGAGTGACTTTGCCCGATTTGGCTTTCTCAAGCCCAAATGGGTGTTCATGCAATACAAGTGAAATTGGCTCAAGTCGGGTATTACTATCTCTAGGTTTAACCCTTTAATTGGGGCTATCAATCTCTTGAGTTCACCCCAATTCCTTGTTAGCCTAATTTTCCTAGACTTAGTCCCTCTTTCTCAAGAAGAACCTAAGCCATAAAGGCATGAATCAGTGTTTGCAACCACTAACCGCAATTATAGCATGAATTAGGCTAAATATCACTAACCCATAAACAATTAACCCCTAAAATTCAAGACCCATAAATACCCACACTAGGGTTGGTTCACAACCCTAGCTATGGGGTCTAGCTACTCATAATAATAGCAGAAATCAAAGGTAAAGATGAAATATAAGCCATAATATTAAAGTACAAGATGAAAATCTAAAGTTTGAAGGTAAATCTACTACAAAATTGCCCAAAAAGGGAAAAACCAGTCGTTCATGTGCCCTGCCAAACTCAACTTAACCTAAAATTGACAAAAGGGTCTATTTATACTAAGCTGAAATTTTCGGATAAAAATGCCACTGCGGAGGTTTCGCGGTCGCATAATTCTGACCGCGGCTGCACTCTTGCTTTCGCGGCCCCGTAATATTGAGCGCGGTCCGCGTTTCTTCATATCTGGGCTTGGGTAGAGCTTCATTTCGCGAACCGCGTAATGTTCACTGCGTCCGTGTGAGATTCCTTTGCGGCCGCATAATTTGGACACGGACCGCCTTCTTCATTTATGCCCAACTTGCGAAGTCTTTGAAGCTTAACAAACGTTGTCCGCAAAATTCCAACCGCAGCCGCATCTTTCTGCCGCTCTCAGCGCTTATGTCTGTGCCCAAAAACACTTCTCTGAATCTCTACTTCGCGGTGCACGAATTATGGTTGCCTCAGCGTTGATCCTTACGTGATCGCGCTGTTATGTCGCGGTCCGCGCTCTTATTCCCAGTCTTGGATTTGTTCAAGTTTGACTCCTTCATGAGTTGATTATGGCTTCTTTGGCTTATTTTGAACAAACCCTACAAGCAAGCACATTAAGTTAGTTTCCGGGAATACCTTCATGCATTCTTAACCCAAAACCTAAGTAAAAGAGAGCAAATAATAGGCTAAAATCCCTACTTATCAACTCCCCCAAACTTAAGCTTTTGCTTGTCCTCAAGCAAACAAGGTAATTCCCACCTCCACAAGAAAAAGAAAGGAAAATTTCAGCTATCCTAAGGTGACTTCATCAAGCATCAATTGGGACTAACAATTACCCTCAACACAAATGCATTATCAACAACATCATGCTATGACCTTTTGAGTGCATAGTTCTAATGTGTCACAAGGGCATCAAGATTTGACTCAATTCATCAAGGAAACTCGCTCTCTCACGTAGGTCATTGTGGATCTCAAACTCCTCCTCCTATACTCTCCATGAGCAAATCTCATTTTTTATAATGTGACACTCAAAATAAGGATTGTAAGGAAGTGCACTCATCACTCTCAAAATAATATCACAAGTCTGGCTCTAAGTACCATAAGCTTGCCCCTTATGTAAATCATCACTAATGTAAGCTCACTCAACTTGAAATCATGTAGGGCTTTAGCGGGATGTAATGAAGGCTTTTTGGATTAAGGTAGGACATAATGAACTATGGTGGTTTCATCTTTCCTTAAGCACTCTATTTTCTCATTTTGGCTCATACTTTCTTGACTCTTTGAGTCATTTTCTTCTTTCTTATGGGAACTAGAGAGACACATTGTCACTCTTTCTTATTCATGACAATCATTTTCTCCTTTTCTCATCATTCCATGCCTTTCAACATTGTTTTTTTTTAATCCCTTCAACCTTTTCTTTCTTTTTGATATATTTCTTTTTAACTTCTCACCCTTTTTCTTTGCCTTTTCTTTTCACTAATTCTTTTTCTTCTTTGAACCTTTCATCTCTTTGAAATTCCTCGTCTCTCCTCCAAACTTATGTTTTTGCCAATTGTTCATCATGAATGCTAAGGAAAGATTGGGTGCCAAGAGAGGGTCATTATAAAATGGATGAAGGCTTGTAATGTGGTTATTGAATGAAAAAGGCTTAGGCTCAAAGGGGTTGACTAAGGATATTATATTTGTAGGCTACGGAAGCTTTCAAATTTCAAATGGGACCAAGGAGAGCCTACAATCACTTCTCAAGTCGAGCTACACTTAGAATTTCGCCTAGACAAATATTCAAGGCAAGTTCTATACTTATTGGCACGGGACTTGGACTTGCAATTCAATACCTCACCTCTCAAGCTACTGGATTGTTAAAGAGAAAATAGTCAAGGGCCCACAACAACCCTAGCTAAGATTGAAGATCACAGATGGCTCAGAGAGACCACCTGATGATTGTTTTAGTCAACTCAGGAGTCTAAAGGTCACAACTAGGGCTATTCTTGTCAACCAACTTGTCTCTAACTATGAGGTCGAAGGTAAATGTGTTAGTACCAAGTGAAGCCTGCTTGAGACACTTTTATTCATTACTACTACATATCAAAGCAAAAAAGAAAACAGACCCAGTCCCTTAAGAAGGTTGTCATGCCATCCATTGTTGGAAAAAGTCACCCGGTTCACACAATATCCACCTTTGGAAAGAACCGTGACATTAAAAAAATCAAAGGCTTATTGATCATACAAAAATGTAAAAAGAAGCTAAAAACTCAAAAACAAGCTACTAAAGGAAATAAGAAGCTAAGCTATTAAAGAAAAATACAAAAACAGTTATAAAGTAAACTACGGCAAATAAAATGAATGTGTACAATAATGGGGTGAAACGAATATATACAAAATGGAAATAAATATATGCATGGAAAGGTAAAGTAATATACATACCAAAAGTAAAAAAATAACGAAAGTGAAAATAACGATAAGTAAAAATAAAGGAAAATAGTATCATAATTATTACATGCCAGTCATAAAATCAAAATAAGACCACTCCTCAAATAAAAGATAGCATTGTCCTCAATGCTAATAGCAAAATAAGATCAGGAAAGGGATAGAGAGTAAAGAAAAACTCCCTATGTGGTCTCTGTCTGCATGGGGTCAGGCTCACTAGTGAGGACCTCGGACTGCATAGGATCATCTGCTCCCTCCGGGTCCTCCAACTGTATCTCCAGGTCCTCTGACTGGGGCACCACAAATCCTCCCACCGGCTCTCTGTCAGTCTCCGGCTCTGATGCCTGTGATGTCTGTGCTGCTGGGGCAGTCTCCTCCATAAGCAGGTCCAGTGGGATATATCCGGATGAAGTGAACTTCTCCACATCCTTCTTCAGCTGCTCCACTGACTCCTTTGAGGCCTGCGTCTTCCTCATCTTCTTGACTTGCTTTCCCAGCTTCTTTATCACCTTACCATGAGTGTCCAATGCCTCCAGGATTTTCTTTTGGTTGTCCAGGAGCTTCTTCTGGTTGTCCAGAAGCTCCTTTAATAAATCCTCCACTGATGGAGGTACCTGAAGCTGTGTTGGGGCTGCCTGTGCTGCGACTGTACTGGATAAGATAGACAGCTTTGATGTAGCTGCTTGCATCCAGTTGTTGATGTTGGATAATGTCTGAGAGACCCACAGTGCAGTCTGAGGGTATGTGGAAGATGAGGGCACAGATAATGGGGCGGTGATACATGGCCCTGATGACGGAGGTGGCATAGCAGCCAAAGAACCCTCTGCTGTGGAAGGCTCTGACCCGGTAGCCTTTACTCTTGGCTTTTCAGACTGGCCAGTGGGAATAGTGGTTTTGCCTTTGGATTTTGGGTTGTCTACTCCCTGAAGGTTGTAACAGGAGAAGGGCCTCTTGGGCTTCACCTTCGTATCAAAGTGCCTCCCCTCTACCCCTTGGTCCTCCAGATACATGGTGATGAAGTTGGGGTAGGGGTATGACCTTTCTTCCTTTCCGGTCACTTTGGTGATGTTTTGGGCCATGAGGTTCCCCGCATTTATTGGGTACCCCGCCATGATAGAAGCTATGAGGATCGCCATGGAGAGTGGAATGTCACTGACATGCTGGGACGGATCGAGCCAGCTGCATACAAAGGTGCACCACCCTTTGGCTTCAAAGCTAAGGGTGTTTCTGGCAATTGGAACCCCATGTGTAAGCCAGGCCGGAGTTGTCCCTGGGATGGCTATCACCTCTGCTAGCCATGGACGAGCTACTTCATCTAATGCCAACTTCTGTACGTATAGAGCTGCATCTACATCTTTAAATCCGGCATATGTGTTCAATGTGTGGCCATCAAACCGGATCTTCAGGTTTCGTACCTTAGTCACATAGGTGCCCTTTTTTATGTGGGAAACATTAGCGTAGAACACCTTGACTAGGTACTCATTTGCATCCGGCAGCTTGCTAGTGAAGTATTTCCACCTCTTTCTTTCATCAAATTGCCTCTTCATATTTGGATTGTGAGGGAGAAGATCTCTTTCTATAAATTGCCGCTCGAGGGTGAGCAACCTTTGTGGCCACCATTCCCGGAATTTGTGGTAAGCCTTCTCACTTACGAACCTATCTTGCCACACCGTGGGCTTACTTGATCTAATCAACCCCCCCCCTCCCCCCCACATGGGTATCACCTTCTCTCCCGTCATACGAGACCTCTTCTTCATCTATATTGATAGGAGCAGCTGCTTGAGGCCGAATTGCAGCCGGTGGTGAAGATGGTGTTGAAGTCATACTATCTCCTTTTGAGCCATCAGACGACTCAGTTGAGGAGGTAGGTTGATTAATGAGGCGGAAAGGTTGAGATTGAGCCTCAGGTTATTGTGCATAGTTTCCCTCGGAAGTCTCCCGGGAAGGGAGGTATTCACTAGTGTTCGAGGAGTCAGCCTGAGGTCTCACAGGTGTGGCCTTTTTGCTAATAATCTTCTGAGCTGCTAAGGGCACTATCTGCTTCCCTTTTCCCCGGCCTCGGGGGGATTCTGCCCTCCCTTTTGATTTGTCGGGACCACCATGAGATCGCACCATTATCTGCAACACACAATTAGTAAAAGATCATTTGTATTGTGGTTCAATGAATCCTTAAAGAAATGCAGATGAAATGAACACAGTGCTTCTCAAAACAAGGGACCGCGGACCGCGAAAAACTGAGTGCGGTCGTGGAAGGACCATCGCGGACCGCGTAAAAATGAACGCGGCCGCGAATAGGTTGGAATCAGACTACCAACTCTCTGATCATGGTCTTCCGCAGACCGCAAAATTTTGGATGCGGCCGCGAAAGATCAAACGCGGACCGCGTAAAAGTGTACGTGGCCACGGTAGCAATTGCCACCTTCTCTGAAGTTCAAGAACACGGATCGCGTAATTTTGGAAGCGTCCGCGTAAGTTCAAATGCAGACCGTGAAAAAGTCACCGCATCCACGAACATATGTCTATACTCAGATCTCAGGAGTTAAGGAATACGGACCGCGTAAAATGGACCGCGGGCCGCGAAATTCAAACAAAACGGGCACTAATGAACATTTAAACCTAGGATTTTCACTAAGTGCAAAAATTAGTACAATTAACAAGCATAGTTAAAAACCCTATCCCCCATTAGGCATGTAAACATCACCCACATGAATTTAAGCATTAATTAAGCATGAATTTGAGATTGTGGCATGTATTAAACCCTAACTAAAAAGAAAAATTAAAACTAGAAGAAAAGAAAAGAAAGAGATAAAATCAATGCAAGGATTTGAGCATACCGATTGTGAAATTGTAGTGGAAAATAGACTCTTGATTAGTATGAAATGAGATTGAAAGCCAAAGAAGATGAAGGTGAACAACGCTATAGTATGGTGAAAAATTGAGGTTCGAAAAGTGTAAAAGGTTAAAGGACCTTCTATTTATACTAGCCTCAGTGGATTCCACCGACTTACCTGAGCGCGGTCCGCGGAATTCTATCGCGGTCCGCGCTTTTTACCTCTATGAAGGGCTGCTTCAAGTGCCAAGGCGCGGTCCGCCGAAATCTAGGCGCGGCCACGAAAGTCAACGCTCTTCGCCAAATTATGAACGCGGACGCGAACTCAACTTCAAAGAGTTGGTATTTTTGATCTTATCAATTACGCGTCCGCGGACAAAATGTGCCACCGCAAAATGCTAACGCAGACCGCGAAATTTTGGGCGTGGTCCGCAAAATTCCCACACTTAGTCAAATTCCCAAAACAATGCCTAATCTAAGAAGAAAATTAAAATAAAGCAAGAAAAAACACATGGGTTACCTCCCAAGAAGCGCCTAATTTAACGTCACGGCATGACGCATGTTACCATCATCATTTGAGATTGATCAAGGACACCACATGGCTGTCATCAAACTTGCCAAGGTAGTGCTTCACTCGGTGCCCATTAACTCTGAAGGTTTCACCATCTTTGTTTTTCAAATCAAGAGCACCAAACGGAGTTACATGCACCACTTCAAAAGGGCCACTCCATTTTGACTTGATCTTTCCCGAAAATAATCGTAACTTGAGAGTTGAATAGAAGAACCAAGTAACCCTCCTTGAATTCTTTATTTCGGGCATATTTGTCCTTATACAAGGACGAGCTGGAATAAGCATGGAATCAAAACTTATCAAATTCATTTAGTTGCTCTACCCGGAGATTGGAAGCTACATCCCATTCAAGGTTTAACTTCTTCAGCGCCCACATGGCCTTGTGCTCCAACTCAACCGGAAGAGGGCATGCTTTCCCAAATACCAAATGGTACGGAGACATACCAATTGGAGTCTTGTATGCAGTTCTATAAGCCCACAAAGCATCGTCAAGTTTCCTTGACCAATCAGTTCGGTTTGCATTGACAGTTTTGGATAATATGCTTTTTATCTCCCTGTTGGAGATCGCCACTTGTCCACTATTCTGGGGATGATAAGGGGTTGACAACTTATGATTGACACCATACTTAGAAATTAAAGTATCGAAGGCCTTATTGCAAAAATGAGAACCCTCATCACTAATGATCGCCCTCGGGGTGCCGAACCTTGTGAAGGTATTTTTCTTTAAGAAAGCCACCACACTCCGTGCCTCGTTGTTGGGAAAAGCCACATCTTCTACCCATTTGTAAACATAATCAACAGCAACCAGAATGTACATGTTACCACACGAACTCACAAATGGCCCGATGAAGTCGATGCCACACACGTCAAAAATATCAATCTCAAGAATAGTGGTGAGAGGTATTTCATCCTTCTTGGAAATTCCACCAGCTCTTTGGCACTCATCACACCTCTTAACAAGCTCAATAGTATATTTGTACAAGGTTGGCCAATAAATTCCACAGCTGAGAACCTTTGAAGCAGTTCGCGCCCCACCATGATGACCATCGTAGGGCGAGGAATGGCAAGCATCAAGAATACTCATTTCTTCCTCTTCCATAACACATCTCCGGATCACACCATCATTGCAAATCTTAAAAAAATATAGCTCGTTCCAATAATAATCCAAGCTGTCTCGTTTGAGCTTCTTCCTTTGGTTAGAAGAGAGCTCACTCGGGACAATGCCGGTAACAAGAAAGTTAGCCACATCGGCAAACCAAGGCATACCATTCAAAGACATAGAGAGGAGTTGTTCATCTGGAAACGAATCATTAATTTCGAGGCCATCACGGGGCCTCCCCTCCTCTTCTAAGCGGGACAAGTGGTCCACCACTTGATTCTCACTCCCTTTTTGATTAATGATTTCAAGGTCAAACTCTTGAAGCAGAAGAACCCATCTCATCAACCTAGCCTTAGAGTCTTTTTTGGTAATCAAGTAACGGAGTGCCGCGTGATCGGTGTGAACAATCACTTTGGCACCCATGAGATACGGCCTGAACTTTTCCATGGTGAAGACAATGGCTAATAACTCTTTCTCGGTCACCGTATAATTGACCTAGGTGTCATTCATCATTTTGCTTGCATAATAGACCGGATGAAATATCTTGTTGATCCTTTGCCCCAAAACCGCTCCTACCGCAACGTCGCTAGCATCGCACATGAGCTCAAATGGTAAGCTCCAATTGGGTGCGATAATGATGGGAGTGGTAGTCAATTTATACTTGAGAAGCTCAAAAGCTTTCATGCAATCATCATTGAAAACAAACTTTGCATCCTTTTCTAACAACATGCACAAAGGATTCACCACTTTTGAGAAATCCTTAATAAACCTTCGGTAGAACCCCACGTGACCAAGAAAGCTCCTAACTCCCTTGACAGAAGTAGGAGGAGGGAGCTTTAAAATCACTTCAATCTTCGCTTTGTCCACTTCAATACCGTTCTTTGAGATCTTATGGCCGAGGACAATGCCCTCCTCGACCATAAAGTGGCATTTTTTCCAATTAAGCACTAGGTTGGTCTCTTCACATCGGGCCAACACTTTGTCAAGATTATCCAAGCATTCTTCAAATGAGTCCCTCACAACACTAAAATCATCCATGAACACTTCGAGGAAGTCCTCCACCATATCCGTAAATATTGCCATCATACACCGCTGAAAGGTAGCTGGTGCATTACACAAACCAAACGGCATCCGTGAGAATGCAAATGTGCCATACAGACAAGTGATGGTGGTTTTCTCTTGGTCTTCTGGTGCAATGAGAATCTGGTTGTACCCTGAGTACCCATCCAAAAAGCAATAGTAGGCACGCCCTGCAAGTCTATCCAATATTTGGTCAAGAAAGGGAAATGAAAAATGGTCTTTGCGGGTCACTTTGTTTAGCTTTCTGTAATCCATGCATACCCTCCAACCGGTGACAGTTCTGGTGGGGATAAATTCATTTCTATTATTCTTGATCACAGTCATGCCTTCCTTTTTTGGGACATATTGAACCGGCGAAGTCCATGAACTATCTGATATTGCATAGATAACCCCTGCATCAAGCCACTTGATAATTTCCTTCTTGACGACCTCTTGCATAGCCTCATTCAATCTCCTTTGATGTTCCACGGAGGGTTTGGCATCATCCTCTACTATGATTTTGTGCATGCAAAAGGTGGGGCTTATACCCCGAATGTCAGCCAAAGTCCATCCAATTGCCTTATTCCTTCTTTGAAGCACCGTAAGGGTGGAGTCTACATGCACGTTAGTTAAGCACGAAGAAAGAATAACAGGTATTGTGGAAGAAGGGCCTAAGAATTCATACCTAAGGTGTGAAGGCAAGGGCTTCAAATCCAATGTTGGTGGCTCCTCGATTGAGGGCTTTTTTGGTGGAGTCTTCCGGTTTTCCAAGTCCAAGGAAAGTTTACGGGGCCCATATGAGTAGGATCCCATCCCTTGCAAGGCATTTGCACATTCTACCAAGCCTTCATTTTCATCATCCTCATGGTTTAACAGTACAGTTTCCAAAGGGTCTTCCACATTGATCATGGCACTCGTGTCATCAACTATCACCTCCGTCATAAGATCCACAAAAGAGCAAACTTCGTAGCTATTAGGTTGCCTCATTGATTTGCACATGTGGAACACAAATTTTCATCGCCCACCCGGAAGGTGAGTTACCCTGATTCCACATCAACCAATGCCTTCTCTGTTGCTAAGAAAGGTCTCCCCAATATGATCGGCACCTCATAGTCAACTTCGCAGTCGAGAATCACAAAATCTGCGGGTAGAATAAACTTGTCGACCCGGACTAGAACATCATCAATAATCCCAAGCGGCCTCTTCATTGTTCGATCCGCCATTTTTAATCTCATGGAAGTAGCTCTTGATTGCCTAATACCTAGTGTCTTGAACATGAAATATGGCATCAAATTAATACTTGCTCCCAAATCATACAAGGCTTTTGCAAAATCGGCACTACCAATGGTGCATGGAATTGTAAAGGCACCGGGATCTTCAAGCTTTGGAGCCATTGAATGCACAATGGCACTCACTTGATGAGTCATTTTGATGGTCTCACAATTCATAGATCTCTTCTTTGCTACCAAGTCCTTCATGAACTTGGCATATCACGGCATTTGTTCGAGAGCTTCCACCAAGGGCACATTGATTGACAAACTTTTCATCATCTCAATAAACTTCTTGAATTGATTTTCATTATTTTGCTTTGCAAGTCTTTGAGGATAAGGTGGAGGAGGCCTTGGCAAAGGGGCCTTGGCTTTGTGCACTACCGTTTTCGGTATGTCTATCACGTGTTCCCTAGACGGGTTCATATCATTTTGAGTCTCTTCCTCGTTGTCATCAATATCGATCCTCACTTCATCATTCACATTCTCATCATTCACTTGAATCTCATCATCTTCTTGCAACACAACATCATCACTCACAATCTTCTTTGGATTAGAGGTACTTGCATCTCCACCTCTACCGCTTCTTACGGTCACCACCATAGCATGGCCTATATTTTTTCCACCCTTCGGGTTTACTACCGTGTCACTTGGTAATGCCCCCTTAGGGCGAGAATTCAATGCTTGAGAAATTTGACCCATTTATACTTCCAAGTTGCGGATAGAAGTAGTGTGGGAGGCTTTTTGGGCATCGGAGTTGGCATTTCTTTCCATCATTTGCTTGAACATACTCTCTATCCGTCCCATCTCATTGCTTGAAGAACTTAGCCCTTGTGACGGATATGGAGGTGGATTGTTGGGTTGTTGATACATCGGGGGCCTTTGAAAGCCCGACCCCCAGTTGCCTTGGTTATTATTATTCCAACCCCTTTGGTTTTCATTGCCTCCCCAATTGTGTTGTTGTTGCCATTCCAATTGCTATTGTTGTTGCCACCCCAATTCTGATTGTTGTTCCCCCAATTGCTCGGATTGTTATTGTTACCACTGTTCTAATTCGCTTGGCCTTGGTTGCCCCAATTTTGATTGTTCCCTTGCGATCTCCATTGTTGATTTGGAGCATTGCTCTGTTAACCTTGGTAGTTATTGGCATAAAGAAATTCCTCATTTTGATCATCATAAGAATCGCCTTGATTGTAACCACTTCCACTTTGCTCATATTGATCTTGATTGTTTTGCACTTGTTGACCACGCTGTCTCCTCTTGTTGACCATTAAATTTACCCCTTCCATGGCATTTACTTTCTTTGGTCCCTGAATCTGCTGAAGCTGTGCTTTGGCTAACTGGTTCATGGTAGTTGTCAACTCTGCTATGGCTTGTCTGTGGTCCTGAAGTTCCTTGTGAAGATGGATAACATTAGGGTCCCCCTGAGGAACATTGGCCAGACTTTGCCAAGCGGAGGATGCGTTATCCATTTCATCTAATATGTCACAAGCATCGGCATAAGGCACTTTCATGAAATTTCCCCCTGCTAGCTGATTCACCACGCACTGGTTGGTCGTGTTGACGCCCCTATAAAATGTCTGCTGGATCATTGCTTCAGTCATATCATTGTTGGGGTATTCCTTGACCATTGTCCGGTACCGCTCCCAGATTTCATGTAGGGGTTCATTAGGTTCTTGTTTAAAGGCTAAGATCTCATCCCTCAATGCCTCCATATGACCCGGTGAGAAAAACTTTGCTATAAACGTTTCAGCCAACTCATCCCGAGTGTGTATGGAATGGTTGGGTAGCCTCTCGAGCCAGTCCAAAGCTTTCTCTCTAAGTGAAAATGGGAACAGCCTCAATCTCAGAGCGTCCTCAGATATATTTGTCTTTTTTCTCCCCCAGCATGTGTCTACAAAACCCTTTAGATGCTTATATGTGTTCTGATGGGGAGCTCCGGTGAAGAAGCCCCTTTGCTCCAATAGGGTCAGCATGACATTAGTTATCTGGAAATTGCCCGCCCGAATCCGGGGCGGGACAATTGCACTTGCGCAGCCTTCATTTGGGAGTACCCGGTGTGCTGCCCTTGGAGGAGGAGGGGGAGGGTTTGGAATGTTGTCATTAGCCTAGCGGTCTCTTCTTTGGACTTGAGGTTCTGGATTAACCTCATTCGCATCATTGTCATCTATCTCCTCCCCCAGGGGAATATGTCCGAGAGCATTATTCTGAGCCATTGGGTACCTAAAGCGATTGACAAACAAAAGTTAGAAAAAAAATAGAAGGAAAGAAAAACAAGACACACAAATAGTTAGATAGATAGCCAACACCGTCTAACTCCATGGCAACAAAGCCAAAAATTGATCGGAGCCAACCCTACACCACTATAGAGTAGCGAGGATGGTCGATGCAGTTTTACCCAACAAGGTCGGGATCGATTTCCACAGGGAGTTAACTGATTTGGAGTTAGGTATCTAACTAATCTAGATGTGCGTGTTGTTCCAAATTGCACTTCCAAACATGGTTGTGATTGATTCTATTCTAATTTTATACTATTGTGTGCTAAGAGTAATCTAAGTACAATATTTTTTGTGAAAGTTTTCAAGTGTTAAAAGGCATTAGGGAAGTGACTTCCGCCTAGGTGAGTATCTAATGGGAATCGAGAATCCAGGACAAGCTTGTTATGATTGGGGTCATGATATAACCATCACACATAAGTGCTCACTCTATACTTCTCGGTAGTTTGAGTGACTTTGCCCGATTTGGCTTTCTCAAGCCCAAATGGGTGTTCATGCAATACAAGTGAAATTGGCTCAAGTCGGGTATTACTATCTCTAGGTTTAACCCTTTAATTGGGGCTATCAATATCTTGAGTTCACCCAAATTCCTTGTTAGCCTAATTTTTCTAGATTTAGTCCCTCTTTCTCAAGAAGAACCTAAGTCATAAAGGCATGAATCAGTGTTTGCAACCACTAATTCCGTAATTATAGCATGAATTAGGCTAAATATCACTAACATATAAATAATTAAGCCCTAAAATTCAAGACCCATTAAATACCCACACTAGGGTTGGTTCACAACCTTAGCTATGGGGTCTAGCTACTCATAATAATAGCATAAATCAAAGGTAAAGATGAAATATAAGCCATAATATTAAAGTACAAGATGAAAATCTAAAGTTTGAAGGTAAATCTACTACAAAATTGCCCAAAAAGGGAAAAACCAGCCGTTCACGTGCCCTGCCAAACTCAACTTAACCTAAAATTGACAAAAGTGTCTATTTATACTAAGCTAAAATTTTCGGATAAAAATGCCCCTGCAGAGGTTTCGCGACCGCATAATTCTTACCGCGGCCGCACTCTTACTTTTGCGGCCGCATAATATTGAGCACGGTCCGCGTTTCTTCATATCTGGGATTTGGTAGAGCTTCGTTACGCGGACCACGTAATGTTCACCGCATTCGCGTGAGATTCCTTCGCGGCCGCATAATTTGGACACGGGCCGCCTTCTTCATTTATGCCCAACTTGCGAAGTCTCTGAACCTCGACAAATGCTGTTCGCGAAATTCCAACCGCGACCGCGTCTTTCTTCCGCTCTCAGCGCTCATGTCTGTGCCCAAAAACACTTCTCTGAATCTCTACTTCGCTGTCCGCGAATTATGGTCGCCTCAGCGTTGATCCTTACGCGGCCGCGCTGTTATGTCGCGGTCCGCGCTCTTATTCCCAGTCTTGGATTTGTTCAAGTTTGACTCCTTCATGAGTTAATTATGGCTTGTTTGGCTCATTTTGAACAAACCCTGCCAGCAAGCACATTAAGTTAATTTCCGGGAATACCTTCACGCATTTTTGACCCAAAACCTAAGTAAAAGAGAGCAAATAATAGGCTAAAATCCCTACTTATCAGGTAACTTTCACCCGATTCCGAGTCGTGGGCCTGGGAGGCTTTATTGCATCGTTTTTTCAAACAAACATCAAGTGTGATTTGCTCCATTTGTTGAGTTCACTGAAGTTCTATAATTTCAATTGTCAGTATACATAATAGTTTTTTCGTTCTATTCTGGTAGAAAGTAATCCATAACCTTGGGCAGCAGTATGGTGATTAAATTCCTTATGGACAACAAGCAACTTGTGGGCTCGGAAATGGTTTTCTGTTTTTGTTTTCTGAAACTAACGTCTTCTGATTTTCTGAATTTGAATACAGAATACTAACAATCTTAAGGAATTTAATGCTGATAGAAGATCAGAATGTTAGTCATTATGTGATAACACTAGTGTTGCGGATTCGACTTGAATTCGAACGTTTATTATTATCAAGTTGACGAGTAAATCATATAGAAAGAGAGATGATGAACAAAATCGTCTATCTTGAATATACATGAGGTTTGTAGATGAAATTACCGTTGAGGATGGTATAGAAATGTCACTCATGTTATTTTTCAGATGCTGCTCGGGGGGGGGGGGGGGAGGACAAATGATGACATGATTTTCCCTAAATTCTTCCAAAGTCGCATCCTATTTTGCCAAGGGACACGTTTGTTCAATTATTTTCGGAAGAAAAGACCATAAACGTTGAAGAGAAACAAGCATAAATTACAGGAAAAGGAAAAAAAATCAAAAGGTTATGTTTGAAGCAATTAGAAGGTAGTAAAAAAGTCCTTTGAAGTGGCATGAGAAGAAAAATAACATTGACATCTTGGTTACGTTGATACCGAAATTAGTCAGTTATGCTTTCTGCTATAATAATGTAGAGTTTGACCAAAGGATGTGAACAAGAGATTTAATTCACTAGTTTCGTCATAGAAGGCAGCGGTCAGACCATTATCGAGAAACAGTGTCAAAACTAGTTTCCTGACAGAATAGTCTTTTATGGTTGTTCTTGATTCTTATATCCTTATGCTTGTGCTGACTATCGTCTTTCTCTTCCTTGCTTTGTGGAGTCTTTTATCAAGTCTTGATTTCGTTGATTAAACCTTCCTTGTAGATTTCTCCCGCCCATATCAATTGCCGATCTTCAGTCGTGCTTATTAGCACTCTTTTTTTTCTTCCAAGTCGAATGATTTGCATCATTAATGCTAATTCTTCTTATCTCCTGTCACGATCCGAAATCCGCCCAGTCATGATGACACCTAACCATATCCGTTAAGTAAGCCAAATAACAATCAACACAATTCTACTGAAATTAATATGAAATCAACAAGTGAAGTAAACTGAATTCCCATACAATACTCAATGATTGGTAGTACAAGTCACGAGCCACTAAGACTTAGATTTACAAAGCTAGTATGAAATAAATACAACATCTGTTTGGAATGTACTTAAATAGAATTTCAAATCTAACACTACGATTATATCCGGAAGGCAGGTACATCTTCAGTGCTAGCTTCCGTCATCCACAACATCTCAGCTCCAAGATCTGCACACAATGTGTAAAAGTGAAGTATGAGTACAACCGACTTCATGTACTCAGCAAGTATTATAACTAATCTCGGTGATGTAATAGAAGTAAGAATTATAAATGATACACGCCAATCACCTATACAAGTTCATGAAATTCCAACAAGTGTTGAACAGAAAATATGATCAAATCATGAAATTACAGATAAAAAAACTACCTTGGTGCGCACAATTTTTTTAATGTACTCTGCTTCGTCAACGATCTGGCATGTAAGGAAGTAGGTAAACAAAGGAGGAAATTGCAAGTAAAGATGAAATGCAATAACCAAATCAAATGTTACGGCGTGCAACCCGATCCAAATAGAATTCACATCACAGCTCTCAGGCCCACATCAGAATCTCAGTAACCGAACCAAACCAATAACCAGCTCTCCCAGAACTCACATCAACCAGAAACCCGTCAGCTTCTCATAATGTGCGTGTACATCATCAAGAGAGAAACATGAGAGGCCGACTCTAGGGGAATGGATCCATATCCACACGCTGCAAGGATAACTCGCGTGTTGCACGGACAATTCATGTGCCAATAATAATAATATCTCGAATTCGCATGGACAACTCACGTGTTGCATAGACAACTCACGTGTCAATATCACAATCCGTCCAACATGATCACATGCTTAATATCACAATCCACTTAGTGTGGTCATAGGCTAAATATCACAATCTGCTCGGCGAGATCATAGGCTAAATATCACAATCTACCCGCGTGGTCACGGGCTCAATTTCACAATCCGCCCAGCGTGGTCAAAGGCTACTAGTCCAATCCATATCACACAGAAAATAAATATACAAGAATACATGTACATGATCAATGGATATCAAATCTTATACTCCTAGACTAGTATAGGTGACATGCTAAGGTGTATGCATGTGCAAAGTGTGGTAGCATAGCCTAAATCAGGTAAATACATCACGAAAATACCAATTATCAAGTTCAATCAGGAGATTAACCTCTATGTAACCCTAAAGATGGCTCAAATAGCTCACAACATGAAGCTTATCATTCAATGCAAGACATATCATAGCCTAAGCACTACCCCGAGCATGAATAATACCCTGGTGCATGCACATGAGCTCAATCCTACACATGTGCGCCACCCATAGCACGTAGCTATCACAAATAACTCAGGCAGTTAGTGCCTCAACCAAGTTTAGATAAGATACTTACTTCAAGCAAGCCAAAATAATACTCTAGAAATGTCATCCCGCGCGAAACGACCTCCGAACAGCTCAAAACTAGCCAAAAGAAACTCAAAAATATCAAATAACGCCAAAGGAATCAAACCCAGACGATAAAGGTCGAATCTTTACTCAAATACTCAAAGTCAACCAAAAAGTCAACCCGGGCCCGCACCTTGAAACCCGACAAAACTCAAAAATTCTGACAATGCATTTGAATACGAGTCTAACCATATAAGTTTCATCCAAATTCAACCTCAATTTCATGTTTAAAACCCCAGTATTCATTCTTTTAAGTTCAAGTCAAAAATTCCCAATTTCTTCTCTTCAAACCCTTGATTTAGGTATAATAATCCATGTAAAAACAAAATATATAATCAAAACAAAGATAAAATTACTCACCCTCAAAATTTAGGTGTTTTATCTCCTCCAAAACCACGTTGTGCTCCAAGAACTCAAAAAGTGAAGAAAATAAACTCAACATTTCGAAATTGGATATTTTAATGCATTGCCAGTCGTCCTTCTTCACGACCGCGGTCACCAATCTCGTGATCGCGATTCAAAAAATGTCTAGTACTATTTTACCCTTCGCGATCGCGGACATGAAGCCCTGCGATCGCGATGAACAACTCCATTAAACCTTCAAACTCTTTTCAGACAACCTGTAGTGTAAGTGCCATAACTTTTGTACAGAATTCCAAATGAAAAACAGTTTAATTTTCTGAAAATTAAAAACAAAAGGATACAACTTTCATTTTTGGATCACCTCCAAATTCCTTATAGGTTGCAAAATATAAGCTTCCAAAGTCAGCCCTGGGACAGTAGAAATTATTCTACGCGGTCACGAAAAAGCTACCGCGATTGCGATTCACAAGGCCCAAACATCAATTTGCTCTTCGTGAACGCAGCCCAAAGGTCCGCGATCGCGATTCGCACCCGTGAAGTCAAAAACCAGCAATTGAAAAAGGCTTAGAAATGGTCTGAAACCACCCTGAAACTCACCCGAGCCTCTCGGGACCCCGTCAGAACATACCAAAAAGTCTCAAAACATAACACAGACCTACTCGATGCCTCAAATCACACATAATAACATCAAAACGATAAATCACACCTCAATTCAACCTTAATGAACTATTTCAAATTCTCAAACTTATGTCGAACGCGCCTAAACAACTCAGAATCACCTCAAATTTTGCACACAAGCTCCAAATGACATAACTAACATATTCCAACTTCCGGAGCAAAACTTCGAGCCCGGTATCATCAAAGTCAACTCTCTGTCAAACTTATGAACTTTTCAAACCTTCAAATTGCCAACATTCGTCAACATGGCCAAAACCTTCTAAGAACATCTGAATGCAAATCCGGGTATACACACACGTCCAAAATCACCATCTAGACCTAACGGAACCATCAAAACTTCAATCGAGGTCAAATACACAAAAATTAAACTTGGTCAGCTCTTCCAACCTAAAGCTTCCAAAATGAGAGTCATTCTTCCAAGTCAATCCCGAACCACTCAAAGACCAAAACCGACCATACACGCAAGTCATAATATATCGTGTGAAGCTACTCAAGAGCTCGAACTACCAAATGGGATGCAAATGCTCCAAACGACCGATCGGATCGTTACATTTCCTTTCTTGCTTGCCCTTATGCCATACTGATTTTCCGCTACTCTCCATGTCAAGCTATCTTACTTGAGATCTTGGAAATAAGCTGCCGCCACCTTGATTTTCTTCTTTTCCATTTGAGTGTTTCCCTACATATTTAGCAAATTAAATAGTATTTCACTTTGACATTTAACTTGTCATCTTTAAAATATCAAGACATAAACCTAACAAGATGAACGAAAAGCCGTCAACGGCCGGCGAGGGGCTTTCGTTTTTTAACCAAAATTTCCCTTTTTCTTTTTGTTAAAATGGTTTTTTTAATTAACTTAAGTCAGAAGCGATGTGGCTTTTTCTCATTGGTTAAATCTTGCCATGCCAACGTGTGTGATATATAGGGACTACATAATTTTAACCGATAAGTCTTTTGTATTTGATAGGCATGCATCAGTTGAGGTACCTAAATGAAAAAGTTGTTAACTTTAAGGAACCATCTATGTATTCGGCCTATAATTATCATGGTTCATTGTCCAAAATCTCTAGAAATGTATTGACAAAATCTAAAACATGATACAGATGAATTCGGAACAGGCATTCCAGTTTATTGTGTATTGTTTTCCTGTCATATGTCTTAAAAAGGAAATAAATATGTTACATTTTCCAGTCAGATGCTCTATTTTAGGAAGAGCCTTTCATTGCCAACAATGCAGCTCCATAGGCAGCTTCAGTCTGATCTGCTCTGCACACAGGCAAACCGAGTACTCTCTCTCGTATCTTGATCCATTTTTCATTCTTTGAGCCTCCTCCAGAAGTGATCACTTCTTCGACGGGAGTGGCCCCTAGATCTTTCAGCAACTTATACCCCTTTGCCTAAATGTCAAAACATCAGTACCTATTTCATAGTGTGAAATAGAAACAGGTACGGGCCACCAAACTTACCTCAATGCAAGCAATTGATTCAAGAATACCATGTAAATATTCAACATCATTTTTTGGACGTGGATGTAGCCTGCAAGTAAAATGGTTAGTGAGCAACGGATTGTGTGTAGACGTGCTTTACAGATTGTCTTAACATTGCTTTCTAACACGCCTAAATGGTTAAATAAATCCTTTCTAGTTTGTAATATTTGCATAAAACTGCAAGTTTATAGCTGCAACTTTTAATGACTACAGAAGTCTCAATAGATATCATTGTCATTCCTATTACTGAAGTCATCAAGTAAATGAACTTTAGGCAACATTCTTATGCACTCATGACCCACCATCAAATGGTTGAGAGAATCAGATTTACTTTTCTGCGTAGATAACAGAACACTGCAGAACAGCCATGATACCATCGAATCATCTAATTCCAGTTATATTGAGTACCATTCTTTAAAAGCTAATGTGAAGTTCAAAACCTATTAGCAACTTATTTCCATCTCTAAACTCAACTAAGTGTGTGTTTCACAGCATTTATTTAGTAATGAAAAAGAGAGCTTTGAAGTTTATACTGATTATTGCTATTTTCACAAAACATTAAACTAAATGGCCAGTCATTAACATTTCTCACATCAGCAACCTTATCTGGATGTGGATCCAGTATCAGGTGAAGAATTACCACGGTTGATCTTAGCTCGGCTTCATCTATAAAAAAAACATCAATAGCTTGGAATGCCTGGATGCTATGGGGTTGTGGAAAATCAGGATTCTATTTCAAGACTTCCAAGTTTATTGGATCGTTCGCACAGCCAACTCCTTAGTGGATCAAGTACTCTAAATATGACACTTCAAAAAGCACGAAAGTTAAGGCAGTCAGAGTGTAACTTCATAATTACCACCAACTTACCAAGTCGGATTTTAATTCAGTTTCAACAATGGCATTATCACTTTTTAGCTAGAAGAATAAACATAGTTAACTACCTTGGCTCCATATTTGGATCAGCCACAGGGAATCTTTCACCAACTGCTTGAAGGGGATAGTAATCAAGAGGAGAAGCTTCACGGGGATTTATCTGCTCGCTTAGTTTTGCCAACTGCTCATCTGTGAACAATTGCCTAAGAACTGCTCCCCCTGTATTAGAAGCACCTCCAACCAGCCATTTATCATCAAGACGGTGGCTATATACTCCAAATCGAGCATCTTCTACCCTTATAGTGCTAAGTAGTTTTATGGCAAGTGTTGAACCCAAAGATGTTACCTGAGCACAAGCACAAGAATGTGATTAACTAGACTAAATTAACTTATTAGAATGGAGAACAGAGCTAATTAATTACTCTTACTTGTCAAAAAAAACTGTTAGCATAATAAATATAGTACACAATGAAGTGATAAAGATTCCTTATACATATAGTCAGAAGAGTTTACGAGTAACCCACACCAAAAGAATACTTGGTCGACTGGATGATAAAACTATTATATATATCAACTATGCTAGTTTTATCCGACTATATCTGAAGTGCACAAAGTATCTGCTAGAACTAGCAGCAGCACCTTTCTCATTATATATATTAAACCAACAGAAATAAGCATGCAAAACATACAGCTTTCCCGGGTTGAGTAGCGCGTGCCGCTAGAAATGCTGCTATACTGTCTGTGGTTCCGGTACAGATAACACAATCCTTTGGATAACCTGATAAAATGAAGGATTACATCAATAGCAGTCCCTGATCCCCAAAGCCACCATGTTTGTGGAGCTTCAAAATATAAGTTACCCAATTCAAAGAAATAAGGGAAGAAAGTATTAGCAAAGTTCTTTTCTCTCCATTTTGTCTTTTAAACTAGAAAGACGATCCAATCCTACAGCAACTCAAAGAACTTAATAACATAGAATGAAATATTTCCAAAATTAATAAAAGAAACTCCACAGAGTATGAATTAGCAAATATGTGGTACAACTTCAGAAACAAAACAAAAGGCACTGTAACTCAATAATAATCCGAGTTCACATGATATGCAGCTTCCCTGATTATCATATGCAAAGTGAGACAAAGTCCGCTCCCACGTAAAGAAGATCAATTGATCTTCACATTTCCTCTACCCTCACTTGCCTATATATGTTTATTTCTTGCAACCCAAATAAAAAATAACGGACCAAATATTGTACAAGTCAAATGCAAATACAATTTCGTCCACACTGCACTAATAGTTGTTTACTGAGAATGATAGCACAGCCAAAAACTCGAAGTAAAAAACAAGAAGCATTTCAGTCAATGATAATGTAACTAGCTTTAATCTACTGCTGAACGGGAAGTTGAAGGAAATTAAACATACCAAATTGAGTTCTTATGTCCTCCTTTATACACCCAATTTTAGTACCAGGAGCTTGAACAGAAGGTAAAACATGAGAATATGGCTGTGATAGAAGCCAAGATGGATAGGAATCCGTTTCAGGATCATACCCAATCTGTAATATACAAGTGGAAGCTGAGGTACATTGGTAAACACATGGAAATTAAACAGGCATCATAAGCAGATCTCTTTTTGTGTTTATAACAGTTACCTTCAAAGCATTATTATAGTCGGACACCCCCAGCTTGCCATGAAGTAGCCACAGTAACCAATCTGCTTGATGTAATAATACGGCAGATTCCTTGCTCGAATCATAAGAGTTCCACCACGAGACAAGCTTGCAAAGAGTAGAAGATCCAGAGCAGACCGTGTGTTTTGCAGGAGCAATAGACTTCACCAAGGGCAAAGCATCAGGACAGCTGTCATTGTATAGGAACGGTCTAGACAATGGCCTTCCGCTCGTGCTGTAGGAAAATCATATACTGTATATTAGTCAGGCTAGAAATGGTAGTTAGATGAAGACAAGGAAAGTAGAAAATGTTCCAAGTACCGACCTGTCCATGATGATAGTTGTTGCAGAGGTCCCGTCAATTGCAATGGACGCAACAACTGGGCGAAGACTGGTTGGGACATCATCAAGGAGTAAAAAGAGTGTGTCTTTCCATGATTGTATCCAATCCATTTTTTCCTCCTTCTTTCTAGTAAATAAAACAAGTTTTGGAACATCAGGCATGTTTCAGCTCAAAACAATCATTTACTACTCCTACTATATGTTTTACGCTAAATTTGCGCACATGTCCATAAATCCTAGATCGTCTCAATTCTTGTGAATAATTAAGCTTACCATATAGAGGGGGTACTCTCTCTTCCCTTCAGCATGAATGCTCCCTTCATTGTCAATAAGAGCATACCGAGCTCCAGATGTTCCAAAATCCAAACCAAGATAAAGCTTCTTTCCACTTTCAAAATCATCAGCTTTATATTTTGCAGAAATGAACCTTCTTCGTTTGCCAAAAACATCAGACTCCATCATTCTTGAACTTAATTTTCTCCAACTGTTAAAATGCACAAGGAACAATGATGTATTGAAAATGGTAGTTGCCATTCTTTGACTTTGAGCAGTGTTAACGTTATCTCTTAGCAGATAACATAGGAGGAAGGAAGATGATTTTCTGCCAACGATTGTTTGAGCTGAATACGACGGTTGACGACAAATGAACGACGTCGTCCAAAGGAAGATGCCGCCAAATTTTCGATTGGGTATAAAGGCCCTTTTTCATGTGTGGTTTACAAATTGGTCTTTATCATCGTGGTGAAATGAATGATGGCAGGCTTCTGCTCGATAAAGTTAGCGGTATTATCACTTTTAGCCCGTGCCAGAAACTATTTATATTTAAAAATCAAAAAAGTATATAAAATTTATATAATTTTTGTATATAACATACATAATGTATATATATACAAATAATATACAAATTTTATATATTTTTTCGGTTATTATTTTTACAGTGGCTATTTAATGTCATTTTTCTGATAAAACTCTCTTGCATTATCATTGAGGTGAAATGAGGAATCTTACGGAAATGCCCCGAATAAATTATAACTTACCAATCTCTAGCCACTAATTATATATTTATCAGAACTAGCTAATCACATACAAAAATTGAAAAACCAAATAAATAAAGATTCTTTCTCTCCAAGATTCACACACAAAATCTCCTTCTATATTTATATGTGCGGTCAGCAACATTAGATGCAAGTCGGGAAGAAAATTTTATGGGTAAGGTAGCAAACAAGCTGATGAAATGCAAATACATATATATATTGGAGGTGATTTGGTATCAAAATTTGCAGTTAAAATCGAGTTCAAAAAATATTCTGCAACACATATATCAAATATGTATCACACATGTGTCTCACACACAAATATGCATGGATATACATGTGATACACAAGTGATACAAATATGATACATATGTGATACACAAATAATACACACTGTGATACACATATCATCTTATTTTCTATTTCAAATTTTGAGTTTAAACTACCTCAAAGCTCTACCAAATCATCCCAAAATTGAGATTTAAACTCCTTATGATTTATCCAATCTATTCCAACAACACCCCCTCAAAAGAAAGCAAATATTTGATATCTTTTGGCTACAAATAGCTAATTGGCTAATATTGATAATATTTTATGAATTGACTGATTTTTGTACTAACTTACTTATGGGCTGACATAACTGGTAATTTCCCAAATTAAATCATAAATAACGGGGGAAGTGCATATATACCCAAGAAAAAAAGGTGCACATATGCTCGATTTAATGTCACCATTGAAATCATACCCGTAATTAAAAAAAATTGCAAGTTTACCAAATTCAATATAACTTCAAACATAGAGGTCTGAAGTTGTAAACATATAATCTGAAGTTGAGAGATTGAACTTCAGGCACTTATGGCTGAACTTTTTTCTTTTTGCCGAAAAAAGTACAGATATACCCGATTTTGAGGGTACCATTAAAGTCATACCCGTATTGTACAAAATATTATAAAATTACGCACTCTAAAATACACTTTTGAATCGAATATGATCACTTTAGAATTTATATTTAAAGTTACAAATTTAGGATTTCAGAATCTGATCTGTAGTTCTTCTATATCTCATCAATGAAACTTCAGTATCAGATTTGAAGTTCTTCTATCTTTTCAATGCAACTTCAAAATCGGAATCTAAAGTCTATCTATTCAATGCAAATTTAGAATTGGATCTGAAGTTCTTCTATCTCTTCAATGCAATTTCAAAATTGAATCTGAAGTTCTTCTATCTCTCAAGAGGTTCATTCCATAGGTTTCAACGAAGTCAGCATCAAGCAAGCTTTCTCTAGGTTCGATAATAGTGGCTTTCGATTTCTCCACTACAGTTTACAAGTACCAACTCAATGTTTGAATATCAGTTTTAAGAAGAAGAAGAAGAAGAAGAAGAAGAAGAAGAAGAAGAAGAAGAAGAAGAAGAAGAAAACAACAGCAACAACATCAGAGAAGCAGCAGCAGTGAAGAAGTAGCAAAGAAACAATAACAGCGAAGAAGAAGCAGCAAGTAACATCCAAAAAAAGTATCAGAGAAGAAAGTGGTATCCATTTTTACCTAAATATTGGGTGCCAGTTAATCTTTTTTTTTTTTAAAAGTATATGTTAAATGGGGCACCTAATAGGGCTCCTCGTAAAAATTTTATATTTTCTTCTGAAGTTTCAACTTTCACAAGTGGAACTCTAGGATTATTTTTCGATTATAAAATTAAAAAAATGCCCAATTGGTGCTATTTATGTTGATAGCCGCCCAACTCAGTTGGAGATGTATTTTGTCAAAATATTAAACTTAACCAGTTGATGCATCTCAATCTATCTATCAATAAGGTTAGATCAAGTGTTACATCATGGATGACTTACCTTCTAGCAAAATTTGAAGCACTTTAAAATTTCGATATTTTGCAAATTCGTTCGTTGGCAAATGGCAAATCCAAAACACAGGGAGACTAGCATGGATAATCATTCTTGAGAGAGAGGTCTTCCAACATTAACAACATAGACTTGTTAAAGTTCTCGGGGGATCTCTGAAAAGCAAGAGAAAGGAGCAATGAAAGAAACATCAAAAATTGAATTAACTGAACAAGAAGCTGACCAACTCCAACGAAGCACAGAAAAACCCAAGGATCGAAACTTATGGAAACCAATAATCAGCCATGCAAAAATACCACTACTAAGGTTATTTATCGAGACACTCTACCACAACCTCATCCTCCCCCCTCCCCCCCCCCCCCAATCGACCCCCTCACTCATTCAGACTTTTTGAGAAAACTCTCACTAGATGATGAAAATAACAACCCATCCCAACACCCTTTCTTCATACCTATATCCACAAATGATAAACTTAGGTTCTACCGCCCTTGGAACCAAGCCATAATAATCAAACTCCTAGGAAAAAAAAATCTTATACAAACCTCAAAAATAAGTTGAGTTCACTCTGGCAATTAAATGAAACTCTCCAATTAATAGACTTAGGGTACGACTACTACCTCATCAAACTTCAACACACTGCTAATTTCAACAAAATACTACAAAATGGTCCTTGGTTCATAGGTTCACAATATCTCACCTTCCGGCAATGGGAACCAAAATTCAACCCAACTCTCAACCACACCAATTACACCACAGTTTGGATCCGACTACATGAATTACCCACTGAATACTATGACATGCAAATTCTAAAAAAAATTACGGAATTCATTGGCACTCTTATAAAAGTAGACACATGCACAGCCCAGGCATCTAGAGGTCGATATGCTAGGCTTTGTATTCTAGCACCACTAGGGAAAATCCTACCCTCAGAAATCCTACTTGGCACACATACTCAACAAATCCACTTTGAAGAGTCATCAATCATTTGCACAAAATGTGGTTGCCTAGGACACAATCTTCACTAGTGCCCCAAATTCTCAACTCCTTCCACCTCAAATCAACCACAGGACATCCCCACCACATCACCCAGTGATGAAGATTACCTCAACCAATGGAAAACAGTATCCTACATAAAAAACATAAACACATTCAAAAATAAATCAGAAAATGCCACTCAAACCACCACAAAGAATCAAAACCACCCCAAAACCCCCAATACCACTCGAGTTGAGCCCAATACCCCACCTGGCTCCCACAAAATTTCAAATCAAACCAAATAATATACCACTACAAAACCAGTTCATATTTCCTACACAATACTCTACACCGGACCCACACCCCAGGAACACACCCTATACCACCTATAAACACCCCAATCAACCCTACCCCAACTCAATCATCATCTCTATCATTACCATTTCAAATACCAACACCCACGCCCACAGTAGACCTAAGTAAAACCCTACACCAAAATCACCCCTCCCCCCTACAACCCCTAACTAGGAAAGCACTATCCAAACGGATACAAACAAAAACAATTACCAATAAGAAACAAACAAAACTTCCTAGCAATCATAATACTACCACCCATGTCCCCATACTTCCAATGATTCACAAGAAAACAATCAAGTAAAAGACAAAGATCCCCTACTAATATTTCCACCAATTCAAACAAAACAAAAACTCCCTACTAATCCGAAATCAGTGTCTACACCACTTACACCAATCCAAAGTGACCTCCCGTTGCATACTAGCTGCAAACAATACAATCCTCCACCCCAACTCGCCACACCACTACCAAAAGAAAATACCAAATACATACTTCCAAAACAAAGCAACAACAAGAAACTAACAAAACAAAACAATTACCATGATCCTGCTACCCAAAAACCGACCTCAGATATGCACGAACCACACACACAAAATTCAAAAAACACTAGCGAAGCAATGATGCCCTGCCAAACAATTCTCAACCCTAACATATCTCCCATTCCACCAAACAACAACAACTTTCTCCACTCCTCACCTCACAAAATACATTCCACTGCCTCACCATCATCACCATATACAGAACCCCTACCAAATATTTGTTCCGATAATTTTCACCAACATTACCGCACGTTTAACCACAACAAGAAGTTCACACAACTTTAAAACACAATAACAACGGCCAACTCCTTTAACCAACTACTGAAACTACATTCACAAATATTAACGCCGCCTCGCCATACAATTCCTCTACAAACCCCCTAATACCTAACCCACCAACAGGATATCTCTCTCTGAAAAATATAGGACCCTCTCAACCAATATCAGCAAGGGAAAGTACAAACAACTCACCTTCCTCCCTATTGGAATACACCCCCACGGATCAACTACTAGCCATAATTCACTCCTACCCATCAACCTCATCAACCAGTGTTGTCACAACCCCTCCCCCCCCCCAATCAACACCAATACAACCTTTGAAACAGCACGCAACTACCAACCACATCTTCACCTCACCAGGTAAACCGCCATCTAGCAAAAGAAACAACAACCTAACGAAGACCTTCATAAAATTCTTGACCCCGAAAGATCCTCCGATGACCCCCATGTCAAGAAATATAGAAAAAATATCCCTAACTCTCATCCCACCAAAATCCCAGGAAAACCCATTAAATTCATGCCTAAAACCCTTCTCATTGAAAATGAGATAGGCCTTGCTTGCGATCCCAACGCCACAAGACTAGCAACTACCAACAATTCTCTACAATGCCCCTCGCTTGCTAAAGTTCTTGGAATTACCACGAGCTCCAGAAGAGAGCACCCCACAACATGAAAGTTTAATGAAGATAATGCTATGGAATTGCCGGGGAGCTCACAATCTAGAATTCCGCCGGAACCTCAGATTCCTAATCTCACGGAACAACCCATCTATCCTCTGCCTCACAAAAACAAGAATAGCTGATCACAACGCCCTACTCATAGAGTTCAACTATTCAGACTTAATCCAGGTTGCAGCACAAGGACAATCAAGTGGAATAGTAATTCTATGGCGAGCACATGAACTGGCCATCAACCCAATAGAAATCACAAGACAAGAGATACACGTCACTATGCAGGTAAATAAATCACCTTCATGGTTACTATCCTTAGTTTATGCTAGTAATAATTTTAATGAAAGGAAAATATTTTGGAGCAATCTTCAAATAGTGCATGAACACTATAACTGTGCATGGCTCCTATGTGGTGACTTCAATGAAGTCTCCACTTCCAATGAAAAATTTGGTGGAGCACCTATTAACTTGAAAAAATCCTCCACATTTAATAAATACCTTAGTAATATTAAAATGGTAGACCTAGAATTTTCAGGACCTAGATTCACATGGACCAATAAGCCTAATTTTAACCACAACAAAAACCATCCCAATACTATTATCATGGAATGACTGGCCAAATTCTATGGCAACTCTAAATGGCTAGAATTATTCCAAGACTCAACTGTTAAACATCTAGCACGTACACACTCCGATCACTGCCCTCTAATCCTAAACTTAACCAAACCTTACTCCAAATCCACTCCAACTTTCAAATTTGAAACAATGTGGCTACAACACCCCCAATTCCAACATGTTGTAGCAAACACTTGGCTAGAAGAACAGGATTACTCTAAAGGACTAAAAACTTTCACTGACCTAGCTAAAGAATGGAACATCCACACTTTTGGGAATATATTTTACAAAAAAAAAGATACTAATTGCCCGGTTAAAAGGTCTTCAAAATATGCAACCAGAAAATAAAAATTATTTCCACTACAATCTTGAAAATCAACTAATCACTGACTTTAATAACTTACTTCGAGTAGAGGAAGAATACTGGAAATTAAAATCTCGCGTCCAATGGCTAAATGACGGAGATGCAAATACGTCCTACTTCCATCTCTCCACAATAATAAGACATAGACAAAATAGAATTCTTAATCTCCATGACTCACCAGGAAATTGGACTTTTGACATCCAAACTATTTGCGATACAATCCTAACTTACTATCAAAACCTCTTTACTACTCAACTAACTCAATGCCAAAACGAAGTTATTCCTATCTTCTCAAACTCTCTTACAAATGATGATATCCAAGCACTACAAAGACCCTTAACTACTTCAGAGATCATAAATTCAGTTAACTCATTCAAACCTCTCAAAGCTCATGGACCGGATGGCCTACACCTAATTTTCTTCCAAAAATTCTGGTCTGAAACAAAGCAAGCTGTAATCCATACCTGCCAACAAGCCTTCCCTACACATATAATTCCTCCCGAAATTAATAAATCTAATTTAACTATAATTCCTAAGACCATCTTTCCAGAATCCATACACCAATATAGACCAATTGGCCTTTGCAATACAATATATAAGATCATCACTAAGATCATCGTTAATAGAATTAAACTCCTTCCCAAATTAATCAATCCAACTCAAAGCAGCTTCCTAAAAGGCCGTAAGGCAGCTGACAACATTATCCTTGTTCAAAAAATCATGCACTCCTTTAAAAAACAAGAAGGAAAAAAAGGAAATATAATGATAAAAATAGACCTCGAAAAAGCTTTTAATAGACTAGAATGGTCTTTTATCCGTTTTTCCCTTCAACACTTACGCTTTCCGCCACCCCTGATTAACCTCATAATGTCTTCTGTTACATCTTCCTCCATATCCATAATCATTAATGGTACTCCCACCCCCTTCTTCCAACTTTCTAGAGGCATAAGACAGGGAGACCCCCTATCACCATACCTATTCATCATATGTATAGAATCATTATCTAGAATTATCAAACACAACGTAGACATTTGTCGATGGACCCCATACTACTTAATAAAAATGCTCCACCTCTCTCGCACCTCATGTTTGCAGATGACATCATCCTCCTAGCACAAGCTACCACCTCTAACACCTCTACAATTATTGAAATATTTCATCAATTAAGTGCAATATCTGGGCAAAGAATCAACTTCCAAAAATCAAAACTTCTCTTCTCAGCAAACGTAAACCCTTCTCTTAGCCAAACCTTATCAAACTCCCTAAATATACCCATCACCACAAACATAGGCAAATACTTAGGTGTCCCAATCACACATACCCAACCTGAAACATCTGATTACCAATACATTGTTGATCGAATTACCTCAAAACTAACTGGTTGGAGATCAAAATTCCTCACTCTGGCGGGAAGAACAACCCTAATCAAATCAGTGCTAAACACAATTCCCACATATGCAATTCAAATTAATTTACTACCGCCCAAACTGATACACAAACTCGAACAAATCCAACGAAACTTCCTCTGGGGCTCAACTGATCTAAAACGCAAACTGCATTTAATTAATTGGGATAAAATAACCACGCCTAAATTAGAAGGGGGCTTAGGAATACAAAAATTAGCCCAAAAAAATAAAGCCATGCTAACAAACCTTCTTTGGCGCTATACTCACCCCAATAACTCTCCTTGGATAGCAATTTTATCAGCAAAATACGTCACCCGCAAGAGCTTGCCAAAAATTATTTATACAATCAAAAATCTCGTCCTAACGACTCCTACATTTGGAAAAGCATGATTAAAAACATCGATTACTGCCGCTCAGGAACCAGTTGGAACATAATCAATGGTAAAAACATAAATCTCACCACTGATCACTGGATTGCCAACAATCTATCTCTCAGACACTTAATCCATGGACCTATTCCAAAACACGAACTCTTTATACCAGTGACACAACTCATCTCGCGCTCAACATGGGACACCTCCAATCTCTCCTTTCTACTACCCCCTCAAATCATATCCCTCATTCAAAACACCCCCATCCTTACAACCCAACAAGGAGATGATACATCCTACTGGCACCACTCTAACGATGGATCATTTACCACTTCATCAGCCTATCTATCTATACTACATCAAGACCACCCCTGTAGCACAAAATTTCTTAATAATTGGATTTGGAAACTAACCACATTACCAAAAATAAAGTATTTCTTATGGCTCCTTACCCATGAGAAACTCCCAACCAAAACATTGCTATACCATAGAAAAATCACTAGCAACCCCTACTGCCCGAACTGTATCAATGTACGAGAGGACATCCCGCACATTTTTCTACAGTGCAAACCAGCAAAAGACATGTGGAGCCACCTCCGTATAAGAACACCTTCGACAAACCTCATACGATGGATACACAAACTATGCACCCACATACACAAATTCACATAAAACCCAACACTACTATACCATCTTTCATTCTAACTCCCATCCTACTGTGGCAACTCTGGCTAAACCGCAATAATAATCATTTCAAAAACCAAAATCACCAAATTAACCCCACTACAATTATCTCACTAGCGTCCCAAGTATATTACTTAACAAATATCCCTAGCAACAAAACCAAGGGTAAGAGAGAAATTATTCCTTGGACTAAACCTCAAGCACCCCATTATAAACTCAACATTGACGGAGCCTACGACCCAACAAATCATCATGGAGGAGCAGGAGGAGTCTTCCGTGACTCCACGGGACAATGGATTTATGGATTTGCAACGCACATACCAAGTACAAATGTCCTACAAGCAGAACTTCTGGCACTGTATCATGGGCTTACTATTGCTATCAAATCGAAGTCTTCGTCCATTAATTATTAAAACAGACTCACAAGCATTACTTTAAATATTTCAAACTGGCAGCCCAAGATACTTACAACTCATAACATCTTGCAGGTCAATGATCCAGGAACTCAACATCCAACAAGTTAATCACATAATGAGAGAAAGCAACGGAGTGGCGGACGCACTGGCTAAATTTGGAAAATTAAACACAGGGCCACCACCACACCCAATTGTATATTTTGAAGAACCACACCCTTTTACCTTTATGCAAATTCACTCAGATGTAATTGGCACTAGCAATAATCCTTGAACGCCTTCTTAATTATCAATGAAATCCTCCCTTGCAGCAAAAAAACTTGAACAATAGTACTAGCTCAAATCAATACAGAAGAGCCTCTTTATCGAAACTAAAGCCAAAAAGACAGACAAACGATTTTAAATATAGATACAATTATATATTAGTCCATATTAATTACTCCCTCTGCTCTAATTTATGTGAATTGTTTGACTGGGCACAAAGTTTAAGAAAAAATGAAGATTTTTAGAATTTGCGGTCCTAATCCAGAGTATTTATGTGATTATAAAAGCTTTTCATTATGAGTAGAATTGAAAGTTTAAGCTAAATCGTTTCCATATTTAGAAAGGAGTCATCTTTTTGGAACAGACAAAAATAGAAATAAGTTTACATAAACTGAAACAGAGGGAGTATTTGCTTTTTCTAGTCATACACATAGATTAATATATTGATTATACATAAATATACATATGAAATACATAAATTATGCGTATATTATAGATTCACCGGTTATTTTTAGTTTAAGTGGCAGGGTAATAGCCGGTCCGATTCAATATTTACTTTTCCTAACCGGTATACATAGATTATATATTGATCATACACAGTTATACATACATATTATACATCCGTCGGCTTTTTTTTAATTTAAGAGATTATGTGAACAACTATTTGAGTTAATTCTTCCCCTTTTATCAACTTAATTGTAACAAAAAAGCGATACATACAGGTTAGTTTTGAATTTGACAACTAGTGTTACGTTACATTTCTCAACCAATTTTTGACCTGGCGATTTTACTATTTTTAACTTGACCTAACGATTCTTGACCCTACTAAATTTTGGATTAATTTGGTCATGAGTCATGACCAATTGATCGTCTTAACCTACTTTTAACTGTTGAAAGTTTAACCAAATACCCTATTTGACGGCTCCACTTATAAAGCGAAAAATGTATTTAGTTTCGCATTTGTACACATTCTTACATTTTCAATAACGTAGTACATTTTCTTCTTTTTTTTCTTTAAGAAATTTACCACTTTGTATCATACTAAATTTGTGCAAGTCCAAGTTTGAGGACAGTTGCTGAGTAAGAATTATCATTAAGCGATATCAAATTTTGAAGAAATAAACGAATAATTAAGTTAAGAGGATTCAATACATAATATATATACCTACGAAAATAATTTATTACCTATCTAAACAATATTTTTCGTGAAAAAAAATATCAATTGTCATTCTTTAGAGCTATGTGCTCTGGCACTATCCGAGGAGATAAATAAGTTACTCGATGATGGTATATTGCATCGTTATTCTCTTGTCTAACCAATAAGGAATAGATAACCGTTCATAATCTTTTGTTTTATGGTTAACTTATTGCATTTATCCTTGCACTTATAACATTACCATAAAATCCAATAAAGCTATAGTATGTAAGATTAGAGACACAAATTTATAATATAGCATGTGATACTTGCATAGAATACCAAATGGTAAGTGCCATCTTCTTGAGCTGTCCACCCAACTCACAATTGAAATAGCCTTCTCAATCCCATTTTGGTTAGGGTTGGAGCAGTCGAGTGAGCTATAAGCAATCAATTTCGACAAAAAAAAAAAAGGATCAATGATGGAAACTCAGCATATCAATTCTTGGACTCTACTCATAAACGTCCCTTCTTTCTTATCCCCCATCACTCGTTGGGTCCAAGTCTACAGCTTTAGTGTAGTTTCTTTTTTCTTTAGTATGTTTTGGTCTACACGAAAATAAAAGTATATTTGGATGGCCAATAACATCTACGAGAACACGAATTTGCCAGAGTTCATGATATTACAATTGGAATTGCTGTTTATTTGACCATTGGACTGGATAGATTAAAAAAATAGTTATTAATTCATATTATTTAGTAAAAAATAGGTTGGGTAATGAATTTTTTAAAAATTTATCAAATATGGATAAGAGTCATATTATGCACTTAAAAAATAGATAAACAATGGATAATTAATTGGTTTAACATTTACATTTGCAAAGACTTAATTTGGATTCCTCAAGTTTAAAGAATATGAATTCTCCCAAAAATGATCATATTTAAGAAGCCATGGATAATATGGATCTTCATTTCAATGATTAACCTATTTTCTATCCATATTAAATATGAATCGGGTCGGATATCTAATTCGTTTTTACATTATACGTTTTCAACCTATCCACATCTGATCTGACCCGCCTGTTTGCTAATCCTAGATTGTACATTCAGAGATACTAATTTATATAAACGTATGTTGCACGTAAATCTTCAGTCTATTATTTATATGAAATAGCATTGTTATAAAGCAATTGACATAGAAAAAGATGCCATAATCTTTAAAATGCTAAATATCAATGTTATACATTAAAATAATACTTAAATTTCGAAGTGGTTGAATGCTGTCTAAGCTGCAAAGATGATCAATTTAGTCAAAGGTTAACTAGACAGTATTTATAGTGTAGAAACATGTGATGCAATAGTATCTTACTCAAATCCTCTTCGTAGATAATGTGTTTGGCATATGATCCCTTCTAACGCTTTGCATGCCCTGTGATTATCAAAATTAAAACTCTTGTTGTTGACCCTTTTATAGGTGCAACATACACATTATTGTACGTGAGAGAAAACATGTGGCAAATACGGTCAAAGAACTTTTGGCCATGTACTTTAACGGCAAAGGGTCAGATTTGCCTCTCTACTATCATCAATAGTTTAAAAAAGCCCTCCGTTATACTATTAGGACATCCAAACCCCTGACATTATACTATTACACATATATACCCTTAATTTAACGGAAGAGCCACGTGGCAAGCTTAAAACCATCCGGTTACATTTAGAATGGATCCGACCCTACCCATTACCTAACCCCACTCTATATTAAGCAATAACCGCCTAGTTTTTTTACTGCATTAGAGCCATAACTGTCCAGTTTTTTCTGTTTAAAACCAACTGACCAACACAATAAATTAATCTGAAGAATTCAAAATGCATTCATGAAAATCTACACAAAATGCCATAGTGCACTGCACAAAATTCATTAATGAAAATCTGGATTACAACCAAGCTGACAAACAAAAAATATTCATTAAAATCTGGATTTTACAATAATTAACTACATCAAAACCCTACTGCACTAAACAAAATGCTGAATTCATTTCATCATCAATGCCACAACAAATCCGACTAACAGTGCAAATGAAACCATAATGAACATCTTCATATGCATCACTTTCACTTTCATCACCCTTGCTTTATTCACTTCAACATCATTTATAGCCTCTAAAACATCAACTTTTCCCATCAATTTGTCCCTTTCAAGCTTGCACGCATCCAACAACATATTCAACGTCCTGATTTTGACATTGGCAACATCTAGTTTAGACTTGAAATCGTTGATTACTATCAATGCTTTGTCCGGGAGGGCTTCGTCTTGCCATTCCCAATATCCACATGACTCATTCTTACAAATACAAACAATAACTATGTTAAAGAACATAAAAAATTAAAGAACAGAAAAATAAAACTTTAAATACATCGACGAGTAATGAGTCACCAACAAAATTCACACTTACGTCAGGTTTAGCACACTTATAGCATCTCCTTTCGGGATTGTTTGTAGTCGTCGAAGTGAAGTTATTCATAATCTCCCCACAGTAGCACCTCCTTCTCGATGTAACAGTAGAACTAGATATAGAAACAATACTATCAGAGTTGACTGGTCGAAGAAGAAAAAAAAATTTTAATTGAGAAGAAGAAAGAATTTTAATTGAGAGGGAGGGACATCTACAGATAGGAGTGAACAAATTAGGGTTCACACGTTAATAAGAGTGAAGGATCTAGAAGGGTTAGGGTCGGGTTGGGTAATGGGTTGGGTCGGACCCATTCTAAATATAACCGGATGGTTTTAAGCTTGCCACGTGGCCCTTCCGTTAAATTAAGGGTATATATGTGTAATAGTATAACGTCAGGGGTTTGGTTGTCCTAATAGTATAACGGAGGGCTTTTTTAAACTATTGATGATAGTAGAGGGATATATCAGACCCTTTTCCGCTTTATTTATTATCATCGCAAAACCATATTGAGAATTGTTTTCAAATAAATTTAAAAGGATATTGTTCATTATCACGAGGTCAAAGTTAAATTCGGAATATAAAATCATGCTTGGTATCATATTGGCCTATTATGATTTTTGCACGTATAATATTGTTGTTAAAATATTTATATCCCATTTACCAATTACTAAAGTCATTTGAGGGGTCTAAGTATTTCGGTAAAATAATTGATATATTTTTTCTTCAAAATAATCATGTAAAGGAAGATCACTTTTAATTTTGACACCAAACAGTTCATCTTCTTTTAGCTTTAACTTTTAAATACTATTGAATTTCAGATCAAATAATTCAATTACGTCCATGATATCTCTAAAGCTTCTCTCAACTATTTTGATTAATTGATGCTTTATTACAGGTGTTTCATCCCATATTATCAATTTTATTTTTCTTATGAATTTAGCGCCAACACTCAATATTGGCATATTAGTGATAGTTGACACAATTTTTTAGAAGAGGTATGCGGAATCTAGAGTGAATTGTACAACTCCTGATAAAATTGCTACTGCTATACAACTTATTGTTGTTTTAGATGTTGTTAAAGCTATCATGCGGTGTGATGACCCACGGAGTCATCTTGTATTTTAGGACTTTATTCCACGCTCGTTAGCCTTAAAAATCTTATATTTATCCTCATCGATTTACGTGCACAATATGGGCGTAATTCAGGAAAGCCTTTATGTGGAAAATAGGAGAAATAATAATTTTTGAAATTTAAAAATAATTTTTAGTTGACTTTGGTCAACGTTTTATATAAACGGATCCGGACCGTATTCCGACAGTCCCGATGGGTCCGTAATAAAATATGAGATCTGGGCGTATACCCGAAATCGAATTCCGAGATCCATAACCCGAGAAATGAATTTTTGACTAAAATTGAATTTCAAAAAAATCTATGGTTTCAAAGTATGTGCTTAATGCTTGATTTTTGCTGGTATCGGGCCCGTATTTTGGTTCTGGAGCCCGGTACAGGTCCGTTATAATATCTAAACCTTGTCTGTGAAATTTGGTGAGAAACGGAATTTATTTCACGTGATTCGGACCTTCGGTTGAGAAAATAGAAAAGTTAAAGTGTTCTTGAGAATTTTATGTATTTTGGTGCTAAATTCGTAGTTCGAGGAGTTATTTTGACGATTTGATCGCACGAGCAAGTATGTATGATGTTGTTAGACTTGTGTGCATGTTTGGTTTAGAGCCCCGAGGGCTCGGGTGCCATTCGGGCGATGCGCGAGTTGAGTTAAAACTCAACCAAGGCTGTTGGTGCACCAGATCTGGTGTGCCCGCACCTGCGAGCCTTTAGTCGCAGGTGCGAGCGACAGCCCGCAAGTGCGACCCAGGCCTGAATTTAATTCTCCGCAGATGCGGACTCCTTCTCGCAGGAGCGGGACCGCAAAAGCGGAATCCCGTTCGCAGGTGCGGCCCAAGTGGCCCAGTTCCTTTCCGCAGAAGCGGACGCCCTATCCGCACGTGTGGATGCACAGATGCGACCCAAGCACCGCAGGTGCGAAGGTCGGGCAGTGAGTTCATTTAATTCGAACTCCAGCCCTTTTCTTCTTATTTTCAAAAGGATAGGCGACCTAGGGCGATTTCTCTAAGGCATTTTCTTCCCCAAATCGTAGGTAAGTGTTCCTTAACTTGTTTCCTTCAATCTTTTACTTCTTTTTACAAGAATTCAACCTAAAATCTAGGAATTTTATAGTAGAAATTGGGGGTTTGGGTAGAATTAGGGATTTTTAAAAAATTAGAAATTTGACCTCAATTTGGGGTCAGATTTCGAAACTAATTACATATTCGGTTTCTGGGGTGAATGGGTAAACGGATTTTGGTCCGAACTTCAGGTTTGACCAAGCGGGCCCGGTGTCGGTTTTTGACTTTTTGGAAAAATTCGGGAAATCTATAATTTATTCATTTAAGTTAATTCCTTTAGCAATAATTGATGGTATTAAGCTAATTGTGATTAGATACGAGTGGGTTTGAGTTGAATTCTAGAGGAAAAGCGATGCTTGAGCAGTGAGTGGCCTGCGAATCGAGGTAAGTGTCGCGTCTAACTTTGGCTTGAGGGAATAGGTATTATGTGTTTACTTGCTACGTGTTTAGTTATTAAATACGATGTATAGGTGAGGTGGCGAGCATCTATGCGTTGTTGCCGAGTCATAGTATGCGAGTGAAATTCTATTCTTGTCTATTTTGTAGCCTTAAATTCTACTATCCATGCTTAGCGAGTTATCTGAAATGTTGGGTGACTTATATATGATTTCACTGAGATTTGGTAACTTTCGAATATTGATTCAAGGTTTAGGTTTATATTGCGATATTAATAATGGATAAAATACTGGTTTCTTTGTGATACACCTATCTATCCGTTGTTATTGATTCTGTGATTTGTGAGAAAGAGTGTAAAACACGAAGGGTGATATCGTGCATGCATTATTTATATTTGCGAGGAAGAGTGTAAAGCACGAAGTGTGATGCCGTGCTATGATATGTGTGTGTTAATGCACGAAGGGTGATGCCATGCCATGATTTATGAGTGATAAAGCACGAAGGGTGATGCCGTGTATATTATGAGAGGTTTAATGCACGAAGGGTAATGCCGTGTCGTTCTATTTATTTATTTATTTATTTTGTGAGGTTGAGAGTAAAAGCATGAAGGGTGATGCCGTGCAATTTTTCTTGCTGTTTTAATTGCTTAATTTGTTTACGGATTACTGTTTAATTCTGTCTTTTCGTTATTCTCACTCCTTATATTGAAATTCCCCACTGTATGTCCCCTTTCCATTATTTTTTGCTTTATTTTTTTATTTACTGTTGTTTCCATTAGCGTGATTACACTGTTCAGGTTATATGTGGGTGTCCTGTCAGCCTCGTCACTACTTCGCCGAGGTTAGGCTCGACACTTACTAGTACATGGGGTCGATTGAATTGATACTGCACTCTGCACTTTCTGTGCAGATCCAGGTATCGGTCCGAGCTGATTCTGAGTTCGTAGCTGATTTCTATGCAGGAGACCCGAGGTAGATCTGCCAACGTCCGCAGATTCCTAGAGTCCCTCCTATATATGCATTTACTGTTTTATTTAGTTCACAAATAGTTGTACCTCTTTCTTTCAGCCAAATAGTTATAGTTAATCATAGTAGTCCGTGAGTTGTGACTCCAGATCATGGGTATTTAGACATATCGACATTATTTGCGCAGTATCATTATACAAATTTTGTTTTTTATCTTGGTATCATGTGTTAAATGGTAGTGGATCTCCATATAGTTTTAAATGTTTTATTTTATAAATCTCTAATGTTAGCTTGCCTAGCAAGTGCAGCGATATGCGCCATCACGGTCCCGACGGTGGAAATTCAGGTCATGACAAGATGGTATGAGAGCACTAGGTTGCCTAGGTCTTACAATTCCAGGACAAGCTTAGTAGAGTCTGGGGGATCGGTACGGAGACGTTTGTACTTATCTCCTAGAGGCTATGAAGTTAGGAACAAGTTCACTTTTATTCAACTCTGTCGTGCGATTCTTGTAATCACAATACTAATTGAGCTCTTCTATTCTTATTCTCTCGCAGATGGCGAGGACACGTACCGCATCTTCCGCTGATCAGCAGTTGGATCCTCCAGCAACTGATCCTATGAGGGACAGAAGCCGAGACAGGGGCAGGGCTCGGCCCAGGGCCCGAGCAGCAGCTCCAGCTGTGGAGCCTCAGGTAGAGTTCAATGAGGAGGCTCCAGTTCAGGCCGTTCCGACAGGACCAGCTCAGGTCCCAGAGGGGTTTATTGCTATCTCGGTGCTTCAGGATGCCTATGGTCCGATTAGTGGGCCTTATGGAGAGTGTGGCCCAGACCTGCACATTCCCCATGGCACCAGCCGTATCTCAGGCTGGAGGAGGAGCCCAGATTCCTGCCACCCTCACTCCGGAGCAGGTGGCTCCCCAGTTTCAGACTCCAGCAGCCCATCCAGTTGGGGTAGTTCAGCCGGTTACTGCAGCACTGCCCGTTGATGAGGCAGCTATGTCCTCCGAGGCTTTGTCGAGATTGGACAGGTTTACCAAGCTTTTCCCAGTTCATTTCAGTGGTGCCACTTCAGAGGACCTCCAGGAGTACCTTGATAGCTGCCATGAGGTTCTTCGGAACATGGGTATATTGGAGACCAATGGGGTCGACTTTGCTGCTTTCCAGATGACTGGTTCCGCCAAGAAATGATGGAGAGATTATCTATTGACTAGACCAGCTGGGTCGCCTACTCTTACTTGGGATCAGTTCTCACATCTCTTCTTGGAGAAGTTTCTACCTATTACTACGAGAAAGGAGCACCGTCGTCAGTTCGAGCGTCTCCAGCAGGGCAGCATGACTGTTACTCAGTATGAGACTCATTTCGTGGATTTGGCCCGTCGTGTTATTCTTTTACTCCCCAAAGAGAGAGAGAGAGAGAGAGAGAGAGAGAGAGAGAGAGAGAGAGAGAGAGAGAGAGAGAGAGAGAGGGTGAGGAGGTTTATTAAGGGTCTTGCTCAGCCTATCAGATTGTAGATGGCTAAGGAGACGGGGAGCGATATTTCTTTCCAGGACGCGGCCAATGTGGCCAGGCGAGTTGAGATAGTTCTTGGATTGGGAGGTCAGGGGTCAGACAAGAGACCTCACCATTCCGGTGGATTAAGCGGTGCCTCATCTAGAGGCGGGGGTACTTATGGTAGAGGCCATTCTTCTAGGCCATTTCATTCAGCACTTCAGGCATCCCACGGTGCCCCAAGTGTTCGTGGCTCTTATATGCCTTATTCTGATCAGCCAGCTCCTATCAGTGCACCTCCTCTTCAGAGTTTTCAGGGTGGTTATTCAGGTCGACAGGGTCAGTTTGCCGGCCAGCAGTCTCAGTAGCCGAGGTCATGTTATACTTGTGGTGACCCGAGGCACATTGCTAGATATTACCCTCATGCGTCGAGTAGTTCTCAGTACCAGAGTTCTCGTGCCATGGTTTCGGCACCAGCTGCCGCACCGCCTGCCCAGCCGGCCAGAGGTAGGGTTCAGGTAGCCAGAGGTAGGGGCCAGATTGTTAGAGGTGGAGATCAAGCCACTAGAGGTGGAGGCCCGCCAATCAGAGGTCGTCCCAGATACATGGTTCAGGGTAGTGGGGCCTAGCCCCAATGTTATGCCTTTTCAGCCAGACCTGAGGCTGAGTCACACGATGTTGTCATTACAGGTACTATTTCAGTTTGCAGTAGAGATGCTTCAGTTCTATTTGATCCGGGGTCTACTTAGTCTTATGTGTCATCTTATTTTGCTTCATATTTGGTTATGCCCCATGATTCTTTGAGCTCCCCTGTATATGTGTCCACTCCCGTGGGGGATGCTATTATTGTAGATCATATGTATCGCTCATGTGTGGTCGTTATTGGAGGTCTTGAGACCAGTGTAGACTTTTTGCTCCTCGATATGGTTGATTTCGATGTTATATTGGGCATGGATTGGCTGTCATCTTATCAAGTTATCTTGGACTGTCATGCCAAGACAGTGACCTTAGCCTTGCCGGGGTTGTCTCGATTAGAGTGGAGAGGGACTCCTGGCCACTCTTCCAGCAGAGTTATTTCTTATATGAAGGCTCGGCGTATGGTCGAGAAGGGGTGTTTGGCCTATTTGGCTTATGTTCGTGATTCTAGTGCTGAGATTCCTTCTATGGATTCTGTGCCTGTTGAGTTTCCTGAGGTATTTCCTGCAGACCTGCCGGGGATGCCACCCGACATGGATATTGACTTTTGTATTTATCTACTTCCGAGCACTCAACCCATTTCTATTCCGCCATACCGGATGGCCCCACCAGAGTTAAAAGAATTGACGGAACAGTTGCAGGGTTTGCTTGACAATGGCTTCATTAGACCTAGTGTCTCGCCCTGGGGTGCGCCGGTTTTGTTCGTAAAGAAGAAGGATGGATCTATGAGAATGTGTATAGATTATCAGCAGTTGAACAAAGTCACTATCAAGAACAAGTATCCGTTGCCGAGGGTTGATGATTTGTTTGATCAGCTTCAGGGTGCTAGGGTGTTTATAAAGATTGATTTGAGATCGGGCTACTATCGGTTGAGGATTAGGGCATCCGATGTCCCTAAGATAGCTTTTCGGACGCAGTATGGGCACTATGAGTTTTTGGTGATGTCCTTTGGGTTGACCAATGGCCCCAACAGCATTTATGGACTTGATGAACCGAGTGTTCAAGCCTTACCTGGATTCATTTGTGATTGTGTTTATTGATGATATCTTGGTATACTCCCGCAGTTGGGAGGAGCATGAGCAGCACCTCTGATAGTGCTCCAGACCTTGAGGGACAGTCAGTTGTATGCTAAATTTTCGAAGTGCGAGTTTCGGTTGGATTTAGTTGCTTTCTTGGGTCATGTCGTATTAGCAGAGGATATTCAGGTGGATCCTAAGAAGATTGAGGCAGTCAAGAACTGGCCTAGACCCACTTTAGCCACGGAGATCAAGAGCTTCTTGGGTTTGGCGGGTTATTACCGTCGGTTTGTGGGGGGGTTTTCGTCTATAGCTGCCCCGATGACCAGGTTGACCCAGAAGGGTGCCCCATTCAGATGTTCGGACGAGTATGAGGCGAGCTTTCAGAAGCTCAAGATAGCCTTGACTTCAGCACCGATGTTGGTGGGTCAGGATCTTACACGGTATATTGTGATGCCTACCGTGTTGGGCTCGGAGCAGTATTGATGCAGGAGGGCAGGGTGATTGCATATGCGTCTTGTCAGTTGAAGGTTCATGAGAAGAATTGCCTTGTCCATGACTTATAGTTGGCAGCCATTGTTCACGCGCTGAAGATTTGGAGGCACTATCTTTTATGGCGTGTCGTGTGAGGTTTTCACGGATCATCGCAACCTTCAGTATCTGTTCAAGCAGAAGGATCTCAATTTGAGACAGAGGAGATGGTTGGAGCTATTGAAAGTATATGATATCACCATATTGTGTCACCCGAAAAAGGCCAATGTGGTGGCCGATGCATTAAGTAGGAAGGCAGTGAGTATGGGCAGCCTTGCGTTCACTCTAGTCGGTGAGAGGCCGCTAGCTTCAGATATTCAGACTCTGGCCAATCAGTTTGTGAGGTTGGATATTTCAGAGCCCAGCCGTATTCTAGCTTGTATAGTCGCTCGATCTTCCTTGTTTGAGCGTATCAGAGATCGGCAGTATGAAGACCCTCACTTGATGTTCCTTAGGGACACAGTTCGGCACAGTAGTGCCAAGCAGGTCACAGTTGGAGATGACAACGTTTTGAGGATGCAGGGTCATATGTGTGTGCCTAATGTTGATGGACTTCATGAGTTGATCCTTGAGGAGGCTCACAGTTCTCGGTATTCTATTCACTCGGGCGCTCCAAGATGTACCAGGACCTGCGGCAGCATTATTGGTGGAGGAGAATAAATAAGGATATAGTTGCTTACGTGGCTCGGTGCTTGAATTTTTAGCAGGTGAAATATGAGCATCAGAGACCTGGTGGTTTGCTTCAGCATATGGAGATTCTTGAGTGGAAGTGGGAGCGTATCACTATGGACTTTGTTGTTGGACTCCCACGGACTCAGAGTAAGTTTGACTCCGTATGGGTTATTGTGGATAGGATGACTAAGTCAGCGCACTTCATTCCTGTGGTAGTTACCTATTCCTCGGAACGGTTTGCAGAGATTTATATTCGGGAGATCGCCCGTCTTCACGGTGTGCCCGTGTCTATCATTTCTGATCGAGGTACGCAGTTTACCTCGCACTTTTAGAGGGCAGTACAACGTGAGTTGGGTATGCGGGTTGAGTTGAGCACATCATTCCATCCTTAAACGGACGGGCAGTCCGAGCGTACTATTCAGATCTTGGAGGATATGCTCCGTGCTTGTGTCATAGACTTCGGAGGATCGTGGGATCAGTTCTTGCCCCTTGCAGAGTTCGCCTACAATAACAGCTACCAGTCGAGCATTTAGATGGCTCCCTATGAGGCATTATATGGCAGACGGTGTAGGTTGCCAGTTGGGTGGTTTGAGCCGGGGGAGGCTTGGTTGTTGGGTACATATTTAGTACAGGAGGCCTTGGACAAGGTCAAGATTATACAGGATCGACTTCGTACCGCTTAGTCCAGGCAAAAGAGTTATGCCGACCGTAGAGTTCGTGACGTGGTATTCATGGTCGGGGAGAGAGTATTGCTTCGGGTATCGCTCATGAAGGGTGTCATGAGGTTTGGGAAGAAGGGAAAGTTGAGCCCTAGGTATATCGGGCCATTTGAGATTCTCGAGAGAGTGGGGGAGATGGCTTATAGACTTGCGTTGCCTCTAGGATTATCATCAGTTCATCCGGTATTTCATGTGTTCATGCTCCGGAAGTATCATAGCGACCCGTCCCACGTATTAGATTTCAGCTCTGTCCAGTTGGACCAGGATTTGACTTATGAGGAGGAGCCGGTGGCTATTCTATACCGGCAGGTTCGACAGCTGAGGTAGAGTTATCCTTCAATTCGAGTGTTGTGGAGAGGTCAGCCTGTTGAGGCAGCTACTTGGGAGTCCGAGCCGGACATGCGGAGTAGATATCCCCACTTGTTCACCAGTTCATGTACTTTTCTATGTTCGTTCGAGGACGAACATTTGTTTTAGAGGTGGAGATTGTGATGACCCAAGGGGTCATCTTGTGTTTTAGGACTTTATTCCACGCTCGTTAGCCTTAAAAATCTTATATTTATCCTCCTTGATTTGCGTGCGTAGTCTGGGCATAATTTCGGAAAGCCTTTGTGTGGAAAATAGGAGAAATAATAATTTTTGGAATTTAAAAGTGATTTTTAGTTGACTTTGGTCAATATTTTGTGTAAACGGACCCGGATCCGTGTTTCGACGGTCCCGGTGGGTCTGTAATAAAATATGGGATCTGGGCGTATGCCCGGAATCGAATTCCGAGATCCATAGCCCGAAAAATGAATTTTTGACTAAAATTGAATTTCAGAAAAATCTATGGTTTCAAAGTATGTGCTTAATGCTTGATTTTTGATGGTATCGGGCCCGTATTTTGGTTTCGGAGCCCGGTACAGGTCTCTTATAATATCTAAACCTTGTGTGTGAAATTTGGTGAGAAACGGAATTTATTTGACATGATTCGGACCTTCGGTTGAGGAAATAGGAAAGTTAAAGTGTTCTTGAGAATTTTATGTGTTTTGGTGCTAAATTAGTAGTTCGAGGGGTTATTTTGGCGATTTGATCGCACGAGTAAGTCCGTATGATATTTTTAGACTTGTGTGCATTTTTGGTTTAGAGCCCCGAGGGCTCGGGTGCCATTCGGGCGATGCGCGAGTTGAGTTAAAACTCAACCAAGGCTGCTGGTGCACCAGATCTGGTGTGCCCGCACCTGCGAGTCTTTGGTCACAGGTGCGAGCGACAGCCCGCAAGTACGACCCATGCCTGGATTTAATTCTCCGCAGATGCAGACTCCTTCTCGCAGGAGCAGGACCGCAGAAGCGGAATCCCGTTCGCAGGTGCGGCCCAAGTGGCCCAGTTCCTTTCCGCAGAAGCGGACGCCCTATCCGCACGTGCGGATGCGCAGATGCGACCCAAGCACCGCAGGTGCGAAGGTCGGACAATGAGTTCATTTAATTCGAACTCTAGCCCTTTTCTTCTTATTTTCAAAAGGATAGGCGACCTAGGGCGATTTCTCTAAGGCATTTTCTTCCCTAAATTGTAGGTAAGTGTTCCTTAACTTGTTTCCTTCAATCTTTTACTTCTTTTAACAAGAATTCAACCTAAAATCTAGGAATTTTATAGTAGAAATTGGGGGTTTGGGTAGAATTAGGGATTTTTAAAAAATGAGAAATTTGACCTCAATTTGGGGTCAGATTTCGAAACTAATTACATATTCGGGCTCGGGGGTGAATGGGTAAATGGATTTTAGTCCGAACTTCGAGTTTTGACCAAGCGGGCCCGGGGTCGGTTTTTGACTTTTTGGGAAAATTCGGGAAATCTATAATTTATTCATTTAAGTTAATTCCTTTAGCAATAATTGATGGTATTAAGCTAATTGTGACTAGATACGAGTGGGTTGGAGTTGAATTCTAGAGGAAAAGCGATGCTTGAGCAGTGAGTGGCCTGCGAATCGAGGTAAGTGTCGCGTCTAACTTTGGCTTGAGGGAATAGGTATTATGTGTTTACTTGCTACGTGTTTGGTTGTTAAATACGATATATAGGTGAGGTGACGAGCATCTATGCATTGTTGTCGAGTCATAGCATGCAAGTGAAATTCTATTCTTGTCTATTTTGTAGCCTTAAATTCTACTATTCATGCTTAGCGAGTTATCTAAAATGTTGGGTGACTTATATCTGATTTCACTGAGATTTGGTAACTTTCGAATATTGATTCAAGGTTTAGGTTTATATTGCGATATTAATAATGGATAAAACACTGGTTTCTTTGTGATGCACCTATCTATCCGTTGTTATTGATTCTGTGATTTGTGAGAAAGAGTGTAAAGCATGAAGGGTGATGTCGTGCATGCATTATTTATATTTGCGAGGAAGAGTGTAAAGTACGAAGGGTGATGCCGTGCCATGATATGTATGTGTTAATGCATGAAGGGTGATGCCGTGCCATAATTTATGAGTGATAAAGCACGAAGGGTGATGCCGTGTATATTATGAGAGGTTTAATGCACGAAGGGTGATGCCGTGTCGTTCTATTTATTTATTTATTTTGTGAGGTTGAGAGTAAAAGCACGAAGGGTGATACCGTGCAGTTTTTCTTGCTGTTTTAATTGCTTAATTTGTTTACGGATTACTGTTTAATTCTGTCTTTTCGTTATTCTCACTCCTTATATTGAAATTCCCCACTGTATGTCCCCTTCCCATTATTTTCTGCTTTATTTCTTTGTTTACTATTGTTGCCATTAGCATGATTACACTGTTCAGGTTATATGTGGGTGTCTTGTCTTATCCTCGTCACTACTTCGCCGAGGTTAGGCTCGACACTTACCAGTACATGGGGTCGGTTGTACTGATACTGCACTCTGCATTTTCTGTGCAGATCCAGGTATCGGTCCGAGCTGATTCTGAGTTCGTAGCTGATTTCTACGCAGGAGACCCGAGGTAGATTTGCAGACGTCCGCAGATTCCTGGAGTCCCCTCCTATATATTCATTTACTATTTTATTTAGTTCACAAACCATTGTACCTCTTTTTTTCAGCCAAATACTTGTAGTTAATCATAGTAGTCGGTGAGTTGTGACTCCAGATCATGGATATTTAGACATATCAGCATTATTTGCGCAGTATCATTATACAAACTTCGTTTCTTATCTTGGTATCATGTGTTAAATGGTAGTGGATCTCCGTATAGTTTTAAATGTTTTATTTTGTAAATCTCTAATGTTGGCTTGCCTAGCAAGTGCAGCGTTAGGCGCCATCACGGTCCCGACGTTGGGAATTCAGGTCGTGACATATGGCTTGATCTAATATTTAAAAATAATGCAAGATATACGAACGTTTTTCTGCTCCTCCAGGTACATATTGTTTACCCTTAAAATCGGATAACAATTACATTTATAAGTGATTTTAAGGATACGTGATTTCACCTGGGCTAATTGAGAAATATGAGAATTAATGTAAAAATTGACTATAAAATAAAGCAAACCGATATGAAGTACAGTTTGGTTCTCAAGATGGATCACCCTTGAACCAAATAAATGTCTAGTCGAAAAGAATAAACTGAACAGTAGAATAGGAGAACTTAAGAGAGAAAATGCATTATATTGCTTTGTTATGCGTGAATGTGATCCTTACAAATGATTAGAATCCCCCTTTATATAGTAGGAAAATTCTAGTTATGGTATAATTCTAAATATAGGAGGAAATCTCATGATTGGCTAAATAGCCGTTCTTGATTTGATTCGTGCCGAGATTTCCTCCACGATCCTTGCCCGGTCACGGATATCTCGTCTTTCCGTTAGTAGGCTTTCTCTGGTCTCGCTCGATGTCTATTCCGTCTCGATCCTGGCTGGTCTCGATCTCAATTGGTCCTTCGAATCCCGAGCTTGGTACCACATCTTCATGTCTCGGTATGATATAACACGGGATTGAATCTCAGTCTGCCATCTTAGCCTCGATTAACCATACAAAATTGGGTGAGCCCGGTTTTTACCGTATACAGATAGTCCTCTTGTTTCTCAGAAATAAGATGATGAGAAACGACATGAATTCTCGAACTTCGTCTTTTCGACTGATGACGTCACCGACCAACTCGATCATGACGTAAGCAGCGTGACGTAAGCAGCAAAGGTGATCGAAATGTCCCGTCGATACAGTTCCCCAGGCATTTAATGTGCGTCAGTCGATGGTTGGCCACTTCCAGTTTCTGAACTATTGCCGTGAAACCAATAAATAGATCCCTTCTTCATTCTTTCAAACTTTACTTTCAATCTCTTTCACTCTAATCTTCAAAGTTCTTTGTATTCTTCAAGCTTCCTATCTTCAGGTCTTTGAGTTCCATTGTTTGCCACTTCTAAAACACCAAATATTACAAACTTTACTTTCAATCCCTTTATGAACGCAAAGGCCAATCTCCCAGCCTCAGCTCCTTCATCGCGAACTTGAGTTTCCCATCCCGAACCGAAGAGCAATCTCCCCCAGCTCCAAATAATACTCTGCGATTGCAAGACCTGATCTGTGATCGCGAAGCACACCAGAGCATATGAGCTACCGGGGACCCTGTCCAATAATACCAACAAGTCCATAAATACTATTCGGACCTAACCAAATCCTCAAAATGCATACGAGATTATCACATCTATGAATCAAAGATCAAACAACAAGTTGAACTTTTCTTAAGTTCATGAACTTCTAAACGTCCAACCAAGCATCTGATTCATGTCTAAACACTTCAGATCATAAGCAAACTTTTTGCACAAGTTCCGTTCAACAAAACTAATCTATTCCGAGTTTCAGAACAACAATCAGATTTCGATATCATCAAAGTCAACTATCGATTAAACTTAAGAACTCTCCAATTTTTCAAATTGTCTACTTTCAGCAAATAGGCTCAAAATTCTATAGGAACATCCAAAACTGAATCCGAACATAAGTATAAGTCCAAAATCACCTACCAATCTATTGGAACCATCAAATCACTAATATGAGGTCATTTACATAAAAGTCAAACTTTGGTCAACTATTCCAACTTAAGGCTTCCAAAAATAAAACTAAGTATTCCAAATCATTCCCGAACCCTATGAAAATTAAATCATCCATCCCCGCAAGTTATAAAATATCAAAAACACATACGAGGAGCATCAAATAGGGGAACATGGTTCAAATACTCAAAACGATCGTTCGGGTCGCTACATTCTCTACCTCTTATCCAAATGTTCGTCCTCGAACAAGTTTAGAAATGTACCTGAACTGCAAAAAAGATACGGATATCTGCTTTACATATCTGACTCGGTCTCCCAAATAGCCTCATCACTCAGTTGGCCTCTCCAAAGCACCTTCACCGATGCGATCTCCTTAGACCTGAGCTTCGAACCTGCCTATCCAAAATGGCCACCGGCTTTTCTTCATAAGTCAGGTTCTCATCTAGTTGCACTGTGTTGAAGTCAAAAATATACGGCTTATCTCCATGATACTTCTGGAGCATAGAAACATGAAGTACGAGATGAACTCTCGAAAGCCTAGGAGGCAAAGCAAGTTTATAAGCAATCTCGCCAACTCTCTCTAACACCTCAAATGGACGAATAAACATCATACTCAACTTGCCTTTATTTCCAAATCTCATCACGCCCTTCATATGCAAAATTCTAAGAAGAACCTTCTCACCTTCCATAAATGCCACATCGCGAACCTTCTTTTCTGCATAACTCTTATGCCTTGACTGAGATGTGCGAAGCCTCTCCGGAATTAACTTCACCTTCTCCAAAGCATCAGGATCAAGTCTATGCCCAACAATCTAGGCTCACCAGGCTCAAACCAACCAATCGAAGAGCGATATCTCCTGCCATATAAGGCCTCATACAGAGCCATTTGAATACTGGACTGGTAGTTGTTGTTTTAAGCAAACTCCGTCAATGGTAGGAACTAATCCTAATGTCCTCCAAAATCATTAATGCATGCTCTGCAAAAATGGGTAAGAAATAATTATGCACATTGTTGTCAATAGAACAGTATTGGAGTAACTTAAATATGAATATTTCGTTCCTATGCTAATTGTTTACTAATTTCCATTGGTTGTCTGTCCTGCGTAATATTAGCCCCACAATGAAAAATAACATCATTAATTGGAAAGATATGTTATGTTTTGTTATCTGGAACCTCTGGATTAATAGGAAAAAGAACAATGAAAACAATAAAGATGTTGTCCTCTCTCTTTCAAAGGTCATTCATGATGCGACGGAATATAAGACCCTCACTAATAGAGAAAGTAACATAAATAAGATCATTCCTATCTCTATAAAGAGGAACAAGCCTTCCTAAAGCTGGTACAAACTCAATATTTATGGTGCTTATAAACAAAACCAATATAGTAAAATGGGAGGAGTTATTAGAAACAACAACATAATGTGATCGGGTAGCAGGCTTTCAACTTTGTGCTTGTGCCAATAGCTTGCTGCATGCAGAGCTTCTTGCTCTCGAGCAAGGACTTGAACTTGCACTCCAATTGAATCTTCAACAGTTACAAGTGGAGGTTGACTCAACGGAGGTCATCGGGGTTTTGAATGATGGATATCCTACTTATGACTATATTATTTGTTTACCCTAAAATTCGAGTAACAATTAAACTTGTATTGTGGTTTTAAGGATACGTGATCTAATTCAATACCAATTGATAAACAATAAATTAAATGAATAAATTAAACAATAAAGTAAATCAAACTGGTGTATCAGCAGTGCGTTCGACCTCGATTCGAGATGGTCTCGAGGTTCGATAATAAGAACAATGAAAAACAATAGTGAATAATAATGAACAGTAAGAGAAAATAGAGCAGCGTATGTATTTCTTATTAGTAAATGTGATGATGTTACAAATGAATGGGGTCCCTCTTTATATAGTAGAGGAATCCTAAATAAGGTACAACTCTAATAACGGAAATAAATCCCATGATTGGTGTCAATAACCGCTTGATTCGATCTGTTCCAGGATTTTCGCCGAGATCTTCGGTTGGTTGCTAATATATCGCCATTCCGTTATTATACCTCACTCGACGTCGGTCATGCTTGGTCTCGATCTTCACCGAGCGCTTCGATCTTCAGGCTCCATACTCTGCCATCGAGTTCTAGCCAGGTCCATTATGAGCTTACTATCGAAGCAGCTCCTCGAGCATACGAAATCGGACATGCCCGATTTTGACCGTATAGAGATAGTCCCCGCATTTCTCGGAGTGAAATGATAAGAAACGGTTTGAGCCTCGATTTTTCAAAATCTCGATCATGACGTCGTCCTCATGACATAAGCGACGAATGTGACCGAAACGTCCTATCGGTCCAGTTCCCCAAAATCATTAATGCCTGTCAGTCGGTGGTCGGCCATTAGCGCCACCGAACCGTCGCCGCGAGCCTATAAATACCATCTCCTTCTTTGAATCAAACTTTACTTTTGCTTTGATTAAGTCTCTAAGTCTTCTAACCCGTTTCATCTCCTTTTTACCGTCGCCTGTTAAGTCATCGTTGTATCATTGGAACCACCAACTTTCTACCTTCCTTCGCCCTTATTTACTTACACCAATGGCTAAAACCTCGAAGACCGTATCGCAAAAGGAAAAGGCTTCCTCCTCTTCTTCCCGGCTGGCCGACGATAAATCATTGGCATAATCGGCTCCCCATGAGTACGTTCCCGGCCCGTGTACTCTAAAATCCGACTTCAAGGTTGAAAACCTCTCATCGGTACCGGGCCAATGCGGGCATTTGTCGATGTACATGTGCTCGATAATGGAGAGCCACCTCAAGACCATGAGGAGGGACTGCAACTGGGTCCCGAGGTCGTGGTGCAAATCCCCGAGGAGAGCATCACTACATATGTGGAGGGGTTCCTAAGTGTTTACACTTACCCCTTCACATTGGGTCCCCCCGACCCGGTGATCCTCGATTTATGCAAAAGATATTAGGTCACCCTCGGACAAATCCACCCCTCTATATGGCGCATATTAATCATGCTGCACTTCTTCTCCAGCAAGGCCGAGGGGCTGGGATTTACTTTAAATCACCTCAGGCGGTTGTACCGGCCTCAAATCTATCGAGGATTGATCATGCTTCAATGCCGGGCAACGAAGGCCTTGTTCTCGAGCATTGACGAGGATAAGGATCGAGGTTGGATGAGCCAATTTATATGGGTGAGGACCCGTGACTTAATACTGGAGGAGAAATGTCGTTCCCTGAGGAGTGGAACCCCAATCGTAAGTAACATATCAAACATTATTCTTAGTATCTGATTCGGCTCCGTCTAACATTTTCATTTATTTTGCAGTTGTTCCTTGGATGCCCCAAGCGGTCCTCGATCTCGAATACTGGGTTCGAAAGTTAGCCTTGACTTTCTCCCACGCCAAACGTGCATGGCGTGACTTGGCAAGGGGCCGATGGGAAGCCAAGAACCATGGTAAGGATCCCTTTTCTCGTGTTCAAAAACACCTTTTGTACTTCATTCATCACTAACTTTCCTTTATGCAGGCCTGACCAAGGATTCCATTCTGAGGCCCTCGACTGGCGAGGAAGAAACCAAGTCCCCGGCTCCGAAGCCGGGGAAAGACCAAAAGAGGAAAAGTGCCTTGCAGTCCTAGGACCCTAAGCCCAAACCTCGAAGGGTGAGGAGGAAAACAATCGCTCTCACGATGGACTCGGTCCAAAAACTGAGAGATGAAGAAGAGGAAGATGCCTCGGCGCTGACGGTCCAACTTAGGAAAGTCGTCGAAGTCACCAGACCTTTCGAGCCGATGGCGGCTGCTGCAACTAAGCCTCATGTCGAGGAAGCTTCAAAGAAGAATTTGGGTATGGATCCCGAATCTCCAGAGGTCGAGATCATTTCTCGACCAACTGTAACTACACCGGACGGGGCCGGTTCTGAGACACAGAAGATCGATCAGAGCACCCCGAGTGACTTGCTCGGGGTCGTGACAGCAGGTCAATTGCCTTCACTCCCGGCTTTTTCTAAGGAGGCACTAAGGGAGGCTAGGGAGTTGAAGACTCCCGATATTGGCGGAGGCTCCAGTGTAGGTGATCCCTTTCAGGATTGCTTTACTGGGGTCGACAATTTCTCCGACATCAGTGATGCTTCAATTCTTTTGGAGGAGGCCCAACATCTCCTTTCTTGGGTAAGTATCAGTTACTGTTGGTCACTTTTCCTCACTCTCTTTTCTACAAATCTAACTAGTATTTTCTTTCTTGTATAGGCCTCCGCTAAGTTTCGAGTTGACCTTAGCTAGTGTGAGATCAAACTCCAGAAGGTCTCGGAGGAGAGGAACGCACTGAAGCTACTTTGTGGCTAAAAGGACGAAGCTATAAAGGACCTTCAAGCTGATCTGGCCAAGGCTCGTGAGGAGGAGGCCGAACTAAACAAGCAGGTAACCATCCTTTTGATAATGCATGGACTCAACCCGACTGTGGAGGCTAATACTTCACTATCTCAGCTGCAGCAGAAAGTAAAAAGGATTGAGCTGCTCCGGGGAGAGGTCGATCAGGTCAAGGCCGATTGTGATTGGTGGAAAGAGAGTATGGACCGCCTGACTGCAGAAAAAGAGGCTACCTCAGCCAAATTGTCATCAGCCGAGGCCCAACTCCGAGGCACAAAGAGAAAAGCTCAGCCCGAGCCAAGAGGATCGAGGAACTTGAAGCCGGGCTTGCTGAGGCCAAGGCAGAGATCGAGAAGACCAAGGTCATAGCGGACAAGTTCATTGCCAGGTACCGGGCCGATGCTGAGGCTGCTCAAACACAGCTAAAGGAGGCTTCCGATCAGGAGCAATGGAACAATGACCTGGAAAAGAGTCAATCCCGGAGGGAAACCCTAGAGGAAATCCATGCTCGAGGTTTTGACCTTTCCGAGGAGATAGCTCGGGCCAAGGTGCTCGAAGCCGAAGCCAGACAGCTTGCCTCCTCCGATGACGAAGATGATGATGAAGAAGGCAGTCGAGACAGATCCGATATGGGGCCTGAAGAAGAAGTTGCTCCCGGAGAAGCTGCTCAAGAAGAAGTTGTTCCCGAAGAAGCTGCTCCCGAAGGAGAGGTCGGCCCCGACCGTAGTTAGGACTTAGCTTCTTTTTTTCTTTTCTTTTTGTAAGACCTTGATCGGTCTCTTGTACATACCTTTCAATATATAAAAGGAAACATCTTTTTGAATGCCTTCATAGTTTTATGTTCAAATATGTTTTATGCCTTTGCCTTGTGAAAATTTTTGTTGTTGTAACTTCACTAATCGAATGAGCATTAGCTCGAACTCAGAGTAAAACAAACCCTTAGGGTTTCTACAGTAACATACCCCTTAAGGTTTTATGATGAATCCTCGAGCTATATTCAAGTTGACTTTATTCGAGCTCGGAATAGTGGTACCCTTAGGTCTGAATTGAGTAAGAACAAGGTCTCGAACTCTAAATGTATTGGCCCTTAGGCTCTTTAGATTGGTCCAATATGGCCTCTAAAAGATGGCTATTATTTCCCCTTTTCGGCTTAAAAGAATTAGTAAAACTTTCTTTGTGCCTTAGCATTTATTTTTTACCCATTGGGTTTTTCGAGGGTCCGATGTCGATTGAAACCCTTTTGCTTTTTGTGCCTTTGCACGTTTGTGTTAAGATAGTTTGATACCTCTTAAGGTTTTTCGAAGGCTGATATTATCGAAGCCTCTTTTGATTATTTGCCGAGGGTAGCCTTTTTTAACAGGTTTTTCAAAGAATTTGAAGGCCCATTGTTATTGTGGAATTCAGACGTCTCTGAGCCGCGTTATATTGGCTGTAGCCTTTAATTTGGCCGTAGCCTTCGGGTATGCCTCTTGGGCTTATTTCCCGATAACACTTCGAACTTGTTCGAAGTGTTAGTCTTCGAGAATGGTGGCCTTGGCCTATATATCAAGGGGTGCCTCTTTGAGGTCTTGTGACTTTGAGTTTAGATAACTCGAATATGCCTATCATCGATGGCAATCCCTGAGTATTTGAGGTATATCCGTACTTGGCTCTTGATCCATTTCTCACAAAATTATAAGTATGAGATTTGCATAGTAGAGAATTTGCTTCGAGACACGAGATGTTTGATAAAGAAAGAATGCTTCTTTGAATGATTTATACATGCGTACATGTTTTTCCATCAGGACTCGACTAATCTAAATGGACACGGTTCATTCGACTGTTTGGCCCATTACAAAGTTTTCCCTATCGAGACCCTTTGACAAGAGGTACTTTTTTCGATATAAAACATCCGAGGGTGATGCCCCCCCCAGTATTCGAGGTTGATTGCAAAGAAGCCTTGGATACTGTTGAATTGTCCTCAGGTAGCACATAATTGTTGCCTCGTTAAAAATCTTGCCGGAAAAATCCATCTGGGATAAAAATTGATCTAAGAAAAAAAGAGTGCAATGCGTACTTTAAAACCTGAGGTCTCGATATCTTCGGTTGAACTCCTGCAATAAGTTAGCTTAGAGTCGAATATATATACAAATGAACGAAAGGAGAAATTCATACCTTAACAATAATATCATTTGAGAAGTGATATGTTCTAGTTGTTTGGCAGTGGTTTGCCGTCCATCGTCCCGAATTTATAAGACCTTTTTCCGACTATATCGAGGACTTGGTAGGGTCCTTCCCAATTCGGGCCGAGCTTCCCTTCATTAGGATCTCGAGTGTTGATGGTGACTTTCCTTAGGACTAAGTCCCCGACTCTCAAGTGGCGAAGGTTAATCCTTCTATTGTAGTACCTTTCGATTCGTTGCTTTTGTACAGCCATTCGAACGAGTGCAGCTTCTCATTTTTCATCTAACAATTCGAGGCTAGTATTCATAGCCTCGTGGTTTGATTCCTCTGTTGCATGTCAAAACCTGGTGCTGGGTTCTCCAAATTCGATTGGAATCAAGGCCTTGGAGCCATATACTAAGGAAAACGGAGTCGCTCATGTGCTGGACTTCGATGTTGTTCGATATGCCCAAAGAAATTCGGGCAGAATTTCTCTCTATTTCCCTTTAGTTTCGTTCAACCTTTTCTTCAGGTTTTGGATGATAGTCTTGTTCATCGATTCGGCCTGTCCGTTCCTACTAGGGTGATACGGTGTTGACAATACCCTATTTATTTTATGATCTTCGAAGAATTTCGTTACTTTGCTGCTGATAAATTGTTTACCGTTATCGCATACTATTTCTGCAGATATCCCAAATCGACATGCAATGTGATCCAGATGAAATCTATAACTTCTCTCTCTGATTATTTCGAAAGCCTGTGCTTCAACCCATTTAGAGAAATAGTCAGTCGTAAACAAAATGAACTTAGCTTTACCTGGGGCCGATGACAGCGGGCCAACGATGTCCATCCCTCATTACATGAATGGCCAAGGGGATAGGACCGAGTGAAGTTGTTCTCCGAGCTGGTGGATCATTGGTGCAAACCTTTGACACTTATCGCATTTTCGAACGAACTCCTTAGAGTCTTTTTCCATGTTATCCAGTAGTATCCTACTCTAATGACTTTTCGAATTAGTGATTCGGTACCGGAATAGTTCCCATAAGTGCCTTCATAGACCTCTCATAGCACATAATCGGTGTCTCCTAGTCCCAAACACATTGCTAATAGTCCATCAAATGTCCTTCTGTATAATATTCCGTCTTCGTCTAATGTGAAACGAGCAGCTTTAGTTCGTAGGGCCCTGATTCTTTAGGGTCCAATGGGAGCTTTCCATTCTTCAAGTACTCGATATATTTATTCCTCCAGTCCCAGGTTAAGTTTGTAGAATTTATTTCGGCATGACCTTCCTCGATCACAGATCTCAAGAGTTGAACGACATTCCCCGAGCTGATCTCATCTTCCTCGACTGACGACCCTAAATTTGCAAGTGCATCGGTCTCACTGTTTTGTTCCTGAGGCATATGTTGTAGAGTCCATTCCTTGAAACGGTGTAAGGTTACCTGCAATTTGTCCAAATACCTTTGCATTCTATCCTCTCGGACTTCGAAGGTTTTGTTTACCTAGTTCACCACCAGTAAAGAGTCGCACTTAGCTTCAATGACTTCTGCTCCTAAGATTTTAGCTAGCTCGAGACCTGCAACCATGGCCTCATACTCGGCCACGTTGTTAGTCAATTTAGAAGTATTGATGGATTGTCTAATAATGCTACTTGTAGGCGGCTACAAAATTATACCTAGCCCGGACCCCTTCACATTCGAAGCACCGTCTGTGAAAAGGGTCCAAACCCCCGATGATGTAGCTGATTTCATTAAGAGTTCCTTCTCAACTTCAGGTACGAGGGTTGGCGTGAAATTGACCACGAAGTCCGCTAAAATTTGAGACTTGATGGCCGTTCGGGGTTGATATTCGATATCGTACCCGCTGAGTTCGACGGCCCATTTAGCCAATCGGCCCGATAGTTCGGGCTTGTGCAAAACATTATGGAGTGGGTAAGTGGTTAATACACATATGGGGTGACATTGAAAATATGGCTTTAACTTTCTAGAGGCGCTTATCAGTGCAAGTGCCAATTTCTCTAAGTGTAGATACCTAGTTTCTGCTTCTCCTAAGGTTCGACTTACATAATAAACAAAAAACTGCATACCTTGCTCTTCCCGAACTAGGACACCACTTACCGCGATCTCGGATACTGACAAGTACAAGTAAAGTTTCTCATTTGTCTTCGGAGTGTGAAGTAGTGGTGGGCTCGATAGGTATCGCTTCAATTCTTCCAATGCTTGTTGACACTACGGAGTCCAGGAGAAATCGTTCTTCTTTTTGATTAGAGAGAAAAACCTGTGGCTTCGATCCGATGACCTCGAGATCAATCGACCCAAGGCAACTATCCGTCCAGTCAGCCTTTGTACGGCTTTTACACTATCTACGACGGTGATGTCTTCGATGGCCTTGATTTTATCGGGGTTGATTTCGATCTCCCTATTTGATACCATGAAGCCAAGGAATTTTTTCGAACCGACCCTGAAAGCATATTTCTCGGGGTTGAGCTTCATGTTATATTTCCTTAAGATCTCGAACGTTTCCTGCAAATGAGCCAAATGGCCCTCTGCGTGCAGGGACTTAACTAGCATGTCATCAATATAAAATTCCATTGACTTACCTATTTATTCTTCGAATATTTTATTTACTAGGCGTTGGTAAGTAGCTCCTGTATTTTTTAGCCCGAAGAGCATTACATTATAACAATATGTTCCATACTTGGTGATAAAAGAAGTCTTTTCTTGGTCTTCCGGGTCCATTTGGATTTGATTGTACCCGGAATAGGCATCGAGAAAAGTAAGGATCTTGTGGCCGGCCATGGCATCGATCATGCGATCGATGTTAGGCAGTGGAAAAGAATCTTTCGGACATGCTTTGTTTAAGTCCTTATAGTCTACACACATTCTAAGTTTGTTCCCCTTTTTAGGGACTACAACTACGTTAGCTAACAATTCGGGGTATTTCACCTCCCGAATGGACCCTATTTTGAGAAGTTTAGTTACCTCGTCCTTTATGAAGGTGTGCTTTCCCTCGGACTGGGGTCTTCTCTTTTGCTTCCCCGGTCTGAACTTAGGGTCCAGGCTCAGTCGATGCGTTGTTATCTCCGGTGGGATCCCTATCATGTCTAAATGGGACCATGCAAAACAGTCTATATTATCAATAAGAAATTGAATAAGCTTTTTCCTGAATTCGGGGGTTAACCCCGTTCCCAGGTATACCTTTTGCTCGGGCAGGTACTCAATCATTATAACCTGTTCCAGCTCCTCGGCCGTTGATTTGGTGGCATCCAAATCTTCGGGAACAACAAAGGTCCGAGGGTTTAGAAAATCCTCCTCTTCTTCTTCATCTACTACCTGTTTCTCTGATTCGGTCGAGGCTGGGGGCGATGATTGCTAGTTGGCTGCCTGTTTACTTTTGGTGCTTGATCTTTCTGAGGTCGATAGTGTCGAGATCGGTGTTACTTCATCGACTGCAAACATTTCCTTTGCAGCATGTTGTTCCCCGTATAACATTTTTACACCATCCGTCGTCGGGAACTTCATCATTTGGTGGAGGGTCGACGGTATTGCCCTCATGTTGTGGATCTAAGGCCTTCTGAGCAGTGCATTATATCTCATGTCGCCTTCGATTACATGGAACTTAGTATCTTGGATGGTTCCAACCACGTTCACCGGTAGGATAATCTCCCCCTTAGTCGTTTCACTGGCCATATTAAAGTCGTTTAGGACTCGAGATGTAGGTATAATTTGGTCCTGCAGGCCGAGCTGCTCCACGACCCTGGATCTGATGATGTCAAACAAAACATGTAGCTCATCTTTCTTGATAAGAGGAATGTTCTTCTCTAGGAAGATGATTGTAAATTATGTCCAAGTGAGAGGTTGTGATCCCACTAGCCTGCCCTGATCATAAGTCTGCCACAATCTCTTATAAGTTGTTTCCCTCGTTTAGAAGATAGTAAAGTCAATTGCATTGGACTCAACTAGTCCTAAATTATGCAAAATCTCATGGCATCTGGCTAAGAAGTCTTGAGTATTAGTTGTTGAATCATCATCAAAATAGGGACGGGATAACTTCTGTAACCTGTCCATCATCTTTTGTTCCTCCACAGTCATAGGAATTATAAGCACTGTTTGGGCCGCAACAACAGGCTGTTAGGCAATAACAGGTTGCGGTACCCCACTAGGCTGGACTCTTGGCGTCTGAAATATAGGAGCGTGCTACTACTCTGGAGTGTGAGTAGCTGGGATCTGAGCTCTCCCTCCAGCCTGAGAAGTTGTTGGATCCCTAATAAATACTCTTGCCCGAGTCATGATCTCAAAGAACCGCACAATGCAAATCAAAGCATCCTAAAGTACAAGGGTGCTAATAAAACCTCAGGAACTTGTTCTGGACCCGACTAGACAAGCTAAAAGTATTTTGCTTAAAATTTGAATATCTCATCAAATTAATATTGAGATTAACTAAGTTAATTTGTTATCATCAAAATTAATAGTTGAAACATTACGACAACATTGGCTCCCTCACAAAAAGCTAAAGGAAATATCCACAAGAAATAAGTAAAGAAGAAGATAATCTTGGTCGTTGTTCATGGGAATGAGACCGAACGAGCACTAACATTGGTCCTTTATTCTTTCTGGTTGTGGTGCATGGCACGATTTACGATTTAATCTGGTCATGTTACAGTGCCTTTGCATTGTAGAACTGACATTTGACTTTTCCAAAAATTATATGGTCAAATGATTTCTGCAATTATGGAAATGCCGGAAGCAGAATCCAGACGGCCCACGCATCTCTATACATTTTTCCTGTTTGATTCGTATCCACTTGAGAGTTTTCTGAATTCTAAAAGGTTTTGGTAGCAGAATTTAAAATCAACAAATGTAAAATTTTACTTATTTCTCGATGGCAAAATATCATTGTACTCAGAGTTTTTGTTAAGAGAATTAAACTTGAACCTAACTCAATTATAATGTTAGTTTAGATGATTGTCCAAAATCATATAATTAAGTACATAATAATCTATTTTCTTAAATATTCTCAATTAATGTGGAACACTAACACTATCGCACTCTCAAGTCTGAACGTCGATCTCATTAACCAATGTGACTTAACACTTCTTTGTATCCGACGCACGGCTAACAAGTTGGAATTTGCAGCTCCTCCATGCCGATGAATAATTGAGTGGCAACCTATCTTCTTTGGCACTTTGCAGCTTTCTTTGTTTCACCTCAATCTTATCCAGCCACTAACCTTTTTTTTTCTTTTTCTTTTCTTTTTTGTCCATTTCCAATTCATACAATTTGGTCGTATTGGCTAAAGTTGAAGTTTGAGTTTTTCAATTATTCGAGAATAAGCATAGTAATAAATAAGTAACTATTGGTACGAAGGGTATATGATGCATTTTCAAAAGTTTGCACCACATATCCAAATATAACTTTTTCAAATTCAATGCTTTCGACGCTAAAACCAAACATGCACAACAAAATTTAAGAAACTAAACTCAAAAATTAATTCTTTCGAAATGGAATCGAACTGGCCTATAAATATTTGAGCTGAATATTTCAACTGTGTGTTCCTAAAAAGAGATCTGAAAGTGAATTCGTTTAATAAAAGATATAATCAGAGGCCCGCAGTTTATTTGTCTAAACTTAAAACAAAAATCACGTACTCTTTCTACTTTATTTGTCACACTTTTCTTTTTAATTTGTTCAAAAAAGAATAATATATTTTTCTTTCTAGAAAATGTTTAGTTTTAGCATCTTATGAGTTTTACTTTTGACGACGTGACTTATTGAGACCTTCACTATCATCTATCTATATTATTATAAAAGCACAAATAACTTATACTAAATGTTGAACGACTAAAATATCTCTGAAATATTGAACGATTTTTTTGCCCTTAAATATTTATATAATTAAGGATCTAATTATAAATTACCTAATGATGGAATTCTTTTTCGATTTAGACTATACATACCCGACAAAGTTGATCCTACTTGGACTAGAAAGGCACGGAATAATTTTATTTTAAAAGAAATTCCTAAATCTGCTTCTATATCCTCCTCTTATCTTAGGGGGTAATCAAGCCGGTACTTGTGGATTCAGGGGCGGCATCAAGTGGGAAGAGTGTCGCAGAAAGATAAAGATCTGGGGAGATACCGTCTGTGATCCATGGATCTCCGATCGGGAAACCGTATCCAAGCTCCGTGATTCTTCACTTCAAGGAGTAGAGTCGCTGCCCAACCCTACCTATATAAAAGAAAAAGAATCGATCCGACCGACCGAGTTGGGCTGGGCGTCCATGTCACAGAACCTTTCTCTAGCCAAGAATCCCATTATTGATCGAATCGGGGCGGATCCAATTCATTGGCAAAAGAAAAATCTATCGTTTTAACACTCAGAAAAAAAACCTAGAAAAGAGGAAGAGTCACTAAGACAAGAGAGCTGTGGTCGGCCTTATAAAGCTCGCTAAGCCTCGCTTCCCTCTCCCCTTCACTTATTAATTAAGTGGAAAATAGTCGAAAAGTCTTCCGAAGAAGCAAGCTTCAACGCTCCCCAGTTAAAGTGACTAGTCTTTCTTATCCGAAAGCAAGCAAGACAACAAGGGAGGTTTTAGGCAACTCGCTGGTTTCGAGATGGTCGACGGATGCTCTTATTACACTCGTAGTCTCTGAAGGATGAGAACCAACTATGTAGCATCTACATCGAGAATTCAAGTATTGTATACATCATTAGTCCGATCCTTTGTAGGAACACCCACCCAATCGTGAGAAAATGACGATTCACTAAAAACTTCTCTTTTTGTTTTGACGTTGTCAACATCCCGAAAGAGAATTCCTTTGTTAGTGATTCGGCTTTCTATCTTAAAAAAGATAACGAAATTTCGAAGAAGCTCTTTTAAGAATATTTCCCGCACCTACGACCCCTTTTAAAGGAGAACCAGAAGAACAACAATGAACTCAAAGCTAATGAAGGAGATCCGCAACTTGAACAAGGTACACCATTTGATCGAATTTCAAAAAGTCTTTCTCACTATTCAGAACAGTGGAGCTTTCGATCAAGATCTTCTCGCCTCACCCGTTTGGGCTCTTCGAATCCGAACCTTTATGCATTGGTAGGCTTTCGACTCAATCTAATAGCCTACCTATCGGGCGCCAATAAAAGAGAAAGTTTTCGCATGGGCTTTCATTCGGAAAAGGAATTATCTGCACTGGCTTCAGTTAGCCGTGAAGTACGCTGATACCCCGGTTGTCTATAAATCATCACAATAAAGTGTGATAACCTTAAATTCTCTCTATACTTTGTTTCAAATAAGCGCCTTGAAGCTAGCTAATCCAGCCAGCAAGCCATAATTGTTCCTAATTATAAACAAATACATAATTGTGTTAGATTGGGAGACTTACATAATGTATGAGTTATATTTGAAAAAGGGATAGTAAATATATTTATACCCTTGAAATATTAACCGATTTATACCCTACATAGGATAAAATAGTGATCTTTAACACTATCTAATAATTAGGATTTCAAATCAATTAAAAAAATTAAAAACTTTGAATTGCTAAATCACTACCGCCGCAATTGCCAGTATTTATTTGATTTCAAGAGCAGCTTTTGAAGTATTCAATATATTGTAATACTCTTCATCAGGGGTGTACATGGACCGGGTTGGTTCGATTTTTATCAAAATCAAACCAAACCAACTATATCGGTTTGGATTGGTTTGGTTTTGTCGGGTTTTTCGGGTTTTCGGGTTTTTTGTGACTTAAATATTATTTCAATCTTACTTTGTTAAATATTTGATAAGTAAATATATATTTAGTAAAAATATAAAAAATTGACAAACATATTATCGATTAAAATATTCTTATGGGAGAATTCTATTAGTAACACATAATAGTTACTTTTTTAGTCGTCTGACTATAATTTTTTGTTGCTTTCAGGTTAACCGAATTTAGTAATTAAACGTAAAAATTAATATGATACCTAAATATTAATAATCACTTCACATTCGAAAAAGATATAAGAATTTAATAGATCTTAACATATGATATGAATATATGGAAGAACAAAGAGATTGACGCATTTAGTAACATTCGATAAGAAAGTGATCATACAACCCATTATTTACGGTTAATAAATATGGAGCACTTCATATTTTATTAAATACTATATCCCGTAAGAGAATTCCAAATATTTCTAGATATTTTTTAAAGTAAATTCTATATAAAATCTTAAAAGTATATATAAAAATTATATATTTATATGTCGGGTTGGTTCGGGTTTTTTTACTCAATACCAAACCAAATCAAACCAAACCAAGTCGGATTTTTTAATCAGTTTGGTTTGACTTTTCGATTTGGTGCGATTTTTCGGTTCGGTTTGTATACCCCTACTCTTCACGGCACTCCAACTATCTTCAAATGTCCTAAATTCACCGTCAACTTAACGCAGGTTTAGTTTTTCACTTTATTTTTATTGTAAAACATTTTAATTTCATGCCACCATAAAATACACTATTTTATGATGAAAGATAGAAACTTTAATTATATGTCTTCTGTAGTTCAAGAGAGTGTAATCAAAGTCATGTCTTTCTTTCAATTTTGGTCTTCTTTATCCTGAATTTTTCTTTTTGCGTGCGTAACACATTATATTAAGTCTTAGTTATTAATGTATTGCATTGTGGTTATATGCAGATAAAGATACAGATTTGCTGTGATCTATTTATTATTATGAGAGGATTGAAACTTGATTAGGAAATTTCGGTTGCTTACTATTCAAAAGATACTTTGTCTTCAAAATACAATTCCATGATGGATAAACTTGCTCGGTTGCTTGTTCTTCCAAGAATATTTTATGTCATCAAGATACAATTCCATATATATGGATAAATAAAATTGTAATAATAAAACTTTTTCTGATGTTAATTTTATGGAATTCAAACATTGGAGTATGACCAAAAAGAAATTAAATGTAAAGCTTATATCTTTGCAAACAAATTAAAAGGCAACGGTTTTCTCATATTAATTTGTGTTGTCTTTTGACCAAATAATTGTCTCTTCTATAGTACTGCACATACACACACACACACACACACACACACACACACACACACACATATATATATATATATATATATATATATATATATATATATATATATATATATATATATATATATATATATATCAGTAGCGACACATGTTTATTTTCACATATACTCAATTTAATCAGTAGTCACGTAGGTTTATATTTACATACACTAAATTTTTTTAGAACTAATAACCAATAATTGTCTCTTCTAAAGATTTGCACGTAAAATATACACAAAAAATATATAATCAATAGCCATGCATATTTATGTTCACATACATCCAATGGTGTTCAAAATTACTCCACTTCCCTAATTAATTATACTTCTCCAATCACTAATTATATAAGTTTATATTTACGATCCAAAAAAAAAGATAATTTAGAACAAAACCAACTCAACGTATGATCATAGGAGATACCATAATCCAATTACATGATGAGCCATAAGACGGTAAGACGGTACATGCGATTGAACCTCCCTTTCTGTTTAGTATAAGGTACCATTCCTTTTCTGTTGCCAGAATTTCATCATTCGTGGGTAAGTTTATGATTTTCACGAAATTAAGCTTTAAAAAAATGAATGAAGGTGTGTTGTTTATATTAGTCAGATGACGGGAACAAAATTGTTGATAAAATTAGAAGTTAATTTTGCGCGTTGGATATATAAGCCAGAAGCGATTTGACAAATTTATGTGATCAATTATAGTGCAATGCAATTTACAGACATTAACCTTTAACTAATACTCCAAAATAAACAACAAGGTAATTTTTTAACATCCAACAACCAATGTATAAGTTTTTATTAAACCAAATATTTAAATTATTACGAAATATTTATACGTAGTGTACTATTGGAAAGGGCAAAATTTGCAAACTATTACAACATATTGTGGAAACATATTACGAAGCGATAACGTGTCTAGATAAATTTCAAGGTGACCAAATATTTCTCCTTCTTCATATAGTAAAAAGACACAACACGAAGCAAAATTTCATGATTCAATCTATCAAGTCTTCTCATGTGAATGAAAATCTTCCTTGTCCATTTTCTCCATTTAATTAAGAAAACTATAGTGATAAGCAAATGAATTAGCTAATAGTAGCAATCTTTTGTATCATAAGGTGCATGAGATTAACACTTTCCTGTTAATCAGTATATTCACAAATTTATGTTAATTATTACGCACGCCTATTGTTACACGTGCGAGGCATGTACACAGAGACTAGTACTATATTAAAAGTGGGAAGCCTTTAAGTCAAAAGTTAAATTACTTTTTTACCCTTTTAAAGTTTAATTACCCTACTTATTTTACAAAAATCATAATTTTTAAATAGAAATAAGGACAAAATTATTCTGAAGAGTTGTGAATGTTAAAATGTTGGACATTAACAATGAAATATATATATATATATACACACACACACACACACTCTCTCTCTCTCTCTCTTAACTAAAAATTTAAATTACCTAAATGCCCTTCTAAGTAATTTAAATACCTTGTTTTTACCAAAAAATTTAAATAAACACCAAATTTATTTGAAGGGTTGTGATCCTTCACATTAGTAAAGGTGATGACTTTTCCCAATCTTTAAATCTAAAGGCAACCGTTTTTTGTGGGCATATCAATTGAAATTATAAAATAAAAAATAAACTTAAAGCCTAAACTCTGGAAACACAATTGAGATTAAAAAAGAAAAAAGTTGATGGTTTTGGTTCACATCTATTTGTGATACGACACCTTCTCAGCAGATAAGTTTCTATGGAGTTTTTCAGCCCTTTTATTTTCCTTGAATATTGACTTATGATTTGTATAATTATTATTGGCTTGCTTAGTCATAGCAATACTATTTTTTGATTCTTAATTTTATGCAACTAAAATAATACTTACTATAATTTAACGTGTCTTTCGATTAGCATTCATTCATGAAAATGAGTCAAAACCAATAATGCTTCACGTTGGGTAATCTACTTTGTTTTAAAAAGATACTGACAATTAACCTAGCATATTAAAGTTATAAAATTATTTAGTAACTTTATTGTTGTCATAAATATATATATACATGTGTGTATATATGTAAATATATAACTATGTATCTGTGATGAGTCCAATTATTAATATATGTGCTACGGAAAATTATTTGTATCGTAGTTGTTTATGTGACATTATATTAGTATAAATATATACTTGATATGAATTTTATTTAATGCTTTGTGCTATTAGTACAGATTTAATATTGCATCAAATTATCACTAATTTTAATCTCATACTTTTCGCATGTACTTTCCATGTTAGCAATAGTGAAAACACTTATTAGAAAATGACGGAGCTAGAGAATAGAAGTAATAATAATAATAATAATAATAGTTATAAATGAAAGTAAGTTAAAATCACACGAGTTTCATTGAAAAAAATCATTAACATACGATATGGATAATAAGTTGATGAAATTTCTAATTTTGAATTATAGATATGATCAAATAACTATTACTTTATGGGCAGATTTTACTGAAAATGATGGTGAATTTAGAAGGAAAAAAAAACGATTTCCTACATGCAAAAATTACAACGAGTGAATTTGCTACTAAATTATTCTAAGAATTCAATTTTCTCTCCTAATATAATGAAAGATATTCTTTCAAACTCATCCGAAAAATAATTTTTTTGTATGTTTACGTTTTGCAATAACGATAAACTAAGCACATGATCAAATAATCTCTAATGGTGGATTGTATGTATGTCAACATGTATTCTCACATGGCCAATTATGTGAGAAGGTTCCGTCAGCACGAGGTAAGACGATGGCCAGAAGACTTTCTCTAGCTAAACAGAGGATTTATATACCTCCTCGAACCATATACGGCGATCAGCTCAATTGAAAGTCCAGTGTATGTACGATCAAAGATTTTACCACGCACGCTCGTGTATATGAATTTTTTTTAGTAATTAGACTTTTTCTTTCCTATCAGAAATCTATGATTTTCCATCAAGGTTCAGAGAAAAACTCCAATTTAATACTTCCACTACAAGAAACTTGATTTTTAACGATAATTTCTTAACGAAGGGACATGAATCCGGTCGTTATACGTGAACTTATAGCGGCCAACTTTTTTCAAGACGTTAAAGTCAATTTTTAATCTCAACATTAACAAGGGGAAACTATTTTATCCTAAAAAGTATAATATTTCGTCGTTAAAAGTAATTTATTAAATAAAAACAAGCACAAACTTTTTCCCTCTTTTCTTACGCGCAACCAAACCCAACCACCCAACCCTCAAAAGAAAATCCCTAATCTTGGATCAAAAAATGCTTGTTTCAATTGGAAGAATGAAGAAAACTGCTCACCACCTGCGCCATCTCCTCCGATTGCCCATCTTGGAGTAAACTTCTTCGAAGTAAAAATACAGCCCGTCTCCTCCATTATCATCGACTGCTCGTCTAAGAATTTTCTTCTTATCAAGGTATGTTTATACCAAATCCCTAAACCTGCCATGTAACTATTGAGTGGAATTGGGTATTCTTTTATTGTCCAATGGTATCTCGGTTTGATGGTATTGTTCTGCTTTTCTTAGTGTTTGTCAAGTAATTTGGATTTCTTCTTAGAATATTAATGTTTCCCAATACTATCTTTTTCAATGTCTAGTTATGCTGGATTAAACCTGCCCAGAGTTGTAGTTTTCTTTAATTTTTGTTGTTTATTGACCTAAGTATAGACCTTTATTTGGTATATGAGGTGAAGGAGAAATAGGTATAAATATAGTAAGGGGTGATCTTTTTTTCCTTTTCATGTAGTTTTTCTATAAATTGGTCTTTATCTTTGAGCTTTTCGCTGCAAATATGACTAAGGATATAACCATGAAGACATAATGATTTTTAAAGAATTATCACTAGTTGGATGAACTAAAATACAGGGGACTTTACATTTCTATAAAGCTCTTGTCATTACTTGAAGATCTAATATCAATATATGAACTTTGAGTTTTCAAACGATGCGTCTAAGTGCTGGATGAATTTAACTAGGTATATCAAAGAGTAAATTGATGGTACTTAATACAATCTAACGTTGAGGAAGCTAGTTAATGAAAAGCCAGGACAGAGTAGGTGATCTAAGTTACAAGTGCTCACAAATATTTCATGAGTCTAAAGAATTCATTGCTTCTAGGTGCAGCAGAATGAGAAATGCTTGTTGTCCTACTAACCTATACACTTTAACCATTTTTGAGTGTGACTGTAACATTTATTTTCTAATTGTAAACCTAGTGTTGAGTCTGAGTCTGTGTTCTTATTAAATTAACTACAATAACTGGAATGTAAACTAAGAAGTCTTCTGGTGAGTGCACCCTTGAGTATTGTTGGAATTTTACCTTCATGGTATCCTTTTCATTGGATATTTTTAAAGTCTCTTGCATTGAATGTGGATGAGATTTTGGCAGGGAATATCTTTTAGGCCAGCACTAAGGATAGAAATATGAGAAAAAAAGCTAATTACTTTTTAATTCTAAACTAATTAGAGATATATAAATTTTATATACTCATTTAGATCCACTCGGAGTCTATGTACATGATATAAGAATACTTTTGGTATGTGTTTTTTTTTCATATTAGTACATATATAATTTAAATCTTTTGGTAATAATATTGGTTTAAGTATAAAGGGACTACATCTAAGATTCGCTTAGAGACGTGATCTTTTAGCATCTTGTTTTTTTAACTTACTAAACACATAATAAGAACATTAATTTCTCTTGATACAGCTTGCAATAAAGATATCAACTGAATATCACATGTTTCGAGTAACAAGTAACAAGTAAAGCGGTTGCATGTTTCACACTACTTCCCTAACAATAAATTACCTCCTCTAAAATTATGTGCTTTTATTTGTGAAGTAAATCACATCTTCATTCTTGCTTACTTTGTGATGAAAAGCTCAAAATAATAATTAATTCGGTATAACAGTATTTTTATTCTACCTCTCTCAATATGTTCTTTTTTTCTCCTCTTAAAAGGAAATTATTTTTTCTGTGTTGGTGAGTTCTTAGAGAAGATGGTTTATTTTTTGTTCTTTTGTTGCTTCACTTGTTTAACAATTTATCTGCATTGAGTATAGCTATCAGCTCATATCAAGAAGTGAAGGTGAAGAAGGCAGAAGTTGCTCAACATTCCCATGAGGCACAAGTTGCTTGAATTTCTTTGCAGTCGATGCTCAACACTCCCAGGAGGTAGTAGTTGTTATTCGTGCAGACATTAGTTCACCATTTTTACTTCGTGATTGTTGTTTGTGAGGATAAATACCATTTCAGGTATGTCTTTTTTATTCTGTTTCACTATCAGTTCAAGAATGTTAAATGCTTGCATTAATATATAGGTGTAGTTGATAGGTTTTTTTCATTAGCTATCCAAAGTGAAAGACACTAGCATGAATCCTTATCCATGGGTTACAATTAAAGTCTTTTTCTGTAATTTCTCCTATTTAATGACATCCATGAAGTGATATTATGTCCAACTATAAGTTTTTCCTATATCATTTGCACTCTGACTATTTCTTTCCTATCTCTGACTATTAAGGTCCCTGATCATATCTTTGTTAATCTTCCATTTAATATTACTCCTATAAACTTTACATTGTAGTCCATTCTAAACTTGTAAATTAGATTCCAACTCCAATCAATCTCAGAACTACAAACATTATAAGCCTTGAGAAAATAATGGAAGATGATCTTATGGACAAAGGGAAAGAACTTTTTGTAAATGCCAGCATTTTCAGCAAAAAGAAGGGAAAGAATTTTGTCATTGATATCTTACTGTGAGCTATGGTTCCCAAGAGAGACAAAGCTTTCGTACTCTTACCACTGAAGTTTTTTCTTCCTAAAGTAAATTCCATTTGTGGTAGATTGTCAATAGTAATCCCTAATTCACTCTTAGACTCTCTACTTATTATTTATCAAGTGATAGCATTTGTCATTTCTACAGTGTTATTGCATTTCTGGATAGCATTTCTGCATTTTAGTATTTTTGCACAATTTTATGCATTTCTGTAAATCGTTCTTCATCTCTGCACAACATTCGGTATTTCTGCACGTCATTTTGTATTTCTGCACAATACTCTACTCCTGTATGTTTCTGCATGACTAAAGTTTCATGCAATGTCAATGCTTCCACAAGTAAATTGATGCAACACCTTTTTAATCTTTTTCCTAATTGTTGAAGTAATGCAGTAACATACACTTTTTCTTTTAACAGATCAAGAATTTGAAGACATGAAGCTTTCTTGAAGATAGTGTAGAGCGAGTTGAAGCAGATGAGAAATGTTAAAGAATAAATTGAAGTACAAGAGGAACCCACTTTGTTTTGCGAAGGACTTTTTAAAGATATTGCTGTTTGTATATGCTATAGTTCTATTTTTTCTTTTTTTAGGAGTTGAATAAAATAATGTTAGTACAATTTAGATAAGTATATTTTTGGTAATGTGATATTCTAATCTTTTGTAATCAACAATGATGTTTATATGAGTATTGACTTTTTGTATGTGTTTGGATATCTGTGTGGATGTCACAATATTAGTTGTCGTTATTTATACAATTAATGAAAAAGATTCTGGTCGCTAAGAGCACTTACAAAGGCTGAGTTTGTTTCCGTTACTGATGTTTTAGTGACCAAAAAATAACAATTAGCGAAGGGAAATTCAGCCTCTAAAAAGAGGAATAACGACTGGATTTGTTGTCGTCGCTAAAAGGTTTTTAACGACCGGATTCCAATCCGGTCGTGTACTATTAACGTCGGAGCTTTTAACGACCGGTGACGATCATAATTTATTTGGTCGTAAATAATTAATAACGACGACTTGGACTTGTAGCGACCGAATTTTCCCTCGCTTAAGGCCTTTTTTCTTGTAGTGTTCGTCTCCCCCAATAATGCCTCCGCCTTAGCCCCATGATCTTTCCGTATGCGATTCAATCCTCTTTTCGTCTTGAATAGTAATAGTAGGGGATCCAGTAACGAATAAAATGAATAACTTCGATTCGGCAAGGATCTTATCCCCTTCTACTTCGAAATGTCAAAAAGATCAAATTCCTCAAAAAATTAAGGATTGGTAATCTTTTATAGAGATTGTTGCACTTTCGAGACGGCTATCAATATCGATGAGGAGTTTCGATTATGACATAGCAATGAAAATAGATGAAAGGAAGCCTTAAGTAAGATACGTTTCATTACATGTTTATACCTTATAAAATAAAAATAAATGAAAGAAAAATATAAGTATCAAAATAAACTTTGATTGTTCAATATCCAATCATTTTTATTTTGACATATAAGCTACCAAATAACGATCCACATTGATCATTCACAAAACTTATGCTTATTCTTTCATGTGTAAACCTTTACAAAACTTTATTTCAATAATATTGATACTATTTTGCAAAATCGTATATTACATGATTCAGCATACACGTCCATCGACATATTTTAGTTAATGGTCGTATAGTAGATATACCGAGTTATCGCTGCAAACCCCGAGATATTATTACGGCAAAGGATGAACAAAAATCCAAAGCTCTGATTCAAATTTCTCTCGATTCATCCCCTCATGAGGAATTACCAAACCATTTGACCCTTCACCCAACACTTATTTAAAGGATACTTTTAAAACTTTGAATATATCTGACTTGCATAAGTTTTCCATAATTCCTTAAACTCTGGGATTACATAAAATAAAACGGAAAAAATATATAAAATTATTTGTTTCGAAGTCACGTAAGGATGCTAGAGAAAGAAAAAACTTTTTATTTCAGACCATTGGTTGTGTGAAATGGAAAAGATCTCATTTGGCCATAAATAAGTATTTCAGTATTTGCGGATACTAGTTTGGCCATTAATATTTACAAATATCAATAAAATATTAAACTACTTATATAAAAAATATTTTAATTGAAATAACAGTTTTCACACCATTTTCAAACTTTTTTCTAAATGACTTATTAGTATCTGCGTAGGGGCCCATTCATAAATGAAAAGGAAGCAATTTTCCCGTGACTTATAATTAGCAAGTCTTGTAATTCTAGTCCTTCTTCGTCGATTTCCCACTCGTACTCGTGTTAAAGGAAAGATAAAAACGCCAAGCGAAAGCGTAGAATACTGAAACCGCTTGACACATTCACAAACTAGAATATTCCCCGTAATTTTAGTAGCTTATACCCATAATCTGGTAGATTAACACTTGCCAAAATCGCATATATATAGGCGAGGGAATGATACCGTCACTAGTGTTAAACAGAGAGTTGTTGTTGTACAGAACAAAAATGGGTGTGCCAAGAACAAGTTTTATTCTTGCAGTTTTGGGTTTGATAATCAGTGCTCCCATTTTATGTAGAGGTGGAACTACAAGCAGTTTTGTTAGGAAAGTTGAGAAGACCCTTGATATGCCTATGGACAGTGATGTCTTTAGTGTGCCTCCTGGCTATAATGCACCTCAGCAGGTTATTTCAATGTCTCCATCTCTTTGCGTTTTTTCATGTCTTGTACTTTTCATTGAATGGGAGCCAGTTGGTTTGCAACAATGTCCGTATTTGAGTCGAAGGCAGGTTTCCTGAAGATTTGAGTTAGAGCTTGCTATGAGCTGTTGAATGCTGGAAATGCATTTTTCATGTTTGCCTACTTAATTAAATGGATGGGAAATGCCCTTTTTCTATTATATTTGCTGGTTTTGCTAGCTTTTTTTTCTTCTTCTTATTATTAATGGAATTTAGTACTTTACTTATTTTATATTGATTTTGTTGGGTTATTTTGTTAAGGTTCACATAACACAAGGTGATCATGTGGGGAAAGCAATGATTGTCTCATGGGTGACAATGGATGAACCTGGTTCAAGTACAGTTTTATACTGGAGTAACAACAGCAAGCAAAAGAATAAGGCCACGGGAACTGTTACTACCTACAGATTCTACAATTATACTTCTGGTTACATCCACCACTGCATTATTAAGCATTTGAAGGTGAATCAAACCTTCTTTCTTTCTTCCAATCTTAAATCTTAGGGAATAACTTTGGTTTCTACATTTAGTTATTCTCCATTGCCGCATCGTGCCATTGTTATATAGCATACATCATATCTACCTTTTGTAACGGTATAAACACAACATTTTGCAGTGCAATACCAAATATTACTATGAGGTGGGGATCGGTCATAATCCAAGAACCTTTTGGTTTGTGACTCCTCCACAAGTTGGCCCTGATGTTCCTTATACTTTTGGACTTAAAGGTAACCATTTCAACCAAACTATTGCTCTACAATTTAATTCTTTTTGAGCTAATTATGTTAGCACTGCAATTTCGGCTTCTTTTAATCCTTCAGTGGTGATTTTGAGGTTCACTGTGCTTTCTCAAGGGTACTAATTAAAATGAGGGAGAAGCATATAATATCATCTATACTCGGTATCTAGGATTGAGTGATAGTACTAAATTAACTTTGGTGAATGAACTTTGTTACATGAGTATTATTCACAAACTATGCTTCAAAATCCAAATCCTGAACCTGGTTTAGTATCAATTTCATTGTGCATTGATAGTTCATGGAAAAATGATAAGGACAAAAAAAGAGGTTCAACCATGTAACAAAAAAATAACTTTGTTCCTGCCATTTCTATGGCTTTTTCCCAATCTAAGCTGCATTTATCTTACAGGGGATCTTGGTCAGAGTTTTGATTCAAATAGGACACTCACACATTATGAATTAAATCCAATCAAGGGGCAGACAGTGTTGTTTGTTGGCGACTTATCTTATGCAGATAACTATCCTAATCATGACAACACAAGATGGGATACATGGGGAAGGTTTGTAGAGAGAAGTGTTGCTTATCAACCTTGGATATGGACAACAGGGAATCATGAGATAGATTTTGCTCCTGAAATTGTGAGTCATGCAAATTCAATTTTCTTTAACTTGAAGTGGATTTCAGGTGCTCTTGGACGTTTTACCTTTATGATTTTACAGGGAAATTCTAACAAATATGTTGGTGACTTTTCTGCAGGGGGAAACAAAACCATTTAAGCCCTATACTCATCGATATCGTGTCCCTTATAAATCATCAAACAGTACAACTCCCTTTTGGTATTCAATCAAGAGAGCATCAGCATACATCATAGTTTTGTCCTCATATTCAGCTTATGGTAAGAGTATTGACATTTCACAGATTATTGTCATACATACTTATGAACAGTGCAATGTCTGTTTACTTTAGCTATTTAAGATTCTATGGCTGATTATGGTGTTGGAAGATAAACATGCTGCATATAGTACAGACATTGTTGTTATATTTGGCCAGAAAATATATTCAAGATCTTGTGCCTTTTCACTCTTGAAGAATTGTTCTTCTAACATGAGTCCAGGAAGTAGGTCTTTTATTAGATTAAATGAGTGGTGTTATTTTAGCATTTTAGTGAGGTCATAATTTTTGTTAGCATTTTGCTTTGGTTCCTAAAAAGTATGAGTTCATTTCCTTTTAATAGCAGAAGCAATTAAATATCCAATTCTTTTATATGAAGTTTTCTTCGTGTTCTCGATTATAGGCATGTACACTCCACAATATCAATGGCTTTATGAAGAGCTACCGAAAGTTAACAGGAGCGAGACACCATGGCTGATTGTTCTATTGCATTCGCCGTGGTGTAACAGCTACAACTATCACTATACGGAAGGGGAGACCATGAGAGTAATGTATGAGCCATAGTTTGTGAAGTACAAAGTTGATGTTGTTTTTGCAGGTCATGTTCATGCTTATGAGAGATCGGTATGTCATGCACCAATATTATGCAGCTAAAGTCATAGTGATATCTGTCATACAAAAGGTTTACTTTGTTTTGTTTTTCAGGAACGCGTATCCAATGTGGCTTACAACATTGTTAATGGAAAATGCACTCCAGTTCGTGATCAGTCTGCCCCTATATACATAACAATTGGTGATGGTGGAAATATTGAAGGCCTAGCCAATAGGTAAGATTGATCCAACTCGAATCCCCTCGTTCTTTAATGTAATCTTGAACATTGAGATATTCATATAAAGCATAAACTAGATACGCGGTAGGTACACTGAACACCAATTGACATCCGAAAAAAGAAATTCTTGCAACTACGAAAACTACGAGCAAACGGTTTTCATCTGTTCTAGTTGCATCAGTGACAGATTACTGATAGATATTTTTTTTAACACCTTTTTCAGCATGACAGCCACAGCCAGAGTACTCTGCATTTCGAGAGGCTAGTTTTGGTCATGCTACTCTTGATATCAAGAATAGAACTCATGCTTATTATAGTTGGCATCGTAATCAAGAAGGATATGCTGTGGAAGCTGATAAGTTGTGGCTTTATAATCGTTTTTGGCATCCAGTTGATGATCCTACAACAGCCAAATCATGATCCTCCTGTAAAGGAATAGTTTTTTCTTTCTTTTTTTCCTGCCTTGTGTAATTCTAATTCTGGATCTGTAGTCAATAATGTTTCTTAATCACCGATGTCATGCAATCACCCATTGAAATCAGCTCCAAGTTAGTCATGTTCTTCTTTTTTTAGTCTAGTCAACTCCTTGGTATTCCTTCATTCAAAAAGTAATGACACTGGTATTGTTTCATGAGTCAAGTAATTGTTTTTCTTTATTTTAACAAAGTATAAAATTATGATTTATAATACTTTCATGTAATCTCTAAATATTTAATCTAATCTTACAAAATTCAACTTGTTACCTCTTAATCTGAACTTTGCCAACAAATAAAATTTCACTTACAGAAGATACTACTTTTTAGTAGTCTTTTTTTTCTGGAAAAAGAATAGAAGATACATTTTAGGAAAACACATGAATTTACTGTGTGAGACATTTATATACCCTGAAATAAAGATGGCTGCCAAAGTTTCGAATGCTCAAGGTAGTAAAATCAACAACAATCAACAAATAAGCCGTACCTTATGAATCTTCACAATCCATTTCACTCTATTTAGACCCATATCATTCCAATTTTCAAAATATTAGGTTATCTAATGGAATATTCTGCCCCATTAACAACCCTTATTTGAGAATCAGGTTTCATGAACATGCTACTAGGCTACTGAACTGGTGTACACATATGTTATGTTGTCAATGAAGGAACCAGGTCCCTTGAAGCAGATGTCTAAAGAATATGTGCTTAAAAGTGGTTTCTACAATGAACCAACAGCTGACAACGAACCATATGTCGTGAAGATATGTGTTGTTCTGATATACAGAGTTTGTAGATGTGTCATACTATCGACAGAACCAGATCCCTTGAAAACGCTGATCAAAAGCTAGAAGCTTATTCCTAGTGCAAGTCGGTTGAGATGAAATTTTATTGCAATTTGGTTTCCTTGAAAAAAATTATTTCGTGGGCTGAAAGTATGGTAATAATCAGAGAAATTCGTGGTCAACAAGGATTCATTAAATATGAGAATACTTGCATGGAAAGGAAAAGCATGTGAAGGACTCTTTTAAGGGAAGTCAATTCATAATGCAAGTCGGATTCCTTAAAGAATTAAATTTGTGTGATACAAGGAAAATATTTGCTGGAAGAATTCGTGTCGAAAAGTATTCAATAATTATGGAAGTACTTGCATTAAAAGAAAAGATTTGAGGAGTTGGAAATAAATAAGGAAACCAAATCCTAAAGGATTCTTTTTCTCAACTGATTTCTTTTAGGTTTTGGAGCATAAATTGGAGAAGGATTTCGTCCAACCTCATGCTTATAGAAAGCAGCACCTTGCTACTATTGAAGCTAATGCTATTTCACAAAATTACGGAGAATCATCCAAAGAAAATAACATTCATAGCAAGAAGGTGCTTTCAAGAATTCAAACTACTCAACTGAAGAATCAGGTCAAGAAGACGAAACTGCGGAAGTTCTTTAGTTGTTTAGGTTGAGTCAGTTGTTCTTAAATTGTAACCTATTTTACTTTTGAGAAGTGTAAATGTAGGTGATCAAATTCCAAAATGTTTTGTTTCGCTTTCTAAGCTAGAGTTAGTTTAGAAAGGGTTAGCTACAATTGAGTTAATTGCAGGGGAAGGGTACTGGAGTTAGTCTCCTTGGTTATAGAGTTGTAACCTAAAGCTTAGCTATAATTAGGTTGATTGTTGGGGTAGGGTAGTAGAGTTAGTCTCCTTGGTTATTGAGTTGTAACCTAAAATTTTTCTTTGAAGTTTGTGAAGTTTTGAGGGCAAATCCGACAAGGGTAGGTCGTGATTTTTTACTCCCTTGAGCAAAGAGTTTTCCATGTAAAATTGATGTGTTATTTATATTTTCGCACATCACTTTCAGTTTTGTGTCAAAGTAGTTCTGTCAAAGAACGAGGTTATTTGGCACGCGAAAATTGGATATGACACAATTCACCCCCTCTTGTATCTAGGTGCATCCTAAAATAATAATCAGAGCAGGTTCTTTTAACTGGAGGCTAACACCTTGAAAGGATTCGAGATGGTTGCACATCCAAGCGTTCAAGAAGGACAATCAACCATAAGGCCACCATTATTCAATGGAAAGTACTATGGATGGTGGAAAGAAAGAATGCGAGACTTTCTGGAAAGCGAAGATTTAGAACTCTGGGATATTGTTAAAATAAGTGTTGGCGAATTTTCGAAATTCATATTGAGGAGTTCAATTGCAGTTTTTTAATGGAATAAACTGTGATTAATTATAGTAGGATTTAATTCACTCCAAAATTTTGAATTACAATACTATAATTGGTAGCCTCTTATTTGTTCTGTGGTCACTATTATAGGGATGACAATGGGGCAGGGCGGGAGAGGGACCGGGCACGACAAACACTTAACAGGGCAGGGCAAGTTAACATCTAAATAGGGCGGCAGGGCAGGGCAAAATTTAAGTTTTGAAAATTCTTAATAGGGCAGGGCAGTTATAGGTCATCCATTCCTCTTGTGATGCTTCTCTTTTATCCTTAAAACTGGCCGCAGCACATTCAGATATTCCTGTTGATACTATGAAAGGAAAGAAACTGATAATTTAAGAGTCAATGAAATAGTTTTTGTAAATTATAATAGCTTCTTTCTAATTTTCTAAAATTACAATTAGCTCTCCTCGTATTACATACTAACACTTAAATGAAGATCGAATGGCTATTTTTACGATACCAAACAATGACGTTGAATAAAGATAATATTAAATCTGAATATTGTTTGAAAAGGAGACAAAAAAATTAAAAGAAAGAACATGACTTCAACTTATCTTCCATCTAATTTATGGTAAAAACATACAATGTTAATACTTAATAGTGTAACCTATTTTCAGTATTTGGGTTGCTTTTACTGGTTTTACATTTAAGCAAAATAAATTGTACTCCCTGTTAAAAACAAACATTTCAAATGAATATGAAATTGTAACATTTCATTCTAAAATTATTGCATGCAACTAATAATGTCATTAAGCATTTATCACTAAGGGGACTTAATAATTAGTCGTAAATGGGCCTCACATGTAACTTTAAAAATCATATAGATCTAACAAGTTGATAGTTCAGAGACGTATTTGTGAACATAAATATAATACTTTGTTTTGCTTAATTATAAATGAATCGGGAAAATATTTTATTTTGATATTAAAAAAAAATAAAGAAAACAGTAAAAGAATAAGATTAGCAGGGCGGGATGGGGCAGGGCGAGGCGAGGTCTAAATAGGACAGAGAGTTAAACGAGGAGGGGCAAAATTTTGGCAGGGGAAGACTTAACCCGCCCCGTCCTGCCCTATTGCCTTTCCTAACCTGCTATACCTAGTAAAAGCCTTGACAGACTTGGGAAAGAAGTTGCTTGGGAGAAAAGTTTTCTATTTGAGTTGGTTTAGGATTCTATTACCATAGCATAATCCTACATGTTTTTGGGGCTCTATTTTTGCTTAATTTTGTGGTCTACAAATAGAGGATCATTTTCACCCAATAACTTACTCTTTAAAGTAGTAATATTAGCCACACAAGTATTTTTCGTCCAAGGCTTGCTAGGAACATAACATAACACTGCAGTCCTGGATTCTTCCATGTGAACGAGTTGTGCAATATTTTGAGAGGTTAATGCTTCTAATCTCTGTAATCAAATCATTGTCTAGATTACACATATGTAATATCTATGTTTATGCTTGCTTGTACAAATCTTGGGTTCGAATTTCAAAGACACACATTATGAATATATTTCCACATGCTTGGAAAGGAAAGAGAATTTTTCATGCATAAAAAGGACATGTTACATTCATAATTATATAAATAAAAGTGTTTCATATCTAACAACTTTATCTTTTAAATGAGGAGGTTCACCCGTAAAATTTACAGGACATTCTATTTGATCGCGCCCATTTAACCTGTACCCATTTTTTAATTTTTTTTAAACTAGTATTCAAACTATAGACAACTTCATGCATTTTTCTCCTCCCCCTCCCCCTCCCTCTTCTTCTTCTTCTTCTTCTTCTTCTTCTTCTTCTTCTTCTTCTTCTTCTTCTTCTTCTTCTTCTTCTTCTTCTTCTTCTTCAATGTGAAATAAAGGTGAAGGTGAATTTATATATTGTTTGTGAGCAAGTTTTAAGGTAGTTTATGATATTTTTACAGTGGTGAGTTGTTGTTTCGCTTTATTTTTTACTACTATTTAGGGTTTCTTCTTCTTCTTCTTCTTCTTCTTCTTCTTCTTCTTCTTCTTTTTCTTCTTAGTTACAAAATGAATTTGTTAGATTTACTGTGATTTTGACAAATTAATGATTGTAGTTTGTTCATGATGATATTTATGTTTCAAATTTGAGCTCATTTAGAATAGATTTAGGCGTTAAATTGTATATTGGATTGTTGACATTCGAATAACAAGTTTATGTTTCTGGGCGATTTGCACTCCACACCTATTTGTCCTTAAGTGCATGAAGGTATTGGTTGCACTTCAAACCGATTTGGCCTTAAGTGCATTTAAAGTATAATTTTTTTACTTCAGACCTATTTTACCTTAAGTGCATGAAAATATTTATTGTACTTCAGACCTATTTGGCCTTAAGTGCATCTGAAGTACAATTTTTCCACTTCAGACCTAATTAACTTTAAGTGCATGAAAATATTTATTGTACTTCAGACCTATTTGGCTTTAAGTGCATCTTAAGTGCAATTTTTGCACTTTAGACTTAATTGGCCTTGTGTGCATTGCACTTCCGACTAAAGTTTTTTCAACTTCAGACCCGATAAGTCTGAAGTTGATCCTAAAGTGGGTAGTTTTGCCAGTGTATGTACAAAGTGGGTATAACTTCAACTGTGAGTCCAAAACTACTATAGATGCAAATGCCCCTTAGTGCTCTGGCCTTATTATTACATGGGCTTTGATCCATTATCCGTGACGGATCTAGAGTGTAGTATATGGGTTCCTGAAAACCCAGTAAGTTTTGGATAAACTTTGTATCTCTATTACAAAATTCACTAAATATCTATAAATATTTAATTGTGAATCAGTTACTATTGTATATTAATTTGAGATTATGACAGAAACCCATAAACCTTAAATTCTGGATCCGCCCCTGCCCATTATGCCATCCTTCTATAATATATATATATATATATATATATATATATATATATATATATATATATATATATATATATATATATATATATATATATATATACCACTGAAAACCTATTTTAAATCTTATTCACCTTTACGTGACATAAGTTTCAAATTTATATGTATAAGTATTCTGTATTTAATTAGAAACCGTCTTATAAAATACTTGTATCACTTCAGTCTGCCATCAAAAATTTGCTTTAATTATTGTCATCCAACGTCGACCCTGAAACTTCGCTTTATATGCGTGGAATTACATTTGGCTGACAGAGCATGATACGTGAAACAATGAGAAAATGACAACTGGAATATTACAATTAAAAGGTGTACGAGTTACAAAAGGTACGAGCCAATCACTCACGAGATAAAAAGGAACCTATGCTCGAGCCTAAATTAGTCAAAGAAGAGACACGGGAGGAATGAATCAAGACAGAAAAAAGGGAAGATACACGAACCTCCAATTAATGAGGAAGGAGAATCAGAATCGTTACAGAATCTTCATGAACAGTTACGATTACCAATTATAACAGATCATTAATGCTACTAAAGCTCATAATGATTCAGCCATAAATGAAAGAAAACGTTATATTTGTAAACCTCTATATAAGGGAAGATAATTTCCCTTGTAAAGAGACGTTCCGACTTCTTTTTGGAATACAATTATTTTCTTTTGCTTTCAATCAATTATTTTAATATCTTTAGTCAGGTTTATTTCCTTTTGAATAATTGAGAAAGTAAGGAATTTCTTGGTTATCAGCAACTCGAGTTCTTCTAAAAATAGGCTTTGACTAAAAATCTTATTTTTTTTGGTTAAACAAATTGGTTCCGCTACCGAAAATCTGATAATATTTTTACTTTCCAAATCCTTCTTTCTCACAACCAAATCATGTCAACTATCAATGACAACAACCAACAGGTGGGAGGAACTCCAGTTCCTTCACCCCAAAAATCTCTACGCAATTCTCGAGAAGGAACACCTAAAAAATCCGCGCCTCACACAAATGAACAACATGGAGATGAACATACCATCGAGCAATTGAACGCTGAACATGTGAACAGTGCTCTCCAAGCTTTTGTAAGGGGACTGCCAAATGCACCACCAACACATCCCCCAAATAATACTACTAACATAGAAGATCCACGCCCGGGGCTTGCCAATTCAGGAAGTGGAGGAACTCTCAATGAATCACGTGACGGGAGGTCAGGTACACCAAATAACTCTGATTTATAAAATTTGGTACTAACTTTGTAGAAGCAGATGAAAGAATAAAATGACCGTATCGAACAAATACCTGGTGTACCATGTGTGATTAAGGGAGCGGATATTTACAAATTTTTGCAACAACCTTGGAAGCCAAGCGCAGCTCCACTGCCCATTCCTAAGAAGTTCAAAATGCCTGATATCCCAAAATATAATGGAACAACTGATCCACGTGATCATGTAACTGCATTCACAATAGGTGTAAAAGGCAATGATTTGACCAAGCAAGACATTGAGTCGGTTTTGGTCAAAATATTTGGAGAAACACTCACGAAATGGGCATTAACATGGTATTCTCTTTTACCTGAAAATTCTATTGATTCTTTTGTTGAACTTGCAGATTTATTTATAAAAGCACATCCAGGAGCTCAAGAAGTCGAAAAAAGGATGGAAGATATTTTCAAGGTAAAACAAGGAGATGATGAGTTACTCAGGAAATTTGTGGATAGATTCCAGCGTGAAAGAATGATGCTTCCGCGAGTACCCGATAATTGGGCAGCCATGGCGTTCGCAAGTAATTTAAATGAAAAAAGTTTGGAAGCCACGAGAAGACTCAAGGAAAGCTTACGATAATTTCCTGCAACAACATGAATTGATGTATATAACAGGTATAGCACCAAGCTACGAATTGAAGAAGATATCGTTGCACAATCAAGGGTTGATGAAAGAATAAATTCGAGGCGATCGGAGTCTGAAAAAAGGTCCAGTAAGAACAAATACGAACCTTATATGGGACCCACAAGGTGAGACTCACGGTCTATGCCAGAAAATGTACGGTATGACTCTAGATCGAGAAACAGAGGTGCGGGGTCATCATCAAGATTCAGAAAGGAATGAGATGTTCGTGATAGAGAGACCAACGCGAATGCAAGGATTGGAGATTATAATTTCAATATCAGTACTTTTGAGTTGGTAGTTGTTCTAAGGAGTATGAGAGATAAGGTGCGGTGGACAAAGGAAATGAGATCAAACCCAAGCAGAAGAAATCTAGATTTCTGGTGCGAGTTTCATAACGACCATGGCCATAAACCAGCGGATTGCAGGTTGTTACAAGGTGAAGTAGAGCATTTGTTAAAGCAGGGATATTTAACAAACCTGTTCAGCGAGAAAGGTAAATAATCTTATATGAAAAATAGACAAGAACCTCCAAAACCCCCATCTCCAAAAAGAAAAGCTAACGTGATAAGCGGGGGAGAAGAAGTCAACGGTGTAACATACACAGCTGCGAAAAAGACGTCGAAGTTCACAGTAACCCACGGGAAGCGAGTTCGTCAAGTTTTGGAGGAAGATAGTATAACATTTGATGATGCAGATACGGATGACTTGATGATTCCTCACAATGATGCACTAGTAATATCTTTACTTATATATGATACTAATGTAAAATGAGTTTTGATTGACCCCGGTAGCTTCGTGAATATTATTCTTCTACGAGTGGTGAACGAAATGCATATTGGCGACAAGATGGTACCAAAAGCATGTTCCTTATCTGGATTCGATAATTCAACCATTGTTACAAAGGGAGAGATAGTGCTAACTACATTCGCAGAAGGAGTCATCAATGAAAAATAATTTCAAGTAATAGACACGGACATTGCCTATAATGTGATTCTTGGGAGGCCATGGATTCATGATATGGATGCTGTGTCGTCTGCATTACATCAAGTTATTAAGTTTCCTTCAAAATGGGGAATTCAACAAATTCGAGGAGATCAAAAAGTTTTTAAGAATATCAATTCAGTGGTGGAGTCACACAAAGAAAGCATTGATACAAATGAGAATTTTGTGGAAGACGTTGTAAATCAAATTTCATCTGAAAATGGCTCACAGAAAACATACATGGATTCAAGACCGGATGTCATTCAAGAACCAAAATAGAATGAAAATATCAGAACGACAATTGAAGAGCTCGAAGCTGTTGTATTATTCGAACAATGGCCAGACCAAAAAGTCTATATTGGAGCAAAGCTGAGCCCGGAAATGAGAGGTAAGTTAGCTGAATTTTTAAAAGCTAACACAGATTGTTTTGCCTGGTCGCATTCAGATATGACAGGTATACCTCCGAAGGTGATGACTCACAAATTGAATGAAGATCCATCGTACCTACCTGTCAAGCAAAGAAAAGGAAAGAAAGCAAGGCTCTTTCAAAAATCAAGTGATTCAGGATGAGGTACAAAACTCTTAAAAATCGGTTCAATACGGGAGGTAAAATATCCTAATTGGTTAGCTAATACTGTGGTAGTTCCAAAAAAGAATTTCAAATGGCGAGTTTGCGTAGATTATACTGATTTAAACAAAGCTTGCCCAAAAGATTCGTTCCCTTTACCGCATATAGATCAATTGATTGATTCTACCGCAGGTCATGAGCTGTTGAATTTTTTAGATGCATATTCAGGTTATAATCAAATAAAGATGGATCCCCTAGATGAAGAAATTTTTTTATTTATTACAGACAGGGGGACGTATTGTTACAAAGTCATGCCTTTTGGTTTGAAAAATGCTGGGGCCACGTATCAAAGGTTGGTGACTAAGATGTTTCAAGAATACCTGGGGAAGACTATGGAAGTCTATATTGATGATATGCTAGTCAAATTTGCACGAGTAGAGGATCACTTTCAACATCTTTCAAGTACCTTCGAGATCCTCTGCAACTATAATATGAAATTAAACCCAGAGAAATGTGCCTTCGGCGTAGCTTCAGGTAAGTTTTTAGGTTTTCTTGTATCTAACAGAGGTATTGAAGTAAACCCTACACAGAACAAAACCATTGAAGAAATTCCCGATGTACTCACGAGCAAAAAAGAGGTACAAAGATTGAAAGGAAGAATAGCACCTTTGGGGAGATTTATTTCCATGTCTTCGGAGAAAAGTTTCAAATTCTTTTCAGTATTAAAAAAGCAAAATACGTTCAAGTGGACTGAAGAATGCCAACAAGCCCTCAAAAATTTAAAGGCATATTTGTCAAATCCTCCCTTGCTGGCTAAACCAAAAGATGGAGAGAGGTTACTTGTTTATCTCGCAGTTTCAGAAACGGCTGTAAGTGCAGTTTTGGTACGAGAATACAAAGGTAAACAATCTCCAATTTACTATGTTAGTAAATCTTTGTTAGATGCTGAGACTCTATATCCTCACTTAGAAAAACTTGCTTTAGCATTAGTTATGGCATCTAGAAAGTTGAGACCTTATTTTCAAGGTCACCCTATCTCCGTAGTAACTTCTTATCCTCTAAGAAATATATTGCATAAATAAGAGTTGTCAGGAAGATTAGTTAAATGGGCAATAGAACCCAGTGAGTATGATATCATGTACCAACCTAGAACTGCAATAAAATCATAAATTTTAGCAGATTTTGTAGCGAATTTCAGCACAGAAATAGTTCCTCAAGTAGAAAAGAAACTACAGGTATTCACCGGATCCAATCTAGGAACATGGACTGTATTTACTGATGGCTCGTCAAATGTTAAAGGAGCATGTTTAGGTATTGTTTTAATTCCACCCTCGGGAGAAAGTATAAGACAAGCAATAAAATGTTATCCCGTTACTAACAATGAAGCAGCGTACGAGGTTGTAATTGCAGGGTTAGGGCTAGCACGAGAACTCTCTATAAAGAAAATCATAACTAAAAATGATTCTCAGCTGGTAGTCAATCAGATGCAGGGGACTTACATAGCTAGAGACACACGAATGCATCAATATTTGGAAAAGGCACGAGAATTGATAAGACAATTTTAATCATGGAAAATTGTGCAAATACCCAAAGAATAAAATGCGGAAGCAGATGCACTAGCTAATCTCGCTTCAGTTACGGAAATAACAAATGCAGAAAATGCTATCGTAATACATTTGTTTAATTCAGCACTGGACCAAGATAAAAATGAGGTAAGTTTCAATAATCTAATTTGGGACTGGAGAAAGGAACTTGTTAATTTCTGCAGTATGGAACTGTACCTAAAGATAATAAAGAGTCTCAGTTACTTCGATGAAAGGCTGCCCATTACTGCTTAATTCGAGGAAATCTATATCGAAAAATGTTCTGGGGACCTTTAGCAAGATGCCTTGGACCTTCTCAAACAGAATATGTGATGAGAGAGGTACACGAGGGGCATTGTGGAAATCACGCAGGAGGAAGATCCTTGGTAAAAACTTTAATTAGAGCAGGATACTACTGGCCGAAAATGGAAGAAGATGCAGAAAACCTTGTAGCAAAGTGCGATAAATGCCAACAATATGACAATAACATGCACCGCCTAACATAATTATTACATACGGTTATTTCTCCGTGTCCATTCATAAAGCTGGGAATGGATATCGTGGGACCTTTGCCGCAAGCTAAAGGAAAGGTAAGATTTTTGTTAGTGTTAACAGATTATTTTTCTAAATGGGTAGAGGCAGGAGCTTTCAAATAGGTACGAGAAAAGGAAGTCATGAATTTTATTTGGCGAAACATTATATGCCGATTCAGAGTGCTAAAAGAAATCGTATGTGATAATGGCCCACAGTTTATAGGCACGAAAGTCACAGAATATTTTCAAAGTTGGCAAATCAAACGAATAACTTCCTCACCTTATCATCCCGTTGCAAACGGACAAGTTGAGTCAACAAACAAGATTATTATTAATAATTTGAAGAAAAGATTAGAGGAATCAAAAGGCAATTGGCTCGAGGTGTTACCGGGAGTATTATGGGCTTATCGAACGACAGCAAAAACAGGTATGGGAGAAACCCCATTTTCTCTAGTTTATGGTGCTGAAGCCTTAATTCTAGTTGAAATAGGTGAGCCAAGCACGAGTTTTACACAAGCAACTGAGGAATCAAATAACGAAGAGATAAGAATGAATTTAGATATACTTGAGCAAAGGAGAGAAGCGGCTCTAATAAGAATGGCAGCTCAGAAGCAAAATATTGAACGATACTACAACATGAAAGCTCATCTCAGATACTTTAAGATTGGGAACTTTGTTCTCAAAAAGGTTTTTCAATCAACAAAAACAACTGGAGCAGGAAAGTTGAATCCAAATTGGGAAGGTCCTTATAAAATTTGAGGTATCGCTGGGAAAGATGCTTATGAGTTGGAAATCATGGAAGGTAAGGTACTACCTTCGAATTGAAATGTTGTTCATTTGAAGAAATATTACTTCTAAGCAAAGAAAATACCCACGGTTAGGTATCGCTGAATTATGATTTTATTTTATTCTGTTAAATTATACTAACAATTTTAGATGATAGGCAAAAGCTAGCCCACACCAAATGATGATATTAGACCTGAAAGACACGCGGGATACAAAATTATTCCCGGTCTAGGTTACAACCTTTCTGATGGAAATAAAAAGGGTTAAGCAGTCATCATCTAAAAGTATTCCTCCGAGTCCCGTATGTATTTTCCTTTTCAAGAAATGGACCAAATGGAAGGAATAATCAAGTGCTCGAGATTTCATACTTCAAAGCTCTAACACTTGGGGGACTATAGATATGAAGTCAAAGAAGAATAAAGAAGACTTAAAGTCAGAATTCAAGCCTCGATCAACCCAAAAATCAAAAGTCAAGAGCCAAAAAACAAGCTTGAATAAAAAATATTTGTAATAAGCTTTGATAAAGTGTAAACTTGCGGACATAAGTTACAAGATCCTACGAGTACTTAGGTTAAGGGCAATGATTAGTCATGGGTTGCAAGATATACCATAGAATTGTTTGAAATCTGTTACAAGAAAAACAGTTATGAAAGAGTTGTAGATGTTGTACCAAAAAGTTATTTGAATACTTGTAAGTGTTATATCATTTGAAAGTTCAAAACATGAAACTTTCTCAAATTATTCATGAAACTTCTTCAAAGTATGCATATTCCTACTTCTCTCATATACTTACACCAATATGAAGTTGAGGCATCTTCTTCATTAGTGTCGTTTATAAAAGAGTCCTCTTTTATAAAAATTCGTTTCTATATCAAAATCACGAAACATTAAAGCATTTTTAAATGCAAGTCAAAGAGTAAAATAAAAACGAAAGTTTATATATTAAACTTGGCCAAAACTAAGTATACACTTAGTTAAAACCAAGATATTTATTTGATAACAAACCCCAAAACGAACCAGAGGTAAAAACTAACCATCCATTCCAAAAAGTAAAAAAAAAAACTTCCCATCAAAAGCTCCAAAATGTTATGACCCTAAACTCAAACCTGTCGTGATGGCGCCTATCGATGGTACTAGGCCAGCCGACTTCATACTACAATAGTTCATTCAAATATATGCCAAAATACTTTTTGTATAACAGAATTCATAAAAGAAACAAGAGTTGAACTCAAAAATAGAAATGCCGAAAGAAAAGCCCCAAACATCGGAGTGTCACAGAGTCATGAGCATCTACTAAAACTGGTCCGACAATAACAAGACTATCATAGCCTGGAAGTCAAAAATACAACTAAAGGAAAGATAGAGAAGAAGAAAGCAAGGCTGCGAACACCGGGCATCTACCTCGCTATCTCCAATGATCAGCTACAAGGACTATTAGCACTCTCCGCGACTGAAAACTCTTGAATCTGCACACGAGGCGCAGAGAGTAACATGAATACACCAACTCAGTAAGCAACATAAGTAAATAAGGACTGAGAAGTAGTGACGAGCTAGATGCAAGTACAATCCATTTCACAAAAATTCAGTAAAGTGCGGCATGCTTTACATCCAGAGTTTAAGTCAAATCAACTTGTTAAATTAAGTTCAAGTCAAGTCAAATAAAAATATCTTTCAACAGTTCTCAAACAAGGACTCAAAGAAGCTATTTGCATAAATAATGAGATCATATACCGCCCCTCAGGCAATCATCACTCAGTCCTCCCAATCACTCCAACTTCACAATCACTCATGCCTCACATTCGCTCAGCACTCGGCACTCGCACTCAATAGGTACTTGCGCTCACTGGGGGGTGTGTACAGACTCCGGAGGGGCTCCTTTAGCTCAAGCGCTATATCAATGCCAATCATGGCAGAATCAATGAAACATGCTGCGGCGTGCAGCCCGATCCCATAAATGTCCTCACAAATCAGGCCCTATGTCTCACTCAGTCATCAATCTCTCCAGTTTTTCGGGCTCTCAGAAATCGAGTAATCAACCCAAACAACATTAACATGATGCATCAAATAGAATAACAGAGACTGAGCTATGATGCAAGAATACATGAACACGATTGAGTACGGAATATCAGCGAAAACAGTGAGAGGAAAGCAAGAAATGACTTCTAAGGGTCCAAACAATAACGGCATAAAGCTTAAACATGGTATCTAGCATGATTTACAGTAAATCTTTCTTTAACACATAAGAAGCATATAGCTAACAACAGGTTGTTCAACTTTACAGTTTCTACGGGACGGACCAAGTCACAATCCCCATCGGTGCACGCCCACACGCCCGTCACCTAGCATGTGCGGCACCTCCAAATAGTCACATGTCACAAAAATTCAGGGTTTCATACCCTCAGGACCAGATTTACAATCGTTACTTACCTCAATCCGAGCAAATTCCTACTTCGCGATGCCCTTGTCTCTCGATTCGGCCTCCAAACATTCCGAATCTAGCCACAAGTAATAAAATACAATCAATAAAGGCTAAATGGATCAATCCCACAAGAAAACTACTACATTAGAGCAAAAATCCGAAATCTACTCAAACCCGACCCCCCGGGCCCACGTCTCGAAATCTGACAAAAGTCACAAAACCTGAAATCCCATTCACTTACGAGTCTACCCATACTAAATTCATCAAAATCCGACATCATTTGGTATCTTAAATCCCCAAATCCTCTCTCCAAAATCCAAAGCCCTAACCCCCAATTTTCACTTCAAAACCTCACTAGTTAGGTGAGAAATCAACGGAAAAATACCATAGCTAAGGATAATTAGGCTCAAGGAACTAACCTCAGTGAATAGCCTTATATTCCCTTCAAACATCACCTCAAAAGCTCCAAAGTCCGTGTTTAAAATAGTGAAAATGGGGAAAAATCTCGAAGTCCTCTATTTATACCTTTTGCCCAGTGAAACCACACTTGTGGTGCCAATTGCACATCTGCGGGGCGCATCTGCGGACCAAGCTCCACTTCTGTAAAAAGTCACTTAAAACCCTGGGACCGCTTCTGCGACTCTCGACCGCATCTGCGATCATCGCAGGTTCGGAAACCACCTCGCACCTGCGGCTTACCTCTCGCACCAGCGCATGCATGCCCGCATCTATGACTCTCGCAGGAGCGGGAATAACTTCGCACCTTCGGTTCCTGCCCAGGTGCTCTATGGCTGCATCTGCGGCTCCTTAGTCGCTCCTGCGGGCTCCCACTCCACAGGTGCGGAAGACACTAGAATCAGCAGCTTCAACTACATTCATCAACTCAAATCCTTCCGCTAACCACCCGGAATCACCCCGAGGCCCTCGGGACCTCAACCAAACATACCAACAAGTCATATAACATCATAAAAACTTAGTCGAACCCTCGAATCACTCAAAACAATATCAAAACACCAAATTACCCTCGGATTCAGGCCTAAGAACTCCTAAACTTCCAAATTCCGCAATTGACGCCGAAACCTATCAATCCACGTCCAAATGATATTAAATTTTACACACACGTCACAAATGACACCACGAACCTACTCCATCTTCCAAAAATCCATTCCGACCCCGATATCAAATTTTCCACTGCCGACCAAAATTGCCAAATTTTCAACTTCCGCCAATTCAAGCCTAATTCTACTACGGACATCCAAAACACATTCTGAATGCGCTCCTAAGTCAAAAATATCCTAACGGAGCTAACGGAACCATCAAAATTCAAATCCGAGGTTGTTTACACACAAGTCAACATCCAGTTGACTTTTTCAACTTAAGCTTCTAATTTAGAGACTAAGTGCCTCAATTCACTCCGAAAATACTCCGGACCCGAACCAACCAACCCGATACAGTATAATGCAGTTGTAAAGCACAAAAGAAGCAGAAATAGAGAAAACGGGGCTATAACTCTCGAAACGACCGGCCGGGTCGTTACACAAACAAACTACGTTCTGAAAAAATACTAAGGGGCAGAATCCAATGTGGCATTATCAGCAGTGGGAGAGGCAGAATCCAGTGTGGCATCATCAGTAATGGGAGAAGATTCAACTTGGGCACAAGGAGCTTGAGCACTAACTTCACTAGGAGTAGGTTCATCACCTTCGAGACGCCAACCTCAGGTGAGGAAAAGCTCTGACTTTGCTGAGTTTTTTCAATCGTTTCCTTAGCTCTGACTTTGCTGAGTTTTTTCAATTATTTCCTTAGCCTTGGCGATCTCAGCATTCAGGTCAAAGCCTTCCTGGCTAGCCTCCAATCAAAGTCTCGAGGTGGGTATTCAAAAAAGTCCAACTCACATTGAGTGTCGATTTATCTTCAAGGGCTTCATAATCTTTCTCCCACTGGTCAATTTCAGCCTTCAACTCTTCTTTATCAATTAAAGAAGCATCATAAGAAGCCTTCAAAGGGGCGAGGGATCTTTCCAAGAACTGGACCTTATCAGAAGAGGCACAGAGGTCTTCTTGAACCTAAGTAAGAGTTTAAACTTACTCCCCGGCATAAGTCTCCTTCTGATTAAGGAGTTCTTTCAAACCCCTTATCTCTTTGGTAGCTTTAGAAAGCTGTTCCATAAATGAAGACTCAAGGATGTCTTTGTCTTTACTAACTTGACTTGAAGAGGCTTTTTCAATTGCCAATTCTGCCGCAACCATCCTTGCTTGTTGTTCCAAAGCACATTTCTCGTCAGCCAAAACTTCCTTCTCCAATTGAAGACCCTCGTATTATTCCTTCCAGTTGTCCGCCTCAGTAACGATAATCATTGACTAGCTGCTCAGTGTGAACAATTCTCTTCATAAGCTCCATGCCTATCAAGTTGATCTATTAAAGAAAAGAAAGAAGTGATTGTTAAACAAAAGTAAATAACCACGAGGAAAAGAAAGGAAAGAGCTAAGACTTGAACCTTCAAAGATGAATGAACAATATCATTCATCCACATCAAGTAACTGTGGCTCTCCGACTTTGACTTCTCAACTGGGCCAAGTAAAGGTTTCAACCATACGTCGGCTTGACCAGATTTGTTCAGCAGATTACCACCTTCAGGGACTTCTATGGTAACCTTTTTCATCACTCTATTGCTAGAAGTACCAACTTCAGCATGAGAAGTAGTAGCAACATGGACAGTTGAGGAAGTGAAAGAAGCCACGGGAGGAACAGTAACAGCAGCAACAGGTACGGTAGTTTGAGAACGAATGGGGACTGACACTGGAAGAGAGGCAAGGGGTAATTCTTCATAAACGGGACCAAAATCTTCATTATCAAAACCACGGGTAAACAACTGATCAGTAGAATCACGAGGGGGAGCATTCATCTCTTCATCAAAACTCACTAAAGTAGCACTTTCAGGCTCATTAAAAGGTATTGAACTTGGAGGAGGGGTGGCTTCATCATCTGAAATAACACGCCTCCTAACCCGAGGCCTGCGCACTAAGGAACCCTCTTCTTGTTCCTCCTCACCTTCAGAGCCACGGGCTCCGTCTACTTTTCTTTTCGATGAAGAACTCAGAATCCTTTCTTGAGCAAGAGACATAGAGAGTCTTGAAGAAATAATAGATGCGGGACTAATACCTCGAATGGGAAACCCTAGCAAAAGAGAAAAGTTAGGAACTCCTAAATTAACACAAAGAGAAGGAGGAAAATTAAAAAAAAGAATACCGTGTGTTTTGACTTTCCATCCAAACCTATGAGAAATGTATTTCCAAGACCTTCTCTCTATGGGAGAAACTGACAATAACTTTTCTACCTAACCACGGAAGTTAGGGATCTCCTCAAAAACTTGCATGGTTGCTGAAAAAGTAGTCATGAAAGCATGAGTTTTTCTTCTTTCGAGAAAGAGAAGGAAAGGATAAAAAACAAACAACACTTACGTGCAAAATTCCATTTTTATAGAAAGGGCATATTCTCTTTACCCACCAAAGCACTTATGGGAGCAACAACAAAGCGGGCATACCAGCCACGATCTCTATCATCCTCAGGGCTAACCAATACCTTTTTACTTCTGGCCACGAGAGTAAAGACCCCTTCAAGAAATAACTTAGGGGAGTAAAGGTGAAGCAAGTGATGAAAGGTGAAAGGCAAGAAATCCAAATTGGATAAATATCGAAGACATACAACGGCCCTCCAAACAATAGGAACAATCTGTCCTAAGCAAACATTAAAGAAGCGACAAAATTTAATGATTACTGGGTCAATGGAAGGTTTAAAACTTAAGGTGAAAAAATATGTGTAAACAAAAGAATAGCCAGTTTGATATGAAGTTATTCTTTGATTCGAACCAGGAGCTAACACTGGGAAATCAGACTTCCAATAACATTCTCTTCGAACAAGAGAGATCAAACCAGTAGTAATGTGGGAAGGATAAAGATCGGCATGATCATGAGAGGCCAAAGAAGAAACTTGATTTCTAAATGTTTCACGATCAGATGAGAAAGAAAATTCTTGTGGAAAGATTTCATCAACCGTTGGTTCACGCACAGGTTCACTTGATTCCCTATTTCTAGCAGAAGATCTAGGGGTTAACGAAGCCTTGGGTCTAGAAGAAGAAGGAGTAGCAGTGTTGGTTTGGGAAGAAGAACTACGAATGTAAAAAGATCCTAAACTACGCAGTCTACCACCTCTCCTACTCCTAACAGGGGCAGATGAAGGAGGAAGTTCATCAACAATTACTACTTTACGAGGATCGGGATTAGATGAAGACATGGTTGTATGAAAAATTAAGAAAGCAATATATGCTGTAAAATAAGGATGTATGAAGAAGAACAACACTGTAGGATGAAGGTTTCGTGAAACTGAAGGCATATGAGGTATTTATAAGAAGAAGCAATCGTCATATAAAGTAAGTCATGATGGAACATCATAATAAAACAGTCACTTCGTGACTGACGCAGCTGCAGGAAAGCCCTAAAAAGCGCTGAGGAGTCACAGACCCAATCATCGAAGGCCACGTGGCACATGTATTAAATGGAAGTGATATGCGACACGTTGGTTCTGAAGAAAAAGCAATGATGCTTGGGAAACGGCGGCAAAATATTCCCGCCATAAATACATACCACTTCTCAAATATTCAGTTGTAAAATATTCGGCAAGTGGGGGGACTATCTGTATTGATGAAAAATATATAATACACGTGGAATTACATTTGGCTGACAGAGTATGATATGTGGAACAATGAGAAAATGATAACTGGAATATTACAATTAAAAGGTGTATGAGTTACAAGAGGTATGAGACAATCACTCATGAAATAAAAGGGAACCTATGCCCGAGCCTAAATTAGTCGAAGAAGAGACACAGACGGAATGAATCAAGACAGAAAAAAGGAAAGATTCATGAATCTCCAATTAATGAGGAAGGGGAATCAGAATCGTTACAGAATCTTCATGAACAGTTACGATTATCAATTATAACGGATCATTAATGTCATTAAAGCTCATAGTGATTCAGTAACAAATGGAAGGAAACGTTATATTTGTAAACCTCTATATAAGGGAAGAGAATTTCACTTGTAAAGAGACGTTCTGACTTTTATTTGGAATACAATTATTTTCTTTTGCTTTCAATCAATTAGTTCAATATCTTTAGTCAAGTTTATTTCCTTTTGAATAATTGAGAAAGTAAGAAATTTCTTGGTTATCAGTATCCCGATTTCTTCTAAAAATTAGCTTTGATTAAAAATCTTATTTTTTTTTGGGTTAAACAGTCGACCCTGAAACTCCGCTTTATACTAAGTTTCATTTCTCTGTTCGTATACCTTCTATACACATTAATTCATTAAAATAATAATAATTTGCTTGAGGAACAATAGTTCAAAATCCATTCGAATCAGCTTGTGATAATTGAATAAAACCACATATCTTTAAGGCATTCTAAAATTTTAATAAAATCGTACGGGGCTTACATTCTCCTTGTTTCCCGCTTTACAAATTAAAGTTAAGTGATACATACTGATGTTGTATATGCTTTTCTAGACTAATAATGAATTATACCTGTGATAGCATTTTAATTATCATTTTTATCAAGTTATCAATTAATATTTATTAATAATTTATTTATAATTATTTTGAAAGTAAACATTCATACCGTCGGTACGTAGAACTTAAACATTTCCAAATAATATACATGTCATCATTGATCATAGTTTCATTTGACTCCCAGCAACCTTATCATCAAGGGACCTGCGCCCATTGGTAGTTGTTGCTCTTCCATGTGGGATGAAGGGAGTAACTGAAGCGCCAACGGAGTATATTAACAAGTGGTTTTATGGATACGATATCAAAGTTTTTTGTGAAAAACTGTCGCCAATTGTTTGTCAATGCTAAGTCTAGCTCTGGAATCGCCATTTTATCGTTAATGTACACGTTGAAATGGAGTCCCTAACTATTCCGCTATTAATATCACAAAAGCGGATGCATATTATGTAAAGAATATGTTGTATCAATATTTATAGTCCAACTTAATTAACTTCAATTTTATTACATGTAATAATCCAGCCGATCGTTTTGTGTATTTGAGTCCCGTTTTTCCATTTATACTCTTGACTCGCGAGGATGGTTGATTTTATTTCGGGAAGGTTTTGGATTGAATTGGAATACTTAGTTCATTGTTTGGAAGCTTAAGTTGAAAGCGTTGATCAAGTTTGACTTTTGTGTATTTGATCTCGGATCGGAGTTTTAATAGTTCCGTTAGGTCATGATGGTGATTTTGGATTTGGATTTGGAGGTTCCTAGGTTGATTTGGCTCTAATTGGCGTAAGTTGGCAATTTAAAAGTTTGGAAGTTCATATGTTTGACCCATAGTTGACTTTGTAGTTATCGATATCAGTTTGGTATTCCGAGCCCTGGAATAGATTCGTATGATGATTTATGACTTGTGTATAAAATTTGGGGTCATTCCGAGTTGTTTAGACGTGTTTGGCATAAGTTTGGAATTTGGAAATTTAGATTAGTTCATTAAGCTTAAATTGAGGTGCGATTCGTGGTTTGATGTTATTTTGTGTGATTTGAGGCATCGAGTAGGTTCGTGTTATGTTTTGGGACTTGTTGGTATGATTGGACAGGGTCCCGAGGGGGCTCGGGAGTGTTTCAGTTGGATTTAAGATCTTTTTGAACTTGTTTGGATATGTTGAATTTCTAATGTCTGGTGTGCCTCGCGATCACGGAGGCTATTTGGGGGTAGTGTCTTTTGTTTCTCTTCGCGTTCGCGATGGGAGAGTCGCGTTCACGGAGCTTGGTGTGCAGTAGCCATCGTGTTCGCAACCTGGGCGTTGCATTCGTGTAGAGGGATAACTGGATGGGTTGTCATGGTTTTGCCTTCGCGTTTGCAGCTGGGCCACCGCATTCGCGAAGGCCAGTGGAGGTTATGCATCGCATTTGCGCGTGCCAGACTGCGTTCGTGAAGGGTAACTTTGGGCCAGTGCTGGGTTGTGCTTCGCGAAGTGAGGCTTGGGCCGTGTTTGCAAAGGGTATCAAGGGGCAGTGTTATAAGATATCATTTTCGGGACTTTGAGCTCATTTTATCAAATTTTGAGATTTGGAGCTCGGATTTACGTGATTTTGAGGGAATTTTCACTACTTAGATTAGGGTAAGTTGTCACGACCCAATTTCCACCATAGGTCGTGATGGTGCCCAACGTCGCCGCTAGACAAGCCAACGGTGAACTACCCATTTAATTGCACATTTTTATATTTTTAAAGTCATTGATGTTTATTTAACAAAGAAACAATTAGTAAGTGAGCATAGCATTGTAAAGCATAATCTAAACGTGAGAGTAAGATAGGGAATTAAATAGTCAAAAAACCATGCCTGTCTACTAAAATTCGCAAAATTCAGTGTCACAAGTGCACGAGTACGTAGTAGAATATACAGAACTCCCTGAAACTACTATCTGAAATAGAATAGACAGAAATGATAAACATAACAAGAGAAGGTTCCGGGTGTTGCAGAATGGAGCATGAGAAGCAGCTCCCCACTAAGCCTCCGGATAATGCTGATGCGCGCCAGGACAAACTCCAGTTGTACCTTCCTTAGAACCTGCACAATATATACAGAAGTGTAGCGTAAGTACGTAAATAACGTGTACCCAGTAAATATCTAGTCTAACCTCGAAGAAGTAGTGATGAGGGGTTGACTTTTGAATATTTGACCTTGGATCGAAGTTTTGATGGTTTTGTAAGGTCAAATGGTGATTTTGGACTTGGGCGTATGTCCGGATTCGCATTTGTATGTTTCTAGAAGGTTTTGACACTATTTGGTGAAAGTTGGCAATTTGAAGGTCTGGAATGTTCATAAGTTTTAGTGGGAATTGACTTTGATGATATCAGATTCGAGTTGTGATTCCAAAAATTAGAATAGCTTCATTATGTCATTCGGGACTTGTGTGCAAAATTTAACTTCATTCCGAGTTGATTTGATATGGTTCGATACGAGTTTTGAAAGCTGAAAGTTCAAAAGTTTATTAAGTTTGATTTGAGGTGTGATTCATGGTTTTAATGTTATTTTGTGTGATTTGAGGTCTCAAGTAAGTCCGTGTTATGGGATTTTTTGGTATGTTCGAACCGGGCCCCGAGGGGCTCGGGCGTGTTTCAGATCATTTTTCTTCATATATTTGCATTGGTGGTTTCTGCTGGTGTCTGGTGCCCCAGTTGTTCATCGCGATCGCGAAGATGGAGGTGCGATCGCGTAGAGAAATATCTGGAGCTAGGCACTTTCTTCATCGCGGTCGCGATTGGAAGACCGCGTTCACGTAGCTTTGTGTTGGTTGCAGTACGCGTTCGCGTAGGAGTCATCGCGTTCGCATAAAGTTGAGTTGAGAGCTGGGAGCTGGTGATTCCTCTTCCGCGTTCGCGTGGGTCAGTCCGCGTTCACGGAGAGTTTGCATCTGTGGGCATCGCGTTCGCACGAGGAGGCTCGCGAAGGCGTAGAGTATTTTAGGGGCAGTGCAGTTTTTATCTTCGCGATCGCGATGGTATTTCCGCGATCTTGATTCATTAATTCGTCCATTGAATTATAAGAACTCTTTTTCGAATGTTTCAGACATTTTAGCATATTTTGAGCTATGGAGCTCGGATTGAGGCAATATTTGAGGCGATTTTCATCACATAGAATGTGGTAAGTGTTTTCTATTTGGTATTGATTTTATTCCATAATTTCATCTTCGTTTTTGGCATTTGATTGGTGATTTCAAAAGAGAAATTTGGGGTTTTTGTCTAAAATTTCCTAAAGTGAGTTTTTGAGTTTTGAACATCGATTCTGAGGCATATTTGAGCGAAACTAGTATGGTTGGACTCGTAATTGAATGGGTTATCAGATTTTGTGAGTTTTTTCAGGTTCCGAAGTGTGGGCTTGAGTTTTACTTTTTGGTTGACTTTGAGTAAACGAGTAAAGATTCGACCTTTATCATTTGGGATTGTTTCTTTAGGCATTATTTGATGTTTTTGAGTTGCTTTTGGCTAGTTTCGCGCCGCTCGAAGGTTGATACATGTGGTATGGCATTTTTAGAGTATTGTTGGCTTGCTCGGTATTGTTTTGGCTTGTTTGAGGCAAGTATATTACCTAAACTTGGTTGAGGCACTAGTTGCCTGCATTATTTGTGATAGCTACGTGCTATGGGTGTTTATATGTGTGGGGTTTGAGCCCATGTATGTGCACCGGGGTATTTATCCATGCTTGTGATAGTGCTTAGACTATGATATGCCTAGAGTTGGTTGTTAAGCTTTAAGCTATAAAGTTTATCATATTTGTATCATTGTTGTGAACTATTTGAGCCATGGTAGAGGTTACAAAGAGGCTAATTCCTTGAATAAACTTGGTAATTGTTATTTATGTGATAAATTGCCGATTTGAGCTATGATAGTACACATTGCACATGCCTCACTTTAACATGTTATTATACCAGTCTAGGAGCATGAAGTCTGATATTTGTCCATCATATGCGATACTTACATCTGTGTGATATGATTTGGATTGGGTGCCTGTGACCATGCTAGGTGGATTGTGTTGTTATGCTTGTGACCACGCCGGGTGGATTGTGTTGTTATACATGTGACCATGCCGGGTGGATTTTGATATTTTGTTTGTGAACTCACCGGGCAGATTGATATTATTAGCACGTGAGATGTCCGTGCGGATCCAGATATTGGTATTATAACACATGAGTTGTCCGTGCAGCACGTGCGTTGTCCGTGCAATATGTGAGTTGTCCGTGCGGTTGATATTATTAGCTCGTGAGTTGTCCGTGCAGCACGTGAGTTGTCCATGTAGCGTGTGGATATGGATCTATCCCCCTAGGGTCACCCTCTCATGTTTCTCTCTTGATGGTGTAAATGCAGATTGTGACAAATCGACGGGTTTCTGGTTGATGTGAGCTTTGGGAGAGCTGGATATTGTTATTGGATCAAGTTGCGAGCCGCAACGGACTGATTTCTGGTTATTCCATTTCATCTATACTTGTTATTTCCTTGGCTGTTTGCCTCAGATACTTGCATATCTTCTTTATATGCTGTATTGTTGACTGAGTAGAACATTTTAAAAAAATGAATTTTGAGCATCGAGCGGTTACACCTGAGATTTTCTTGATTTTGTCATATATCTGTTCTATACTTGTTGAAATTATGAACTGTACAAGCGTTGGTGAGTATCATTTGTATTTCTTGCTCTTGTACCTTGCTGAGTTAGTTCGGATATTATTGAATACTTGGGGTCGGTTGTACTCATACTACACTTATGCATCTTGTGTGCTGATTTGGTGTTGATGCTGCTGTGTATAGCGGGAGCTGGCGTTGAAGATGTACCTGTATTCTAGTTATGGCTATCACTTGTCCTTGGTAGCTTTAGATTCGAATTATGTTCATTTACATTTCAAACAGATGTTGTAATTATTTCAATTCAGTTTGTAAAAATGTACGTCTTAGTGGCTCATAACTTGTACTACCAGTCCTTGGGGAGTTGTATAAAAATTCAGCTATTTTATTTTTGACTCTTATCATTATCACTATATTGTGTTTTATTGTTATTGGGCTTACCTAGCGGGTTGGGTTAGGTGCCATCACGACGGGTTGGATTTTGGGTCATGACATCTTTAAATCAAATTTTACTTATTAATACAAGTAATTAAACTAACAAGTTGAGTTCAAATAGTGCAAGTATTGCATGATAAATTCCTATGTCTACCCGAACATAACATGAATTTTAGCTACGTACGAACTCTCATCACTTTGTGTGTACGTCACCCATATATAGTAGCAAATAATAATTTAAGCATTTATGGGGTTAATTTCCTCTTGCAAGATTAGGCAAGAGACTTACCTCGTTTTCATGCCCACTTTCCGGTCCACAAATCACACTAAAAGCCTCAAGTCGGTGCCGAACAACCCGAAACTATCCAAAGGTTGTACAAACTAATCAATAATTGCTCAAAAGTTCATAATTTAACTATTAGAGTAATTACCAAACCCAATTTGGAAGGATCCTAAAATTTACCCCCGGGCCCACATACTCGGATTTCGAAATGTTTTGTAAATAATTGCTACCTGTAACCTCACGAACAAAAATATACAATTTCTACACAATTCCATAATTATTTTCGTGGTCTAATCTCATTTTTATCAAAGACCTAGGTTTTTCAAAAACTCCTAAAGTTTCAACATTTTACATGTTAAAATCTACCCATATTCTATGTATTTAACTTACATTGTATAGAATCACTTACCTTCAATGGCTAAGTGAAAACCTCTCTCCAAGAAGCTCCAAAATGGGTCAAGGGAAATGAAAATGAGAGAAAATGACCTAAGTCCTGTTTTAATAAAGACATTTCCCAAATTTTTCCTTCTTCGCAATCGCCACAATAGCCTCGCGATCGCGAAGGAAAAGCGACCAAGGCATTGAAAGATTGCACATCACTAATGAGATCCAAGGTTCGCGAACGTGAAGGTGTAAGGCCCCATAAAAGTTTTCCTAAGAATCGGGATTCTATGATGCCGAAATAGGCGTAGAGGTTAATAATAGTAGAGGATTGAACAATACGCTAGGAGTTGAAGGATATATTTTTGCAGAATTAGGCATTTCTGCGGCCCACTATGTGACCGCAGAATCACTCTGCGGGCGGCATAATGGCCGCAGAGTGAAGCAGCCTTTTTGGCCAATTTTGAAGTAAATTCCGCGGCCAATTATGCTCCCCCCATCTAGCCTTTACCCTTCATGAACGCAGGCCATCCCATGCGAATACGAAGACTAGTGGCCCAGAGCTTCGCAATCGCATGCTCCTTTATGCGAACGTGAATAATAAATTTCTCCAGCCCAATTTTCCTTCATCGCGAACGTGAGGCCTTCTCCGCAATTTCGAAGAAGGAAAGCAGAACAACAATGTCACGCCCCAAACTCGGGGAGCGCGACCGACGCTCAACCGAGTGAACCCGGCCGAGCAAGCCTGTTAGATACCTTCTACCCAAACTCACTCATGAAAATAAGAAGACATATTCGCATTAATTAGACAATAGGGAGATCGTGTATACAATAACAAATCATTTCCATTAGCTACTTCATTTTTTTATGTCTCAAAATACACACATTTTCATAGGCTAAAGTGGAATAAATGGTTCAAACACAACATAACTCGTTTGACTTTCCCAGCACCCATATACAACCCACACTGTGTCTACGGAGCCTCTAATAATTACAAGGAGTATGATAGTAGTGCCGGCAACATGGCTCCGGCTATACCTCAAAACTAAATGCATAAGGAGTAAAAGATATACGACCCCGAAATGAAGTGGAGCTCACCAAGTCAGCTGGGAAGAGGGTGCACCGCTATCACTGATCAAAGCCGCCTGTTGTGGAATCACCTGCATCCATTAAAGATGCAGCACCCCCGACAAAAGGGACATTAGTACTGTTGAATAGCAATAGAATGTATAACCAAACACCATCTCAATAGAATGAATAATGATACACAGAAGAAAATCATGAAATCAATAGAAGCCTCAAACCATATCAAAACATCAAGTTAAGAACCACATAAGCCTTTTCAAGTAAATTTCCATGTTTTTAGGTGGTAAGCTCTTTAGTTTCGATATACCATTATTCACAATACCACCGTACTTTTACACAGAGTCCGATCACGACCCGATCGGCTAGGCGGCCTCATTTGAGACATCAACCACAATTATAATTTCCAGCACAATCACCACCATGTGTGCGGTATGGTATCCGATCGTGGCCCGATCGGCTAGGCCGTCTCACCCGAGACATTACCTTTTCTGTCAATCATCTCACGTCATATTTTCTTCACATCTGTTCAATTCATCGGCATTTATGGCCACAATTATAATATCATTCTTGGCACTTGGCTGAATTTAATATATCATGCTCCCCTTTTTTATTTTCACACATCATCATCATTATCGACAACAAGACTTTTCGATTCAAGACTTTTAGGTACACATGAGAGCAATTAAGAGTCTTAGACATATAGAGATTATTCATATAATTTGGATTGGTAACCTTCATTCAAGCATGACTTGCACCCGTAATATTTATAACACACAACCCACACTTTGGATATATCCTCAAAAGATAACATAGCATGAATAAAAGCATTTGGAACACCTATTGAACATATATCTCTCAACACAAGATTACTTGGAATAACCAATTTCATAATGATCAACTCGGGTCTTACATAACTTACATGAACGCTGTGGAATTCAATTCTAAGAAAGGGGTTTAGCCAACATGCCTCAATTGAGCTTCCTTAAACTCTAAAATATTTCAGAATTCTTAGCAACTTCAATCTATTTTAGAAATATAACAAGTTGAACCAAAATTAGGAAGATGACTATGATTCTAGCTCATTTGAGCATTTTATCAAACACTAGGTGTGCATTAAGGTTTTAAGGTCCTTTTATGAAAGATTTCATCATCCCACAACCATTCATTACCATTTTTAGCTCACAATCTTCGTACACTCTTTGATAACACATGCATGCAAGATAAACAACTCCCATACCCAAGAATTGTCTTGCTAATTTTACTCATTTTTAGTTAATTTTCGAAAATAAGGGCTAGGGTATAGATTCTTACCTCTAGGATGAAGACTTAGTGAATTTTCCTTGTTAATCTTTAAAGGCTTGAGCAAGAATTGATGGATAATTGGTTGAAGACCACTCTCCCACTCTAAAAGCACTCTCTCACTCTAAAAGTACCAGATTTTTGCTCAAAAATGGTCCATGGCATCTATTTTAACGAGTACGGTCGGGTTATAAAAACCCAAAAATGAAGCTCCGGGACAGGATATGCGGTCGCATATTCAACAGCATAATGCTTCTGCAGTCCGCGAAATGGCCGCAAAAAAGCCCTCCAGAACTGGGCTAGCCTGTCTCACTCTGCGGCCGTTATGCGGCCCGCAGACCTATTCTACGGTCGCATAATGCGTCGCAGAACCTCCCTCTACAAAGTTCCAAGGTTTGATATGCGATCAAAGTGAGGCCCGCGAAATGGTTATGCGGTCGCATAATGGGCCGCGAAAATGACATCAACAATGGCCCAAATAGCTGCCTCACTCTAGGGCCATTCTGCGGCCCGCAGAGTGATTATGCGGCCGTATAATGGGCCGCAAAAATGCCCAACTCTGCAAAATATTTTTCTTCAACTTCCCAACACACTGTTCAACCCAAAAAGTCCGTACCCCCACCATGAAACCCCGGTTTTTAGGAAAACGTTCACGGGGCCTTACAAGAAAATAGCAAAATTTTGAACTCAACTCCGTGTGGTCCGAAACTCACCCGAGCCACTCGGGACCCTGTCCAACTGCACCAAAAGTCCATAAACATAATACGAACCTGCTCGAACCCTTGGAACACGTAAAACAACAACGAAACTAAGAATTGCACCCCAAAACCAAATTGAATAACCTTATGAACTTCAAGCTTTGAAACATACTCTGAACGCGTCGAATCATACATAGACAATTCAGATTGATACCAAATTTTGCGTACAAGTCATAAATCACCATACAAAACTCTTCTCTAGCTCGGAATCCCAAACGGACCTCGATAAAATCAAAGTCTACTCCAAACCAAATTTAAAGAACTAGAAAACCTTCAATGAATCAACTTTCAACATTAAGCGCCGTAACACTCCCGGATCACCCGAAACCCGATCCGAACACACGCCCAAGTCCAAAATCATCATACAAACCTATTGAAACAATCAAATCCTAGTTCTGAGGTCGTTTACTCAAAATACTGACTCAAGTCAAACTTGGCCATCTTAGGCCACTACTAAGGAACTAAGTGTTCCGATTTCAACCCGAACCTTTCCAAACCCAAACCAAGCATCCCTGCAAGTCATAAAACAGTAAAAGCACATATGGGGAGTCTTAATTAGGGAACATGGATCTAGAAGGCAAAATGATCAGTTGAGTCATTACATTCTCCACCTCTTAAACAAACGTTTGTCCTCGAATGGGTCTAGAATCATACGTGGAGTGCTTAATAAGTGTGGATATCTGCTCCGCTTGTCCTTTTCATTCTCCCAAGTCGGTTCCTTGAATGGTTGACCCCTCCACTGGACTTTACCGTAGAAATCTTCTTCGACCTCAACTGGCAAACTCCTATCAACAATAGCAGTCCTCCTCATAACCCAAGCTCTCATCTAGCTAAATTTTGCTGTAATCTAACACATGCGACCTGTTGGCATGGTACTTCCGGAGCATAGAAACATGGAAGACCGGATGAACTCCCGATATATTAGGAGGCAAAGAAATCTCATAAAAAACTTTCCCAACTCTCCTCAACACCTCATATGGGCCAATAAACCTCAAACTCAGCTTGCCCTTCTTCCCGAACCTATTGATAACCTTCATCGGTGAGACTTTCAAGAGAACCTTCTCGCCCACCATAAATGATAAATCACGCGCCTTCTGATCCGTTTAACTCTTCTGTCTGGACTGTGCTGTGTGAAGTCGCTCCTGAATCAACTTTACCTCGCCAGGATTAAACAATCTGATGGGCGAACGGCATCGATGGCCATATAAAGCCTCAAATGGAGCCATCTCGATGATAGACTTATAACTGTTGTTATAAGCAAACTCGGCCAAAGGAAAGAATCGATCCCACTGCCCTCTGAAGTAAATCACACATGCTCTAGGCATATCCTCCAGGATCTGAACTGTACGCTCCGACTGCATGTCAGTTTGTAGATGAAAGGCTGTGCTGAGCTCTACCTGGGTACCCAACTCACTTTGTACTGCTCTCCAGAAATGCGAAGTGTACTGAGGGCCTCTATCTAAAATTATGGAAACAGGCACACCATGCAACCGGACAATCTTCTGAATGTAAATCTTGGCCAATCTCTTTGAAGAGTACGTAGTCACAACCTGAATAAAGTGTGCCAACTTGGTCAGCTTGTTGACAATGACCCAAAAGGAATCTAACTTCCTCAACGTCCGCGGTAACGTAACTACAAAGTCCATAGTGACATGTTTCCATTTCAATTCCGGTATAACCATCTAGTGAAATAGGCCACCTGGCCTCTGGTGCTCATACTTAACCTGCTAAATATTTAGGCATCTCGCTACATACTCAACTATGTCCTTTTTCATCCGCCACCACCAATAATGCTGCCTCAGGTCGCGATACATCTTTGTAACACCTAGATGAATAGAATACTGAGAATTATGTGCCACATCTAGAATCTTCTCCCTCAAGCCATCAACATTCGGAACACATAGGTGACACTGGAGTTGCAGGACACCATCCATACCGATAGTAACCTCCCTTGCACCACCTCATAGTACCGTCTCTCTAAGAACCAACAAGTATGGATCTTTGTACTGACGAGCCTTGATTCACTCAAATAATGAAGACTGAGCCACAACACATGCAAGAACTCGACCGGGCTCTAAAATATCCAACCTCACAAGTCTGTTAACTAAGGACTGAAAGTCCAAAGCCAATGGCCTCTCCTCTGTTAAAATAAATGCCAAACTACCCATACTCTCGGCCTTTCTCCTCAAGGCATCCGCAATCACATTTTCCTTGCCCGGATGGTAAAGGATGGTAATATCATAGTCCTTTAGTAACTCAAGCCACCTGCTCTGCCTCAAATTTAGATCCCTCTATTCAAACAAATGCTGCAAGCTGCGATGATCGATGTAATTCTTCTCGTGGGGCTTTAGCTGATGTGAAGCATATGCAATAGCTCACCCCTCCTACATCAATACACAACCTAGGCCAATGTTGTAGTCGATGCAGTCTTGAACCAGAAGGCAACACTAACACCGGTGCTATAGTCGATACGGTATTGAGCTTCTGAAAGCTCGCCTCGCAATCATTGGACAATCAAAACGGATCACCCTTCTAGGTCAATCTAGTCAAAGGTGCTACAATGGATGTGAAGCCCTCCAGAAATCGTTCATAATAACATGCTAACCCCAAGAAACTCCTAATCTCGATCGCTGTGGTAGGACGAGGCCAACTCTGGACGGTCTTGAACTTCCTAGGATCTACCTTAATACCCTTGCCTAATACAACATTCCCTAAGAATGTAACAAAATCTAACAAAAACTCGCACTTGAAGAACTTAGCATATAGCTTCTGTTCCCGCATGTCCAAGCTCAACTCTCAAATGCTGCTCGTGCTTCTCTATACTACACGAGTAGATCAATATATCATCAATAAAGTGACAAATTAGTCAAGATATAGCCTGGACACTGGGTTCATCAAATCTATAAATGCCACCAGGGTGTTAGTTAAGCCGAAAGACATCACTAGAAACTTATAGTGCCTATATCTAGTTCGTAAAGCCGACTTTGGAACATCTGAAGCCCGAATCTTCAGCTGATGATACCCAGATCTCAAGTTGATATTAGAGAACACCTTGGCACCTTACAATTGGTAAAATCAAATCATCAATGCGCATCAATGGGTACTTGTTCTTAATGGTACCTTTGTTCAACCGGCAGTAATCAATGCACATCCACATACTCCCATCCTTTTATTTTCACAAACAATATCGGTGCATCCCAAGGCGACACACTCGGCCTGACGAACCCCTTCGTTAGCAACTCCTCAAGCTGTTCCTTCAACTCTTTCGGAGCTATACGGTATGATGGAATAGAGATAGGCTGGGTACCTGGCACCAAATCAATATTGAAATCGATATCACGATCTGCTGGCATGCCTGGTAAATTAGAAGGAAACACATCGGAGAACTCCCGTACCACGGGAACTGAATCAATCATGGGAGTCTCTACAGCAGTATCTCGAATATAAGCCAGATAAGCCAAACAACCCTTCTCGACCACGTGTCGAGCCTTCAAGAAAAAGATAACCCAACTAGATGCACTGATATAAGAACCCCTCCACTCCAATCTAGGCAACTCTGGCATCGCCAAGGTAATAGTCTTGGCATGGAAATCAAGAATGGCATGATACAGAGACAACCAGTCCATGCCCAGGATGACCTCAAAGTTGGTCATATCGAGAAAGTGAAGATCCTCTCTAGTCTCAAAATCACAGAAAGTCACAATATAGGATCGGTAAACCCGATCCATAATAATAGAATCTCTCACTAGCATGGAAAAATATATAGGAGCACCTAAATACTCGTGAGGAACATCCAGATAATGAACAAATAGAGGAGAAACATATGAATATGTAGACCTTGGATCAAATAGTACTGAATCATCCCTACCGCCGACAGAAATAATACCTCGAACCTAGCTAGAGTGCCACCTCACTGGCCTCCATATCTAGGGCAACCCCTACCTATCTGCCCTCTACCTCTGGTAGGCTGGACGGTCGATGCGGCAACTGGTGCAGTGATCATGGCCTGATGGCCCTGCTATACTGCCTTGCCCCGAAGCATGGGGAAAAATCTCCTCATGTGACCAAGCTCCCCGCACTCATAGCAACCTCTCGGTGCGGAAGATGACTGACCTTGAGTCTGACCCTAGGGACCTGCATACCCACTAGAAGAAACCTGAATAGTTGTGGACGGTAGGAGCTCTCTGGAATGGCGCTAAATTAGGGCCACACTAGTGCACCCCGACAAGGCGGTGGTGCTGGATAAGTGGACCTACTGGACTGACCCCTCATGAACTAGCCCTTGTCCCCAGACGGGGTGCCGCTGAATCCTCCAGAATGCCAAGGCCTCTTCTCCCCCATCGTATACAATCGGCCCTGGTTGCGTATACCCTCATTCCGCCGATCTATCTCCACAACGTGCTTGTGAGGAGTCCCCATCTCAACCTCTCGGCCATAGTAACTTGAATACCATAATGCAATCCTGCAATAAACCTCCACACTCTCTCTGCATCAGTGGGGAGTATCATAAGCTCCTGGCGAGACAACTCAGATAACCTCGCCTCATAATCGGTCACACACATCTGACCCTATTAGAGCCGCTCGAACTGACCCCGTAGTTCTTCCCTCTGAGAGGGTGGAATATATATATCTCTAGAAAGAGATGTGTGAACTGATCCGAAGTCAAGGGAGGCAAAACCGTTGGTCTGCTAAGAAGATAAGACTGCCACCATATACGGGCCCTTCCCTTTAACTGAAATGTGGTGAACTCCACCTCCTTGGACTCTAATACCCTCATGTTGTGCAGTCTGTCCCAGCAATGGTCAATAAAATATTAGGGGTCCACATGTCGCTCACCGCCAAAGGTAGAAGGATGTAGTCCGGTCCATCTATCCAACATATTATGCAGCTCGACGATCGCATTTGGTCTGGGCTCTGGTACAGCCGGTGCAACTGGCTGAGCCCCGTCCACAGGTAGTGTATCTGAGGTCTATTATACAGCAGCGGCATGCCCTGGATCCTGAGTGGTAGGGGTTTGTGCTCCCCCTCCCATCTAAGATGTGGCTGGGTCTACTAGAAATAAACCAGCCTACATCATAGAGTCCTTGAATCGTAGCATATATCCCATGACCTCCTAAAATCCCAGTGCAGACATGAAATCTGCCAGGGCCAGCTTAACTGCAGGCACCTCACCCTGCTCCTCAATGATAGGATCCTCCACTGGATCCGCTAGTGGTACAACAGGAGCAACTCTAGGATGCCCTCATCCTCTAGTAGGAGCTGGAGCCCTCCCTCGGCCTCTAGCAACAGGGGGAGCAGCTCCTCCACCACTAGGTACATCTGCCGTGCGCGTTCTCACCATTTGTGAGAGAATAAGAGAAAGATACTTAGCACAACATCAACTGCACGATATGAGATGAAGAAAGAGAAGTTTCCTAACACCCCATAGCCTCTCTAAGATAAGTACGGACGTCTTCAAACTGATCTGCGAGACTCTATTAGGCTCGCTCATGACTTGTGATACCTATATGAACCTAAAGCTCTGATACCAAGCTATCACGACCCAATTTTCACTATAGGCCATGATGGCACCCAACGTCACTGCTAGACAAGCCAATGGTGAACTACCCATTTGCTCATTTAGATATTTTTAAAGTCACTGATTTTTTTAATAAAGAAACAATTATTAAGTGAGTGTAGAAATGTAAAACATAAACTAAACGTGAGAGTAAGATAGTGAATTAAATAATCAAAAACAATGCGTGTCTTCTAGAATAACCTAAAACCCGGTGTCACAAGTGTACGAACAACTAGTAGAATGTACAAAACTCCCTAAAACTACTGTCTAAAACAAAATAGAAACAAATGATAAATATAACAAGAGAAGGATCCGGTGCTACAGAATGGAGCTTGAGAAATGTAACGACCTGGCCAGTCGTTTTGAGCATTTGCACTTCGCTCGATAGTTTGAGGGCATGAGTAGCTCTGTATGATGTATTATGACTTGTGTGAATCGTCGATTTTGATTTTTCAGGTGATCCGGAATTTGATTTGGAAGAATGAATTTTATGTTTGAAGATTTAAGTTAGATGAGTTGACCAAGTTTGACTTTTTAGTATTTGACCTCAGATTGGAGATTTGATGGTTCCAATAGGTCCGGATGGTTATTTTCGACATGGGCGTATGCTCGAATTTGCATTTGGATGTTCCTAGAAGGTTTTAGCGCTAATTGTCGAAAGTTGAAAATTTGAAGGTTTGGAAAGTTCATAAGTTTGACCGGGAGTTGATTCTAATAATACCGGGTTCAGATTGTGTTTTCACGAATTTGAATAGCTTTGTTATGTAATTTGGGACTTGTGTGCAAAATTTGATCTCATTCCGGGTTGATTTGATATGATTCGGCCCGAGTTTTGGAAATTGAAAGTTCAAAAGTTTATTAAGTTTGATTTGAGGTGCGATTAGTCGCTTCGATGTTGTTATGTGTGGTTTGAGGCCTCGAGTAGGTCCGTTTTATGTTTTGAAACTTGTTGATATATTCGGATGGGGTCCTGAGGGGCTTAGGTAAATTTCGGACGTGTTTCAGATCATTTTTCCATTTATGTGAGATAGCTGGTTTTGCTGGACCTGATGTGGTCGCACCTGCGCGGTATAATGGTCACAGATGCGGTATCACAAGCGAAGAAGCAAAGGAAGGTTGGATGAGGGAAAACCACACAAGCGGAATGTTTGGCGCCTCTTCATGTCTGCAGGCGCGGGAATTCGATCGCAGAAGAGGATGGCGACTTGTTTGGGAGTTTTTCGCAGATGCGTATTTTAGCCTCGCCCTGTGATTGCGTGGAAGCGGAAGAGCGTCTGCAGGTGCGAGAGGTCTGCTGGCTAGTAGAGTTCGCTGAAGCGGAGTTCGTGTCGCAGAAGCAACACCATAGAGGTGGCTCATTTGTTCGCAAAAGCGAAAATGGCCGGGCAGAAGATTTAAATCGAGGGTTTGGCAATTTCATTCATATTTCGAGCTATAGACCTCGGATTGAGATGATTCTTGAAGCGATTTTCATCACATGGATTGGGGTAAGTGTTCTACACTGGGTTTTGATTATATTTTGTGATTCTATCTTCGTTTTTGGTAATTGGATTATGAATTTTAAAGAGAAATTTGGGGTTTTAGCCTAAAATTTCATAGAGTGAGTTTTTGAGTTTTGAACATCGATTCGGAGTCGGATTTGGGTGAAACTAGTATGGTTGGTCTCATAATTAAATGTGTTGTTAGATTTTATATGTTTCGTCGAGTTTCGAGGTGCGGGTTTGGGTTCAAGTTGGACTTTTGGGTTCATTTTAGGCTTTTGATTAAAGATTCGACCTTTATCAATTGGGTTTGTTTCCTTCAGAATTATTTGATGTATTTGAGTTGATTTTGGCTAGTTTCGATCCGTTCGAAGGTCGGTACATGCGGGATGGCATTTTTTAGCATCATTTTGCTTGCTCGGTATTAGATTTGGCTTGTTCGAGGTAAGTAACACTTCTAAACTTGGTGTTGAGGGTATGAAACCCTGAATTACCTGTTCTGTGATTGATGTTAAGGTGACGTACATGCTAGGTGACAGGCTTGCGGGTATGCACCGTATGAGTTGTGATTTAGTCGATTTTGTGGAATTGTGTAGCTATCTTACCTAAACATTTTTATTGTACTCTATGTGTTAGAGCACTTGAGCTATAATTTATGCTAGAAATCATGTTTAGGCTATATGTTGGTACTATTGGGACCCACAATGGTCGTTCTTTGTTGTTGAATTATTCGCTTAATTGCATTCATGTACTTAGTCAAATTCATCATTTCATATCTATCTAAGTCTCTGTTATCGTATATTGTCACATCTTGTAACTTTGATTAGCGATGCTTAGCATGAGTGTTGTGAGCCCGAGAGATGGGAGAGATTGATGACTGAATGAGGCTGAGGGCATGTTGTGAGTAATATTTATGGGATCAGGCTGCACGCTGTAGCATGCCTTATTGATTAATTCCAGGATTTGGCTTATTATAGCGCTTGGACTAGAAGGAGCCCCTTCGAAGTCTGCACACGCACAGTGGGCGCAGTTGCTAGCAATCATCTGCATTGGGCTAAATCTTCCCTTGTTCATTTGCATTGGGATAGATCTGCCCTGATTTATTTGCATTTTGGTTCATTTGCATTGGTCTAGACCTGCCCTAGTTTATTTGCATCTTTGCTCTGGATCTGCCTTGGTTTATTTGCATTTGGGCTGGATCTGCCCTGTACAGTAATGAGTAATGAGTGTGATGAGTATTGAGCATGATGAGTGAGAATACGATACATGAGTTCATCATTGAGATGCATTGCATTTGACATGCGTACTTGAGATACAGGCATAAAGATGCATTTCCTTATGCTACCCGGTTTTTGTGACATTCATGATTTCACGTGTATATTAACATGTAGGTATAGAGATGTATTTTACTCATGCTATATAAAAATGAAACATCTTATTTATTGTTGAAAGGTTTTTGGGAAAAATCACAGTTTTCAAACTTATTCATATATTTTGAGGTTTTTCGGTGAAAGATATTGGATCTACTGTTATGCTTTAAAAGCTTGCCTATTTTCCATAACTATGAACTATCTGAGTTATTTCTTGTACCATCTTTATTATATTGTTATGAACTGTTGATGGTTATTGGAGTTGGACTCTGACCCTTGTCCCAGCTCGTCACTACTTTCAACCTAAGGTTAGGTTTGTTGCTTATTGAGTACATGGGGTCGGTTGTACTCATGCTACACTTCTGCACCTTGCATGCAGATGTTGGATGCTGATGTAGCTGCGTACGACGGGAGCTGGATCTGACGATGTACCTGTGTTCCAGTCATAGCTGCCTCTTGATCTTGACAACTTTAGTATTTCAGATCTGTTCATGTATATTTCAAACAAATGGTGTATTTTATTTCAAACCAACTTTGTAAACTTTATATCTTAGAAGCTCATGATTTGTACTACCAGTCCTTTGGAAATTATTGTATAAAAGCAGTTGTATTATCATTTCTTTTCTTAATAAATCTCATTAAATTGGATAGTTGTTAATTGGCTTACGTGACGGGTTGGGTTAGGTTCCATCATGACTAGTTGGATTTTGGGTCGTGACAAATTGGTATCAGAGCTCTAGGTTCATAGGTTATACAAGTCATGAGCAAGTGCCTCGTAGAGTCTTGCGGATCGGTATGATGACGTCCATACCTATCTTCGAGAGGCTATAGGGCATTTAGGATAATTTCGCATCTTTCTTTCCTTGTTGTGCGAAATTGATTCAGCTTGAAATATAACTCTTTGAATTCCCTCCACGCATTCGTGTGCGCATGTGAACGCTCGGTATCAGCCATGCATTGACGGCTTGTGATTCCATAGATGAGGTGCGAGATGTGATTTTGGTGTGCTGATGACATGCCAGTATGGAGGACTTGAGGTCGGGTTTGGACCGTAGCTTGATCACGGGGATTTCGGCTATGCTTATAAGTCTGGTCCACTAATGGAATTTGTGGTTCGATGAGTGGTTGGATGACCATATGATGAGTATGATATGAAAGCGGGGTGTGTTCATATGGTTTGAATGTGACAGGAAGAGTTTGCTTGGGGCGTGAGAAGGACTATTGGGTGCATGATTCCTGTCTTGATGTGGCATATAGTCTCGAGTTATGAGTGTGTTGAAAGATTTTTTTCATGTTGTTTAATTGTGGAATGAAGTCGATTTTTATGTCTTTTTTGTGAGGTCAGACTCAGGAAGATTAAGTGATGGTGTAGTAATCGTGGCTTCGAAAGGGTATAATAAGATACCAATTTGAGGCTAAGTAGGTGGATTATCTCTTGCGGAGTAATCTATGGAGGTTTGATCCTTATAATGTCGTGTGGAGAGTTTCTTTTTTACCAGCGAGGCATATGTGTTGAGATTTGAATTTGAATTTGGTTGAGAAAGTCGACCTGACCATCACGTGGACGCACACAATCTTAGTAGATGATTTGACGTACTATATGGTTTGTATTATGTGAGCTTATGAATGATTTAGTTGAATCTCCCCGCGGTATTATGGTAGTAATAGACTTTGGGTATTGCGATTTATCGAGTATTTTGATCTATGTCTTTGAGCCAAGTGAGGGAGTCTGCTATTACCGATTTGATTGCGTGGTTATGTGTTGTACTGGTTTTGGTTTAAGGCATACTTGTGAATCAGATATGACTTGCAAAGGTGGAGATCGAGGACGACTATAGTAAAGGAATTTTCTGGATACGGGTTATGTTACACTTTATGGGTGTATGGAAATCATGGAATGAGTTGAGTTGTTATTCATGACGGGTGTTGTGTGCACGACGTATGAATTTGCTCGGTTGCGTTAAGGCAGGATTACTTCTTTGGGGTGTTGTTGTGCTGATTGAGCATAAGCAGTTCGGCCTGTCTGGGCGGTGCAATTGAGATTTGAGCAGAGTGGATGACTCTCGAGAAAGTTCTAATGGATTCAAGATTTTTATGTAGCAATTGTGATTTTTTCGGGATTTGTATATGGCTAAGATCTGAGATTTACATTGGATGGTGTTAAGACTAGGAACTTGGAGAAGTAGGACAGTTTGATAGTAGGTTGGATCAGCATGGTAATAAGTATGATCGATTCTTTGAGCACTTATGAAGTGTTGAGTCTCTACAGGTGTTTCGTGGCAATGCTCTTGGGTTGGGGGATCTGCACGGCTTGGTTGATTAGAGATATTCAGTTCCGATGGCTTGGTTATGTGCAAATGGGTTTCGAAGAGTTCTCGATGATTTTTACCACGGTTTGAGATGGATGTTTCCTACCGGCGTGAGGAGCATGTTGTGTATTGTGATTTTCTCCTGGATGGGATCAAATGGAGGATTTCTGACCGACTGGGTATGTATTCTTCTTGAATCAGAGTTGATTATGGGATTCTCGTACTTTTCATATGATGGAATAATAGTGCGGTGTGTTGTGTGGGGGCTGAGAGTTGCATGTGCAAGGTCACGGTCCTTCTTTCGAGGGAAGGTCATGAATTTTGGACGGCATGCATAGTTTCAGATATTTAGATGAATGTTATAATTACTTGGTCATTCCTGAGAAGGGTGCGCATTTCAGAAGGTGCACTATGTGTTGACTTATGGGTGCTTCATTGGTATTGTGTTACTCACCTGGTTGCTTAACTGCTGCTATTCAGATTTTGCTATGTGGCACGGAAGAATAATAGAAGTATTCCTCGTGGGATGATCGTGTATGAGAGATGTGTTAGAAATTTGGGCGGTGGAGTAAGGATCAGATATGTTGATTCATGTATTCTATGGACTTGGAGACCAGGAGTTCTCAGAAACAGATTGTTTGTGGTTAATGAATGCGAAGATGTGGCCAAAGCTAGCTAGATCATAGTATATGTTATCATTCAGTCATTGTGGACTTTTGGAGGGTTAATTATCTACTTGTGTGTGACCAGAGTTGATTTGGGTCGCAGGCCCGATGAGGATGTGTATTCTGCACCGAGTCAGATTGGTTGACTCCGTACTGCTGTTATTGAGGGATGTGCCATTCGGTTAGAATTGAGCTTATTCGTGTTCTGAGATGTCCCACATTTATCTCAATAGTTTGTGGGGTAATGACATGCGACGGGTCCCTCAAACACTCTTGCAACATCGGCACGTGGAAGACTAGGTGCACAGAAGATTACTCTTGTGGTAGTTCCGATTCATAGGTTACCTCTCCTATTTTATTCAAAATCTTGTAAGGCCCAATGAACCTTGGGTTTAATTCCCCTTCTTACCAAAACGCATCACACGTTTCATTGGTGACACTTTCAAGAAAACAAAGTCACCAGCTTTAAAGGTCAACTCCGGACGTCGAACATCCGAATAGGACTTTTGGCGACTTTGAGCCGTTTTGAGTCTCTCTTTAATCACCTTCACCTTTTCCATGACTTGGTGCACCATATCGGGACTTAATAATTGGGCTTCACTAACTTCAAACCAACCAATAAAAGACCTACATTGACGCCCATACAAAGCTTCAAACGGTGCCACTTGTAAGCTCGCTTGATAGCTATTATTATAAGCTAACTCAATGAGCGGTAAATGATAATCCCAATTTCTGTTAAAGTCAATCACAAAGGCTCGTCGCATATCCTGAAGTGTTTGAATGGTCCTTTCTGACCGTCCGTCTGTTTGAGGGTGGAAAGTCATACTAATGTTTACTTGTGTACCCAAACCCCTCTAAAACGACTGCCAAAACTTCGCCGTGAATTTAGCACCTCTATCTGAAATGATAGAAACATGAGTATAGAACAGTCTGATAATATCCCTGATGTAAAGCTGTGCGTACTGCTCTGCGGTGTTAGTAGTCTTGATTGGAAGGAAGTGTGCCGACTTTGTTAATCGGTCCACACTTACTCAAATGGAATCATACTTGCGAAAAGATCGGGGCAATCCAACAATGATGTCCATATTGATCATCTCCCATTTCCACTGTGGAATTTCAATATTCTAGGCTAACCCAACGGGTCTTTGGTGTTCAACCTTTACCTGTTGGCAATTAATGCACATGGACATGAGCTAGGCTATATCTTTCTTCAAACTATTCCACCAATAGACCTCTTTCAAATCCCGATACATCTTTGTAGATCCGGGATGTACGGAGTACCTCGAATTGTGTGCTTCAGTCATGTTAACTCTTCTAAGATCATTCACACAAGGAACACATAGTCCACTTTGATACCTCAAAGTACCATCGATTGCATCCACCGTGAAAACTATGACTTTTGTCGGTCGACCCCTTCTTTCAACTTCACTAAATGCGGATCTTCATATTGATGGGACTTTACCTGTTCGATCTAGGATGACTGGGCCCCATTTTGTATGGTCACATCACCATTATCATCCTCGACAATTCGTACACCCAAGTTTGCCATGCTATGGATCTCTCTCATCATAGGTTGTGCACGTACCACCAAACAAGCTAATTTACTTGTTGACTTTCTACTAAGAGCATCTCCCACCACATTGGACTTCTTCGGATGATACAAAATATAATCATAGTCTTTGAGAAGTTCAAGCCATCTTCTTTGCCTCGAGTTTAGTTCTCGTTGCTTGAAAATGTACAGCAAACTCTTATGATCGGTATATACCTTATCGTACAAATAGTGGTGCCATATCTTTAATAAACACCACTGCGGCGAGTTCTAATTCATGAGAGGGATAGGTCTTTTCGTGGGTTTTTAATTGCCTTGAAGCATAGAAAACCACTTTACCTTGTTGAATCAACACACACCCCAATCCAACTCTTTAAGTATCACAATACACCGTAAAACCCTGTAAGCCCGTAGGTAAGATCAACACCAGTACTGTAGTCAGTCTCATTTTCAATTCTTGGAAACCCCTTTCACAGGCATCCGACCATTGAAATTTGGCAGCATTATGTGTTTGTTTGGTCAAAGGAAATGCAATAGTAGAAAAACCTTCAACAAACCTCCAATAGTCGGCTTATCCCAAAAATCATCGAATCTCCGTCGGTGTTGTTGGTCTAGGCCAACACTTAAGCTCTTCAATATTTTGCGGATCAACCTTGATATCCTCACTTGATGCCACATGGCCTAAGAACGCCACGGATTCAAGCCAAAACTCGCACTTATAATTTTTTTCATATAACTCATGCTCCAATAGTGTTTGCAATACCATCCTCAAATGATTTGCATTCTCCTCTCGACTTCGTGAGTAGACTAAGATTTCATCAATAAACACTATTAAGAATGTGTCGAGAAGTGGTTTGAAAACTCAATTCATCAGATCCATAAAACCTGCAGGTGCATTCGTCAACCCGAATGACATCACAAAAAATCCATAATGCCTGTAGTGGGTACGAAAAGCTATTTTGGGAATGTCTTTATCACGGATCTTCAACAGATGGTACCCTGACATTAAGTCAATCTTTGAGAAATACTTTGCCCCTTGTAACTGGTCATACAAGTCATCTATCTGAGGCAATGGATACTTATTCTTGATAGTCACCTTGTTCAGTTGCCGATAGTCAATACACATTCTCAAAGATCCATCTTTCTTTTTCATAAATTAAACTAATGCACCCCACGATGAGACATTCGACCTAATGAACCCTTTGTCGAGCAAGTCCTTCAATTACTCCTTCAATTCTTTTCACTCTGCTGGGGCTATTCGGTATAGTGGAATAAATATTGGTTGTAAATTTGGCATCACATCTATCCCCAAATAAATAACCCGATCCGGTGGAATACCCGAAAGTTCATCGGGAAAGACATCTGGAAACTCACAAACAACTGGTACAGATTGAAGAGCTAATATCTCAGCACCCATGTCTGTGACTCTAACTAAGTGGTATAGGCATCCCTTGGTAATCAACTTTTTTGCCTTAAGATAAAAAATAAACTTACCTCGAGGTTCGACAATATTGCCCTTCCATTCACGAACCGGCTCATTGGTGAATTCAAACTTGACTACTTTAACACGACAATCAAGGGTGGCATAACACTTGAATAGCCAATCCAATCCCATGATTACATAAAATGGCTGCCGCCGTTGTTCTACCGAAAGTGATGACAATGCACCGATAAAAGTGATGACGGCAAAATCGCGACTAAATCTGGAGATTTACCATTAAAAATTGGAAGAACTCGAAACTAGGAATCAAAATTTGAAACCCTCGATTTGTTGATGTTTTGGTTAAATAAATATTGGGGTTTGCTCTTAACATCAATATGAACTTACTCGTGCAGTTTGGTGTGTTTTGATTGAATATTAAACTGGTTAGAATTGAAGCACCATTGTCAACCGTCGAAGGAGTTGGGTCAATTCAGATCTATATTTTTTGAATATTTACAAAGTGGGTATTGTTTTATTTTGATGGAGAATTGAATCTGGAACCCATTTGAAGCTGAATCGTTGATATCATTGATATAAACTTAGGGTCCACCAAACTGTATAGAGAACCTGATTCTCTATCAGTTCCCACAGAATAAACACAATAAGAGATAAGTAAATGACACATCAGAGTTTTACGTAGAAAACTCCCAGCTCACGGGATTAAAAATCACGACCTACACTCGTAGGATTTCAACTTCACTAATCTAGCAACTTTTAGATTACAACCTATTGTAACCTAAGAATTAAACTCTTAATCCCTCACTCACTTGTAATAACTCTATTACAAGCCTCTTTGTAGTAATTCTATTACAAAGCTCTCAACTCGACTAACTCTTGCCAAGCCACGAACACAAGGTTTATGGTTTTACAAATGGTTTCCTACACAATGCTTCTAGCTAAGCTAAGTAGGAATTACAAGTAAACCACTATAACAAAGGTGCAACACAACTAAGGACGTATAATAAGACAATGCTGGAAACTGGTCCTTCATTATGTTGTTCTTTGTTCTTGAAGCCTGAAAATCACTTGCAAGATGGCAACACTTGAGAGAAAACTTGATTAATTCTCGGATGTGCAAAGTATGTTTTCTTCATTGCTTCATGCTAATAATATCCAAGTGATGTCACTTGGATGATGCAAGCAAATATCTGGTACAAGAAATTCCTCATAAAGTGACTGTTGCATTGTTCACTGTTGCGTGTGTGCACGAGGAACAGTTGCAACGACTTTACTGCTATGAGAAACTGACTGGTACAGTCAGCAAGGGAACTAATGTCCATCTGTTCCCTATGTCGTATCTTTGACTCTAACTATTAGAACTTGTGCCCGATTTGAGATTTGTTATGCCTTGGCAACTTGAGCATGTGTAACAGGTTCCCGATCTGGTTCTTATCATAAAGTTTGTTAGATCATCAAAATATGAAAAGGCACACATAACTTATCAATTTCGCCTTTTTTGATGATGACAAACTTATAATTGAAGTTCCCCTTGAGAACCAGAATGCCATACATTATTGCCTGTACTTCTCTCTGAACCTGTTCCCCCTCTCAATTAATTTTCCCCCTTTTGGCATCATAAAAATAATATCCACAAATAATAAGCAAAAAGAAGTCCATCATAGTTAACTCATGCCACATGTGTGCACACAAACATGACTAAAAATAAAGCACAAAGGCATAATATGCATAGTAAAAGGACGGAATACTCAGTAATTTTAAGGAAAAGAGAACAGAAATAGTAGTACCATTGTTACAAAACCATTCACAAATCAAAACAACTTAAAAGTACTAGCCACAAAAACAACAAAACGAAACAGGGACCAAGGTAGGTCAAAAATCTTTTCACTTGACATTGGGAAGGGAATTGTTTTAGGGAGCACGTGAAGGGTGAGGCAGGGATGAAGAGGCAAGGGTTTTGAGGAGAATATCCATTCGGGAATTTGCAGACACTTGGTCATTAAGCAGCCGCTCCTTCAGGTCTTCGACCTGTTTCCTGAGATCTGTATTTTCTTTGGTCAGACGAGCAACCTCTGTGCCTTGTGTACTGCTGGAACCAGGTGCCTCCTGGGCCTGACTAAGCTTCCCCTCAAGAATAACATCCCGTTCCTTCAACTTTCTTATTTTTTCATTGGCAGCATTCTGAGAATCAATCAATTGAGAAATAGTAGAATTGCTGCCAATCCCTCCTTTCTTATCAATGCACTCACACTGTTCTGAGGTGGTTTTGGAGAAGGTTTGCTTGCGAGTTCCCACTGTTGCTTTTCCCTAAAGGGACTTTGAAGAAGTTAAACACCTTAGTGAGCAAAACCCCGTAGGGCTATCCATGATTACCATCCTTAAAGTCTACCACTTTCTTCATATGCTTAATCATTAGGCCTGGCAGATTGATAGTGGTGTAGGCATCCAGTGTTTCCATTAGGAACATGTCTGCTCTTGACGTAATGGAATGTCTTTCTGCTCGTGGAAGAAAAACCTTGTTCACTATCTTGAACAACAGTTGATACGCTGGAAGGAGGGCCTTTTTGTGTACCCGTTCTCCTTGCTGCACTACATCATTCTTCAGAATGACACTTCTGAAATTGAGAGAACAAGTCCCCTCAATGGATGATATTCCTCCAGTAGGTACTCCCAAAATGTTTACCAAACACAGCCTCGCCCATCACAAAGTCTACATCATTGACCTTCAAATAGATGTTATCCTCTTCCACTTTGAACATGTCTGCGTAAAAACTATGCACCTCTTCCTCATATACCTTAGTGCTCTCATTGATGAACAAGTGTGTCCCCTGTTGAAACTCACAAATATCAACTAGTTGGCGCATCCCTATCATGTCAAGAATATCAAGAGCAAATGTTTTGCCCCACAACACTCTCTGTTTTCTCAGGTTTTCTCTTCCTTCATCCTTGGTCATACCCACCTTGGCCTTCTTGGAGGAAATAGGTTCCTCATTGTTACCGGCCTTCCTTTTCACAGACTTTCTCACACTTTTCTCTTTCTTTGTAGACTTCTCAGACAATTTCTCACCAGACTTCTCAGACAAATTTTCACTAGACTTTTCAGACATCTTTTCACCAGACTTGTCTACCTCAACATTTTCCACTTCTACAGCTTTCATAGATGGCTCTTTCTTGGGTTTTTGAATCAATGGTTTCTTAGAGGACCTACGAATTAAGAAAGCAGGTTCCCCATTCACCTCTTCATCATCAATATCAACAACAAGTGCTGGAGGCACTTCCTCTTCATTCACCAGCTTTCCACCCTTCACCAACCTCCTTTTCTTCTTCTCTTCTTTGTTTTTCTTCAGAACTGACTCAAAGGCTTCCTTCTTTTACAGTCTAGTAGTAGGTCTTTTAAGAGTTGGCTCTTTGAGAATTGCCCTTATACTCCTAACTGCAATAAATCTTGCAACAGACACATTATCATAATCCTCCTCACTATTCTAATTTTCTTCCTCAGAAAGAGATCTCATCTCATGAAAGACGATGTTTAATGGCTCACCATCAAAGTGATGAGAGGGAGCAAGATTAGTATTGACCTGGGGCTCTTTTGAAAAGAAGGGAGTTTCATCCCAAGTAGGAGCAGAGGGATCCTCTTGGGCTGAGGGAATATGTCCCTCATTTGTTTCCCTAGTAGTACTATCAGGAGCCAGATTTTCAAGGGGCACCGGTTCCCTACCCTCTTCCTGATGACCTTAACATTCCCTCCGAGACCCAATGGTCTCAGTAACATCCTCATAACCACCAACCAAACCTCATTCTGTAGCAATTAACAACATGTTGTCAATGGCTTCTTGTTCATTTACCCCCAAAGTAGAGTAAGAGGGTATAAGAGGAATATTACCTGTAGGGTTGGCAATATTCAAATCGAAGATTGAAATAGGCATTGTTGAGGCTTCACTACAACGAACCACATCCTCTTGACCTTCATCTCTGTCTACTATTTCACCTTCTGCCCTTTTTTCTGGCGAGACAGAATGAGAGGTTGCAGCAACAAATTGTTTGGGATTCTGAGTCTTGCGGCTACAATGAGAACTAGAACTCGATTGGGTTGGAGAGAAAGTAACCGGTGGTTGTTGATATGGTATAGGGTTTGGACTGGGTGACAGAGGTGACTCCGATTTTTGTTCCTATGCTTTATGAGACGTTTGAAACTTCTGGATTTTGAGACATAATGGAGATTTGTAGTGAAGACATGAGAAGAAAAGTATTTCCTTTGAGAGAGAAAAGTATTTCCTTTGAGAGAGAAAAGGGAATTTTTGGCTTTGATGTGGATAGTGAGGAAAGAGACTGTTTTGGGGGTTATTTAGGAGAAGTGAGGGACCGGTTACAAATGGGTACGAATAAACGGGTAGACGGGTCGTTTAGTAATGGGTGTGATATTTGAGTTATAAGAGATGAGAGAGAGAGACTGGAACTTTTAATGATGTGGCACTTTTATAGCCGTTTAAAAATATGCATGAGAATACAAAGGAACTACTAACCTGTGTCAAGGGAACCAGGTTCCCTGACTTAGTTTTGTAAATGTGAGCCTCATACTTTTACCAAGATGTAATGTCATTAACTACTTGTTTGCTCTATAATTGCTATGTGTGTCTACCTGTAACGGTATAGAGATGAGTTAGAACTTGCCAGAAAATACTTTTTAGCTGTTTTTACCTGTTCATTCTTTCATAGCCAATCATTGAGGGACCTGGTGCTTAGTTCAATTTTATCAACCCCAATTCCAATCGATTCTTTTCAAAGTGCTCTCTGCTTAATGCTTTGGTGAAGATATCTGCTACTTGCATATTCTGTTTTGCAGAACTTCATGTAGATAAGACCCTTTTCAACATTGTCTCTGAGAAAATGATGTTGCACATCAATGTGCTTTGTCCTCTTATGCTGAACCGAGTTCTTTGCCATGTTGAGAGCATTGATATTATCACATAGTAATGGCACGCAATCAGAAAATATACCAAAGTCCTCCAGCTACTGCTTGATCCACAGTAGCTGAGCGCAGCAAGAGGCAGTTGCCACATACTCAACTTCTACAGTTGAAAGAGCCATAGAGTTTTGTTTCCTGGTACCCCATGAAATCATCCCAGAAAATGTGCCATTCCAGATGTGCTCTTTCTATCCACTAGATAACCAACATAATCAGCATCGGCATACCTAATTAAGTTGAAATTGTCTCCTAAAAGATAGTAGAGAACCAGATCTTGCGTTCCTTTGAGATACCTTAGAATTCTCTTGGTAGCCTTCAGATAAGATTTCTTTGTGGAGATGGAAAATGGTTCAAATAATTGTTCTGGCTTTATCTCGAAATCCAAAGCAAAGTATGTGGTAACGCAAAAAAATGTGGATCCAAGATCCATAAGAGCATAAGCATCAAGCGTGCAAACAGTGAGTATACCTATAACAACAACATCTGAATCCTCTACAGTAGGGTGAGTAGGCATAGCATGGAAGCGGGGTTGAGTCCCCATAGAATTAGCAATTTTTTGATGTGTCTTTTCTGCATTACGACCACCATGGGTCCCATTTCCCCGAGGTGGGGGTGGTGTAGCTGAAGTAGTAGCCATGGAAGCTGTCGGTTGGGCCCTTGATCCCTGTTGCCCATTGGGCAGAACCACTTCATGTGGCCTACCTGACCACACCCATAGCATGGGCGTCGAATCACTGGAGATGAGTCAGAATGTCTAGAACGTGAGCCTACACTACTCTTAACCTGTTAAGTGGTCCTCCAATCACTTTGAGCTAGTCTAGTCTTACCTTTATGTCCCGAACTATAAGCCACTAGTAGGTCACCAAAAGCGGTTTGTACCATAGATTATGGTGGCCTAGATGGCCCCCCACTATTTTGACCCTCGCCCAAACTGGGCACTGCACTAAAAGTACCAAAGGTATGAGCCTTTTTGTTCTGTTCTCTGTTAACTTTTTCCTCTTGCTGAATCCTCTCAAAATCCATAGCTAAGTTCACAAAGTCAGCATAAGTAGTGTTCCTCCTTCCACTATCTGCTTCCTTTCGAACACTCAGAATCAACCCACGAGCAAAGTGATCAATTTTGTCATCATCCGTGGGGATGAGGTGGGGAGCATAGCGAGAAAACTTCTCAAACATGATGTTGTACTCTGAAACAGACATAGTATCCTTCTTTAAGGTCTCAAATGATACTGCCAGAGCGGCCCTAACTCCTGGTGGCAACCACTTCTTAACAAGCATTTTGGTGAATACTTCCAAGTCATTGGAGGAGTATCCTCCGGTCTACTTTTCTCTATACCTTTAAACCAAAGTTCAGCCACATCTTTCAACTGGTATGCTGCTAATATAACAACTCGATGATCCTTCACTCCTAGTAAGGTAGTGGTTTTCTCTGTCTCCTCAAGAAAGTCGCGTGGGTCCGCAAGAGGATCTGTTCCAGTAAATGTTGGTGATCCAAGCCTTACAAACTTCATGGCTAATTGTGCCATGTCCTCGGTCACTAGTGCTCTCATGCCTCCCCGATGGAGAGCTTGAATACCCATCTATAGGTTTTGTTGGGTCTGCATAGCCATTAGCTCTGCAAAAGTATCCACGGTCTTCCTTATGTCGAGAAATGTCTCATCTAAGTAGTTTGGCACTAGAGGTGGGGCAGGTGCCTCATCAACTTCTTCCTCATGCTCCTCCACCATTCTGGGAGCAACAGGAGCTGGCATAGTTCGTGTCTTTGCAGCCTTCGAAGGTCGGCCCTTAAGTCTGACGGATGTCCCTCCCGAAGCCAGGAGCATCTTTTCTATTCACATACCGCGTGAGTTCACCATGTTCTATGAATCGAGATAATGCACGAGTTAAGAAACCTCTTAGATTTAAGCTCTAATGCACGATCTAGAATAGGGAGAAAGAATGAAATATTTTTATTATGTCTATGTAGCCCTCCGGCTCTGCATATGTAATAAATTTTGACAGAGAACTCTACTAGACATGATTCCATAGATATCCTAGGACTCGAATTAGAACCTAGTGCTCTGATACCAAGTTTGTCACGACCTAAGATCTACTTGACCGGCACTCGTCACACCACCTGACCCGAGCGAACCAAACCCATATATAACTCCTCTCATATATGCATGCGGAAGCCTTTTGAAACATAGACATTTTTAAACAATAAAATCCATGCATGAAACTTAACCTTTAAAATGATTATTTTCATTAAATAAAATACATAAATGTAATTGTTCATTCATACATGCCATATGAGTAACCATAGCTTACAACCCAAAAGAATAAACTACTATTGTCTATGAAATCTCTATAATACAAAATGAATATAGTCGACCGAGACAAGCCCCGATGACTCAAAACCATAAAATAAATGTTACTCCACGATAGTAAGAGTGGAGCCTTATTATAGAGCAAAACAATCAAAGATAAGCCCCTGCAAGCTTCTCCAAAAACTTCAACACAAAACTCTAAATGATTTTCTCTTCTTTTGAAGTTCTAGTAGGAGGAAACCCTAAGGGTTGAAGAACCAAGGTAGGAGTTGAGATCTTCACCAAATAAGGTAAGTATACTTCCCTCTTTCATCCATTTTTCTGCTGGAAAAGTAGAGAAATTTGTTCTATAATTATAAGAACTCACAAGACGGTGATCGGAAGCCGTGAGTTGGATTGTCTGCTTTGCTACTATTTTTGGAGTTTTGGAGGAGAAAGGGTGTGGAGAAAACCATATAATGGCGGGGTTGTGGACGCAACCTGGAGCTCGCAACTTTCAATCCCACACGACGCACTGCAGCCGTCACATTATCTCATGAAAATAAGAAAATCTCATAATCAACTCCGAATCACAAGCAAGATGAACACCTCGTCAACCAATAACCTTCCACCTAACTCAATCCGGGAGGACATCACTACATGCAACACATCTTCAATACCTCCAGAAGAGATCAACTCAAAACTGTGGCCATAACCATTGTGAATTCTTCGAAATCCACTAACACATAATCAAGTCATCAGAATTGATTTCCTCTAACTCAACAGAGTTACACGAACTCCTAAACCTAGAAGTAACTCAATCCAAATCTCGCTCTGGAAGGACCTTCTTCAAATCCGAAACCGTTTCTTGCTCCTCTCTAATACTTCCAATTCGAGTCCATACTGATATAGAAGTACTACAATTCTAGCCACCATCCACTACTGATCTCAAGCTCTAACCATGCACCAATCTAAAAATTTTAAAATGCCATATATGAATCTTGAACTCATCTAAACCTTTGCGATTGTCATCCACCTTGCTCTAATATCCACAACACAACAAATATGCACCGAATAACTTGCACTTTACGATCACCTGAATAACCAGAAGAAGCAACCAAGCAATTTCATTTCCTTGCACACTGCATCCGCAATGAGCATTAGACTTGAATCATTCCCATGACCTCAATTTACCAGTAAGGCATATTAAATCATGCATCCACCGACTCCTTGCTCGAAATCATCCTCGATAAAACCTTCCTCAAATCATAGTCAATCCACAAGCACATCCTAGTCCAAGAACTAATACAATGCATGACCATGCAATTCAATCATCGATAGCAATTCCCCCGCTTAGCTCGAAGACATAGAACACATCGTTGGTAATCCACTGTACCATTCCTTCAAAGCTGCCCCAGCCCCGCACAGATAATCAACTAACACCTCATAAACTCGTGTAACACTAGTCATCAAACACTCCAAAGACTCTGTTGAGTGACAGTCAAATCGATTTCCTCAAATGCTCCAAAATGATAATATATGCATTCCACTGAATAGAAACCTCATACTAAACACGCAATCTCAAATCTTCACGAAAGGAGATAACCCACCGGCTAGACTCAAATCAACACCTTCCCATGACTCCACCATGGTCACAACTAGGAAGCCGACTAATACTCCCGAGCCTACACTTGCCGACAAGATATCATAGTCCGCTTCATCCCCTAAATGAACAACTGGAAGATATACCAACACATCAACAATAAAGACTGGACAACATATCGCGGCAGTAATCAAGCATCCACAGCCCTTCGCAGCCCATCCGCAACGTCACAAGTCGATGATGCCCAATGATATTTGGTGTTCAGCATCACATATGGATGAATATGAAAAATCAAAGTCATAGGTTTCAGACTGAAACAAGGTCGCACGATAAGAAAAGAAAGAAGGGAGATCCTAAATGCCCTATAGCCTCTCGAAGATATGTATGGACATCATCATACCGATTCGCAAAACTCCATTAGACATTTTTCGTGACTCGTAAAACCTACTAACCTAGTGCGCTGATACCAATTTGTCACGGCCCAAAAACTACCCAGTTGTAATGGCACCTAACCCTAATGCTAGGTAAGCCAAACAAGCAATAAGGTAACTCAAATGATAGATTACTAATAAAAAGAAATAAAGTGACTGGATTCTTAACAACCTCCCAAAGACTGGTACCAACCGAAATGAAGAATAAGTACAATATCTATTTGAAATTTACATAAATAGAGTTAAGTTCTAAACTACCATGAACAAGAGGTAGCTTGAATCTAGAACGCTAGAATGTCTGCAGTGCAAGGCTCTGTCCTCCACAGCTATGAAGCTCCAAGATCTACACGCAAGGTGCATAAGTATAGTATGAGTACAATCGACCCCATGTACTCAGTAAGTATCTTGACTTGTATTGGTGAAGTGGTGGCAAGGTTTAAAGTTAAAGATACTTAATATATACTTGTGCAGATAATAAGCAGCAAGAATAAGCTAAGAGATATGTCAGATAATGGTAAGAGTAATAACTGAAAAACTACCGTGAAAGTTAATAGACATGGCAAACAATATATAACCTCATTACCGTCTCGACGAAGGGAACAGTAATCATGAGACACACACAAGGATCAAAACCAAAATCTCCAACAAATACTGGTGCGGTGTGCAACCTGATCCCAAATCTCAATTAACATTGTTGACGTGTGCAATGAGATCCATACATCAATATGCTTTGTTGCGGCGTGCAACCTAATCCCAATATCACTAAACACTGTTGCGGCATGCAACCCAATCCTAATATCAATAAGCACTGTTGTGACGTGCAACCCAATCCCAACATCAGTAAACACTATTGCAACGTACAACACTATCCCAATATTAATAATATGATATGAAACCGCAACAACAACCAAACGCGGGAAAAGTTCACATAGTAACACTAAGAACAAGAACACGCGGAATTCATCTAGAGAATACAATCCCTAAACCAAGTAAGATGAGTAGCACAATATCCCTGAGCTAGTCCCCTACATATAAGGACAAATCTTGCACAAATCATAACACACAACCAATATACTAATCCCTCAATCCAATTAAGCAAAAGAGAGAATGACATGAAACGAGCAAAGATATTTATCAAGTAACAACAGGGAACAAATAAAGGCATTCAATATATAAAATTATGTAGCAAGTAAAGACATTTAATAAGTGAAGGCATATCGTAAGCCAAGTATATAGTAAGTGAAGACATGTAGTAAGTGAAAACATGTAGTAAGTGAAGACATGTTGCAGGTTAAGGCATTTAACATGTCAATCACGTGACAATTAGATGCATGTAATAGGTATGGACTGATAAGAAGTAAAGGCATGAATTCGAAGAGGACATGTTGCAGAAGTTAATTAAGTAAAAGTGTCACGACCCAAGATCCACATGACCAGCACTCGGCACACCACCCGAACCAAACCCATATACAACTCCTCTCTTATATGCATGCAGAAGCCTTTTGAAACATAAAACTTTTTAAATAATAAAATTCATGCATGAAACTTAACCTTTAAAATGATTCTTTTCATTAAACAAAAGACATAAATGTAATTATTCATTGATACATTCCATATGAGTAACCATAGCTTACAACCCAAAAGAATAAACTACTATTGTCTATGGAATCTCTATGACACGAAATGAATGTAATCGACCGAGACAAGACCCAACGACCCAAAAGCATAAAATAAATGTTACTCCATGATAGTAACAGTGGAGCCTCACCAAAAGTATCAACTGGAGATGTGGAGCTGTCCTATCCACGGGGCTCGCACTGCTTAGAACCGGTGCCTGAAAACAGAAATGGAAATTTGGACAAAGGGCCTAAGCTCCACATGCCTAGTATGAATCATGAACCGTTTTCCCAAAGAGTGGGACAAGATAGAAAAAGAAGATTAGGAGATATACAAAGCGTTGATATGACAAGGAAGTATTTATATCATTTCATAAGTTAAATAAGAAGATGAAATAATAATGTATAGTATAGTTCAAAGTCATTTCCTTTATCCCTTAAGTTCAACCAAAATCATGTGAGGTTTTACTTTTAGTGGGAGCTTTATACCGACACCGACATAATAAAAATAACACTAGGTGATTAACCTAGCCACAAGTATTTGACCCTACTTCTCGGCGCGATTTTCCATAGTACCGTACAAGCCGACTTAACCTCATTACATTTAGTAATGATCATTTGACCACAAATTAAGGACTTTATCCCACAAACTTCGGCTTAACCTTGGAATGTGTCCCTACACCGGTACATATAGTTCTATAGTAACGAATTCAAAATTTGAACCAATCTCTGTGGTCTACACTAGTAGCTCCCAAAACATTTGACGTTTCTATAATAGGTTCATAGCTTATAAGCATCAAAGAAGTCTACCTCAAATCAATTTACAATGTTCATAACCGATCCAACCATTTGAACAAGAATCAAATGAAAACCTTCTTCAATTTCATGTAACAAAATGATAATTTATCTTTTAGTTCAACAAGTGTCTGTCACGCCCCGACCATGGGGAGCGTGACCGGTGCTCAACCGAGATACCCCGGCCGAGCAAGCATGTACAATACCTTCTGTTGATACCCAATTTTGCCCTTATATTTTTTTAAATAGTATATATACTTCTAAAATATAATTTTGCATCATTAATTAATTTACAAGAGTTATACAAGTATTTTCTATGGTTTTTATAATTTTTGAAAAAGCTTTAAAATTGATTTTCTAGCATTTAAATTACTTGAATATTTATTAATTATTTTGAGATGACTTAATTATCCAAAGTTATTATTTGCATCAACATATATGTTTCAGAATATTTTACTTTATTTTATGTAAGTATATTTGTATTTTTAAACTATTTACACAATTTGCAATAATAGCCTATATGTTGTGCATAATCATATTTTTATTACATTATATGTACGCAAATAGAATTTTTATATTTTTATAATGTTAAATTATTATTTTTAAGCATCTTACTACACAAACAATATTTTTATTAGTTTGTTAATTACAATTTATAAATATTGTTTATAATATTTCGTGTATTTAATTTGTAGCCCAAATTTGGGGCTAATTTTGAACCAAACAGAGCCAAATCACTGGCCCAGACATTCCCAATCCTTAGCCCAACCTCCTTTGGCCCAAACCAAATGACCCTTCTCCCAAACCCGGTCGAGACCCGTTAAAACGACCCGCTCTATTTTCTTCTAATCCTAGCCGTTGATCTCTCTCTCAAGATCAACATCCCGCAATCACCCCTTTGCTTTAAATTAACCAAACCCACCCGAAACCCTACCATTTATCTAAGACCGTCGCCCCTAAATCATCTCTTCTCCTCTCCTCTCAAACCCTAGCAACTGCCTCCCTTATTCTGTCCAACTCTGACCTCAACATGAAATCACTCCATGATTCCTTTTCCATTTATACTCTGTCTCATTGTTTCTTACACGATTTTGGTATCACATAGTACTCGCCTATGTTTGGCAAGTGCCAGGCACTGAATCGAGGGAATCAAGCTCTATTTTGTTTAAATCCAGATGATATTTTTTCTATATACACGTATTACCAGGTTGTATGGGTTCGATTCAGTGAGATCTATGACTATTTGTGTTCTCCTTCTTGAATTAGGGTTTATCCAATTTTTCTCTTAAATTTATTCTAATGATTTTGCATGCTTTTATTTCCTTATTTTTGTGTTTGATTAATTATGTTTCCTTGTTTGTTCCTTCAATTTTACTGTTATATAAACCCCTTCCCTAATCCTCTTTAACGGACCTTAATCATTATTATTCTCTCATACCCTCACTCACTCGATACTATACTGAATCTATTGTTCTTGGCCGGCTGAAAGCCAAGGCCATCGAAACTCTCTCTAACGACCTCCCTAGTGCGAGCACTGCTTGGGACTCATTTGAGGCTCCTGTGAACTTTGACACACTAGGATTTGGGTCTTTTGGTTGTTCTCTTTACTTGTGATATTTGAGCTGTTTCTAACACTTAGAATACTCTTCTATTTAGTTTGTTGAATCTGCAAACTGGTGAGTGTCTTGACTTTTGCAGTTCTATCCTCTTTTGCTTGTTTCCAGTGCTTCGTATATATATGTTGTTCAAACCAATATGACTCCAATACTACGTTGTAATCATTGGATATTTTACTTGTATTGTAGCTATTCTGCAATTCTGAACCTCCAAGCGTCACAACTTGCCTAATTCTTTAAACTCCTATGTGTTCAACTTGAATGACTTTGCATCTTTAAGTTTGCTTTGTTGTTCTGCTGTTTATTATGAGTTTTTCTCATGCCTTGTTTTGGATTCTCGCACTGAAATTCCTAGGGAATTATCTCTTACCTAGAATTTTCTTTAATGAACTTCTGCTAATAATTCCTTTATGTGAACTCTGTTTTTTTTACCTACTTAAATGAACCATATTTGTTGTCAGAATGTTGCTTTGTTCTGGTGCTTGGTCAATCCTACATTCTTTGGTATTGCTTATGCTTCTCGTTGAATCCGAATACATTTAGATACCTTGATCATGTATAGTTGACTGGCTTAAGTTCTGAGTCTGCATGTTATGTATAACCTTAAGATAATATGTCCTCCTGACATGATACCTTTTGATTGCGAGATCTTTTTGTTATACTCAACATGACTAGGTTTCTCATCGATTGTTTGCTTGCCTCTTTGTCATGTATAATTGTCATTTCTTGACTATGATCTTGCCTGACTCCTTATGACTTGAGACCCCCCCTAAGTTTTAAAATCCTTTTATGGCTAATGCTCTATTTTGAATTCATTCTGGAAAGCCTTGCGTGTTCACCTCATATGTGTTTAATATGTTTACCATGTTAATCCAAAATGGCATGTCTCCTAGTGTTATGACTAGCCTTAGCATGCTCTCCCCTACTCAATGACTTAACCTATATTATATTTACCATGTTGCAAATTGAGTCTATTGACTCTCCTCATTTCGTGTTCTTTGTGTAACTAATACTCACTCTTGCTTCTAAAATACCAATGTGTTTATGAATCTTGCTAAATGTCATACAACCCCGTCTCTATGAGGTGTTGCTTTAGAACTGTTTGGTTGGTTTCCATGTATGGTCTATTAATTTATTTGGTAAATTGGTCACTATTGGGCTGGATATGAGTCCATGTGTGGCTTTGGGCTGCGTAAATGGGCATACTCTCTTATTTTTGGGTAGTGTTTTGATCCGGGCCTTCTATCCAAATGAAAGAGTCTACTGAGGGCCCATGCAGTGCTGGGGTTAACTCTTCTTAAGTCTGTCGTGTTTGTGGGTCCTGTAATAATCTTGGTTCTGTAATATTCGATGTCGGTTTCTTTCCTTTCCTTTTTTTTAATCTTTGGTCATGTAATAATTTGTAAACAAACGATGGGGTGATTAGTGATAAGGGTTGGGGTATTCTAATGCTTGCATAAAAGGGTAGAAAATATGCCTATAGGTTCTATGTGTTCTATTTGCTATTTCATTCAGCATGCCTTATATCTTATTTAATTTAGTGTGTTGTACACTAATAGAAAGCATGCCTATAGGAGTCACACACATACTTCACTTAACTTGTCAAAACATGTTGGCTCAAGTAATTTCTATATTTGTTTCTATATGTAGTACTAGACGCTTCTAGATAGCATGACTATAGGATACAATAACACATGTTTTGCTAATGTCCGCCTAGATACCATGTCTATAGGATTTCAATTAATTAATCAATCAACTGCTTCTATTGCTCTTAGCACGCTGCTCCTTTAGACATCATGACTATAGGATTTGAATCAATCAATCGACTACTTCAATTATTTTCATTACACTTCCCCACCTAGATGACATGCCAATAGGGATGAACTATTATAAAATCAAGTTCAATTGTCAATCCTGCCTATGGGATATTATCACTCGTCTGGAAAGTGTTTATTATGAGCTTTCAACAGTTTTACTACCCCATTGTATAAATAATTTAGAGATCATGCCTATAGGAGCTTTTTAACACCTTTAATCTGCGAATTCATTAGTCAAAAACAACAATGATGTTTGTGTGATAATGGAGATCAGGATCACCTAGAAATTATGCCTATAGAATTTGACAACTCTAATGCGTCTTAATTCCCTAAAATATGTACTACCTAAACTGCCCACGTGCATTTGTTATTTATGTGTGGAGGCTAATTTGAGCCTTTAATTGTCTTTATGTGAAGTCCTATCTGTTTTGAATGATACCTAGTTTTATCATTTTGAGCAACCTAAGCTGAGTCTAGAACTACCTAATAGAGGTCCAAAGCCTCCTGGACCATATGCATGGGACGAGTAGTGCACGCATAGGGTACGACCAAGAATTGAATTAGAGCGCCTTTAGGTAAACAACTTTAACATAGTAATCGGGTAGTAAAAGATGATAGTATGTGCCCGCTGAATAATATGAGCAACCCGTACCTCAAGGGAGTTGCGAAGTATTATTTATGTTTCACGGGGTGATCTGTTAGGCTAAAAAACCTAGGACCCCCCCCCCCTTCTTTCTTTATGTATTTGTTATTTACACTTAGTCATTTCACATAGATCAATGCAGTTTCATCCTTGTAGTCATTAAGATTTTGTGCCAATTCTCATGTGTCCTAATAAGACTCTTCGACTTCTAAATTTCCCTTGATTTATTTAATCATCTAGCCTAATTACATAATCCGTATAATTTAAAGTTCTACCGGGACTCACAATTGTGGACCTCGAAGAGTGCCTAACACCTTCTCTTTGAGGTAATTTGAGCACTTACCCGATCTTAGGTGACAACGACGATTCAAACAGATTTGTTTACAAATAGGTGCCCTAACGCACTTCAAAATCATTAGGTGGTGACTCTTCTCTTTTAATACCCATTTAAAAAAGTTTTCACACGTTGAAATCCACTTTCGCGAGAAAATGGGGCACGACACCTTCTACCCAACTCGCCCGTGAATAAAGAGAAGATACATTTATATCATTAATTAAACATTAAAAGGGCATGTGAATAACACCAGTTCATTTCCATTAGTTACGTCATTAACAAGTCCCTAAAAGAGTACATTATACATTCGTAGATAAAGTGGGACATATGATACAATTACAACAAGTTTAGTTCAACCTTCCCAAAACAAGATTCAACTCACACTATGTCTGCGGAGCCTCTAACAGAAACAAAAGAGTGCTACGACAATGCCGGCAACAAGGCCCCGGCTATACCTCAAATACTATGTACAAAGGACAAGAGATACAGGATCCCAAAATGAAGTGGGGCTCACCAAGTCAGCTGCAGAGAGGGTGTGCTACTATCACTGATCAATACCACCTGCTATGGAAGCACCTGCATCTGTTAAAGATGCAACGTCCCCGATAAAAGAGATGTTAGTACATATGGAATAGTACTAGTATGTAAAACTAAACACCCTCTCAATAGAACGAGTAATAGTAAACGGAGAAGGAAACATGAAATCAATAGGAGAATCAAATAGTATCAAGGTGCCAAGTTAGGGGAAAGGCAAATTTCAAGTAAGTTCCAATATTTTTATGTTGGGAGATCTTTATCACTGTTACACCACCATGTTTTAGCACGGAGTCCGATCTCAGCCTGACTAGCTAAGACGTCTCACCCCGATACATCTACTCACAATACCATAATGTGCGCGACATGGTGTCCGATCGCTGTCCGATCGACTAAGCTGTCTCGCCACAATGTCGTGTAGGTCGACATCACATCACATCTCGCTAGCAATAATCTCATCCAATATAAGGGGAAACAACTCAACACATCAATCTCATCCCATATAAGGGGAAACAACCTCATCACATTAACACGGGGATTTACCCCTCAATCACTCCTACACCGGCACATGTAGTTTCGGGGTTACGTTATTTCAACCTACCCTTCCTCGGTGGCTAATCAATACTCCCAAAGCATTTACTATTAAAAGGATTTACCATTTATTACGTAATGTTTTGCATATCTTTCATTTCATTGGCACCAATAGCCATGACACAATATCATTCTTTGCACGTTGACCGCACATTATATTCCATGCTCTCTGCTTTCACTTTCAAATATCATCAACAACAAGGCCTTTCAAATTAAGAGTTTAAATAGATATTTGATCAATTTATGGTCTTAGGAACATGTGACTTCTTACACAATTTGACATGATATATTTTATTAGAATCACATTTTAAATCATAAAATAACAACACACTGCCCATACTTAGACCACATTCTCAAAAAGTAACTCAACATAACAAGAATCTTTGGAATACATATTGAACGCATATTTATTTTGACACAATGTTTATTTGGAATGATCAATTTATAATGAGTGTCACGGGACTTACAAGGCCATTGTGGGGTTCAATTCTAAAAGAGGAATTTAGCCAACATACCTCGCTTTGAGCTTTTCTTAATTCACTACACAGTTCCGGAATCCTAGCAACTTTGATCTATTTAGAGACACAGCAATATTGAACACAAATTAGGAAGGAGTTCATGATTCTAGCTCATTTGAGTATTTTATCAGACACTAGGTGGCCATTATGATCTCAAGGTCCTCCTATGGTGGATTCCTCTATTTCATTTACCCAAAATCTACTCAATTGAACTCAACAATATCCTCACAACCCTAGATAGTACATGCATGCATAATGAACAACTCCCACACTCAAGAATTGTTTGGCTTATTACCTATTTTAAGTTAAATCTCGAAATTGAAGACTAGGGCTAGAACCTTACCTTTTAGTTGAAGACCTTGCGAGTCACCCTAGAGAATTCTTCAAGGCTTGAGCAAAAATTGATGAACAAATGACTTAGAAGTTCCTTTACTCACTCTAGACCACCTTCCTCTCTCTAAAATATAAGTTCAAACCTTCTAAAATGATCCGGTGCAAAAACTCTAGATGTATAAGAATGGAGTCGGGTTCAAAAATTTAAAAAAAAATGAAGCCCCGATGCAGATATGCAGTCGCATATCGCTTCTGCGGTCCGCAAAATATACCGCATAATGGCCCTCGAGAAATAGGCACTTCTGCCTCACTCTGCGACCGGTCTGTGGTCCGCAGACCTATGTTGTGGTCGCATAATGCAACACAGAACTTCCCTCCAGAAATTTTGTACTGGGTCTGCGATGGGTTATTCGGCCCGCAAAATGATAATGTTGCCGCATAATGATCCAAAAAATTGCTCAAGTTTTTGCTTCAATCTACGGTCCTCAGATCAGTTCTGCGACCGTCTAATGGACCGTTGAAACGCCCTATACTTCCAAAGGTTTTCTTCAACTCTCCAACGCACTGTTCAACCTAAATGTCTGAACCGCGGTAACCAAGCTCGCCGCAAAGAATCTCTACAATCATCAACACATAAGTCTACCTCGGCATCACAAAATCCCGTGTTTTAGGTAAATTTTACTGGGCCTTACATCCTCCCCCGCTTAGGATCATTCGTCCTCGAATGACGGTCAAAATTCGTCATTAGCATCCACTGTGATTCAACTATTACTTCACACACCAGCAGTTCCTCAATTTTTGACTAACTCCCTAAATTTCCAAAAGTTTTGGTAAAGTTTCCCCTGTAACTAGGCCTATCCACATGTCAGAGAATCGGAGAAACCAATCCTAACAACACAACCACAACACAACGATGTAAAACAATGGGAGATCTACATCTCCTACCATATATAGACTCGAATGGTTCCATCTGAATGCAAGTATGTTAACTATTATTGTAGGAAAATTCTATGAGCGGCAAATCATCATCCCAACTACCTTTGAAGTCAACAACACAAACGCGCAACATATCCTCGAGCATCTAAATAGTCCACTCTGCTTTCCCGTCGGTCTGTGGATGGAAAGTTGTACTAAGATCTACCTGAGTACCCAACCCCTGCTGAAATTTCTTCTAAAAGTTAGTTGTGAATTGTGCCCCCCGCGCTCCCCGATTAGAAATGATGGAAACTGGAGTGCCATGCAAATATATAACTGAACATACTGTTCCACAATCACCCAAATCGAGTCGCACTTGGAAGGAGTGCGAGGTAGTCCTACCACAAAGTCCATATTGATCATCTCCCATTTCCACATCAAAATTTCTATGTTCTGTGCCAACCCACCGGACCTTTGGTGTTCGACCTTCACTTGGTGACAATTTTGAAATCTTGCCACAAAGTCCGCTACATTCCTCTTCATATCATTCCACTAGTAGACTTCCTTAAGATCATGGTACATCTTTGTAGAGCCCGGGTGCATGAAATACCTAGAAGTGTGAGCCTCGGTCATGATCCTTTCCTGGAGACCATCAACTTTTGGAAACACATAGTCGCCCTTGGTACCTTAGTTTTTCATCATCCATGCCAGGAGAAAAGGCCATGGTCTTATGTTTATGAATCCCCTACTGCAATTGCACTAACAATGGGTCGTTGTATTACTTTTCCTTGACCTCCACAACAAGCGATGATTCAACCCTATTTTGCACGATCACTTCTCCTTTACTAGAATCCGCAAGACAAACTCCCAAACTAGCCAACTGATGAACCTCCTTGGCCAACGGCCTTTGATATGCCTCCAAGTGAGCCAAACTACCCAAAGATTTCCGGCTAAGAGAATTTGCCACAACATTAGCCTTCCCCGGATGATACAAAATATCGATGTCGTAATTCTTGAGTAACTCAAGCCATCTTCTCTGCCTCAGATTCGATTCCTTCTATCTAAAAATGTATTGTAGGCTCTTATGGTCTGTGAATATATCCACATGGACTCCATACAAATAATGACGCCAAATCTTCAATGCAAATACCACCACCGCAAGCTCTAAGTCATGTGTTGGATAGTTCTTTTCATGATTCTTGAGTTGCCTAGAAGCATAAGCTATCACCTTATCATGTTGCATTATTACACACCCAAGTCTGATTCTTGAATCACAATATACCACAAACCCATCTATACCGTCTGGTAGAGTCCACACTGGTGCCATAGTCAATCTCGATTTCAACTCGTGGAAGCTCCTTTCACAAGCATCTAACCATTGGAACTTTACCGCCTTATGGTTAATTTAGTAAACGGAGAGGCAAGGGTAGAGAACCCCTCCATGAACTTCCTGTAATATCTAATTAAGCCCAAGAAACTGCAAAGTTGGGGTAGTAGGTCTAGTCTAATTCCTCATCGCTGAAATCTTCCGAGGATCGGCCATAATTCCTTCTCTGGAGACGACATGACCCAGGAATGTGATAGATTCAAGCCAAAATTTACATTTCGAAAACTTCATATACAATTGGTGCCGATATAGAGTCTGTAGAACTGACCAGAGATGATCGGCGTGGTCCTTTCGACTTCGCAAATATACAAGGATATCCTCAATAAACATTATAACAAAAGTGTCAAGGAACGACTTAAAAACTCAGTTCATAAGATCCATGAAAGCTAACGAGTCATTTGTTAGCCCAAAAGACATTACCAAAATTTCAAAGTGCCCATATCGGGTCCTGAAAGCTATTTTTTGAATATCCCGCTCCCTGATCTTCCATTGGTGACTCCCGGATATTAAATCGATCTTGAAGAAGTACTTAGCACCTTGCAATTGGTCAAACAAGTTATCTATCCTTGGCAGTGGGTACTTATTCTTGATTGTGACCTTATAAAGCTCCCGATAGTCAATACACATTCTCAGTGACCCATCTTTCTTTCTTACAAAAAGGACCGATGCGCCCCAAGTCAACACACTTTGTCATGCCTCGAACTCGGGGAGTGCGACCGACGTTCAACCGAGATAACCTGGTCGAGCAAGCCTGAACAATACCTTCTACCCGAACTTACTCATGAATAACAATAAAGTCCAATTCATTAATTAGGTATTGAGGAGGATCAAGTAAACAACAACACCAATTCATTATCAGTAGTTACATCATTTATAAGTTTCAAAATAAATACTCTTTCATAGTTTGATGTGGAACGTGTGATACAATTACAACATTACTAGTTTGACTTTGCCCACACCAACATACCATCCACACTATGTCTACGGAGCCTCTAATAGATACAAAAGAGTACGGTGATAGTGGTGGCAACAAGGCTCCGGCTATACCTCAAAACATAGTAATACACACGAAACAAAAGATGCATAAGCCCACAATGAGATGGGGCTCACCAAGTCAGCTGCAATCATTGAGTACCGCTATCACTGGTCACTATCCTCCGCTGTGGAACTACCTGAATTCATTAAAGGTGCAGCGCCCCCAGCAAAAGGGACGTTAGTACATGCCGAATAGTACAAGTATAAAAACCAAACACCTAATCATGAACTTGGAAATACAACATAAATATGATGAATCAGGGTGACAATAGAATAGCATAGATGGCCGTTAAAGACAAAGAAGATTTATCAAGAGCTGTCAATAACACTAACAAATTTTAAGATGAGAACCTCTGTAATAATCTTTACACAAAGCTGCTCTGCCGCCTCACCCCAATGTATGCGGGTGGAGGTGCAACAACGATACAAATACCTACACAAAGCGGCCCTGCCGCCTCACCCGCATATGTGCGGGTGGAGGTGTAACAACAATACCAATACCTACACAAAGCGGTCCTGCCGCCTCACCCCAATATGTGCGGGTGGAGGTGTAATCCCAATTACAATCTTTACTCAATTTAGCATAATAACTTTCATATGTAACACAATTCGGAATTATAACATGTAGATACACAATATATAGTTTGGAACACATCTTTAATTAATCATACAACATAATAAGATCATTCGAACACGAATTGGACATTTATTTTTTGCCACAAAGCTTATTCGGAATAATCGATTTATGATAAATATCTTGGAGTTTACAAGGGTAATGAGGGGTTCAATTCTTAAAGAAGAGTTTAGCCATCATACCTCACTTGAGCTACCTTAAACTCTAAAATATTCCGAAAAACTTAGCGACTTCAATCTATTTTAGAAATGTAACAAATTTAACCAAATATTTGAGCATTTTATCAAATACTAGGCGTGCATTAAGGTTTCAAGGCCCTTTTTATGGAGGATTCCATCATCCCACAACCATTCTGTACTATTTTAGCTCAACAATCTCTCTACATCCCATGCTCACGCATGAATGCAATATAAACATCTCCCATACCCATGAATTATCTTACTAATTGCCTATTTCTAGTTAAATTTCAAAATTAAGAGATAGGGTGTAGAATATTACCTCTAGGATGAAGACCTAGTGTTCTTTCCTTGTTAATCTTCCAAGATTTTGAGTAACAATTGGTGGATGAAGCTTAGGAACTCCCTTTCTCACCCTATGCCACTCCCTCTCTGTAGAAATATATGTTTTTCCCCTTTAGAAGGATCCCCAAGGGTGTTTAATTAGAATTGGATCGAGTTTAAAAATTAGAAAAATAGGAACCCCGAAACGCTTATGCGGTCCACAAAATGACCCTCCGGACCTGCGCAGGTCTGCCCCACTCTGCAGCCATTATGCGGTCCGCAAACCTGTTGTGCGGTCGCAAAATGCGCCGCAGAACCTCCCTCCAAAAAATTCCATGTTGGATCTGCGATAGGCGTGTGGCCTGTGAAATTGTTTTGCGGTCGCATAATTGGCCGCGAAATGACATCCAAAAGTTGCTCAGTTGCCTGCCTCGCTCTGCGGCCATTCTGCGGCCCGCACATTGATTCTACGGCCGCACAGTGGGCCGCATAAATGCCTTTTTCTGCCAATTATTTTCCTTCAACTCCCCAACGTACTGTTCAACCCAAAAAGTCCGTACCAAATCTCTACTATCATTAACACATACGCCTACCTCGGCACCACGAAACCATGAGTTTTAGGGAAAATTTTACGGGGCCTTACAACACTCGGCCGGATGAAACCCTTCTCTATTAAATCCATCTATTGTTCCTTTAGCTCCTTCAATTCTGTCGGTGACATTCTGTAGGGAGGAATAGATATAGGCTGCGTGCCTGGCATCACATCAATTACAAATCAATCTCCCTGTCTAGTGGGATCCCATGGAGTTCATCGGGAAAGACCCTCGGAAATTCATTCACAACAGGTACAGACTCAAGTGCAGGTGCCTCAACATCGGTGTCCATAACATGGGCCGAATGGAAGATACATATCTGAAAAAATGAAACCCTGATGTAAATCAACGGTAGTATATATGACGGTATAACGCTTCTGCGGTCTGAAAAATGGATCACATAATGGCCCTCCGGAACTGGACACTTCTGCCTCACTCTGCGACCAGTCTGCAGTCCGTAGACCTATTGTGCAGTCGCATAATGCACCTCAAAACTTCCCTCCGAAAATTTCTGTACTGGGTCTGCGATTGGTTATGAGGCCCGTAATGGTCCAAAACTTTGCCCAAGTTTCTGCTTTAATCTACTGCTGATATGCGGTCCGCAGATTAGTTTTGCAACTGCATGATGGACCGCAGAAATGCCCTGCACTTCCAAAAGTTTTCTTCAGCTCCCCAACGCACTTTTCAACCCTAAATGTCTGAACCACGGCGACAAAACCCCTGATTTTAGGTAAAGGTTTACGGGGCCATACAGTACCACTCTAATATGTAAAGATATTTCAAAAATATTACACTTTATATTTTGAATAAAATAATTCATTAATGGCATAACGATTTATAATGCAAGGAATGGTGTAATCCCAACTCGATCGTCTCCACATTCCAGGATCCACAATAAGAAGTCATGTTCTAAACCATTTTACGATATGCGATTTGGAGGAAAATCTCCGTGAAGTAGTAGGTTTCAACATACCGTAATATGCTCCCAAACCACAAGTATCTAAGGTCTTCAACCAATCACAATCTGCACAATTATATCCAACACGAGTCAAGAGTTCTTTAGGCCTTTACTCTTGACTATAGGTACTTAGGGTTCTTCTTTTCTACCAAATGTTTTCATCCAATATTAACAATCTCATTTGTAGTATTAAATTGCCTATGAGGGTTATAAACAACTAAATAATCTCCATTTAATACCCCAAGTTACTATTCATGTCTTCCCCAATCACCAACCATCAATATCCAATTAGGGTTTCATAATTACTCACATTCAACTACTTCTTATTATCAGGAATACCATATATATACGCTCATTTATATCTCATAAATGAGGTTGGAGTAGAAGAATTTACCTTTTGAAGGGAACCCTAGAAAATCTCTTCTTTGGTACTCTTGGTAATTCTTTAAGATTCAAGTGAATTACTATGGATTGGATCCATATGTGTGTTAGTTCTAATATATAATAATGTTATAACATCATAGATGTACCAATAAATCATACCTTAAAGTATATTAGATGTAGGGGTTGGCCCTTTTTCTCTCTAAAATATCAAAGCTTCAAAGCCTTTCTCAAATTCTCTCTCCCCGCCTCGTTCTATTTATACAAAATGGGTTGTGTATGAGCTGAGTGTAGCGATGTACTCTAGCTACGCATCTGAAGTCCGTTTTATTTTCCTTCTGCTTCTAGCTACGCATGCAAGCATAGCTACGTATCCTAGCTACGCCTGGCTGCGTAGCTACGCTCCCCAGCTACGCACAGCTGAAGCCTCTCCGTCTCATCTTTTCTTCTTACTGGGTTTAGTTATGCATGCCAGCGTAGCAGCGCATCCTAGCTACGCTGTCTACAAAATTTCCTTTCCTTCTTTATTTGCTAAACCCTCCGAGTCATGAATTTAGCAACTCAACCTAAGGACCCCCAACCCTTATGACCTTATGTTCAAGTATCCCAATGACACTGATACCTTCTCATGGGTCCGTACGTACTTCGAGGTATCACTAATTATTCTCTTAATCTTGAATTAGTCTTAATCGTGTTAGAAACTTTCTAGGGCTTTACAAAAAGCATAGGTGTAACCGTAACAGGTAAGGTAAAGACATAGCTATTACAGTAACAGACCAAAGGAAAAACACTGAGGTAACTTCACAAGGAACTCAAACGGAAGGCATCACACAAATAACAAACATTAATAGAAACCAAAGAAAAGGGCAAGTAAGTGTTTAATGAACGAGTAATCATAATAGAAATCTAACTTCCTTTCTTTTCGCACGGTAAAAACCAACAAACCAATCTCATTTCAAACCGCACGGAAATACTCATCGTGCCAACATCATATCAACCGCACGGAAATGCCCATCCTGCAAATCATAGCCCTAAGGCTCCAATCATCATCTCTTATTACGAATAAAGAAGCTCAAGTAACATGACAATAATAGGTATAGATATAAGTTCGTGATACTATGATCAAGTTAAGTATGCAAACGATTCTCGAAAACAACACATTAAATCCTTTTTAAAATATCATATATTCTAGCATGATTTCTGACACAGTTAATTGAGTTTATCAATCATCGAATTAAATGAAGCATAGGTTAATGGACCATCAAGTTCAGTAAAGGCACAAAGAACCATGTAATTCCCCCTCCTGAGCATGCAAACCCTGGCAATTGCATATACACTCGTCACCTCGTATATGCATCACCCCTGCATGTAGCAAACAATATCAACTAGTAGGAAAACTTCCCCCAACAAATCTAGGCAAGACAGTTACCTCTTTCCGCAACCAAATCAATACCCAACCACACTTTTTCTGTTAGAACAAGCCTCCAAACCAACCGAATCGAGCAAAATATCGATCAAAAAATTCAAAATAAATTTTAGAAACTACTCACGGATGGAAAAGGTTCTGTCTTTAGGAAATTGAAAAGGTCAACAAAAGTCAACCTGGGGCTGCTTTATCAAAACCCGAGATTCGGACCAAACCCCGATTACACATTCACCCCCGAACTCGGATATGTAATTTGTTTTGAAATCCGACCTCAATTTGAGGTCTAAATATCAATCTTACAAAAATCCCTAATTTCTACCATGAAATTCTTAGATTTAATGTTAAAAAAACTCTTGAAAAAGTAGTTGAAATTGATTGAAAATGTAACACCCCAGAAAATTTTGAAGAACTTAAGTGTAAAGCCCGGTAAAATTTGCAAAGAAAATAATGTTTCATGGTGCCGGACTAGGCTTACGTGTTTGAAGGTTATAGAAATTCATCGCAGCTCGCAAGCTCGCTGCGGCTCTGACCTTTTGTGTTGAACAATGCACGGGAAAGTAAAGAAACATTTTTGGCGGAAAAGTGCATTTCTGCGGTCCATTATGCGACCACAGAATCACTCTGCGGATCGCATAATCGTCGCAGAGTGAGGCAGTTAATTGGGTCAGTTGGAAGAAATTATGTGGTTGACTATGCGACCGCATAATTGTTATGCGGTGTACTATGCGACCGCATAACTGTTATGCGGCCCGCATAGTGACCGCAGACTCAGGCAGATTTTTGGTCATTTTGGACACAAATTATGCGACCGATATGCAGTCCGCATAACCATTATGCGGTCGCATATGCGACCGCAGAACCTGTTCCGGAGCTTCATTTTTGAGTTTTTAAAACCCGACCCTATTTCGTTAAATACACTCTTTGGGTCATTTTTGAGCTATTATCTGACATTTTAGAGTGAGAGAGGGTGCCCTAGAGTGAGAAGGTGTGCTCCAATATTGTTCTTTAATTCTTGCTCAAGTTTGTGAAGATTAAGAAGGCAAGCTCACTAGATCTTCATCCTAGAGGTAAGATTTTACAACCTAAACCCTAATTTCGAAATCATCTGAAAATGGATAATTAGCAAGATAATATTTAGGCATGAGAGTCGATTATTTTACATGCATGTGATATCAAGGGGTGTAGGAATATTGTTGAACTAAGCATGGTAAAAATTGGGTTGTGGGATGATGGAATCCTCCATAAAAAGACCTTGAAACCTTAATCCACACTTAGTGTTTGATAAAATGCTCAAATGAGCTGAGACCATAAATATTTTCCTAATTATGGTTCAATTTTGTTATGTCTCAAATAGATTGGGATTGCTAGAATTTCCGAAACGTTGTAGTAATTTAAGAAAAGCTCAATTGAGGTATGTTGGCTAAACTTTCTCTCTTGGAACTGAATTCCATAATGTTTCCGTGAGTTTCAAAGTATGGGTTGCGTATTAAAATGTGGTGGCTTGAATCGTATTTGAAATGAAAGCTAGTATGCCAAGTTGTGTGAGAAAATCTCAATATTCTTAAGACTCTTAATTGCTCATATGTGTACCTAAAGTCATGATTGGGAATATAAAGTGTGGCCAACATGCCAATAGTGAAAGTTATACTTGTGACTAATGGTGCCAATGAAATAAAATAATGCGAGAAAGATTATGAAATGAGCTTTGACTCAACTATTCTAAAATTGACTTCGATAATATAATCGGCTAAAAGTTTATGAACTCAAGTGATGCCCATATGTGGCTGTTTTGGTTAATGCTATGCTTTGTAAGTAATTTTCAATGTGTTTTGCGTTCTTACATATTCGTTAGTAGAAATTGTGTATGATCTTAACTTGTACTTCGATTGCCAATTATTTTACTCCAATTATTGGAAAGAAACCGATTGTGTTTAAAAGCCTTCATTACTAATGAATTTAAAGTTGTGATTTTCGGAATATTTTACTTGTTGATAATTATGATGATGATCTATGAAAGGGAAGAAATGAAAGTGTGAAATATGAAATACGGCCATTGCACCATGAATAAAGAATCATATATATGGCCAAGAAAGCCAATGAAATAATAATGTTGTAAGTGTTTGAAAGTACGGATTAGGTGATATGTGGTGTGAAAGGTTATGAGATGTACGTATTTGTACATTTGTTTCCAATGTGTTATGAAACCCTATGGACGGTCTATGAAACGCATAGGTATATTGTATTATGAAACCCTATGGACGGTCTATGAAATGCATAGGTATATTGTGTTATGAAATCCTGTGGACGGTCTATGAAACGCATAGGTACATTGTGTTATGAAATCCTGTGGACGGTCTATGAACGCATAGGTACATTGTGATATGAAATCCTGTGGATGGTCTATGAACGCATAGGTACATTGTGTTATGAAATCCATTGTGATATGAAATCCTGTGGACGGTCTATGAATGCATAGGTACATTGTGTTATGAAATCCATTGTGATATGAAATCCTGTGGACGGTTTATGAAACACATAGGTGCATTGTGTATAAGAGGTATAGATATACGGTATGAATAAACACTATGGACGGTCTATGAAACGCATAAGTGTATAATATGATATGTGAACAATAAGGATGGTCTAATGGGACACATTATTAATGCAGACAATAGGTGCCCCCTTTTGTTGTCCTTGTTTGTACAGGTTGTTTCAATTACATTATATTATGTGTTCCACGTATAGATCATATGAGCATTCTGTTTTGAAAGAGGATTTCTAGCTACACATACTAGTGCTATTCGACAGTACTAACGTCCCTTTTGCCGGGGGCGCTGCATCTTTAATGGATGCAGGTGGTTCTATGGCAGGTGGCATTGATCAGTGATAGCAGTACACTCCTTTCAGCTGATTTGGTGAGCCCCACTTCATTTTGGGGTCATGTATCTTTTGTTTCTCATGTACTTTGTGGTTGAGGTATAGTCGGGGCCTTGTTGCCGGCATTTCCATATTACTCTTCAGTTGTACTTAGAGGCTCCATAGACAGGTTGTGGGTGGTATTTGATGTTGGAAATTGGATTAGAACTATTGGCATTTGGAAACATGTTTTTCCTTAAATCTATAAACTCGTACTATTTTTGAAATATTGAATGATGTTGTTAATGGGAATAAAATGGAAGCGGTTAATGAAATCTCTTCAGTAATTGATTAACGGAATACATCTCCTCTTTATTCACGAATGAATTTGGGTAGAATAAAATCTAACAGGCTTGCTCAGTCGGGTTCACTCGGTTGAGCGCCGGTCGCGCTCCTCAATTTTGGGGCGTGACAATTAAGCTTCCGTTTTAGGGACTAAGTGTCCCAATAAAATCATCTTCACAAATCACCTCTATGGAGTTTGGGATTGAAAAATGGTGTAAAATGACCTAATTGCCGATTTTCCCCTCTTTTACCCAACTACAATTATCACAAGTGCGAACTCTAATAAATGCTATTGGTATTTTCCATTGCCAATCTCTTATTTAACATCGATGAATGCAAGGCTATATTTTGAGTCGGGGGCCAAGGCTTTGACCGGACCTGGAGCCCAAATAAATCTTCTGATGAGGAGTTTGAAGGGCCCGTAAGAGGAAGTCCTTGCCCTCCCCCCACACTCAAAACCATAACAAAAGTGAAAAGATCAGTCAAAAGAACATCTTAGCGAGAAAGTAAGTAGATCCGGAGAAAATAAAAAAAGAAAGAGATGAAAAATATTAGGAAGTCCTTGCCCTCCCTTTTTTCTTTTTGTTGAACAAGAAACTAGAAGCCAAGAGAACCAAAAAACATGAGAAGGGAAAAGACCCTTCCTCGAAGACGAGGAGATAAGGGACGAAGGATATTCATGGTAGTGCAGTTAGTATGATCGCTACTCTATAGCTTATTCAATAAACGCTGATTTTTTGATCAAGTTTTGAATGACTTTCTAGTAAGATTTTCCTACGTTTCAGATATAAAGTCTCCTTTGAAGCTTTAGACAAAGGTTTTATTGAGATATTAGGCCCTTATTGTATCTCGTACACATTCTGATGATTGGCCGAGCAAATAAGTCAACTTCAAAGTGGACTTGTACGCAATTGCGATGATCGCAAAAGCGAAAAGTCTTTGAGCATGCTGTTATTTCAAAAGCGATGAATGCATATCAAATGCGAAACATTGGTAGCCGCAAATGCGAAGTTTCCCCCAAAGCCTACTGTGTCGCAAATGCGACATTCCCATCACAAAAGCGGATCCCCCTTGTCCGCAAATACGATTCAAACTTCGCAAATGTGTAATGCCCAACCCGACCCAAGCCCGTTTTCAGAAATGCGACCCAACCCTCTCAAATGCGATGCTCACATTTGCGATCAAAACCTTGCAAATGCGAGATCTGTAGGTCCCTCACACCAGCTGTTCACCAGCTTCTCCAAAGCCATGTGCAACACCTCCGAAACTCACCTGATCCCCTCGGGCTCCAAACCGAACATGCAAACAAGTGTAATAACATCCTTATAACATTATCGTTACCTCAAATCATAAAAATAATACCAATTAACAACAATCGATCATCCAAACCCAAGAATATTACCTTACAAACTCATTTCACACTTTTTCCCATAATGCGCCGAAAAGCGCTTTGGGTTACCCCGGACCCCAACAAAACGTATGTATAGGTCCAAAAATATCATACGAACCTACTAGAATCGCCAAAACACTGATCCGATATCGTTTACTAAAAACGTTAACCGTGGTAAATTCTAGCCTCGTCAAAATTTTCATTTTCTTCAAAATTGTACGTAAATAATATCTGGAAAATGACAGAGATCATGCACACAAATCAATAAACATCATATCAAGCTACGGGAGGTCTCAAAACACCGAAATTAAAGCTAGTACTCAAAATGACCGATTGGGTCGTTACATTCTCTCCCACTTAAACATATGTTCGTCCTCGAATGTGCCAAGAGTCGCTCCAAAGCTGCCAATTAGCTGAATGAACTCATCATACCCAGACCCATACCATGCTACCTTTGTCCACATAAGTTCATGAACATGACCCCGACTGAAGATTCTTCCTTCGACCTTAGCCCCACTAGGCGTGAAACCAAATTCCAACATTCGGAACCTCCTATGAGACCTAATACTTGTATGTACACTCTGTATCAACCACAACAAGTTGTATCAAACCGTCAATAAACTACCAAGGTCAAACCACAAGATGTGCCACATAACTCATGTACGCACACCAATAACTACTGCTTATAATAACTGCTTACTACCAAACGCGGTACCGATAATATACTTCATATCAAATAAAACCTTATTCTGATCCTTCAGAACGCTTCTAATGATAAAGAAATATGCAAAAACTCATAACCGCCCATGAAATCAACAAGTCGAGGAGCACTCTTGTCTCACAAAGACCATTGCCCAATTCTGAGTGAAAATATAGTATTATTATTCCAAATGTTACTTATCCCCAACACTATAGTGCAAATCACAGGCCCAAAAATCTCATCTCGCCCAATACAAGCACCCCAACCGACAAGTCACGCCAATAGCCACATGAAACCTCACTTAACACGGTTCGTACACCAAACAAGCTATAACTAAGATATATCTAAAAATGGAAAGAAAACAATGTACGAGGACTACACAACAAGTACAACTTATATCACAACCGAAAGCATAATTTTTATGAACTCACCCCAAAGAGGGAAAACAAAACACATGAAATAAACTCAAGGAAGGGTATCCCACATAACTCTGTTGTCGCGCGCAACCCGATCCAAACCACATCAATCCACATAAGGATACCCATTGAGCCATAGTGCTCGTGATCACTAAGCACATGTGCATCAACATCAAACACATTAGAGTGCACAAATATAACTTCGGGGAGGTGAATAGACAAATCACAAGGGCCATCTCGCTCATATATCGCCACAAGTGCTAAACAAGACTACATCACGCGCGCGAATCACCAAATAGCCTCACAACCTATCATAGCATAAGAGAGAAACACATAACATAGATAGGGGCATGAATAACATCCATTCCGCCTGATCTGATATAGAACATACATTCTCGTTAGGCCAACAAACAACCCCCAAACCAATTTTGATCATTTCCAAATAGGTATATAACCTTCCAAAAGTCCATAGCAACCTATCCATAACATATACCATCAGCTATCCAATTCTTAACATATCATCACAATCCATAACCAAGGAATAGTCTGCCCGTGAGAACATCTAGTTTCTAAACCTCAAGAATAACAGAGTCTCCATATTCGATCCCACCCCACTACTCAAATGGCTAACAAATCACTCGTGCACAATCAACTCATGGAAAGATACCCACATAAATCTTCCGTGCCACGTAGCAAAACTTGAACCTCAGCATCCCAAAACCCGGTGATCACCGTGACACTAATCAAGCATCCGCAAGATAGAACATAATGTGCCTCCTAGAATTCACACTCTTCTCAAGCGACATCAATTAGTGCCAACATTCTCTTAAACATCTGAAATCATCTGTGCCATCTAGAACTCATGACCTTCCCTTTGAAACTATACTGCAACCTTAAGCTCGCATCATTCAATTGCAGCCACCATGCTATCTCATGAAAATACGAAAATCTCATAATCAACTCTGAATCACAAGCATGAACACCGCATCATCCAAGAACCTTCCACTTAACTCAATCTAGGAGGACATCACCACAAGAAACACACCTTCTCTACATGTAGAAGACATCAACTCTCTTAACCGTGGCCATAACCATCGTGAATGCTTCGAAAACCCACTAACACATAATTAAGTCATCTGAACTGATTTCTTCTAACTCAACCGAGTTACACAGACTGCCAAACCCAAAAGTAACTCAATCCAAAATGCTCGCTCTGAAGGGACCATCTACGAATCCGAAGTCGTTTCCTGCACCTATTGAATACTGCCAAGCCGAGTCCATATTGATATACAAGTACTGCAATTCTAGCCACCATCCACTACCGATCTCAAGATCTAACCATACACGAATATCAAAATCCTGAAATGCCATATATGAATCCTGAACTCATCAGAACCTTTGTGATAGTAATCCACCTTGGTCTAATCTCCACTACACAACCAATATGCACCGAATAACCACACTTTGCCAGTACCTGAATAACTAGAAGAAGAAATCAAGCGATTTCTTTTCCTTTCATATTGCATCTGCAACAAGCATCAGACCTGAATTATTTCCAAGTCCTCTATTTACCCGTAAGGCATATTACATCATGCATCTACCGATTCCTTGCTCGAAATCATCCTGGATGAAACCTTCCTCAAATCTTAGTCAAGAAACAAGCATATCCTAGTCAAGAACTAATACAACACATGACCATGCAATCCGATCATCGAGAGCAGCTCCCCCACTTAGCTCGAATCCATAGAACACATCGTCGGTAATCCACAGAACCATTCCTTCATAGATGCCATGTCCCCCCACTATTAATCAACTGAATACTTCATAAACTCACGTAACACCAATCATCAAACACTCCAAAGACTCTACCAAATGTATACTCATCCTTGTGACAGTCAAATCCATTTCCTCTAATGCTCCAAAATGATAATATATGCATTTCACTAAATAGAAACCTCATACGAAACACGCAACCTCAAATATTCACGCAGGAGATAACCCAACTGCTAGACTCAAATAAACACCTTCCCATGACCCTACCATGGTCACAAGAACTAGGCAACCGACTAATACTCCCGAGCCTACACTCGCCAATAAGATGTAAGAGTCCACCTCATCCCACAAATGAACAACTAAAAGATCTACCAACATATCAACATCAAAGCCTGGAAAACACACCGCGATGGTAATTAAGCATCCACATCCCTTCATAGCCCATCCACAATGTCATAAGTCGTCAGTGCACAATGATACTTGGTGCTCAGCATCGCATATGCATGAATAAGAAGAATCAAAGTCGCTGCTTTCAGGCTAAAACAAGGTCGCACAATAAGGAAATAAAGAAGGGAAGTTTCCTAAATTCCCTATAGCCTCTCGAACATAGGTATGAACGTTATCATACCGATCTACAAGACTCTACTAGACATTTTCTCATGACTCGTAGAACCTACGAACCTAGTTCTCTGATACCAACTTGTCACGACTCGAAAACCACCCAATCGTGATGGCACCTAACCTTAATACTAGGTAAGCCAAACAAAGAACAAGGTAACTCTAATAACAGATTACTAATAACAAGAAATAAAATGATTGAATTCTAAACAACCTCCAAGGACTGGTGGTACAAGTCATCAGGCACTATAATTTAGATTTACCAACCGAAATGAAGAATAAGTACAATATTTGTTTCTAATTTACATAAACAAAGTTAAGTGATAGTAAACTAAGATGAACAAGGGGTAGCTTGAATCTGGAACACTGGAACGTCTGCACATCAAGGCTCTGTCCTCCACAGCTACGCAGCTCCAAGATCTACCCGCAAGATGTAGAAATGTAGTATGAGTACAACTGACCCCATATACACAGTAAGTATCTTGACTAATCTCGGTGAAGTCGTGGCGAGGTTTTAAGTTAAAGATACTTAATATGTACTAGTGGAGATAATAAACAGCAAGAACAAGGCAAAAGATATGTCGAATAATGGTAAGAGTAACAACTAAAGAATTATGAAGCAAGTTAATAGACATGGCAAATAACACATAACCTCATAACCATTTCTATGAAGGGAACAATAATCATTAGATATACATAAGGATAATAACCAAACATCTCCAATTAACATTGTTGCGGCGTGCAACCCGATCTTAATATCAATATACTTTGTTGCGGCATGCAACTCAATCCCAATATCAATAAATATTGCAGCGGCGCGTAACCCGATCCTAATATCAATAAATACTGTTATGGCATGCAACCCAATCCTAATATCAAGAAACATTGTTACGACGTGCAATCCGATCCCAATATAATATGAAACAGAAACATCAACCAAACGCGAGAAAAGCTCACAATGTAACACTAAGAAAATGAACACACAGAATTCATCTAGGGAATAAGCCCCAAACCAAGTAGGATGAGAATCACAATATCCCTAAGCTAGTCCACCACGTATATGGACAATGCTTCCACAAAGCATAACATACAACGAACATAATAATCCCTCAATCCAATTAAGCACAGGAGAGTATGACATGAAACAAGCAAATATGTTAGTCAAGTAAGAGTAGGGAACAAATAAAGGCATTGAATATATGAAATCATGTAGCAAGTAGAAGCGTGTAGAAAGTAAAGGCATTTAATAAGTGAAGGCATATGGTAAGTAAAGCATATATTAAGTGAAGATATGTAGTAAGTGAAAGCATGTAGTAAGTGAATAGATGTAGCACGTTAAGGCATTTAACAAGTAAATCACGTGATAATTAGAGACGTGTAACAGGTGTTGACTAATAACAAGTAAAGACATGAATTCGAAGAGGACATGTAGAAGAAGTAAATCAAGTAAAAGAATAGGTGTAACACTAATAGGAAAGGTAAAGACATAGTTAAATCAGCAACAAACCAAGGGGAAAACACTAGGGTAACTCATAAGAAACTCAAATGGAAGGCATCACACAAACAACAAACATTAATAGAAACCAAAGAAAAGGGCATGTAAGTGTTTAACGAACGATTAATCTTAACAGAAATTCAACTTCGTTTCTTTTCGCACGATAACAACCAACAAACCAATCTCATTTCAAACCGCACGGAAATACTCATCGTGCCAACATCATATCAACCGCATAGAAATGCCCATCCTGCAAATCATAACCCTAAGGCTCCAATCTTCATCTCCTATTACGAATAAAGAAACTCAAGTAACATGACAATAACATGTATACATATAAGTTTGTGATACTATGATTAAGTTAAGTATACAAACGGATCTCGAAAACATCACATAAAATCCTTTTTAAAATATCGTATATTCTACCGTGATTTCTGACACAGTTAAGTAAGTTTATCAGTCATCAAATTAAATGAAGCATAGGTTTAGGGATCATCAAGTTCAGTAAAGGCACAAAGAAGCATATAATTCCCTCTCCCGAGCATGGAAATACTGGCACATGCATATACGCTCGTCACCTCGTATATGCTTAAACCCTGCATGTAGAAAACAATATAGATTAGTAGGAAAATTTCCCCCAACAAAGTTAGGCAAGACACTTACCTCTTTCCGTAACCAAATCAATACCCAACCACGGCTTTTTCTTTAGTACAAGCCTCCAAACCAACCGAATCTAGCCAAATATCGATCAAATAATTCAAAATAAGCTTTACAAACAATCCACAAATGAAAAAGGTTCAATCTTTACCTAAATTGAAAAAGTCAACAAATATCAACCCCGGGCTTGCTTGGTCAAAACCCGAGATTCGAAACAAATCTGATTACACATTCACCCCTAAGGCTGGATGTATAATTTATTTCCAAATCCGACCTCAATTTGAGGTCAAAATCTCAATCTTACAAAATCACTAAATTCTTCCCAAAACCCCTAATTTCTACCATGAAATTCTTATATTTAACATTAAAAACTCAAGGATAATAGTACAGTTGGGAGTCAGGTTAAATCTATCATGGTAACCATAAAGGTTCTAGCCATGCATAAGCATGGAAAACTGAGCTTTTCATGTGGAAACATTATGGTTGCCACAGTTTTATAGGTTATTGAGAAGTGGGAATGAACTGAACTATGGCGTTGGTACCCGTCGTGTTGTCGGCATTGACAACTCAGAGATTGCTTCTGTTGTTTGCCATTAAAAAGAGGAATTTGGTACAGAACAAATCTGCATCGCACTCGTCAGAGCTGTATAGGCTCTGATACCTTAAATACTTGAAGAGATGATGAAAAATAGACTATGTATTGACTGCCAAGCTCTATTTAAATAATAAAAGTATTCCTAGAATACTCCTTAAGTTTTGGAGATTCAAAGAGCTAACTAATTGAATAAGACTTATTTTAAAGAGCTCACAAACTGAAAGATAAATATGAATTAAAAGATAAAATTAATCTAAGGATAAACATCAGATATGTACTGATCTAATACATATAATATAAGAAAGAATTAGTGAATGGACTGATAGACGGCTGAAGCATATAAGTTGAAAGCTGCTACTAAAGCCTTTGCATCGTGGAGGAGATGGCCAGTTTTTCTTATGTTTGTTAGTTCATAATTTATGCACTTTCTACAGGACATATTTTTTTATTTAATATTATTAAAATTAATCACTGGGTATCCTGCCTAATGGATATATTAGCTTTATAATGACTGCCGAAAGATAAAAGAATTTCAAGTTCAAATGCCATCTTTGTATACGATAGAAATCGGGGTTGCCCGATTTCACTATTTGATCGAGACAAGGACGTTGCATCAAAGAGCTTAGGCACTTATTTCGAGATCGAAGTCTCTTTCAGGATCGAAGTCATTATCAATCGAAGCCAGGGGAGATAGACTTCGAGTAACATCGGGGATAGCTTAGTAACAAAAAGAGCGAAATATCCGTGATTGGTCGAGGATCGTGGCGTGAATCTCGGAACAGATCAAATCAGAAGCGGTTAATTGGCTATTTATACGATTCCCTAGTATAATTAGAAGTATACCATAATATGGATTCCTCTACTATATAAAGAGGAATTCCAGTCATTTGTAACCATCATTATTCACTGAGAAAAGGCTATATAATACTTTCTTTCTTGCTAATTATTGTTCATCAGAATTGTTCATTCTTTACTGTTCTTGTATTATTACTACCTCGAGGGTACTTTAATTTGAGGTTGAGGTTCAACTTGCATATTGGTTTGTTTATTTCACAGTTTTATTCAGTCATTTTCTTTCTCATTTATCAATTGGTATTAGGCGAAATCACATATCCTTAAAACCACAATATAAGTTTAATTGTTATCCAAATTTTAGGATAAACAGTTTGGCGCCCACCGTGGGGCCAAGGATAATAGTGATTATTCAATACTGATTCGGATAACGCACACAACTTTACGCTTGTTCTTGTCAAGTATTTTTCCTTTCAGATTAAAAATATGTCAAACTCACAAACCGCACCCACACATGGTGACAATGGCCTCAGATTCAGTCGACGTCAGTTCACACATTGCTTTGAATGCAAATTTGGGCACAGACCCCGAAGGGAGTGTACGCAAAGAAGGCCGATCTGGTGGTCAAGGTACACAGGGCGGAGGAGATAGAGGAGTCAGTCTCCAAGTTCAAGATGCTACAGGCCCAACAAGCCGCTATTCCATAGCTATAGAATCAACATCGAACTCCGAGCGGGGTCGAACCGGAAGTCGCCCGCCGAACCGAGCCAGTACCAGAAAGGTCCAATAATAATGAATCGGGGACAGACCCCACAATAATGAAGATGCTTGAGGAGCTCACCAAACGAATCAAATCGGGAGAGAAGAAAATTGAGGCAAATGATAAGAAAGTGGAAACGTACAACTCCCGGGTTGATCAGATACCGGGGGCACCTCCAATTTTGAAAGAAATGGATTCAAAGAAATTTGTACATAAGCCGTTAAGTGCGGCTCCGAAGCGTATTCCCAAGAAATTTTGTATGCAATAAATCCCAAAGTACAATGGGACCATCGATCCCAACGATTCACCTCCTACATGTGCGCCATCAAAGGTAACGATTTGGAAGATGATGAGACCGAGTCAATTTTGTTAAAGAAGTTCAGAGAGACTCTATCTCATTCGCCATGCTCGCAGATTGTATCGTAAAAGCACATGCCGGGACCATAAAGGTTACGACAAGGAAATTGGACCTTTTCAAAGTAAAACAGAAGGATAATGAAATGCTTAGGGAGTTCGTGTCTCGGTTCCAAATGGAACGCATAGAGTTGCCACCAGTCACAGATGATTGGATTGTTCAAGCCTTCACTCATAGGTTGAATGAAGGAAGTTCGATAGCATCACGTCAGCTGAAGCAAAACTTGATCGAATATTTAGTGGTAACCTGGGCCGATATACATAATCGATACCAATCGAAGATCAGAGTTGAAGATGACCAATTAGGAACCCCTTCCGGTTCTGTGTATCCGAACAGGACTGCAGCCAGAAATCAGAGAGATATCGATAGGAACCTCAAACAAAGACAGATATCAACTGTACATTGCAGATCGCAGGAACGGTGGTCTCGAACGCAACTCCGCCCGCAACGATCGAAAAAGTGATCAAGAACAGAGTTCTCGGGGACTTATGACCAAAAGTGGTTTTGATAAGCACGCCGATCCTACATAGGCACCTCGATCGTCGGAGTATAACTTTAATATCGACGCGTCAGGTATTGTACCGGTAATTGGAAGAATCCAAGATACTAGATGGCCCAGGCCCATACAGACCAATCTTTCCCAAAGAAATCCCAATCTGATGTGTAAGTATCACGGTACACATGGCCACAGAACTAAAGATTGCAGGAAACTAAGAGAGGAGGTAGCCCGTCTATTCAACGAGGGTCACCTTCAAGAGTTCTTAAGTGATCGAGCCAAGAATCATTTCAGAGAAAGGGACGCCAACAGGAAAAATGAACAGGAAGAGCCACATCATGTGATCCATATGATCATTAGTGGGGTCGATATTCCACAAGGGCCCGTGTTCAAATGCACTAAAGTATCAATTACTAGGGAAAAACGGACCCGAGATTATGTGCCAGAAGGCACCGTATAATTCAACGATAAAAAAGCAGAAGGAATTTCTCAACCCCACAACGACGCTCTGGTAATTTCTATCTTTATGAATAAAGTTCAAGTTAAGCGTGTTTTAGTGCATCCAGGTAGCTCGGCAAATATCATCCGATCAAGGGTCATGGAGCAGCTCGGCCTACAAGACCAAATCGTGCCTACAGCTCGAGTCCTGAACGGTTTCAACATGGCCAGCAAAACAACTAAAAGAGAGATCATTTTACCGATGAACATGGATGGAACTATTCAAGACACCAAGTTCCATGTAATCGAAGATGACATGAGGTACAACGCCCTACTCGGGAGGCCCTGGATTCATAATATGAGGGCAGACCCTTTGACTCTCCACCAAATGATGAAATTCCCGACACCGAACAGGGTGAAAACAATAAATGGGGAGCAGCATGCTGCAAAAATATGTTCGCGGTCGATGAAGTAATACAAATATCAGCCCTTTCGACGTCAAAGAGTTCGGAGGACAAACGAAAACAGGGGGCCAAATAGCAACCACAGCCACCAGCCTCGACTGAATCAGAGAAACAGGGAATGGAAGAATAAGACAACGATTATTGGATTCCTCGATCCTTCGTTATTCCCGAAGATTCCGACGCCACCAAATAAACAGTCGAAGAGCTGGAATAGGTTATATTGATCGAGTACCTGCCCGAACGAAAGGTATACTTAGGTACGGGGTTAACCCCCGAACTCAGGAAGAAACTCATTAAATTTTTGATTGATCACATGGATTATTTTGCTTGGTCCCACTTAGACATGACAGGGATCCCACCAGAAATAACAACACATCGATTGAGTCTGGACCTGAAGTTCAGGCCAGTGAAGCAAAAAAGAAGGGCCCAGTCTGAGGTAAAACATGCATTCATCAAGAATGAGGTAACTAAACTTCTCAAAATAGGATCCATTCGGGAAGTAAAATATCCTGAATGGTTAGCAAATGTAGTCGTAGTCCCTAAAAAAGAGAACAAACTTAGGATGTGTGTAGATTATAAAGATTTAAACAAGGCATGCCCCAAAGACTCTTTTCCTCTGCCTAACATCGATCGCATGATCGATGCCACGGCCGGCCACGAGACCCTTAGTTTTCTCGACGCCTACTCCGGGTACAATCAAATTCAAATGAACCTGGAGGACCAGAAAAAGACTTCATTCATCACTAAGTATGGCACATATTGCTATAACGTAATGCCTTTTGGGCTAAAAAGCGTTGGTGCTACCTACCAACGCCTAGTAAATAACATGTTCGAAGAACAAAGAGGTAAGCCAATGGAAGTATATATTGATGATATTCTAGTTAAGTCCCTGCGCGCAGAGGACCATTTGACACATTTGCAGGAAACATTCAAGATACTGAGAAAATACAACATGGAGCTCAACCCCGGAAGTGTCCTTTCAGGGTCGGTTCAGGCAAGTTCCTCGTCTTTATGGTGTCAAATCGATGGATCGAGATCAGCCCCGATAAAATCAAGTCTATCGAGAACATCACAGTCGTAGACATCGTTAAAGCCGTGCAAAGGCTGACAGGGCGGATAGATGCCTTAGGTCGATTCATCTCGAGATCGTCAGATTGGAGTCATAGGTTCTTCTCAATACTCAAAAAGAAGAACAATTTAGCCTGGACCCCGGAATGCCAGCAAGCGTTGGAAGAATTAAAACGATACCTCTCGAGGCCACCATTGCTTCATACTCCAAAGGCAGATAAAAAGCTCTACTTATACTTAGCAGTCTCAGAAGTCGCGTTAAGTGGTGTCCTAGTCCGAGAAGAGCAAGGTACGCAATTTCCCGTTTATTATGTTAGTCGAACCTTAGGCGAGGCCGCAACCCAGTACCCGCACTTAGAAAAATTGGCACTTTCCCTAATAAGTGCCTCTAGGAAGTTAAAACCGTATTTTCAATTTCACTCAATATGTGTGATAACCACTTACCCTCTTCGTAATGTTTTACATTAGCCCGAGTTATCGGGCCGATTGGCCAAATGGGCCGTCGAACTCAGTGGGTATGATATCAAATATCTACCCCGAATAGCCATCAAGTCTCAAATTTTAGCAGACTTCGTGGCCGACTTCATGCCAGCCCTCCTACCCGAAGTCGAAAAAGAACTTTTGATAAAGTCGGGTACATCATCGGGGGTGTGGACCCTTTTTACAGACGATGCTTCGAATGTGAAAGGATCCGGGCTAGGCATCGTTTTGAAGCCACCCACGGGCAATACAATTAGGCAATCTATCAAAACCGTTAAATTGACTAACAATGAGGCCGAGTACAAGGCCATGATTGCAGGTCTCGAACTGGCTAAAAGCTTGGGAGAGGAAGTCATCGAGGCCAAATGCGACTCCTTACTGGTGGTAAACCAAGTCAACAGAACCTTCGAGGTTAGAGAGGATCGAATGCAAAGGTATTTGGATAAACTGCAGGTAATATTACATCGTTTTAAAGAATTGACTTTACAGCATGTACCTCGAGAACAAAACAGCGAGGCAAATGCCCTTGCGAATCTTGGATCGTCAGTCGAAGACGACGAATTCAGCTCAGGGACTGTCGTACAACTCTCCAAGTCAGTAATCGAAGAAGGCCATGCCGAGATAAACTCCACAAGCCTAACCTGGGATTGGATGAATAAATATATTGAGTATTTGAGGAGCGGAAAGCTCCCATCGGACCCTAAGGAATCAAGGACTCTACGAACAAAAGTTGCTCGATTCACATTGGCTGAGGATGGAACATTATACAGGAGGATGTTCGATGGACCGTTAGCAGTATGCTTGGGACCAGGGGACACCGATTATATCCTACGGGAAGTTCATGAGGGTACTCGTAGGAACTACTCCGGTGCCTAATCACTAGTTCACAAAATCATCAGAGCAGGGTACTATTGGGCCAATGTGGAAAATGACATTAAAGAATTCGTTCGAAAATGTGATAAGTGTCAAAGGTATGCACCAATGATCCACCAGCCCAGAGAGCAACTTCATTCAGTCCTATCCCCATGGCCATTTATGAAATGGGAGATGGATATCGTCGCCCTCTACCATCGACCCCAGGTAAAGTTAAGTTCATTTTATTTATGACTGACTAGTTTCCTAAATGGGTTGAAGCACAGACCTTCGAGAAAGTCAGAGAAAATGAAGTTAGAGACTTCATTTGGGATTACATCATATGTCGATTCGGGATACCTGCCAAGATTGTATGCGACAATGGAAAACAATTCATCTACAGCAAAATAACAAAGTTTATTGAAGATCACAAAATAAAGAGGATCTTATCGACACCGTATCATCCCAGCAGAAACGGACGGATCGAATCGACAAACAAGTCCATCATTCAGAATCTAAAGAAGAGATTGAACGACGCCAAGGGAAAATAGATAGAAATTCTACCCAAATTCCTTTAGGCATATCGAACAACATCAATGTCCAGTACGGGGGCAACACCGTTCTCCTTAGTATATGGCGTTGAAGCCTTGATCCCGGTCGAAGTCGGGTAACCCAGTGCTAGATTTCGATACACAATGGAAGAGTCAAATCACGAGGCTATGAGTACGAACCTCAAACTACTAGATGAAAAACGAGAAGCTACCCTCGTTCGAATGGCCGCGCAAAAACAACGCATTGAAAGGTATTATAATCGAAGGACCAACCTTCGCCACTTTAGAATCGGGGACTTGGTTCTGAGAAAAGTCACCCTCAATACTCGAGACCCTAACGAAGGAAAACTCGGCCCAAATTGGGAAGGAACGTATCAATTCCTCGATATCGTCAGAAAGGGATCCTACAAGCTAGGCACGATAAACGGCGAGCAACTACCGACTAATTTAAATATCTCACTCCTCAAACGATATTATTGTTAAGGTATAACCTTCTCCTTTTTCATTTACATTTTACACTAACCTATTTTCAGGGGTTCGAGCAAAGGTATCGAAGTTCTCTTCAAGCAAGAAGATATTAGAATATTAAAGCACGCGTTGCACTCTTTTTCCCTTCAACCGGTTTTTATCCCAAATGGGTTTTTCCGGCAAGGTTTTTAACGAGGCAACCATTGTTCATGCTGACATAAAGTATCCGAGATTTCTTTGCAATCAACCTCGAATACCGGGCGACATCACCCTCGGATGTTATATTTTCGAGAAAAATACTTCATGTCAAAAAGGGGTCTCGATAGGAAAACTTTGTAATGGGCCAAACGGTCGAATGAACCGTGTCCGTATAGATTACCCGAGCCCTAATGGCAAAACATGTACGCATGTATGAACTATTGAAAGAAGTACTTTTCCTTATCAGATATCCTGCGCCTTAATTAAAATTTCTACTTTACAAGTTCCATACTTATGATTTCTTGTGAAAAATGGCTCAAGGGCCAAGTACAACTACACCTCGAAAGATCAACCCCATACTCGGGGACTGCCGTCAAAAATCAATATGTTCAAACTATCAAACTTCGAAACCGTAAGACCTCAACGAGGCAACCCTCGATTTTATAGGCCAGGGCCACGATACTCGGGGACTAACACTTAGAACAAGTTCAAAGTTTTATTGGGAAAATAATCCCAAGAGGCATACCCAAAGGCTACGACCAAACTAACGCAGCTCGGAGACGTCCGAATTCCACAATAAAAATAGGCCTTCGAATTCTTTTGAAAACCGGTTAAAAAGGCTACCCTCGGCAAAATAATCAAAGGGCTTCGATAATATCAGCCCTCGATAAACCTTAAGAGGTATCGAATTGTTTAAATACAAATTTGTGCTAAGGCATAAAAAGCAAAGGGTTTCGATCAATATTAAACCCTCAAAAAACCCAATGGGTAAAAAATTCATCTTAAGGCATAACAAGAACTTCTAAGCCAAAAAAGGGAAAAAGCCATTTTTCTGAGGCCATATCGGCTCGATTCAAAGAGCCTAAGGGCCATTAAATTTTTGAGCTCGAGAATCCATTCTCACTTAATTCAAACCTAAGGGTTTTAATACTTCGAGTTCGAATAAAAACTCACTCGACTATAGTTCGAGAATCCATTCTCATTCAATTCAAACCTAAGGGTTTTATTACTTCGAGTTCGAGTAAAAACTCACTCGACTACAAAAGCAGTATTAATGTGGCTTCGGCCAAGTTTCCCAAAAATCGAAGTCTTAAACATATTATTCATATGGCATAAAGTATGTTAAATTTTACAAGGCACAAAGCAGATTCGAAATTATCACAAGGCAAAAATTGAGACGAAATTCAAAAGGGAAATATTCTTATATATATTTGAACAAAAGTATTTACAAAGGACCGACAATGGTCCTACACAAAAAAAAAGAAAAAATACAAAAACCCTAGTTATTCTCGGGGGCAGCTTCCTCCTTGGTCCCCTCACCATTGTCGGACCCGCTTTTGCTACCTTCATCGTCATCATCGTCGTCGGAATAGGCAAAAATCCTTGTATCGGCTTCATGCATCTTTGCTTGAGCTATCTCCTCGGAAAGGTCGAAGCCCCGGGCATGAATCTCCTCGAGGGCTCTCTCCGAGATTGGCATTTTGCTAGCTCGGCAGTCCATTGTGCTCGATCGATAGCCTCTCTCAGCTGTGCTTGAGCAGCCTCGGTATCAGCCAGATGTATGGCTACCGACTTGTTAGTCTGGGCCTTTGCTCTTTCGGCCTCAGTTTGGGCCTTAGTAAGTTTAGCTTCGAGTTCCTCGATCCTCTTGGCCTGAACCGAGCACTTCTCCCTAGTGTTCTGAAGTTGGACTTCGGCAGATGATAATTGAGCCAAGGCGATCTCTTTCTCCGCAGCAAAGCAGTCCATGCCTTCCTTCCACTAGTAGCAGTCAGCTTTTTCTTGATCGACCTCCTTTCGGAATAGCTCGATCTTCTCAACCTTTTGCTGTAACTATGACATTGAAGCGTTAGTTTCCACCCTTGAATCGAGCCCGTATTTTTTCAAGAGAATTGTTACCTACTCGTTTAGCTCGGTATCCTCCTTATGGGCTCTGGCCAAATCAGCTTGGAGGTCCCTGAAAGCTTGAGAGCATTCTTCTTCTCTGAAAGCCTCTGGAGATTTGCCTCACATTGGCTTAAGTTGGCCCGAGACTTAGAGGAAGCCTGTATGAGAAAAGATAGAAGTTAGACAGAAAGAAGGAAAAATGAAAGAAAACCACATCAGCAAAATCAATACTTACTCGGCTCAGAAGGCGTTGGGCCTCTTCGAAGAGGTTGGATGCGTCGTTGAGATCGGAGGCATCCTCGACCCCGGTAAATCAATCCCGAAGGAGATCCTCCACACCGGGGACTTCGCCTATCTTGGGAGTCTTTATGGCCTGTGCATCCCTTATGGCCTCTTCGAAAAAGGCAGGCAGGGATGGCAAGTGACCTGTTGTCACTGCCCCATGCGAGTCGCTCGGGGAGTTCTGTTCAGATCTGTGGGTCTCGGAACCAGTCCCCTCTGGTGTGTTCGTCGTTGGAAGAGGGACAACCTCGACCTCAGGTGATTCGGGGACTTTGCCCGAATCTTTCTTTGAAATCTCCTCATCACGAGGCAGGATCTCGACAATCACCACCGGTTTAGAGGACTTGGCAGTATCGGTAGTCTTCCTCACTCGAGTCACCATCGCCGAGTCACCGTCCTCGTTTTCTTCTTCTTCTTCTCTCAGCCTTTTGACAGACTCCACAGTTAGAGGGATGACTTCCCCCTTTGGTTTCCGAGTTGCTCCATTTCTAGGTTTGGGGTCCTCGGATATCGAGACCCTCTTCTTCTTATTATCTTTCCCCGGCTTCGAAACCGGGGCCATAGCCTCTTCCTCACTACTCGGAGACCTCAAGACTGCATCATTGTTCAGGCCTGCACAAAAAGAACTAAGTAAGTAAAAGAAGTGTAACTAATGCCTCAGAAATAAGAAGAGGGAAACTTACCATGGTTCTTTGCTTTCCATCGGCCTTTTGCCAAGTCCAGCCAACAGCGCTCAGCATAGGAAGAAGTCGAAGCCAGCCTTCAAACCCAGTCCTCGAGGTCAGGGACTGCTCGAGGCATCCAATCAACCGCTGCACGACGAAGGAAGATGTTAAATGAAGCAAAAAATGAAACACGTGAAAATTAACAAGTAGAGTGCTACTTACGCTTCAGGTTCCATTTCTCGGGAAATGGCATTTTCTCCTTCGGGATAAGGTCACAAGTCCTCACCCGAATGAACCGACCCATCCACCCCTGGTCCTTGTCCTCGTCGATACTCGAGAACAACGCCTTGGTCACTCGATGTTGCAGTTTGATCAACCCTCGAAAGATTCGAGGGTTGTATAACCTGATTAGGTGGTCGAGGGTGAACGGCAGCCCCTCAGCTTTATTGGTGAAGAACCGGAGTATGATCATAATACGCCAAAAAGAAGGGTGTATTTTGCCTAGAGTCACCTGATATTGACGACATAAGTCAATGATGACCGGATCGAGGGGGCCCAATATGAAAGGATAAGTGTAAACACTTAGGTACCCTTTCACGTGGGTAGTGATTCTTTCCTCAAGAGAAGGGATCCCTACAAATTTTTCCCCCAGTTGCAATCCCTTTTGATATCCTCGATATATCCAACAGTTATCGAGCAGATATACCTCGATATGTGCTTACATCGACCAGGGACCGATGGAGGATTCTCGGTTTTGAAGTCAGATTTAAGAACACACGGGCCGGGAACATACTCCCCAGGGAGCGGTTCTGTCGGCATTTTATCACCGGCCGGCCGTGAAGAAGAAGAGGAAGTTTTTTCCTTTTGTGGAACAGTTTTGGATGTTTTCGCCATTATATAGGTTGAAGAAAGAGGAAGGTAGTGAGTCTTGGTGGTTTGGAACTAGCGGCGATGACCCAAGTAGTAATGAATGAGAAGAATCTGAGAAAGATAAAAGTTTAGATGAACAGATGGAGAAGAAATCTCTATCGGAATCCACAATGAGTTAGACACCCCATAAACCCTTACATTCGAGGACGAATGTTCCTAAGGGGGAGAGGGTGTTACAACCCAAATTCGCATACCATAGATCACGCTGTAAGTTAGTCGACGTAAATCCAAGAAGAGATTATCTTTGAGATGATAAGAAGTTAATCCTATTGGTCTTAAACGATACAAGGGTGTATAAGAGTGGTAAACAAGTATTAAAAGTTAAACGAATCAAGGATGTTGTAACCCGTATTTTTGGGTAATACTAGAGGTGATTAACTGTCCCAAGAGGTCTTGTTTTAATGTATTTGAATCATATAATATCTGTATCATAAGTCTTGAAGTCAAGCGAGTTATGAAACAAAAATCGATAAAAGTTGTCGCAACTTAGGTTTATAATTTTACTTAAACTTTAGGTCAAATGTTACTGCATTTTTCTCCCAATGTTCTTGGAATTATGGGGTGATCTACCTATCAAATTGAAGATCTATGAGTCTAGTTTCCAACGCATTAAACCGTTCGTCAATACGATCTCGGAATAGAGAGATATTCGCGTTTTCGCGAGAGTGCGCCAAGCTGCTCTCTATGGGGCCCACAAAGGCGGTTTAAGACATATGGACATATATAAGATACCTCAACCCTATTTTAACTCATTATTTTTCAGTATATTCAGATCTTATAACCCTAAAAATAGTCTCTCAAGGTTCTCTCATGATCCAAGACCCTAACAAAGGGCAAACAACACAAATCAAATGTCGGAAATCCCGTGGCGCTAGTAAGTTTCTTGGGACCACATCTGATAAATGAGTGCACAACAGCCTCCTTGTTAGAGGGCATGGATATTTCCCGTATTCAGGCTTATGCCCAGACCCTAGAGGATCGTAAGCGCCAGCAAAGGGCAGATAGGGAGCAGGATAGGGGCCAGCATAAGAGGGCGAGATTTGCAGGGTATTCTGATGAGTTCAGAGGCAGTATCAGGCCCCAATCTTCGAGGAGTTCGGCGCCACCTGTAGCTAGTGCTCCTCCACAGTTTCAGAGGCCTCGGTATGATCGATTTACCTATTCTGGTTCAGGTCAGAGTTCGAGGGCATCAGGCTCACAATTTCATAGAGATACTAGTCAGACGAGACCCCCAACACCTCGTTGTGATCAGTGCGGCAAGGCCCACTTTGGACTGTGCCGTCAAGGTTCCGATGCGTGCTATTCTTGCGGACAGCCTGGCCATATGATACGGGATTGTCCTAACAGAAGAGGTGGTGGTATGGCTCAACCGACTGGATCTGTGTCTGGTTCTTCCTCATCAGTTCGACCTCCAGCACAAGGTTTTCAACAGTCGATAGGTCGTGGTAGAGGTAGAGGTTCAGTGCCGAGTTCGAGTGGTGCTCAAAATCGAACCTATGCTCTAGTAGGTCGACAAGATCTAGAGTCGTCTCCGGATGTTGTTACAGGTATATTGTCTGTGTTTTCTTATGATGTATATGCGCTAATTGATCCAGGATCTACCTTATCATATGTTACACCCTTTGTGGCTAATAAGTTTGGCATTGAACCTGAATTGATAAGTAAACCACTTGCGGTATCCACTCCGATAGGAGATTCTGTGATTGCTAGAAGGGTATATAAAGGTTGCACTGTGATGATTTGTAATCGTCAAACCTCGGCAAATTTATTTGAGTTAGAAATGGTTGATTTTGATGTGATAATGGGAATGGACTGGTTGGCCTCATGCTATGCAAATGTTGACTGTCGTACGAAGATGGTTAGGTTTCAGTTTCCGGGTGAACCCGCCATTGAATGGAAGGGGAACATTGCTACGCCGAAAGGTAGGTTTATTTCCTATCTTAAGGCAAGGAAGATGATCTCAAAAGGTTACATTTATCATCTTGTTCGCGTTAGGGATGTGGAGGCGAAGCCGCCTACTCTACAATCAATCCCCGTGGTCAATGAATTTCCAGATGTTTTCCCAGATGAACTCCCAAGCCTTCCTCCTGAAAGGGAGATTGAGTTTAGCATTGATGCGTTGCCTGACACTCAACCGATCTCTATCCCTCCATACAGGATGGCCCCGGCAGAGTTGCGAGAGTTGAAGGCGCAGTTGAAGGACTTGCTGGATAAGGGTTTCATTAGGCCTAGCACTTCACCTTGGGGTGCACCAGTCTTGTTCGTGCGGAAGAAAGATGGGTCGTTAAGGATGTGTATCGATTATCGACAGTTGAATAAGTTTACAATAAAGAACAAGTATCCACTTCCAAGGATTGATGACCTGTTTGACCAACTCCAGGGTGCCAAGTATTTCTCCAAGATTGACTTGCGTTCAGGGTATCATCAGGTAAGGGTTAAGGAGAAGGATATTCCAAAGACGGCCTTCCGGACAAGATATGGGCACTTTGAGTTCTTGGTGATGTCGTTCGGGCTAACAAATGCCCCAGCAGCTTTTATGGATCTCATGAATAGTGTATTCAGGCCCTATCTTGATGTGTTCGTGATCGTATTCATTGATGACATTCTGGTGTATTCTCGTTCGGAGGCGGAACATGCGGGCCACTTGCGGATAGTATTACAGACCCTTCAGGATCATAAGTTATATGCTAAGCTCTCTAAATGTGAATTCTGGCTGAACTCAGTAGCATTCCTTGGCCATGTGATATCTGATGAGGGTATTAGTGTCGACACTCAGAAGATCGATGCAGTGAAGAATTGGCCGAGACCTACAACACCGTCAGAAGTCCGCAGCTTCCTGGGGCTAGCAGGATATTATAGGCGGTTTGTAGAAGGGTTTTCCTCTATATTAGCACCATTGACTAAGTTAACACAGAAAGCTACCAAGTTCCAGTGGGCTGATGCTTGTGAACATAGTTTTCAGGAGCTAAAGAATCGATTGACATCTGCGCCAGTGCTCACTCTCGCAGAAGGAACAGAAGGTTATGTGGTATATTGTGATGCCTCAGGTATAGGTTTGGGGTGCGTATTGATGCAACGTGGGAAGGTGATTGCTTATGCATCAAGACAATTGAAGAAGCATGAAAAGAATTACCCGACTCATGATTTGGAATTGGCTGCAGTAATATATGCTTTGAAGATATGGCGGCACTACTTATACGGCGTCCATGTTGACATCTACACAGATCACAAGAGTTTACAATACATCTTCAAGCAGAAGGAGTTGAACTTGAGGCAGCGTAGGTGGCTTGAATTACTGAAAGACTATGACGTCGAGATATTTTATCATCCCAGTAAAGCCAATGTTGTGGCAGACGCTCTCAGCCGTAAGTCAATGGGAAGCTTAATACATATTGAGGCAGGTAGACAAGGGTTGACCAAAGAGCTTCACCAGCTGGCCAATATGAGAATCAGATTGTTGGACTCTGATGACGGAGGTGTTACTGTACAGAATACAGAAGAATCATCTTTGGTAGCCGAGGTAAAAGCACGGCAATATGAAGATCCTACCTTAGTAAGATTGAGAGAGGGAATTCAGCAGTGTAAGATTACAGCTTTCAAGATCGGAGGAGATAGAACACTGAGATACCAGGGCCGATTATGTGTGCCTAGTGTGGCAGGGTTGCGAGAGAAGATTATGATTGAGATTCATCAGTCCCGATATTCTATCCATCCTGGCTCGACAAAGATGTATCATGACGTTAAGGAGCAGTATTGGTGGGATAACATGAAGAAGTCTATTGCAGAATTTGTAGCCCAGTGTCCTAATTGTCAACAAGTAAAGATCGAGCATCAGAAACCCAGTGGATTGATTCAGAATATAGAGATTCCGACCTGGAAATGGGAGGTGATTAATATGGACTTCATTATTGGATTACCTCGCTCTTATCATAAGTTTGACTCCATCTGGGTGATAGTTGATCGACTTACAAAATCTGCCCATTTTCTACCAGTTAAGACAACTTACACGGCTGAAGATTATGCGAAGTTGTATATCAAGGAGATTGTTAGGCTTCATGGTGTGCCGGTATCTATTATATCAGACCGAGGAGCTCAATTTACAGCTAACTTTTGGAGGTCTTTTCAGAAGGGTTTAGGCACACAAGTAAATCTCAGCACTGCATTCCATCTGCAGACTGACGGACAGGCTGAACGTACTATCCAGACGCTTGAAGATATGCTACGAGCATGTGTTCTAGATTTCAAGGGGAATTGGGATGACCATCTGGCACTTATAGAATTTGCCTACAATAATAGCTACCATTCCAGTATTAAAATGGCACCGTATGAGGCACTGTACGGGAGGAGATGTAGATCACCAGTTGGATGGTTCGAAGTTAGTGAGACAGAATTATATGGGCCAGATTTGATTCACCAAGCCATTGAGAAGGTGAAAGTGATACAAGAGCGACTGAGGACGGCACAAAGCAGGCAAAAGTCCTATTCCGATGTCCGACGTCGTGATCTGGAATTTGAGGTTGGTGATTGGGTTTTCCTGAAGATCTCGCCGATGAAGGGTGTTATGCATTTTGGGAAGAAGGGTAAGTTGAGTCCGCGGTATATTGGGCCGTACAAAATTCTTCGACGAATTGGACAGGTTGCTTACAAGTTAGAATTGCCATCTGAATTGGAATTTGTCCACCCGGTATTCCATGTATCTATGTTGAGGAAATGTATTGGACACCCTTCTCGGGTTGTCCCTATCAAAGATGTACAAGTTACAAAGGATCTATCATATGATAAAGTGCCAGTGGCTATATTAGATCGACAAGTCCGCAAGCTGAGAACAAAGGATGTAGCTTCCGTGAAAGTATTATGGAGGAACAAGAATATAGAAGAAATGACATGGGAAGAAGAAGAGGAGATGAAGTCTAAATACCCTTACCTATTCCAGAGTGAAGATAACGAGGATGCCGGGGGAAAGAAGGACGCATTATAAGGTGAAACGGCTCTATGAGGTAAGCAATAGCTTGTGAATACTCTTTTTTTTAATACAAAATGGTGATATGCAGATAATGTACATATCCATAATGCTTTGTATAGTCTTGTAAGGCCATAGGTTGGGTTTAACTGCTTGCAAGTTTGGCTAGTGTCCATTTTATAGGGGAAACTCAGCCGGAAATCTCCGTCGGAATCCACGATGAGTTAGACACCCCATAAACCCTTACATTCGAGGACGAATGTTCCTAAGGGGGAGAGGGTGTTACAACCCAAATTCGCATACCATAGATCACGCCGTAAGTTAGTCGACGTAAATCCAAGAAGAGATTATCTTTGAGATGATAAGAAGTTAATCCTATTGGTCTTAAACGATACAAGGGTGTATAAGAGTGGTAAACAAGTATTAGAAGTTAAACGAATCAAGGATGTTGTAACCTGTATTTTCGGGTAACACTAGAGGTGATTAATTGTCCCAAGAGATCTTGTTTTAATGTATTTGAATCATATAATATCCGTATCATAAGTCTTGAAGTCAAGCGAGTTATGAAACAAAAGTCGATAAAAGTTGTCGCAACTTAGGTTTATAATTTTACTTAAACTTTAGGTCAAATGTTACTGCATTTTTCTCCCAATGTTCTTGGAATTATGGGGTGATCTACCTATCAAATTGAAGATCTATGAGTCTAGTTTCCAACTCATTAAACTGTTTTTCAATACGATCTCGGAATAGAGAGATATTCGCGTTTTTGCGAGAGTGCGCCAAGTTACTCTTTATGGGGCCCACAAAGGTGGTTTAAGACATATGGACATATATAAGATACCTCAACCCTATTGTAAGTCATTATTTTTTAGTATATTCAGACCTTATAACCCTAAAAACAGTCTCTCAAGGTTCTCTCATGATCCAAGACCCAAACAAAGGGCAAACAACACAAATCAAATATCGGGAATCCCGTGGCGCTAGTAAGTTTCTTGTTCTTCTTGTTGTTGCTGATTTTTGTGTTGTTCCAGCTCGTGTGGGAGGTTGTTTTAAGTGTTTTATGTTCTGTAAATACACCTTCAAGTTTTTAATATCAACCCTAGGTGATTTCAAGTCTTCTAAAGTAATTCTAGTGCCGAAAAACCCGAATTAATTGCTAGTTTCGCTTCCTTGTTCTTGTGGCAGAATTGAAGGGATATTTCGTGGAAAATTAAGGTCAAATTGGAGTTGTTCTTTCTGTTTAAAGGTAAGGAACCTCTTACTCTATATATATTTAAGATTATCCAAGTTGTGGCTAAGTCGTTGATGCTAGAACTTGTGAAATATATATCGAAAGGCTTGGTAGTAATGTTGTTAGTTGGTGCACTATTTTGGAGGCTCAATATGATTATTAATGATGTTGTTTGGGCTGTTTGGTTATTGTATTGACTTGTGGGAAGTCATATAAATAGGGGAGGTGCTGTCCGTTTCATCGTAAAATAGGTTGCGGTCGAAACATAATAGTTACGACGCTTAAACGATAATGATAGTGTCATTTCTCTTATTGTAGACGAACGAGTCGTGACATTTGCATAGCTTGAGGTTGGGCAGTATATACAAGGTATGTGAGGCTATCCCCTTCATTCTTTTGCACGACTCCGATTGTACATAATGTAATGAACGAGCTCCCAAAGATACTCTACTCTTAGAAGCTCGCAGTACTTACATTGCTGCCCTTCTTATGAAACAATTGATATTGATGTTACTTCTCTTATTCTTATATTATCAATGTTGTTGGTAGTTCCTGATTCTTATAAGATTCTTGATGAAGAGTTAATCCTAATAACGTGTACGAAGGATACCGACCTTACGTCACTCCGAAAGGTTCAAAATGTGATTCCAATGAGTCCAGCATGCATCATATATATGTATCTATTTTACTCTACCGAGCCGCGCTATAGTCGGCCGGGTATGGCACCTATTGTGCAACCACTGATCAGTTGGATTTTACCGAGCTCCACGTGGCCGGGTACGATTCTACCGAGCCCTATGATGGCCGGGTACGTTTTACCGAGCCTATTACGGCTGGGTACGATATGATGATGATGAGCCTATTACGGCCGGGTACGATATGATGATGATGATGCCCACAAAGGCGTATGTTTTAAAAGTTTATGTATATATATATGTATGTATCATGTATTTCATGTCAGTAGCCCTCAGAGGTACCCAGATGTCACAGGTTGTATATTCCCTATCACTGTTTACATTATTGTTCTTACTTATGCTTTCCTGCCTTACATACTCAGTACTTTATTCGTACTGACGTCCTTTTTATTTGTGGACGCTGCATGTCGTGCTGCAGGTCCTGATAGACGGGTAGACGCAGCTCCCCCATCACAGTAGGCTATCCGGTTTAGCGTTTATTAGCAAGATCCCTTCTCCGGACTTGCCGTGGTCTTGGTATGCATTTTTGTTAGAGACATTATGGGTATGTCGTGGCCCTGTTCCAGTAATGTTGTAGCACTTATGTTCTTTTAGAGGCTCATAGACAGGTGTCGACTCATGTATGGTTTGGAATGCCTTGTCAGCTGATTTTTGTTGTATAGTCTTTCATGGCACCATGGTAGCTCGTACCTTATATATAGTTTCTTGACAGTCTTGTCGTCCCATGTTACGTATGTTCATGACATTATCTTTCATTGTTGGATGTTCATGATCCATGTCTACCATTTATATTGGTCTTGTCGGCCCTTAAAGATAATAAGGAAGGTTAGATAAAATGTACGTTGGTGCTCGGCAAGTATGGCCCGGGTTCTAGTCATGACCTTCCAGTTGGGTCGTGACACTGACACCCATTATGGTGTGGGGAACCGTACCGACGGGACGTTTCAGTCATTTCTATCGCCTACGTCAAAGGATGACATCATTGTCTATCGAGGTCAGAGAAAAATTGAGGGTTCAGTTCGTTTCTTATCATTATATTCCAAGAAATGAGGAGACTATCTGTATACGGTAGAAATTGGGGTTTCCCGATTTCACTATTTGATCGAGACCAGGACGTTGCATCAAAGAGCTGAGGCACTTAGTTTGAGATCGAAGTCTCGTTCAAGATCAAAGTCGTTATCAATCGAAGCTAGGGGAGATAGACTTCGAGTAACATCGGGGATAGCTTAGTAACAGAAATAGCGATATATTCGTGATTGGTCGAGGATCGTGGCGTGAATCTCGGAACAGATCAAATCAGAAGTGGTTAATTGGTTGTTTATACGATTCCCTACTGTAATTAGAAGTATACCATAATTAGGATTCCTATGCTATATAAAGAGGAATTTTAGTCATTTGTAATCATCATTATTCACTGAGAAAAGGCTATACAATACTTTATTTCTTGCTAATTACTGTTCATCAGAATTGTTCATTCTTTACTGTTCTTGTATTATTACCACTCAAGAGTACTTTAATTTGAGGTCGAGGTTCAGCTTGCATACTGGTTTGTTTATTTCACAGTTTAATTCAGTCATTTTCTTTCTCATTTATCAATTGATTTTGGGCGAAATCACATATCATTAAAACCACAATATAAGTTTAATTATTATCCAAATTTTAGGGTAAACAATCTTACATAATCTAAAGTCTAGCTTACATATATAGAGCCTACTCGAGAGACAATTGTGCATTGACACAACTAAAATACTTGCTTATTTTTTTACATATTATCAAAATAAATAATTTAATAATACCGTCACATAATAACTACATCGACTTCGATAAAAAATGATGATCAATTTATGTTTAAGCCAACAAGACAATCATCATTAGATATGTCATGGGTTGCTTTCCATCATCGACCCATGACCCCTTGGACGCGCCCCGTGGCGTCCCGGCAAGCCTCCCAACGCCTAGCGCCACGGTCGGCCCCGTGGTCTTGGCAGCACCAAGTGACAAGCGCACATGCGCCTCTGTCACCCCACCGATAATCAGTGCCAGTGCCCAGCGGCTGGCGAATGCCATCAGTGCCGCGCGCACAAACCATCATGTTGCCAAAAGCGCCGCAAGCACAGACAATTCCCCGCGCGCAGATCCAATGCCAAGCACCAGTGCCCAGCCACTGGCAGATCCAAATAGTACCGCGCGTGCCTGCAGCAATGCGCGCGCAAACCCTGCTGCTCAAGACAAAGTTGCTGCCATCGGACTTGCTTCCCTAGAAGACTAAGTCCTTTTCATTGTAATTATAGAGTAGTTTTACTTCATTCATTTTCAGTGTGCTTCTACAGCTTTCTTAGGTTAACTCATGTAACTTTGATTTATTTTTTTTAAGCATTATTAAGGGGGACCAAAGCATTCAAACATTCAAGCATTCAAACAATTCTCTGTACTGGTGTCTCCCCCTGACACCGCATTGCATCTTGTAATAGCTTTCATCATCATCAATACAATCATCATCTTTCATCATCAATTGCTCATTTTCCGCTGCTCAATTGCTCACGACATTGGTTTTCCCGTACGGTACTGACAATCTAGTCTAGCGTACGGCGCAGACCTCAGTTGGCGCATAGCAACCGCACTGACATCGGTTGCTTAGCCTTACGTCGCCCTTCCAAGGAACTTCAGGAAGGCACCACGTAACAGTTGGTATCAGAGCCTAGGCTCGACATCGGATGAGGGAACTCATTGCCATCATCATCACCATTTCTGACCATGGTGAATTACGGGGATCACATCACGACCCTAGAAGAGACGGTTGACGCATTATGGCTCATCGTGGATACATTGCCTGATCTAAAAACCAGCCTAGTGCAAAGGTTGGACGACCTGGACCGCATAATGCGGCAGGCAGAAATTTACATAGCAAACATCAGTCAAGACTCTGAGGAAGACCGGGAAACGGCTACCGTCGAGGCAACCAAAATTCATGGCAATTTCGAGGACCTCCAACAGGAGCGTGCCGAGGATTTAGCCCATCGTGAACTAGAGGTAGACTGACTGACCGTCATGCAGCAAACCATAGACAACTTGACAAGCCAGCTCAATGTTGTCAATGCTGCCCTTCAAAGCCTCCTCAAAGGAGGCGAAAACCACATCAGGGGTGCCATGAACATTGCCCCCATGCCACAGAAGCTGAAAATTCCGGAGCCCAAGCCATACAACAGAGCCCAGGATGCTAAAGAAGTAGAAAACTTCATCTTCGAAATCGAACAATACTTCGATGCCGTTGGATAGTTGGAGGAATCCAAGAAGGTAGCAACTGCTGCCATGTATCTTCAAGGCGTTGCAAAACTCTGGTGGCGAGTCAAATACGAAGCCATCAGGGCCGGTGAAGATACTCTCCAGACATGGGCAGAACTGAAGGCCGCCATACGCCTGCAGTTCTTCCCCGAAAACGTGGAATACAATGCACGGAGAAAGTTGTGTGAACTCCGCCACACCAGGTCAGTGCGGGACTACGTGCGTGAATTCTCCGCACTCATGCTAAACATACAGGATATGGGGGACAAAGACAAACTGTTCGCATTCATAGAAAGTTTAAAACCTCATGCTCGTATGGAACTGCAAAGACAACGGGTAGATACCTTGCCCAAGGCCATTCAAGCTGCAGAGTGCCTTGGGGATTATCAATTGGAAACTCAGAAGGATAGGCCCCAGCCGCCTATCCGAGGGGGATACAACGGGAGCCCACCTAGCAACGGTGGCCCCAACAGAAACGGACGAGATCGAGGTGCATCCAAATCTAAGACTCATTCCTCAAGCAGCAACAGTGCTGCATCAGTTAACAACAATCATGGGAGAAAGCCCCCATCAGAATGTCGTCATTGCGACGGGGAACATTGGAACAATCAATGTCCCAATACACAGATTAATGCTCAACAGATTGTTGAAAACGAGTCAGATACCGACGACTCAGATGGCCCCGATCAAGTAGGTGCCTTAAACGCATTTGTTGGCTCCATTCATGATACCTTGGCGGGAACCAATGCCGGTAACCCCAAGAAGAACGTATTCCCAATCGACAAGAAAGGGAAAGGAAAGGCGGACGAGAGGCCTCCCACATCACAAAAGAGGACCTTAATATTCGTTGACATGAAAGTAAACGGCACACCTATTCGGGCATTGATAGACACGGGTGCTAGCCACAACTACCTGGCCTCAACTCAGGTGCAACGCCTCGGTCTAGCAGTGCAAAAATGCAAGGGTCGTGTCAAGGCTATCAACTCTCCATCTCAGCCAGTGAGTGGAATAGCCCAAGAAGTGCCAGTGAAGCTTGGCCCATGCAAGGGAATATTCGACCTACGCATAGCTATCATCGATGACTTCGAATTATTAGTGGGGTTAGAATTCCTCAGGCAAACAAACACCATCCCGGTACCATATGCCAACATGCTCATAATGATGGGAGACAACGGGGCCAAACCCCGCACCATACCGTGCATACCCATGAAGATGGCCACTGGAAACATCAAGGCCATGCAGTTAAAGGAGGGAACCAACTGACTTGAACCTATGGTTCCAGCTGCCCTCAACATCATCAAATAGACATCAGATCATCGGCATCCAACAGCTCATGACGCCCCTCATCGTGTGAAGACTTGTCAAGCATTCCAAAAGGACAAGTCAGATCACTCAGCACAAGCGGGACTCTTGGAGCCGCTACCTGTCCCACGGAGACCTTGGGAAAGCATTTCCCTGAATTTCATCACAGGATTACCCAGGGTCGGAAATCATGCAACCATCATGGTGGTAATAGACCAATTTTCCAAGTATGCTACCTTCATCGCAGCCCTACAGAACATATCGGCAGAAGATATAGCTCGACTCTTTTTCTCTCAGGTTGTCAAACATTGGGGTATGCCCAGCAACATCATTAGTGACTCCGACCTACGCTTCACTAGCAAATTTTGGACCCAACTCTTCAGTTGCCTCGGATCCAAATTGACTTACAACTCAAACCATTATCATCATCAAACATATGATCAAACAGACCGGTTCAATGACATGCTGGAGGAATATCTCCGCCAATTTGCAACTGGGTCACAAACACATTGGGTGAAGCTTCTGGATGCTGCTCAGCTGTGTTTCAATTCACAAAAGTGCGCCCATACAAACAAAAGCGCTTTTAAAATTATTACCGGATAGCAACCGCTACTCCCACAAAATATGAATGCACCAAACATGCCATCATCTCATCGAGCTGCCAGTTTCTCGATAGAATGGGGGTAAACTTTGAAGATAGTGTGGAGCTATCTTGTCAAAGCCCAAGAGAGGGCAACGAGGTATGCCGAACAAAACCTTCACTTTGCCCAACATCAAACATGGGACAAAGTGATGGTAAGAACCCCGGGGCGGAACTTGTTTGCAAAGAGGACCCATGATCCTCGCCTATTGCAAAAATACATCGGGCCCTTTTCCATTGAAAGGTGCATCGGGAAATCCACATACCAGCTGAACACACCAGCCTGGTGGAAAATCCATCCAGTCTTCCATGGCAGCCGCCTCAGGCCATTTCAGAAATACATGGAAGATCATTCAGAAAGACATCTCATAACACCGAGGGGAACAGACCTCCCAATCAACAAGAGCCTGACCAATCATCATCATCCTGCAGGTAAGGCTTCGAGGACGTCACCAACTCAGGTGGGAGAGAATGTCATGGGCTGCTTTCCATCATCGACCCATGGCCCCTTGGACGCGCCCCGTGGCGTCCCGGCAAGCCTCCCAACGCCTAGCGCCACGGTCGACCCCGTGGTCTTGGCAGCGCCAAGTGACAAGCGCGCATGCGCCTCTGTCGCCCCACCGATAATCAGTGCCAGCGCTCAGCGGCTGGCGAATGCCATCAGTGTCGCGCACACCGACAATGCCGCGCGCACAAACCATCATGTTGCCAAAAGTGCCGCAAGCACAGACAGTGCCCCGCGCGCAGATCCAAATAGTGTCGCGCGCGCCCACAGCAATGCGCGCGCAGACCCTGCTGCTTAAGACAAAGTTGCTGCCATCGGACATGCTTATATAGAAGACTAAGTCCTTTTCATTGTAATTATAGAGTAGTTTTACTTCATTCATTTTCAGTGTGCTTCTACAACTTTCTTAGGTCAACTCATGTAACTTTGGTTTATTTTTTTTAAGCATTATTAAGGGGGACCAAAGCATTCAAACATTCAAACAATTCTCTGTACTGGTGTCTCTCCCCCCCGACACCGCATTGCATCTTGTAATAGCTTTCATCATCATCAATACAATCATCAGCTTTCATCATCAATTGCTCATTTTCCGCTGCTCAATTGCTCACGACATTGGTTTTCCCGTACGGCACTGACAATCTAGTCTAGCGTACGGCGAGGACCTCAGTTGGCGCATAGCAACCGCACTGACATCGGTTGCTTAGCCTTACGTCGCCCTTCCAAGGAACTTCAGGAAGGCGCCGCGTAACAGTTATCATGAGAGTACACTGAAACATAGGTCTTCACTTACGCCCTTTTGATTATGATGCATCATTGTAAACTTGTAATCACTACTGCAATTACGTTGCTGAAATAGTAATACTCCTTCGTTTTGAACATATTTTGCTTTTGTTTAGTTTAAAAAATAATGACTCATTTTTAAATTTAGAAAAAATTTAATTTAAACTTACAATTCTACCCTTAATAAGAAACTTTTATAACCACACAAATACTCTGGGCCCTTTTTGACTTGTTTAGGACTACAAATTCCAAAAATCTTCATTTTTTTCTTAAACTTCGTGTCCAGTCAACCATATTTACATAAATTGGAGCAATATAAATTTTCTTTCCTCACTTTATTTTCTAGCAGTCTCTCGCTCTTCCTCAGTTTTTATTATTTATAAAAATGACCTTCGTTGATCATTGTGCAAAAAGTAACAATTTAAGTTCGATATCCTAAAGTCTCGCTCTTCTGTACAGCAGCCCGACCGATAGAAAGATCAGCAAATTATTAATTTTAATATGTGTCCCTTTAAATCAGTGATTTGAAGGAAAATATCAAATACGAGCACTAGTATCATTTGAATATTAAAAGGAGGAGAGTAGCTAGTGTGCTTCTCTTTATCTTCCACCATCGCCACTTTTCTTTAAAAGTGGCATTTGGTGGGTAGTATTTGTCTTCTTGGATAATTGAAAGCACTACTCACTTTTAAAAGCTAATTAATTCTTACCTAATTCATCTTTTAAAATACCAACTTAGAAAGACAATCACGACCTTGTTAATCGAGCTTGATAACCTCTTTTTTAGCTTATTAACTTCTTGTTGAGCTCTCAAGTTTTTTGTTGGATTTAACCATTTCACATTTGAAATTTACTGATCCGGCTAAATTTTTACTTATTGGAAAAACCTTTCTTCCGTACTTGCATAAGTTTACTAGCTAATAACATAATAAAAAGACCTATTGTATATGCACGTTATTTTGTTTATTAGATATTTTTCTAATTTGTTGTTAGTTGTTGCATTTGTCATCCTTGTACGAGAAGGAGCATCTTTATGAACTGTATTTTTACCTCTATAATTACGTGCAAAGTTATTGTTGTATCTCCGGTAAACCTTAAAGATCTAATTTCATCGTATGGTCACACAATTTTTATGCAACAAAATCATGAAACTAGTTTTTGTAACAAAGTAATCATTCAACTTTGCTTAAGTATTAAAGAAAGTTAAACTATTTTTTGTAACAAAAAATCAGACAACTTTGCCTGAATCTTACATTATGTCATAAAACAATTCTTTTGTAATTAAAAAGCCACTCAATTTGCAAGGAGATGTCGAAAATATGAAGATAAGCTAAAAACAAAGGGGGCATAGTGAAATTATTGTTAGGGATCATTTTAGTTAATTAAGCAGTAGTATATGAAACTTATTGACACTGATATATTGTCTCTTTTGTCTTTTTGTTTTCTTGAGCTGAGGGTCTATTGAAAACAGTCTCTCTATTCCATCGGGGTAGAGGTAAAGTCTGCGTATACACTACCCTCCTCAGACCCCAGTTGTGAGACTATATTGGATGGTTGTTATTGTTGTAAGTACTAATATATGAATCCACTATGACTAACTCTTTAGACTAGGTGCCCCAACAAAAGAAAAGTGGCGCCTCTCACCTTTCCATGATTTAATTATATAAAACCATAAAGCATAAGGATTGAATTCCTTACAGTAAAATATTGGTAATCATTTAACTCTAAGCTTGCCACTCTACTTTAAAACAAAATCGTCCACATAGTTTGAATGTTCTCTGGTGCAATAGAGAGAGAGAGATAGGACAAAGGTATCATTGCTTCTATGATCATTTCGAAGAAAGAGAGAGAGAGACAGAAAAAGAGCAGATTTCAGATTAAAACTTTTCTGAACAACACATAATGGATGGTCTCATGCTACTCAAGACAATTTGTCTCTTCTTCCTTCTCATTTCTACTTCTCTCTTGTCAACTTCATGTGCAGGTAGGTTTATTGAGTTAAACGCGTCCAATTTATATTGGACCTTTGATTATGCTTGAAGTTTCGCTGCAACATTTTTGGTTGTCCCCTCTATATATATATTCAGTCGAATGACTTCTTACTTATTCTTATCGAGAAAAAATTATACCTCTCTTCCAACATTATGCCAACTTAGTTACTATTTTGTTTCCATCGATACCTTCGTGCTATTAAACGGAAATAAGTCTTATCCAAAGAAATAACATATACTCTCTCTGTCCCATTTTGTGTGACATATTTACTATAATTAGAGTCAAAGAAGGTTTTCTATGACCTATGTTTTTTGCAATGGCTTCTGGTGCAACAAGCAAATACCTTTTAAGATTTTTGAAATTTCTATGTCCTATGTAGAACGGAAGGAGTACTTATTCTAGTACTAGAGAAAAAGCTAGCCAAAGAAACAGCACTGCATGCAGTGCTCTAAGTAGTCAACTTTGGTTGTGCAAATCATAGTTTTATGAAATACTAGTCTTGTATTTAGGTCTATATATACCATCTCAAGTAGAAGGAACTAGCTTAATTCTTTGGAAGTGTCAGATTATTTCTTTAGTCGAGTTAAATTATTGTGAAAGTGTGGTCATTTTCATAAGCTGTCTGTCAATCAACCTTTTTTCTTTTTATATAAATCTAACGAAGAAAAAGCAGGCAAAGTGAGTCTATGGCGCTTTTTATACAAGTTTTTCGTTTTGAACAATGATGCAGGTCGACAGTCGAGATTTGTAAGCAACTTTGAGAAAGAAGAGCTGGGTGGAACTCATTATAAGGTCTGCTTTACCTGTTGGTTTACTTATTTTGGATTGTCAATTGATGAGTAAAGCAAGAAAATATGAGGAGTAAAAAGCGAGAAATGAAGTTTAATCTTTTTCAGTCCTTCATGATTTAACATAAATTGATTATTCATTGACAATATAAGGCCACGGAAAAGAGAATCGCAGGTGACCATTCATAATAATTGGAATAAATTGCTCCCTGTCCCATTTTACGTTGCTACTAAGTATTGAAAGAAAAAAAAAGGAAAAAAAAAACTTTTGAAACTATTAATCTAAAATAAACAATATACATTTATATGTCTATAAATCATTTCGTTAAAGAAAAAAATGAGAGGTTCATAGATCAGTTATTTTTAAATATAGAAAGCTGACATTCTTTTTTAGATAAATTAAAAATAAAAAAAAAAAACTGTAGCACATAAATTGGGGCACAAGGAGTAATAACATTGAAAACTAAGGCAAGTTGCCTGTTATAATTGATTGAAATAGTATAATCTTTTTTATACTATTGTAATATAAATAACACCAATCCATGACAGGAAGTGTCAGTAGGAGAGCAATTACACCATGAGGAGATGAGTGAAATCCATGAAAGGCTTCTTAAGGCAAACACAAAGGATTATGGGAGATATGATCCAGCACCTGCCCTTTCTAAGCCTCGTTTCAAGCTCATACCCAACTGATCTATGTGATTTCGAAACAATTATATGTATGAGGAATATATTTGGCTAAGTCTCCAGACCATTTTAGGGTTTGTGAACCGCTAGTACGAGTTAAATTATGAACCCTAGTGCTATGTCTTAATATATGTTTGCAGCTGTAATATACTATCCTTTTATGTTTATATATTTTCTATGAACTGGATGTTTGTACGTCTGTAGTATTCTCTGTATGATTATATGAAAAAATAAAACTTTTGTATGTTCTTGCTCTAATTTGTGCACCAACTAAAATTAGTTTCATGAATACTCAGTATTCCATGTAAGCAATGTTTTCGTATATAGAAAATGAAACGACCCGGCCGGTCGTTTTGAGAGTTATAGCCACGTTCCCATTTACTGTTCCTTTTGTGCTTTATAGCTGTTATGTGACTTACCGGGTTAGTCGGTTCGGGTCTGGAGAGATTTCACAATGAATTGAGACACTTAATCTCAAGGTTGAAAAAAGCTTAAGATGAAATGGTTGACCGAATGTTGACTTATGAGTAAATGACCCCCGAAATGGAGTTTTGATATTTATGTTAGCTCCGTTGGGTAATTTTGAACTTAAAAGAGTGTCTGAATTGTGATTTGGAGGCCCGTAGTTGAATTAGCTTGAAAAGGCAAAAGTTGGTTTTGGAAAGTTTGACCAGGAGTGAACTTTTTGATATCGGGGTCGGATGCCGATTCCGGAAGTTGGAGTAGAACCGTGGTGTCATTTGTGACTTGTGTGCAAAAATTTGGGGTCCATCGCACGTGATTTGAAAGGTTTCGGCATCGTTTGTAGAAGTTGGAATTTTCTTAGTTTCAATAGGCTTGATTTGGAGTGTGATTCTTATTTTTGATATTGTTTGATGTGATTTGAGGGCTCGACTATATTCGTATCGTGTTTTAGGACTTGTTGGTACATTCAAATGGAGCCCTGAGTGGCTCGGGTGTATTTCGGGGTGAGTTTTGAGCGAGTTTGGGCGTTTCGGCATTCTGATGATTCCGGAACTTTTGAAGTACGCGAGAACATTTTGGACTGCTGAGGCAAAGCCTCAGGTGCGGACCTTAGAGGAAAAATGCAGATCTTAGAGGAAAATTGCAGACCGCGGAGAGAATGTACGGACCGTAGAAATCCTCTTGCGGCCGCAGAAAAAAGATATCTTTCGATGGCCTGACTTCGGAAGCTGATATATAAGGAATTTGGCGATGATCCAAAAATGAAAGTTGTATCCCTTTGAATCTAGTTTTCAGAAAGTTAAATCATTCATCATTTAGACATTTGTACAGAAAGTTATGATCAATTTACTGAAGGATGATAGTGCAGCCACCTTTGAAGTGCGACTGCACAATTTGGACTTGCGGCCGCACAAAAAAATATGCAGTCAGCACAATGAGAGGTCAGATTATGTACTATATAAACGAGGTGGTTTAGGGCATTATTTCACATTTGGACTTTGGGAGCTCGGTTTGTGGCGATTTTTCGTGGGGTTTTCAAGAAATTCATTGGGGTAAGTGATTCTAACTCGGATTTTGTTATTATACATGAATATATCATTGGTTTCATCATTAATTAGTACTTTGAGATGGAACTTTGAGAAAATTGCAGAAACTTCATAAACTATAATTTGGGGATTTGAAGGTCGAGTTATGATCGGATTTGACTAATTTTGGTGGTTGGACTCGTGGTCGAATGGGTCTTTCGATTTTGTAATTTTTACTCGATTCCGAGACGTGGGCCCGGGTCCCAAGTTGACCCATCATTTTTATAGCCCGCTCCGACCCATGAAGCCCACTCAAATCAAAGGGATCTCAACCTAACTTTTCTAGAAATTTACTTAGTTGCCCCATCATTAGTTTTTGTATCTAAGTTTAAAAATGAAAATTAAGGTATTTAAGTTTTAATGTAAAAATGAATAATTTTGTTTATGAATTGTGGTGAAATTTACTTTTTTTTTTAATTAACAAATTTTAAATACTAATTTGTTATTTAAGAAAATATATTTTGATTCTCAAAATACTAATAGTATTTATTTAACTTTTATACACCTCTGTATAAAAGGTAAAAGGCTTTGCTTGATGAGCATATGGTTCTAAAATATTGGTCGAGTTGGGTTATGATCCATTGTTTAGCCCATCTTGACTCAGCCAATCTTAACCCAAGTAAACATTGGGATGGGTTGGGCAATGACCTATTTATTGACCTAACCCATCTTGACCCGTCCAAATTCAGCCCAACCCGCCCATTTGTCACCCCTAGACGTAACTTAATATTCCGAAGAAAAAACCCTAATATATCTATAGTGATAATCAGTGAAGAACAAATTGGAGAACTTTTAGGGACAAATTAAGTATAAGTTTCAGAATAGGATTCCCCATTTTTTAGAGTAGCTTTTGTATATTTGTAGTAGAATTTATAATTTCAATACAAATTGTAGATTATGGAATACATGTCTTATAAATCCACAAGTAACTATGCAAATTTTTCATATTCTATTTGTGCAAACCTCCCTCTTAATACGCTTCCAATTACCCAATTAACCATTCCCCAAGATTCTTATGTTGTAAGAATTCTGAATTCCCTCTTCCTTGTGGTGATGGTAGTGTTAAAATAGATGATAGGGTTAAAATGACTTTTTCACTACTGATAGATTCCGAAGGGAGGAAAGAAGATGTACTATGACTGTATATACTTTGTATAGCCGTGAATAACAATGGATACATTGTTATGCAGTACATATACATTCTTTATGCATATATAAACACACACACATACTTGCGGAGATGGTTGATTAAATTTCAAGAAGGTTTTGGATTGAATTGGAATACTTAGTTTCATGGTTAGAAGCTTCAGTTATAAGAATTGACCAAGATTTGACTTTTATGTAAATGACCTCGTATTGGTAATTTAATGGTTCCAATAGGTTTGTATGGTGATTTTGAACTTAGGCATATGTTCGGATTTAGATTTGGAGGTTCCTAGGATGATTTGACTCTTTTTGCAGAAAGTTAGCAATTTGAAGGTTTAGATATTTCATAAGTTTGACCATGGATTAACTTTGTGGCTGTCGGGTTCGGATTGTTGTTCTAGTATTTGGAATAGGTCTATTTTATCATTTGAATTTTTTATACAAAGTTTGGCCTCATTCTGAGTTGGTTTGGTAGGAATCGAACACTTGATTGTGAATATTGAAGTTCTTGAGTTTTAAGGCTAGCATAATGTGTGTTGGTGTTCGATTCGTGAATTTGGATGTTATTTTAATGCTCTGAGATTGCAAATGAGTTCGTATGAGGTTTATAAACTTGTGTAGATATTTGGTATGGGGCCCGAGGGGCTTGGCTATCTTCTGGAAGAGTTTGGAAAGAGCTTCACTTTTGCTAGTGCTGCAGACCTCGCATTTGCGAGGGTCCACAATTGCGGACACCTTATCGCATTTGTAATTACTGGCTGCCATGAGAGAAGTCGCAATTGTGAGATAGTTAGGCGCATTTGTGACATTGGCTGGCAGCTGGGAACTTTGCAATTGCGAAGTTGGGGATCTTATTTGCGACATTGCTAGAGGCAGTCTGGGATCGCATTTGCAAGCTCAGGGTCGTATTTGCGAGCCTCTGGTCGCAAATGCGATATCTGCAGTTGGTTATAAGTTGGGCATTTCGAAACTTAGACTCATTTTCTTATATTTTGAGCCATAGACTTTATGAGGGGCGAATTTTGAGGAGGATTTTCATATGAAGCTATTGGGTAAGCAATTTTCACTTGATTTTGATATTATATCTTGATTTCTCATGAAATCTTTACACCAAAATCATGAAATTTGGAAGGAAATTTTTGGTAGGCTTTTTACTATGTTTTGAAAAACAAAAGGTGATAATTTGATAGTCTATTTGGATCGATTTTAGGATCATATCACATATTTTGGACTCGTGGGGTTATGGGTAGTCGGGATCTACCCCTTGATTTAGATTTTGATCGTGCAGGCCTAGGGTTGTGTCACGACCTAATTTAGGATTATGACCGGCACTTAGGAGCAAGTGCCCCTAAGTAAGCCTTACCGATATTTTACAGAAAAACGGACAGAGTTTCTTCTATTTTTGGGACTATCCAATAATTTTCCTGTCTCAAATCAACAACCAAACATCCTAATATCAATCCAAACAACAATAACTTTATCAATTAATCCAAACAAATATCTACTATTAATAATCCACCCACTAACAGCTAGAAATACAAATTTATCTCCAACTTTGATAATAAAGATCGATACTCAACATAAGTGTATAATGACAAGAATACTCATGAAACTAATAGAATGACTATGGAGCGACTCTAAGAATTCAAAGAAAAGATCATAACAATAAATAAAATCTCCGCCCCGCGCAAACAAGTACGAGACTCACCAAGAACTATCAACTTGTGCGCTCTAATTAACGAAATCCTCGCCTGTGTCAACTGCTGTCTCTATTAAAAAATATAGCGGGGAGTGAGTCGCTAGCTCAGTGAGTAATAACACTTAATCAACAACCATTTTTATTGGGGACAAGTCAGAAAACATGCTAGTATATTAAATAAAAAATATCATAAAAATACCCTTTCAAAAACAATAAATAATTTTCAGTCTCATCATGTTTTTATTGTAGTATAATACAATTAACGATTCAGTAATAAGCTCGGTAACCACTGTATAATATCAATATTCACATTTGGGAAGTTTCAATGAACAGATCATGCAATCATTATAACGGTGGACTTCTTCGCAAGAAGTCAAATATAACGGTAGTCCTTACTCGAGGAAAATCAGTAACGGTATGCTAGTTCTACCTTCCCGCTAGCGAGGGCTGTAACGGTAATCGGTAATTACAAGGTGCACCAGGTCTAACGAACCCGCCGTTAGCTACGAGATCCTTTAATGTCTACTTTCATTTATACTTGTCTCTATAATCCGTATATACTCGTAGAAAATATTTTAAAAAAATATAGAGCATTTCAGTTCTTATCAAATCATATAATTTCATTTCGATAACAGTAAATTCAAGTAACGATAAAACAGATCTAGTTACAACGAATATATTTAAAACATCTGTAATAATCTCAAATAACTATTTCTGTATCATATTGAGTGAAAGACTTGTCCCACATGCAACTCAAAATAATCGGTAATATATTCATATTAAAAATCATGTGTAAATCATGCATGTTATGAAAACACAAATTGCGGTAAGATTACTACTCACAGTACTTCGTGCGAAATACCAAACTCATCACCTCGAATGATTCGTACGATTTTCTTCAATTAATCTATAACCACATCAACACCGATCTCGTGTTAATTGCCTCATTTAAGCTAAATTCATCACTAATTTAGGATACCCAATCCTCCGAGTATTATATTTTATCAATAATTCGCCGAATTATATTTACCCGTTCTATGAGTAATGTAGATTAGTCCAAAATCCTTTAAATAAAAAGGCAATTTATATAGTTTATTCCCTGTACTACTCAATTTTCTTAATCATGTATATAAGTTGAAACTGAAATAACATTACTGTCCATAATAATCCTTCTTAATCGGTACTTATCCTTTATACTCAATAAACTGTATAATACAGACAATATTTCAAGAAAATTCCAAAAAGATTACTTTTTTCTAAGCCGTGTAGTACCTACATAGAGAGCAATAATAAAATTCACCAAACGTTATTGATCGAAGCTTTTCTGACCAAAGATTTAGTGCTTAAAGCTTTTTTCTCCTTACCGAAATTCTCCCCACGTTGGTGAAGCTTAAAGCTTCATATCTTCTTCAATTCTACTCTTTCTTTACTTAGGGTTTTTATTTGTTTTCTGTTTTCTACAGAAGCTTAAGTACGGCACTTTCCCCTTCCCAATTCCCTTTATTCCTCTTTTAGAATATAATGCTCCATTCCTTTTTTTTTTTTTAATTAAATGACCAATAAGCCCCTAACTTAAATATGGATTACTACATCCTTTCCACCTTATGAAATTCAGTCCCAGAATTTACCTCTAGTACGTACCTGTAGACTGAAATAAGTGAGGATACTTGACTCGCATAACATCTTTCACTTCCCTCGTAGCTTCTTCAACTTTATGATTTCTCTATAAGACTTTCACGAACAATATTTCTTTTGACCGTAGTTTTCTTACTTGTCTATCAATAATAGCCATCGGCTCCTCCTCGTAAGACTTCTCATCAAGCGGTAGAGTCGGTGCTTCAAGCACCTGAGATGAGTCTGATATATATTTTTTTAGCATTGGGAGATGAAACACTGGATGAATAAAGGACAATTCAGGAGGAAGTGCCCAACGATAAGCCACAGCTCCCACTCGGTCAAGTATTTCATATGGTCCTATAAACCTAGGGCTCAACTTGCCTCTTTTCCCAAACCGCATCACACCTTTCATAGGGGAGAATCATAGGAACACTTGGTCTCCAATTGCGAACAATAAGTCTCTTCTTCTCTTATCCGCATAAGAGGTTTTTGTCTGCTTTGAGCTGTAAGCAATATCTGTCTGATCAAATGGACCTTGTCCATAGCTTCTTGTACTAAGTCGGGTCCCAATAAGTTACTCTCACCAGCTTAAAACCATCCGATAGGAGGACGACATCTTCTACCATATAATCTTCGTACGGTGCCATTTGGATATTGGACTGGAAGCTATTGTTGAAAGCAAATTCAGCTAAAGGTAGATAAGCGTCCCAACTACTTCAGAACTCAAGAATACAAGCTCTCAACATATCCTCCAAGATCTGTATAGTACGTTCAGACTGCCATTCTGTCTGTGGATGAAATGCAGTGCTAAGATCTACTCGTGTACCTAGTGCTTCTTGAAACATTTTCCAGAAGTGTGAGGTAAATTGTGATCCTCTATCAGAGATGATGGATATTAAAACTCCATGAAGTTGGACAATTTCGTTCATAAATATATGTGCATACCTCACTCCACCATATGTAGTTTTCACTGGTAAAAAGTGTGCTGATTTTGTCAATCGATCTACAATCACCCTTACAAAGTCATAACCTCTAAGGGCTCATGGTAGCGCGGTGATAAAATCCATAGTAATTCTTTCCCATTTCCACTCTGGAATCTCAATTTGTTGTAGTAGTCCTGCGGGTCGCTGATGCTCAGCCTTGACCCGCTGACAAGTCAAACAGTTAGAAACAAAGTTAACAACATCTTTCTTCATAACTTCCCACCAATAAAATTGCTTTAGGTCATGGTACATTTTTGTGGATCCAGGATATATAGTGTATCTAGAGTTGTGAGCTTCTTCAAGAATAGCCTGTCTTAACCTATCTACGTTTGCTACACATAGTCTGTCACCCATTCGATGAACACCATCACTTTCAACAATCATATTCGTGCTTTTACCAGCTAAGGCCTCATCTCTGTATTTGCATAATCGCTCATCCTCATATTGGGTGGCCTTAATGCGCTCAACTAATGAAGACTTAGCTTGAGCACAAGCCAACAATGCCTCTGAATTTCTCACACTAAATGTGATACCTGTATCTTCTAGTCTATGAATATCTTTAGCCAAAAGTCTGTTTGTAGGAGCTATATGTGACAAACTCCCCATAGATTTTCTGCTCAAAGCATCAGTCACCACATTGGCTTTTCCAGGATGATACAAAATAGAACAATCATAGTCTTTGAGTAGTTCCATCCACTGACGCTATAGAAGATTCAGATCTCTCTGCTGAAAGATATACTTCAGACTTTTATGATCAGTATAAATCTCACAAGTTTCTCCGTATAGGTAATGCCTCCAAATATTTAGAGCAAATACCACTGCAACCATCTATAAATAATGTGTAGGATAGTTTTGCTCGTGATTTTTCAATTGTCTTGAAGAATAAGCTACAACGCAACTATTTTGCATGAGAACATATCCTAATCCCACCCTCGAGGCGTCACAGAATATTGTAAATCCTCCAGAATCTGATGGTAAGGCTAATATTGGTGCAGTTGTCAAACATGTTTCGAGTTTCTGAAAGCTATGCTCACATTCCTCCGTCTACTGAAACTTTGCATTTTTTGTGTTAGCTTAGTCAGTGACGCTGCTATTCTGGAGAAATCTTGCACAAAACGCCAGCCTGCTAAGCCTAAAAAGCTACGAATTTCTGTAGGGTAAGTAGGCCTGGGCCATCTTCTATTTTCTTAGGATCTACCATAATTCCATCTTTGGATACAACATGCCGTAGAGATACTACCGAGTCTAGCAAAAATTCATACTTCGCGAACTTAGCATAAAGCTGATGTTCTAGCAGTGTCTGCAACACTGTCCTGAAATGATTCTCGTGTTCTCCTTGGTTGCGAGAATATATCAGGATATCATCAATAAATACTATTACAAAGTTATCCAAAAACGGCTTGAACACTCTATTCATTAAATCCATGAACGCAGCTGGAGCGTTAGTCAGTCCGAAAGGCATCACCAAGAACTCATAGTGCCAGTACCGAGTCATAAAAGCAGTCTTAGAAATATCTTCATCTTTGATTATAAGCTGATGATAACCAGATCGGAGGTCAATCTTTGAAAAGTGGGTAGCTCCTTGTAACTGATCAAACATGCCGTCTATACGAGGCAAAGGATATTTATTGCGTATTGTTATCTTGTTTAACTGCTTGTAGTCAATGCACATTCTCAGAGATTCGTCTTTTTTCTTTACAAAAAATACTGGTGCACCCCATGGTGATATACTAGCTCTAATAAAGCAGATCTAACAAATCCTGTAACTATTACTTTAGCTCCCTTAACTCTGCTGGTGCCATCCGATATGGGGGTATCGATATTGGCTGCGTGTCAGGTGGAAAATCAATACCAAAATCTATTTCTTGTACTGGAGGCAATCCTGGTTAATCCTCAGGAAATACATCAGAAATTTCTCTCACTACTGGTACATTTTATATAATAAGTGTTTCCTTTCTTGTGTCATTTACAATAGCCAAGAGACTCAAGCAACCTTTCTTCAGAAGTCGTTGAGATTTCATAAAAGATACAACTTTGCAAATCTCTGGAACTTCACTCCCCCTTAGAATAAAATTGGGTTCATTTGGTATCTCAAACTTAACTATCTTTGCATGACAATCAACGATAGCATAGCAAGAAGATAACCAATCCATTCCCATCAGCATGTCAAAGTCAATCAAATCAAGTACATTAAGGTCAGCTAGAGTATCTCTACCCTCAACCCGAATCTGACAAGCATGATACACATATTCAGCTAATAGAGACTCTCCAACATGAGTAGCAACTAGAAAAGGATCATTCAATAGCTCAGGATATCTACTAAACCTCAAAAAAAAGTACAAGGACACATATGAGTGAGTAGATCCCGGATCAATCAACGCAAGTGCATCAAATGAATAGACAGAAAGAATACATGTAACCATAACATTCAAGGCATGAGAATCATGTCTAGTAAATGCAAAAACTCTCGCCTGACCTCTACCAGCATTCCCTTGTCTTTGATTCATAGTAGCACAATCTCCAGCACCTCGACCTCTATTTCCTGTACCTGTAGCACCTGAAGTATTACGAGTGGTCTGAGTAGGTGCAGCTGACTGAATAGAAGCTTGGCTGAAATTCCTCGGAGGCTGAGGGTAATCTCTCAAGTGATGTCCCAACTGGCCACACCGAAAGCACTCTCCAGTTAGAACACGACATTGGCCCAAATGTGATCTACCACAAGTCTGGCAGACTGGAGTAGTGCAAGAACATCTTTTTTCATATTGGGTATTTACCAGCTAAGGCCTCATCTCTGTATTTGCATAATCGCTCATCCTCATATTGGGTGGACTTAATGCGCTCAACTAATGAAGACTTAGCTTGAGCACAAGCCAACAATGCCTCTGAATTTCCCACACTAAATCTGATACCTGTATCTTCTAGTCTATGAATATCTTTGGCCAAAAGTCTCTTTGTAGGAACTATATGTGACAAACTCCCCATAGATTTTCTGCTCAATGCATCAACCACCACATTGGCTTTTCCAGGCTGATACAAAATAGAACAGTCATAGTCTTTGAGTAGTTCTATCCACCGACGTTACAGAAGATTCAGATCTCTCCGCTGAACGATATACTTCAGACTTTTATGGTTAGTATAAATCTCACAAGTTTCGTTGTATAGGTAATTCCTCCAAATATTTAGAGCAAATACCACTACAACCATCTATAAATAATGTGTAGGATAGTTTTGCTCGTGCTTTTTCAATTGTCTTGAAGCATAAGCTACAATGCGACCATTTTGCATGAGAACACATCCTAATCTCACCCTCGAGGCGTCACAGAATATTGTAAATCCTCCAGAATCTGATGGCAAGGCTAATATTAGTGCAGTTGTCAAACATATTTTGAGTTTCTGAAAGCTCTGCTCACATTCCTCCGTCTACTGAAACTTTGCATTTTTTTGTGTTAGCTTAGTCAGTGGCGCTGCTATTCTAGAGAAATCCTACACAAAAAGCCTGTAATAGCCTGCTAAGCCTAAAATGCTGCGAATTTCTGTAAGGGAAGTAGGCCTGGGCCATTTCTGCACATCTTCTGAATTCTTAGGATCTACCATAATTCCATCTTTGGATACAACATGCCGTAGAGATGCTACCGAGTCTAGCCAAAATTCACACTTCGAGAACTTAGCATAAAGCTGATGTTCTCGCAATGTCTGCAATACAGCCCTGAGATGATTCTCGTGTTCTCCTTGGATGCGAGAATATATCAGGATATCATCAATAAATACTATTACAAATCTATGCAAAAATGTCTTGAACACCCTATTCATTAAATCCATGAACGCAGCTGGAGCGTTAGTCAGTCCGAAAGGCATCACCAAGAACTCATAGTGCCAGTACCGAGTCATAAAAGCAGTCTTAGAAATATCTTCATCTTTGATTATAAGCTGATGATAACCAGATCGGAGGTCAATCTTTGAAAAGTGGGTAGCTCCTTGTAACTGATCAAACATGTCGTCTATACGAGGCAAAGGATATTTATTGCGTATTGTTATCTTGTTTAACTGCCTATAGTCAATGCACATTCTTAGAGATTCATCTTTTTTCTTTACGAACAATACTGGTGCACCCCATGGTGATACACTAGGTCTAATAAAGCCTTTATCTAATAAATTCTGTAATTGTTGCTTTAGCTCCCTTAACTCTGCTGGTGCCATCCGATATGGGGGTATCAATATGGGGTGCGTGTCAGGTGGAAAATCAATACCAAAATCTATTTCTTGTACGGGAGGCAATCCTGGTTAATCCTCATGAAGTACATCAGAAAATTCTCTCACTACCGGTACATTTTCCATACTAAGTGTTTCCTTTCTTGTGTCATTTACAATAGCCAAGAGACTCAAGCAACCTTTCTTCAAAAGTCGTTGAGATTTCATAAAAGATACAACTTTGCAAATCTCTGGAACCTGACTCCCTCTTAGAATAAAATTGGGTTCATTTGGTATCTCAAACTTAACTATCTTAGCATGACAATCGATGATAGCATAGCAAGAAGATAACCAATTCATTCCCATCAGCATGTCAAAGTCAATCATATCAAGTACAATAAGGTTAGCTAGAGTATCTCTACCCTCAACCCGAATCTGACAAGCATGATACACGTATTCAGCTAATAGAGACTCTCCAACAGGAGTAGCAACTAGAAAAGGATCATTCAATAGCTCAGGATGTCTATAAACCTCAAAGAAAAGTACGAGAACACATATGAATGAGTAGATCCTGGATCAATCAACACAAGTGCATCAAATGAATAGACAGAAAGAATACACGTAACCACAATATTTGAGGCCTAGGAATCCTGTAAAAACTCTCGCCTAACCTCTACCAGCATTCCCTTGTCATTGATTCATAGTAGCACAATCTCCATCACCTCGACCTCTATTTCCTGTACTTGTAACACCTGAAGTATTACGAGTGGTCTGAGTAGGTGCATCTGATTGAATAGAAGCTTGGATGAAATTTCTCGGAGGTTGAGGGCAATCCCTCAAGTGATGTCCCATCTGGCCACACCGAAAGCACTCTCCAGTTAGAACACGACATTGGCCCAAATGTGATCTACCACAAGTCTGGAAGAATGGAGTAGTGGCATATATCTGCCCAGAATTACGATGTCCAGATGATGATGGTCTCCTAGTACCCTATCTGTAATGTGGTTTGTTTGTGGACTGTGAAGACAGGTGTGTCCCTGTCTAAGAACCCTATTGTTGTTATCCCTAATTTCCCGCTCTTCGATTAACACTAAAACCGCCAATGAAAGACCCTTCTGTCTTGGCCTTCTTACGTAAATCACTAGTTGCACGCTCATCACGTCCCTTATTTTCAATCTTTCTAGCAAGGTCAACTGCAATAGAGTAGGATAATGTCTTCATCTATGGGGATACTGCAGTGTATAGACGACCAACCAATACATCAATAAACCTCTGAACTCGAGCTTCTTCGGTAGGCACTAAGTAAGGAGCATATCTAGCCAGCTTACAAAACTTGGTGTTATATGTTGACACATCCATATCTAGAGTCTGAACCAATCTCTCAAAGTCTCTAGTATATTTTTGCATCAGACTGTTTGGAAGAAAATGATTCACGAACAACTTAGTGAACTCGTCCCATGTTAGTGGTGTTGCTCCTGCTGGCCTTCCTAGCAACACAGTTTCATGCCATGTATTGTCCATATCCTCTAGTTTGTATGCTACGATCTCCACGACTCTCTCACTAGAAAATCCTAGAGCACGTAATGCCTTGAGTGTCCCATCGAAAGAAACTTTGAGGATCTGCTGAATTATCAGAACCTGTGAATTTTGGTGATTTCAATTTCAGGAACTCTTGTAGGGATACTTCCTTTTCCCAAAAGTCTAAGTCTGTGCAGGTGCTTGTATCAGTAAAGTAGTCTGAGGAGCTGAATTTCTACCCTGAGTTGGCACCAATGCCTCTAACACATTCAATAACTTTGCCACTACATCTGCAAGTAAGGCAACAGTAGGTACAACAGTTGGCACTGGTGATGGAGCATCCTGAACCCCCTGTTCTTGCACTTGATCTGGCATAATAGCTTAGGGTTGATCCATGTTCCCAACTTCATGTTGAGGAGCAACCTCTCTTCTAGTTTGATGAATCCCAACTTGACTGCCACCCCGGATAGTACCACGTCTAGAAGATGAGGGTGTGCGTGTCCTAGCCATCTGCGAAAGAAATACTCTAAAGTCAATCTCAAGTTATCTCAACGCACGATCAAAGAATGAAAGAAGGAAAAACATTACTAGATGTTCAGTAGCCTCAAGATCATAAGTATGGGCGCTTACATACCCATGAACAAGACTCAACTAAACATTGCTCCATGACCCGAGACTAAAAACCTGGCTCTAATACCAACTTTGTCACGACCCAATTTAGGATCATGACCGGCACTTAAGAGAAAGTGTCCCTAAGTAAGCCTTACCGATGTTTTACAGAAAAACGGACAGAGTTTCTCCTATTTTTGGGACTATCCAAAACTTTTCCTGTATCAAATCAACAACCAAACATCCTAATATCAATCCAAACAATAAAACTTTATCAATTAACCTATATAAATATCTACCATTAATAATCCACCCACTAATAGCTAGAAATACTAATTTATCTCCAACTTTGATAATAAAGAACGACACTCAACATAAGTCTATAATGACAAGAATACTCATGACACTAAAAGAATGACTATGGAGCGACTCTAATAGTTCAAAGAAAAGAACATAACAATAAATAAAATCTTCGACCACGCTAATAAGTGCGAGGCTCACCAAAAACTATCAACCTGTGCGCACTAATTAACGAAATCATCGCTTGCGTCAACTGCTGTCTCTATAAAAAAAATATAGCGGGGAATGAGTCGCTAGCTCAGTGAGTAATGACACTTAATCAATAACCATTTTTATTGGGGATAAGTCAGAAAATATGCTAGTATATTAAACATAAAATATAATAAAAATGCCCTTTCAAAAATAATAAATAATTTTCAGTCTCATCATGTTTTGCTTGTAGTATAATAAAATTAACAATTCAGTAATAAGCTCGGTAACAACTGTATAATATCAATATTCATATTTGGGAGGTTTCAATAAACGGATCATGTAATCGGTATAACTGTGGACTTCTTCGCAAGAAGTCAAATATAACGGTAGTCCCTACTCGAGAAAAATCAGTAACGGTATGCTAGTTCTACCTTCCCACTAGCGAGGGTTATAACGGTAATCGATAATTACAAGGTGCATCGGGTCTAATGAACCCGTCGTTAGCTACGGGATCCTTCAAAGTCTACTCCCATTTATACTTGTCTTTGTAATCCATATATATTTATAAGAAAATATTTTAAAACAATATAGGGCATTTCGGCTCTTATCAAATCATGTAATTTCATTTCGATAACAGTACATTCAAGTAACAGTAAAACATATCTATTGACAATGAAAATATTTAAAATCACGGTATTCATCTCAAATAACTATTTCGGTATCATGTCGAGTAAAAGACTTGTCCCACACGTAACTCAAAATAATGAGCAACATATTCATATTAAAATTCATGTGTAAATCATGCAAGTTATGAAAACACAAATTACGGTAAGATTAATACTCACAGTACTTCTTGCGAAATACCAAACTCATCATCTCGAACGATCCGTACGACTTTCTTCAATCAATCTATAAACACGTCAACACCGATCTCGTGTTAATTGCCTTATTTAGGCTAAATTCTTCACTAATTTAGGATACCCAATCCTCCTAGTATTATATTTTATCATCAATTCGCCGAATTATATTTACCCATTTTATGAGTAATGTAGATTAGTCCAAAATCTTTTAAATAAAAAGGCAATTTATATAGTTTATTTCCTATACTATTCAATTTTCTTAATTATGTGTATAAGTTGAAACTGAAATAATATTACTGTCCATAATAGTCCTTCTTAATTGGTACTTATCCTTTGTACTCAATAAACTGTATAATACAGACAATATTTCAAGAAAATTCAAAAGAGATTACCTTTTCTCTAAGTCGTGTTGTAGCTACACAGAGAGCTATTATAAAATTCACCAAACGTTATTGATCGAAGCTTTTCTGACCAAAGATTTAGTGCTTAAAGCTTTTTCCTCCTTGCTGAAATTTTCCCCACGTTGGTGAAGCATAAAGCTTCATATCTTCCCCACGCTGGTGAAGCATAAAGCTTCATATCTTCTTCAATTCTACTTTCTTTACTTAGGGCTTTTATTTGTCTTCTGTTTTCTACAGAAGCTTAAGTACGGCACTTTCCCCTTCCCAATTCCTTTTATTCCTCTGTTATAATATAATGCTCCATTCCTTCTTTTTTTTTATTAAATGATCAATAAGCCCCTAACTTAAATATGGGTTACTATAGGTTGATTTTTTTTGGAATTGAGTCAATTTTGGCTAGATTTCAGCCATATGTGTCATCACCCACATCCACGTGACCGACACTCAGCACGCTACCCAAACCGAGAGGACCAAACATACAAGAATACCCATCGATATGCCTGATAGATGCATGCAAGAGCCTTTTTAAAATATAATTATTTTAAAGATTAATAGCGTACATGAACTAAAATCTTTAAATCAACAATTTTTAATAATAGAAAAGATATTTTTTTTTTTTTGTTGTATGCCATATGAATAAACTTAGATTACAATCCCAAAATAATAACATTGTCTATGGAATCTTTAAGATATGAGAATAGAATAAACACTTGGGATAAATTCCAACTAAAAGAAAATAAGAACAACATGACAGCTACCACGCAATAGAAGTGGTGTATCCCCATATAGCTTGAAAAAAGAATCATCCTAGTCGTGTGCGCTCATCGAGTACCACACCTTATTCTGAAACATGTAAAGTAAGTGGGCCCTAGACGGGAAGCCTGATCGGGTCCACGCCTACACTACTATTGAGTAGCGAGGATGGTCGATGCAGTTTTACCCAACTAGGTCGGAATCAAATTCACAAGTAGTTAATTGATTTGGAATTAGGTTTATATCTAAGTCTAGATGCGAGTTTTGCTCTTGATTACACGTCCACACATTTTGGTTTTGATTCTACTTCTAATTCTATTCTATTGTATGCAATGATTAAAGCTAAGTATAATATTTTTTATGTTGGTTTTCAAGTGTTTAAAAGGACTAGGGTAGTGACTTCCGCCTAGGTGGATTACTAACGGGTAGCAAGAATCTAGGAAAACCTTGATTTATTTGGGATCGTAATATAGCTATCACACCCAAGTACTCAGTCTATACCTCTCGGTAGTTTGAGTGATTTTGCCCAATTTGGCTTTCTCAAGTCCAAATGGTTATTCATGCAATTCAACTAATATTAGCTCAAGTCGGGTATTACTATCTCTAGGTTTAACCCTTTAATTAGGGCTATCAATTTCTTTAGTTCACCCCAATTCCTTGTTAGCCTAGCTTTCCTAGACTTAGTCCCTCTTTCTTAAGTAGAGACTAAGTCATAAAGGCATGAATCAGTATTTGCAACCACTAATTCTACAATTCTAGCAAGAACTAGGCTAAATATCACTAACCCATATACATTCAAACCCTAAAATCAATTACCTATTAAATACCCACACTAGGGTTGGGTCACAACCCTAGCTATGAGTCTAGCTACTCATGGAAATAGCAGAAATTAAAGATGAAAAGAAGATAAAATTCATAATACTAGATTAAAAGATGAAAATCTAATGTTGTAAGATGAATCTTGTACAAAATTGGCCAAAACGGAAGTTACAGCCGTCTCACATGCTCAGCTAATAGACAACTTAACCTTAAAATGACAAAATATTCTATTTATACTAAGCTGAAATTTCCGGACAAAAATACCCCTGCGAAGATTATGCGGCCGTATAATTCTGAGCGCGGCTGCACTCTTGCTTTCGCGGCCGCGTAATTCTGATCGCGGTCCGCGTTCTTTAAATCTGGATCTGGGTTGAGCTGAGTTTCGCGGACCACAGAATTTCCATCGCGGTCGCGTAGGAGACTTTCACGGCCGCATAATTCTGACGCGGACCACATTTCTTATTTTTCTTAAAAATGCAAGCTCTCTGAATCTCAGCCACCGCGGTCCGCGTAAATCCAATTGCGGCCGCACAGGTACTTTCGCGGCCGCACCTTTCTGATGCAGTCCGCATTCATCTTTTAGCCCAAAAATCAACCTCTCTGAATCTGCCTTTCGCGGACCTCGAAATAGTGATCGCGACCGCGTTGTAGCTTTCGTGGCTGCACAATATTTGTGAGGTCCGCGTTTCAGATCCCTTGGCCCAGTCTTGGTTTTTGTTCAAGTTTTGACTCCTTTATCGGTTAACTATGATTCCTTTGACTCATTTTGAATAATTCCTGCAAGCAGGCATATTACATTAGTTTCTGGAAATACCTTCACGCATTTTTGGTCTAAAACACAAGTAAAAGAGAGCAAATAATAGGTTAAAATTCCTACTTATCAACTCTCCCAAACTTAAGCTTTTGCTTATCCTCAAACAAATAAGGTAATTCCCACCTCCACAAGAAAAAGAAAAGGATATTTTAGCTGGCCTAAGGTGACTCCATCAAGCATCAATTGGGACTAACAATTACCCTCAACACAAATGCATTATCAACAACATCATGCTATGACCTTTTGAGTACCATAGTTCTAATGTGACACTAGAGCATCAAGAGTTGACTCAATTCATCAAGGAAGCTCGCTCTATTATGTAGATCATTATGGATCCCAAACTTCTCCTCCTCTACTCTCCATGAGAAAATCTCACTTTTTAGAATGTAACACTCAAAATAAGGATTGTGAAGAAGTGCGCTCATCACTCTCCAAAGAATGCCACAAGTCCGACTCTAAGTACCATAAGCTTGCCCCTTATGTAAATTACTACTAATGATGCTTCACTCAACTTGAAATCATATAGGGCTTTAGCGGGGATGTAATGAAGGCTTTTGGATCAAGGTAGGACTTATCAAATTATGATGGTTTCATCTTTCCTTAAGCACTCCATTTTCTCATTTCGGCTCATACGTTCTTGACTCTTTGAGCCATTTTCTTCTTTCTTAGGGGAACTAAAGAGACATACCGTCACTCTTTCTTACTCATGAAAACCATTTTTCTCCTTTTCTCATCATTCCATGCCTTTCATCATTGCGTTATTTGAATCCCTTCAACCTTCAATTTCTTTTTGACATAATTCTTTCTGGCTTTTCTTCCTTTTCTTTGCCCTTTGCTTTTCTTCAATTCTTTTTCTTCTTTGAACCTTTTATCACTTTCAAATTCCTCGTCTCTCCCCCAAACTTATGCTTTTGCCAATTGTTCATCATGAATGCTAAGGAAAGATTGGGTGCCAAGAGAGGGTCATTATAAAACGGATAAAGGCTTGTGCTGTGACTATTGAATGAAAAAGGCTTATGCTCAAAGGGGTTGACTAGGGATATCACATTGGTAGGCTACGGAAGCTTTTAAAGTTCAAATTGGACCTAGGAGAGCGTACAATCATTTTTCAAGTCAAGCTACACTTAGAATTTCGGCTAGACAAACATTCAGGGCAAGTTCTAGACTTATTGGCACGGAACCTAGACTTGCAATTCAATACCTCACCTCTCAAGCTGCTGGATTGTTAAAGAGAACAGAGTCGAGGGCCCACAACAACTCTGACTAAGATTGAAAATCACAAATGGCTCAAGGAAACCACCCGATGATTGTTTTAGTCAACTCAAGAGTCTAAAGGTCACAACTAGAGCTAATCTTTGCCAATCAACTTGTCTCTAACCATGAGGTCAAAGGTAAATATGTTAGTACCAAGGGAAGACTGCTTGAGATACTTTTATTCATTACTACTACATATCAAAGCAAAAATAAAACGGACTCAATCCCTTAAGAAGGTTGTCACACCATCCATCGTTGGAAAGAGCCACCCGGTTCACACAACATCCACCTTTGGGAAGAACCGTGGAATTAAGAAAACCAAAGGCTTATTGTTCACACAAAACGTAAAAAGAAGCTAAAAACTTAAAAAGAAGCTACTAAAGGAAATAAGAAGCTATGCTACTAAGGAAAAGCAACGAAAGAAGTTATGAAGTAAACTACGGAAAGTAAACTAAATATGTACAAAATGGAACAAAACGAATATATACATAATGGAACTGAATATATACATTGAATAGTAAAATTATATACATACCAAAAGTGAAAATAAAGATAAATAAAGATAACGAAAAATAGTATCATAGTTATTACATACCAAATGTCATCACAAATCAAAATGGACCCCCCCCCCAAATAAAAAATAGCATTGTCCTCAATGCTAATAACAAAACAAGATCAGGGAAAGGTTATAGAGTAAAGAGAACTCCCTATGTGGTCTCTGTCTGCACCAGGTCAGGAACATGAGTGGGGTCCTCAAACTGCATAGGATCATCAGCTCCCTCCGTGTCCTCTAACTGGATCTCCACATCCTTTGACTGGGGGACTACGGGGTTGCTGAGCATCTGGATCATCTCCTCAGCAATATGTGTAGTGACAGTTGGCTCCTCAAACTGGCCAGCTGTTGTATCTGATGCTTCATGCTCTGCTGCCTGTGCTATTGGGGTTGTCTCCTCCATGAGCAGGTCCAGTGGGATATCTCCAGCAGAGGCAATCTTCTCTACCTCCTTTTTCAGTTTCTCTACTGACTCCTTTGAGGCCTGAGTTTTCCTCATCTTCTTTACCTGCTTGCCCAGATCCTTGATAACCTTACCATGTGCATCAAGAGTCTCCAGGATCTTCTTCTGGTTGTCCAGGAGCTTATTCTGGTTGCCTAGAAGATCCTTCAATGAATCCTCCACTGATGGAGGTACCTGAAGCTGTGATGGGGCTGAAGACTGTGCTGCTACTGCACTGGATAGGTCAGTCAGCTTTGTGGTAGCTGCATGCATCCAGTTGTTGAGACTGGATAGTGTCTGTGAAACCCGCAGTGCAGTCTGAGGGTAGGTGAAAGATGAAGGCACAGATAATGGCACTGTGATGGATGGCCCGGATGAAGGAGGAGGCATGGCAACTGAAGAACTGGCTGCTGTGGAAGGCTCTGACCCGGTGGCCACTACCCTTGGCTCTTCAGACTGGCTAGTGGAGGTAGTGGCTTTACCCTTGGCTTTAGGGTTGTCCACCCCTTGGAGTTGATACCAGGAGAAAGGCTTATTTGGCTTTACCACCACATCAAAGTGCCTTTTCTCTACCCCTTGGTCTTCGAGATACTTAGTAATGAAGTTGGGGTAGGGATAAGATCTTTCTTCTTTGCGAAACGCCTTGGAGATGTGGTAGGACATCAGGTTCTTCGAAGTCGGGCTTGCTGAGGCCAAGGCGGAGACCGAAAAAAACAAGGTCATGGCGGACAAGACCATCGCCATGTACCGGGCCGATGCCGAAGCTGTCCAAACTCAGTTGAGGGAGGCTTCCGACCGGGAACAGTGGCGCAGTGATTTGGTAAAGTGCCAATCCCGGAGGAAAACCCTCGTGGAGATTCATGCTCGAGGTTTTGACCTCTCCGAGGAAATTTCTCGGGCCAAAGAGCTAGAGACTGAAGCCAGGCAGCTCACCTCTTTTGATGATGATGATGATGATGATGCAGAGGGCAGTCGAGGCGGGTCCGGAAGTGGAGAAGACGGAGATGAGGCTGCTGAAAAAAATGCTCCTAGAGAAGCTGCTCGGGAGGAAACCGGTCTCGAGGGGACTAGCCCCGATCGTAGTTAGGTTATAACATTTTTTCTTTTCTCTTTTGTAAGGCTTTGACCGGCCCCTTGTACATGTTTTTTGGTATAATAGAAAATTTCTTTTTGATGCCTTCATAAATTGCTCTTTCATGCCTTCGTATGTTTATTTGCCTTTATTGAGAACGTTGAAATTTTTTATTTTTGTAGTTCAACTCGTGATCGAAATAAACCCTTAAGTTTTTCATTTTTACGAGAGCAAGTCCCCAAGTTCGAAACTCGTTCGAGACCTTGTCTCGAGGGTGGCTCGATCGAACTGAATGATGAGTTATCTTTAATAACCAAGTTCGAATGAATCTTGAGTTTTGGGATAAAGTGAACCCTTAGGTTTTCATCAAATGATTGTTAAGTATTTCGAGCCCACCGCTATATAACCTTTAGGTGAATCTTCGAGTTGTAATTGACATTTGTTTGAGCTCGGAATAACTGAACCCTTGGGTTCGAATCGAGTGAGAGCGAGGTCTTGAACTCTCATTATATTGGCCCTTAGGCTTTTTAGATCGACCCTTAGGCTCTTTAGATCGGCCCTTAGGCTCTTTAAGTTGGGCCAATTCGGCCTCTAAAAACGGCTATTATTTTCCCCTTTTTGGCTAAAAGACTTAGTGAAAATTTTTTATGCCTTAGCATGTGTTTTTTGTACCCATTAACTTTTTCAGGGTCCGATGATCGGAACCCTATTTTTTCTTAACTCATTTGTATTAAGATAATTTGATACCTCTTGAGATTTTTTCGAAGGTTGATATTATCAAATCCTTCAAATTATTCGAGGGCTCATTTTATCGAAGCCCTTTTTATTTGCTTTGCCGAGGATAGCCTTATTTAACCAGTTTTTCAAAGTATTTGGAGGCCTCTAGTTTATGGCGGAAGTCTGACATCTCCGAGCCGCGTTTATTTCGGCCGTAACCTTTAATGTGACTGTAGTCTTTAATATGGCCGTAGTCTTTAATATGGCTGTATCCTTCGGGTATATCTCTTGGACTTGTTTCCCGATAACATTTCAAACTTGTTCGAAATATTAGTCCCTGAGTGTGATGGCCTTGGCCTATATATCGAGGGGTGCCTCTTTGAGGTCTTGTGATTTCGAACTTAGATAGCTCGAGTATGCAGTCCCCGAGTGTTCGAGGTATGCTTGTACTTGGCCCTTGAGCCATTTTTCACAAGTGTTAGTTTTGCGCAATAGGCCAGAATTGTATGACTCATATAGTAGAAAATTTACTTCGAAACATGAGATGTTCGGGAAAGGAGAATGCTTCTTCGTATTATTTATACATGCGTACATGTTTTGTTGTTGGGACTCGACTAATCTATATGGACACGGTTCATTCGACCGTTTGGCCCATTACAAAATTTTCCTATCGAGACCCATTGATGCTAGGTACATTTCTTGAATACATAACATCCGAGGGTGATGCCCCTAGTATCCGAGGTTGATTATAATGAAACCTTGGATACTGTTGAATTGTCCTTAGGTAGCACATAATTGTTACCTCGTTAAAAACCTCTCCGGAAAAATTCATTAGGGATAAAAACCGTTCTAAGGGAAAAAGAGTGCATTTTTTAAAACCTAAGTTCTCGATTCCTTGGATCGGATTCCTTCAATGAGTTAGTTTCGAATATTTAAGTAAATGAAAAAAGAGAAATTCATACCTTAGCAATAGTACCGCTTGAGGAGTGATATGTTCCAATTATTCGACAATGGTTCGCCGTTCATTGTTTCGAGTTTGTAAGATCCCTTCCCGACTATGTCGAGGATTTGGTAGGGTCCTTCCTAGTTAGGACCGAGTTTCCCTTCATTAGGGTCTCGAGTGTTGATGGTGACCTTCCTTAGGACTAAGTCCCCGACTTTGAAGTATCGAAGATTGGTTCTCCTATTGTAGTATCTCTCGATTCATTGTTTTTGCGCGGTCATTCGAACGAGTGTTGCCTCTCGCCTTTCGTCTAATAACTCGAGACTGGTGTTCATGGCCTCATGGTTTGATTCCTCTGTCGCATATCGGAACCTAGCACTGGGTTCTCCCACTTCGAATGGTATTAAGGCCTCGGAGTTCATAATCTACATATACGAGTTCAAATGTATCAATAACGCGTCACAAAAATACAAACTAAACAAACTAAGTGTTTAACAATTAGTCCAATTTTACAAACTTCACAAAAATCCTTATTTAACCATTTGAAGGTTAAAATCGTTGAGTTTAAACTCAAGTCAACACATTAATGGTGTTATGGACCATTAGAAGCTCTAAACGATACCGTTCAAATAAAACCTAACACTATTTATTATCCCCACTAAAAAAACCCTTCAATTTTAATACTAGTTTTCAAGAGTTTCATGAATAGGTGTTTAAATATATATATATATATATATATATATATATATATATATATATATATATATATATATATATATATATATATATATATATATATATATATATATATATATATATATATATATATATATATATATATATATATATATATATATATATATATATATATATATATATATATATATATATATATATATATATATATATATATATATATATATATATATATATATATATATATATATATATATATATATATATATATATATCTGATTCAATGCCAATTGATAAATAGTTAAATAAATAAAAGAGTTAAACCATTGAAATGGATCAAACCAGTGTCGTTTGCAGGTTATCGACCTCGGTTTGGGATAGGCTCGAGATCAAGCATTAATAACAACAAGAGCAATAAGAACAATAAGAACAGTAGAGAATTATAAGCGAGTAAAGGATCAAAGTGTTTTGTATTTCTCAGTAATTGCGTATATGATTCATATGTCCTACAAATGAACAGGGTTCCTCTTTATATAGTAGAGGAATCCTAAATAAGGTATAACTCTAATTTCGGAAGCAAAACACATGATTGATATCAATAACCGTTAATGGTTCTGCTAATTTCAAGATTCCCGCCGACATTGGTGGTCGATTGCGGATATCTCGTTATTCCGTTACTTCGGTGTCGATTTAGCCCGATCTCGATCCCTCAAACTCCGTGTTCTTCGAGCTCGAGCTTGCTTCGATACAGACTCACTCTCGAGGCAGACCCTCGAGCCCGTAAAATCGGGTGTGGTATATATATATATATATATATATATATATATATATATATATATATATAGAGAGAGAGAGAGAGAGAGAGAGAGAGAGAGAGAGAGAGAGAGAGAGAGAGAGAGAGAGAGAGAGAGAGAGAGAGAGAGAGAGAGAGAGAGAGAGAGAGAGAGAGAGAGAGAGAGAGAGAGAGAGATATTATTGCACTTGTGGAGAAATGGAGCAACATAAGTGTTAGGAGATGAAATTAACGGACCAAATCTACCCAAATAGGTATTAAAATCTTACTTCTAGATGTCGTCAATGGTGGAGAATTCACCCTTCTCTTTAAGCCTTCAAGAAACAAGACCCAAAATAATAAGACAAGCTCTCCCGTAATTGCCTTTAAAGGCTTCAACAGTTGGATGCCGCAAGGGACGCGTCGCGCCTCCATCGCGCACTGCCCTTCTCTTCAGCAAATTAGGACGCCAAGTTTGGCACTTTCTAGGCAGTTTACTGCCTATGCCTTTGCCTTATTTCATTTCTTGTTTTCACTTTGTTCATTTATTTGATAGACCATTTCCTTGTTTTCTAATCCATAGACACAACTGAAGCTTAGTTATCCATTGTTTCCCATTTCTATGCAATGTTTTGCCTAATTAATTCTCTTGTCCCTTCCGTGTCTCCATCTCCAGCCATATTTACAAACTTTATTCACAATATTGTCCTATTATTCTCACTCATATAAGTAATTATACATTTGACACTTTATTATTTTCCAAGAATTCTTAATGACCTTTTAATTACCATTGATCCAACACTCAACCTGTGACGACCCGGCCGATCGTCTCGAGAGTCGTAGCCCCATTTCCCCATTCTCTGCTTCTTTTGTGTTCCACAACTGTTATATGACTTACCGGGTTGGTTGATTCAGGTGCGGAGTGATGTCAGAATCAATTGAGACACTTAATCTCTTAATTGGAAGCTTAAGTTGGACAAGTCGACCGAATGTCGACTTATGTGTAAACGGCCTCGGATAAATTTAGATGGTTCCTTAGCTCAGTTAGGTGATTTTGGACTTAGGAACGCACCCGGAATGTGATTTGGAGGTCCGTAATAGAATTAGGCTTGAATAGGAGAATTTTGGCAAATTTGACCGAGAGTAGAATTTTTTATATTGAGGTCGGATTGGATTTCCGGAAATCTGAGTAGGTTCGTGATGCCATTTAAGACTTGTGTGCAATATTTGAGGTCAACCGACGTGGTTTTATAGGTTTCAACGTCGTTTGTGGAATTTGAAAGTTTAGAAATTCATTAGGCTTGAATTCAGGTGTAATCCGTATTTTTGATATTGTTTGAGGTGGTTTGAGGGTTCGACTAAGTTTGTATTGCGGTATAAGACTTGTTGGTATACAAGTGATAAGTAAATTCGTGAAGATGAGAGGGTAAGCAAATCGAAGAAGATGAGTTTCGTAGAAGTTTGGCAATTTGAGATAAAATACGGTCCAAGCTATAATACCCGGTATTTATGGATTAGTACCATATAAGGTACCACATGACCATGATAGTAAGATGTATAAGGTATGTTAAAAGTGAGTAGTATTATAAGTAATTTGAGATAATTCTTAATTATGTGAATAATCGGGTAATTATTGATTTTAGTGGGAGATTAATAATTAATTAAGATCATTGATGGTTAATTATTTGGATAATTAAGGCACCAACGTGGCAGCCCATGGAATGGATAGCAAAGCCAATAAGTGACTCTTATTTCATGAAGCAAGATTCCCATTAAGGGAGTCTTGGGGCTTAGTCATCATATATGTGGGGCCACACCCACTAAGATTAAAGAGCCCTCTCTAAATCACTTAAGAGATACATATATCTCTACAATGTAAGGAAGAGCTTCAGCAAATTCTTAAGAAAATATATGGTGTGATAGCAACGTACAAAATTCATACAAGACCACATAATACTATAGCAACGTGAGATTTGCGATTTTAAGGAAGTACAGTTCAATCTTTCTCCAGAATATTATATAAATTTTTCTCTACTTTGATCTCGCCGTTATGTGTTATCGCAATTGACGTGTGTTAGAGGGATTGTCAAGAGAATCTGCTCAGGTATGTTAAGGCTATCCCTTCTTTCTTTTTGGCATGATCCATACAATACAAACGAAACGAGCAAATGCACAACTTCCATAAATGACTCTATTAATAGAAATGCTAGAGATGTCTATATTCTTGATTTTTCATGTGTCATATTATTCTATCATCTGTTCATGGGTCTCAGAAAATACGTAAGTTTATAAAGTTTGCTTCATGATATTATTCAAAGGCATAATAGTCTTATGACATTCCGAGAGATTTTATTGACGTACTTCTCATGCATTGCATTCATTTATATATGTACAATGACCCATGACCAAATGGCGTTATATACGCTTAGATATGTATATTATATGTATATGGGATATGATAAAAGGTTACGGCGTTATATACGCACCACCACCTGATCAGCTGGTATACGTTGATGATGTTGCCCACAGTGGCTGAGATGATATGATGGGATGCCCTCAGAGGCTTGATGATATTATGAACGCATATACCCATGCATGGTATGACATTTATACGCATATGCATGACATTATAATATTAAATAATTCACAGAGCTATTCGGATATACATGTCAAGTTTTTTACTCCATGTTCCTCTCATGTCTATTATTTACCGATTTTCATTCCTTACATACTCGGTACATTATTTGTACTGATGTCCCTTTTGCTTGGGGACGCTGCGTTTTATGCCCGCGGGTCCCGATAGACAGGTTGAGATTCCTCCATGTAGGCTATCAGCTCGGCGGAAGATGTTGGTGCGCTCCATTTGCTCCGGAGTTGCTTATTTGGTTAGTATAATTTAGACATGTATTGATTAGTATGTCGGGGCCCTGTCCCGGCCTTATGACATTTATGTACTCTTAGAGACTTGTAGACATATGTCATATATATGAAAGATTGTATGGCATTGTCGGCCTATGTTCAGTGCACGAGTGATTATTTTGGCCTTATAGGTCAGTACGTCATATGTATAAGCCAGTATATCAGGTTGGGTTGTTTTATGTTAAGTGTTCTCTCATGTTTTATTCTTGTTACCTCATACGGCCCTTCTGGCCCATTTACCCATGTTGATGTAATGAGAAAGATACGTTATGACGGTACTCGGTTGAGTAAGGGCACCGGGTGCCCGTCGCGGCTCATTGGTTTGGGTCGTGACAACTTCTCAGTACCTTATTTATTATTGTTACTTACTGAGTTTGTTGTACTCTTGCTACACCCCGCACTTCATGTGCAGATCCAGGTATTTTCGGTCACAGAGGACGTTGATCTCGTGCGTGGTTGAGTATCGGAGATTCACGAGGTAGTTGCCGGCGTTCGCAGTCCTTGTCTCTCCTTTCTTGTTATCTCTCTTTTCTGTATTGGCATTTAGACATAGACTCTTGTAGACACTATTTCTTAGACTGGTTGTTTAGATGCTCATGACTTGGTGACACCTCGATGTTTGGGGCTATTTTTCCGCGTTGTATTTTAAGTTTAACTCATATTTTTATGAAAACTCTGTCATATAAAAGCTTTTCAGTTTATCATTTGGGAAACATTTAAAGTATTTTGAAAATCGGCTTGCCTAGTATCATCGATAGGCGCCATCACGACAGGTTAGAGTTTAGGATCGTGACACAACTAATGATAAAATAAATATCCCCAAGTATTCTACTAACTTTGTTCTACTCAAGTAATCTCATATAGCTCGGTTTAATTAAATTACATTCTTAAACTTGAAATTAGCCCGAACTTGATTCTAAAAATTCACAGGGCTTTACATTCTCCCCACTTAGAAATATTCATCCTCAAATGTCAATCTTTAGTAGAATTTTTGTTCTAAAGTTTATCATCAATGTTTTCCTTTACTATCAAATCCTTAAGGCCTCCAAATTTGACTAACTCTCCTAATTTCAAACAATTTTGGCAAAGTTTTCCTTATTTTTAGGCCTATCCAAATATTTCAACCAGTTAATGACCCACAAGAATACAACAGAAGAAGCTCCACACATTATAACTACATCAGTAAGTGTCGTCAAAATTGCATATGCCTCAAAACACCACTGTAGAGTCATTCTCGATATCGATACAATGAAGTCTAATATATTGAGACAAGTGTAACCACCGTAGTGTAACGACCCGACTGGTCGTTATAAGTATTATAGTCCTGTTTTTCATTTACTGCTCAAATTGTGAATTACAGTTGTTATTTGGTTTGCCAGGGTAATTGGTTTGGGTTCGGTGAGGTTTTGAAATGATTTGGAGCACTTAGTTTCAAAGTTTAGAATTTAAGCTAAAAAGGTTGACCGGATGTTGACTTATGTGTAACGACCCCGGAGAAATTTTGCTAAGGAAATTAAGGTTTGGTGGTGCCGAGGTAGATCAACTAGTACAAAGATTATAGAAATTTCTCGCGGCGAGCTTGCCAGCCGCGGCTCGGACTTTTTGGGTTGAATAATGCACCGATGTGTAAAGGAAAATTTTGTCGAAAAAAAAAGTTCATTTGTGCGACCACTATGCGATCGCAGAATCACTCTGCGGACAGCATAATGGTCGCAAAGTGGATCAGGAGAGGGGCAAGATTTGAGGAAAATCTACGGTGCACTATGCGACCGCAGATCTGTTTTGCGGTGCATTATGCGACCGCAGAATAAATATGTGAGCCGCATAATGATCGAAGACCGGGTCAGTAACCCCCAGCTTTGGAGGCCAAATTATGCGGCCGGTATGCGGACCGCATACCTGTTATGCGATCGCATAACTGCATCGGGGCTTCCATTCTTTCTAATTTTTGACCCGACCCAACTTCGATTTATAGCCCTTGAAGCTCATTTTTGAGCCAAAATATGATATTTTAGAGAGAGATGAGAGCATTTTAGAGAGAGAAAGTGAAGACTTAGTCATTTATCCATCAATTCTTGTTCAAGGTTTGAAGATTTCACAAGAATCTTGCTAGAGCTTCAAAAAGGTAAGAATTTCTTTCCCTAATTCTTCAATTTCGGGTTTGGAGTAAAGATGGGTGATTAATAGTATGATTCTTGGATGTAAGAGTATTATGTATACATACCAATAAGGTTGTGGAAGGATTATTAAGTTCAAATGGGTAAGGATTGGGTTGAAAATGGTAGAAATCTTCATAGACTTTAATTGAAGATTTGAAGGTCGAGTTGATGTCGGATTTTGGTGAAATTTATATGGTTGGACTCGTGGTTGGATGGGCATTCATATTCTGTAACTTTTGTTGGGTTCCGAGATGTGAGCCCTACGGTCGATTTTTGAGTTAATTTTAAATTTTATTGGAAAAATTAGTATTTCCTTATGGAATTAATTACAATAATTTGTATTGATTGAATCGAATTAATTGTGGCTAGATACGAGGCTTTCAGAGACCAATTCTCGTGGCAAGGTCATAGCGGAATAAATAATTACACGGGTTGAGGTAAGTAACAATTATAAATCTGGTCCTGAGGGTATGAAATTCCGAATTTTGGTATGATGTGATTATTTTGGAGGTGGCGCACATGCTAGCTGACGGGCGTGTGGGCGTGCACCGAGGGGATTGTGACTTGGTCCGTTCCGGGAAACTGTAAAGTTGAATAATTTATTTTTATCTATATGATCTCTATGTGTTGAAGAAATTTGACTATAAATCATGTTAGAAATCATGCTTAGGCTATGTTATAGTACTGTTGAGACCCGTAGAGGTTGCGTACTTGTTGAATTATTTGCTAATTGTTGTCTTGTACTCAGTCATGATTTGTTTTGCGTATTATACCTCAGTCTTTCTGGATATTTGTTGATATACTATGTTATCTATGTTTGGGCTGATCTTTGTGATTTCTGAGAGCCCGAGAGACTTGAGAGGTTGAGGACTGAGTAAGGGCGAGGGCCTGTCGGTGAGGTAAGGATATTATGGCACGTGAGTTATCCGTGCAGGATATTATAGCACGTGAGTTGTCCGTGCAGCACGTGAGTTGTCCGTGCAGATTATGGCGCTTGGGTTGTAGGAGCCCCTCCGGAGTCTGTACACACCCCCAATGAGCGCGGGTACCCATTGAGTGTGAGTGTTTAGGGCTGAGAGCCGAGTGGTTGAGCTGTTGAGATAAGTTGAGTGACTGTTGCCTGAGAGGCTGTACTTACTTTGCATTTGTTGATGCACTTGGTTGCTATCTGTCATTGTTGTAAAATCTCTGAAAGAATTTATATCCGGATTACTTGAAATTAAACTGTATCAAATTGATTTGACTTAAACTGCCGGATTTGAAAGCATGTCCATTCTTTGCTGGAACTAATGAAAGTGAACTATGACTGTGTAGCTCGTCATTATCTTCAGTTCCTTAGTTATTATTGTTACTTGCTGAGTTGGTTGTACTCATACTATACCCTGCACTTCGTGTGCAGATCCAGGTATTCTTGAACATAGCGGGTGTTGATAATTTCACGCAGTTGATTTTTAGGAGATTTTGAGGTAGCTGCCGTGTTCCGCAGATCTTGTCTTTCCTTCTCTATCTCCTTGTTTACTGTATTTGGTCATAAACTATTATAAACCGTATTTTTCAGACTTGTACTCATATTAGATGCTCATGTAATCAGTAACACCATATTTTAGGAGTGTTGTATCGGAAATTGCTAAATTTTTGGTATTGTATTAAACGTTACATTTTTTTTTAAAATTTAAAGGAAATCGTAGGTTATTGATATTGTCGGCTTGCCTATTACTTAGATAGACGTTATCACGACAGATTTTGGGTCGTGACACGTAGGCACTAAATAAATCACTTCATTAGTAAAATGAACCAACTTCAACTCATAAGCAGGATAATATAGTACTTACTTAATCCATGGAGTTAAAATATGATATTCACCAAGTTCAACATTTCTAAAAATAGTCATACCTGCAGTCGCGAAAAACTATGGATATTGGATTTTCCTATCCTCATTGGCTACCTAAGTGGCCTCCATGATGACATGGTTACGCCAATACTTTACCTTAAGAAATATCTCGAGTTCTCAACCTACGAGCTTGCATACACGAATCTCAATTAGTTCTTTCTCGATCAAACCATCATTCTCAAATTTGGATATACCAGTCAAGAATAGGAAACGACATTACCTTTAAGGTATTACCTCATTTAACCGCATGAAATCCCACGTATCTCGTCATTCACATGTTTCTGTAATAAGCCAAAAATAAGATCGAATCTGCTAAAGGTTGTTCCAGTGGCAAAATGGACCACGTGCACACTCCCGTTCTTTGTAGTAACCTCATGCATACTCAAGAACTGTGATTTAACATCTGAGAGATTTTACACCTTTATTGGTGACAGAGACGGAACTAGGATTTGAACCTTATGGGTTCGAGATTATAATTATTTTAAGTTACTGGGTTCTAAATTAATGATTTGTACACATTTATTAAATTTTTTAATAGAAATACAGGGTTTGAACAAAAGTTAGTGGGTTCAATCGAACCCGCAAATAACACTGAGGCTCCGCCCCTGATTGGTGATTCCCTTTTATGATTACCATAAAATAGCTCTCACATCCACATTCTAGGTGACGTATATTCAAATAATAATTTTATACTTTAGATGCTATATATGTATTTTCTGTTGGTATTGCTGTGTTCAAAATCAGAAAATCAGAGAAGCAAACCTCTGAATTCACAATGTGTCCTTAAGAATTTTAATCCCTAACTGTTGCCCAATGTTATGGATTAATTCCTCACAGGATAGAACGGAATAACTATTCTGTGATAGCGGCACTATAAATCACAGAACTTCAGCTAACTCAACAAACGGAGCAAATCACACTTGACACTTATGTTTATTTAAAAAATAATACAACAAAGTAGAAAAAAGGGGAAATGATTTTAGATTTTTTCATGTTTTAAAAATGAGGCCAGGCCTCTAAATTTATAGACAAAGGAAGAGTGATATGGAGAGGTGCAATCCAAAAGGTGCCTCTTCCATTTTCGATTCACACCCTTTAAAAAAATACGCAACAATCCCCCACATGAATGGGGAATGGACACATGTGAAAATACACACATGAAAACACTGTGTGATTTGTAAGTATGGATTAATCGCATCTGGATAAGTAGATTTCCCTTTGAACTTTCCGTAGTGAACTTATGTCGGATATACTCAGTCAATCAGTAGATTTGATATCTTTTAACCGTCGAACTTTGGTGTATACCTAGATAACCATAAGTCACACAATCAACCCTTAACCGTCTTTGGTTCTCATTGTTGTGTTCGTTTCAACCATGAACACCGCCTGATTTTATAAGTGCATAGAGAATTGGAAGCATATTAAAATACATGAGAAATAATCATAACCATCGTACAACTAGGCAAGCTAGCAACTTAAGAGCCGCCTTGTCCAAATATCACAATAGATTCTGAACATGATCTCTACATGAATAAAGGACCTCAAGTACGTAGCACAAGAATAACAAGAATATGTATGTATTCACGATATAAGGCATGGCTACAATCAAATCAAGTATATCAACAAATTTTAAGAATAGTCGTTCCTACTCATTTAAAATATTATACGCCTAAATATGATTTCTAGTATGGATAATTATACTCATATAGTTTTAGAAGCAAATGAAACATGAGCCAAGAAGCTCACAAAGTTTAACAAGGCACAAAGAAGCATATAATCAACCTCGAGAATGGATAACCCTGGCACACGCATATATGCTTATCACTTCGCATATACATCACCCCCGTATGTAGAAAATAATTATTTATTAGGAAAATTTCCCTCAAGAAAGCTAGGTAATATACTTACCTCATTCTGGAATAAGTCTAGAGCTCCAAAATTAAGCTTCCTTCAGAAATTACCTCTAACCGGCTCAAATATAGCTAAACACTAACCAAGAAGTCATCCAGTTTCATAGGAAGCAACCCTAATCCATAAAGTTTTGATCATTGAATAATTTCCAAAAAATTAACAAAACTCTACACGATCTCGCATGCCCGAAATTAGAAACAATATAAAATCTTGATGGCTCATCACCTGTCAAGTTTAAATATGCGATTAGACTCTAAAATGTTGGTACTCAAATCCCCAAAATATACTCTATTAACTGTAGACAACATCCCAAAATTTCATCTTAAAAATATATATTTTGGGTGTTAATAATTCATGAAAATTCTTAAAATAATATCAAAAATGAGTAAAAATCACATAACAACATAGTAATGATGAAAATCTCCTCAAATATTTCCTCTTCCCGAGCCCCAAAACTTTGTGAGGAAAAGTGACTAAATTTTGAAATAAGTAAAAAACATGCAACAGCTGTCCCAACTCGAATTAGATATTAGATAATTCTGAAACTTAGCTTTAACAAGTCCAACATAATTCTTACACGATTCCACCCAAGATAGCCTTTTGAATCACCCAATTTGGACATAAAATGAAAGAGATATGATGTTTTGAAGTTTTAAAGAAAGTCTGAAATTTATAGACGAACTTAGGGATATAACTATTATTTTCGGATGTTGCACCAGAAGATTCAACAATTGAAAAATCTTGGTTTTAGCACACTAAAACTCACCCGAAACCTCTCAGATACAAATCCTGCATGCATTTCAATCGTAAAATACGATACGAACATGCTCGTGCACTCAAAACACCAAAAAGAGACCATCTTGACCCAATGTTAACCGTAGTCAAACTCTAAATTTTTAACTTAACTAGTCTATCAACTAATGACCCAAAATATGCCTGAGCCCTTCGGGACTCCGTCCAATCATACTAATAAGTAATTACATTATCCAAACTTATCCAAAGGCTCGAAGCACCACAAATAACATCAAAACCAAGAATCGAAGATCAAATCATTCTCTTAAGTTTCAAACATTCCAACTTCATCAAATGCGTCTGAATCACACTTAGACATCTCAGATTATAACCAAACTTTGCACACAAGTTCCAATAAACTAAATAAATCTATTCAAGGTCTCAAACCTACTATAGGAATTCGATAATACTGAAGTCAACCTTCGGTCAAATCCATGTTCTTCCAATTCTTCAAATTGCCAGCTATCAACAAACATGGCAAAAACCTTCTAGGAACATCTAAATTTAAATCCGAACATACGCTCAAGTTTAAAATTACCATAAGAACCTATTGCCCTAATTTTGAGGTCGTTTACTCAAAAGTCAAACATTGGTCAACTCTTTTAATTTAAAGCTTCCATATGAATTTCCCTTCAAACCACATCCGAACGTCTCATAAATTCATGCTAAATGTACTCGTGAGTCATAATACATCATATTAATCTATTCACAAATCACAGAACAAAATTCAATAACTCAAAATGACCGATTAGATCATTCATAATGTTATCCTAAGTAAGTCCGGCGAGACACCTGAAAATTTGTACGTGTCTGTTATTTTCATAAAATTCTAGATACATCGATGCAGATCTTTATGTGATACCCATATATTGGCCTTGAGATTGAACTAGTTGCACCATATTCTATTTTAACTCAAAGTGACTGGTGAGGCAGACTTGACAATAGCATGTGTCATGTTTGCAAATCTAGGCCTTGTATCACTACTTGTTCCGCGTTTGCTGCCATCTCCACACGTTGTGGAAGATATACTATTGTTCGAGGATCAGCGACTTCTTCAACCTATTCAGTTGCTCTCGAAGCTTCGTCTACTTCTAAAGTTGTCCTAGCAACTTCTTCAACTTCCTTAGCTGCTTTTGCTTCTTTCAACTTCCTATGAAGAGTTCTCTCGGGTTCAGGATCAAAAGCTTTGAGCTTATTCTTATCCTTGTCCTCTCCTCTGACATTCACTCCACAGTACCTGAGATGAAACTTGTAAAAACAAGAAAATTTAAGAACTTGAAAATAAAACAAATAAAAGATTTACTTAGACGAACAATCAATTACTAAGTACTCGACAAAGGCGCCAAAAATTTATTGGTCCCCAAGTACATGCAAGTATATATAGTCTACAAGTAGTAAAGTGAGTAGTAGTCGGATGTCAAAACCATAGAGACTTATCCTTGATCATTTCCTAAGTAAATTAAAATCAATTATCTATTCAAAGTTATCAAAGGTAGTGGTTGTTACTAACTGATGATGCAGAATTTAAACAAGTAATTGAATTAAACAAACAAGGACACAAGTGCTTATGATTTTATTTTAACCAATTGAGACGAATATTTCAGAGTTGCGGTTGGTTGGCTAATCCTATTGAGTCCGAAATTATACCTGGTAAACTGAATTACCTATGGTTTCCAGTCCAAAGTTATACCTGGTAATCTGATTTACCTATAGTTTTCAGTTGACCAAATATTTTATATGAATAGTATGTTCCTGCAGTATTACCTGCCTATTCAAGATCATATCTACCCTATATCCCTATGGTATTGAATCTATCAAGAATTAAAATCACACGGTATTCAACTAAGCGAGACTATTATGTATATCCTTATCCTAACCGCGAAATCATTCCCCATGACATAGGTTCAGAAACAAGCTCTCTTTAATTCTATTATAATCTAAATATGGCTTTCCCTATCATAACATATATAGTAGGTAAACTGGTGGCCACACAATTCATAAATTAAGCCTAGAATTAATAAAATAACCAAGAACAGTAATTCGAATTTACAAGAAAATAATCAGCAAATGCCAATATTGATGTTCAATCACAATTTACCTGTGATGTAGTATAAAATACTCATTGAATGATGTTTGAACTTTTAACTTGTGAAACGTTTTGTTGTTGGGTATTTTGAAACTCTATAAATATTGTAAATATAGTTTTGATAGTTGTTATTGTTGTTGTTATTATTGTTGTTGTTGTATTATTGTTATTATTCTTGTTATTCTTGTTATTGTTATTGTTATTGGTTGAATGGCAGCAGTGTAATGCTGTCATTATAGGTGATTGGTTGTTGGCAGGTGGTGCAGCAGTAAACTATATGTATTCTACAAAAACCTTGCCCAGAAAACCGACCGCCTACCGACCGAAATCGATCGGAAATGTTCAATTGAATTTTTAAGAAATTTAAATTTACCGACCGCTTCGATCGGAATTTTTTATTTTAAATTTTAAATATTTTAATGATACCAACCGACTTCGGTAGGATTTTTTTATTTTAAATTTTAAATATTTTAATATTACCGACCGAGTTCGGTCGGAAACGAATAATATTTAAAAAAATGAATAATTAAAATTTCGACCGAAGTTGTTCCCTAATTTAAAAATAATTAAAAATTATTTTCAAGAATACCGACCGAATTCTGTCGGTAAATTTATTTTGTGTCAGATTATTTGATCAAAGTGCGTTAAAAATTACTAACCGACTTCGGTTGAAAATATCACCCGTTTGCGGTCGCCTCGCATTAGCGACCATTGTTTTTTCGATGAATTGAAAACAGTCGGAAATCGGTCGGTTTTTGTTCAATTCCAACCGATTTCAGTCGATTTTTCTGGACGTTTTTTGCTAGTTTTCTAGTAGTATACATGCATAAATACGTAATGAGCACAAATTATCCCAAGAACCTTGCAATCCACTTCAAGAAACTGAGTTTTTGGCTAAAAACATCCTTCAACTACTGTCCAAACCTAAGGTACACCCTTCTCTTACCTTAGTGAATATAAACATCCTTATACGATCCAACTAGTTGCGAGATTCATCCCTCCCATTAATTTCTGCCAAAAAATTAACGCCACCCACAAAAAATGTGACAAGCACGTGACTTACCCCCTACTTTTCCAATTCTGTATTGTCTTCCATCTTCAGCGAAGCAGATCGATGCTTCTAAAGCTGAGTTTTCTTTCATACTTGAAGGCCTAGATCTTTTTGGAATAGAAATCATCTGCTTCAACTCTTCTACACCCAGGGCGTATTTAGTGTAGAGGTTATGGGTTCATTTGAACCCATAGCTTTCGTTTGTACACTATATGTTTGCTGAAAGAATCATTAAATATGTATAGTAATAAATTTTAAATCCATTAAATTAAATAGGATGTGATAGAATTCCAAATTCGAACCCATAAAATTCAAATCTTGAGTTTGCCTTTGTCTACACCAATACCAAACTTAAATAGCTATTATGATTTTTGACGAAATTTGTATTCCTATGATGTCATTGCGCCTCACAAGACATGGTAGAAGTCCATAAGCTTTTCTCTTCTTTCTTGTTCTTGGAGTGCTGTAATTGGTCAATGTGTTTGACTTCTGTTCTCGTCATCTTCATCATTTTTTAGAAATTACCAAGATCTGCTAAGTCATTGTTCAGATGTCCCTGACCTGTTTGTTGAAATGTCAGAAAGATTTTCTTATTTTGTTTCTTTTCTCATACTGGGTTCTGGTAGTCCCAATGTGGCACTCATTTTGCAATACGTAAAGAAATATCAGGACACTAGATAGATTCTAATGAAATTTAAGTAGGATTAAGCTTGCTTTCTTCCGAAGTTGAGTATCCTAGATTAGAAAGATACATTCTCTACTGATACTGAGATTCTCATGCGAATTGATATCAATGGTAGGTTGAACTACTTGGTGAATTTTTTAGTTTTTCAATTACTTTTTGTTAGTTTTAGTAGTAATGATATATAACTACATATTCTGCACCAAAAGAAAATATTTAGCATGTTAATCTGTTAGGAGAAACTCACATGCTTGTCACTTTTTTTATGGGTGGCGTTAATATCACTACTAGAAATTCGGTAAAAACCGACCAAAAAAACCGACCAACGTTGGTCGGTAATGGCCAAAAACCGACCAAAACGCGACCATTTACGTGTGGACGGTATTTTTGTGGTCGGAAAGGAATACCGACCAAAGTTGGTCGGAAATTACCGACCAACTTTGGTCGGTCAATTAAATTCAAAAAAAAATATTGCAAAAAAAACCGACCAAAGTTGGTCGGTTTTTTCCGACCAAAGTTGGTCGGTATTTTAATTATGTAAAAAAAAATTCACCATCTGGGAATCGAACCGGGGTCTATACTGTGGCAGGATACTATTCTACCACTAGACCATTTGTACATTTTGTTTTAAGACTGTCTTTTATTTGATTTATACTCTTTAATTGTATTTTCGCACGAAAATAACCGACCAAAGTTGGTCGGTTTTATTAAAAAGTAAAATTACCGACCAAAGTTGGTTGGTTTTTTAAATGACCCGCCGAATTAACCGACCAATTTTGGTCGGTTTTTTAATATTAATTTTTATTTATATTAATTGAAAAACCGACCAAAGTTGGTCGGTTTCTTGAAACATAAATTTCGCGGGACTCAAAAATAGTTTCCCGCATTTTTGCGCCAAAGAAAACCGATCAAAGTTGGTCGGTTTCGAAAAAAAAAAAAAAATTTGAAAAACCGACCAACTTTGGTCGGTCGATCTTGGTCGGTTTTTGCCGAATTTCTAGTAGTGTTAGTTTTTTGACAGAGTTTAACGGGAGGGTCATATCTTGTAACTAGTTAGATGGTACAAGGATGTTTTTATTCGCTGAGGTAAGAGAAGGATGTACCTTAGATTTGGGCAATAGTTGAGGTATATTTTTAGCCAAAAACACTCCAGAAACACAAGACCTATGGCGTAAACATACTAAAAAGCATGTACTTTTAGCCGAATATCATGGGTTAGAGGTTTAGTTAGTTGCACTATTTAGTTACCTGAAGGTAAGTTTACTGTAGTTAGATAACTATGGTTAGATAGCAGTTACCTTTTTTACTTAGCGTTAATAAGTTTGTACAGATACGATTATACATTCATTCAACACATAGCTCCTTCTCGAACAAGCTTCTCAGTATGATTTCCTCTTTAATTTCTCTTTGATTAGCTCCTCATGAATAATTCCACAGGTTTCAGCTAAAAACTAACAGTGTGTTCTTCTTTTTTTTTAAAACTGTTGTCCCTTACCCCACTACACCACACAAAGACTGCGATCAAAAGTCAATATTTCAAAAGGCTGCCTGCGTCTTGAGATCAAAAGTCAAGGTACTAGCTAGTAGTACAAAAATGACAAAACAATTGTACTAAGTATTCAAACTAGACGCTAAACGAAATATGAATCTGTCAATCTAGGAAGAAAACTTGCTATCTGTATGGACATATCATATATAAAATCATGTCAAATCTATTTTATTTAATTTTCGTATTTGCATGGTAATGAAGTTTACTTCAACAATAATCGATCATCTCGATACATAACCTGCAGCCAATTGGTCAATGTCAACGTTCCCAAATGATTTATTAAAAAGACAATGCCAGCCATGAGCATGCTTATGAGTAATATACAGTACTGTTTTATAATGTTAATATTCAGGTGCTTGAAGGGAGCCTTGGCGTAACTGATAAAGTTGTTGTCATGTGACCACGAGATCACGGGTTCGAGCTGTGGAAAGAGTCTTTTGCAGAAATGCAGAGTAAGACCGCATACAATAGACCCTTGTGGTTCGGTTTTTCTGTGAACCTCGCGCATAGCAGAATATTAGTGCATCGGGATGTCCGTTAATATCCACGTGCTATGCTGACCCAAAGACGAAAAGAAGAAAATTTTAATTTCTTTTTTCTTGCTTCCCGTATATATTTTTTGTTTTATAGGGAAAAAAATATTTATTAAGCTTATCAAGTTCTTCACCTAACAAACCAATAAAAAGTTAATTAGACAATCGTTTAGTTGCTGAATTTTAGATGTACGTAAATGGAAAACGTGTCAGACTAAGAATCTTTTTAAGTAAAGAAAACGATTGACCAAATTTGGGACCTTATGTTTTTTATTTAACATAAATTAACACGTGCTGATATATTAATTCAACTGTCAATAAAGAAGAGGATAGTGGTCGCAGCTCCAGGTGGATGAATGTTGAGTTGTTGACATAAAAGAAAAAATAGCTAATAGTTAATTTTTGATTCGTATAGGTAATTCATAGTGTTAATTAGGGTGTACAAACCGAACCAGAAAATTGTAAAATCAAACCAAATTGATTAAAAAACTCGATGAGTTTTGGTTTGATTTGGTTTGGTATTGAGTAAAAAAGTCTGAACCAAACTGACATATAAATATATAATTTTTATATATACTTTTAATACTTTATATAGAGGTTTCTTTAAAAAATGTCTAGAAATATTTGGGATTCTCCTATGGGATGTAATATTTAATAAAATATGAAGTGTTCCAATTTTATTAACTTTTAATAATATGTTGTATGATCACTTTCTTATCAAGTGTTATCGAAATGTGTCAATCTCTTTGTTTTTTTATATTTATGTCAAGATCTATTAGATTCTTATATTTTTTTGAATTTGAAAGGGTGTTTCGATAATTAAAAATTAAATAGAACATATCATTATTTAGGTATTATATTAATTTTTATGTTTAATTATTAAATTCGGTTAAATGTGAAAGTGTATATCAACGAAAATTTATTTCCAGATAACTAAAAAATAACTATCATGCGTTATTAAAAATATTCTCTCATACGAATATTTTAATAGATCATATGTTAATTTGTCAGTTTTTTAAATTTTTATTAAACGTCTATTTACTTATAAAAAATTTAACAAAGTAAGATTGACATACTATTCATATAACAAAAAAACCCGAAAAATCCAAAAAATCCGACAAAATCGAACCAATCCAAACCGATATAGTTGGTTTGGTTTGATTTTAATAAAAACTGAACCAATCTGATCCATCTACACCCCAAGCTAATGGTGTTAGATAACAAAAGTCACGTTAGATTCACAGCTTTTTCGTCTAGTCTGTAGTATTTATTTTTCCCCTAGCAAACATTGGATCTTGGTTTGTACAGTATTAGCTTACTTAAGACATTAGACGACAACAAAAACATTAATAATGATAATAATTTTAACTTTTACTTTGTGTTAATAATGATGACGATGTTAGTTTTCCTTTAAGTATCTGCAGAAACTTTAGAAGAAATATCACTAAGAAACAATATCATTTAAGCTATGACATTTTCAATTAGTTTTTGGAAAAGTTAAGTCAGAAATAACTGTTTCCCTAAATCGCACACACAAGTACATCCTTCCTGATAAATGAGAGGACTATCTGTATACGGTCAAAATAGATTTCGGCCTTCCTACGTTCGATCGAGTTCGAATGGTAAGCAACCGGAGTGAGATTTTGGGATGAGTTCCGAAGGTAGTACAAACGAGCCTCGAGTCCGAAGGCTGATCGAGGAGTCGGTTCGATACTTTCATCGAGCCCGTGATCGAATCGGTCCGCAAGGCATTGTTTCGAGGTCAGAAATGCGCTACGCCCACCCCGGAGGTCGAACTCAAGCCAAAACCGAGGGTTCGACCCAATAACGAGCCCGAGCCAGTGTCGAGCTCACAGACAAGAGTCGTTACAACCGCACTAAGAGAGAGAATCTTAGCGGAAATCGAGGAAGAGACAAATCATCATGGGTCCTCCACTATATATTTTATTTTATTATAAATGAAGTAGGATCCCTCTATTATAAAGGGGGGGTCCTTGTAAGCAGCACACAGAGAAAAATTCATTGTAATAAAAGATCACTTCTCATATTGAAAGATATATCCTCATGCTTGTTTTATTTTACCTTATTCATTCTTTTGCTCACTATTCCCATTCTCATAGCCAAGAACACAAATATTTCTATTTTCCTCTACGATTTGTATCAAACTGTATCACATATCCTTAGAACCATACACAAATTTAACGTTATCCGATTTTTCGGGTAAACAGAGTAGAGTATTGTTCCCACAAGAACTTGTAATCAATTATCAATTAAATCAAGTAATTTCTAATTTATCAAGTCAAGAACAATTTCAAAGTGATTATTGTTTACTTAATTCTACTAACTGAAGTTGCGATTAAAAGAAAATCTAATTAATTATCACACTTAGCACGGCAATTTGTAATTCAATGAGAGTTAAGATTTGGGACTATCTGTATACGGTCAAAATAGATTTCGGCCTTCATACCTTCGATCGAGTTCGAATGGTAAGCAACTGAAGTGAGATTTTAGGATGAGTTTCGAAGGTAGTACAAACGAGCCTCGAGTCCGAAGGTTGATCGAGGAGTCGGCTCGATACTTTCATCGAGCCCGTGACCGAATCGGTCTGCAAGGCATTGCTTCGAGGTTAGAAATGCGCTACGCCCACCCCGGAGGTCGAACTCAAGCCAAAACTGAGGGTTTGACCCAATAACAAGCCCGAGCCAGTGTCGAGCTCACAGACAAGAGTCGTTACAACCGCACTAAGAGAGAGAATCTTGGCGGAAATTGAGGAAGAGACAAATCATCATGGGTCCTCCACTATATGTTTTATTTTATTATAAATGAAGTAGGATCCTCTATTATAAAAAGGGGGGTCCTTGTAAGCAGCACACAGAAAAAATGCATTGTAACAAAAGATCACTTCTCATATTGAAAGATATCTCCTCATGCTTGTTTTATTTTACCTTATTCATTCTTTTTCTCACTATTCTCATTTTGATAGCCAAGAAGACAAATATTTCTATTTTCCCCTACGATTTGTATCAAACTGTATTACATATCCTTAGAACCATACACAAATTTAACGTTATCTAATTTTTCGGGTAAACAGTTTGGCGTCCACCTTGGGGCTAAGGATAACAGTGATTGTTTGATATAAATCTGCAGTACACACCAGTCTACAACTTCGAATCAGTAATGGCTTTACCTATCGACCATGAAACCGGCCTTCAAGATGAGACCAACAACTTGGTACCTGGGGCCGGAAGGCCGCTTGACGATGGCACTGAGGCTCGAATTGAAGTACCCGAAATTCGAGCCGAAGTACCGTTAGATGTCAATTCGCAAGTGGCTCTTGAAGCGAACCAACATTCCGAACCGGAAAAAAGCATTCAGGGCGGTACCCGATCCGTAGCTCGAGATACCCATAATGTGGGAGAAATCAGAGTCAACTTGCGCATGATCTTCAAGATGTTACAAGCCCAACAAGTAGCGATAGCTCATTTGTAGAGCCAAACTCATATACAAAGCAGACCAGACCCCGGTCCGCTTCGAGAATCGGGGACCACTCCCGAAATTACTAAATTGCTCGAGGAACTCACAAAACGAGTCGAAGCCAATGACAAGAGAGTGAAAACATACAATGCAAGGGTCGATCAGATCCCGGAAGCTCCACCAATGATAAAAGGGCTGGATTCAAAAAATTTCATACAGAAGCCTTTTCCCTCGAGTGCGGCCCCAAAACCAATCCCCAAAAAATTTCGTATGCCCGAAATTCCCAAATATAACAGTACGACCGATCCTAACGAACACGTCACCTCTTACACATGTTCCATCAAGGGTAATGATTTGGAAAACGATGAGATCAAATCTGTATTGTTGAAAAGGTTCGGGGAGACCCTCTCGAAGGGAGCGATGATTTGGTATCACAATCTGCCGCCAAATTCCATCGATTCTTTTGCCATATTAGCAGATTCATTCGTAAAGGCACATGCTGGTTCCATAAAGGTTGCAACAAGGAAATCAGACCTCTTCAAAGTAAAGCAAAGGGGTAATGAAATGCTGAGGGAATTCGTATCCCGATTTCAAATGGAATGCATGGAATTGCCACCGGTCACAGACGATTAGGCCATCCAAGCTTTCATCCAAGGGTTGAACGAGCAAAGTTTGATAGCATCGCGTCGGCTGAAGCAAAATTTGATCGAGTATCCAGCAATAACTTAGGAAGATATACACAACCGATATCAGTCAAAAATTAGGGTCGAAGATGACCAGTTGGGAGCTCCGTCTGAATCCATGCATCAGAACAGGACAGCTACTAAAAACCAAAGGGAGATCGACAGAGAACAAAGGTCGAACAGAGACCGATATCAACCATATGTCGCAGATTGGATGAACAACGGTTCAACACGCAACACCACTCGGAACAATCAAAGGATTGATTGAGGGCAAAATTCTCGGGGACTTATGAGCAAGAACGGCTTCGATAAATATGTCGATCCTATAGAAGCACCTCGGTTATCGGATATAACTTCAGCGTTGATGCATCTACCATTGTGTCTGCTATCGGACGCATCAAAGACACTAGATTGCCTCGACCCATGCAAACCGATCCTGCCCAAAGGAATGCCAATCAAATGTGTGAATATCATGGCACCCATGGCCACAGAACGGAAGATTGCAGGCAACTAAGAGAGGAAGTAGCCCGGTTATTTAACAAAGGCCACCTTCGGGAATGTTTTAGCGATAGGGCGAGGAACCATTTTAAAAACAGGGATTTCGACAAGCAAAACGAGCAGGAAGAGCCGCAATATGTCATTCACATGATCATCGGCGGTGCCGATACCCCTCAGGGACCGATGCTTAAACGCACTAAAATATCAGTTGTGAGAGAAAAGCGATCTCGAACTCAGGATTACACACCCGTAGGAACTTTGTTCTTCAATGATGAAGACGCAGAAGGGGTCGTACAACCTCATAATGATGCACTGGTAATATCCGTACTCATGAATAAAACTAAAGCTAAGCGTGTGTTGATTGATCCAGGTAGCTCGGCCAACATCATCAGATTGAAGGTCGTAGAGCAGCTCGGCCTATGGGACCAGATCGTACCCGCAGCCCTGGTTCTAAAAGGATTCAATATGGCATGTGAAACCACCAAAGGAGAGATAATTCTACCAATAAACGTGGGCGGAACCATCTAGGAAACGAAGTTTCACGTGATCGAAGGCGACATGAGGTACAACGCTCTTTTCGGAAGGCCATGGATCCACAACATGAGAGTTGTACCTTCGACCCTACACCGGGTCCTCAAATTCCCAACATCGAGAGGAGTCAAAACAGTTTACGGAGAACAACCAGCCTCAAAAGAAATGTTCGTCGTCGAGGAAGCCAAACCAATATCCTCGCCTTCGTCAGTAAAGGGATCGTCCTCAGAAGGAGAACGAGACACCAAATAGCAATCACAAACATCGGCTTCGACCCAACCAGATAACCAGATGATCGAAGAACATAATGATCTAAGGGTCCCTCGATCCGTCGCGATTCCCGATGACTCCGACGCCACCAAATCAACAATTGAGGAATTGGAGCAAGTCACACTGATCGAGCACTGGCCCGAACGAAAGGTATACCTAGGAACGGGGTTGAGCCCCGAACTCAGGAAGAAACTTGTTCAAATTCTTATCGATAACATTAATTGTTTTGCCTAGTCCCATTTAGATATAACAGGGATTCCACCGGACATAACGACGCATCGGTTGAGCTTGGACCCTAAGTTCAGACCGGTAAAGCAAAAGAGAAGACCCCAGTCCGAGGTAAAACACGCATTCGTAAAAGACGAGGTAACCAAACTTCTCAAGATAGGGTCCATATAGAAAGGAAACAAGCTTAGAATGTGCGTGGACTATAAGGATTTAAACAAAGCGTGCCCTAAAGATTCTTTTCCGTTGCTTAACATCGATCGCATGATCGATGCCACAGCCGGCCACGAGATCCTCACTTTTCTCGATGCCTACTCCGGGTATAATCAAATCCAGATGAGCCCGGAAGACCAGGAAAAAATTTCATTTTTCACCAAATATGGAACATATTATTATAATGTGATGCCCTTCGGGCTAAAAAATGCTGGGGCTACTTATCAACGCCTAGTAAATAAAATGTTCGAAGAACAAATAGGTAAATCAATGGAAGTTTACATTGATGACATGCTAGTTAAGTCTCTGCGCGTAGAGGACCATCTGACCCATTTGCAGGAAGCGTTTGAGATTTTGAAGAAATACAACATGAAGCTCAACCCCGAAAAATGTGCTTTCGGGGTCGGTTCGGGCGAGTTCCTCGGCTTCATGGTATCAAATCAAGGAATCGAGATTAACCCCGATAAAATCAAGGCTATCGAAGATATCACCATCGTGGACAGTGTAAAAACTGTACAAAGGCTAACAGGACGAATTGCGGCCCTAGGCCGATTCATTTCGAGATCATCAGATCGAAGTCACAAATTTTTCTCCCTACTAAAAAAGAAGAACGATTTCGCTTGGACCCCAGAATGCCAACAGGCACTGAAGGAACTGAAATAATATCTGTCGAGCCCACCACTACTTCACACTCCGAAAGCAGACAAAAAACTTTTCTTATACCTGGCAGTATCAGAAATCGCAGTAAGCGGTGTCCTAGTTCGGGAAGAGCAAGGTATGCAATTTCCCATTTATTACATAAGTCAAACCTTAGGAGAAGCAGAAGCTAGATATCCACACTTAGAGAAATTGGCACTTGCACTGATAAGCGCCTCTAGAAAGTTACGACCATACTTTCAATGTCACCCCATATGCGTATTAATAACTTACCCACTTCGTAATATTTTGCACAAACCCGAACTATCGGGCCGATTGGCCAAATGGGCCATCGAACTCAGTGGGTACGATATCGAATACCAACCACGTACGTCCATCAAGTCTCAAATTTTAGCAGACTTCGTGGTTGATTTCACGCAAGCCCTTGTACCCGAAGTCGAAAAAGAATTCCTGCTGAAATCGGGTACGTCCTCGAGGGCCTCGAACGTAAAAGGGTACGGATTGGGCATAGTTTTAAAGCCACCCACAGGTAACACTATTAGGCAATCTATTAAAACTACCAAGTTGACTAACAACGAGGCCGAGTATGAGGCCATGATTACAGGTCTCGAGCTAGCTAAAAACTTGGGAGCAGAAGTCATCGAAGCCAAATGTGACTCTTTGTTGGTGGTAAGTTAGGTAAACAAAACCTTCGATGTTCGAGAAGATAGAATGCAAAGGTATTTGGACAAACTACATGTCACTTTGCACCATTTCAAACAATGGACTTTAAAGCATGTTCCACGAGAGCAAAACAGTGTGGCTGATGCACTTGCGAATTTGGGATCATTGATCGAGGAAGGTGACTTGAGCTCGGGGACTGTCGTTCAAATCTCGAGGGCCATGATCGAAGAAGGTCACGCCGAGATAAATTCTACGAGTTTAACCTGGGATTGGAGAAATAAGTATATCGAATACTTAAAGAACGGAAAGCTCCCATCGGACCCTAAAGACTCAAGGGCCCTGCGGACCAAAGGTGCTCGATTCACGTTGGCTTCAGATGGAATGCTATACCGAAGGACATTCGATGGACCATTAGCAGTATGACTGGGTCCAGGAGATACCGATTACATCCTACGTGAGGTGCACGAGGGCACTTGTGGGAATCACTCCGGTGCCGATCCATTAGTCCAAAAAATAATCAGGGCAGGGTATTATTGGACCGATATGGGCAAAGACGCGAAGGGATTTGTTCGAAATTATGACAAATGTCAAAGGTTTTCACCAATGATCCATTAACCCGGAGAGCAACTTCATTCGGTCCTATCCCCATGGCCATTCATGAAATAGGGAATGGACATCGTTGGCCCTCTGCCATCTACCCCAGGTAAAGCTAAATGTATTTTATTTATGACTGACTATTTCTCTAAATGGGTTGAAGCACAGGCGTTCGAGAAAGTAAGAGAGAGAGAAGTTATAGTCTTTATCTGGGATCATATCGTATGCCGATTTGGGATACCCGCCGAAATAGTATGTGACAATGGGAAATAATTTGTGGGCAGCAAAGTGACAAAATTCTTCGAAGACTACAAAATAAGAAGGATATTATCAACACCGTATCACCCCAGTGGGAACAGACAGGCCGAATCAACGAACAAAACCATCATTTAGAACCTAAAGAAGAGACTGAACGATGCTAAAGGAAAGTGGAAAGAAATCCTACCCGAAGTCCTTTGGGCATATCGAACAACGTCAAAATCCAGTACGGGGGCGACCCCGTTCTCCTTAGTATATGGGTCTGAAGCATTGATACCAGTCGAAGTCGGCGAACCCAGTACCAGATTTCGATACACAATGGAAGAATATAATAACGAGGCTATGAACACCAGCCTCGAATTATCAGACGAAAGACGAGAAGCTGCTCTCGTCCAATTGGCCGCCAAAAACCAACGAATCGAAAGATATTATAATCGAAGAACCAAGTTCCGCCATTTCAAGCCCGGGGACTTAGTGCTAAGGAAAGTCACCATCAATACCCAAAATCCGAACGAAGGAAAGCTAGGACCGAATTGGGAAGGACCATATCAGGTTCTCGAGAACGTCGGAAAAGGATCGTACAGGCTCGGTATTATAAACGGCAAACAATTATCAAGCAATTGGAATGTGGCACATCTAAAGCGATACTACTACTAAAGTACGACTCTCCCGTATTCATTTACATTTCAAAACTGACCCTGCAAAAGTTCGATCAGGAGCTAAGATGGATCCCTCAATACGGAGCTTTAAGATCCGAAAGCACACGTTGCACTCTTTTTTTCTTAGACCGGTTTTATCCCAAATGGGTTTTTGGGCAAGGTTTTTAATGAGGCAACCAATGATCGTGCTGCGCTTACAACAGTATTGGAGGCCTCTTTACAATCGACATCTAATTCTGGGGGGGCATTAGCCCTCGAATATATCAAACTCTGACGCCGGTTTTATCCCAAATGGGTTTTTCGGCAAGGTTTTTAATGAGGCAACCAATGATCGTGCTGCGCTTACAACAGTATCCGAGGCCTTTTTACAATCGACATCGAATACTGTGGGCATTAGCCCTCGAATATATCAAACTCTGACGCAAGAAAGTTATTTCGCAATAACATGTTTCCAATAAAAAAAGTTGTAAGAGCCAAATGGTCAAAACGAACCATGCTCATGTAGTTGGCCCGAACCCAGACACGAAACATAAACACTTTTATAGTGACTTGCAAAGAAAGTTCTCTTTGCCAACATCTTATATCCAAGAAAAATTCCTCTATTTGGAGATTTATTATGCAAACAGAATTAAGATAAACTCGACCAATAAGCTTACGGGCTACTTTATTTCGAGTTCGAGCAAGCACTCACTCACCATTATACCTACGGGCTACATTACTTTGAGTTCGAATCATTCACTCGACTACTAAGCCCACGGGCTACTTTATTTTGAGTTCAAGCAAGCACTCACTCGACCATTATGCCTATGGGCTATATTACATCGAGTTCAAATCATTCACTCGACTACTAAGACCACGAGCTACTTTATTTCGAGTTCGAGCAAGCACTCACTCGACCATTATGCCTACGGGCTACATTACTTCGAGTTCGAATCATTCACTCGACTACTAAGCCCACGGGCTACTTTATTTCGAGTTCGAGCAAGTACTCACTCGACCATTACGCCTATGGGCTACATTATTTTGAGTTCGAATCATTCACTCGACTACTAAGCCCACGGGCTACTTTATTTCGAATTCGAGCAAGCACTCACTCGACCATTACGCCTACGGGCTACATTACTTCGAGTTCGAATCATTCACTCGATGATTATGCCTACGGGCTACATTACTTCGAGTTCGAATCATTAACTCGACGATAAGCCTACGGGCTACTTTTATTCCGAGTTTGAGAAAGCACTCACTAGACCATTACGCCTACGGGCTATATTTCTTCGAGTTCGAATCATTGACTCAACTAATAAGCCTAAGGGCTACATCACTTCAAGTATGAAAAAACACTCGATCAATCATAGAGACTACGAAGTCCAAATTCGATTAAGTTGTTTAGATCCTTGTAAAAAAATTCATAAAGGCGTGAATAAAATCTTCACAAAACAGAAGCAAGTCGGCAGAATTATCAATATACAAAATTATCTACATGGTTGATTACAACATAAAAACTAAAGACTTAACTTCTTGGTCATCCTCAGGAATGGCCTCTTCTTTATCGGGCTCCCCCTCCCCCCCCCCCCCATTCTCGGATTCGCTCTTGCTACCTTCATCATCACCATCAAAAGCCAAGGCTTCAACTTCAGCTTCGAGCTCTTTAGCCTTCTTTATCTCTTCAGCAAGGTTGAAACCTCGAGCGTGTATCTCCTCGAGGGTCTCCCTCCAAGACCGACACTTAGCAAGTTCGGCAATCCAATGTGCTCGAGTGTCGGCAGTATCCGCCGCCTCTCGTACCTCCATCTGAGCAGCCTCGGCATCAGTTTGGTACACGGCAATGGACTTGTCCGCCATGAATTTCGACGACTCAACCTCCACCTTGGCCTCAGCAAGTCGTGCTTCAAGCTCCTCGATCCTCTTAGCCTGAGCCGAACCCTTTTGCTTGATGCTTCGAAGCTGAACATCGGCCGATAATAATTTGGCCAAGATGGTTTCTTTTTCTGCAGCCAGGCGGTCGATAGTCTCCTTCCACCAATTACATTCAGCCTTGATTTGATCGAATTCTTCCCGAAGTAACCCGATCTTTTCAACCTTTTGCTGCAGCTGAGATAACGAAGGGTTAACTTCCACAGTTGAGTCAAACCCATACTCTAACAGAACGAGGCTCACATGCTTATCTAGTTCGGCCTCTTCTTCATGAGCCTTAGCCAAATCTGCTTGAAGGTCCTTTATAGCCTCGTCCTTTTGGTTGCAAAGAAGCCGCAGGGCATCTCTCTCCCCCGAGACCTTCTAAAGCTCGACCTCACACTTGCTAAGGTCGACTCGAAACCTACTAATGGCCTGCACAGTAGGGAAATAACACAAGTCAAGTTTGGGGAAAGAATGAAGAAACCAAGTACAGTAAACTCATTACCCGAGTAATGAAACGTTGGGCCTCATCTTAGAAGAAGAGAAGCATCACCAATGTCGGAGGCATCATCGACTCCAGTAAAGCAATCCCGAAAAGGATCCCCTATACTAGAACCTCCGCCCATATCGGGGGTCTTTAATTCTCGAGCCTCATTTAACGCCTCCTCAGAAAAAGTTGGAAGAGAAGGAAAACGACCCACTGTCATGGTCCCAAGCGAATCGCTCGGGATGCTCTGATCGAGACTCGGGGTACCGAAATCAACCCCGACCGGTACAGCCTCCATCGGCTCGGAAGCTCTGGCGACCTCGATAGCTTTCACAGATCGGATCACCAAAGCCGAGGCATCATCTTTTTCTTCTTCTTCTTCCCTCAGTCGTTGGACCGAGTCCATCGAAAGAGCGATTGCCTTCCTCCTCACCCTTCGAGTTTTGGGCTTGGGGTCCTCTGGCCGAGAGACAGCTTTTCGCTTTTTATCTTTCCCCGGTTCCGGGACCCGGGACTTGTTTCCTTCTTCACCACTCGAAGTCCTCAAAACGGCATCCTTGGTTACACCTGCATGAAAGGAAATCGGTGATGAATGGAGCATAAAAAATATTTTGAAGAACACGAGAAGCAAACCTTACCATGATTCTTGGCCTCCCACCTACCTTTTGCCAAATCACGCCAAGCGCGTTCGGCATAAGAGGAAGTCGAGGCTAACTTCTGAACCCAATCCTCAAGGTCGGGTACCACTTGTGGCATCCAAGGGGCAGTTGTATATCGGAGAAAGACATTAGATAAAATCGGAAAATGATACGAAAAGCAACGTCTTATGAAAACCACTTACGGTCGAAATTCCATTCCTCAGGGAACGGCATCTTCTCTTCCGGAATGAGGTCACAGGTCCTCACTCGAATATAACGGCCCATCCAACCCCGATCCTTGTCTTCGTCGATGCTCGACATCAAAGCCTTCGATGCCCGACGATGAAGCCTGATTAGTCCTCGAAAGATTTGAGGCCGATACAGTCGTATGAGGTGATTCAGGGAAAATTCCAGCCCCACCCGGCCTTGTTGGAAAAGAAGCGAAGTAAGGTTACTTTACGCCATAGAGAGGGATGAATTTGACCAAGGGTGACCTGATATCTCTTGCAAAAATCGATGATCACCGGGTCGATAGGACCCAACGTGAATGGGTAAGTGTAAACACTTAAAAACCCCTCCACATGGGTGATGACGCTCTCTTCGGGGGAGGGAATTTGTAACACAACCTCGGAACCCCAGTTCCAGTCTTTCCTCACAGCCTCGAGATGACCCTCCGTTATCGAGCACATGTACATCGACACATGCTCACATCGACCCGGAACAGATGAACAATTCTCAACCTTAAAATCGATCTTCAGATTACACGGGCCGGGAACATACTCATAGGTAAGCGGCTCCACCGGCGCCTTATCGTCGGACGGTCGTGAAGAAGAAGCTTTCTCCTTCTGAGGTACAGTTTTCGAAGTTTTGGTCATTGATACAAGAGAAAGAAAGGCAAAGGAAGATGAAAAATTGATGCAGATGGCTCTGCAAGTGGCGGCATAGAGAGAAAGGGTAAGAAAATTTGGAAGAGTGAAAGATATAAAAGTGGTAAATGTTAGATGGGAGGGGGGTTATTTATAGGCTTGCATCGTGACGGTTCAATATCAGAGGTGGCCGACCACCGTCTGACATACATTAAATACCTTGAAAAGACTAAATCGATGGGACAGCTATCACATACGTCATGATCGGGCCCTGTGAAAATGTCATCTTATAACCAGATCGAACCGTCGAAAATCATATCGATTCTCACCACATCCTTCTTGAGAAATGAGGGGACTATCTGTATACGGTCAAAATAGATTTCGGCCTTCCTACCTTCGATCGAGTTCGAATGGTAAGCAACCGAAGTGAGATTTTAGGATGAGTTTCGAAGGTAGTACAAACGAGCCTCGAGTCCGAAGGTTGATCGAGGAGTCAGCTCGATACTTTCATCGAGCCCATGACCGAATCGGTCCGCAAGGCATTGCTTCGAGGTTAGAAATGCGCTACGCCCACCCCGAAGGTCAAACTCAAGCCAAAACCGAGGGTTCGACCCAATAACAAGCCCGAACCAGTGTCGAGCTCACAGACAAGAGTCGTTACAACCGCACTAAGAGAGAGAATCTTGGCGGAAATCGAGAAAGAGATAAATCATCATGGGTCCTCCACTATATGTTTTATTTTATTATAAATGAAGTAGGATCCCTCTATTATAAGGGGGGGGGGTCCTTGTAAGCAGCACACAGAGAAAAATGCATTATAACAAAAGATCACTTCTCATATTGAAAGATATTTCCTCATGCTTATTTTATTTTACCTTATTCATTCTTTTGCTCACTATTCCCATTCTCATAGCCAAGAACACAAATATTTCTATTTTTCTCTACGATTTGTATCAAACTGTATCACATATCCTTAGAACCATACACAAATTTAACGTTATCCAATTTTTCGGGTAAACAGAGTAGAGTATGGTTCCCACAAGAACTTGTAATCAATTATCAATTAAATCAAGTAATTTCTAATTTATCAAGTCAAGAACAATTTCAAAGTGATTATTGTTTACTTAATTCTACTAACTTAAGTTGCGATTAAAAGAAAATCCAATTAATTATCACATTTAGCACGGCAATTTATAATTCAATGAGAGGTAAGATTCCAGAGTCATGGTTGGATAACAATCTTGTTGAATTCTTCAATTGACTCGACTTATTAATTAATCTAGGTTATTAACCTGCAAGAACAATAATACTCGTAGAAATTTGACAACTTCTACTCACCTATTTAATTTAATCTAACCCCTATATTTATATGAGATTAGAGATAAAAAGAATGCATTAACAATTTTTTACACTATTAGCTAAGCACGGCAAATAAGTATATTTCTATCTGTATTCGCAAATCAATTCCCCAATGACTAGGTTTAAGATCGCGCTCTATTCAATCCTATTGCAATTAAGAATTACCTTTGTCAAGTTCTACTCAAGATTCATATATAGTATTTCACTGTTAGCTAGGCAGTAAAATAATTAAACTCTGGATATAAATAAACAACCCAATATGATAAATTAACTCGTCAAATCAAATTTCAAATATCAACATTCATGTGAAACCATAACCCCAGAATAAATGCGTTTAGCCACGCATAGTCATGGTAGCAATCTTAATTAATTCCCAAGAATACATACAAATCAAGAAAAGAAGGGAAAAGTAAGAACTCAAGATGAATTTCATGGTGTCCGAACTCTGTGGTGGCGTTTCTCCGCTTCCAAGTGTTTTTTATGACCTAAAAGAGGCGTTTTTGGCTTATATATTGCGTACAAAAGTCGTGGGCCAAAATTTTCCTTTTCCGAATCAGCTTCAGGGATTGATGCTGAGTTGGATGCTTCGCGTCCGCCTCAGCTTGAACTTCTCAGCATCGGATGCTGGGGTGCATGCCTTCTCCCGACTTCACTACTAAGGATGAACCAAATAATCTTTTTTTTCAAGGTTGGATGCGACGCATCCAACCTCTTCTCCTATAGATGGAGCATCGTTTCTTCATATTTTTGCACTCCAAACATCCTAAATCATCACACACAACTCAATTAGTCATAAAACCAATAATTAATACATGTTGGGCATTTTAAACACCAAATAGCACCAAAAAGCGGTTAAAATATATGTAAAATAATATTAAAACATATAAAAATATGCCCAATATCACCATCCCACACTTAAACCTTTGTTCGTCCTCGAGCAAAGTAAAATCAACCTACAATAGATCGAACAAAATTAAGCTTATCACTATCAAGCCATAATTTTTCAATTAAGCTCAAGCACCAATGACTTTGGTTGATACCAACAATTAGCCCTTTGCATATACATTCTTTACTTACTTCTCCATGTTAAAAACATGCCAAGCACAATATTGAGCAGTTCAAAATAATCAAATAGCAAATTCGGGACATCTCAACCTCAGAAACTACATCCCTAGCATAACTACTTTCAGGCCAACTTACTTACTCTGACAGAAGAGCTTAATAAAGTCATCTATCTATCATGAAATATGTGCCCTCACCACAAATCAAAGAGAGATAGTCCACACACTCAAATACAATTCGAACATATTTTAAGGACTTCAAACAATGGAAGAAATCACTCACTCTCTCAAAGAAGTTCACATGCGCACAAAAGGTACCATAGGCTTTCCCGTTATATAAATCTCTACTAATGTAGGCATGCTCAGTGTAAAATCAATTAGGACATTATCATTACTGTAACGTGGGCTAAGAGACGGGTATGATATATATAGAAAATAGTGGTTAAACCTCCTAATCACTTTAACACGTCAAGTAATCACTTTAACAAATCAAGTAATCACTTTAAGCGCAACTTTCTTCAACCCAACTTCAAACATCACAAATAATATCACCCCCAAAATATTCCTTTTTTCTTTAAGCACTACTTCGACTCACACTCACTAGCAAAGACAAGATGTAATATTGCTTTTGCTTATTTTTTCCCTCTTCTCTCAGATTTTGTTTTGATTTATACTAGTAGTGTACTTCTTACAAAACAAGTGCACCTTTATTTCTTTCGTTGGTTCCACTCGAAAGTAACTCTAGTTCCCTCCTTATTTCTTCTAGCGCTTATTTTACATGTTAAGTCTTTAAGAGGTAAAAGGATCAAAGTACTGTCGATTAAGAATAAAAAAAAAAGGGGTATGGGCTTGTAATGTAGGTGCCAATCAAAAGGTTTACAAGCTCAATATGGCTAACTAGAGATGATTTTATTTGTGGTAGCATTAAAATTCAAAAAGGATCAAAGAAGGCCTAAAATCATATTTCAAATCGAGCAAAACCTAGGATTGCACTTCAACTCACATGCAGGGCAAGTTCTATACACAAATGTACTACAAGGAACTATATGAAAATCTCACCATACAATGGCACATGAGTCAATTAGGATGGCTACATTCCAACTCTCAATCAACGCGAGTACAGAGCTAGGCCATAATTTTAATGCAAAAGGCACAACAGTTAGCACAAAAGTCAAGAAAATGAGCCTTAGCATCACAAAATAAGCTATTTCATTTTTCAAGACACAAGTAGTTCTAGAAAACTCATAAGAAAAGTTATAATCCACATGCCGAGGTCTAACTCTGTTGGTATCAAACAAGTTATTAAGCATGCCGAATTCAGTCTAAGTCACTATATCCTACACTATTCTAAAAAAAAGTACCCGGTTCAAAATAATTTATCTCTTGGAAAAGAACCGATGCCCAAAGAAAAACCAAGGGAATTACTACCTATGCTATCCTAATAAAAGCAAAAGAAAATCTTCTTGGTATTTTAAATCGGACCTTAATCCCTCAAGAAAACTGGCCAAGAGATCCATCGTCAAGAAAACTGTCCGACCTCTTCTCCTATAGCTGCAGCATCTTTTCTTCATATTTTTGCACTACAAACATCCTAAATCATCACACACAACACAATTAGTCATAAAACCAATAATTAACATATGTTGGGCATTTTAAACACTAAATAGCACCAAAAATAATTAAAACATGGGTAAAGTAACATTAAAACATATAAAAATATAAATGCCCAACATCAATAACCAAAAGTCAGTCTTGGAATTTAAACTATTGTGGTCTTTGTGAAACAAAAGGTTCTCTTACATGAAATATTTTGCTTCTTTCTGGCCGACATGGAAAACTGACTAATTTGTTTCCTTCTAGCGTTTATCTTTAACAAAATGAAGAAAATAAAAGTTGAGTATATTCTTTATCTTTCTTTCTTTATTTTTATTTTTTCATGTTTATTTTCTCTATAATTTTCCTTTCCATCCCTTGACTTGCTAGTTGGAAAATTGAGAAAGGTTATGTTTAATTCATTTTTGATTCCCACTTTACATAAAAAGTTAAAGGCCAGTGACCGGTGAATATAGCATCGGCAGTACATCTCTGACCCTAACTAAACCAACTAAATATAATAATCAAAATGTCATGTTGTTTTTCTTTTTATCTAATCACCAAAAGTTTATGCTGTCCTCCTCTGCTTCAAAATTTCAATAATCCAAATAGAATTAGGTTAAGGGTAATTGGTGAATATAGCAGCACTTCTCTGACCGAAACAAACTAAATATAATAATCTAATGTCATGTGCACTTTCATTTAGGTTAATCATTAAAAGTTTTTGTCCTCCTCTGATTTAATATTATTTTAAGCATATTAGTACGTGGTATTATATCATCAATTAAAATCAAATCATATCACTTTCCTTCGTCTTTCCAACTTCCACGCACTCTCCCCTGCATGTACCTATATATTTCTATATATCATCATTCGCTCTTCTCCAGTTTCTCAAGCTAATTAATTGCCTATTCTCTCACCAAAGAAAGTGCTCACAATTTTGTGTACAGAAATTAATGGAGATGGAAATGATGTTGCCATCACCATCTGCAGATTTCAACTTGGACGACAGTGCTTGTACTACTCCTTTTATAAGTGCTCCTTCAAGTCCTGAACGTTTTGATGCATTCTTTTTCAGTCCTTCCCGTATCCCCGCCCTTTATGAAGAAACTAACGCTACACACGACGATGATTTTACTTTTGTATTTAGTGGATATGAGTTGGAGAAAAGGTCAATATCAGCAGCTGATGAGCTCTTTGATGGAGGAAGAATCAAGCCTTTAAGTCAAAATGATAGTCGTGGAAGGGAAAGAACTCAAAATTCTTCAAACTCTTCAAGTCCCAGCAGCAGGCACAAAGCAACAAGATCATTATCTCCTTTGAGAGTTTCTGATTTGCTATTATTTGATCACAATGAAAACATTGATCAAGAAAACACAGAGACCTCTCCTACTGCTGCTTGTTCTTCTTCGGATTCGTCTTCAGTTTCATCATTGATATCACTCTGGAACAGAAAATGGAAGCTGAAAGACTTATTGCTATTCAGAAGTGCTTCTGAGAGTCGAGCAACTAGCAATACAGAAGAGCTGAACAAGTATGAGTTGGTGAAGAAAGCCCGTCAAGAAGATGCTAAATCGAATAGTACTAATGTGGGAGCAGCGGTACCGAGCTCGAGGAGGAGGAAGGTACCAATTTCGGCTCATGAGTTGCATTACAAGATGAAGAGGGAATGGTTGAAAGAGATGAAGAAGAAAACTTTCTTACCGTATAAACAAGGTTTACTTGGTTGCTCAGGGCTAGATGATCCAATTTCAATGTACATGACTCGTCGTGAATAGCTCCAGTTGTCTCCATATGTAATTATTTGCTTAATATAGAAGAACAAATGGTTTGATTGAACATCTTTTAAAGTAAAGTTCTCTATTTTGTATATCGGAAGAAATGATTAGTTGAGTTCAAAGAGTATATAACGAATCAGACAGCAATATCAGGAAGATTTTATTATTTCAAGATTATTTAAGCAAACAACAGAATTGCTGCTAGGGAACTACACTAGCAACCTACCAAATTTTGCATCAAAACAATATAAAAAAGTACCACTTGTCGAACTACATCAGCTCGTTGAAAAAAAAACCACATCGCCTCCTCGTCATGGATTAATTAACTAAATGGAAGTTGACACTACTAAAGATTCCATAAATTTCAACGGCGGTTTTTCGATGGTAAAAATATTAATCGAAACTTTGACGGGAAAAACATTAGTTGAAATTTTGATGGTTTTATCAATGGAAAAAAGTAGATAAATGAATAAATATACTTTCAGATTTTCTTTCCGTAGTTTCTAGTCGCCAAAATGGTGGGAGGCACCCTGACCTTGAGAAAGAGATTTTCAGGAATCAAGAAGTAAGATCATTCAAGAATAGATTAACGAAACAATCTATTACCGGGAGCAGTGCAAGGTAAAGAATCAATGATTAGAGATGAAAAAGGAAGAAGCAGCAGAGATACTCGATAAATGATTGACGGAAGCTATTACAGGAAGGTCCCAAATCAAAGAAAAACGAGATCGCAAAAAGGCTGCACTGGAGATCGTTTGAGCCAGAAATCAAGGGATCTATCGCAAATCACTTAAGTAACGAAAAGATATGCCTAGCGGATGAAAAGCTTGTCAAGACCACAAATCAAAGAAGATCAACGAAAATTTAACTTTATTCCTAGAAAGAATCAATCTATGATTCCTTTCAAGGATCAACTCCCTTGGGTTTGCAATCTCTCAAGATTCACGTCATTCAAGAGTCAAGAAGGACTAACGAAGTATATATATACATATGTTCCAGACTTGAAGAGAATATACTTTGATCAAACCAACTTCAATCTCTTTGTTCTACTTCAAACAAAATACTGTAATCTGCTCTAGATTTCTTGTGTAACTATGAAGAGAGAGAAAAGAACACTGGTGAGGCATTATATCAATTATAGAGAGAAGAACGAGTGAAAAAAGTTGTTGGTGTATAACAACATCAACTCATCTGTACTAATCCACTTCATACTTGAAAGAGATCACCCTTGCAACCCAACGGGACTGGACGTAGGATTCACTCTGAATCCGAATCAGTATAAAATATATTGTGCTATTTACTTTCTACAATTTATCTTTTTCATTCGATTCCTGAAAATTCCAGTTGACTAGAACTCAAATTAGTCGATCACTACGGAAAAAAAAAATCACAATTCACCCCTCCCTCCCCCCCCCCCCCACCTGCACTTTCAATTGGTATCAGAGCTAGTCTCACACTTTTTGCTTAATAGCTTGTGAGAAAAGATCGTAGCAAATCAAGTAATTATTGGAGCACTCAGTCAATAAGGAACATCGCAAGTTAGGCCACCATATTTCAATGGACAACACTTTTCTCATTGAAAAGTGCGTATGAAAATATATACAAAATCCTATGATATCAAAATATGACGCGTTATCAAAAAAGGGATCTATCCACTACCAGCAGCAACTCAACCATCTGCTGATCCAGAAGATATAGATGAGTACACAGACGAGCAAATAACAGTTGTCCAGGTTAATGCTCAGGCACAAAATTTACTCTATAATACTATAAGTGGAGAGGAATATGAGAAAATCTCAAGTTGTGATACGGCTAAAGAAATGTGGGATAAACTGGAAGTTACGTATGAAGGAACCAGCAAAGTGAAAGAAACTCACATTAACATGTTGATCGTGACTATGAACTCTTCCAGATGAAATAAGGAGAATCCATTGAGGAAATGTTTGTAAGGTTCAGCAAAATCATTAGCGATCAAAAAGCTTTTGGTAAACCATACTCAAGTGGTGATCAAGTTTGAAAAATTCTAAGGAGTCTACCTACCACTTGGCAGACAAAAGTAGTTGCACTCGAATCACAAGATCTAAACAAACTTTCATATGATGAGTTTCGAGGAGATCTTATAGCATTCGAGAAAACTCACCTCAAGAAAACAAACCAGGAAGAAAAGAAGAAAATAGTTGCCTTCAAAGATACTACTGAAAGACCAGAAAATGATATTGATGACGACCCAGAAGCTCTTGAAGAAGAGATTGATATGGTATCAAGGAACATGGATGGTTTAATAAGAAGATACAGAAACACAAGAAGAGGTAGGATTCCCCCTAGGCGAACCAGGCAATATAATGAACAAGACAAGAATGATGAAAAATGTTATGAGTGTGGAAGATTTGGGCATGTTCAAGCTGAAATGCCCAGATTTTAAAAGAAAGGTTTCCAGAGGATTCAATAAAAACAAATCTTTCGGAAGCTGGAGTGATGAAGACAGTTCGGAATACGAGAAAATAGCAAATATATGCTTCATGACCATTCTGGAAAACGACATGAACAAATATTCGGGTTGTTGGATTGATGAAGATGCATCAGACGATGAATGCAAAGAAGATAATGAAAATTATTTCATGGCACGAGGAGAAACAAGCGAGGTAAGATCTTATAACTGTGATAGATGCAATGAATTGCAGGATATTCTTGACCTTACTCTAAAAGAGTCTCAAAAAATGATGAATGAACTAATGAGACTAAATAGGGAAAAGAAAGACTAGAAACTCAAGCTTGAAGTATGTGAAATTGAATGAGATGTACTTCAAGATGAAGTTCAGGAATTGCAAATGCAACTTAATGTAACGCACAATCCACCAGTAACAGTTCTGTCAAGTCTAACCAGGCGACTTACAAGTCAACTGAAAAAGGACCGGTTAGAACTGAGTCCACAAGTACTAACACGAGTGGTAGATCAAAAACTGGATCAGCCCCTATGTGTCACTACTGTAACGAAAGTGGACATAAATATTCTTTCTGTTGATTTCATAAATCTAATATTTCAGGATGGATTTGGAAATCGAAAAACAATCCCGATCTTAGTAGAACTAACCAACAAGGACCCAAGCAAGCTTGGGTACCTAAAAAAAAGTGATAATTCGATTTTGCAGGAACACCACAGAAAGAGCCAAAAAGGAAAATGGTACTTAGACAGTGCATGTTCCAGTCACATGACAAGTGACAAAAACCTATTCAAAGAAGTTACAAAGATAAATGGAGGAAGTTTCAAATTTGACGAGGATTCAAAAGGAAAGATAGTTGGCACTGGTACAGTTCCATTCAATAACAATTGTAATATTACTGAAGTGTATCTTGTTGAAGGACTCAGCAACAATCTCCTGAGTATAAGTTAGCTATGTGATTCAGGGTGCGAAGTTAAATTCAAGAAAACAGGTTGTGCTATTGAAGATGAGACAGGTAAATAATACTCCCAGGAAAAAGGTATGGAAATATTTACATTCTCGATGGTATTGAAAATCTAGATAGTCACATCTGCTTAGCATCTATATCTGATGATCCATGGTTGTGGCATAAGAAACTTGATCATGCAAGCATGCATCTTATTGAGAAACTCTCCAAGCATAATTTAGTTATTGGTCTCCCTAAACTCAAATTTCCTAGAAATCATGTATGTGATGCATGTCAAATTGGTAAACAAACCAGAAACTCCTTCAAAAGCAAAGACATTGTATCTACCACCAAGCCTTTACAATTGCTCCACGTGGATTTGTTTGGACCCCCCAGAACTACTAGCATAGGAGGAAAATGATATGTTTTTGTTATTGTTGATGACTACTCACGTTTTACATGGGTGATTTTCTTATCTCACAAAGATGAAGCTTTGAAATACTTTGACATTTTTTGTAAGAAAGTTGAAAGAGAAAAGGGGTACCTTATTACTACCTTTCAAAGTGATCATGGAGGAGAATTCGAAAGAAGAGCATTTGAAGATTTATGCAATGATCAAGGATATACTCACAACTTCTCATCTCAAAGATCACTTCAACGGAATGGGGTAGTTGAGCAGAAAAATAAAACTCTACAAGATATGGCCAGAACAATGATATTGGAATATTCCCTGCCAAACCATTTTTGGGCAGAAGCAGTAAGCACAGCCTGCCACATTCTCAACAGATGTCTTATAAGACCTATCTTGAAGAAAACTCCATATAAATTATGGAAAGGTAAACGGTCCAACATAGGTTATTTCCATTCTTTTGGCAGCAAGTGTTTTATCCACAACAATGGTAAGGACAATCTTGGAAAATTTGATCCAAGAAGTGATGAAGGTATTTTTCTGGGTTATTCCATAAATAGTAGATCTTTTAGAGTTTATAATAAATGTACTTTATTTGTAGAAGAATCAGTACATGCCATATTTAATGAAAATAACACTATGACCGAGAAAGAAATTATTGCAGGTGATGAAGATATCAGTCAAGAAACACCAGAGTCAAGCAGATCTCAAAAGTTGACTGATATGATAGACAATGTCACAGAATCAACTAGTGAGCCTGTCAACAGCCAACCAGAATCACAGAAGGAGTCAACTACTTATACGATTGCAACATGTCTAAATGAGTGGGGGAGTGAACCGGAATATCCTCAAAAGTTTATCATAGGAGATCCAAGTGAAGGAATGAAAATCAGGGGAGCTCTCAAGAAAAGGCAAAAGTAGCACTCATCTCTCAGATTGAACCAAAGAAGGTTGAGGAAGCCTTAAAAGAGTCTAGCCGGGTACAAGCAATGCAGGAAGAACTCGATCAATTTAATAAAAATCAAGTCTGAAACTTCTACCTAAGCCTGCAAATGCTACTGTAGTTGGAACAAAATGGATTTTCAGAAATAAGCTTAATCAAGATGGAAAGGTCGTGAGAAACAAAGCCAGATTAGTAGCCCAAGGCTACTCACAGCACGAAGGAGTCGACTACAATGAAACCTTTGCACCAGTAGCTCGACTAGAGTCTATACGGATTCTTCTTGCATATGGATCCTTCAAATGATTTAGACTTTTTCAGATAGATGTCAAAAGTGCCTTTTTAAATGGGTTTATTGATGATGAGGTATATGTAAAACAACCTCCTGGTTTTGAAGACTCAAAATTCCCTTACCATGGGTATAAGTTGACTAAAGCTCTATATGGACTCAAACAAGCTCCACGAGCCTCGTACGAAAGGCTTAGTTCATTTCTACTTGATCACGACTTTAAAAGAGGTAAAGTAGATACTACATTATTTATCAAAAGATCATCAGGAGGTAATCTTATTATTCAAGTTTATGTTGATGATATTATCTTTGGAAGTGCTAACCCTCTTTTGTGCAACAACATCAACTCATCTATACTAAGTCACTTCATACTTGAAAGAGATCACCCTTGCAACCTAAGGGGACTGGACGTAGGATTCACTCTGAATCCGAATTAGTATAAAAATATATCGTGTCATTTACTTTCTGCAATTTATCTTTTTCATTCAATTGCTGAAAAGCCCAGTCGACTAGAACTCAAATTAGTCGACTACTGTGAAAAAGAAAAGAAAAATCACAATTCACCCTCCCTCCCCCCCTGCACTTTCAATAACCTCCCAAATCCTAATAACCCAACCCCTCATTCTCCTCATTTTTGTTCCAAATTAAGTTTTGATAGCATTTAAAGGGGTATTATCACTTTTAGCCCGTGTCACAAACTATTACAGAACGTATATATACACAAAAAATATACAAATTTTATAGATTTTTTCGGCTATTATTTTTACAGCGGCTATTGTATAGGGTGAAATATGATATGACACGTGGTCATCTAAAGGAAAGACACGTGGAACCCTAGACGGGGATGGACGAAGACCGAACGCAGCCATTTCGGTTATCACCAGAAGGGATAACGTTCATAAAGGTGTATTAAATGTTCTGCGCCCGGTAGCATTTAATAAAGAATATTCTGCAGCATTAAGAGCGACGACCCGTTACAGAGAATTTGGCATTTATATTCACCGTTACATCTTCGTCAATGACCCCCATAATTGACATTAAAGGAGGGCACGATCCTAGGACCTCCTTCCCTAGACACAGCTATAAATAGTGAGCCCAGTTATCATTGTAAAGGACACGAATTTTCTGGCAAAACTTACACCACATTTTATACAAAGCTTGACACAATCTTATTTTTCCGTTTTTTGATCTTATCATTGCTGTCCCTGAAAACCTTGTTCCCAGAACTGTTATTTATGCTGTTTCATCTACATTTTAAGGCTAAGTATTGTACAATTATTCAATTATTGTATTATTTCAGGATCAAATTAGTTCACTTATCTAGAAACCACGTATAAATTCAACTGTACCGTTTTACGGGTAAACAGTTATGATCGCAGAAGGGGATTGACCAAGAAATGTTCGAGTGGATCTGGCAATGCATAGCTGATCCGATAGAATTTGGACCATGATTATGGATGAGTCTGGACCATCTCAATCATCCGAGATCATGGGGGTGTGTATAAATAGTTGACTTTTTTTTACGATTTCAGACTTATTTTCTCTATTTTTAAGACATTTTAAAAACAGATTACATGTGTGGATACCTTATAATTTGGTAATCCAAAAACGTAACACGCTCCTAGAATTGACCCCACTGATCGATAATGGACTTTTAGTATTGACTTAGACTTTGATTAAGACTTAAAAGTTAGATATGAGTCTGGGTAAACATGAAAATTGAATATTTGAATATTTGAATAGATTGGAGTGACTGAGAGCAAACATGAAAATTGAACATGACATCTCACATGTTCACACACCCCATTCACTATAAATACTATACGATGCACAGCACAATAGAGGGAGAGCACATTAGGAATCCCTAGAGCTAAAAATAGTAGCTAAAGCAGTAGTGCCGCAGCGCCATCACTATCTTTCTCATTTTCCATTTTAGCTGTCATCTTCATCACTCGTTCACCGCTGTGTTTCCACCATGTGAGCCTCCATCGGAGCTCCGCTAACCACCAATTAAACACATCCAAAAACCAGCCATTGAAACCACCTTCAACCGGCCACAAAGCCATTAAAAAGCAGCTCCAAAACACCATTAACACCATAAAAAAATAGGATGTGAAACAGTCACCATAGCTCAACGACCAGTCACCAACAAGACTCACCTTAAATCCGGCGACTTTTACCATCCCAGAACACGACGGTCTATCCTGATCTGAAATGATAGAAATAGGCACCCCATGCAAACAAATAGGGGTGTCAAACATGCGGGTCGGGTCGGATACGGTTCGGGTATAATAAAAAAAAAAACGGGTAATTCAAAAACGAGTAAAATATCCGACCCGAACCATATTTAATACGGATAAAAAACGGGTTAACCGGCGGATAAAACGGTTAACCGTATTATCCGTTCATGGCTTCACATTAGCCTCAACTGTTCAGTGACCCAGTTGATCATCAAGCAAAACGGAGGAAGATACAATTGACAACCATCAACTACATGTACAAAATTCATTCCTATACAACTCTACTGTTGAACCCCCGCATTTACAGAGGATTTTTCCAACTCAGGACTGACAAATGAAGTAAAAGCACTACAGCAGAACATATATAATAACTTCTTTTGACACTAATTGTAGCAGCAAATGAGCAACATACATTGAAATACACCAGCAAAATACGTCAAAAATGTACTAGCAGAATTTATTTAAACTACCGGCAAAATACTTATAAAGTGTTTACAAAGCAAAATGCACAAAAGTAGACCCTTAGGACATTGTAATAGCATATCCAGTTGACAGCAGTCATTTGAAAGACAATAAAAATGTTGTGGTAGCCGATGCAACTTGTGGCAGAAAGCGGAACTTTGACCAAGAACATCATGCTTTAGACGTTTGTGAACAAAACCGGTAGTAGCTTCTCGAGCTGCACGTTCCGAGATATGCACACCAACACCGACATACTGCAATAACAACAACCAAAATATGTATGAGTACTACTGATAGTGTATATTTGTCCAGAAATAAAAATGAAGTGATAATAAACCAAGTTTGTGGAAATACATGCAGTAAATCTATGTCCTGAATTTTAATGCAACTAATAAACCAAGTTTGAGTATTTTTTTCCTTCTTGTTTCTTGAAAAGTGAACAGAAAGGACAGCTTTATAACACACAGAGCCTTCTGTGATGCGTTAGCAGAAGAAAGTGCAAGATTTACATCAGTTCCAGAAATAGAGTGACTTGAATTGAGCCATAAGAAGGGTGATATCATAAAGAAAAACCACCCTAATGCAGCGATTTTAATCTTTATTCATGACAAACTGAGAAAAACCAAAAGAGAGGGGAGCGAAAACACAAAACTCACCAGAAAGAATCACTTCAAAGCTCAGGTTCCCAGAAGGAGAAACAGCTTAAAGTCCCAAGCCTGATAAGGTTTACCTCTAAGTTTCGCAAGATAAGGTTGAAGATCAACAACAATCTCATCTTCTTCGTCAGACTCGGATCCATCATCAAGATCTTAAACAATTTAAGAAGAAAAAAAATAAGATATTACAACTTATTAGTTATTAAAAAAATAAAATAAATCAATCTAGAGAAGATTAATTTACCTTCTCTTTCACAAACTCAATCCCTAGTACATAGCTTTGCCTCCGCATTGGCGGGAAGAATGGACACGACCACCAATGCTAAACGTAGATTCAGAAGCTACTGTGGTGAGAGGAACACTCAAGACATCTCGTGCCATTAATGAGAGTTCTGGATATCTATGCCTGTTATCCTTCCAAAAGCCAAGTACATCTAGATTCGGATTTGTTTTACGGTCAAGAGTGGCTTCCTCCAAATATAAGTCTAGTTGTGTTTTACCTATACTTGACTCCAATTGACTCTCAAATTCATCAAACTCATCAAATGCATCCCTCATTTCATTGCTACCACTACTACAAGCATGATCCCCTGATAATGAGGTTGTAGTCGAAGGTATTAAGTACTCTTTGAACAACAATTATAGGTTATGTTCAATAACCTTCACTTTTTCATTAGCAATCTCCTCGGGATGAAGCTTTGAAAAGCAAAACTTAACAAACTTCAATTTATATCGAGGTTCAAGGATAATAGCTATAGATAAAATGACACTATACGACTCCCAATATTTCTTAAACTTCACCAACATCAAAGTGACCATCTCACTCATCACTGAATCTCAACTATTTTTTTGTTCTTCCAACAATATTTCAATTCTCCCTACATTAGGAAGATACAAATTAGTCGTGGGATACTTATATCCAGAAAACAAAGTCGTAATGTCATAAAATGGTTTAAGAAACTTAGCTATAATCTCGACCCTTTTCCATTCATCTACAGAAAGTCCGTGTCTAAAATCAATGTCAAGCAAGTTATAGTGAATATAAGCTTCCCGATATTGAAGAGCACTTTCAAGCTTTTGATAAGTGGAATTCCACCGAATAGGCATATCTTGGCGTAGCTTCTTAGAACATGGTAGACCAAGATTACTTAGACACTCCACAAATTTTATTATTCTTGTTTTTGAATTCTTGATATACTTAACACATTCTCTAATTTTTGTAATAGCTGCATCAACCTTCTCTAAGCCCGTCTTAACAATTAAGTTCAAAATGTGATTCCCACAACGGACATGAAGATACTTTCTCTCGCAAACTAATGAACGCATCAAAGACAAATGATTCTTTAAATTATCCATTACACCATTATTGCAAGTAGCATTATCCAAAGTAAGGGTAAAGATTTTCTTTTCGATTCCCCATTCTTTAAGAAAGCTAATCAATAAGGGACCTAAAACCGCGCCTGAATGTGGAGGAGGAACATGACGAAAAATCAACACCCTCTTCTAAAGAACCCAATTTAAATCCACATAATGGGCCGTAACGCACATATACCCATTAGATGCTACTGAAGTCCACAAGTCTGATGTTAAACATACTCTACTAGGAATAACTGCAAGCTCACTTTTCAAAAGTTCTTTTTCGCCTGCATACATATTCAAGATATCTGACTTGGCTGTGTTTCTTGATATGTGCTTGACAACGGGATTTAAGTATAAATGAAGGTCCTTGATGCCTTTATATTCAACAAAACTGAAAGCATAGTTAGGCCTGACTATGGCCAATGACATTTTCTCTCGATAAATATTTTGATCTATTAGTACACTTTGTCCCTCTTTTGCAGTATCCCATGGATGTTTTATCACCAAATGACGCTTCAAATTCGATGTTCCAAATTTAGAATCGTATATATATTATTTTTCACAAGCGTACATTTGACTTTAATCTTTCCATCACTATAAATACTAGGCTCTACTACCTTAACAAAAGAATCCCAAACAGTAGACGTTTGTCTTTTTTCTCGTTTTAGCGTAGTTGAAGAGCTTTGTTCACAAGAATCATCAATACCTTCCATTGACATCTCTACCTAAAGATGAAGTAAAAAGAATTCAATTGCATAATGATGAAAACAAACAAATGAATAGAATTCAATCACATAGTGATGAAAAAGAATAGAGAATAGAACTCGGAAGAAATTTCCCAATCTTTACATTTAACTCTAAAAGATGAAACCAATAACAAGTGTAGCAGGGAAATGCAAGTCATGGTTTCAAATCAATTAACTGCCGATTTAATTATTAGAAACTTGTAGTACTAGCAACTCACTAACACATTGCAGACGGACTTAAACACAACCATGCCATGGATTAAAATATACGAAACCATATTTGACAAGACATCAATTCTGCTTTATAATGAGTACATCTAAATGTTTTCACTCATCAGCATAGGGGAAAGAAACTGAGATAGCCAAGTGAACAATGGGTAAAATAATTTAGCATATCTTATGGGACAAAGACGATTGACTTACCATATTTTAACTTCGTTTTTTAACTAAACCCCAACAGCGTCACATTGACTTACCATATTTAAAACGGACAGAGTCATAATTTATTAGATGATTTTCTGCCACGCAATACCGGAATTCTTCAAAATTAAATTCAAAGACTCACATTATGTCACAAAAGCTAGTCCAGTCCAAACGGCAATAATTGCTCATCTACAGCTTCGATTCATATGAAAGATAAGGCTAATGTTTTCAATCATCGCTCGATGGTATGATTTGTTCGGATTTTACTTTTTTCTAGAGAACTGCGGCTATTCTCGTCAAAAAAGGAAGTAAAATAAAGCAATTGAATCAATATGGAAGAACGTTGGTACCTTTTGCACTGTTAATCTGTGACGAAATTCAATCCATGGAGCTTAGGGTAAACTGAAGTGAGAAAGTTTGGGAATTAGGGTAAAATTTGGGGGAGAGAGAGAGGGGGAAGGCAACTGAGCGTGAGAGAAAATGAGAAGGCGTGAGAGAAATATGGTGATGCTTTTGGATTTAGCGATGCTTTTGGGGTAAAAGGGGGCGAAAATGCTTTTGGGGGAGGTTTTGACTTTATTACCCATGGATAAATAGTGGTTACCCATTTAAAATATGAATAATATGGGTAATATTCGTATTTGATCCGTTTTTAAAATGTTCATTATCCAACCCATATTTTAGCGGATAATATGGGTGGTTACTTATTTTGTTTTATCCATTTTGCCACCCCTACAAACAAACTATCCACGGTCATAAATCTCTACCAGCCTCTTCATTAAATACGTATTCAAAATTGGTATAAAATGCATAGACTTAGTCAATTTATCAACAATTATCCAAATTTTGTCAAACTTCCTCAAAGTATGTGGTAAGCCTACCACGAAAGCCATAGTGATATGCTCTTACTTCAACTGTGGTATAACCATCTTCTGAGTCAAATCACCTGATTTCTGATGCTCATACTTGACCTGTTTATAGTTTAAACACCGTGAAACATAGCCAACAACGTCCTTCTTCATCCCGCATCACCAATTATCGGGATTCAAATCACAATACATCTTTGTAACACCTGGATGAATAGAATACCGTGAACCTTGAGCCTCCTCAAGTTTGAAATCCCCTAAGCCATCAACATTGGGCATACAAAGTCCACCCTAAAGTTGCATAACACCATCATCACCTATGACAACCTTCTTGGCACCACTTTGCTACACAGTATCCTTAAGTACAAGCAGATGAGGATCATCATACGAGCGAGTCTTAGATGCGCTCAAACAAAGATGACTGGGAAACAACACTAGCAAGTACCTTGCGAGGCTCAGAAACATCAAATCTCACAAATATGTTGGCCAAGGGCGCCTGAACATCCATAGCCACAGGACGCTCCTCAAATAGAATGTATGCCAGACTACCCATACTCTCCTCCTTTCTACACAAAGAATCCACTACAATATTAGCTTTCCCAGGAGGATACAAGTAGTGATATCAGAATCCTTAATCAACTCAAGCCACCTCTACTGCCTAAAATCCAAGTACTTCTGCTTGAAAGGTGTGGAAGAAAATGGTGATTAACGTAAATTTTACTGGATACCTTACAAGCAATGCCTCAAAATATTTAATGCAAACACAATCGCCGCCAACTCCAAATCAAGGTAGGAGAATTTTTCTCATGAATGTTCAGCTGTCGTGATGCATGGGCAATTACCCTACAATCCTACACAATACACTCGTAAAACCAATGGGTGAAGCATCACAATACACCATATATAATCCTGAACCCGTGGGTAACACCAACACTGGAGTTGTAGTCAATTTGGTCTTGATCTTCTAATAGCTCACCTCATATTCATCAAACCATCTAAGAGAAAGACCTTTATGAGCTAACTTAGTCATTGGGGATGCAATTGATGAAAATCTCTCTGCAAAGCAACGGTAGTAACCTACCAAACATAAGAAATTCCGAATCTCCGTAATATAAGTAGGTCTAGGAATTTTCTAAACCACCTCAATCTTCTTAGGAACAACCTTGATAACTCTACCGGACACCACACGACCTAAGAAGGCAACTAAATCCAACCAAAACTCGCACTTGGAGAACTTAGCATAAATCTTCCATTCCCTCAAAGTCTGAAGCACAATCCTTAAATATTGGTCATGCTCTTCTTTAATACGAAAGTAAACCAAGATATCATCAATGAACACTATAACAAAAGAATTTAAATAATGCTTGAATACCTGATTCATCAAATTCATAAATGTCATTGGAGCATTAGTCAAGCCAGATAATATCACCAAGAACTCATAATGACCATAATGAGTCCTAAGAATTGTGTTGGAGATATCCGGCGCTCTAATTCTCACCTGATGATAACTCGATCTCAATGTTAGAGAATACCTTAGCACCTTGAAGTTGATCAAACAAATCATCAATACGAGGCAATGCTTACTTGTTCTTGATAGTAACCCTATTCAACTACTGATAGTCTATACACTTCCTCATAGTACCATCATTTTTCTTAACAAAACATACCAGTGCACTCCAAGGAAAAACACTTGGTCTAATAACTTTTTACTCAACAAATATTGTAATTTCTCCTTTGATTCCTTCAAGTTAGCTGGAGCAATATAATATGGTGAAATAGATATAAGTTGCGCATCGAGTACCAAATCAATGCCAAATTCATCATTCCTATCAGGTGGAATACCTGAAAAATCTATAGAAAACACATTCGTGAACTCCCTTACAACTACTACCTCTGCACTAGTATCCCAAATGAAAGTTAGATGGGCCAAACATACCTTATCAACCATACGTTGTGCCTTCAAGAATGAAACCACCTTATTCATGGAGTGACTAAGTTTCCCTTCTCCACTCCAACCTAAGAAATTGCAGTATAGCCAATATAACAATCTTAGCACAAAAATCCAATATAGCATAATATGGAGATAACTAATCTATACTAATAATCACCTCCAAGTCCACCGTATCCAATAGCAAGTGAGCAACTAACATGTCTTGCCCATCGATAGTGATCACACAAGAGCGATAAACCCAATCTATAATAATATAATCCTCAGTAGTCATAGACATATAAACAAGAATATCAAGAGAACCACGATGCATACCTAAATATGATGCAAAATATGATGACACATAAGAATAAGTACAAATAGGATAAAATAATACCAAAGCATCCCTACGACAAACTAAGACAATACATGTGATTATCAGCATCAGATGCAACCGCCTCTAGCCTACCAGAAAAATCATAGCAATGAGCATGTCCATCACCTAACAGACCTCCATATCTAGAACGAGCCCTACTAGGCTGAGTACCACCCATAGCTGCTAGGTGATGCTGTAGTAACTGGAGTTGGAATCATAGCCTTAGTTCCCTGCTGACTGTGACTGGTACATCTTTGGCGTCGAGGACAATTCTCCCTAATGTGCCCCAAATTTCCACACTAAAAAAAACCACGGTGCGATGAACTGTTGCCCTGATGTCTATCCTATATGTGCACTATAAGAACCATGAATTGGAGGTACACTGAAATATGACTACCCTGTAGGAGCACCATGAGAAAATTAAAGTGTTGACTAAACTATCTTTCCATGATGGCCACTACCATAATATTCCTTGCCATCAAACAAGGCACCACTGAAACCACCTGAGCCACGAGGCTTTTTAGCCTCAGAAGCATATGTACCGTGACCACAGACATGCCCAATCCTTTGTTCTATATCTATTTGTGCTATCCAGATCTTAATACCAAAGTTAAGCCCCTCAATAAACCTCTTAATTTTCTCCTTCTTGGTGGGAATCAATAAAACAACATAATGAGACAACTCAAACAAACTTTTCCTAATACTCAATGGCAGTCATGCCCTCTTAACATAAATGCTTAAACAGACCATGCAACACGCCCCTCTTGGTGAGCCGTTTGAACATCTCTAGCTATGAAATCTAAGTCCAAGTGAGAGTTAGTGATCCTGTTGTCCTGCCCTGCTCATATGTCTGCCTTCATCTCTTAGATGGTCCCCTAATTTGGAAAGTAGTAAAGTCAACTCCATTAGACACAATAAGGCCTAAACTATTTAAAAGCACATGGACTTTATCTAAGAAGTCATGGGCATTAACTGCTGGATCACCATCAAAATAGGGAGCAAACAATTATGGAACATATCCATCATTTTCTTCTCTGAGAAGTAGCAGGAACTATAGGATGTATTCCTGCATGCGCCATACTCTCAAAGAAACCCATATTACAAACTAATGTTAGTAACCCGCCAAACCTAAGAAGCTCCGAATCTTTGTAGCTGAAGTAGTTCTAGGCCAGTTATGAACTGCTTCAATCTTCTTATGATCCACCTTGATACCCTCAGAAGACACAACATGACACAAAAAGGCAACCGAGTCTAACTAGAATTCACACTTTAAAAACTTGGCATATAGCTGACGATCCTTCAAAGTCTAAAGTATAATCCGTAGGTGCTGCTCATTCTCCTCTCTACTACGAGAGTAAATCGGAAAATCATCAATGAAGACAACCACGAAGGAAGCCAGATACTTGAACACCCAGCTCATTAAGTTCATGAAGGCTACTGGATAATTAGTCAAGCTAAATGACATCACTAAGAGTATGTAATGACCATATCGATTTCTAAAAGATGACTTAGGGACATTTAATGACCTAATCTTCACTTGATGGTCGCTATATCTCAACTCAATCTTGGAAAACACCTTGGCACCCTGAAACTGGTCAAATAAATTATTGATCCTAGGCAACAAATACTTGTTCTTAATAGTGAACTTGCTCAAGTGCCGGTAGTCAATGCACATCCTCATCGATCTGCCCTTCTTCTTAACAAACAACACTGACGCACTCCAAGGTGAAACACTACGTCTAATGACTCCATTATTAAGCAAATCATATGACTAATCTTTCAATTCTTTCAACTCAGCTGGAGCCATACGGTACAGAAGAATAGAAATAGACTGAGTGCCTAGAAGATAATCAATGCAAATGTCAATATCCCTGTCGGGTGGCAAATCCTACAAATCTGTAGGAAACACCTCAGGAAACTCACTCACAATCAGTACCAAATCTATAGAAGGAACCTCTGTACTAAAATCTCGAATATAAGCCAAATACGCCAAACACCCCTTCTTGGCCATATGTTGATCCTTCAAATATGAAACCACCTTATTAGTGGAGTGATCGAGGGTCCCTCTCCACTCTAATCTAGGCAACCCCGACATGGCTAAAGTCATGGTCTTGTCATGACAATACAAGATAGCATGATACGAGGACAACTAATCCATACCAAGATCCACCATATTCAACAATAAAAGATACCTCAGGCAGCCTAACCCCCGCCTCTAGCTGGCTAAGCGGGTGGTGAAGCAATCAGTGCTAGAATCATGGCACAGTACCCTACTGTGGCATACTGCTCTGTGACCTGGGGGAAAACTTTGCAACATGCCTCAGATCCCCACATGTATTACCAACCCCCTCAGTTGACGTGACTGCTGGCCCTGGAACTGTCCTTGTCGGCCTGAATAACCACCCCGGTCCCTCCAAATCGCAAATGCAACCACTGCTTCACAAAAGCGAAGCTCTCAATTCCCATTCCCCCTTCGCAAATGCAAGCTTGAATTCGCAAAAGCAAAGCTCGCAGTTGCGAACAGGTCTTCATATTTCAGAGACCTGCAGACTAACTACACCAAATTTTCTTCAGTTGTTCCAAAACCATCCAAAATACATCTAAAACTCACACGAGCCCCACGGGCTCTAATTCGGATATTCACACAAGTGTAAAAACATAATACAAACTCGCTCACTAGCTCAAATCTTCAAATTAATATAAAAATTAAGAATCGATCATTAAAACTCAAGATTTTCAAGTTCAAAACTCATTTTTCTAACTTTTCACATAACGCGCCGAAACGTGCTCGGGTCACCGGGGACCCAACCAAACATGCGCACAAGTCCAAAATCATCATACAAACCTATTGGAATCATCAAATCTGAGGGTGTTTTACCAAAAATATTGACCGTGGTCAACTCTGCCACATTTAAAGTCAAAAATTATATTTTCTTTTAAATTTCACGTATAAGCTTTGTGAAAATCGATACGGACTATGCACACAAGTGTAAATCATTAAATTGAGCTTTGAGAAGTCTTGAAACATAGAAAAGGAAATTAGTACTCAAAATTACCTATCGGGTCGTCACATTCTCCACCTCTAAAAGAAATGTTTGCCCTCGAACCGACATAGAAATATACCTGGACTGGCAAAAAGGTACAGTTATCTAATCCTCATATCGGACTTGGACTCCCAAGTATCCTCCTCAATCGGTTGACCTATCCAATGCACTTTCACAGAAGGAATATCTTTAGATCTCAACTTCTAAACCTGCCGGTCTAGAATAGCTACCGGCTCTTCCTCGAAACACAGAAAAGGAAGCTAACACTCAAAATGACCTATCGGGTCGTCACATCTAGTTAGTAGTTGGCTCTCTTGAATAATGACCGAAGAGTCTATGTTCCTTATCATAGGGTGTTCAAGTTTTAAATAAATGTGGTCTTGTCTTGAGGAACATTACCTACAAGAAAGATTGGCCAAAGAATTTCAATTGAAACAATAACTTCAAACTGTGAGGTTAGGAACTGAGTCAATAAATGATTAAATTAAAGGATTTAAAGGAATTTTTGATAGTCTTATGGCTATACAAAAATCAGCGGATGAATATAGAAAGGTTATAAACTTTTGTAGAGGCCTTTGGGAGTAAAAATAAGATGCTTAGAACTGTGATGCTAGGGAAATCCCTTTGCCCTACCTTTGGAAAAATTGTGACTACTTTTAAAGGCTTCAAAATTAGAGAAGATGATGAAGAACAGGCTGGACAATCTCATCTTGACACCTCTATGACTTTTATGGCTCAAAAATCCCAAAGGGGAGGGGTCGTGGCAATATTTTTGAAGAAGTGGACAGCACAGAGGAAGATGAACTAGGAAACCTTACCAACGATAGCTTGGAAGGACTAATAGAGGAAACAATCAACAAAAGGATAGCCCAAAACCAAATCCATGTCAAATACGTGGGAGAAATAACTCATACTGTACTTTGTTATTTTTACAAGTGGGACTACTCTTATCAAGTACAACAAGAAGTCCATTAGCCATTCGCAGATACGACCTTTAATGATCAATCTAACAACAATCTTTATATGGACTTAGGTGATATTAATCACATGATTCAATCAACAGATATACTCAAAAATATATCTCATTTGAAAGGAAGTGACTCTGTAATAGTAGGGAATGGTGCCAAATTACAAATTATACACATATGGAATGCAAGCATTGGATGAAATTTGAACTTAAAGGATGTTTCTGTTGTGCCTAAACTAAAGAAGAATCTTTAATCTATTAGCAAGTTTATGATAGACAATACATGGTCCTTGAAATTTACTGATGAAGGTTTTTATGTTAAGTACAAGAAAACAAGAGCCATTCTGACAGAGAGGAATAGAATAAATGACTTATACACCTTGGAAAGGGATTTACATAAAGCTCTAGCAGTTACAAAGGCAGAGAAGAATTCAGACACAAATCCTTAATTCTTTAATTCCCACTAAGGTCGTGATGGAAACTAACTCCAAATTACTAGAAGAACCAACGAGCATAACCAACAAATCTTGATACCATAGAGACATAAAAACAAGGCCCAAGAATGGATAATATAATAACATAATTCTAATATGATAATATATAATTGTGGAATATTCAAATACAACCCTCAGGTACTGGTAGTACAAGTCATGAGCTACTACAATCGATTAATGCATGAGTCTAAATAAGTATATCCTTGTCTGGAATGAGAATTGTAATAATAAGATAAAAAGAATCCAAGGCACTTCAATTCAACCTAAGAAGCTCACCATGATAGTTACGTACAACGCTTAAGCATCTTCCTGATTGCCGTCGTACAGATCTCAGAATCTATAAAAATAATATGCAAAAGTATAGTATGAGTATAACCGACATGTGTACTCAGTAAGCACCTAGACTGGCCTCAATGAAGTATTGGCAAGAGTTTGGTAAAAAAAATGTACTCTTTTTACAAACCTTTGCAATTTTATACATAATAGTAATAGAGAAGGGGCATATAATCAACATAATAAGATGTGCACAAATTAACCAGGTGGTGTAAAATACCCTATCTCAGCTAAACAAGTCCAACATATGTAAATAATAGATTAAATCAGCACATATAGTTGAAATGCACTAGTAAAGCATTTAAGAATGCATCAAGTATACAAAGGATCACTAGAAATAGATAAGTATTCCACCTTTATGCTTAAACTCGTCAATCGGGATCATAATCAAACCTAAAACCCACAGGTACCTCAAATCACAGACATGTACACATATGGCCTGATATGCTCAAATTACACCTATATAAATGGCATAAACAGCCGATATCAAATATAATAACCCAGCTAGGTTGGGGTCGAATGCCACAAGGAATGGGCGTGAATGGATTACTGAATAGTGTGACACTTGACTAAGGTCATAATTCTACTCCGTTAGTGTGGAAAGAGTTTGATAGTTGTAAATTATAAAGAGAAGCTATTTTGTTATGAGATTTGATTAATTGGATTAAGAAAACAAGGTTGTATCTCCTTTTATGGAATGTGACGCTATCGGTGTTAATATGATATATTTCTAATGGGAAATCCTTTGATATGCAATTGGTTCCTAAATGACTGCCCAATATTTTCTAATAGTTAGGTAGTATTTTCTATTTATGATTTTTCCAAATATAAAATAGCTACAATTAAGAGCAACCAATATATGCCAAGTAGAGCCCACTTATTCCTAAGCGATTTTATAAAACAAGGTTTAAAGCCTCGAGTTTTTGCTATTCATTTCTACTAAACCCTAACCTACTTTTCCAAGTGAAAGATACGATAAAATGGCAATAGTTAATATTTGCAACCACCAACTATAATTGAAGCATGAGAAATGAAGAGAAATCCAACACCCGTTATATATATATATATATATTCAATGGTAAACACCCATTATCATTACACCTACTTCGGGTCCAAAATCTTAGTATTTAAAGTTAGCTACGCATGCTAAAATACAAGAACAAAGTATTAAAAAAAAAAAGACATAAAAGCTTACAATGAAGATAAAGTATTGGAATCTATCCAAAAAGCTCCAAATAAATGAAGTATTCAATGCTCTCTGTCATGCTCCGACCTCGGGGAGCGTGACCGGCGCTCAACCAAGATGACCCGGCCGAGCAAGCCTGTACGATACCTTCTATCCGAACACACTCATGAACAAAGGAAAGATCCACTACATTAATTAGACAATGCGGGGGTGGATCATGTGACAACACCGATTCCTTATCATTAGTTACATCATTTATAAAGTTCAAAATACATACACTTCCATAGTTTGAAGTGGACCGTGTGATATAAATACAACATTACTATTTTGACTTCCCCAACACCAACATACCACCCACACTATGTCTACGGAGCTTCTAATAGATACAAAAGAGTATGATGATAGTGTCGGCAATAAGGCGCCGGCTATACCTCCAAACATAATACACAAGGAACGAAAGATATACAACCCCGATATGAAGTGAGGCTCACCAAGTTAGCTGGGAAGAGGGTGTGCCGCTATCAATGATCAAAGCTGCCTGCTGTGGAACCACCTGCATCTATTAAGGATACATCACCCCCAGCAAAAGGGACGTTAATACATATGGAATAGTACTAGTATGAATGACTAAACACCCTCTCAATAGAATGAATGATAACACAAGGAAGTACAATCATAAAATCAATGGGAGCCTCAAACAATACCAAAACATCAAGTTAGGAGCAAGATAAGTTTTCAAGTAAATTGCTATATTTTAGGTTGGGACATCTTAGCACCGATATACCACCGCGATCTTAGCACGGAGTCCGATCACAGACCGATCGGCTAGGTCATCTCACCTAAAGACATAAACCATAATCACAATCATTATCTCAATCTTAATCATTGTTTTAATCATAATCTCAAGCACAATCACCACCATGTGTGCAGCATGACGTCCGATCACGACCCGACCGGCTAGGCCGTCTCACCACAATGCCATGTGGATTGACATCACACTTTTATAGCAATCATCTCATCCCAATAAATGGAAATATTCTCATCACATCAATCTTATCCCAATAAAGGGGAGCAATCACAATTCACTCCTACACCAGCACGTGTAGTTTCGAAGTTAGGTTATTTCAACCTACCCTTCCTCGGTGACTAACGATACTCCCATGGTATTTATTTATTTAAAGGATTGACAACTCATTTCATTATCTTTTATATATCATTCATTTCATTGGCACAAATGGCCATAACATAACGTTACTCTTGGCACGTTGGCTGTATTTCATATTTCATGTTCATCTCTTTCACTTTCAAACATCATCACGGATCATCAACAACAAATCATTTCTATTCAAGACTTTAAGTCCACATATGAGCAACTAAGAATGTTAAGCACATTGAGACTTCTTACACAACTTGGCATAATAGCTTTCATTTAAATCACGACTTGAAGTTATAATATTTAGACATGCAACCCATGCTTCAAGCACATTTTCAAATAGAACATAATATAACAAGAACATTTGGAATATATATTGAACATATATCTTTTGACAAAAGGCTTATTCGGAATAGTTAATTTATAATGAACAACCTTACAAGGACATTGTGGGGTTCAATTCTAAAAGAGAAGTTTAGCCAACATACCTCGCCTCGAGCTTTTAAAATTACTACGATGTTCTGGAATTCTTAGCCACTTCGATCTATTTAGAGATATAGCAAAATTGAACACAAATTAGGAAGGAGTTCATAGTTCCAGCTCATTTGAGCATTTAATCAAACACTAGGTGTGCATTAAAGTTTAAAGGTCCTCTTATGGTGGATTCCTTCATCCCCAACCCAATATCTACCCTTTTCTAGCTCAACAACCTTCATACAACTTTGTTGGTACATGCATGCATAGATAACACCCCCACACCTAAGAATTACACTCTCCATTATCCATATTCTACCCCAAACTAAAAATTGAAGACTAGGGTATGGAACCTTACCTCTTGAATGAAGACTTTGTGACTTTTTCTTGTGAATTTTTCAAGACTTGAGCAAGGATTGGTAAACAATAACCTTAGGAACTTCCCTCTCACTCTAGACCACTCCCCTCTCTAAAAGTATCAGATAGGACCAGCCAAAATAACCCATAGGTTATTTTTATGAAAATGGGATCGGGTGAAAATTTCAAAACATAAACTCTATGAAGCTAGGTCTGCGGTCGTAGATCGGACCGCAAAATAGGTATGCGGCCCTCAAAAGGGACCGCAGAAAAAGGTCCCAAAACTGGTATGTTCGGGTTGGGTATGTGGCAGTTTTGCGGTCACATAATGGACCGCAGAACTTCCTTCCGAAGTTTCTCATGTTCTCTGGAATTTCTTCATAAGTCAATTCTTCATTAACCTCAATAGTCTCAACCAGAACAATAAGCAACAGATCTCCAACCACCTTCTGCAACATGGATACATAAAACACTAGGTGAACTAAAGACATCTCTAGAGGTAGTTCTAGACTGTAAGCCACCTGACAAATCCTCTGGATGATTTTGAACGGTCCGACATACCTCAGACTCAATTTACCTTTCTTACCAAACCGCATTATACCCTTCATAGGGAAAACCTTCAAGAATACCCAATCATCTTCTTTAAATTCCAAATCCATACGAAAAACATCTAAATAGGACTTCTTATAACTCTGAGCAGTTTTCAACCGCTCCTTAATGATCTTAACCGTTTCCATAGCCTGATACACGAGGTCTAGCCCTATCTACTCCGCTTCCCTAATATTGAACCACCCAATGGGAGATCTACATCTCCTATCATATAAAGCCTCGAACGGTGCCATCTGAATGCTATCATGATAACCGTTATTGTAGGCAAACTCCATGAGCGGCAAATGATCATCCCAGCTCCCTTTTAAGTCAAGAACACAAGCGCGTAACATATCCTCGAGTGTCTAAATAGTCCTCTCTACTTGCCCGTCGGTTTATGGGTGGAAGGTTGTACTAAGATTCACCTCAGTACCCAAACCTTGCTGAACTTTCTTCCAAAAATTAGCCGTGAACTGTGCCCCTCGATATGAGATAATAGAAACCCGAGTGCCATGCAACCTAACTATTTCCTTTATATACAACTAAGCATATTGTTCTACTATGTCGGTAGCCTTAACAGGTAAGAAGTGAGTTGATTTAGTGAATCGATCCACAATCATCCAAATCAAGTCATAACTACGAGGTGTGCGAGGTAGTCCCGCAACAAAGTCCATATTTATCATCTCCTACTTCCACATTGGCATTTCTATGTTCTGTGCCAACCCACCGAGCCTTTGGTGCTCGGCCTTCACTTGCTGAAAATTTGGACATCTTGCCACAAAGTCTGCTACATTCCTCTTCATATCATTCCACCAATAGACTTCCCTAAGATCTTGATACATCTTTGTAGAGCCCGGGTGCACGAAATACCTAGAAGTGTGAGCCTCGGTCATGATTCTTTCCCGGAGACTATCTACATTAGGAACACATAATCACCCTTGGTACCTTAGTATACCATCATTCATGCCAAGAGAAAAGGCCATGGTCTTATGTTTATGAATCCCCTCCTTCAATTGTACCAACAATGGAGCATTGTATTGCCTCTCCTTGACTTCCACCACAAGCGACGATTCATCCCTATTTTGCACAATCACCCCTCCTGCACTAGAGTCCGCAAGACGAACTCCCAAACTAGCCAACCCATGAACCTCCTTGGCCAACGACCTTTGATATGCCTCCAAGTGAGCCTAACTACCCATAGATTTCCAGCTAAGAGCATCCTTCACAACATTAGCCTTCCCCGGATAATATAAGATATCGATGTCATAATCCTTGAGTAACTCAAGCCATCTTCTATGCCTCAGATTCAATTCTTTCTGTTTGAAAATATATTGAAGCCTCTTATGATCGGTGAATATATCCACACATACAAATAATGACGCCAAATCTTCAATATAAAGACCACCGTTGCAAGCTCTAAGTCGTGTTGGATAGTTCGTTTCAGGATTCTTGAGTTGCCTAGAAGCATAAGCTATCACCTTGCCATGTAGGATTAATACACACCCAAGTATGATTCTTAAAGCATCGCAATATACCACAAACCCATTTGTACCCTCTGGTAGAGTCAACACCGGTGCCGTAGTCAATCTTTATTTTAACTCTTGGAAGCTCCTTTCACAAGCATCTGACCATTAAAACTTAACCGCCTTCTACATAAATTTAGTCAACGGAGAGGCAACAGTAGAGAACCCCTCCACAAATTTCCTGTAATACCTCGCTAAGCCTAAGAAACTGCAAATCTCTATTAGAGTTGTAGGTCTAGGCCAATTCTTCACATCTGCAATCTTCTGAGGATCAACCTCAATTCCTTCTCTGGATACGACATGACCAAAGAACGTGATAGATTCAAGACAAAATTCATATTTCAAAAACTTCGCATACAACTGGTGCTGATACAGAGTCTGTAGAACTGCCCTGAGATGATCGACATGGTCCTCTCGACTTCGCGAATATACAAGGATATCGTCAATAAACACTATCACGAAGGAGTCAAGAAAAAGGCTTGAAGACTCGATTCATAAGATCCATGAAAGTTGCAGGGGCATTTGTTAGTCCAAAATACATTACCAGGAATTCAAAGTGCCCATACTGGATCCTAAAAGTTATTTTTGGAATATCATGCTCCCTAATCTTCAATTGATGATACATGGATCTTAAATCAATCTTGGAGAAGTACTTAGCACCCTTCAATTGATCAAAAAAGTCATCTATCCTTGGCAGTGGGTACTTATTTTTGATTGTGACCTTGTTGAGCTGCCAATAGTCAATACACATTCTAGGTGACCCATCTTTATTTCTTACAAAGAGAACCAGTGCGCCCCAAGGCGACACACTCGGCCGAACAAAAACTTTCTCTAACAATTCCTTCAATTGTTCCTTTAGCTCCTTCAATTCTGCCGGTGCCATTCTGTAGGGTGGAATATATATAAGCTGCGTGCCCGGCATCACATCAATCCCAAAATCAATCTCCCTATCCGGTGAAATTCGAAGGAGCTCATCCGGAAATACCTCCGAAAATTCACTCATAACGGGCATGGACTAAAGTGTAGGTGCCTCAACATTGGTATGCGTAACCCGGACCAAATGATAAATACACTCGTTTTTAATCATCTTCGTGGCCTTAAGGTAAACATTATTGATTGCTGTGGGGCTACGATATACATATACCCCGCTGACTTTGATCGATGACAAGTAAGCACGACGCCTTTCTTGTTGCTTAGTAAATAGGTGGCATAGAATTCCCTTACAACTACTTCATTTTATTCCCCCTGAGGCTCAATAAAGAACTCATATTTCTTCTTCTTGATGTTAGCCAGTATATGAGGGTAGTTATAATTAACTCCATTCAAGCTCATCCTTTTCTCTTTGAGGATGTTTCTTTTGTCCAACGCGGCTCTGTATTTATTCCAAGATCTGACAACACATAACCTAATTTTATCCTCAGAATTCTTCCTTTGTATTTTAGTGCGAGGATCAATTGGTGGCACTGGGTCGAGCGGTACCCTAACCTCTTCAGAATGGGAGGGGGATTCGGATGATGTAACCAATGTGCAAGGCTTTTTAGGTTTGGGCTTACGTGATTACGAATATGTAACTGCCACTCATTTCTTTCCTCTAGTTGTGATTGTTGTGGATGGTTGTGTTTTCTTCGGAGTCATTCCTTCCAACTAAACTCAATTCAGCATATTATAGAAGCACTCATGGAGAATGACAAGGAAATACATGGAAAATACATTATGCGGACCACATATCATAGCGCTGAACAGATTTGCAGACCGCAAAATGCATCGCAAAATGAACAATGAAATGGCCAACAATTATGATGACCGCACAAGAGGCCACAAAATGAATCCACGGACCGCAAAATCATTGTAGAGTTAACCCAAAAATGGCATGGCTGCTGGAACAATGTGCGATAGATTCGCGGTCCGCATACTAATTTTGCGACTGCAAAATCCACAGCGAAATCACTAACCTAGAAGCAAGAAATATACCTAAGAGGTGTGATTGTTCTACGGTCCGTGTATAAGTTGTAAGGTACCGGAGAAGTCATCGTCTTCACATAGATTGATGTTCTACACATATGCAACCCTAAAGTTTGAATCTTACCCTATATTGCATGCAAGCTACAGAGACGCATGAAATCAAATGTAATAACTCGACCGGTTATTTTATGTATTTAAGCCTCGTTTTTCCTTTTGATGCTTTACAAATGTGCATTTGTGATTATAAGACTTGCGGGGATGGTTAGTTTAGTTCCGGAAATATTTTGGGTTGATTTGGACCCTTTGGTTCTTGGTTTAGAAGCTTAAGTTGAAAATATTGACCGAGGTTTGAATTATGTGAAAACAGCCCCAAAACAGTATTTTTATGGCTCCGATAGGCTTGTTTCATGATTTTTGACTTGGGTATATGCCTGAAATTGAATTCGGATGTCCCTAGGTTGATTTTATTTTTTTTACCGAAAGTTGCCAATTTAAAGTTTAGAATGGGAGGGGGATTTGGATTATGTAATCAATGTGCAAGGCTTTTTAGGGTTGGGCTTACGTGATTACGAATATGTAACTGCCACTCATTTCTTTCCTCTAGTTGTGATTGTTGTGGATGGTTGTGTTTTCTTCGGAGTCATTCTTGCCAACTAAACTCAATTCAGCATATTATAGAAGCACTCATGGAGAATGACAAGGAAATACATGGAAAATACATTATGCGGACCACATATCATATCGCTAAACAGATTTGCGGACCGCAAAATGCATCGCAAAATGAACAATGAAATGGCCAACAATTATGATGACCGCACAAGAGGCCACAAAATGAATCCACGGACCGCAAAATCATTGTAGATTTAACCCCAAAATGGCATGGTTGCTGAAACAATGTGAGATAGATTCGCGGTCCGCATACTATTTTCGCGACTGCAAAATCCACAGCGAAATCACTAACCCAGAAGCAAGAAATGTACCTCAGAGGTGTGATTGTTCTACGGTCCGTGTATAAGTTGTGAGGTACCGCAGAAGTCATCATCTTCACATAGATTGATGTTCTACACATATGCAACCCTAGAGTTTGAATCTTACCCCATACTACATGCAAGCTACAAAGATGCATGAAATCAAATGTAATGACCCGACCAGTTGTTTTATGTATTTAAGCCTCGCTTTTCCTTTTGATGCTTTACAAATGTGCATTTGTGATTATAAGACTTGTGGGAATAGTTAGTTTAGTTCCGAAAATATTTTGGGTTGATTTGAACCCTTTGTTTCTTGGTTTAGAAGTTTAAGTTAAAAATATTGACCGAGGTTTGAATTATGTGAAAATAGCCCCGAAACGGTATTTTTATGGCTCCGATAGGCTCGTTTCATGATTTTTGACTTAGGCGTATGCCCGAAATTGAATTCGGATGTCCCTAGGTTGATTTGATTTTTTTTTACCAAAAGTTGGCAATTTAAAGTTTAGAAGTTTCCTTAAGTATGACCGTTGGTTGACTTTGTGGTTATAGGGGTCGTATTTTGGTTTTGAGACTTGGAATATGTCCAATTTGTAATTTGGAACTTGTCTATAAAATTTTGTGCAATTTAGAGTTGGTTTGATAGGATTCAGACATTTGGTTGTAATTCTAGAGATTCTTGAGTTTTGTTTTGGATTTCATGCATTTTGATGTCTGATTTCTGGTTCTACATGTTATTTTGGTATTTTGATCGTGCGAGCGAGTTCGTATGATATTTTTAGACTTGTGTGAATGTTTGGTTTGGATCTTCGAGGGCTCGGATGAGTTTCAGACGTGTTTCGGATTGGATTGAGCTCATTATAGGTTGTCGGTGTGCTGGTGCTGCAGTAGTCGCAATTACGAACACCAGCATTGCAATTGCAAAGAGGAAAGGGAAGGTCCAGATGTCGCAAATGCGACTCCCTCTTCACATTTGCAAACACAGTATAAGATTGGGTTGGGTCGCATTTGCAACTATTGTGTCGCCTTTGTAAAGAAGGATGCCATCGTAATTGCGAAGCCTTTGTTGCAATTGGGACATGTGTGTGGGTTGTCAGGGTTCGCTTTTGTGATCCATGTTCCATAATTGTGAGGGTTCGCAAATGCAAACCCAAGGTCGCAATTTCGTCATCTGTAGCTGAACAAAAGGGCTGGAAGACGTGTTTTTAGTCTCATTTTCATATCTTTGAATTTTAGACTCGGTAGGAGGTGATTTGGACAGAGAATTTTCACATACAATCATTGGGTAAGTGATTTTGATCTATTTTCAATTATATTACATGATTATACATGAGATTTAACATCAAATTCATGAGAATCTGAGTGCAATTTTGGGGATTTTTGTGTATGTTTTGAAAAATAAAAATTTGGGATTTGAGAATCGAACTGGACTCGGATTTGAAAATAAAACACATATATGGACTCGTGGGGTTATGGGTAGTCGAGATCTACCCTTGGACTCGGGTTTTGATCGGGCGGGCTCGGGGTTGATTTTTGTTGAGTTTTAGGGAATTGTGTAAAGATCTTAGCTTTATTAATCGGAATTGATTTCTCTTGCATTGTTTGATGATATTAAGTTATTTTTTGCTAGATTTGAGCCGTGCGAAGGCGAACTTTAAGGGAAAAGCTATATTTGGGTATTAATTTGGCCTAGTTGATGTAAGTATCGTGCCTAACTTTGTTTGAGGGAACTACCCCCTTAGGATTTGGGTTTATTGTACAATTTGAATTATGTGGAAGACGCGTACACGAGATAACGAGTATGTACACGGGCTTATTTGTGATATTTGACCGGTTTAGACTCTTAGGTTACTTATAAGCACTTATATAAAGTTATTATTATTTGTTCTATCTTTTGTTGTTTATTTTATTCTTGCATGCCTTAATTGTAGTTGTTATTACATGTTCTAGTTTTTATTGTCAAAGTTACTCTTATATGCATTTATTTGTAGTTGTTGTTACATGTTATCCTCACCATTGTTGATTTATTATCATGCATTTAGTCGTAGTTTCTATTTCATGCTATCTCTTTCATTGTTAAGCTTATGTTACGTACTTGAATTGGAAGTTGCCATTTCTCGGGAATACCTCACTGTTGAGTTATTGAGGTTGTAGTTGTGAAAGCTACTAGTACTTTGTGCTTGAAGGGTTGATTATTGGGCATCCTTCCTTGTTGAGTTATTTCTCATTCATTTTGTTATTATTGAGATTTTTGAACATGTTGTGGTTGAGCCGTGAGCTATGTATTATGGTAACCTTGTTATTGTTGATTTGGTAATATTGTGGCATATGGGCACGTGAGGTGCGATTGATTATTGTGTTGTGATATTGATACGTATGTGGTGCTATAATGGTGGGTATTGAAATACATGTGATGAGATAAGGTGGGATTTGTACATGTGTTGCTAGTAAGAGAATTACTTAAAGCCACACAGTGAGACAAGGGGGCTAAAAGGCGTGTAGCTATTTCGGAAAAAATATTTTTAAAAATAAATGCAAGGCTCACGCAGTGATATAAGGAAGATTCTGATTGTGATTGTGATTTCTGAAATGGGAACATGAGGTGTAGTACCTCGATGTGATTTTTGTTGTCCATTCTAAATTGGAAAGCTTCGCTGATTTGAACGGTTATTGTATTATTTTCCTTAAATTCATTTCACTCGTATTTTAACTACAGTTTATCATTTTTGCTTTTATCATATGTTCCTTCTTTGTCGTCCTTTGCCTTAATTTTCATTGTTAGCCTGGTGTGATAAATTGCTTATTTTTCATTTATTACTTTATTTCTCCGTTGTTAGATTATATTAATATTCTACACAGGCTTTCTATGACTATTTAGTGTCTTGACCTGACTCCGTCACTACTCTACTGAGGTTATGCTTGATACTTACTGGGTACCATTGTGGTGTACTCATACTATGCTTTTGCATATTTTTGTGCAGATCAAGGTACTTCTGCTCATGCCGGGCGCCAGTGATTTGATCCAGATATTCCGGAGACTTCAAGGTATACTTGCTTAATGCTCGCAGGCCTCGGAGTCACCTTCTGCTATTGCTTTTAGTATTGTTACTTCTTATCAAATAGTGTTTATTAGAGATTCTCAGTATATTTCAGTAGAGCTTATGACTCAGGTCTATCGGTTTTGGGGATTACTGTAACTGTTGATCCGTTATGGTTTATCATGATGTTTATCAGTTTGGTTTAATATCTTAGTTATTATTTCTATTAAATTCTCAGTGTGTGTTAGGCTTGCATAGTCTTAGAGACTAGGTGCCATCACGACTACCTAAGATGGGATTTTGGGGTCGTGACATCAACATACAAAGAACCACGTCTGAGCAATTTTGACAGCAACACACAAACACCTAACGGGCATTATTTTAACAACAATCAATACCATTAACAAACTTTACCCAAGCCCCACAATTTCAACATACCACTCATTCCCAATAATCACCCAACACATATAAAAATGTAGAAGAAATCCCGGCAAGGGATTCTTAGGTAGCATAGAATTAGGGTAGAAATAGAATGGGGCTCATGGAATAGGGGTAAATGGTGCGAATCTATTGAAACGCAAAAGAAAAAGGGGGGAGAAGTTCTTACCGGATGCGTTGAAATGAGTTGAAGATATGGTGATTGGAATAGCACGTAAAAGACAGCCTGGAAAGAGATCGAAGTCTCTTGGTAGAGTGTGTTGTGTGTTTGAGCTTTGAGTTCAAAATTGGATTAGGGGAAGTAAGAAGTGGGAAATTAGCAGTAGACCGGGGTTTTAATACATGTGCGTTCTGTGATGAGTTTGCTATTGCGAAATAGTTTTTGCGGTCGTAGAAACATTTCGCGATGGACTTTTACCTATTTGGTGCTTGACCAATGTGCGATCAAAATTTTGGTCGCAGAAATGTAATGCGGTCCATGAAATTGGCCTTCCACCGCAATTTTGAGCAACTTGTTTTCAGGAGTGTCTGGCTACATTCGCGACCACTATGCGGTCAGCGAAACCATTATGCGGTCGCATTTGTGGCCACGGAAAATTTCTGAAGATCGGCTCTTTTTACTCCACGTACCCTGTGCTTTTGCATCCAACTTATCTGTATTTTGGTCACTCTGCACTCTAAAACCTACACTTGAAAATGTTCAACAAACACACATAAACATAAAAAAAACAAATAATATAAAAAGTTTAAAAACATTCTAACACATGGGTTGCCTCCCAATAAGCGCTTGATTTAACATCACGGCACGACAATGTTACCACTTCATGGCTTATCAGTCGAGGAGGCTGGTGTGGGACCATCTTTCAGTTGGAATTGTTCTATAAGTTTCCTTCTTCCAATAGTCCCAAGGTAGTGCTTTACACTTTGGCCATTCACTTTGAAGGTTCGAGTCCTATCTTCGGACTCTAATTCAATAGAGACATAAGGAGACACACCAACAACTTTGAATGGGTTGGACCATTTGGACTTAAGTTTTTCCGGAAAGAACTTCAACCTTGAGTTGAAGAGTAAGGCCAAGTCGCCGGATTGGGATTCTCACTTCAAGATCTTTTTATCATGAAAAGATTTCATCCTCTCTTTATGCATTGATTCACTTTCATAGGCTTGGAAACGGAGCTCATCCTACTCATTGAGTTGGGTCATCCTTAGATTAGCAGCTTTGGCCTAGTCAAGGTTCAACTTTTTCAATGCCCAAACGGCTTTGTGTTCTAATTCTACCAGCAAGTGACATGCCTTACCAAAAACCAACCGGTAAGGCGAAGTTTCAATGGGTGTTTTGAATGCTGCTTCATAAGCCCAAAGAGAGTCATCTAACTTTCTTGACCAATCAGTCCTATTTGAATTAACAGTTTTTGCTAGAATGTTCTTGATTTCTCGGTCGGAGACTTCAATTTCACCACTCGATTGAGGATGGTATGGAGTAGCAACCTTGTGCTTAACTCCATATTTCTCGAGCAACCTCACAAAGGATTTGTTGCAAAAGTGAGATCTACCATCACTAAAGATAGCCCTTGGAGTTCCAAATTGAGTAAATATGTTTTTCTTTGAGACATAATCCACTGCCACCAAGATATACATCGTGCCATATGAGCTCACAAAGGGACCCATTAAATCGATCCTCCACACATCAAAGATCTCTACCTCCACTAAGATATACATCATGCCATATGCCTTCTAGAAATGAACCTTTGTCTTTGACATTAATCACATGATTTGACCATCAGTTTTGCGTCTTGGTATATTGATGGCCAATAGTAGCCATGTTCAAGTACTTTAGTCGACGTATGATTTCCACCGTGGTGACCCCAACTGGAGAGTCCTGACACACTTTGAGAATCGGAGTCACCTCATCTTCTGGAGTATAACGCCTAAAGAAGTTGTCAACGTATATCCTGAACAAAAAGGGCTCCTCCCAATAGTATTGCCTACAATCCCTCAAGAACTTCTTCTTTTGATAAACTTCTAATTAGTCGGGAATAAGGACACTAATTAAGAAGTTTGCAATATCAGCATACCAAGGAGTTGAAGTGCTAGATATTGCCAAAAGTTGTTCATATGGGAAAACATTATTGATTTTAAGATCTCCCTTTGGTCTCCCTGCCTCTTCAAGCCTAGATCGGTGATCCACTACTTGATTTTCCGTTCCTTTCCGATCATTGACTTCAAAGGAAAATTATTGCAACAAAAGGACCCACCTAATCAACCTCAGTTTGGCATCTTTCTTCGCCATAAGGTAGTGGAGAGCAGCATGATCGGTAAAAGACTATCACCTTGGATCCCAACAAATAGGCCCGGATATTTTCAAAATCATAGAGAATGGCAAGAAATTCATGCTCAGTCACTGTGTAATTCATTTTCGTGATTGAGTGTCTTGCTTGCATTATAGACAATATGTAGTATCTTGTTGTGTCTCTTACCAATCACCACCCCAATAGCCACACCACTAGCATCACACATAAGCTCGAATGGAAGAGACCAATCAGGAGTGACAATAATACGTCCCGTGGTGAGGTTTGCTTTCAATTCCTCAAAAGCTTTAAGGCACTTATCATTGAACACAAATTTAGCATCCTTTCCAGGAAGCTTGCACATAGGACTCACAATCTTTGAGAAGTCTTTGATAAATCGCTGATAGAACTCGGTATGCCCCAAAAAGCTTCGAACACCCTTGATCGAAGTGGGAGGAGGACGCTTGGAAATAACTTCAAATTTTGCTCAATCAACGTCAATGCATTGCTTGGAGATTTTGTGGCCAAGAACGATACCTTCGTCCACCATGAAGTGAAATTTCTTCCAATTGAGCAACATGTTGGTCTCTTCGCATCTTTTGAGCTCTTACCTATGATTGTCAAAGCAATTTTTGAATGATTCACAACCCACGGAGATCTCATCCATGAAAACCTCCAAGAAATCTTCCACCATGTCCGAGACATTCTGCTAAAAGAATTAGCCCAAATGACATTCGGCTAAAAGCAAAGGTCCCATAAGGACAAGTGAATTTCGTCTTCTCTTGGTTCTCCAAGGCTATATTTATTTGGTTATACCCGGAATAACCATCCATGAAGCAAGAAAATGACCTTCCCGCTAGCCGATCAAGAATTTGATCAATAAAAGGCATATGCAAATGGTATTTTCACGTGGCACTATTGAGTTTCCGGTAGTCCATGCAAACTCTCCATCCGGCCACTGTCCTCATCGAAATGAGTTCATTTTTGTTATTTTGAATCACGGTCATGCCTCCCTTCTTTGGCACACATTGCACCAGACTCTCCCAAGGACTATCCCTAATGGGGTAAACAACCCCGCCATCCAATAATTTTATAATTTCTTTCTTCACCACTTCTTGCATGGAGGAATTCAACTTCATTTGATGCTCTACATTAGGTTTTCTATCTTCTTCAAGTTGGATTTTGTGATCACAAATACCGGAGGGAATCCCCCGGATATCCGCTATTGTCCAACCAATGGCTCTTTTATGCTCCTTCAAGGTCTCAAATAATTGCTCAACATGCACATCATTTAACAAATATGAAATAATTAAGGGTAGAGTGTCATTAGAGCAAAGAAATTTAAACCTTAAGTGTGGTGGTAGTGGCTTGAGCTCAAGTTGTGGCGAATCAATGATTGAAGGCTTGGCAGGAGGAGTGACTCTATTCTCTAAGTCAAGAGAAAATTTCTTTGGTTTGTAAGTGTATGAACGAAACCCTTCCAATGCATTCATTGTCTCCACATTTCCCTCTATGTCGTCATCATCAAAATTCATCAAGATCGCCTCCAATGCCTCACCAAGGCATTCCTCTTCCATCTTCACCTCAATGGCATCTTCTACCACATCAACAACATTAAGTACCGATATACTCTCATATGGATTTGGTAGTTTCATGACCTTACTTGCTTGAAAAGTAACTTCTTCGTCATTCACCCAAATTTTAATCTCATTTATTTTCGAGTCTATAAGTGCTCTTCCGATTGTAAGGAATGGTCTTCCCAAGATGATAGAGATTTCTTTATCAACAGAATAATCAAGAATAACAAAGTTGGCGGGGAGGAGGAACTTCCCCACTTTCACAAGCACATCATCCACTATCCTCACCGGTCACTTCACCGAATGGTCGGCCATTTACAATCTCATACTAGTAGGCCTAGACATCCCCAATCCCGCTTGCTTGTAAATAGCAAGTGAAATTAAGTATGATATCACCATTGTCACACAGAGCTCTTGCAAAGTCACGCAATCCAATAGTGCATGGAATGGTAAAAATCCCAGGATCCTCTTTCTTTTAGACGACAGTTGTTGAGATGATCGAGCTGATCCGGTAGGTGACACTCACCATTTTTTTCTTGATATTCTTCTTCTTAGTGATCAAATCCTTCAAGTGTTTAGAAAATCCAGGCATCTCTTGAAAAGCTTCCACAAATGGAATGTTCACCTATAATTTCCTTAATATGTCATAGAACTTCTCGAACTTGCTACTTTGATATTCTCCTTGTGAATTGTTAACATAGTTTGCTTTTTCATATTGCATTGGAGGATATTCTTGATGCTGGCCTTCTTGATGTTGATAGTTAACATTCGACATTGGTTGTACTTCTTCCAAAATATTCACTTTCTTTGTTTAGATTTTCACAAATATGTTTTTCAAAACATTTACGTTGGTGGCAAGCCTGGTAATTAATTGATCTCTTTCTTGATTTTCCTTGATGATGTTGGTCAAATAAGGGTTACCATATGAGACACCACCTACCGTGTCACCCGAATGCTAAGCTTGATTGTGTTTGGCCACCTTACCGAGGATTTAGGCGACTCTTGCAAATGTTTTGTCCATGAAAGGTCCATTCGCCACATTGTTGGCTACATGTTGGTTCATGGGGTTCAAACCCTTGTAGAACTTTTCCAACAAAATATTTTTCCGAAACTAATGATTTGGTGATCTCACCAAGTATTGCTTTAATCTTACCCAGGCTTCATGAAGTTGTTCCCTCGGTAATTGCTTGAAGAAAAAAAATTGTCCCTAAGTTCGAACTTCTTGCTTTGTGAAAATCATTTTCCTAGGAAACATGCACAAGTTCGTCACAAGTGTGGATGGAGAATGGATGTAGACTATGAATCTGTTGCCTTGCCTATTTAGCTAGAGAGTATTTGAACACCCTCAACCTCAAGGCATCATCCGATACATGATTTTGCTTGTGCTTTGCACACACCCATTAAATTTTTGAGGTGTTGTGTTGGGTCATCATCGATAGAGTTTCGGAAGAACCCTCCCGCCTTTAGCATTAGGTAGAGACAATGGTCGATTTTGAAGGTAGCCGCGTCAACTCTAGGAGGGATAATGGCATTTAAATCATCAATGAATTCATCCACATCTGCAAACACATTCTTTGGCTTGCCTATGCTTGCCTAGTTATGCAAAACAAAACAAGTAAAGTGTGATAGAATAGAAAAATACTTAAAGTAAAGCACACACTAGTTAGTAATTTCAAAACCGTATTCTCCGGCAACAGCGCCAAAAATTGATATACTCAAATTATACTGATGTAAATAGCGTAAAGCATTCGATGTCAAATATAATAACCCAACTAGGTTGGGTTCGAATCCCATATAGAATAGGCGTGAAATATTACTTGAATAGTGTGTCACTTGACTAAGATTGTAATTCTACTCCGTTAGTATGGAAAAAGTTTGATATTTGTAGATTATGAAGAAAAGCTATTTTGTTACGAGATTTGATTAATTGGATTAAGAAACCAAGGTTGTGTCCCTTTTTATGAAATATAATGCTATTGGTGTTACTATGATATATTTCTAATGGGAAGTTCTTTGATATGCAAATGGTTTCTATATGAATACCCAATATTTTCCAATAGTTAGGTTGTATTTCCTCTTTATCATTTTATCAAACATAAAAGAGCGACAATTAAGAGCAACCAATATATGCCAAGTAGAACCACTTATTCCTAAGCAATTCTATTAAACAAAGTATAAAGCCTCAAGTTCTTGTTATTCATTTCTACCAAACTCTAACCCACTTTTCCAAGTGAAAGATAAGATAAAATGGCAATAGTTAATGATTGCAACCACAAACTATAATTGAAGTATGAAAAATAAAGAGAAATCAACAAGTGTCGTTTTCTTTCAGTCATGAGAGCAGAGGGTATATATATACACACACACACACACACACACAATATTACAATATTTTCACCATCATTGAGGTATAATCGATGGGCAGGACCCTATTAGGCAAAGGAAATTTTTCATACCAAGATGACCGCAAAAACCCTAACTCTTCTATTTATAATGGCCAAAAAGGGGACAAATTTGTGACAAAAATAGCCTTTAGGAAAGTTCCGCGATCACGGAATGGATCACGGATGTGATCTGCGGTCCGCACATTTGTTGCATAGCCACAAATGTGATCTTCAACACTTTCAAAATTACATCGCATATCGGTTATGCGATCTGACTTTTTCAGAATTTTTGACATCTTTTTCGTGTTCTTGGCTGTTCAAGTCCGATTTCCTACAAAACAATAAAATAATATAAGAGACAACTTATAATGCTTTAAATGTAAGCTAAAGTCTATGAAATTAGTATTGAAAGTGCCACATTTCTACGTCACATCATGGCCCAAGGTAGCATAGGTAATCACGCGACTCTAGAAGGAAGGTTCTAAATCCATGCACAATAGGAACATAAAATTCATATGCCCTACAGGAACATGTATTACATACCCTAACCGATACCTCAATAATAACGTGAGTCCACATACCCTTATACCTAAATGACTCTCACCGGTCTTAAATAAGTAATGATAAAAGGACATGTATGCTAACAAAGTGCACATAAAAAATAGTGTATAACTAAATTGGTCCACCATGTACAACAGGTACATGAAATCCATATTGTTAAAGTAGCATGCGAAGAATGCATTGTAACATATAGTAAAAGTAGTCATACAACAGATAAAATATGTAGCAACTACAGCATGTAACAAACAAGGAATAAGAAAGCCTTCAATCTACCCTCAAACGGATAATCTTGGCATCCGTATAGACTCGTCATCTTGTATATACGTCACCCCTAAATTCAACCAAGATGCTTACTTTATTATGGCAAGCTTAAAGCTTCAAATACTGCTTTACCTCACTTTGAAGCTTTCAAACGTCCACAATCTAGTAAAAAATACTTTACAAGGTCAAATATAGTCCGAATACGCAATTTCATAATAGAATATTCAAAGTCAATAGAAGTCAACAAAAGTCAACCCCGACCCACATGGTTAAATCCGAAATAAACATCGAATTTTGGTGGTCGTAACCTCATTAGTCCAAAATGTATGTGGATTCTCAATCCTAGTCCAACTCGATGTTCAAATCCTCAAAAATCATCCTTTTATCTTTCAAGTCAACACCATAACTTTTACCTTTAATTTCCTAGTTTTTAGGTGTTAAAATCCATGGGCGTGCAATATTTACCTCAAGAATCAGGTAAAAATTACCTCAAAATTGCCTCAATCCGAGTTCCCTAGCTCCAAAAATAGTGAAATGAGCTTAAATTCAGAAAATTAGCTTTTTAAACCCCTAAACGAAAACCCTTCATTTCATCGTGACCAGGAGCCCCAGAATCATGAAGATCAATCAGTTGGCCTCCTACGCAACAACGATGACAACTCACATGACCATGAAGGTCAAATCCCCAACCCTTACACGACCGCGACATAGTGCTCGCTATCGTGATGCACTCTATTGTACCTATAATTTTCTGCAATTCCAACTTTCTTTTACATGCACCAAAACAGCCCAAAATCTTCGGGTCTAAATGCTAACATATCTACAAGTCTTGAAACACAAAACAGAGATTATTTACTCAAATCAAAGACCAAAGTTAACTTAATAAACATTAAGGGTCAAGTTAGCATGCAAGTGTACCAAAATGTTCCCGAGCCCTTGGGGAACCAAACCGCCCATATCCGCAAGACCTGAATAATCATACAAATCTACGGGTAATCTCTTACTAGAAAATAGGGTACTAAAATTCAAAACAACCGATTGGATCGTTACATGTGAATATCGGTGTTTTCCTTCTTCGGCTATTATGACATGGAGTGTATGCTTTATGTGACTTTTTCTTATTACATGACTACTTGAGAATCTTTCCATGGTAGTATAATATTATTAGAATCATCCATATACTAGCTAGTCTAACATTTTAGTGATATGTATGTCGATTTATATATATTCATGCATTGTACATATGCACCTTCATTTGTATATGAGTTTCACACATATATGTAGTTTTGGCATGTTGATTATACATGTGGATAATGATATGCAAGTGAGTTTTCCATGCAGATTATAATATGCATATGAATTGGCCATGCGGTTTAGATAATTTTGCCAAAGGCTAAGATATTGTGTGCGAATATGGATCTATCCCTCATGAGTCGCCCAACCATGTTTCTCTCTTGGTAACGTATATGCAAGTATTGTCTACCGCTTCAATATTCCTTCTCAAGCTGAGGTATGAAACACGTTATTCTTTCTCAGCTGGCTTAGTAAATATTCATGTCATAATTTACCAAGAATTTTTTCAAAAATATGCTAGCTGCTCCTTAGTATCAAAAATGGTGGTTGGAAGATTCGAAAGTTGCTTTATTGTCACGTTGTAGTTAAACTGATAGTCACACTTAATTTTGTATAACGATTCAGCCAGTCGTTTTAATTTTTTTTTTTTAAATCCTTATTTGAGACTCCTCGTAGGTTCCTTTAGTGATTTATGACTTATGAGTATGGGTGGCACGAGTCTCGAAGGGTTCAGAAGTGTTTTGGAATACTTGGTTCTTTATTAAAATCCTAAAGTACTTAAATAATTCACCAACATCAACATTTTAAATAAACAACCTTATATTCATTGTTCAAAAGTTCTGATGGGTTCCTACGATGATTTTGAACTTATACATATGTTCTGATTAGGACATGATCGACTCGAGTACAATTCGACACTATTGCATGAAAAATTTAAGAGTTCATAACTTGGTTTGAACCTTGATTCTAAGTTATGGTATTTCCTTTTATATTTTGAGCTTTTAGTTAAGTCTATATATGGTATTGGGACTAGTTGGGATAATTGGATGGGTCACCGATGGGATCGATTGATTTTCAGCTTATTTGGAGCAAGTTTTAAAAGATTTGAATTGCTGAAGCATGGTCTTCTGCATTTGGCCTTATTGCAGAAGAAAACTAGTATAAATTTATAAGAAATATGTTGATGATATTAGAATGAAGGTTGTAGTTCATTGAGCCTAGTTTCTAATGGTTCAAATATATTATCATTTTGATCTTTCTATGAAAATATATGGCTATCTTGCTGGAGGGTAGCAGTGCAGTCACTACTGTCAGGACCAAGTTGTAGCCTGGTCTGTGGTTCGTGGAGCAGGAAATGCAGCCACAGTGGTATGTGGACTACCGAGCCGTATTTTTACATCAACTTCAAAAAAACTATTTAACGCTAGATTTTATAATTTTAATTTATTTCCTGATTTTTGGAGCTCGGTTTTGAGAGGATTGAAGCTAGGGTTTCATTTACACGTTTAGGATAAGTGATTGTAACTTGAATCTATGGGTATTACATGAATCTATCACTAGATCTAACATTAAAACGAGGATCTGAACAAGATAAAATGAATTTTTCAACCAAAACGTATTAGAATAAATTTTATGTTTTGAATATCAAAATGAACTCGAATTTGAAAACAAATTACACATTTTGCCTCGCAGAGGGGTTACTGAGATTTAGTTTTAGTCAAGGTTGGCTTGTTGTTGACTTTTGAAATATTGTTAAAGATTGAAGTTGTTCATTGAAAATGATTTTATAGCGTCATTTGACTATGCTGAGTACTCTTTGGTTAGATTGTGGAGACATAATGCTCTTATTTACAACTCTTCATCACTTTCTCGCTTGGGAGGTCCTAAAATACACAAAAATAAAAAATAATACCACCAAATGTTCTAACTCCATCGTCATCTATAGAGAAATTTACTACTAGAAATTCGGGAAAACCCGTCCAAAAAAATCGACCAAAGTTGGTCGGTAATGGCCAATAACCGTCCAAAATGCGACCATTAACGTGTGGTCGGTATTTTGAAGGTCGGAAGGGCATACCGACCAAAGTTGGTCGGAAATTACCGACCAACTTTGGTCGGTCAATTAAAATAATAAAAAAAATTCCGAAAAAACCGACCAACCAAAGTTGGTCGGTATTTTAAGTATGTAATTAAAAATGCATCGTCTGGGAATCGAACCAGGGTCTGTACTGTGGCAGGATACTATACTACCACTAGACCATTGGTGCATTTTATTTTAAGACTGTCTTTTATTTCATTTATACTCTTTAATTGTATTTTCGCACGAAAATAACCGACCAAAGTTGGTCGGTTTTATTAAAAAATAAAATTACCGATCGAATTCGGTCGGATTTTTAAAATGACTGGCCGAATTAACCAACCGATTTCGGTCGGTTTTTTTAATATTAATTTTAATTTATTTTAAATGAAAAACCGACCAAAGTTCTTTGGTTTCTTGAAAAATAAATTTTGCGGGACTCAAAAATAGTTTTTCGCATTTTTGCGCCAAATAAAACCGACCAAAGTTGGCCGGTCTCGTAAAAATAAATTAAAAAATAAAATATTTTGAAAAATCGACCAACTTTGGTCGGATTTTTGACCGGTTTTTTGACCGACCAAAATTGGTCGGTCGACCGTGGTCAGTTTTTACCGAATTTCTAGCAGTGAATCGCTAGTATAAATATTTATGGACACCTGCTTTCCTGTAGGTAAATGAACTTTTCCTCTATTTATTTTCAGTCAACTCCTCATGAGTTATGACTAAATAGATTTAGATTAAAGGCCATTATATTTGATGCTCCTATGTCTATTGTCAAGTCATGAGTAACTATATAAGACATAAGATCAGTCATAATACCTACTGTATTAGTTGTGTTCTCCACTTCTTTTTCCTTATTCAACATTTGAAGAATTTGATTATACTATTCTTGATTAAACAGCAGTATTGGATAATATGATGATGAGGCAATAGAAAAAGATTAACTCTAAGTGTCTTGAGACTGATTTTCAGCAATAGTGACATTGTTTTCAAGTATATATTAGGATCTTCCCTCTCGTGTTATACTCGAAATTTGTTGGGTAAACATGCAACTTGTAGCAATTGTCATAGTATACCCTTTAGAGTTATAGTAGTTGTAATGACCTGGCTGGTCATTTTAAGTATTTGAGTCCCATTTTTCTTGTTGAAGCTTCTCGTATATTTATTTGTGGTTATGTGACTTGGGGAGGTTTATTGGTTTGTTTCGGAAAGGTTTTGGATTGATTTGGAACACTTAGTTCCTAGTTTGGAAGTTTAAGTTGGAAATATTGATCAAGTTTGACTTTTGTGAAAATAACCCTGGAACGATATTTTGATGGTCTTAGTAAGTGCGTACGATGATTTTGTACTTAGGCTTATGTCCGAAATTGAACTCGGAGGTTTCTAGGATGAATTGGCCTTTTTTTGTCAAAAATTGACAATTTGAAGGTTTAGAAATTTTTTAAGTTTGACCATGGGTTAACTTTGTAGCTATCGGACTCGAATTTTAGTTTTGATACTTGGAATAGATCTGTTTTATCATTTGGAACTTATAATTCCGAGTTGATTTGATAGGAATCAAACACTTAGTTGTGATTTTAGAAGTTCTTGAGTTTTCATAGTGATTTTGATGCATTTTGGTGTTCGACCGTGGTTTCGAATTTTATTTTGGCATTTTGAGTTCGCGAGCGATTTCGTGCGATGTTTACAGACTTGTGGGAATGTTTGGTGTGGAGCCTCGGGGGATCGGATAAGTTTCTGACGTGTTTTAGAATGTTTTGGACTGTTTCAGTGCTGCTGGTGTGCTGGTATTGCAGGTCACGCAAATGCGAGCACCAGTTTGCATTTGCAATTATCGTACTTGCACAGGGGGAAGCTAGGCTAGGCTAATCGCATTTGCGATCCATTTGGTCGCTTTTGTGACATGATCTGACTTTGAAAACTCAAAGTTTTGGTTGCATTTGTGATATTTCTTGGGGCAGACAGATTTCGGTTTTGCGATCTTTGCGCCGCCTCTGGTCGCAAATGTGACATCTGCACCTGGGTTAAAAGATTGGATTCGGGTATTAGTCTCATTTTATCACATTTTGAGCACTAGACTTAGTGGAAGGGGATTTTCACACATAGTCATCGGGTAAGTAATTTTCACTTAATTTTGATATTATAACATGATTACTTATGGATTTTAACATCAAAATCATGAAATTTGAAGGGAATTTTTGGGAACTTTAGACTATGTTTTAAAAAATGCAAAATTAGAGATTTAAGAGTCGGTTTGGACTCGGTTTTGCAAACTAATCATATATTTGGACTCGTGGGGTTATAGATTGTCGAGATCTACCCCTCGACTCGGGTTTTGACCGGGCGAGCTCGGGGTTGACTTTTGTTGATTTTCGTGAAATTGGTAAAGATTGCAACTTTATTAATTGAAATTAATTTTTCTTGAATTCTTTTATATTATTAAGCCATTTTTTCTAGATTTGAGTCGAGCGGAGGTGAATTTTAAAAGAAAAGTATTTTTAGAGTATTGATTAGGGCTATTTGAGGTAAGTATCTTACCTAACCTTGTGGGGGGGACTTCGGGTACCTTTAGGATTTGGTCTAAATTGTATAATTGTGTTTTGAGAAACGATGTGTACACGGGGTAACAAGTGTGTACACTGGCGTATGTGTGATATATGACCGGATTAGGCCTTAGGCTATTAATATGCTTTGAATTGATGGTTGTTTGCTATATGAAACATGCTTTATTGTTGATTCACTCCCCGCACTCTTGTGCTATTGTAATGTTATTGTGCACCTTGTTCTTGAGCCGTGGGCTATATCTTGATGTGACTTTGGGGTATTGTTATTTTGTAATATTGTGGCACATGTGGGTTTGTTGTGCGGGTTGATTGTTGTTGCATGGAGTATATGGGTGGCGAGATGCGCATGCGGCGACATAAGTGAGGTATTTTATTGTGATATGCATGCGGCGAGATAAGGGTTGCTTGTTATATGCATGCGGTGACTTAAGGGAGGCATTCCATTATTTATTGCATGCGGAGTCATAAGGGTGGATTTGATGGGGATATTTTGAGATATATCGGGGTGTTCTTTTGTTATTGTTAATGTGTTGGAACCGGGGTTAATATTTTGATCACAAATGTGTTTCTTAAATATTTTGTCTTGTGCTTTATGAGTTGTTGGTTAAAAAATTTTGATATGTTATTACATGCCCCGTTCCCATTGATGTTTTGTTGGCAAAAACGGATTATTCTATATTGAGTTGTTGTTACACATTCTTTGAGGTTGTTGATATTTGTTCGATTATGCTTTCTATTGTCAATTTTCTGTTGATATTTTGCACAGGTTATTTGACTCGTGAGTGTCATGACTTGAACCTCATCATTACACCACCAAGGTTAGTCTTGATACTTACTGAGTACCGACTGTGGTATACTCATACTACGCTTATGCACATTCTTTGTGCAGATCGAGTTGATCGTTAGGCGATGTGCTAGAGCTGGTTGGAGATTGTATTGTATCCTTACTGTTCCGTTCACAGATCTCAGAGTCACCCTCTTTATCTTGTTTTCTATTATTTATGTATTCTAGATAGTATTGTATTCGTCGAGACTGGTTATATATTCCATGCAGAGTTTTTCACTCAGTACTACCTCGCTTTGGGAAGTTGTTTATTGTACTCATGTTGGTAGTATTTTTGTTAAACTCTTAAGTTGTTATATTTTGATTGTAATTGTATGTGATAGGTTCACCGAATCTTAGAGTCTTTGTACCATCACGGCCCCTCTGGCAGGATTTTGGGTCGTGAAAAGTTGGTATCAGAGTTCTAGGTTCATAAGTTCTATGAGTCATAAGCAAGTTTAGTAGAGTCTTGTGGGTCGATATGGAAACATTTCTACTTATCTTCGAGAGGCTATAGAACTATTAGAAAATTTTATTTCTTTCATTCTTTGTTGTACGGATTTATTGATTTCGGAGTTTGAGCCTTTGTCTTTCTATTCTCTCGCATATGGTGAGGAGATAAGCTTCAGTTACTGATGATGTTGCCCCCAAGGCCGGTGATGCAAGAGGTCGTGGCAGAGGTAGAAGCGGAGCACATGCCGCAGCAAGGGGTCGTGCTAGGGCCGTGACTAAGGAGCTACCAGTAGCTCTGATTGGGGAGCAGGAACCCGAGGTGCCTGTTGCTACCCCTGGACTTCAAGAGATTTTGGCGCACTTTCTGAGCATGTTTGAGACCTTGGCTTAGGCTGTGTTGATTCCAGTTTCACTAGCTACTTCATAGGCTGGGGGTCCAGACTCCTACTACACGTACTCTAGAGCAATACATTCATGTTCATTAGGCTCTGGTTGTTATACCGGTGCAGCCCATGATTGCGGTCCAGCCCATGGTCGGGCTAGTTGCGCCGGTTGAGGAGCAGAAGAGGTTAGAGAGGTTTCAGAAGTATCATCCTCCTTATTTCAGCGACGGGCCTTCTGAGGACGCATCGGGTTTCTTAGACCAATGTCACCGTATCCTGTGTGCTATGGGTTTGGTAGAGTTGAGCGGGGTTGACCTTACTACTTTCCAGCTGATGGGGCCGGCATATAGATGGTGGCAGACTTATGAGGCGAGTAGGTCAGCTGGCGCATCGCCACTCACTTGGTCCCAGTTCACTGATTTCTTTTTCAGAGAGTTTATTCCTTAGATCCACAGGGAAGAGTTGCCCACCGAGTTCGAGTAGTTGCGTCAGGGGGTGTATGAATGTGTCCAAGTATGCTATAAGGTTTACTGAGTTATTTCATCATGCACCTGCATTTGTTTCGACTGTTAGAGAGAGAGTCTGCACATTTATTTTGAAGGACTCACTTATAGCCTCAGAATCGGGATGGCATGAGAGTTGGAAATTGATACTTCATTCTGCCAGGTTGTGGAGATTGCTAGGATATTGGAGTGTATCCGGGGGCAGGAGAGGGGTAAAGGGAGGCCAAGAGGCCTCAAGGTTTTGGAGGATTCAATGGTTCCAACACTTCAGTTACAGCTCGTCATGGCAGAGGCTTTGTCAGTCGACCAGTTCAGTCCGCACTTCAGGTTACTCATAGAGCTCCAGCTAGATAGGGACATTAGGGTACTCATACCGGACATCCATCCTTCAGTGTAGCTTCTGCACGGGTTTCCTACAACTGCTATTCCAGTCATTCGAGGCAGACTCAGTACTAGTAGCCACACCCATAGAGGGGTTGTTTTGAGTGTGGTGATACTAGGCCATTGTGAGAGATTGTCTCAGACTTCGGAGGGAGGGACCTCTACAGGGTACTCAGGCTATGGTTTCCTCTCCAGTTGCTACTCCACCTACACAGCCAGCTAGAGGTGCAAGATATGCGGGTAGAGGACGTCCTAAAGGGGGAGCCAAACCCGTTGTTATGCTTTCCCTGGTATGACTGAGGTTGTTGCTTCAGATGCCGTAACCACATATATTGTTCTGGTCTATCATAGGGATTCATCAGTTTTATTTGATCTAGGTTCTACTTATTTGTTTGTGTGACCCTATTTTGCTTCATATTTGGATATGTCTCATGATTCTTTGAATACTCCTATTTATGTTTCTACAACTGTTGAGAATTCTATTATGGTGGACCGTATCTATCATTCTTGTTTTATATCTATTGGGGCTATGAGACTAGGGCTAACCTTTTGTTACTTAATATGGTAGAATTTGATGTAATTTTGGGCATGGATTGTGTTACACCACGTACTTTCATGTTAGAATTTATCTTAAGAGAATCAATATAAGCCGGAGAGTTGAAGTGCCTTTTCAAAAATAATGATGGGTTGAAACAAGTTTTAAGGAAGTATCGTGAGGGTTGGAAGGTTTAGAAGCTAAATGAATCGAAGAAAATCAGTTTCGTCGAAAATTGAAAGTTGGGAATGTTATAACCCGTACTTTTGGGGTGAGACTAGGGTTCTTAACATGATAAGAAGGGGATGTTATGAGGTATTTTATTTATATAATATTCGTGCATTAAGTTTTGAAGTCAAGGGAGTTGTGAAACAAAACTCGACGATAGTCGTCACAAGTTACGTTCATAAATTTTACTGAAATTTGGGTCATATGTCACTGAGGTTTTTTTCCAATAAATTTTGAGCTACGGGGTAATCCACCTACCAAATTGAATTTCTATGAGTCTAGTTTTTAATGTATTAAATTGTTCATTGATACGATATTAGAGTAGATCAATATTTATATTTTTGTGAGACTGCAAGAAGCTCCCTTTGGGACCCACAAAGTCGGTGGAGACTTATCTTGCCATATAAAGTGGTGGCCTTCGTCTCCATGCCTCATTATTTACCCAAATCAATCCTAAAACTCTCTCTAGACCTCCTAAATATATCCTTAGGGTTTGGAAGCTAAATCGAAGGTGGATAAGGTGAAATAAGTGAATTCAAGCCTAAGGAACCCGAACTAGTCGATAGTTTGCCTCTTTCTCTCTTCATGGCGGATTGAGGAAGACATAGCAACGAATTAAGGTCAGAAAATTGGGGAAATACGGCGCATAAAAAAGGGCTGGCCCGTCAAAAGTACGGTTCCTTCGCGAATGAAGTTGTGTGCTATAATGTATGTTCTTCACCCTTCTCATTAGGTTGAGTCAAATTTAGGCCATATCAAGCCTAGATATTGAAGGAAAACATTTTAAACTTGAAGTTGGAAGTAAGTTTGAGGTGTTGTGCATATAGGACTGTTTTGAAAGGTTTTTTATCTAGGTTTCAGCTCGTTCTTGATGTAGAAGCTTGGATGTGTTGTTGTTGATGTTGTTTTTGTTGTTTTTAGTGTTGGTTTGAATTGGAAGGAAGTGATATAGGTGCTGCCGAAATTTTGGAAAAAAAGTAGGTTAGTTGTTGTTGATTGTTTGAGCTTGGTATGGAACTGAGAATGTATTGTAAGCTATTGTGTGTGTTTTTGTTGTTTTTTAGACTTGGGGAAGTCAAGAAACTAAGGGGAGATGTTGTCCGATTTCTTATAGAATGAGTTTGTCGCTCGATAAAAGTTGTTAAGGTCATTATGGTAATGTTGGTGTCCTTATTGTTAATCATAGATTCAGAGTAAAGGAGGCTAAGCTCGACTGAATACAGAAGGATTGGGTATAAGGTATTGTAAAGGAACTTACTTCTTTCTTTTGGCATGATATAAAGTGAAATGAACGTAAACGATACACTATTTCATAACGGATCTACTCCTAGCAACTAAGACTGTCCATGTTGTTTCTTTCCTTATAATATTATTCTAAGTATGTATATATGATCCTTGAATCCTATTGAGATTCATATTGATGGTATGGATGTCCATAATGTTAATCGAAGGGGCAACGACCTTACGTCACTCCGAAAGGTTCAGAATGTGATTCATTAGTCGAGCATGCATTATGTATATGTACCTATTTTACTCAACCGAGTCGCGCTATAGTCTTCCAGGTGCGACACCTATTGTTCAACCACTTATCAGATGGGATTTACCAAACTCCACGTGGACTGGTATGATTCTATCGAGCTTTATGATGGACGGGTACGTTTAGCCTATTACGCCCGGGTACGATATGATGATGATGATGCCTACATATGTGCATGTTTTTTTTATTTATTGTTGCACTTAGACTTTATCTTCTGTTGTTGTGAAATTTCTGGAAGATTCATATCAGTTTTACTTGAGCTCGAACTGATTTGACTTATACCACCAGATTTGAAAGCATGTTCACCCTTTACTGAAAACTTTTAAAATGATCTGTATTTTTTTATAGCTTGTCACTGCTTCTCAGTTCCTTATTTAATTCTGTTACTTGCTGAGTTGGTTGTACTGATGCTACTCCCTGCAATTCATGTGCAGATCCAGGTGTGTACGGTTTTGACGGTCGTTGAGTTCGCACGCGAGCTGATTATCGGAGACTTACGAGGTAGCTACCGGTGTCCGCAATCCTTGTTTCTCCTTTCGTATTATCTTTTCTCTCTTGTATTGGCATTTGGCACTGAATGTAGTAGACTCTTGTCACGACCCAAAATCCAACTAGTCGTGATGGAACCTAACCCAACCCGCTAGGTAAGGCAACTTTCAACTATCCAATTCCAATAACAATTATTAAAGCAATTTAAGTAAATAAAGATCTTAATCTTATACATTTTCCCAAGAACTGGTAGTACAAATCATGAGCTTCTAAGAATAGAATTTACCAAACTGATATGTAATAATACATCATATGTCTGAAATGTACATGAACAGATTGTTATAAATCTAAGGCTACCATGAACAAGAGGCAGCTACAACCGGAACGCTGGTACATCTTCGAATCCGGCAACCATCGAGTATAGCAACAACAACAGCCAACATCTGCACATCTGCACATAATGTGCAGAAGTGTAGTATCAGTACAACCGACCCCATGTACTGAGTTAGTAACAAACCTAGCCTTAGGTTGAAAGTAGTGACGAGCTTATACCAAGGTCGTGTCAACCACCAAATACCAAGAACAGTTCATAACAACATAAAGCAAATAATACAAGAAGTAACTCAGAGATAAGATGATCAGCAAAATCATGATTTCCGAAAATAGTTTTGCCCTTTTCAAGTACATCATTGAAACCCAAATCGTTTACCGAAGTTACCAAAAATATGAATAAGATTGAAAACAATAATTTTTCCCAAAAATCCTTTCAATAATAATAAATAAGATATTTTATTTTCTTTCCAGATAACCAGTGTAAAACAAATGCATCACTAGATTCATCTGACAACATGTGTGAGAAAATCATGAATGATGTAATACCATACAACATGAGGAAAGTACATCTCAATGCCTGTATGTCATGTGTGCATGTCAATGCAATGTATCTCAAAGATGAATCATTTACTCACACTCTCAGAGTACTCAATCTCACTGTCTCACACTTTTCACTCATCATGCTCAACCACTCGGTACTGTATATGGCCTATACGGCCCAGGAAAATACATCCCAGAACATATACAACACTAACTATAAGTCACCCAATACTGAGGAAAAAAGGGCAATCCAACCCTGTGGAGAAATCCATCTCCAGGTAGTAAGTACTTCGGACAAATCCATGTCCACGGAAATTCATCCCTCAATAATATCATCCGCGCTCACTGGGGGTGTGTGGAGACTCCGGAGGGGCTCCTTCAGCCCAAGCGCTATCATAAATCAGTATCAATATCAGAATCAATCAGGCCCTCGGCCTCACTCAGTCATCAATCTCTCCAGTCTCTCTCTCTCATAGGCTCACAATGTCATGATACTAGCCTGAAAAAAATGATATGATGCATCAATAAATAACAACAGAGACTGAGATATGATATGCATATGAATGCGTATGACTGAATATGTAATGCAATGAAAGAAGATTACACAACGACAGAAATGACCTCAGTGGGTCCCAACAGGATAAGCATGTAGCCTAGACATGGCTTCTAACATAATCACAGCTCGACACTCTAGTACGTAGAGATTTCATGAGTTTAGACAAGTTCAAATAACTACACGGTGCACGCCCACACGCCCGTCACCTAGCATGTGCGTCACCTCAACACCAAATACATAACATGTATAATCAGGGTTCATACCCTCAGCTCCAAGATTAGAAGAGTTACTTACCTCGAACAAGCCAAATCCAATGTCGAGCAAGCCAAATAATGTTCCAAAAATTCCATTTAGTGCCTATCAACTTTCGAACGGCTCGAATCTAGCCATAATAAATTTGATTCAGTCCACAGAATTTATAGGAATTAATTTCATATCAAAATACTAATATTTTTCACAAAATCCGAAATTACACTCCAAAAATTGCCTGTGGAGCCCACGTCTCGGAATCCGACGAAACTCACAAAATTCAACAACCCATCAAATTACAAGTTCAACCATACTAATTTCACTCAATTCCGACTCCAAATCGATGTTCAAAACTCAAAAATTCATATTATGAACTTTAGGCCAACACCCCCAATCGTTTTCTTTAAATTCATCAACCAATTGCTAAAAATGAAGATAGATTCATGGAATATTAACACAAGGGAGTCAAGAACACTTACCCCAAGTTATGTGGAAAACTTCCTCTCCAAAGTCTCCCAAACCGAGCTCCAAAATGTCCAAAATGAGAAAGCATCTCGGAACCCTCATTTTTAACACTTCCCAGGCATTTCCGCACCTGTGGTGCCTGGGCCCACACCTGCATATCCACTTTTGCGGACGAAAATGCGCTTGCGGAAACAACCGACCTTCTAAAATCTCGCATCTGCGGCGACCTTCTCCCATCTGCGGTCTCGCAGATGCGCATTCCCTTTCGCACATGCGGCCTCGCAGATGCGGGCAATTATTTTGCACCTACGAGCACTGCCCAGTTCCATTCTTGGCCACTTCTGCGACTGGTTGCGCGCACATGCGGCTTCGTACCTGCGATCAAAGCTTCGCAGGTGCGATCACACCAATAGGCAGCAGTTCCAGCATTTCCTTAAGTACGAATTTGATCCGATAACCATCCGAAACTTACTCGAGCCCCTCGGGACCCCGTCCGAACATAGCAACAAGTTCCATAACATAACACGGACCTACTCGAGGCCTCAAATCATATCAACCATCATCAAAACGACGAATTCCACCTCAAATCAAAATCTATGAACTTTGAACTTTCAAATTCTATATCTTGTACTGAAACACATCAAATCAATCCGAAATGACTTCAAATTTTGCACACAAGTCACATTTCACATTACGGACCTATTCTAATTTCCAGAATCGGATTTCGACCCCGATATCAAAAGTCAACCCCCAGTCAAACTTCCAAAAATTCAACTTTCGCCATTTCAAGCCTAATTCAACTACGGACCTCCAAATAATTTTTCGGACACGCTTCTAAGTCCAAAATCTCCATACGGAGCTATTGCAATAACCAAAACTCCATTCCGGGGTCATTTACACATAAGTCAACATCCGATCACTATTTTAACTTAAGCTTTAAACCTTAGAACTAAGTATTCCAATTCATTCCAAAACCTCACCGGACACGAACCATTCACCCCGACAATTCACACAACAACTTTAATGTACAATTTGAGCAGTAAATGAGGAAACAGAGTTCTAATACTCAAAACAACCGGCCGGGTCGTTACATTCTCCCCCACTTAAACATACGTCCGTCCTCGAACGTGCCAAGAGTTATTTCCAAGCCATCAAATCACTGTTTCATCTTGTCACACACGTACCCGGGGGTGATCTCACGTCACCCTATTCTATATAGGCATGACCACACAACAAAACTGAAATCATTAATTTAACCTTAGCCCAAAAACCATGGAGCCAAATTTCTAACATCCAGAATTCTTTTCAAGACCCGAATCTCACATCTACACACTGTATAAACCTGAGCAAGCTATATCCAGCCATAACCATAATCCCAGATATAATCACATAACATACTACACAACTCGCATACTCGTAGCACTATTTCTGATCACAGTAACTACTCAAAACCAACCAAATACTAGTATTAAACCCCATATCGAACCAAACAACACCCCAAAAACTTCGTACACTGTTGATAATAAAAGAAACATGCAGAATCTTGTAACCCCTTATCAGATCAGCAAGTCATGGAACTCTCTCACCCCAACCAGAACTATAATCCCTTTCTTAGCTAACTTTCAATGTCATCTTCCCAAATATACCGTAATCAAACCTGACAGTACCCATTCTGGGTCCAATGACCTTATATTACTAAACACAACTATTCCATAGACATGTCGCACCAATATAACTCAGAGCCACAACCCGTGCCATCCGTGCACCAATATGCTAAAATTCAAATGTACTCAATCATGGAAAATGACTCAAATGAGATAACTGCCCCACAAGATTAACAAGTACCGCCACAAAGAAATGCTGAAAATCCATCACACACCGTAGAACCATCACACGATTCTAACACAAGGTTCATACCTTAACATAACTCCGTTGCAATGCACGACCCCATCCAAACGCTGGTCCATATTATCTACCTCGAGTCACCCTGCTCAAAATCGATAACCACGGAGAGGCAAATGACAAAAATGCCACACGAAACCTGAAAGAACATAACCATAACGCAATCGATCATGCAATACCCAAATACTCATCTCGCTTGAATTCTGCCATGAAGCCCCCAATAGAACCGCACCATCTGTGCACATAACCAATGAATCACAACTCCTCGTAGCATAAAGGAGTAACTTGCAGATCATTTCAGAACACGCATAAGTTCAACATCAATCGAATGGCACATTCTTTGACAATCGTAGTGTGGAGCCAACCAGTCCGACTCGGTGTAGAATACACCTCCTAATTGGGCTTACCAATGGACCCCCAAATCAACTCTGGTCACCCACAATTGGATAAATAACCTCCGAAAGTCCATAATGACTGAATCATAACACATTCTATTATCTGGCTAGCTTCGGCCACAACTTCACAGTCCGCAACCATGAAACAATCTGTTCCTGAAAATTCCCAGTCTCCAAATCCATAGGACACCCAAATCACCATTTCCGATCCAGTCTCCACCGCCCGAATGTCTAACACATCTCTTATACACAATTATCCCACGAGGAATATTCCTCCCATTCTTTCGTGCCACATAGCAACGTCTTAAAATCAGTAGTCGATCAACCAGGAAAATGCCGCAATACCCATGAAATATCCATAATTTAAAACATAATGCGCCTTCTGAAATGTACGCTCTACTCATGCAATACCAAATAGTTATAGCATTCATCTAAACATCAAAAATCGTCTATGCCCTCTAAGAATTTATGACCTCTCTTTCAAAACTAAATTGTGACCTTGCACACGCAAACCTTAATCCCACACAACACACCGCATATATTATGCCATCATATGAAAAAGAAAATACGAGAACCTCATAATCATTCTGAGTCACAAGTAGAATACATATCCGATCAGTCAGAAGCTTTCCATTTGATCTCATCCGGTAGAAAATCACAATACTCATATGCTCCTCAGGCCGATAGGAAAATATCCATCTCCAACCATGGTAGAAATCCTCGAGAATGCTTTGGAATCCATTTGCATATAATCAAGCCATCAGAACTGATTTTCTCTAACTCAACAAAGTCACGCAGGTCACCAAACCCAAGAATACTGCCACCAAAACATTTGTAAAGTCTTACCACATCGTAATTACCCAAAGGACCGATCCTACCATTACCATACTGGTCCAGTCTACTACCCAGTTGTCCTATTTCTCCGAGTCCTTTCTGAATTTGTCTTCAGATTGATATTTCTCCTTGCTAAAACACCACGATATTTAACCACAACTCACTATAAGACGCCCTAACATAAAACCACACTGCCCTAAGGCCCATAAGTCAATGTATTCTTCTTAAGCACCTCCAAAAATACCACAACTGTAATACTCACTCTAAAAATACCTTATGTGAATTTAAAATTGTTATTCTTACCTTCCTTATACTAAAATGTAGAATCCATAGTCATACAGAATTTTCGTAAGTCCAGGCACCATCAAATGCAAATCTCAGGTTTTATCCATACACAAGTCCGGAGATATTCTCAATTGCTATATATAAACCTCGAACCTATTGGAACTTTCTCGAGAGTCTCCCTCTTTGTTCAAATCCAAATTACACCGCCCAAATGGGCCAAAAGACACGTGCCCCATTAGCACAACAACACTCAAAGAAGTAACTCCACTTTAACACCACCTATCAAATTCATACTCCGTGCGCACTACATCATTCACAAATAACAACTCACTCATCCTACGATTTCCATATACTCATAAGTGCAATATAACCCGTATCCAGGAATTTTCTTATTCGAGTCATCCTCGATCTCAACTTCTGCAAGTCATAACTAACCCACCAGTATGCCTCATCCAAAATCTAAACCTTTACATATAACCATGAAATTGAATTATCAATAGCAGGCTCCCCCACTTGGCTCAAAGCCATAGATTAAAACATTCCATAACTCACAATACCAATACTCTATTACTGCCATAATTCCACAGTCAGTACGAAAAACATTCTTCTCAAGCTCATACAACGCCAACCATAAAAATACCCCAATCGTCCGCTAGACTCGCATTCATTATCTTACCACTCTGGTCAACTTTCTCAACCAGATTCAAATTCAAATCCCAACACGCCCCGTCGGCAGAAGAGAAACTCTCTACTCACATCATAAGGAACACACCTACGTAGATTACTCCGCAGGAGATAACCCATCTGCTTAGCCTCAAATTAGTATCTTGTTATACCCTTTTGCAGTCACAATTACTATGCAATCACTTAATTTTTCCAAGTCCAAACTTATTAACAAGACATGAGATTTTAGTTTGTCCAAATATTTAACAATGTGAAAGATCCTTCAAAATATTCATACTCGAGACTGTACGTTACGTCAAATCGAAAATCAAGCACCCAATGGCCTTTCCTTTATATTTTAAGAAAATACTTCTCGTCATATTCAAATCGTCTTAACACATCCCGTAGTTACATCATACTCATCACAAAGCCATTCCACCGCTCATCGAGCCACAAATTCCACTCGTAGGGACATTACCGGACATATAAGTCCAAATGTACAAGTTACAAGTGAAGTTACCGAGCTTAAGCTGCGGTCTAACCATGGCCTCAAGTCCTCCAGACTGGCCCATCACCAAAACACAGAATACTCACCTCGAACCTCGTCCATGGAATCACAAGCCGGCGATGCACAGTTGATACCGAGCGCTCATGTGCGCATACGAATACGTGGAAGGAATTCAAAGAGTTATGTCTCAACCTGAATCAATCTCGCACGATAAGGAAAGAAAGATAGGAAGTATATATCCTAAATGCTATGTAGCCTCTTGAAGATAAGTATGGAAGTCATCATACCGATCCGCAAGACTCTACTAGACACTTGGTGCATTCCCGTAGTGGTGAGGAGCACAAACAATGTCACAACCCAAAATCTAACTAGTCGTGATGGCACCTAACTCAACCCGCTAGGTAAGCCAACTTTCAACTATCCAATTCCAATAACAATTATTAAAGCAATTTAAGTAAATAAAGGTCTTAATCTTAAACATTTCCCCAAGAACTGGTAGTACAAATCATGAGCTTCTAAGAATAGAATTTACAAAACTGATATGTAATAATACATCATATGTCTGAAATGTACATGAACAGATTGTTATAAATCTAAGGCTACCATGAACAAGAGGTAGCTACAACCGGAACGCAGGTACATCTTCGAATCCGGCAACCATTGAGTACAGCAACAACAACAGCCCACATCTGCACGCAATGTGCAGAAGTGTAGTATCAGTATAACCGACCCCATGTACTGAGTTAGTAACAAACCTAGCCTTAGGTTGAAAGTAGTGACGAGCTTATACCAAGGTCGGGTCCACCATCAAATACCAATAACAGTTCATAACAACATAAAGCAAATAATACAAGAAGTAACTCAGAGTAAGATGCTCAGCAAAATCATGATTTTCGAAAATAGTTCTGCCCTTTTCAAGTACATTAGTGAAACCCAAATCGTTTACCGAAGTTGCCAAAAATATGAATAAGTTTGAAAATAATAATTTTTCCCAAAAATACTTTCAATAATAATAAATAAGATGTTTCATTTTCTTTTCAGATAACTAGTGTAAAACAAATGCATCACTATGCTCATCTGATAACATGTGTGAGAAAATAATGAATGATGTAATACCGTACAACATGAGGAAAGTACATCTCGATGCATGTATGTCATGTGTGCATGTCAATATATTGTATCTCAGAGATGAATCATGTACTCACACTCTCAGAGTACTCAATCTCACTGTCTCACACTTTCCATTCATCATGCTCAACCACTCTGCACTGTATATGGCCTATACGGCCCAGGGAAATCCATCCCAGAACATATACAACATTGACTATAAGTCACCCAGTACCGAGGAAAAAAGGGCAATCCAACCCTGTGGAGAAATCCATCTCTAGGTAGTAAGTACTTCGGACAAATCCATGTCCAGGGAAATCCATCCCTCAATAATATCATCCGCGCTCACTGGGGTGGTGTTATAGACTCCCGAGGGGCTCCTTCAGCCCAAACGCTATCATAAATCAGTTTCAATATCAGAATCAATCAGGCCCTCGGCCTCACTCAGTCATCAATCTCTCTAGTCTCTCTCTTATGGGCTCACAATGTCATGAAAACAGACCGAAAATGATAATATAATGTATCAATAAATAAAAACATAGACTGAGATATGATATGCATATGAATGCGTCTGACTAAGTATGTAATGCAATGAAAACAAATAACTTAATAGCAGAAATGATCTCGATGGGTCCCAACAGGATAGACATGTAGTCTAAACATAGTTTATAGCATGAATCACGTTTTGATAACTCTAGTACGTAGAGATTTCATGATTTCAGACAAGTTCAAACAACTACACGGTTCATACGGTGCACGTCCACACGTCCATCACCTAACATGTGCGTCACCTCAACACCAAATACATAACACATATAATCAGGGTTCATACCCTGAGCTCCAAGATTAGAAGAGTTACTTACCTCGAACAAGCCGAATCCAATGTCGAGCAAGCCAAATAATGTTCCAGAAATTCCATTCTGTGCCTATCAACTTTCGAACGGCTCGAATCTAGCCACAATAAATTTGATTCAGTCCACACAATTTATAGGAATTAATTTCATATCAAAATACTAATATTTTCCACAAAATCCGAAATTATACTCCAAAAATCGCTCGTGGAGCCCACGTCTCGGAATCTGATGAAACTCATAAAATTCAACAACCCATCAAATTACAAGTTCAACCATACTAATTTCACTCAATTCCGACTCCAAATCGATGTTCAACACTCAAACATTTGTGTTATGAACTTTAGGCCAACACCCCTAATTGTTTTCTTTAAATTCATCAACCAATTGCTAAAAATGAAGATAGATTCATGGAATATTAACACAAGGGAGTCAAGAACACTTACCCCAAGTTGTGTGGAAAACTTCCTCTCCAAAGTCGCCTAAACCGAGCTCCAAAATGTCCAAAATGAGAAAAACTCTCGGAACCCTCATTTTTAATACTGCCCAGGCATTTCCGCACCTGCGGTGCCTGGGCTCGCACCTGCGCATCCGCTTTTGCGGACAAAAATGCGCTTACGGAAACAGCCGACCTTCTAAAATCTCGCATCTGTGGCGCCCTTCTCGCATAGGCGGCCTCGCAGATGCGGGCAATTTTTTTGCACCTGCGAGCACTGCCCAGTTCCATTCTTGGCTGCTTCTGCGACTGGTTGCGCGCACATGCGGCTTCGTACCTGCGATCAAAGCTTCGCAGGTGCGATCATACCAGTAGGCAGCAGTTCCAGCATTTCCTTAAGTCCGAATTTGATCTGATAACCATCCGAAACTTACCCGAGCCTCTCGGGACCCCGTCCGAACATAAAAACAAGTTCCATAACATAACACGGACCTACTCGAGGCCTAAAAAAATATCAACCATCATCAAAACGACGAATTCCACCTCAAATCAAAATCTATGAACTTTGAACTTTCAAATTCTATATCTTGTGCCGAAACATATCAAATCAATCCGGAATGACTTCAAATTTTGCACACAAGTCACATTTCATATTACGGACCTATTTCAATTTCCAGAATCGGATTTCGACCCCGATATCAAAAGTCAACCCCCCGATCAAACTTTCAAAAATTTAACTTTCGCCATTTCAAGCCTAATTCCACTACGGACCTCCAAATAATTTTTCGGACACGCTTCTAAGTCCAAAATTACCATACGGAGCTATTGAAATAATCAAAACTCCATTCCGGGGTCATTTACACATAAGTCGACATCCGGTCACTATTTTAACTTAAGCTTTAAACCTTGGAACTAAATATTCCAATTCATTCCAAAACCTCACCGGACCCGAACCATTCACCCTGGCAATTCACACACCAACTGTAAAGTTCAATTTGAGCAGTAAATGAGAAAATGGGGTTGTAATACTCAAAACGACCGGTCGGGTCGTTACAATTCTGTTTCTAGATTGGTTGTTAGATGTTCATGACTTAGTGACACCCCGATGTCGGGCAATCATTTCGCACTGGTATTTTGGATTTTTTCCCGGTTATTATGTAAACCTTCAGTTAGTTTAATTGCTTTAGCTCACTTCTGTTATATATTGAAAGCATATTGAGAATGTCGGCTTACCTAGTTCCACGATAGGCGCCATCACGACTGGTTAGATATTTGGGTCGCGACATTATGTATTCTAGACAATATTGTATTCCTCGAGACTGGTTATGTATTCCATGTAGAGGTTATGACTCAATACTACCGGGGTTTGAGAAGTTGTTTGTTGTACTCATGTTGGCTGTATTATCATATTTCGCAGATTTTGTTCAATTCTTAAGTTGTTATATTTTAATTGGAATCATAAGTGATAGGCTTACCTAATCTTAGAAGTTAGGTGTCATCACGTTCCATTTGACGGGATTTTGGGTCGTTACAGCAGTCACACTTCATTGAACGTTTCCCATATTCATAGCTTGCTACCACGCACCTTGTTATTCAAGAGAGTTGTAGGTTCAACAACATCATTAGCTATAGTAATATCATTTTCACCAGTTCTACGACATTCACATTGATGACTATGTCATGATAGGCCAGATTGAGTAGTCATCAACACGTAGCTCTTAGCATGAGCATAAGACTAATTAAAACCCATTAGAAATTGTCAAAAGCTTTTCCTATTGAAAGTGCTCTACGTAAAGCCTAGATTCTGGACATGCCCGGGTTGGGGGAGGGATTAAAACCTCAAATTTATCCCATAACTCCCTGAGTCTAGAAAAATAAGTGGATAAAAATGAAACCCTCAAACTAAGCTCTCTATTTTGTGTGCAAGTGAAAAGCTCTACATGCATTTACTTTTTCTCTAAGATGCTACTTTATGCCAATTAGATGCATAGATGATACAACTCAACAGCTCCTTAGAAATATTGTTCATCATCCATGATAAAAATAATAGCATTACACTTGTCCCACTGATTGTAAAGACTAGGGTCAAACATGTCTAGTATTGAGAACAAATGAAAACCTAATTTGTTCTTAGCTAACAAAGCTTCAAATATTTACTCCATTCAATTAATTTTCAAAACTTGTAAGTTGAATCGAAATTCTGCTATATTAGAAGCAACAGTTGAGGACTCTGTTTCATCAACATGCCTGCCTAGCAGGAAGACTTCTCTAGGAAAAATTTTATTTTGTGCCTCACACAACTGATGCTAGTTGTGTGAGGCCTCTTTTTTGTCTCACAACTTTATGAACCCAAATGTGTAAGATATGGGTCCACAAATGTATGAGATAAAAAGAGGTCTCGCACAACTAATGTCAGTTGTGTGATGTACACAATAAAATCACTCGTTTACTAACAGAAAAACCAAATGAGTTACAATTAAAATACTCCACTTGAAATGAAAAGATTCTTCAGGTCTTTGTCTTCTCTTATTTAAAAAAACAATTAATCATAAATGGTCATTAAAGGAAACTAAAATACTGACGTTCAAGGGTTAAAGGGATTTAAGCCGATTATTAATCACAGACCAGGGGGAAAATACTATTTTCTGATAAATTTATAGAGCTACTTCTAACATCAATTCTTCACACAATTACTCCAATTCGCATGGTACAAGTAACTCTTGGAAATAAAAAAAAAGTTCTAAGGATATAAAAAAATACTATTGAAAAGCGAACAGAATTAATAAATTATAAATGATGAAATGAACATGTAAAAGATCATATCGTGAACAAAGTTATGATTTATTTCCCCCTCATGCGAGTAAAATTAAAATCAAGAAAAGAGCAAAGTTAAGATAAAAAGAAAACAGGAAATTGAAAAAGAAAAACAAAATAACCCAACCGCGTAGGCCTTGTTGTAACAGTTGACCGAGCCATAAAAGCGCGATGCATTTTACCACATGAGTTTTGAAACTTAAATTTTAAAGCACAAACTATAAACTCTATATTTTACTGTTACATAATCGACCAAATACTTAAACCCAATTTAAGAAATTTTAGTTCGAAAATATAAAAATTAAGAATAACAAATGCAGGCATGTGCAGAAAAGGTGGGATAAACAAAAGGGGAAACAAGTAAAATAAATATCACATAATAACTGTCTGCACATAAACTCAATACCCACAATAGAGAGAAGAGTGAGGAGACAAATGAGTACATTTAGTCTAGCCTTCCAATTTAACCTAATTGGGGAATGCGTTCAAATTGAGTTCTAACGTGTCAAAGCTGGAGATAAAGAGATTGTATTTTGTATCTACTATTCTAATAAGTATGTTTACCCTTAAAACGAATAACAATTAAATTTGTACGTGATTTTAAGGTTATGTGGATTGATTTAACACAAATAATCAAGTATATTAGACGAATTAAAGACAAATGAACGATCAAACCAATTGCAATGTCACGGCCCGACTCGAACTTAGATCGAACAGTAGTTTTTCCTTCGATCGTACCCTTGGTTCGAAGTCAATTATGAACGAAGAAAAAACAGTAAAATAATAACTCTGCAATAGCTAAAGAGCAGAAAAATAAATTTCTATTGCCTTGATTCGTGTGTTACAATGTGTGTTAACAAAGAAAAGTTTTCCCTATATATAGTAGGAGACTTTCATCCCTAGTACAAATCTAAAAAAGGTTTTATCATCCTTTTTCGTTAGCTATTGATCTGTAACATGTATCGAGTGAGATTCGCACTGTGATATCCGGTCGGTTGCGGATATCATAGCCCTCTATCCGGCGTATGCAACCGTTCATTGTGTTTTCCGAAGTCTCAGAACTCGTTTTGGGTCCGTAGAGTGTTGCTTTGTCACACCCGACGATGAGCACATCGTTCATCTTTCATGGGTCTCGGTACGAAAGGCTCCCAGTCTCGATTTCAACCTCGTGTGTCCGTGCCCTTCCTCCGTCTTTGCCTCCAGGAAATCGGGATATGCATTGTCCCCGATATTACCCGTATACAGATAGTCTCCTCATTTTTCGGAGAGTAGGTTTGCCGGAACGATGGGAAACGAATAGGTGAACCCCGGTTTCTTCCCTCGTACGCCATAACTGAGATGACGGGTAAATGGAAACGTTCCGTCAGTCATGACGTTCTGACTTCGAACATGTGTCGGTCATCGGCTGGCTGTCTGCGAATGTGAAACGTCACGTACCGATTGCATTTTCCCCTATAAAAGCTTTAACCCTCTTCACTTCTTTCACTTTCCGTTTCTAGACTTTTCCTTCGAACGTTCTAACGGCTTTTAAGTTCTTCAAATCTTCATACATTGTTCATTGAGCCTTCATATCTTCATCTTCATCTTCATAGTTCTTCTTTGAACCTTCATATTTTTCCTCAGACCTATATTTTCCAGATTATAATGCCTAAAACTTCTAAGTCAGTGCCTCAGCAGGCCGTCCTTCATCTTTCCAACTGGCCGCAGATGCCAAGGTGGTCGTTCCTGAAGTAGCTCAGGAGCCCCCCATGAAGAGCTTCATACCTGAGGGTTGTTCTATTGGGGATGACTTCAAGGTCGAGAAAGCCTCTGTTCAAAAAGATCGAGGCGAGGGAGTATGGAGGTACATATACTCCGTTACCGAAGAAACCCTACCCGTAGTCCGAGTGGACTGCAAATGGGAGGATAAGGACGTGGTCATCCCCTGGCCCAATGATGACATTACTACTCATGTGAAGGGATACCTGAGTGTTTACACTTATCCCTTCACGCCCGCCCCTGTGGACGCCATAGTTCTTGCTTTCTGTAAGAGGTACGAGGTGTGTCTCAGACAAATCCACCCGTCCTTCTGGAGGATCGTGATCCTCGTACACCATTTTTTGAAAAACACTGAATCCACTCGGTTCACCCTCGACCACCTACTCTGTCTGTACAAGTAATGAAAAAGAAAAAGTTATGTAGTTGGACCATCTGTTCTATCCGTTCAAGTTTTACTTCTCTAGAGAAGAGGAAAGGCTAAAAATGAAATCCCAGAATTTTCCGATGGGGTCTGATCAAGCTCGTTTGCCGGGAAAGCAAAACCCCCTTCTCAAGTATCAATGAGGATCGAGACCGAGGCTGGTAGGGGAGGTTTGTTCGGGTGAAAACCGAAGACATGATCCCTCTCGAGTTCCTGTTGTTCCCCGAGAAGTGGAACGCATCTCATAAGTGTCGTATTCCTTAAGTATTAACTTCTTTTCATTCTTCCTCTCCTTGCTTGTATTTACGGCCGTGTAGCTGTTGCCCGAGTTCCTGATGTGATCCTCTAGTTCAAGGAATGGATCAAAGGGATCTGTAAGCGGATGCCATACTCCGAGCGCACATAGCACAAACTTTCAAAGGGCAAATAGGAGGTATGTTCTCATGGTGAGGTTCTTCCGTGTATAGTTACCACTACGTCCCTAAATTATACAATGCTAACCTTTTCTCTTCTTTTATAGGTCTACCTAAGACCACCGAACTTAGGCCGCTGGATGGGGTCGAGGATACATCCATACCCGCCGAGCCCTCCATTTTGGGACTGCCGCGGAGAAGGAGAAAATGAGGAAAAGAAAGTCCTCGGGTTCCTCGAATCCCGAGGCGAAGAGGGAAAAGAGGGTGCCCACCCCAGTCCAAAAGCCCAAGAAGAATACCAAGTTCAGGGTACCGGACCCTGACTTCCTCTACCGGCTCAGGGATGAGCCCGGAGAAGATGACATCTTCGTTGTCTATGGATCGACCCCTACTAGGGAGCAGGCGACGACCGAGAAAAAGGGCCACGAGGTTGATCCCCTTTCGACTCGGGAGGCCGAGGGGGAGATGGAGGCAGCAACCTCCCAGGAAGCCGTTTCTGTTCTGAAGGAGGCGGTCAGTGTTATCGACATCATAGAGATGCCCTCCTATACCGAGTCCATGCTCGAAGAGGCCCAAGCGGGCAAAGAACAGTCAAGTGAGAGAGTACAGGGTTCAGATGATCCCCTCAACTCCTTCTTTGATGGCATGGACATGTCCACATTGGACGATTTTTCCAGGCTGGGTCACCTGGAGATCCGAAGAAGGACGTGCCTTCGGGAGCTGATGAGCCGAGTACGAGCCCAAGATTGGTGAAGCAATTTCCTACACCGAACGTGGACCCTGAGCGCAAGAGGACGATTGTTCTCACAGTCCCGGAGGATGACCAGATCATATCTGCTCTGGTAGGTGTAGCCAGTTACCTCCGATGTTTGGTGACCGAGGAGGACCAGGCAAAGATGAACGAGGTGGGCACGTTAAGTCTCTTTAATGAGGCGCAGCAGGCGCTGAACCGGGTAAGGCGCTAACACTCTCATACCCCTTCATGAATCCCACTTAGGTTTTCCTTTGATGTCTCTTACTAATTTCACCATTTTACAGGCTTCAGTGCTTCACCATGAAACCTTCCTCCGGTACCGCTTGGAAATCAGTCAACTCGAGTTCCATATCAAAGAGTAGGTCCGGAAGAAGGACCATGTACAGGGCTATTAGCGAGCTATAGGACGAGGTCCTTAAAGACCCCCCCCCGAATTCTCCAGGCCGAGCTAGAAAAATCTCAGAATGAAGCCTCGACCCTGAAGTGGGAACACGCCGACCTGATTAAGAAGGTAAAGGTCTTTGAATCTGAAAACGAGCAGCTAGTCGTGGTGACTAACAACACAACTTCGTAGGTCCAACAGAAGATAGACCTGATCAACCAGTTTCGGGCTGAGATGGATAAGGTCAAGGCCAAGACCGAAGTATGGGAGGGCAGGATGCACCGGCAGGCCTCGGAGAAGGAAGCTACGAAGGCGAAGTTGGCGTCGGTTGAGAACCAACTTCGGGTGGCGAAGGACAAAGCCGACAAGTGGTCTGGGTTGAACGATGATCTCCGGGCACAACTAAGCTCGGCCATCGCGGAACGGGATGCTTTCGGCAAAGAATATGCGGAACTGGGGGCCAAATTAGACACAACCTCTGTTGATGCCGAGGAAATGGTAGCTCAATACCAGGCCAATGTGGAGGTAGCCGAGACCCACTTAAAGACAAAGACTGAATACATGAAGCGACTATCCCGGAGAGAGACCCTCGAAGAGATCCACGCCCGAGGTTTTGACTTATCGGCCGAGATCGACAAAGCTAAGAGGCTCGAGGCTGAAGCAAAGAAGCTCTATGAACCTAAGGGTCCCGAAGGCTCCGAGAGTTCTGAGGGCTCCGACGGTTCTGGCGATGAGTCGGGTTCCGATGAAGACCAGTCGTAGGTGCCCTAGTATTTTTCCAGCTTTTCTTGTGTATTTTATTTTTTATCCCGAGGCCGTTCTGTCGGGCCCTTGTAAATATATTTTGGAATGTAAAAAAAATTTCCTTTTTTTGGCAATAACGTGTCTCTACTTTTCCAGCATCTTTTTGCAATTTTTATTCGTACATTGTTTTTTATGCCATAGTATAGAATTAGATGTAGTTCTGGGGCATTCGTTTTTTGAGTTTCGAATGAAGCCCGACTTTGGAGCAACTTTGTTTGCTTGTGGCTTCGAGCCCTCGATGAGATCGGAGTTTTTAAGATGCTTAAGTGTTTTTAGACGACGTTTTTACCAATGATAACCTTTTAGTATGTTTCGAATTTTGGTTAAGGGCCTTACTTTCTGGTTTCAAACTTCAGACGTCTCTGAGCCATTTTCAGGGTGGCCGTAGCCTTTTATATTTGGGCACCGCCTAAAAGGTTTGGTTCCTCCGGGATTCGGCAGCCCGGGCCGCCCGAACTTTCATCGGGCAACAATCCCAGAGTAGTGGTAGCCCGTAGGCTTTTAGGATCCGGGATCAAAGAAATAAAATGAAAAATGAGAAAGTGTAAGGAAAGTGAAAATTTCTTTCATTTCTTGGTATGCAAGGTACATGATTGAAAGCGGATTATGTGGGCACGGTTCATACGACCGTTTGACCCTTAAAATAAATTCTAACCGCCAAGCCTTAGCTTTTAGCACATTAAGTTTTCTTCTTTCCTTGCTAAAGACCTTAATCCGAGGGTAATGGCTCCCAGTATTCGAGATCAAACTCTTGGGGCTCGGATCCATATCTGCACTGAAAATGTTTGATTTGGGTGTATTGGTGGTCAAACGAGAAGCAATTGAAAATTATTTTAGCCCCCTCAGCATTAACATCACTAAATGTAAATCTCCTTTACAAAATATTAGTACATCTTATGCAAACTATAGATGATTTAACTTTGGCTCCCTGCATCTTGTGTGATACCCAAGTCCTTCTATACTTACCATCAGATTCATTGTCCTTGTGAAGTCTTTCATGGCATTATGAATAACAAAAGAGAAATTAGATCACCCAGCCTTAGGCCTCTCCTCCCTTTAATACAACCATACAGTCCACCATTCAAAGCTATATTGTACGATGTAGTTGATATATATGTCATAACTCACTTAATAAATTTTATGAAAAAATTTAGTTCATGCAACATCTTTTCTATAAATCCTCATTCTACAGAGTCATAAGTTTTCCTGAGGTCTGTTTTGATCAAGCAACATTTTGTTGTCTGCTTCATATTATAAAACCTCACCAAGTCGTGGCATATCAAGATATTTTGCACTATTTTCTCCCCCCTACAAAAGTACTTTGGTTATCTGAGCTAATGTCCGGAAGGAATAACTTAAGCCTATTACATAATATTTTAAAGATTATTTTATATACTGTATTGTAGAAGGATATTGGTCTATAATCCCTCACTGTATCAGCATTTGCTCCTTTTGGTACCAATGTAATCATTATATTATTAATACTCTTAACATTTTTTCAATATTGAAGAACTCCATCATTTCATATATCTGCCTAGTCTTTCTTCACTATGTCCTAACTATCTTTAAGGAATTAGCTACCATAGCCATCAGCAGCAGGTGATTTATCCCCTGTTATCGCCTATAATGCCTGCTTCACATCATTATCAGCATGTGCTCCTTTTGTGTTGTTTTCGTGCCTACTTGTTAGTTGGTAGATTGAGAAAGATTATGGTTATTAGCATGTTTGGCCAAGGCCTTTTTTGGGCTAAAAGTGCTTTTTTTGGGTTAAAAGTGCTTTTGACCAAAAATTAAGATGTTTGACCAAGCTTTTAGATAGAAAAAAGTATTTTTGAGAAGAAGCAGAAGCAGTTTTTGAGAAGTAGAAAAAAATAGCTTCTGTCCAAAAGCATTTTTCTGATAAGCACTTTTTGAGAAATATATACTTAGAAACAGTTTTTAAAAGCTTGGTCAAACACTAATTACTACTCAAAAATATTTTTTCAAATTAATTAGCCAAACACAAATTGTTTCTCACCAAAAGCACTTTTTTGAAAAGTACTTTTGAGAGAACACTTATCAAAATAAGTTGATTTTAGAAGTTTGGCCAAACATGTTATATGTCATCCGAGATATTCTACTTTAAAATAGAATTAACAATCCGTTTGGACATAAAAAAAAATTTCCTTTTTTTCAATTCTTTTTTTTTTTTTTGCAAAACAATGTTTGGTTATGAAAATTTTACTTTTTTTCAAATTAAATTTGAAAATGCATTTTCGAATTTGAAAAACTCCTGAGAACCAGTTTTTCAATTGAAAAATGGAAAGTTGGTATTTTTAAGTTTTATAAATTTAGCATATATTTTTTAAATTTATAAAATGATCCCAATCAATTATTAAACCTAGGTAACACCTACAATTACCCACTATCTGATTGAGTGACCTTGAACTATATTTTGATATCCACTGTTGAGATCTACAATTTATACTTTTACCTGAACGAGCCACTACGACTTCTATTAGAGATTGTTCGTATAGTTAAACAATCAGCATGTTTGATTTTTTATTTCAAGTAGGATAATCATGTCGGGGTGATTTTGATATTTTTTATAAATTATAGAGTATAAATCAGATTTTATGGTGTTAAAAAAAGTACATCCAAATATAATTCATCTTCAAATCAAATTTGAGTGAAATTTCAAATTCGAAATTTTTTTTGAAATTTATTTCCAAGCGCCTGCTAAGTACAGGGAATAGAGCAGTAAACGCCGAGTTCGGAACTAAAGTATAGTATTTTTGGATTCAAACGATCAAAATAGATTAAAAAAAAAGACTGAATACCATAATATATATAGGACATTTATTCACCGTGCTATACTTTAATGTCACGTGAATAGAGTAAACGGCTCACCCTATGTAAACAAATAGCAAAATCTAAATCGATGTCGCATCTGCTTTTTTGTAATCATCACATTGTGATCTTGTCATCCTTCTTTAATTTAAACTTTATAAATTATTACTAGTTACATCAGCAATGCAAATCAAACAGTGAAATCACAAACGTATTCTGAATTTCCTCGGATGATACAGTAAAGAGAATCAGATCCATAGCACTCAAGTTCGACGGATAGCCCTCTATATATATGCTCTATCATAGGTGCAGGGGCCGGCGACTGTAGCTTTTAGTCTGTTTATCCGAACAATTTAAATGATTGTTTCATGTTATATAGAAATAGTACTGAATATATAATGTATTAGTAAGATAAGGATTAGTAATGCTGAAATTAGTTATAGTGAGATTATTTTTTATGGATTATTTTCTCCGTTTTAATTTGTGTGAAGCTATTTCTATTTTAGTCTGTATAAAAAAGAATGTCCTTCTTTTCATATTTGAAAATAATATACCTTTATACAATAATTTATAACCACACAAAATATATATGCCATATTTTACACCACAAGATCAAAAGTCTTGTCTTTTTTCTTAAATTATGTGTCCAGTCAAATAAGTTCATATTAATTAAAACAGCGGGAGTATTTAGTTTGGTGTATTAGAAGTTTTGAAACGACAATTTTATCTTTGTACATGCTTATCCATATATTAAAAATCATAGTATTGCTAACAACATGGTTTACTATGTATAAGAATAGTATTGAATAAGGTGTATAACTAATGAATAAGAATAAAGCATCATTAGGTAGGGTGTAAAAGTATAATACTAAATAGGGTGTATTTGTAATGTTGTGATTAGTTATGCTGAGATTATTTCTTATCGAATATTTAATTTGGTGTATTAAAAATAACGAGCATTGCATAATTTCTTACAAAAATTATTTGTTTACAAAAATACCCTTTATATATTTTGAAAAGGATTTGGTAAAGGTTTTAAAAGGGCAATTTTATCTTTATATATTATGTATTGCTAATGTCATAATTTGCTATGTATAAGAATCGTATTGAATATGATGTATAACAAATATATGTATTAGTTATATATAGATTGAAAAATCCTATTAAAAGATTAATAATATCAAAACTAATACATGTATTATTTTCTATAATACATTCTACCAAACTAGTTTTATACATGGACTAAATATTTAAAGATAAAATTGTCCTTGAATTAAGTAATTCCCTGCATAATAATCTATTTCTCAAATAATCCATACGCATAACAATTCTTTTATTATTATTCCCTCATAAACAACACCCTGTATAATAATCATATTTTATAATTCTTGCATAACTAACATGTGGACCATATATATCATAAACAACCCATGTGTTGTCTTACTCTACTCCGTGTGTATATGAACTAAAATATATAATTGAAAACAAAAATATATAATTGAAAACATTTCAGATACATACAATTTCATTTTTTTTTAGATATTGTAAAGTAAACCAATTAATTAGTTCACGTACTAGTTAAAAGAGAACAAGTTTCTCGACACGTGCATGTATATCAAGACATGTCGAACATGGTGTAAATAATGTTAATATTATTAAAAAAAATATTTGAATATGATAATTTTCTTATCAAGGTTAAGATGATTGGATACGAGCCTTTGCCGGTTATTCCGACGACCCGATATGGTCCTTCCCAGTTCGGTCCCAGCTTCCCCTCGTTCGGTTTCCTGGTGTGTAATGTTACTTTCCTCAACACCAAGTCCCCGACTTGAAAGTGTCGGAGGTTGGCTCTCCAGTTATAGTACCTTTCTATTCGCTGTTACTGGGCGGCCAACCGGACCAGGGGGCCTCCCGCCTTTCATCCAATAGTTACAGGCTCGTGATCATGGCCTCGCTGTTTGACTTTTCTGTCGCATATTAGAACTTGAGGCTCAGTTCTCCCACTACGATGGGTATTAAGGCTTCGGCTCCATAGACCAACGAGAAAACGGGGTGGCTCCGGTAATAGATTTTGAGGTCGTATGGTATGCCCATAGAACTACGGGCATGATTTCCTTCCATTTTCCTTTCGCACCGGTCAACTACTTTTTCAGGTTTTGAAGTATGGTATGGTTCGTTGATTCTGCCTGCCCGTTCCCACTATGGTGATAAGGTGTTGATAGTATCTTTTTGATCTTGTGATGTTTGAAAATTTTATTTACCTTGCCCCGATGAATTGTTTTCCATTATCACAAACGACCTCGGCTCGTATCCCAAATCGACATATTATGTGATCATAGATGAAGTCAATGACTTCTTTCTCCCGGACTATTTCGAACGCTTGAGCTTCAACCCATTTGAAAAAATAAAGGATCATGAATAGTATGAATTGAGCCTTACCGGGTGCCCATGGTAAAGGACCGACGATATCCATTCCCCACTTCATAAATGGCCACGGAGATAAAACCGAGTGGAGCATTTCTCCCGATTGATGGATCATCGGGGCGTATCTCTGGAAGTCGTCCATTTCCGTATGAAGTCCTTTGTATCTTTCTCCATTTCGGTCCAGTAATAACCGGCCCTGATTAGCTTCCGAACCAAAGATTCTGCCCCCGAATGTTTCCCGCAAGTGCCTTCGTGAACTTCTCTCAAGGCATATTCGGTATCTCCGGTCCCAAGCATCTGGCTAGCGGACCGTCAAATGTTCTCCTGAATAATGCCCTTTCGACCAAACTAAATCTGGCAGCCTTGGTACGCAGGGCTTTCGATTATTTGGGATTTGAGTGCAATTTTCCGGTCTTCAAGTAGTCTATGTACTTGCTCCTCCAATCCCAAGTTATACTTGTTGAGTTTACTTCGGCGTGGTCTTCTTCTATCACCAACTTCATAAGCTGCACTACTATTCCCGAACTGAATTCATCGGCATCGACATCACTGTTCTGATCTCGAGGTATGTGTTATAGGGTCCATTCCCTGAATTGATGCAGCGTTACCTCTAATTTGTCTAAGTACCTTCGCATTCATTCCTCTTTTACTTTGAACGTCCCGTTAACTTTATTTACCACGAGGAGGGACTCGCGCTTAGCTTCGATCACCTCAGCCCTGAGGCTTTTAGCCAATTCAAAACCTACAATCATGGCCTCATACTCGGCCTCATTGTTAGTCAATTTCACAGTTCTAATGGACTGCCTAACTACATTCCCCGTAGGCAGTTTTAATACGATGCCGAGCCCGGACCCCTTTGTGTTCGAGGCACCGTCCGTAAAAAGGGTGCAGATTCCCGAGGTAATCCCCGAGGTTAACAGTAATTCCCTTTCGACTTCGGTTATAAAGTCGGCCACGAAGTCTGCCAAAATTTGAGATTTTATGGCTGTTCGGGGTCGATACTCGATATCGTACCCTCTGATTTCGACGGCCCATTTGGCCAACCGGCCCGAGAGCTCGGGTTTGTGCATGATTTTCCTCAGTGGGTAAGAAGTCACAACACATATGGGGTGGCATTGAAAGTACGTCTAAGCTTTCTGGAGGCACTTAGCAAAGCGAGCGCCAATTTTTCCAGGCGAGGATACCTTGTTTCAGCCTCGCCTAGAGTTCTACTGATATAGTAAATAGAAAATTGCGTACCTTCCTCCTCTTGGACTAATACTCCACTTACCGCCACCTCGAAAACCGCCAAGTAAAGGTACAATTGTTCATCAGCCTTCAGAGTGTGCAACAAGGGCAGACTCAATAGACACCGTTCGAGTTCTTCCAAAGATTGTTGGCATTCCGGGGTCCAGGAGAAATTATTCTTCTTTTTTAATAGTGAGAAGAATCAATGGCTTTTGTCTGAGGACCTCGAGATGAAACGGCCTTGGGCAGCTATTCGCCCGATCAGTCTTTGTATGGCCTTGACGTTGTCCACCACGGTGATGTCCTCCATGGCTTTGATTTGCCGAGGTTGATCTCAATTCTTTGATTGGATACCATGAACCCCTAAAATTTTCCTGATCCGACCCCGAATGTGCACTTCTTTGGGTTCAGCTTCATATTGTATTTCTGTAGCATGTTGAAGGTCTCCTGTAAATGTTTCAAATGATCCTCTACTCGTAGGGAAAACAATTTCAATTTGTCACGACCCAAATCGATGGGCCGCGACGGGCACTCGGCGCCTTACTCAACCGAGTACCAACATTACATATCATTCTTATCGTACTGTCATTGGCAAATGGGCCAAACGGGCCGTCATGGGTTAACCAGAATAAACATAAGGGAATACTCAATATAAGATGACCCAATCTGATATAAAAACTTATACATGTGACATAGGGCCTAAAAGACCAAAATTACACTGAACATAGGCCGACAAGGCCGTACAATCTTTCACGTACACGACACAAGTCTACAAGCCTCTAAGGATACATAAATGTCATAAAGGTCGGGACAGAGCCCCGCCATACCAATCAACACATGTCCTAATCATACTGACCAATAGCAACTCCGGAGCAAATGGAGTGCACCAACATCTTCCGCTGAGCTGATAGCCTACTTGGAGGACTCTCGACCTGTCTATCGGGACCTGCAGGCATGAAAACACAGCGTCCACAGGTAAAAGAGACGACAGTACAAATAATGTACCGAGTATGTAAGGAATGAAAATTAGTAAACAATAGACATGAGAAAAACATGGAGTAAATGACTCGACATGTATGTCTGAATAACTCTGTGAATCATTAATATTTTTAATGTCATGCATATGTGTAGAAATATCATATCATGCTTAGGTATATGTGTTCATAACATCATCAAGCCTCTGAGGGCATCCCATCATATCATCTCGACCACGGTGGGCAAATCGTTAATGTATACCAGCTGATCAGGTGGTGGTGCGTATATAACGCCGTAACCTTTTTCCATATCCCATATACATATAATCGCGTATATGACGCCATCCGGTCTTGGGTCAATGTACATGTATACATGCATGAAATGCATAAGAAATACATTAATAAGATTTCTCGGAATGTCATAAAAATTAATATGCCTTTCGGATAAACTTTATCAAATACGTATTTCTCTGAGACCCATGAGCAGAAGATATAATAATAATTCACATGGGGAATCAAGAATATAGACACCCCTAGTATTTCTATGAATAGAGTCATTTATGGAAGTTGTGCATTTGCTCGTTTCGTTCGTGTCGTATAGATCATGCCAAAGAGAAAGAAGGGATAGCCTTAACATACCTGAGCCGATTCTCTTGACAATCCATCTAACAACACGTAATGGCGGATCGAAGTAGGGAAAAATTCATATGATATTCTTGAGAAAGATTGCACCGTACTCCCTTAGAATCACAAAATCTCGTTGCTATAACATTACGTAGTCTCGTATGATTTTTGTAGCACAATCACGTTGCTTAACATGATAAGGAAATTTGTGTTTGAACTATTGTTGAAGACCGTAGCTAACTATTTTTTATATAAAGCACCTCTCTTGAATTTAGAGGGGTCTTATGCTTTAATGGGTATGGGCCCTACATTTCAAGCTTGGTGTCACATAACACCTTTAAATGTGCCACCTTTCACTCTCTTGTAAGGGTCATTACATGGGAAGGGGTGCTGCCCACACTGGGGTTCTTTAATTATCCAAATATTCACCCTTCGCTTAGATAACTTATTAATTCTCCACTAATCCAATAATTAACTAATTTTTTATATAATTAAGAATTATCTCAAATTACATAAAGTACTACTCACTTTTAACACACTTTATATACCTTTCTATCATGACCATGTGGGACCTTGTATGTCACTAGTCCATAAATATCGGATATTTTAGCTTGGGCAGTATTTTATCCCAAAATGTCAAACTTTGACGAAAATTCATTTTCTTCGATTTGCTTACCCTCTCACCTTCACGAATTTATTCATCACTTGTTTGAAGTAGCACAATACTTATAATCCCAAAATAATCTTATTCCTGAACTTACGTCGATTAACTTGCGATGAAATTTTAACATACAAAAATGCGGGATGTAACATCTCATTTCCGAGCTTTCATCAATTTATTTATGGCATACTTTTACGTACGAAAATATGGGGTATAACAACATTCCCCCCTTTGGAACATTCGTCCTCGAATGTTGACTAATGCACTTATCATTCTCATACCCCATAGTTCTTGCAAATATTTTAGTACTCTTCTTTCCATCTAGGCAATTGTTCTTCTGTGAATGAATCCCAAACGCCAGGGCATTCCCCCTTTTAGGCCTCTTTTTCACACCACGACTCGTGGTCGGAATCATTCCAATCTTGTAAATGTTGCTATCTTTGATCATGTAACCTGTACGACTGTGACTTTGTAAATGCGCCTATACAACTCTTCTCTCCTTTTTCCTCCAGCTTTTAGCCAATCCCTAGGCCTCATTTTGTGAACATATACAGAGCTTAATAAGATGTCCCTCTGGGCATCTATACCATAACTCTTACTTCGATTTATCGTTATTGAGGTCTTCTACCAACTCCAGGTTACTCTCGTTGCCTATCCTATTTGTATGAATCTAAGTCCTTTAATGCTTCCTCATTACTGTTCATCTTAAGAATGATGGTCTAATCTCGTCTCATACGTTGTAACTTTTATCCATCTATTATTAATTCACCTCAATATTGATCTATAATCTACCATTGATAACTTGAAACCTCTTACGTAATCACTAGGGCTTACGTTGCATCGTGGAATATTTGAAGTGATTTTCCTGATATACCTGGGGCGATATGATACTATACTTCCATGATCGTATTTCATAGCTTCCCACCGTGATTCATCTTATGAGGGTATTCTAATCCCGTGCAGTTCATGAAATCCTCTTCAAATTATTACTCAATCGAAGGTCCAAACGTCATACTTTATCTATCACAATTACACCCTCATTGTAATAACATGGCAGCATTCCATCTCTTCCAAATGCTACTAGTCTTAGACTCCTCTGAGTTCATTCAGGCTATACTGAGCTTTCTATAACTTAGAGAAATCATTAGCTCTCTTGTTTTCATGGTCTTAATCCCGAGGACTTATCCATTTTTTTACCTCTTCACTCACCTTTTCTTATCCTTACTCCTAACTTGCTAAAACCTTGTTATTTTACCATACTTTAGCTTGCGATCTACACATATCTATTATTACTACTTACAACCTTCCTTCAACTTGCTTGCACCCTGGATTTCCTTATGTTATTCTTAAATATTAAGCGAGACATCACATCGTCTCAAACTCTTCTTTACTCTCTTAACTAGGCCTCTTGATACCTAGAAACCATAGGCTGGAAGATATGCCACTGACGCCGCCGCTATCATTCCTGGATACTGAATCCCAACGCTTCTAGCTCTTTATCTTGAAGTTATAGATTATTCACAACCTTTTGCACTTGAGTATCTCGTACATTGTTCACCTTTACCTTACTTGCCTTAAAAGCTCGCCTCAAATTTTCTATCTCCTTTATGACCTCCCTTCCACTTAGGTATAATTCACATCCACAACTTGAAGCTCTATTATAATACTTGCACCTCTGGTGCATACACAATCCAGTGGGAGCTTTATACTGACTTCTTATGAGGCTGGTACTTTTCTAATTGGCTTTATCGTAGAGCCATTATAGAATATGGTTGTTGTACTATCTCTCTTGTACCTCTGATATTAAGAGTGATCCTGCAATGTTCTCAATCACGATTTCTATAATTTTCTGGGTCCAATAATCAAACTCCTGATTTACTTGTTTGATGTAACTCTTTAGTTTCCTCTTTTTTCTGATCAGCCTTTATGTAGGCTTAAGCTATCTTCCGATCTGCGGCTCCTGGTATTAGTTATTACTTTAGCCTTTCATGGGCGCTATGGAATATCCATGATACAATCTTCTAACGATTCAATCCTTTATCTATGACTTGGACTCAATTCTTTCTTTTAACTTATACCGAAGTCTTCTATGGCTGTATGATTATCAACATATATACTGCATGGATTATACTCCGAAATCTTAAGTGCGTTCATAACGTAACCAACTCTGGATCATTGATCGAATAATTCCTTTCGTTCCTTCTCAGCTTTCTTTAAACGTAAGCTATTACTTTTCTAGGTCTTTCTGCCCCCTTATTGCGTGCATACTTAGCTTATCTTAGTGCCCACACATATTGGAATTCCATACAACCCATATGATCTTGAATATCACCTTTTGATTTTTTTCTTCTTCCCGTTCATTAGCCACGGTAGGTGCCACTTTCTTATAGAGTGCATACAATATTGTAGTGAGACTATTTTTACATGACCATTTCTTCTTCAAGTTACTATGCTTAGGTTGAAACCTTCTTCCTTATTTCCTCAGCTAGTCTTTTTTTGTAGTACTTAGGGAAGACCCTCTGACTCTTGTAAAGCTGCAAGCTTATTACATCTTATACCCGATAGAATATTTTATGTTCGTACTTACCTATACTTACCCTTAGATACTTACCTCCACTCTCATGTGCTCGTACAGTTGCTTCTGAACTGAAGTTTTGACTGTATTCCTAGTAGTACTCTCTTTTATCTCAGTAATACTCATACGGTACCTTTAACTACCCCAGCTCCTATCTGAATATTTCTCAAGGATCACGATATCATTATCTGCGAGACTGGATTCGCTATGTTGGGGTTCACTATGTTTATCTTGCACGATCTGCAGATTTGTCTGTAACCTCTTGTCTAGCCATAACTAGACTCTTTCTGAATCAACTACTAACTGCTCGTTGGTCCATTTTCATATCTGTATTCCGCGTAATCCCTCTTGGGTTATTCCCTTTGTCTTAACTTACGTCTTGCACTGGCTCCTTATTTATCAATAACATCTCGGGTAGGAACCCTTACTTCCTTTCCTTAACATCATGTTTGCATAATATTTTGGAATCGTAGCATATCTGTAGGATTTGAATAAGTGCAATCTCATCCCTTTTCTTATTTTTATCGCATTCTTCCTTCACTATTCCATAGTTACTAGAACCACTTAATTCTGACTTAATGCCACATCACTCCATATTCCCCCTTTAGGGGAGTACTCAGATTTAGAGCTACGAAGATCTACCTATAGATATTTTACCTCTCCATCTTTGGCGTCTTTTCACATTATCGATGACCCTTACTCGCCTTGCGGTAATCCTTCTGTACCAAGGGTAACAAAATTCCTTACTCACAAGGGTGACACTTAGTGTAACTGGCACACTTAGTCCTTTAAATTTAACTCTGCTCACCGTACTTGCTTTAGGGAAAGTGTCTTCCTGAATGAACTTTAAAGGTCATTCTTCTGTTGTCTATTCTATTATTACTGGAACGCGATCTCTGAAATTCTCACGATGTCGACTATTATCAAATCTTTCGATACCTAATTCATGTTCAGTATATCTTGTTCACTAGCCCATATTGATTTCTATTACTCTGGGGATCTAACCTTTCCTTCTGGTAATCATGTTAGAGTCACGAATTTATTTTTCTAAATGAGGATATGACTTTATGGCCTATACTCTTTTGTTGTCTCAAGGCCTGTCACCTCTCGTCTTTTCTTTCACTTGACTATAGACTCTGTAATACTGTCATTTGCTTTTATTTACCGTTGTCATCCATGTATCACATCTTACTCATAATACTTTATTATCTCTCTTCTTATTTCCCTGCTAATATCCTTTATTCTGAAAACTTCATCAAGACATTCTTTTGCTTTTAGCTCCCCTTGCTCCATCCACTAGCTCTTCGGGTTGCCTAATATTCTCTCTCTACTAGGGACGGGAGCCACACTAAGGTAATATTTATCCATTCCAGGCTTCCAGTGCCTATCTTTGTAGTACTCATATCTAGCTGTACTATTTTAGAGTGTACCATCTGGGTGTCTCACAAGGAGATCTATTAGCATATTTGCAATATCCTTCAGAAATGTCAACTAATACAAACGATCCATTCACCATTTTGGGTTACCATAACCCCAGCTAGATCCTGATATCCTGCCTTCTCTTATACTACTTATGTTAGCCCCCATAGGGCATAAATGAGATGGGTGTGGTCAATTGTACATACCTCTGTTATTGTTGAAGGTAACTCAAAAGGCTTATATTCCCCTGCCTGAATTGTAAATATTGATAATCTTCATTAACTGGGCGCCTCGTACCCTTCTTCATCTTGCTTCTTTTACTTGTTAAAACTTGTATCTATCTTCTGAATCTCTCATTGCCTTTCACCATAGGGGTGGATAGATATTCCTGCCTTAAGGATCCTTATCAAAAAACTTACACGTCTTAGTACATACATGATCTACTGAAGACCTTACATTTACTCATCATAAGCATCATGCAAAATCGAGTTCCTCTGACTCAACTCTTTCACAACCACATGCAATCTCTTACCAACCGTCTTTCTAGATGTAGGCATCATCGTATCATGAATAAGATAGAGTTTAGAAAATTGAGTTCCTACAACTGAGCTCTACCACACGATCTAGAGTAAGAAGAAAGAGTGACAGTCCTAAATGCCCTGTAGCAGGAGCTTATAATTATGGTGCACAACACACCCATAAACAAGACTCTACAAGCACTAGGACAGAACTGCTCTAATACCACTTTAGTCATGACCCAAACCGATGGGCTGCGACGGGTACCCGACACCTTACTCAATCGAGTACCAACGTTACATATCATTCTTATCGTACTGTCATTGGCAAATGGGCCAAACGGGCCGTCATGGGTTAACCAGAATAAACATAAGGGAATACTCAATATAAGATGACCCAATCTGATATAAAAACTTATACATGTGACATAGGGCCTATAAGACCAGAATTACACTGAACATAGGCTGACAAGGCCGTATAATTTTTCACGTACACGACACATGTCTACAAGCCTCTAAGGATACATAAATGTCATAAAGGTCGGGACAGAGCCCCGTCATACCAATCAACACATGTCTTAATCATACTGACCAATAGCAACTTCGGAGCAAATGGAGAGCACCAACATCTTCCACTGAGCTGATAGCCTACTTGGAGGACTCTCGACCTGTCTATCGGGACCTGCGGGCATGAAACGCAGCATCCCAAGGAAAAAGAGACGTCAGTACAAATAATGTACCGAATATATAAGGAATGAAAATCAGTAAACAATAGACATGAGAAAAATATGAAGTAAAAGACTCGACATGTGTGTCTGAATAACTCTGTGAATCATTAATATTTACAATGTCATGCATATGCGTAGAAATATCATATCATGCTTAGGTATATGTGTTCATAATATCATCAAGCCTCTAAGGGCATCCCATTATATCATCTCGACCACTGTGGGCAAATCGTCAATGTATACCAGCTGATCATGTGGTGGTGCATATATAACGCCGTAACCTTTTCACATATCCCATATAAATATATACACATATATAACTCCATCCGGTCATGGGTCAATGTACATGTATAAATGCATGAAATGCATAAGAAATACATTAATAAGATTTCTTGGAATGTCATAAAAATCAATATGCCTTTCGGATAAACTTTATCAAATACGTATTTCTCTGAGACCCATGAACAGAAGATATAATAATAATTCATATGGGGCATCAAGAATATAGACACCCCTAGTATTTCTATGAATAGAGTCATTTATGGAAGTTTTGTATTTGCTTGTTTCGTTCGTGTCGTATAGATCATGCCAAAAAGAAAGAAGAGATAGCCTTAACATACCTGAGCCGATTCTTTTGACAATCCATCTAACACACATCAATTGCAACAACATGTAATGGCGGATCGAAGTAGGGAAAAATCTGTATGATATTCTTGAGAAAGATTGTACCGTACTCCCTTAGAATCGCAAAATCCCGTTGCTATAACATTACGTAGTCTCGTATGATTTTTGTAGCACAATCACATTGCTTAACATAATAAGGAAATTTGTGTTTGAACTATTGTTAAAGACCGTAGCTAACCATTTTTTATATAAGCACCTCTCTTGAATTTAGAGGGGTCTTATGCTTTAATGGGTATGGGCCCCACATATTAATCTTGGTGTAACATAACACCCTTAAATGTGCCACCTTTCACTCTCTTGTAAGAGTCATTACATGGGAAGGGGTGCTGCCCATGTTGGGGTTCTTTAATTATCCAAAGATTCACCCTTTGCTTAATTAACTTATTAGTCCCCCACTAATCCAATAATTAACTAATTTACCATATAATTAAGAATTATCTCAACTTACATAAAGTGCTACTCATTTTTAACACACTTTATACCCCTTACTATCATGGCCATGTGTTACCTTATATGGTATTAGTCCATAAATATCGGTATTTTAGCTCTGGGCGTATTTTATCCCAAAATGTCAAACTTTGACAAAAATTTATTTTCTTCGATTTGCTTACCCTCTCACCTTCACGAATTTACTCATCACTTGTTTGAAGTAGCACAATACTTATAATTCCAAAATAATCTCATTCCCGAACTTACGTCGATTAACTTACGACGAAAGTTTAACGTACAAAAATGCGGGATGTAAAATCTCATTTCTGAGCTTTCATCAATTTATTTATGGCTTACTTTCACATACGAAAATATGGGGTGTAATAACGTCAATATAAACTTCCATTAATTTTCCTATCTGTTCTTTGAATATCCGGTTTACTAGGCGTTGATAGGTCACATCGGCGTTCTTTAGTCCAAACGGCATTACATTATAACAGTAGATGCCAAATTTAGTGATGAAAGAAGTGTTTTTTTATATCTTCCGAGTCCATCCGAAATTGGTTGTACCCGGAATAGGCATCGAGAAAACTGAGTATCTCATGCCCGGCCATCGCGTCGATCATCTGATCAATGTTAGGAAACGGGAAAGAATCTTTAGGGCATGCCTTGTTTAGATCTTTGTAATCTACACACACTCTTAGCTTATTCCCTTTTTAGGTACTACCACTACGTTAGCTAATCAATCCGGGAATTTAACCTCCCGGATAGACCCAATTTTAAGGGGTTTGGATACCTCGTCCTTGAAGAACGCATGCTTGACCTCGGACTACGGCATCCTCTTCTGCTTCACCGAATGGAACTTCTAGTCCAAACTCAGCTTATGAGTAGTTACCTCTGGTGGGATCCCTGTCATGTCAAGATGGGACCAAGCGAAACAATCTATGTTAGCTTTAATAAAATCAATGAGTTTTTTCTGAGCTCAGGGGTTAACCCCGTGCCCAGGTATACCTTTCTATCTGGTAGATGTTCGATTAGTATGACTTGCTCCAACTCCTCGACCGTCGATTTGGTGGCGTCGGTATCATCAAGAGCTATGAACAATCACGGAACTCCATAATCATCCTCCTCCTCAACTCCCCGTTCCTACGGTTTGGCCGAGACCGGCATCGATGATTGCTATTTAATTCTTCCTTTCTAATTGACTCCGTGTTTCTTGATGCCAAAACCACTGGTACTGGGATTACCTCGTCGACTACGAACATCTCCTTTGCGGCCGCGTGCTCTCCATAGATCGTCTTGACTCCTCCCGGCATAGGGAACTTCAATGCCTGATGCAAGGTCGAGGGTACCATCCTCATGTTGTGAACCCACGGCCTTCCGAATAGGGCGTTGTACCTTATATCCCCTTTGATCACGTAGAACTTCATCTCTTGGATCGTCCTGGTAGTGTTTACTGGTAGGGTTATCTCCCCTTTAGTGGTTTCGCATGCCATGTTAAATTCGTTCAACACTCAGACTGTCGGCACTATTTGGTCCTGTAACCCCAATTGCTCTACGACCCTCGATCTAATGATGTTGAATGAGATACCTGAATCAATCAACACACGTTTAACTCGAGATTTATTGATAAGAATAGATATTACCAGTGCATCATTGTGAGGTTGTACGATGCCCTAGGCATCCTCATCGCTAAACGAAATGGTTCCCTTTTGATCGATACTTTAGCGCACTTTATCATTAGGCCTTGGGGGACATTGACCCCTCCAATCATCATATGGATGACGTGCTGAGGCTCCTCTTGTTCGGCCTGTTTGTTAGCATCCCTGTTCCTGAAGTGGTTTTTGGCCTGATCACTCAGAAATTCTCGGAGGTGCCTGTTAATGAACAATCGGGCAACTTCCTCTCTCAATTGTCAGCAATCCTCGGTCTTGTGGCCATGAGTGCCATGATACTTACACATCAAGTTAGGATCTCTTTGGGTAGGGTCAGACTACAATGGTCGAGGCCATTTGGCTTCCTTGATGTGCCCGATAGCTGATATGATGCTGGCAGCATCAACGTTGAAGTTATACTTTGAAAATCTTGGTGCTTCCCTACCCCCGAGCGGCCTGTCGAAACCATTTTTGCTCATCAGACCTCGATTATTGGGCCCTCAATCTCTTCTATTTTCGTTCCTTGTGGGGTGACACCCGGACCCGTTTCCCCTTCGATCTGCGCTGTATGGTTGGTATCAATCCCAGATCGGCCTTGGCTCATAATCGACGACTCTCTTAGACCTGTCGTCAGCTCTGATGGGATAAACAGACCCAGAAGGGGCTCTGAGTTGGTCGTCCTCGACTCTGATCTTTGACTGGTACCTTTTTTGGATGTCAGCCCAAGTTACCACCAGTTACTCTACCAAATTTTGATTTAGCTGTTGTGAAGCCAAGGAGCTTCGGGGGTTAAGTCCTTGAGTGAATGCCTGAACGGCCCAATCATCTGCAACCGGAGGTAGGTCTATCCGTTTTATCTGGAACCTTGATACGAACTCCCTGAGAATCTCGTTATCTCTTTGTTTAACCTTGAAAAGGTTCGATTTTTTGGTCTCGACCTTGATGGCCCCGACATGGGCCTTCCCAAAATCATCTGCAATCATAGCAATGAGTCAATAGAATTTGGGGGTAAGTTGTGATACCATATCATTGCTCCTTTTGACAGAGTCTCCCCGAGCTTCTTCAAACACCGACTCGATTTCATCATCTTCCAAGTTGTTTCCTTTGATGGCGCATGTATAGGAGGTCACATGCTCATTCGGATCCGTGGTTCTATTATATTTTGGAATATTGGGCATACGAAACCTCTTCAGGATTGCCTTTGGTGTCGCGCTCGGAGGGAAAGGCTTTTGGATAAATTTCTTGGAATCCGGTCCTTTCATTATCGGGGATGCTCCCGGGATTTGATCGAATATGGAATTGTATGTTTCCACCTTCTTGTCATTGGCCTCAATTTTTTTCTCACCTGATTCCAATCGCTTCGTCAATGCTTCAAGCATTTTCATTGTCTTGGGATTGACCTCAGGCTCACCTTACCCAGTCTCTCGGTGGTTTGTTCGTTTCTTCGGATGCTCTCCCGGGATTGTTCAGGCTCGACCCTGCTAGGGGCGTGGCCTTGATTCTGAAGCTTTGCTATCGCCGCATGTTGAGCCTGCAACATTTTGAAGATTAGCCGCAGGCTTACCCCATCACCTTTTCCTTTGGGCGCTTCTTGAGCTGTTGTTCGGGGTCTTCCGCGAACACTGCTTTTTGGGATCAGTTGGTAGATTGACGTCGATAGCCACCTCTGAGTTGGCATCGACCGGATCTACAACTGGGACTCCGTTGGGATCAGCAGGGGCACCTCATTGCTAGGTACCCGATTATTGTTTTCGCCATGATAGCCAGACTTATCGTCAACGTTCAAGTGGGCAGATTGAGAATTTGACATTTTTACGCTAATTTGCAATTAATACTTTAAATAACAAACGTAAAATAGAGTGTATTATGGAGATTTCTATCAAAACACCACTATTATCCTTAGTTTCATGGTGGGCGCCAAACTGTTCACCTTAAAATGGATAACAATTAAATTTATACGCAGTTTTAAGGATATGTGGATTGATTCAACACAAATACTCAAGTATATTAGATAAACAAGTTAAAGACAAAATGAACAATCAAACCAAGTGTAATGTCACGGCCCGGCTCAAACTTAGATTGAAAAGTAGTTTTGCCTTAGATCAGACCCTTGGTTCGAAGCCAATTATGAACGAAGAACAAACAGTAAAATAAGAACCCTGCAATAGCTAAAGAGCAAAAAAATAAATTTGTATTGCTTGGATTCATGTGTTACAATGTGTGTTATCAAAGAAAAGCTTCCCTTTTATATAGTAGGAGAGTTTCATCCCTAGTACAAATCTAAAAAAGATAAAAATCTTTATTTTTTATTAGCTATTGATCAGTAACCGGTATCGAGCGAGATTCACACCGTGATATCTGGTTGGTTGCGGATATCACGGCCCTCTATTCGGCGTGTGCAACCGCTCATTGTATTTTTCGAAGTCTCATAACTCATTTTGGGTCCAGGGAGCCTTGCTTTGTCACCCCCGACGATGAGATTGGAATATGCATTGTCCCCGATATTACCCGTATACAAAGTATAAGTTGATCATATTTATAAAGTTTTTATAAAAGATTTAAAATCAAGCTCTGGATAGGAAACGAAGGAAATACAAACTGTGAAACAAAAATCTATATATATATAATTCTGGGAATAGTGGAGTTGATGTGGAACCTCTCAAAGATGAGGATTACTATTTATCTTTTTTCCTTTTTTTTTGTCTTTTTCCCTATTTTCTCCAATTTATTGTGAAGCAGTAAAATCTGAAGAGGTGTAACACATTTATTACACCCCCTTAACTCTCTCGAATGAGTTAAGTTTTTTAAGCTCTCTGAAACGGTTATAACCTGAAGAGTTATGCCTCATTTAGTGTAACTCTCTAAATAATTATGGTGCCTTCCCTTTTAAATTTTGGCAAATATAACCACATTCTTTTAAGCTGTTTAGCCTTCATTTTTCTCCAAGTTTTTCGTTTTCCTTTTGCTCCTTTTTATTCATGACTTCTGTTTCCATCCTCCATACTTTGCTTTATTAGGCGATTTGTTTTGCTTGGTTTACTTCTTAAATTCTCGCATCTACTAAAGTTCTTCATCCATTTCCTTTTTGATAATATTCATGTTTAGCAATAAAAAGCATGAATGTTCCTTCAAGATTTGATTTGTGTTTTTGTGTGTGTCTGGGTGTTTAACTTAGAGTGATTGTCTTGAAAAGATATTAAAAATAGTGTAGCAGAATGGCTACAAAACATTACAGTAGTAAGTACGTATTTTCCATCTATTAGCTTTCTGATTCTCTTCCTTTCATATTAATTCGGTTTATGATAAGTTTGTGTTATTTTTCATGGATAGTTTGGTGAAATGTTATTGAGTATAATTTAAGATGTTTGCCTTTTTCTCTCACCGGTTATTGTTTGTTTATTATGCAATTAGAGAGGGTAATGAAAAGTTGTAACTGCTATCATATTCTTTTTCTTTTTTTTTTGCTTTTGCGATATCTACGAAGAGATGTAACTGTTATCAATAACTTATTACAATTAATTGAGTGCAGTGTATCCACAGAGGTATACAAGCATTTACTCTGAAAAACGGAGAGAGTTGAATTTATACGTAATTCTAAGGATACGTGGTATAGCTTGGTACAAATCGGAAAAGTAAAAATATATCGAATATTGACTATATAATGGAATAAAATACAAACTAAATTGAATAGAGAATGATTTATAAACAGGCAAGATGAATCAATGTCCAAGCTCAAAAAAGGATAATCTCAACTATATATCAATGTAATAATCTTGTGAATGCATCAATGTTTCTTCTTTGGATGTTTAATGTTCAATGACTTACAGAAATAATAGCCACTCTTTATATAGTGGAAGAACCTACTTTAGATATTATTAAAAATACATAGTGGGGATCCCATGATAGATTAGTTAATTAGTTTTTCCTTAATTCCCGCTGAGATTCTCTTACTAAGTGCGGCTACAACGGCTCTTTCTCTCATAGCTCGATCTTGGTTGTTTTTGGTACTAATCGATCTTCGGATCTCGAGCTCGATATCAACTCGAGCTCGATATTGACTCGGACTTGGTATTGACTCGGGCTCGGTATTGACTCGAACTCGATATTGACTCGGGCTTGGTATTGACTCGAGCTTGATATTGACTTCGAGCTTGGTATTGAATCGAGCTCGATATTGACTTTGAGCTCGGTATTGATCGGTCCCTGAATCTTGAGTTTGATAACCTGGCTTCGGATCTCATCTCGATATTATGAAGACGACCCTCGGTCCATCATGTTCCAATCTTGACTAATTACACAAAGGGCAAAATCGATTTTGACCGTATACAATACCGTGGAAAGGGGTGTGTCTTCTTTTTAAAAAATATTGTGTTAAATAAATCAATTTCTTCTTTTCGTAAATGATTAAAATTTATATGTCTGAACGATGTGGTTGGAAGATTGTTTCAAAGAGTGCGTTACTAGCAAAGGGATCGAAATTCATAGGCATCTATTATGTTCTTTTGCTTTCTTTCTCATAAAGTTGTGCTCACGGTCTTTGTGTTCGTGTATTTATATAAAACTATTTTTTGTTAAATTTGAAGAGTTTAGCTTGATACGAGTAATTACGCCTTTGGTGAAGTTGGGTCAATGGTTCCTCCTGGTTAGTTGGTATATGTCATTCTTTTGCGAAATTATGCTCTTTTCTATGTAGTAGGAAATAATGATTCCTCCTCCTCCTCCTACTCATATCGTATTTCTTCTCCTTTGTTTCACCTTGATTGTTTAAAATTGATTATATTTTGGAGTCTTGAATTTTACATAATATCACAAAAATATAAATTAACTTAACTTTGTGTTGAACTTTGTTAACTATTCTAAAAGTAATATGCTCTCAGTTTTCATTTAGTGTTTTAGAAGTTATATTTTCTCTATTTTCCCTTTATCTTATACCTTATTTTGGAAATTCAAAATACTCCAAATACAAAAGAAGAGAAAAAGAATGAAAAGGAAGGATTCAATAATAATTAAAAATATAAAACTAAACTTTGTATTGAATGTTTTTATATTTATTGCTCCTGAAATTAATATTAATATTAATTAACTAATTAATTCTTTAGTGGCAAATGAAACCTGCTTATATTTTTTTTTTTTTTATTTGCCTTTTCTCTAATTATAAATTAAATGAAAAATATAATTACTCAATTCAGTTATTGTGCTTACTAAATAATATAAATGGAGAAATAAAAAGGTACCTTATCGAACTGAGAAGGCGCCTTTTCTGTCACATTATCTCAAGCACCCGACTCTTTAATTTGGAACCAAATAGAAATTAAATATTTTTCTCTCTAAAAGAGAGTAATGGCAAAATTATAAATAGTAGACCAGCACTATTCCAATATGCATAACCTGGTGAGTATGGAGGAAAGAAACGACACATCTTTAAACAGAACTTTTAATTGTAATAATCTCATTAAACATTTGACTAGAGTTATGGATAGTTGTGACTTATAGAGGTGGGATATATACTAGCTTGCGGTTATTGGGTAGATCATGTTGCATCCATGGTAAGGGAAGGAGCAAAAACAAGCATACGGAGCACAAAATTTCCTTGATGTGCTGCTTCAGACAATGAGTTTAAAGATAATCTTCACATTAATAACCTATTTGTGGTTCTGTTATCTTCTCAGTATCTTTCTACTTTTATATTTGTCTTATTTTTCACGTTTCATACTCATTATTTTTTGTCATGAAGAAGCCCGTCATTTAGCCAAGAGATCGTAATTCCAACTGTTCTGTCAATACAAGTTCAACACTACTGTCCAGAAATGTTATTTTTTAATTTGTTTTTAGAGATCTTGGTTCTGATTTGCTCAACGTAAAAACATTGCTTTATTTGATTCTATTTTCGTAGAGATGCTTCCGTGTGAATTACTCCATTGAGTTTGGTTAGTGAAACGTGCAGTTGGCAAGGTTTTGACAAGATTAATTCCAAGAAACACTCTAATTACTCAAACTATGAGAATATTTTGCTCATGTTTCTCACATTAATATTTGTGTCACGTAAGTTATAAGTAGGGAAAGTAACCATGCATGAGAATATTTTTCTCCTGTTTCTCCCATTGATTTTTGTGTCACATAAGTTACCAAATGTAGCTTTAGGTGCTTGAAGGTGAAAGAAGCATTCCAAGAGACTAACACGGGCTTGAAACTGCAGACTTGTCCGGAGTTTCTCCTACTAGGTAAGCTAATTTATCCTGGTAGATTAATGATCCTAGAATTAAATATTTCAACGTAACACTTGGCGTAAGTGTATTTCTGATTTGTGCTTGCAATAGGGAATACCCCACAAATGGAGATAGCTTTAAGGTAAATCATAAATGTAAATGAAATATTACACGTAATATCGAACAAAGAAGCAAAAGAGTCAAAACGAATAACCTTAACAAGCGACAACTATAAGGAGCCTCATATTCAAGTGGAAATTAGAAAGATGAAGGAGACAGAGGAGTTCCCATAGGAAAATAGAAAGGCGCGAGAGAAGGCGGTGCTATAAATTATGGAGACGGAAATAATGTGAAATTTAAAGGAATATGAGCTTATTTAAGGCATGAAGAATTTGAGAGGAGCAATTGGAAATGAAAGAAAAAGAACAGTGACAGGAAAAAATATAAGAAGAAAATGATAGTAATAGAAAAGAAATACATAACGATACTCGACTGAAATAGCAACCTGCCTTTTGCATTTATTTGATTTGCTTTGTTTTTCATTCTGTTTGTAGTTTCTTTACTTTTTATTTTTTTCTTGATCTTTTCTATTCCTCTCATGTTTGTTTTATTCAAATAGAAGAAATTTGGAATTAAAAAGGTTTCATTATCTAATGAACAAATGATCAATTACCTATATACTTGTATGTTATATAAAATTAGGTTGAGAGAATCATGCAAACAGATAAAAACTTTTCTATCTCGACTGAAAATATAAAAGGTTATTTTTAAATTTATTGATGTCTTTCGCGCGGTTAAATTTACTAGTTTGAAATAATTTCATGTTATTGACATAAATGATCTAAGTACCGAACTATGTTGATTTATGCCATCACTAATGGGTGAATTACACAAATAGCCCTCAAACTTGATGATCTTGAATTTTTATTCTCGTTTGTCCTATGGCAGAACTTCAAGTTTAATAAGCAAGTGTTATCTCTCGCTTGTCCCCTAGACAATACTTTTATTTTTTAAGTTTGAAGTTATGGACGTCAAAAGTTAAAAATATTTCTGCAATTTTCTGCATTACTGCTCATAGGATTAAGCAATGTTTTAACTTGTTGTGTTGGGCCCGTGTTTACCACGGGTCTACGGCCACTATTAATAATAGAACCTAGAGTATTTAATGGATGAATGAATAGGGTATGACTGTGATCTAAATATTCACTTAATCACCAGAACTTCTTTATTTGACACTGTCTCAATTGCTACATTAAAGAATTGCCTAGAATTGCCTACAATTGCATTAGACTCGAACAAACAGATTAAATAAATTCCTCCGGTCATTCAGAACTTGAGGATCAATCTTGAAGCACAGGTATAACATATTAAAGTAGCTCAGAAATGCCAGAAGAACAAGGAATGAATCAATGGGCAAACTTGACAACACGGCGCTATATGTGTGCAACTAGTCATATATGCCAATTGAGCATTCTATAAATTTCCTCCATTCACTATAAATTTCTTCTTTTTTTTTCCGTTTTTTTGCTTCTTATGTTCGTTCAAAGTTTCTGAGGATGACAATATTTATTAGATTTATTAATTTCTCCATAAAAAACAAAAAACAAAAGCTGAAACACTCATTTAGTCGTTGAATTAATTAAAAAATAAGTAAATGAAAAGCTTGTCAGTTGAGTCTTCTTCAACAATTTGTATGAAAAAATAATTAAAAGAACATTATGGCCGAAATTTGTGACCTTTAGCTTTTAATAGGCACTTGTAGAAACCTTTTAGTCAACTATCACAGAAGAGGACAATGGCGGTAGCTGTGGCTCGACGAGTGTCATACATGGCCATTTAAACGACAAATAAAGAGGATTTTGCCAAGTTTTTTTCAAACTTTCTAGGATCAAGGAACCCTGTGATGTCACATGGTTGCCTTCCTAGCCTTCTATATATGGTAGATCAATGCAGACAGGATAACTATGACAAATGCTCTGCACAATTTTTCTTTAACTAGTCGTGCTACCTTGCGCCATGTTCCTTGGAGATCAGTGTTCTGTATGCCCAACCATGGCCAATTCAGTATCCCATGCTAACAAGATTTTAAATGTTGACATTCAAAGAATAAATGCTCCACAATCTCTGCACTTCCTCTACATATTTGGCAATTATTGTCCTGACTAATTCCTAGTCGAAACAGTTTTTCTTTAGTGAGCATTTTTCTGTGCTCTGTTAGCCAACAAATAAAGTTATGTTTTAGCAACATTTGCTTTATTTTATAAATTGCCCCAGTTCCATTCCTTCAAGCATCCCATCATCCATTTGTATCCACTATTAACTGAGTACCTCCATTCTGTGTTATTTATCCATTACTTACAAATTCTGCAACAAACTTATCTCAATGGAACATATTTTCTTCCAATACCAGCAACTGTCATGTAAATAGGAATACATATATATATATATGATCCATAAATTATCAATCTTTTGTGCTATATTCAACGCATATTTTGCCTCAACAACCTCATTCCATACTATATTATGGCGACCCGGTAGTCGTTTTGTGTATTTTATCTCCGTTCCTCTATTTGAGTCCGTATGTGTATTTAATGTTTTGTGGTTTGGGGGGGGGGGGGGGATGGGGGTTGGGATTTGTTTCGGAAAAGTTTTGGAGTGAATTGAGACACTTAGTCTCATCTTGGAAGCTTAAGTCGTAAGAGTTGACCAAAGTCTGGCTTTTGTGTAACGACTTCGGGATGGTGTTTTAATTGTTCCAATATGTCTGTATGGTATTTTGGACTTAGGCTTATGTCCGGAATTAGATTTGGAGGTTAGGTTGATTTGGCTCTAATTGTCGAAAGTTAAAAATTTGAAGGTTTGAAAAGTTAAAGGTTTGATCAGGAGTTGACTTTGAGGCTATCGGGTTCGCATTATTCATTATGTCATTTGAAATTTGTGTGCAAGTTTGATGTTAATCCGAATTGGTTAGGCTTAAATCGGACGCTTGGTTCGAAGTTACAACGTTATGAACTTAAGAAAATGATCTTAATCGATGATTCTTGGTTTTGATGTTAATTAAGATATTTTGAGCCTTTGGATAAGTTTGGGTGAAGTAGTAGGACTTGTCGATTTGATTAAATGGGGTCCCGGGGGGCTCAAGTGTATTTCGGATGGGATTTCAGATAATTTTTAGTTTGGTTAGTAGTCAGGTCTGGTGTTTTTGCACCTGCGAAGTTTGGTCCGCAGGTGCAAGTCCGCAGGTGTGGATAGTTGGTGCAAAAGCGAAATTTGGGCCTGGGACAGGGAGTCCGCAGGTGCAAGGTTATGGGCGCAAAAGCGATCGCGGCCCTGCGAGGTTGTTCCGCGGGTGCGGCTCCACAGAAGCGAGAGTTGATTCGCAGAAGTGGAGCATCGTGGGAGTAAGTGACTTTCGCAAATGCAGGCATGGGCTCGCAGAAGAGAGATTGCAAATGCGGTGGAATGGTCCGCAGAAGCGGAAATCGCTGGGCAGAGTATTTTAATCGAGGGTTTGATTTATTTTATCATATTTTGAGATTGACAGCTCGGATTGGGGTAATTTTTTAGGCGATTTTTACTCACTTGGATTGGGTAAGTGCTTTTAACTCGGATTTGATTATTATTCACGATTCTATTCTGATTTTGGCTTTTGGTTGGTGAAATCTAAAGGAGAAAATTTGGGGTTATGTACTAGATATTGGAAAGTTATTATTTGGGATTTGAATCCCGATTCAGAGTCGATTTTGGATAAAACTTGTATATTTGAATTCGTATTGGAATGGATAATAGGAATTTATGACTTTTGTCGGGTTCCGGGATGCGGGCTTGGGTTGACTCTTAGGTTGACATTGCGTATTTATTTAAAGATCAAACCTTTATTGTTTGGGATTGTTATCTTTGGCTTTATTTGACGTTATTGTGTTGTTTCTGGCTAAATTCGAGTTGTTCAGATGTCGATTCGCGTGAAAAGGAATTTTCGGAGTATTGATTTGCTAGTTTGAGGTAAGTATATTACTTAAACTCGGTTGAGGCACTAGTTGCCTAAGTTATTAGTGTTGGCTACGTGCTAAGGGTGATGTACATGCGAGGGGTTGAGCCTATGTGCTTGCACCGGGATTTTGTTCATGCTCAGGGTTGTATCTAGGGTATATTATGCCTTATTTTGAATATTCGTGATTCTTACTATCATGCTTTACATGTTGTACGACTACGTGACTTCGTGAATCATATTAGATATTATGCGTAGGTTAATCTCATGTTCAAACATGATAACTGTTATTTTTTAGGCATATTTGCTTGATCTGAGCTGTAATTGTTCACATCGCACATGCATACACTTTAGCATGTTATTTTATCAGTCCAGGAGTACTTGATTTGATGTTTATTGACGGTAAACGTGTATTCTTGTATATGCTTCTATAATCTGGACCGGTTTGACAGTGCGTGAGTTATCTGTGCGGTTGTTATGGCACGTGAGCTGTCTGTGCAGCATGTGGATAACGATCCATCCTCCTTGGGTCGTCCTCTCATATTTTTACTTGATGAAGTACACGTCGTTTGTGAAAACCTGATCAGTGTTGGGTCTTTATATATCTTCTATATATGCAAATTCCTTGGGTGTATATATGATTTTAATTCAGATCTCCTCTATATGTTGGTTCCGTACTTGTATATATGCCTCTTTATGCATATTTTCTCCATATGTCATTCCTGTTAGTGAAATAATACATAGTACATTTCTCCTCGATTTTTCTTTCTCTATGTGATTTGACTTGCCTTTACGCATATCTCCTCTATATGTTGAACTGTTATCCTGTTTAATATTCGTGCATATCTTCTCTATGTGCACCATGAGCTTTACCTGCATCTAGGCATAAATTCTATTATTATTACTGTGTATTCGGATGTATTCATGTTATGTAAATATTTTTATCACGTGAGTATCATTAATGATTCTTTCGACTTCCCCTCCAAAGTTAGTCATGATACTTACGGAGTACATGTGGTCGGTTGTACGCATACTATACTCTATACTTAATTGTGCAGATCCAGGTGTTGGACCTAGCTGAGAGTTGTGCTGGACTTTTGCTGAGTTGCTTAGAGACGAGATAAAGGTGCATCTCGTTCATAGTCTTGGAGTCTCTTTCCATTTTATTACTGTTATTATTGTCCAGATAGTATTTATATATTATCATACTTGTATTCATGTTATGGAGCTCATGACTTTATATTACTAGTTTTGGGGGATTATTTGTATCAGCACAATCTTTGTTTATGTTATTCGGTTTTTAGACTTGTATGTAAGGTGCTATCTTAAATCATTGATGCTATGTTTGGCTTGTCTAGCGAGTGAGCTAGGCACCATCATGACCGAATGGGGGGTTTTGGATCATGACAAGTTGGTATCAGAGCCCTAGATTCATAGGTTTTATGGGTCATGAGCAAATTTAGTAGAGTCTTGCGGATTGGTACAAACACACCTATACTTATTTTTGAGAGGTTACCGAACTGTTAGGAAAGCTTCTCTTTCTTTCATTCTATATCATGTGGATTTGATTATTTGAAGTTTGAGTCTTTTCTCTTTTATTCTCTAACAGATGGAGAGGACACGATTTGCTAGATCAGCTTAGTGGGCACTAGTGCCTCTAGTCAGGGCCATGAGGGGTCAGGGCAGAGGTAGAGATCGAGGTAGGGCACGCACTGCCCCAGCTAGAGCAGTAATTGTGGAGCCACCGGTTGCTCCAATGGAGGAGCATGTTTTTGATATTGTTGAGCCGGTGGGACCAACTCAAGCTCTGGCGGTACCTATTGCTATGCATGGTCTTTAGTAGAATTTCGATCAAATTCTACGTGTGTATTCGAGCTAGGCCTAGGCGAGTATGATACCAATTGCACCGGCTACCTCACATACCGAGAGAGAAGCCCACACTCCCGCTGCCCATACACCAGAGCAGCTAGCTCAGGGCTATCAGACACCGGGAGTTTTGTCGGTACAGCCAATCATCGCAGCTCAAACCAAGATTGGACCATCCTTGACTATGGAGGAGCAGAAGAGGTTGGAGAGATTTCAGAGGCTTCGTCCTCCTCGATTTAGTGGAGGAGATTCTGAAGATGCACAACGTTTCCTTGATTAGTGCCAGCGGATTCTACGCACTTTGGGCTTTCTAGACTCAAATGGAGTTGACTTCACTACTTTCCAACTGTCAGGGCTAGCCTACAGGTAGTGGAAGACCTATGAGTCTTTCAGGCCAGCTGGTGAAACACCACTTACATGGCATCAGTTCTCAGTTCTCTTCTTAGAGAAGTTTATTCCACATACTCGCAGAGAAGAGTTGCATAGGGATTTTGAGAATCTACACTAGGAGGGTATGACCGTGACTCAATATGAGATGAGGTTCACAGAGTTGGAACATCATGTAGTGTTCTTGATCCCTACTGAGAGGGTGAAGGTTAGGAGGTTCATTGAGGGCCTCAACTTTGGTGTCTGGTATGGGATGGCCCTAGAGGCCGAGGCAGAAACTATTTTTCTTCAGGTTGTTGAGATTGCTAGGTGCTTAGAGTTGATTCGCAAGTAGGAGAGATAGGAGCGAGACTCCAAGGGGGCCCACGGTTCAAGTGATTTTAGTGGTGCCTCATTTGGAGGTTAGAGAAATCATAGTAGAGGCCGTCCTTTCTGTAAGGCCCCAAAAAATTCGCTAAGTAATTTAAGGCTCTGTGGTGCCGAGGTAGACTTATGCGTTGACGATCCGCGACTCGGACTTTTTAGGTTGAAGAATACACTGAGGAGTTGATGGAAATTTTTGACAAGATAAGGCAATTATGTGGTCAAATTTACGACAGCAGAACAGGTTTATGGGTCGGATATCCGTCGCATAGTTGAGCAGAGAGTTGTTGAATTTTGAAAGTTGTTTTGCACCCATTCTGCGGTCGCATAATTTATTTTGTGACCGCATAAGTGGTCTGAGAACCGCAGAACAGTCGCAGACCTGACCAGTCTAGCCTAAATTTTTTAGGACCATTTTGCAGTCCAGTTTGCGGACCGCAGAAGTGATCTGCGGTGCATTTTGCGACCGCAAAGTTGAGATCGGAGGGTCCATTTCCTGATTTTTATAACCCGACCTCATTTTGATAAATAGCCTTTGGGGCTCGTTTTGAAGGCAAAAACCTGATATTTTAGAAAGAAGTGAGAGTGTTCTAGAGAGAGGAAGAAGCTCAAGTGCTACGTTCATCAAGATCTTGTCCAAGCTATGAAATCCAACAACAAAATCTCACAAGATTTTGAGTTAGGGAAAAAAGATGGGTGATTGAGAGTATGATTCTTGGGTGTGAGAGTATTATATATACCTGCATGTACCAATAAGGTTTGTGGGAAGATTGTTGGGCCCAAATGGGTAAAGATTGGGTTATGAAGTGAAAGAAATCTTGTGGAAGAACCTTGTAGTATAATTTGCACACCTAGTGCTTGATAAAATGCTCAAATGAGCAGAGACCATGAATATGTTCTTAATTTGTGTTCAACCTTTTTATGTATCGAAATAGATTGAAGTTGCTAGGATTTTCGGAACATTGTAGTAATCTAAGGAAAGCTCAAACAAGGTATGTTGGCTAAACTTCTCTCTTAGAATTTAATCCCATGATGTTATTGTAAGTCCCGAGTTATCTATTATAAATTAACTATTCCGAATAAGCTTTGTGTTGAAAGGGATATGTTCAAAATGTGTTCCGGATGCTATTATCATATGATGTTATCCTTCGGGAATATGTTCAAAGTATGAGTTAGGTATAAAAATATTATGACTCCAAGTAGTGTTTCAAGTGAAGGCTATTACGCCAAATTATGTAAGAAGAAGTCTCAATGTACTTAAGACTCTTAATCGCTCATAGGTGTACTAAAAGTCGTGATTAGAGATTCTTTGTTGTCGATAATCTATAAAGATGCTTGAAAATGAAATAAGTGAATTGGGGATATAGAGTGTGGCCAACGTGCCAAGAATGAAAGTTATACTTGTGGCTAGTGGTGCCAATGAAATTAGATGATGTGGGAAAGATTATGAAATGAGCCTTGATTCAACTATTCCAAATTGATCCCAAAAATAGAATTATCCAAAAGCTTATGTACTCAAGTCATGTCCAAATGTGGTTGTTCTAACTAATGCTATGCTTGGTAGGTATTTCCAATATGTTTTGAGTTCTTACATATTCATGAGTTGATATTGTGTATTGCCCTTTTAAGAAAAGGTATTTCAAGAGTATTCTATATGATGATGTTTATGATGATAATCCTTGAAAGTAAAGAAATAAAAGTGCGGAATATGATATACGACCACAGTGCCATGAATGAAGAATAATATGTATGGCCAAGGGAGCCAATGAAATAATGATGTTGTAAGTAGTTGAAAGTAATTGTGAAGTGATAGATGGTGTGAAAGGTTATGAGATGACCGTATTTGTACTTATGTTTACAATGTGTTATAAGCTCCTACGCCCTCATGAGGAGAGGATATGGTGTTCCTAAATATTTGAAGTGTTCATGATGTCCTATGATCACCCATGGCAAGTACAAGTAAGTGATGGTATGAACATGAAATGTGGCTGTTTGCCAAAATGAGAATTTTGAGGTGTTGTATGTCCCTATAGTTTCAAGCATAGTATGTATGCTACTAAAATAATTAATGTAAATGACTTCGATGTTAAGTCCCCAAGAATCATGAACTTAGATAATGACCTTAAGATGACAAGAAAGTATATAATGAAGTGAAAGAGGGATGTCATATGCTAAGTGATGATAAATCTTATGGAAAACGTATTTAGGCCATGTGCCATTGAAATTGACTTATTGATTTACCCTACGTGTGCTAACGTAATGAGTTGTGTTCCTCCATGATGAGCATGAACATGAACATAAAGTGTTCCAATGATCTGAGAACTTACGACCTTAAAAGTAATGCTAGTCATGTCGCTTGGGTTTATATATGGTCGTGTACAATATGATATGTGAACACTATAGACGGTCTATGAGACGCAAAGATGTATAATATGATATGTAATCCTATGGATGGTCTATGAAACACATAGGTGTCTTGTGTAAGTAAACACTATGGACGCTCTATGAAACACATATGTGTATTGTAATGTAATATGTGACCCTATGGATGGGCTATGAAACACATAGGTGTATAATGGTATAGGTGAACCCTATGGACGGGCTATGAAAAACATAGGTATATAATATATTATGTGATCCTATGGACTATGAAACGCATAGTTGTATGATATGTAAACACTGTGAACAGTCTATGAAACACACACGTGTATTTGTATTGTGTAAGTAAACACTATGAACGGTCTATGAAACACACAGGTGTATTGTATAGGTGATACTTTGAACGGTCTATGAAACGCACAGGTGTATTGTGTAAGTAAACACTGTGAATGGTCTATGAAATGCACGGGTGTATTGTATAGGTGATACTGTGATTGGTCTATGAAACGCACAAATGTATTGTATAAGTAAACAATGTGAATGGTCTATGAAACGCACAAGTGAAATGTATATATGTAAGATAAGAGAGGGATATGGATGGTCTAGTGAGACGCATTGTTAACGCAGACATTAGGTGCCACTCTCATTGGCCTTGTTTGTACATGTTGTTTCAATTACTTTATATTATGTATTCCACGCATAGTTCATATGGCTCAGTTAATCCTAAACGAAGTTTAAAATGATGTAAGCATGACGAGACTTGAAATGTGAATCTATGGGATATTTCGTAGTTCTTGATGTACTTCATATGCCTCTTATTTGAATTACCATGATTTCATATGTTGTTATGTTTGCCTTACATGCGAGTACTATTCCACATGTACTTACATCCCTTTTGCCGGGGTGCTGCATCTTTTAATGGATGCATGTATACTTCTACAGGATGGTATTGATCTTTGATAGGGATCTTCCGCGCAGCAGATTATGGTGAGCCCTCTACAATTCCAGTGGGTATTCGAGTCTAGTTAGTTTTATGTACTTAGGTATCTATTATCATAGAAGCCTCATGTACACTGTGGGTCATGTACTTAAGTTGTGAGTTTTTTCATGTATTTATGTTCATAGATATTTATGAAGCTATGTACCCATCACGAGAGAAAAAGAAAAAATAATTATGGACCATATAGCCAAATGTATTCAATATGAAAGTCAAGATCTAATTATGTTTTGATAAAATATGCATGAGTTATGATGGGAGGTTGATGTAACGCAGGCTTGCTCTACTAGGTTCACTCGGTTGAGCGTCGGTCATGCTCCCCAAGTTTGGAGCGTGACATTTTCGGTTATGTTCAGTCAGCTATGGTTCATACAGTGCTCAACCGGGCCAGTCATCTTTCAGTGTGTTGCTAGCACAGAACTCGTATTGTGCTCCATCTTCTCAGGGTTCCACAGGCAGTTATTGGGTTCTCAAGGTTAGGTCCAAGGTCAGTAGCCTCACCAGAGGAGAGGATGTTTTGAGTACGGGGACTTGGGGCATCTTAAGAGGAATTTCTACAAACTTCTGAGAAGTGCACCGCGTCAGGGGACCCAGTCCATGGTTCAACCGCCATCAATTACACCACACATATAGCCATCTAGGGGTGGAGCTTAGTCAGGTTGAGGACCGTCCTGTTTCTATGCATTTCCAGTAAGACCAGAGGCAGTTGCTTCAGATGCCATGATACACATGTATCATTTCAGTGTGCCACAGGGATGCATCGGTGTTATTTAGCCATGGTTCCACTTATTCCCATGGTTCCACTTATTCTTATGTGTCATCATATTTTTCTCATTACTTGGATATGCCTCGTGGCTCTCTTGGTATTCATATATATGTGTCCACACCTGTTGATGATTCTATTATGGTAGATCGTGTATATCTGTCTTGTGTTGTTACCATTAGGGGTTAGTCAACATGGGTGGATCATTTATTACTCATTATGGTTGATTTTAAGGTGATTTTGAGTATGGATTGGCTATCTCTGTAACACGCTATTCTTGATTGTCACGCTAAGACCGTGATGCTGTCTACGCCGGGGTTGCTGAGGATAGAATGGAAGGGTTATGTTGGTCACACTCCTAGTAGACTGATTTATTTTCTGAAGGCACAATGGATGGTTTATAAGGGGTGTTTGGCATGTCTTTCCTTTGTGAGGGATGTTAGTGCTGATACTTCTACTATTGAGTCAGTTTCAGTAGTGTGGGAGTTTCCAGATGTGTTCCCTGCTTACCTACCAGGCATGCCACTGGATAGGGATATTGATATTGGTATTGACTTGGTGTCGGGCACTCAGTCTCTATTCTACCGTATCGCATGACACTAGCGGAGTTGACGAAATTGAAGGACAGTTGTAGGATCTATTAGGTAAGGGTTTCATCATACCTAGTGTATCACCTTGGGGTGCACTGGTGCTATTTGTGAAGAAGAAAGATGGTTCCATGAGGATGTGCATTGACTACTGGCAGTTGAACAAGGTTACCATCAAGAACAAGTATACACTGCCGCACATTGATGATTTATTTGATCGGCTTCAGGGTGCTAGGGTGTTCTCGAAGATTGACTTGAGATCGAGGTATCATCAGCTGAAAATCATGGCTTCGGACATTACTAAAACTACTTTCAGGACCCATTATGGGAAATATGAGTTCTTGGTGATGTCTTTTGGCTTGACTAATGCCCCAACAACTTTTATGTACTTGATGAATAATGTGTTTCAGCCTTATTTGGATTCTTTCGTTATTGTATTCATTAATGATATATTGGTGTATTCCTGCAGTAAGGAGGAGCATGACCAGCACTTGAGGGTTGTGTTATAAATTTTGAGGGAGAAGAAGTTATATTCCAAGTTCTCTAAGTGTGAATTCTGGTTGGATTCAGTGGCATTCTTAGGCCACATGGTGTCCAATGAAGGGATCAAGGTGGATCTAAAGAAGATCGAAGCATTTCAGAGTTGGCCCAGAGCTTCTACCGCTATTGAGATTCAGAGATTTCTAGGGTTGGTTGGGTATTATCGCCGTTTCGTGGAGGGATTTATATCCATTGTAGCTCCATTGACTAAATTGACTTAGAAGTATGCTTTATTCAGATAGTCGAAAGAGTGTGAAGAGAGCTTTCTGACACTCAAGATTGCCTTATCTACAACTCTAATTTTGGTATTGCATGCGGGGTCAGGATCATATACAATTTATTGTGATGCTTCACGGATTAGTCTTGTATGTTTGTTGATGCAGGATGGGAGGGCGATTGCCTAAGCGTCGTGCCAGTTGAAGCCCTATAAGAACTATTCAATCCACGATTTGGAGTTGGCAGCTATTGTACACACGCTCAAGATTTGGAGGCATTATCTTTATGTCGTGCCTTGTGAGGTATATACGGATCATCGGAGTCTCCAACATCTGTTTAAATAGAAAGATTTGAATTTGAGGCAGCAGAGATGATTGGAGCTGTTGAAGGACTATGATATCACCATTCTTTATCATCCGGGAAAGGCTAATGTGGCAGCAGATGCCTTGAGCAGAAATGCGATAAGTATATGGAGCTTAGCATTCATTGAAGCTGTGGAGAGGCCTTTAGCCATGGATGTTCAGGTGTTGGCCAACAAGTTGGTGAAATTGGATATTTCGGAGCCGAGCAGAGTCCTTGCTTATGTTGTATCTCAGTCATCCTTTTCTTAGCATGTGAAGGCGCATCAGTATGATGATCCTCACTTGCTTGTCCTTAGGTACATGATGCAAAACGGTAAGGCTAAGGAGGTGACTATTGGTGATGATGGAGCATTGAGGCTTCAGGATCGGATCTGTACTCCTAATGTGAATGGTTTGAGAGAGTTGATTCTTGAATAGGCTCATAGTTCTCGGTATTCCATCCACCCAGGAGCTACGAAGATGTATCTTGATTTTAAGCAACATTATTGGTGGAGAAGGATGAACAAAGACATTATTGGTTATGTATCTTAGTTCTTTATTTGTCAACAAGTCAATTATGGGCATCGGAGACTTGGTGGGTTGCTTCAAAAGATTGACATACCGAATTGGAAATGATAGCATATCACTATGGACTTCGTGATAGGGTTGCCACATACTTTGGGGAAGTTTGATACCATTTGGGTCATTATGGATTGGTTGACCAAATTGGCGCATTTCATCTGATCATGACTTCCTACACTTCAGGGCAGTTGGCTAAGATCTACATTTGGGAGATTATTCGCTTTCTTGATATACCCATTTCTATCATCTCGAATCGCAGTACTTAGTTTACCTTGCATTTCTGGAGAGTTGTGCAATGTGAGTTGGGCACGCAGGTTGAGTTGAGTATAGCATTTCATCCTCTGATGGACAGGCAATTCAATCAGACTGTTCAAATCTTGGAGGATATGTTGAGGGCTTGCATCATTAATTTTGGAGGGTAGTGGTATCAACTTATACAGTTAGCGGAGTTTATATATAACAATAGCTACTAGTCTAGTATCGAGATGGCTCCGTATGAGGCCTTATATGAAAGCCAATTTTGATCTCCAGCTGGTTAGTTTGAACTTGTGGATGATAGATTATTCGGCACAGATTTGGTTGGAGATGCTTTGGAGAAAGTGAAGTTTATTCAAGAGAGGCTTCAGACCGCACTGTCCATGCAAAAGAGTTATGCGTATAGAAAGGCTTGTGATGTGACCTTCATGGTATGTGAGAAGGTTCTACTCAGAGTTTTGAGGGCGTGATGAGATTCGGGAAGAAGCGAAAATTGAGTCCAATACTTGGTTCAGGATACTTTGGACAAGGTTGAATTGATTCAGGATCTGCTTCGCACGACATAGTCTAGACAGAAGATTTATGCTGATAGGAAAGTTCATGATGTTGCTTTCATGGTTGGGGAAAAGGTACTACTCAAGGTTTCACTCATGAAGGGTGTTATGAGGTTCGGGAAGAAGGGCAAATTGAGCCCGAGGTATATTGGGCCTTTTGAGGTACTTCAGAGGATTGGAGAGGTGGCTTATAAGCTTGCTTTTCCACCTAGTTTGTCGAGTGTGCATCCAGTGTTTCATGTTTCTATGCTCCGAAAGTATGTCGGCGATCCGTTTCATGTTTTGGATTTTAGCACGGTTCAGTTGGATGGTGATTTGACCTATGATGTGGAGCCGGTGGCCATTTTGGATCGGTAGGTTCGAAAGTTGAGGTCCAAGGACATAGCTTCAGTGAAGGTGCAGTGGAGACTCCATGTACATTTCTAGACCTGTTCGAGGACGAACATTTGCTTTAGAGGGGGAGGATGTAATGACCCGATCGGTCGTTTCGAGAGTTATAGCCTTGTTCCCCCATTTACTGCTCATTTTGTACTTTATAACTACTATGTGACTTACCGGGGTAGTTGGTTTGGGTCCGGTAAGATTTCGGAATGAATTGAGACACTTAGTCTCAAGGTTGAAAGCTTAAGTTGAAATGGTTGATCGGATGTTGACTTATATGTAAACGACTCCGGAATAGAGTTTTGATGGTTCCTTAGCTCTGTTGGGTGATTTTGGACTCGGAAGCGAGTCCAGATTGTGATTTGGAGGTCCGTAGTTGAATTAGGCTTGAAATGGCGTAAATTGGATTTTTGGAAAGTTTGACCGGGAGTAGACTTCTTGATATCGGGGTCGGATTCCAATTCCGGAAGTTGGAGTAAGTCCGTAATGACAAATGTGACTTGTGTGCAAAATTGGACGTCAATCGGGCGTGATTTAATAAGTTTCGGCGTCGTTTGTAGAAGTTGGAATTCCTTAGTTTTCATTAGGCTTGAATTGGGGTGTTATTCATGTTTTTGATGTTGTTTGGGGTGATTTAAGGGCTCGACTAAGTTCATATCATGTTTTAGGACTTATTGGTATAATTGGTTGAGGTCCCGGGGGCCTCGGGTTGATTTCGGATGGGTTTCGGATCAAAGTTTGAGTTTGAAATACTAATGTAGCTAAAGCTTTCTGGTGCAATCGCACCTGCAGAACGTTGGTCGCAGGTGCGAGCCCGCTGAAGCAAGCTAGGAAGCGCAAAAGCGGAGGTTGAGCTGGGGACTGTGGAGCGCAGATACGAAAGGTATTCCGCAGGTGCGGACTGGCACCTGCGCGTGGAGGATCGCAAAAGCGAAAAAGGATTGAGGAGGCTGGTCCGCATATGCAGGTTGTTTGCGCAGATGCGTGCCCACAGAAGGGGGGTTTCGACCGTAGAAGCGGTTGGTCGGCTTAGTGGCCTCTGCAGATGCGGATGATGGACCGCAAAAGCGATGCCGCAAAAGCGGCTAAAGTGGCCGCAGAAGCAAGAATGCTGGGCAGATTATTTAAAATGAGGTTTCGAGATTTTGCTTCATTATAAACATTTCAAGCTCGGGTTTGGGCGATTCTTGAGAGGATTTTTTAGGGTTTCTTGAGGTAAGTCTCTTGTGCTCATTTTTTAATTAATAATCTTGTTTCCCCATTGAATTTCCCACCTAGTTTGTGTGTATTTAAGGTAGAATTTAGGAGTTTGAGGGTAGGGATTTGGAGAGTTTGATTTGGGGATTTGGGTGGCGATTTGGTGTCGGATTTTGTTAAATTTGGTATGGTTGGACTCATAGATGAATGGGCTTTCGGGTTTTATGACTTTTAGCGGATTTAGAGACGTGGGCCTGGGGGCCGGCTTTTGAGTCGATTTTTGACTTTTGATTAATAAACTTAGTATTTTCTTATGTAGTTGATTTCTTTAGCCCGCGTTGATTGTACCGAATTATTTGGTGCTAGATTCGAGGCATTCGGAGGCCGTTTCGCAAAGCAATGGTGTATTGGAGTAGAGATTTGCTCGGATTGAGGTAAGTAACAGTTCTAAATTTGGTTCTGAGGGTATGAAACCCCGTATTATGTGTCATGTGTTTGGTTTTGATGTGACGCACCTGCTAGGTGACGAGCGTGCGCCGTAGCAATTGTGACTTGGTCAATTCCATGAAACTATGTAGTTGAATAATCTCTTGTTATCTATTCATTCTCCATGTATTAGAGAAATTGAACTACAAATCATGTTAGAAATCATGTTTAGACTATGTGCAAGCACTGTAGGGACCTACAAAGGTCGTGTATATGTTGAATTATCTGCTAAATTATTATTTTGTACCCAGTCACAGTTTTACTTGCATATTACATCTCAGTCTCTATTATTCATTATTGATGCATTATATTATTATTGTTTTGGCTGATTATCATGCTTTCTGAGAGCCCGAGAGATTCGAGAGGTTGATGACTGAGTGAGGCTGAGGGCCTGATTGTGACGATATTTGTGGGATCGGACTGCACACATGCAGCATGTTTCATTGATTTATGCCATGATTGGCTTGTTATAGCTTGGACTGAATGAGCCCCTCCGGAGTCTGTACACATCCCCTGTGAGCGCAGGTACCTACTAAGTGCGAGTGCCGAGTGTCGAGTGCTGAGTGTCGAGTGCTGAGCGATTGAGAAGAATGAGTGACTGTAAGGAATGAGTGATTATGAGGTTGGAGTGAATGGGAGGACTGAGTGACTGTTGCTCTGAGAGGATGTATTTGACTTTCATTTCTGTTGCACTTCAGCTGTCATATATCACCGTCTTGTAATTTCTGAGAATATTATATTCAGTTTCACTTGAACTTGACATGGATTAACTGTTATGGCCTAAATGGTCGAACTTGAAAGCATGCCTACCTTCCTATAGTTAAATTACAGTAATTGAACCATAACTGTGAAGCTCGTCACTACTTTCAGTCCTTTATTTAGTCTTGTTACTTACTGAGTTGGTAGTACTCATGCTACACCCTTCACTTCGTGTACAGATCCAGGTGTTTCCGGATACGGTGGGTGTTGATTCCTTTACACAGTTGATCGTGTGGAGATTTTGAGATAGCTGCCTTGCATTTTGCAGACCTTGTCTCCCCTTTCCTATCTTTTTGTGTTATGTATTTAGCTTCATACTATTATAGACCGTACTCCTAGAATTGTGATGTTTAGACGCTCATGTACTCAGTGACACCCCGATGTTGGAAATTTCTGTATTGGTTTTTACTTTCTATCCATTTTTGAGACTTTTAGTGATTTAAACCTGTGTTATTCTTATTTAAAAATGTGAAAGTATTTTGGAAGTGTCGGCTTGCCTAGTACCACGTTAGGCGCCATCACGATAGGCTAAGTTTTGGATGATACCTTCCTTCTTGTTAGTTGGTAGATTGAGAAAAACTATGTTTATTAGCCTGTTTGGCCAAGCGTTTTTTGGGCTAAAAGTACTTTTTTGGTCAAAAGTGCTTTTGGCCAAAAATTAAAATGTTTGGCCAAATTTGAAGATGGAAAAAAGTGTTATTGAGGAGAAGTAGAAGTAGTTTTTTGTGAAGCAGAAAAAAGTAGCTTCTCTCCAAAATCACTTTTCTAAGAAGCACTTTTAAGAAAAATACACTTAGAAGCAGTTTTCAAAAGCTTGGCCAAACACAAATTACTGCTCAAAAGTACTTTTCAAAGTAATTAGCCAAACACAACTGTTTCTCACCAAAAGCACTTTTTTGAAAAGTACTTTTGAGAAAAGCACTTTTCAAAATAAGCTTATTTTAGAAGCTTGGCCAAACAGGCTATATGTCATCTCAGATATTCTACTTTAAAATAGAATTAACAGCCCGTTTGGACATAAGAAAATTTTTCTTTTTTTCAAATTTTATTTTTTTGCAAAACAATGTTTGGTTATGAAAATTTTACTTTTTTCAAATTGAATTTGAAAATGCATTTTCGAATTTGAAAAATTGATGAGAACCAATTTTCCAATTGAAAAATTGAAAAGTTGATATTTTTAAGTTTTGCAAATTTACCATATATTTTTTAAATTTACAAAATGACCCAAATCAGTTATTAAACCTAGGCAACACCTACAATTACTCACCATCTGATTGAGTGACCTTGAACTATATTTTGATATCCACTATTGAGATATATAATTTATACTTTTACCTGAACGAGCCACTACAACTTCTATTAGAGATTATTCGTATAGTTAAACAATCAGCATGTTTGACATGCTGATTGTTTATTTCAAGTAGGATAATCAAGTCAGGATAGTTTTGTTATTTTTTACAAATTATAGAGTATAAATCATGTTTCATGGTGTTAAAAGAGTACATCCAAATACAATTCATCTTCAAATCAAATTTGAGTGAAATTTCAAATTCGAAAAAAATCTGGGAATTTATTTCCAAACGCCTGCTAAGTACAGGGAATAGAGCAGTAAACAGCGAGTCCGGAACCAAAGTGTGGTATTTTTGGACTCAAGCGACCAAATTAGGCTTAAAAAAAAGACTGTGTACCATAATATATATAGCGCGGTTATTCACCGCGCTATACCTTAATGGAACATTTGTCCGTTAAGGTATAGTGCGGTGAATAACCGCGCATATATACTGAGTTATACATAAATATTGGGACCACCAATAATTCTTCTGCATTTAATTGATACACCAATAATTCATAGGGGTATAGCGCGCATATTTAAGGCTCTATACATCAAATAATTGTACCCCCGAGCTAGTTTTTTCCTTATTTAAGGAGTTTTAGGATTTTATAAAAATTCATTCAGGATCCTTCAAGTCTTTCAAAATATTTGTTCGTTAAATATTTGTTCGTTAAGTTATTTTGCATGTTGTCATAATGTCCAAAGAGCGAAAAATTAGAGTTTTATTATATTGGGGGGGGGGGGGGGGATGAGGTTGTGGTGGAGAATAACTCAGTACGCTATAGTTGTTCTCCACAGTGTCATGTTAAGTTGTCACTTACAATGGAGTATGATGCATTGGTATCGTTGTTATGTAAAACAATGAGTGTGAGCAAATGTTCGGTGAATATTAAAGTAACCGGAATAATTCGTATTCTGTTACTCCGTAGGGGGGTGCTTGTGATGCTGAGTTTAACATCTAAGACGATGAAACTCTGATAGATTTTTTGAGGACTCCGGATGAACACCGGGAACATCTTGTGATAAAAATGTTGGAAATATACGTCAAGGATGAAGACGTTCGCAATAATGAGATTCCGCAAAGTAGGAATATCCCTCAATAATCATGTGGTTATTTTGGAGTGGTTTTAGCCAAACAGGTTGCGGGTGAAAGAGTTTGGCCTGATCTAAACTTATCTCCACAGGCAAATAAGGACCGAGGACATAATTTCTCCCCAAGCTTACATAATCCACAAGCCGAGTGGTAAACATTAATTTTCCCTTATGTTACGATGTTTATTTTTATGTATTGAATTTGTATTAACACTCATATATTCCACAGGGGGTGCCGGCCAGATATAAATTTTACAAGTTATGAACCAACAGACAGTTGTAATATGCCTAGTTTTGGTGTGTTGGATCATGGCGGTCCATCCGGGAGTCATCACCAATAGGATAATATGTATCATGGGATATCAACACATTATGATTTATAAGTGAAGTGATAAAGTGTATATGTAAAGTTTGTATGAATTTGAGAAACTCACTATTTTATTGGTTGTGTGGTGAAATCGAGTAACTTGATGGTCCTGTCCTGACTCAATTACCCGAAAGAGAATAGTGATTATGATAACAATGCTGATGAGTCTGGAGATGACACACCCTTACCTGATAAGGGTGATGATGATGATGAGGACGAGAATGCTGAACCCGATTTGACAAGGGAGCATGCTCCACCTCCCATTAGACCAAGAGTGTACAAATCCTATGTGTCGTTTCATTCAAGGGAGATTCCCTACCTTGATCATTTTCCAAATATGCCAGATGTAGATTCCCTCACAAGGGTTCTTGAAAAAATTCGGACAGCAATGTGGGATGAATCTAGAGTAATGGTGTTGTCAAAAGGCATGCTTTTTGCTGATAAAGCGCACCTAAGCAGGAGGGTGCGAATGTACATCATAAAAGAGTGTCGTGAGATCATGGTTCATGAGTCATCTTCGGAAGTATACAAGGTTATTTATCATAGATAGTTTCAAGGTTGTAATTGGATGCTGCGTGCGAGAAAGTTGAAAACAAATATGTGGATTGTGGGGAAATACATTGGCACCCACAATTGTGAAATGGACACATTCAGTGGGAATCATTTTAACTTGAATGTTGACTTGGTTTCTCTTGTCTTGATTCCACACATTGAAGCGTCCATAAGGTACAAGATCAAAGAGTGTATAACATATGTCCACCAGGTACATGGATGTATCATTAACAAAAGAAAGACATTTCTCGGGCGCAAACGTGTGTTTGAAATTATTTATGGTAACTGGATAAGTCCTTTGCCTCTCTACCCAGGTACATGGTCACATTGCAACACTTTAACCCCGGGATTGTTGTTGAATGGAAGCTTGAGTGGAGTCCGGGAATACCATAACACATATTTAGATATGTGTTCTGGGCATTTAAACCAACCATTGATGGTTTTATGCATTGTCGGTCGGTAATATTCATAGACGACACTCATGTCTATGGAAAGTATGATATTAAATTGTTGATCGTCGTTGCAGTAAATGCTAATGGAAGTATATTTCCTCTAGCATTTGCTATTTGTGCCAGTGAAAGCCAAGAGACGTGGACATTATTTTTAAACCACTTGAAGGATCACGTTGTCAGACATCGTTCAGGTATTTGTCTAATATCTGATCTGTATGGCGGTATTTTAAGTTCTGTACAGAATTTGCGTGCATGGCAGGAACGGTATGCCTACCACCGTTACTGTGTGAGGCACCTGAAGGCCAACTTTCAGGGGGCTTATCCGAACAAGGACTTGCATGATTTAATGTGGATGGCTACAACAGATCACCAAGAGTGTAAATTCAAGAGGCGAATGGAATTGATCAGGCAGGAAGACTAATGAGCGTATAGTTGGTTGATGCGACATGAGCTTGACAAGTGGACTTTGCATGTAGATGGTGGTAGAAGATGGGGAATTCTGACTACAAATGTGTTAGAGTCTTTCAACGGGTTATTCAAGTTTGCACATGGATTGCCTGTCAGTGCCATGGTGCGGATGTCATTATCACGCGAAACATAGCGCACCACCAATATGCGTTATGTTTATTGTCTTGTCGACCTGAAAAGCTTCCATTCTGGAAAAGCTGTCTTGTACCCTAAAGAACCATTATCACGCAAAACATAGCGCGCTACCAATATGCGTTATGTGTATTGTCTTGTCGACCTGAAAAAGCTGTCGTTCAGGAAAAGCTATCTTGTACCCTAAAGAATCATTATCACACGAAACATAGTGCGCCACCAATATGCGTTATGTGTATTATCTTGTCGACCTGAAAAAACTGTCATTTTGGAAAGGTTGTCTTGTACCCTAATGAATCATTATCACGCGAAGCATAGCGCACCACCAATATGCATTATGTGTATTAGCTGCCTATAAAAGCCTAGCGCATTTTAGTTATTATTTGCGCTTAACAAAAAAAATAGAAAAACTTTCCATTAATTTTTTATTTTTCTTGCATTACAAAATGTTTGGACGCAATGACGTACCAAGGTGTTATTGTGGCAAACGTGCGATTTTGAAGCCATGTTGGTCAAATTGCAATCTGGGGCAGAGACGCTGGATATGTCAACAACTTGTAAGTTATTATTTTGGAAAAAATGTTTGTTAATATTTTTTATATAACATGTTAATGAATAGTGTTGTGTTATAATACACATTGGTAGAACGAAAATAAATATGGATTTCAAGAATGGTATGATGAACCCATTAACCAGGAATACTACAAATCATGTTTGCACTATGTTTGGAATATGACCGGTGAATACGAACTCCAGATCTTTAAACTACAACAACAACTTGCGGTTGTGAAGAAGAAACTAAAAGAGGCAGAAAAAGAAAAAAATAGGTTGGAAGAGAAATTTAAGTGGTTGAAGCACAGAATAATTAGCGATAGTGACTAAACAAACACATGGATATATTGAGTGTAGTATTTTATCTTTATGTTTTACGTGTCATGTATTATCATTAATTGTACCGAATTTAAATTATGTTAAGTTGTCATTTTTTATTTGTGTTGTAGTATTAAACTAATAAATAACCCGAGAAATAAAAACACATGCGCAAATTATGTAAAACATAAATAATGTTGCTATTATATATTTAATGGTATATATACAGATAATAATAAATGTCAATGTGTCCCACAACCTGTATGCTTTAAAGCATTGGCTGGCCTGAGGCGCATCCCATCCCGCTAAGCTACGCTATCAGGATCATCCTCATCGCGTCGCCTCTTTATCGGAGGATGCGCTGCAGCATGATCGTCGGTAAGGCTGGCAGACTCGATAGAAGCGGTCGTCGGTCCAACAGTAACCTATAGAATAATAAGACATTTTAGTATATGAAATATAAATTACTAACGTACGTGTTAGCTAAAAAAAATTAATGGTCATACCATGGTCTCGGCGGGCTCCTGAATAAAACCAGTCGTGTCCGACATGTCAGTATCGCACAAAGTGGCCTCCATGACGGGCGATGATAATGTCTTTAAAAAGAAAACTCTTTAGATACTGATGACTAATTAATGAGATAAAAACAAATAGAAATAATAGTAATACAAACAAACTTGCGCTTGAGTAGCGACACACTGCTGCGCCTCAGCAGCCCTCGATGATGAGCCATAACTCAGTCATCCCCCACTATGCACCTCTCATATTGGACGATCGATGGACCTGGTCGATCAAGAAAATATGGATCCCACTCCTGCTGCGTAATTGTCGTGCCCGTGATCAACAATGGAGCTGACGGGGTCAACTTCGAAGTCCCTGGCGACAGCTGCAGGCCGAATGACGGCATATCATGAGGAGCATCGTGTGAATTAGGGTGGTCACCCGACTGATCTTCTCTAATATCCTCCACGGGTGCCTCAACGCCCCCTTGCGGGGGACCACGTCGCCGCTGACCACCACAACCTCGTGGGATACCCCTTCCTCTCTTGCGAGGCCTGCCACGTCTACCACGTTCAGGCTCCACTGGTGGCACGCAATGGTAGTCCTCTGGCGGCACATAAGCAACCTCGTATCCTAATCGCTCATCATTCGAGCACGCCTCAATGTCCGGGCAGCCAGATTTGTAACTTGACGGCCATACTCGTGTAAAGTTGCCGCTCCCTCACCGGTATTCTGTAGTATCTGCAGTCCCAGCTGGTAGAACTAATTTAATCCAATAGCCTACATAACATGTCAAATATTAATTACGGAATGATAATTTAACGTTATAAGTAAGTATAACAAATAACATACCAGTGACTCATGCCTCCCAGCGTATGGAATATACCGACCACCAGCGCGATGAACGGGATTCCCGACATAAAGACGGGTAACGTTGCGATGCCAACCCATATACTCATGCTCGCCATCCGTACGTCCAGGTGCAGAGAGTGGAGGAATCAGGTCATACCTCTGGTCCCAAACCTCAATCTGGGTCTCTATCCAGTCCACGTATGTTTGGTCGACCCTGGAACTATCATCCCGCTGGTAATGTGTCCTAAGCCAAGCGGATGGGATAGGTACAAGTTGCGGTCGACCAAACTGGCGAAGGACTCGCTCGGTGGCATGATGCTCGATAATATCGAGACATATCAGTGGGACAGAAGAGCTCCACATAGCTCGGTCGTAGGAGCAATAATCGGGCAAACCAGCTATGAGTGCGTCACTGTATGGCCTCCATATGAACTATTAATTAAACACAACAATCGTGAGTAAACGCAACACATATAAAGCCATGCCAAGTAAACTTAAGTATACATGTACCTGCGCGCCTTCAAGCAAATCCAACAAATCCCTGTAATAGGGGAGATGATGTCGAGCCTCGACCTTGCATCTGTAGCCTCGCCTATCAATCGACCTCCTAGCTAAAGGCAGAAATGGTGGAGGTGGTGCATCTGGAGCGATGGGTGGTAGAGGTGGCTGGAACTGCAGGAACCGCTCCCAAGCCCAAACCTAATATACATTGTGGACGTAAAATTTAAGTTATTATTTTACTATGTATGTTATAATCATGAAAATAATTGACTGTGTTTTCACCTGCAGCAGCGACAAAAATCAGGCAACGTCTCTCTGGGTGCCCATGCTCGCCCGACACATCTGCCTATACAGGTAACCTAGAACAGTTGCACTCCAGCTATAACTAGGTAAATCATCTAGCCGCTCAAGATGATGAAGAAATCTCAAGATGACTAGGTTTTCCGAAGTGTTCGGGAACAATACACCACAAAACATCAGCAACATCAATAATCTCGTGTACTGGTAGATAACCGCCGCCGGTGAATCATCTGCAATGTCCGCATCCATTGCCTCCAGATGCTGTCAGACGGGCGTCAACTGCAAACCACTGGCCCCACTCATTGCAGTCTCCTCCGCTGGCTGGAAACTGGTGAGCCGCTGCAACATCTGCAGGTAATGCAATCACGTATATTCTCTAAGAGCATGCGGGTAAGCTACAAGTAGTCCATCAACCGGCAGACCAAAAAGAACCTCCACGTCCTCAAGCGTGATGGTAGCCTCGCCGATGGGTAGATGAAATGTGTGTGTCTTCGGTCGCCACCGCTCTATCATAGCCGTTATCAACGCCCAGTCGAACTGCAACCGGCCGATCTCTATGATCCTGTAGAAACATGTATCCTAAACGCATCTAACTATACGGGGATGGAGTTGGTGGGCCTTAATGAAGTACCACATATCGTTTATACGTCTGGCGCGGAATGTCTGGGACAAACACTGCCCATCTCATACGTATGAAGATCTATGCTCGGCCTGTAGCAACAGTAGCTCTAGCGATGCAGGTCCGGGATGCACAGGCGGAACCTCCATGACGATGACTGTAAATTGAACAATATTAATTAAAGTATTTTTCTTTTTAATTGGTTAACATCTTTAAATTTATTGCAATATCTTTAATATTAAAATTTGTTCGATATTTTTACTATATTGTTACTTAGGTTGATACATTTTCTATATTATAATTTTATAAGTTAATTTATAATTGTATATGTGTTGGTTTATCATTTTATATATTAGTTTATTATTTTATATGTTACTTTATTATTTTATATGTTAGTTTACTATTTTATATGTTTGTTTATTATTTTATATTTTAGTTTCTTATTTTATTTGTTTGTTTCTTATTTTATATGTTAGTTTATTATTTTATATGTTAATTTATTATTTTATATGTTGGTTTATCATTTTATATGTTAATTTATTATTTTATATGTTAATTTATTATTTTATATGTTGGTTTATCATTTTATATGTTAGTTTATTATTTTATATGTTACTTTATTATTTTATATATTAGTTTGACAAATATTGTTATTTTTTAATGTTATTTTTTACGTTTGTTGACTAGAATTCGAGAGAGTTTGTGTTTGAACTATCATCTTCTTTCAGATATATTTTGGTTTAACAAATAATTAAATAATTAATTTCAATAACTACAAAGATACTACGCTAAAGGGCACTACATTTTACTACGCTAAAGGGCACTACATTACAAATACATGCACTACATTAAAATTACGGGCACAACATAATACTTCATGAAACTAAACAATATTAAAGTCACATATTAATATATGTACAACAATAACATCTAAATAAGATTAATTATTCCTAAAATAACAATTTATCTATTTTACTAATCTTTTAGCACATAATAATCTAATTCGGATAAAACACAACAAATTGATTTAATCACAAAACAATCACGAAAATACATATACCGAGTAAAAAATAACTAATTAACATTTTTTATAACAACTAAAAACATTAATTATTCATAAAACAATAATTTCTCTATTTTACTCATTTGTTTAGCACACTAATAATATAATCCGGATAAAAAATAACAAATTAATTAAATCGCAAAACAATCACGAAATAACATAGAACACAGTAAAAAATAACTAATAGGCATTTTTTATATATGAGTTTTAACAAAAAATAAGTCAGAATACCTCGATTTTAATTTTTTGGAAAGTTGAAGATTTGATGATTTGGAGCCGAAACGAGCAACCCACTACGCGATAACGTCTTAGATACGATGTTAGCTTGCTACAATATCGAGAATCTATACTTTTTGTGGGACCGGTGGACTCCAATCGAGCTTTTTTTCTTTATAAATTGGGGGGGGGGGGGATTACTGGTTCGCGTCTGGTGGGAATGAGAAGGGCACACTTTTTTATATAGGTTTAGCGCTCATATATATTACGTTATAGTATAGCGCGGTATATATGGGCGCTATACCTTCCCGTCCATTTTAGTTCAAATAAAGAGTGATTATTTATCGTGCTATACTTTAACGGACAAACATATCATTAAGAAATCACCGGATATATATATATTATGGTGCCCAATTTTTTTACCTATTTTGCTCGCTTGAGTCCAAAAATATCATACTTTGGTTCAGGACTCGTAAACGGCTGACCCGATGTAAACAAATATCAAAATCTAAATCGATGTCGCATCTGCTTTTTTGTAATCATCACATTGTGAACTTGTCATCCTTCTTTAATTTAAACTTTATAAATTATTATTACTAGTTACATCAGCAATGCAAATCAAACAGTGAAATCACAAACGTATTCTGAATTTCCTCGGATGATACATTAAAGAGAATCAGATCCATAGCACTCAAGTTCGACGGATAGCCCTCTATATATATGCTCTATCATAGGTGTAGGGGCCGGCGACTGTAGCTTTTAGTCTGTTTGTCCGAACAATTTAAATGATTGTTTCATGGTATATAGGAATAGTACTCAATATATAATGTATTAATAAGGTAAGGATTAGTAATGCTGGAATTAGTTATAGTGAGATTATTTTTTATCGACTATTCCCTTCGTTTTAATTTGTGTGAAGCTATTTTCATTTTAGTATGTAATATGTATAAAAAAGAATATCTTTTTTTTATATTTGAAAATAATTTACCTTTATATAATAATTTATAATCACACAAAATATATATGTCTAATTTTACATTACAAGATCAAAAGTCTTCTCTTTTTTCTTAAATTCCGTATCCAATCAAATAGATTCATATAAATTGAAACAGAGAGAGTATTTAGTTTGGTGTATTAGAAGTTTTGAAATGACAATTTTATCTTTGTACATGCTTATCCATATATTAAAAATCATAGTATTGCTAACAACATGGTTTACTATGTATAAGAATAGTATTGAATAAGGTGTATAACTAATTAATAAGAATAAAGCATCATTAGGTAGGGTGTAAAAGTATAATACTAAATATGGTGTATTCGTAATGTTATGATTAGTTATGATGAGATTATTTCTTATCGAATATTTAGTTTGGTGTATTAAAAATAATGAGCATTGCATAATTTCTTACAAAAATTATTTGTTTACAAATATACCTTTTATATTTTTCACCACAAAAAAAAACTGGAATTAGCTACAAACGTCGTCGCTAAAATGCTCGTAGCTAGTAGAATTTCTTGATAATCCGTCGCTAAATGAGATTAGCGACGGAATTTTCTATTTAGATACAGAATTTGTCCGTCGCTAAAACCTGATTTTTTAGTAGTCTTTGAAAAGGATTTGGTAAAGGTTTTAAAAGGGCAATTTTATCTTTATATATTATGTATTGCTAATGTCATGATTTACTATGTATAAGAATAGTACTGAATATGATGTATAACAAATATATGTATTAGTTATATATTGATTGAAAAATACTATTAAAAGATTAATAATACCAAAGCTAATACATGTATTATTTTCTATAATACATTCTACCAAACTAGTTTTATACATGAACTAAATATTTAAAGATAAAATTATCCTTGAATTAAGTAATTCCCACCATAATAATCCATATGCATAACAATTCTTTTATTATTATTCCCGCATAAACAACACCCTATATAATAATCATATTTTATAATTCTTGCATAACTAACATGTGGACCATATATATCATAAACAACCCTATGTTGTCTTACTCTATACTCCTTGTGTATATGAACTAAAATATATAATTGAAAACATTTCAGATACATACTATTTCATTTTTTTTAGATATTGTAAAGTAAACCAATTAATTAGTTCGCGTACTAGTTAAAAAAGAACTAGTTTCTCGACACGTGCGTTGCACGTGTATGTCGAGCCATGTCGAACATGGTGTAAATAATGTTAATATTATTAAAACAAAAATATTTGAATATGATAATTTTCTTATCGAGATTAAGATGATTGGATATTGTCTAAGGTTATGAATATGAACAATCAAAGTATAATTAGATACATGTAGTTCTTATACTAAGTCTAAACACAATATAGTAGCAAAAAATTGGATCCTTTCTAGATAATTAACAAAATAACTTCAAACTTAAATTTCTTATTAGGTCAAGTTCGAAATCAGTGCACCATAAACAATCAACAGAAATTTATTGATAATCATAACTTTTATGAAATTTCACTCTCTCTTATCTAACGTCAATTAATAAAAGAGCACTTTTTCTAAATAAGAACTTGGAGAACATATTAAAATTTGATGTCACTGAGAGTAATTGAAAAGTATACATTGTTTCTGACTTGCACATTTACTATAGCATTAACTTATTTTCTAAGATAAAATATTTCTCACAAAAAGTTTTATCTAGATATTCTTTTGCATATGAAACTCACTCAAGATGGGACACGTCAAAGGTGAGAATAATCAAATTTGTGAAAATTTAATCAAGAATAAATAATTAATAAATTAAAAGTACTAAGTCTTACACATCGAAAACATTTAACTTATCAAATGTTGAGCACTACATCTTTTCCAAGAACTACCAATGAAAGTATAAAATTTCATAAAAAAAGGAAAGTCAAAGAACAAATTAAAATTGGATATAAGTAAGTATTTGAATTATACTACCTTATTTGCGACCAATAATGAACTGTGTGACTATAACATTAACTTCTCTTTTGAAGATAAAAATATTTCTCCAAAAATCTGCATCAAAATATTTTTCTCCATACGAAAGACGAAGCTAGCCCAAATCAACAAAATTGGACACTTCAAAGTTGAAAACTTTATTATTTTATATAAATAAAATATGTCAAAAACCAATATCCGATGAATTACAAATATTAATAGGGATTTTTACACAAATAGTCGGCCATATTCATTGTTTACTTTTTCTAGCCATATACATAAATTATACATTAAATATATACAATTATATACATATAATACATAAATTATACATATATTGTACTTACACCGGACATTTTTAATTTAAGTGGTTGGGTGAGCGACTATTTGGATTAATTCTTTTATTAAATAGCATCACACACCAAAAATATTTAACTTATCAAAATGTTAGAAGTACACAATCATCTTTTGAGAGGTACATGAAAGAATTAGATCATTCGTTTTAAGCTATGGCAAAAATCTAAAATTGCCTTCATAGCAAAGAGGCCAATACTATTCTTATTTCAATATAGTTATCATGTAATAAACAGACCATCCATTAGGGGTAGTTTTTCAAAAAATTGAATGATATGTACTAAAGAAAAAAAAAAAAAAGAGAGAGGCAATAATAGTACTCAGACAAATATTAATTCGGTGCAAAACCAAATATTTGTCCTCACAAATAAAAGAATAAATATACTAGATACATAAAAAAATTATTGAATGAATAAACCTTTTCCCCAACTGATATGTTAATTCAGAGATTTGCTAAAACTACCATAAAACATTTGTTCTCAACCAATGGCCCCAATATCTAAACATAAAAATCAAATTTTCCATTTCATAGTGAGTTCTTGCTCATGAGAGTGATAAACAAAGATTAGTTGTACATTCACATAATTTAAAATGCTTTATTATAATATTTTAAATAGCCGACTTCAATTTGTTTAAGAAAGTATATAGATATTGTTGCACTACAATACTTCAAAGTCCCAGGTAAACTTGAGTGTAAATGTAAACTTTTTATTTTTCAATTCCATAGTTCCTACAATGTTGGTCTAACTTAAGCTTAACGATTTAATTAAATGCTTCATGCACCAAGAGAAAGATTAAACTAAATATTCTTAATCTTGACTGTCAAGTGACTGTAGCTATACATGTAACACTAAAATGAATAATTAATTTATTAATTATTATATAAGATTCTTTTAATTAATGCGATAGTAGATGTAAGAGAAACCTGGCAGACTCTTGGTGCAATTTCAATTATCCTCTTAACAAAGTTAAGTAAAATATTCTCTAACCAAAGCCTAAGTTATTTAATGTATAGATAATAATTAGGACTTATATAAAAAATTAATATAGATGAAACACTGACTTATTGAGTGTCCCGGTATGGCGGTATCAATCGGCTCATCCTTATACACATACAATTAAGGAAAGGACTTAAGGACATACCTGCTAATTAGTTATTGAAAACTTTGAAAAGTCTAGTATTTGCTATTGTTTCTGTGACGCTACGTAGTAGTATAACCATAGCCATGATTGCAAGAGCCATACCTTAAAGCGAGTGGAATGCCACTAGCATCTTAGTGCAACTTAAAAGTCAAAATCAACGTGGATTTCTTCTTCCTTTTACCTTGAAATGGGTCCGGAACCAAAGTGTGATTCTTTTGGACTCAAACAACATAAATAGATTAAAAAAAAACTGGGTACCATTTTATATATAGCACGATTATTCACTGCGCTATACCTTAATGACAGTTTTGTCCGTTAAAGTATAGCGCGGTGAATAACCGCGCTATATATAAAATATGACCCCACCAATAATTTATTTGCACTTAACTGACCCACCATTAATTCATATGGGTATAGCGCCTATTATGCATGCGCTAACATCAAATAATTGTACCCCCGAACTGATTTTTTTTCTTATTTAAGGAGTTTCAGAATTTGGTAAAAATCTATTCAGGATCCTTCAAGTCTTTCGAAATATTTGTTCGTTAAGTTATTTTGCATTTTATCATAATGTCCGAAGAGCGAAAAATTAGAGTTTTATTATATTGAGGAGGGGGGAGGGGGATGAGGTTGTGGCGGAGAATAACTCAGTATGATATCTCCACAGTGTCATATTAAGTTGGCACTTACAATGGGGTACGATAGATTGGTATCATTGTTATGTAAAAAGAATGAGTGTGAGCAAACGTTCGGTGAATATTAAAGTAACCGGAAGATATCTGTATTCTGTTACTCCATAAGAGGTTGCTTGTTATGCTGAGTTTAACATCGAAGACGATGAAATTTTGATAGATTTTTTGAGGACTCCGGATGAACATCAGGAACTTCTTGTTATAAACATGTTGGAAATGTACTTCAAGGCTGAAGGCGTTCGCAATAATGAGGTTTCGCAAAATAGGAATATCCCTGAATCATTGGGTGATTTTTTTGGAGCATTTTTATCCGAACAGGTTCCGGGTGAAAGAGTTTGGTCAGATCTAAACTTATCTCCACGGGCGAATGAAGACCGAGGACATAATTTCTCCCCAAGTTTACATAATCCAAAAGCCGAGTGGTAAACTTCAATTTTCCTGTGTGTTACGAAGTTTATTTTTATGTATTGAATTTGTATTAAAACTCATATATTCCACTGGGGGTACCGGCCATATATGAATTTTACAAGCTATGAACCAACGGACAGTTGGAACATGCCTAGTTTTGGTATGTTGGATCATGGTGGTCCATCCGGGAGTCATCAATAATAAGATAATGTGCATCATGGGATATCAACACATTATGATTTGTAAGTGAAGTGATAAAGTTTATATGTAAAGTTTGGATGAATTTGAGAAACTCATTATTTTATTGGTTGTCCAGTAAAAACGAGCAACTTGAAGGTCATGTCCTTACTCAGTTGCCCGAAGACAACATATTTAATCGCGATTTGGCAGATGCGCAGAGTTAGGAAGATGATAGTGATTATGACAACAATGCTGATGAGTTTGGAGATGACACACCCTTTCCTGATGAGGATGATGGTGATGAGGATGAGAATGATGAACCTGATTTGACGAGGGAGCATGCTCCACCTCCCGTTAGACCAAGAGTGTACGAGTCCCATGTGTTGTTTCATTCAAGGGTGATTCCCTACCTTGATCAGTTGCAAAGTATGCCGGATGTGGATGCCCTCATAAGGGATCTTGACGAAATTCGGACAACAATGTGGGATGAATCTAGAGCAACAGTGCTGTCAAAGGGCATGCTTTTTGCTGATAAAGCACACCTAAGTAGGGCGGTGCGAATGTACATCATAAAAGAGTGTCGTGAGATCGTGGTTCATGAGTCATCTCCGGAAGTATACAAGGTTATTTGTCGTAGATGGTTTCAAGGTTGTAATTGGATGCTGCGTGCGAGAAAGTTGAAAACAAATATGTGGATTGTGAGGAAATACATTGGCACCCACAATTGTGAAATGGACACATTTAGAGGGAATCATTTTAACTTGGATGTTGACTTGATCTCTCTTGTCTTGATTCCACACATTGAAGCGTCCATAAGGTACAAGATCAAAGAGTGTGTAACATATATCCACCAGGTATATAGATGTACTATTACCAAAAGAAAGGCATTTCTCGGGCATAAACGTGCATTTGAAATTCTTTATGGCAACTGGGATAAGTCATTTGCCTCTCTACCCAGGTATATGGCTGAATTGCAACACTTTAACCCTGGCACTGTTGTTGAATGAAAGCTTGAGCGGAGTCCGGGAATACTAGAATACATATTCAGATATGTGTTCGGGGCATTTAAACTAGTCATTGATGGTTTTGTGCATTGTCGGCCGGTAATATCCATAGACGACACTCATGTCTATGGAAAGTATGATATTAAGTTGTTGATCGCCGTTGATGTAGATGTTAATGGAAGTATATTTCCCCTAGAATTTGCTATTTGTGCCAATGAAAACCAAGAGACGTGGACATTGTTTTTGAACCACTTGAAGGAGCACGTTGTCAAACAACGTTTAGGTATTTGTCTAATATCTGATCGGCATGACGGTGTTTTAAGTTATGTTTTCATGTATGGCAGTAACCGTATGCCTACTACCGTTACTGTGTTAGGCACTTGAAGGCCAACTTTCAGAGAGCTTATCCGAACAAGGACTTGTATGATTTAATGTGGATGGCTGCAAACAGATCACCAAGAGTGTAAATTCAGGAGGCGAATGGAATCGATTAGGCAGGAAAACCTAGAAGCTTATCGTTGGTTGATGTGACATGAGCTTGACAAGTGGACTTTGCATGCGGATGGTGGTAGAAGATAGGGAATTCTGACTACAAATGTGTCAGAGTCTTTCAATGGGTTATTGAAGTCTGCACGTGGATTCCCAGTCACTGCCATAGTGCGTATATCATTCAAGCAGATGGCGGAGAGGTTTGTTGAAAGATCTAGAGGTGCATCGTCATTGATGGAAATGGGTGTTGAATTTATACCACAACCAATGAAACAATTTGAGAAATATAGGAAGCGAGCACAATGGCATTCATTTTTGCAGTATTGCAGTGAGCAAAATATTTTTTGAAGTTCGCACTAGTCTGCATCACAATCGTGGAAATAATACACACACCGTCAATGAAGCCAGAAGATTATGCTCATGTGGAAAATGGTCAATCTATCACTTGCCATGCTCACATGCTATGAAGTGCTTTCAACATACAGGTTTCGCGGCAACGATGTACGTTGATAAAGAATATAGTGTTGCTGCATACTTAAACACCTATAGTGGACAGTTGTAGCCAGTGGGTGCTGAGCATTATTGGCCGCCGAAACCATTTAAAATGGTGTGTAACAAGGATCATGTGCGTCAACGGCAAGTACAAAAACGAACGTGTATACGGAACCAAATGGATGTTGGTGATACCGTTTATGCGCGTAAATGTGGCATATGTTCCCAAACAGGACACGGCCGCCGTAAATGTCCTTCAGCTGGTTTGGAAAGCAGTGGTAATTCAGCTCCAGATGGAAGTTCATCCAATGTGCCCAATAATCAAGGATAAACATAGTGTTTTATTGGAGTAATTTTGTTGTACTAAATTTATGTAAATGTTTAGGTTGTAAAATGTATGAAATAAAATTATGTTTCCAATGGGATTAAATCTAATTGATATTTAGAATTAAAGATTCAATACAACAGTTTAACATACACCCCAAGGAATAAAAAATAATTGTCATTCTCCATTATCGTCGCTGTCTGGCACTATTTCATTGTCACCGACTTTATCTTCTTCGTCAATATCTTGTACGCACCCTTCGGGACCAAGGGCATCGTAATCTAGGCCCCAGTTGACATACATTTCTCGTATTTCATCGCTATCATCAATAAGACCACTTTCTTGATTTCTAAAACAATATGGGACTCCTACGTCCAACGTATATGGTAGAAACTTAGGTAGTCCCTCCCACTCGACAGCTGTTGGGAAAACAAGATAATCATAGTCTCTATGCAATTTTTTATTTTCTAATAAATCCAGTACTGATCCTCCGTTCCTTCCAGGTAGTTAATATTATCGATTGCATGATGAACAACAAATGTCTTTTCCATCTCTAGAATTTCCTTCATCAAATGCCGAATCACTTCTAGTTCATCTTTGTGTGTGTTTGTTTGGAAAGTTGCAGACAATTATTGTGGTACAACAAGCCCGTGCCAGTGACATAGTACTTCATAATCACATCGTTTTGAGTAAAGGGGAACCTATTGTAGTTTTTCGTCCCAAATTTGCATACCTTCAGGCTTTGTAGAATGCACTTCGCCCTCAATAATATGCCTTGCAACTTTGAGATCAGTGTGTATAATGATAGGCTTATTTTCTAAGAGACGCAGAATACCATACCACTTGTCATCAACCAAATCAGTATAGCAATCTAGCCAAATCAGTATAGCAACCTAGCATATTTTTTTCAAGGTAGGGATCGATTATGTTATGACGTGTTCTATTTGGTTCTTTTGAACTACCTTTACCTTTTTGCCTCTTCGTAAATCACTTATTAAATGTTATTGGCATTTCCGAATTGGATGTTGTTCTGGTTCTTCAAATGGTATTTGAATATTAATCTCTTGGTTCAACTTACGAAGAACTAAGCTGCATGTCGACCTGTAAGAACGTAAAACATAGCGCCTCACCAATATGCGCTATGTGTATTGTCATGTCGACCTAAAAAGATTGTCGTCCTAAAAAAGCTGTTGATATGAAATACTTGACCCACTTGTACCCGAATGAATCATTATCACGCGAAATATAGCGCATCACCAATATGTGCTATATGTATTGTCATGTCGACCTAAAAAAGTTGTCGGCCTGAAAAAGCTAATGACCTGAAATGCTAGACCAACTTGTGCCCGAAAGAATCATTATCACGCGAAACATAGCGCCTCACCAATATGCGCTATGTGTATTGTCATATCGACCTGAAAAAGTTGTCCGACTGAAAAAGCGGATGACCTGAAAAAGCTGGATGCACTTGTACCCTAAAGAATCATTATCACGCGAAACATAGCACCTCACCAATATGCATTACGTAACCTAAAATCACTCTTAGCTACCTATAAAAACCTCGCGCATTTTAGTTATTATTTGCGTCGTAATGAAACGAATAGAAAAACTTTCCATTAATTTTTCATTTTCGAGCAATATGACATATTTGGATGCAATTACGTACCAAGGTGTTACTGTGGCAAACATGTGATTTTGAAGCCATGTTGGTCAAATTGCAATCTGGGGCGCAGACATTGGATGTGTAAACAAGTTTTAAGTTATTATTCTTGGAAGAAATGTTTGTTAATACTTTTTATATAACATGTTAATTAATAGTCTTGTGTTATTCTCTCATTGGTAGGACGAAAAGAAATGTGATTTTGATGAATGGTATGATGAACCCATTAATGAGGAATACTATAAATCATGTTTGCTAAACATTTAGAATCTGACCGGTGAATACGAACTCTAGATCATGAAACTACAAGAACAACTTGCAGCATTGCAGGAGAAACTAAAAGAGGCAGAAGAAGAAAAAAATAGGTTGGAAGAAAAGTTTAAGTGGTTGAAGCACAGAATAATAGGCGATAGTGACTAAACAAACACATTGATGCGTTGAGTGTAGTATTTAATTTTTATGTTGTACGTGTCATGTATTATCTTTAATTGATAACGAATTTAAATTTTATGTTAAGCTGTCGTTTTTTTGTGTTGAAGTGTTAAACTAATAAATATCTCGAGAAATAAAAACACATGCGCAAATTATGTAAAACATAAATAATGTGGCTATTATATATTTAATGTCATATATACAAATAATAATAAATGTCAATGTGTCCCACAACCTGTATGCTTTAAAGCATTGGCTGGCCTGAGGCGCGTCCCATCCTGCTCGGCTACACTATCAGGATCATCCTCATCACGTCGCCTCTTTATCGGAGGATGCGCTGCAGCATGATCGTCGGTAAGGCTGGCAGACTCGGTAGAAGCGGCCGTCAGACCGGCATAACCTACAGAATAATAAGATATTTTACTATATGAAATAATAATTACTAACATACGTGTTAGGAATTTTTTTTTATTGTCATACCATGGTCTCAGCGGGATCCTGAATAAGATCATCCGTCTCCGACATCTCAGTATCGCACAATGCAGCCTCCGTGACGGGCGATGCCGATGTCTTTAAAAAAAATAAAAATGCTTTAGATATTACTGATTAATCAATGAGATAAAAACAAATAGAAATAATAGTAATACAAACAAACATGTGCATGAGTAGCGCTGCAAGGCTCTGTCGGAACATCGAGGTGCACTGGAGTAGATGAAGTATGTGCTAAATCCTCAGCATCCCTCGGTGATGAGCCATAACTCAATCGTCAAACCACTATGCATTTTTCGTGTCGAACGAGAATTAGCAACCGTCGATGGGTCTGGGGGATCAGGAAAATACTAATCCCACTCCTGTCGCGTAATGGACGTGCCCGCGATCAATATAAGGCGCTATAGTATAGCGTCTTATATATGCGCGCTATACCTCCCGCCTATTTTAAGGTCAAATATAGCGCGATTATTCACCGCGCTATACCTTAACGGACAAAATGCCGTTAAGATATAGCGCAGTGAATAACCGCGCTATATATAAAATGGTGCCTAATTTTTCTTAACCTATTTGTGTTGTTTGAGTCCAAAAGAATCACACTTTGGTTCCGGTGCCCCTTGAAATAGAATACGTTTATTGGGGCAAATATTCAATGCACGTGTTTTCCAATCAACTTATTGTGATTCACTTGCTTTGTTCAGTGAAATCAAAAATTGTAAGAAAACTTCATTTCCGGCGACAATTTTGAAAGTGTATGGAAGGACATCGTAGCGTTAAAAAAAAAGTATTGATCTAACTTAGCTGAAGGAAAAGTCTAACTTCAAAAAAGAAGATAGATTTGAATGGTTGTGTCTATTACCAAAGGAGTACGAAACGTTGCTATTTGAACCCTAGGCATTTGCCCCATCGTGTATCTTATATTAATGAATAATTTTTTTTATAGAAAAAAGTATAAATTCTTTAGAATAACAAATGTTAATCCTATTTAGTATTTTTTTTTATCTCTCTCATATAATAAATTGTTTTGTCATGAAGAATTGTTTTGTATTGAAGAGGACAATGTCGGCATTTCATAGAATGGCAGTTGTTGGGATGTCCCGGTCAAAATATAGACCAAGAAGGAAAAGAAAAGTCCATAAAAACAAACAAGAAACCAAAGGCGGCTACAACTCTGGCTGCCATTGCCATTTGCCCCCTCTGGTCAAATAAATCATCACTTTCCTTTCTCTTTCCAATTCTACTCCTCTCCCCTGCATTTGCTTATATCATCATTACCCTTGTCCTTCTTTATTTTTTCTCTCCATAGCAAAAGCAGCTAATTACAAATTTTGCTATTAATGGAGATGGAAGTGATGATAGCTTCACCTCCAGTGGACTTCAACTTCGATAGTGCTTGTACTACTCCTTATATAAGTGCTTCTTCAAGCCCTCAACGTTTTGGCAATTATTTTCTCAGCGCCCCTACTAGCCCTGCCCACGGTGGCGATGCCCTAAGAACAACCGGTGGTGAAGTTCCATTCAATTGGGAGGAAAAGCCTGGAATTCCAAAATCAAGAGCAACCCGGGATGAGAATGATGATTTTGCTTTTGATTTTAGTGGTCAGTTGGAGAGAAGCTCTGTATCAGCTGCTGATGAGCTTTTTGATGGTGGAAAAATCAAGCCTTTGAAATTGAAGCCACCACCAAGATTACAGTATGAAGGCAAACCATTTGATTCGCCGAAATCTCCAAAGAAAAAGTTGAAGAAGAAAGAATTAGATCCATTTGCAGCAGCCCTAGAGCAGAGTAGTCGAACAGAAAATGATCGCCCTGGTAGGGAAAGAACTCAGCACTCTACAAGTTCTTCAAGGCACAAAAAGACAAGATCTTTATCTCCTTTCAGAGCTTCCGATTTACTGTTTGACAGTGAAAGCAAGCAAGAAAATACAAACATATCTTCTTCTTCTTCATTTTCATCGATGATAACACTATGGTACAGCAAATGGAAGCTGAAAGACTTGTTTCTATTCAGAAGCGCGTCAGAGGGTAGAGCAAGTAACAAAGATCAGTTAAACAAGTTTTTGAAGAAAACTCATAGTAAAGAGTCAAGCTTTAGATCAACTGGTAGTAGTGTTGGATCGTCATCGGTATCAAGCTCCTTGAGGAGGAGGGAGGTTTCGGCTCATGAGTTGCATTACACGTTGAATAGGGCACTCTCGGAGGAGATGAAGAGGAAAACTTTCTTGCCATACAAGAAAGGCGTACTGGGTTGCTTAGGCTTCATTCCTGATGCAAGTTTTAGAGGTGTTGCTTCTTCTATGTCCATGACTCGTCGTTAATGAGTCTCTATCTGTAAGAAACGAAAAAACATTAAATACTATGGATTCGTTTTCGTGTATTTGGCAAGACTCTTATATATTGTTCATAAGACATTCACCCCAAATCTCCTATGCAGATAATTATTTCTACAATACTAGTACTACATTTCAGATATTAATCTGGGCACGCTACAGGATAGTTCAGAATTTAGAGAATTTATAAACAGACTGTTATTTGATCTCAGAAATCCTAGAAATCGAAGGCGACATGGTGAAAAACAGTATCTGATCAACTCATCATAACAATTCATGTTTAATTTCTGTCCTCTTATGTTAATTACTCGAATTGCTACACTGCTCGAATCTCCAGCCCCTCCGAAAACGAGCACCCCCACAAGAAAAACTGCATGCTGCTGACACAAAGAAAGCATCACGTCATATAAGGGAAATGTTCCTCTCCAATCGATAGGATCTTCATTGTATATCCTTCTTCATGAGTCTCACGAATATGCCTTCATTTTCTTTTGTTTTTGCGTAGGTTAGGTTTTATGTCCCCTCGTTAGTGTATTAACCTCTGAATTTTAATTTACAAGGTAGGGTCCTTGCCAAACCCCGTCACCTAAAGACGGATTTAAAAAAAAAAAAGCATCACGACGCTGTCTATAATATGAAAAGTTAATTGCTTGCAACAAAATAGTTCTTTCTTTTTCATTTTATGTAACACTCTTTTATTTTTAATCCTTACAAAAAATGATATATTTTCTGTTATTTAGAAATAATATATTTTTGAACTTCTTATTTTGTGGTTCGGGGACTTGAAACAGGTCTGTTATGTCATTTGGGATTTGTGTGTAAAATTTGGAGTTATTCTGAGTTGGTTAAGATTGACTTGAGGTGCGATTTGTAGTTTTGATGTTACTTTGTGTGACTTGAGACCTCGAGTAAGTCTGTGTTATGTTTTGGGACTGGTTGGTATAACTGGACGAGGTACCGAGGGGCTCGGGAGTGTTTCAGATGGATTTCAGGTCATTTGAGCTTGGTTGGACTACATAAGATTTGTTGGTGTCTAGATGTTGATGTTTGGCGAAAATCCATGTTTTTGCATGTAAATTTCCTTGCATTATGCCTCGATATTGTTAAATTTAGTACGAATATTTGTGACTCGAGCTTAATAATGATGTTTATATGTATAGGGGTCAATCGGAAGTGATATGGAAGGATTGTGCGCAAATTGAAGCCAAGATGGAAGAATTTAGAGGGAGAATGATTTTTTGCATCCAGGTTTGAGCCAGGCCTCAGTCAAAATGCAAACGACAAACACAAGATAGAGTTGGGCGCCCAGCTTTGCGCCAGGCGTCCTACGTGGCGCCCAAGCAGGAAACCTTTCCTATTTCGGCTATGACTTGGTAGTTTCGAACTTACACTCCCCCAACATGTATAAAATGGTTTCTAAACCTATTTTTGAGGTTAGACATTATTCGCGAGGCGAAAGATGACTGTAACAATTGCAAAGCACCGGATCACACAGGTTCATTCTTCCATTCTTTCTTAGTTTGTAAATTAATGCTTTCAATTATTAACGTGGTTGTTAGCATGACTATGAGTAGCTAAATTTCTTTCTAGGATTTTGATGGAACCTTTTGAAGGATGAATTCTTGATATGTTTTCATATAACTAGCCTTTGGATTTCTCTACCTGTTTAACTACGTACTTATTTTAGTTAATTGATCAGCTCTCAATTAATGGTGCCTATTTATTATGTATTGCTTGGAAAAGAGTACATATTTAGGTGGTTATTGAACAACGTCATTCCTAACTTATGTGAGAAATCAATACGACAGGTTTAAAGGTGAGTTTAGGAGCAATAAAGCCTTGACGTAGTCATAGTAAGTGGTAAGGTAGTACCAGCTAGCGTAGTTCGGGAGAATGTCTATTAAATTTTCTTCAATTCTTGCTCAAGTTTTGGAAGATTAAGAAGGGAAGCTCACTAAGTCTTCATCCTAGAGATAAGATTCTACACCCTAAACCCTAATTTTGAAATTTTCTGAAAGTGGGTAACTAGCAAGATAAATTTCTGGGCATGAGAGGTTTTTATTCTACATGCATGTGTTATCAAAGGGTGTAGGAATATTGTTGAGCTAAAAATGGTAAAGATTGAGTTGTGGGATGATGAAATCCTTCATAAAAATGATATTGAAACCTTATGCACACCTAGTGTTTGATAAAATGCTCAAGTGAGCTAGAGCCATGATCATATTCCTAATTTTGGTTCAATTTGTTATATTTCTACAATAGATTGAGGTTGCTAAGAATTCTGGAATATTTAGAGTGTAAGGAAGCTCAAGTGAGGTATGTTGGCTAAACTCTTCTCTTAGAATTGAATCCCATGATATTCATGTAAATTATGTAGGTCCCGAGTGATTCATTATGAAATTGGCTATTCCGAGTAAGATTGGGTTGGAAGATATATGTTCAACAAGCATCCCAAATGCTCTATTCATGTTATGTTACCAATTGAGGATGTGTTAAAATATGGGCTGTGCATTAATAATGTTTCGACTTTAAGTCAACTTCAAATGAAGGCTATTATGCCAAATTTTGTGAAATATCTCTATGTGCATTAGACTCTAAATTGCTCACATGTGTACTACACACTTTGATTTGAATTGTGTTTATTGTTGATGATGAGGATGATATTGAAATTGATAATGTGAGCATGAAATAATGAATATGGCCAACGTGCCAAGAATGATCTTATAATTATGGCCACTAGTGCCAATGAAATGAAAAGATGTGAAAGTATTATGAAATGCGATGATTGATATAAAAAGGTTGATGTCTCAAATAAGACGGCCTAGCCGGTCGGGTCATGATCGGACACCATGCCGCACACATGGTGGTGATTGTGTTGGAAATTGTAATTGAAATGGTAATTGTGGTTGATGTCCCTAATGGATAGCCTAGCCGATCGGGTCGTGATCGGACTCCGTGTTAAAGACGGTGGTATTGATATTGAGAGAAATTATGGTTGATGTCTCTAATGAGATGGCCTAGCCGATCGGGTTGTGATCGAACTCCGTACTAAGAGTACGTTGGTACTGGTATTGTGAATAATGGTATTGTGGACAATGGTATATCGATACAAAAAATCTCCCAATGTGAGATATAGAAATTAATTTGAACACTGTCTTGATCCTAAATTGAGGTTTGATGTTGATTAAGTCTTTTATTGATATTATGATAATCTTATTTGTATTATTTGTCATTCTATTAAGAGGGTGTTTAGTTATACATACTAGTGCTATTCGACAGTACTAACGTTCCTTTTGCCTGGGGTGCTGCATCTTTCAATGGATGCAGGTGGTTCCACAGCAGAAGATATTGGTCAGTGATAGCAGTGCACCTTCTTCCCAGCTGACTTGGTGAGCCCCACTTCATTCCGGGGTCATGAATTTTTTGTACTTTGTGTATTCTGTTTGAGGTATAGCCGGGGACTTGTTGCCGGCATTATCATTGTACTCTTCTTTATCTATAGAGGCTCCGTAGACATAATGTGGGTTGTGTATTGGTGCTGGAAAAAGACAAACTATGTTATATTATGTTGTGGACGTATTACTTGTCCATTTAAGACTTTAAAAATGATGAAACTATTGGAAATGAATTAGTATTGTAGACATGAACACATTTTCGTCTAATTAATGATAATATGTATTAACTCTATTCATGGATGAGTTTGGGTAGAATGAAATCTAACAAGCTTTCTCGGTCGGGTTCACTCAGTTGAGCGCCGGTCACGCTCGCGTGACAATAACTAACCTCGACGAGGTAATAGTGACAAGAAGTACAAATGATACTTGCTATAACTTGTACATTTCATAAATTTAACAAGTATGAAACAGTAATATGATCAAATCATGAAAACATGGATAAAACCACCTTGGTGCTCACAATTACTCAAGTACTCTATTCAGTCAATGATCCAGCATACAAAGATGATATGCAAGTAAATCAGGTAAATTATCATGGAAATTGCAAGTAAAGATGAGATGCAACAACCAAACAACACTAGCCAGATTTCCTCAAAATTTCCATAATCATACCAAACCACTGATCAGTTTTCCTCAATCCGTGTGTACACCATCAAGAGAGAAATATGAGAGGGTGACCCAAGGGGCATGGATCCATATTCACATGCAGCACAGACAATTCAATGTGCTATCAGCCCGGCATGGTCACAAGCCCAATATCATAATTTGCCCGGCGTGGTCACATGCTATATCACAATCCGCCTGACGTGGTCACATGCATAACAATACAATCCACCTGGCATGGTTACATGCATAAAAACACAATCCACCCGGCGTGGTTACAGGCATAACAACACAATTCGCTCGGTGAGGTTACATGCATCAAGTTCAAATCATATTATATAGAGACAAATATACAAGAACACATGTATATGATCAATGAATATCAGATTTCATGCTCCTGGACTGTTATAAGTGACATGTTAAAGTGTATGCACGTGAAAAGTGTGCTATCATAGCTCAAATCGGTAATTTCATCACGAATATAGCAAATATCAAGTTCAATCAGGAGATTAGACTCTAGGTAATCTCAAAACATGGATCAAATAGCTCACAACAAGGTTACAACTATGAGAAACATCACAACTTATAGCTTAACGATCAATTCAAGGTATGTCATAGCCTAAGCACCACCCCGAGTATGGATAAATACCTCGGTGCTCACACATGGGCTCGATCCCCACACATATGCGCACCTATGCACATAGCTATCACTAATAACTCAGGCAACTAGTGCCTCAACCATGTTTAAGTAAGATACATACCTCAAGCAAGTCAACTCACTCCTCTAACAAGCCTTTTTCACGTGAATCAACCTTCAGACGACCCGAATCTAGTCAAAATAACATAATATAACGAATAAAATCCATAGGAGCCGATTCCAATTGATAAAGCTAAGATCTTGAATCAAATATGCAAAGTTAACCCCAGGCCCGCACCATGAAATTTGATAAAATTCACAAATTCCGAACACCCATTCAAATACGAGTCCAACCATTCCAATTTCATCCAATTTCAACCACAAATCGACCTTCAAATCATCAAATCTCACTCTCCAACAATATAGTCTAAAATCCCCAAATTTCACCTTAAATTCACATAAACTCGGTGTAATAATCAATGGGTAATCAATATCTATCATCAAAATTGCATAATCTTTACTTTCCTCTTTAATTGCAGCATAAAGCCTCCCATAAATTGCCTCCAATCGAGCTCCACAATTCTAATTATGAGAAAAATGACCAAACCCTCGATTTAAACCTTCTTCCTAGTGATCCCGCATATGCCGCTAACTCAGTCGCACCTGCGACGCCGCATTTGTGGTCAAAATTCTGCATCTGCAAAAACCACTTAAATCCCGACCATTCGCACATGCGGGCCCTTCTCCACATTTGCGGGAACGCTTCTGCGATCCAACTTCCGCATCTGCAGACTCCCAAGTCTTCGCCAACGTTCGCTTCTGCGCCCTCTTTATTGGATCTGCGGGCTCGCAGATGCAGCAACCACCTCGCATATGTGCTCCTCCCCAAGTCCTGCCTAGCCTACTTCAGCGATCACCAGGCTGCTTCTGCGGCATCGCACATGCGACCAATCCCTCGCAGGTGCGATTGCTCTAGAACTCCCAAACTTCAGCAATCTTTCAAATTCCAAAAATGATCTGCCAACAATCTGAAACGCACCTGAGGCCCCTGAGACCCCATCCCAACATACCAATAAGTCTTATAACACAATACGAACTTACTCGAAGTCTCAAATCACGTAAAACAACATCAAAACCACTAATCGCACCTCAATTCAAGCCTAATAAAACTAATGAATTTTCAACTTTCAAAACTCATGCCAAACCATATCAAAACAACTCCGAATGACCTCAAATTTTGCATGAAAGTCGCAAATAACTCAACATGCCTATTACAACTTCGAAAACTAAAATCTGAACCCGATATTAACAAAATCAACTCCTGGTCAAACCTCTCAACTTTCTAAACCTTCAGCTTTCCAACTTCAGCCAAAACCAACAAATCAACCTACGGATCTCCAAATCAACATCCGGACATATGACTAAGTCCAAATTCACTATACAAAGCTATTGGAATTATCAAAACACCATTTCAGAGTCGTCCACATAAAAGTAAAACTCCGATCAACTCTTTCAACTTAAACTTCCAACCTTGGGACTAAGTGTCCCAATTCACTCTGAAACCTTTTTGAAACCAATCCAACCACCCCGGTAAGTCACATAACCAAAAATGAACATATAAGAGGTAATAAATAGGGGAACGAGACTACAATACACAAAACTACTGGTCGGTTCATTACAATATTCTAAAATTTGCAATGCTATTTAGGCAAAACAACATTCCTCGATTGAAGGCCAAGAAGTGTGAAATGCGATATTTAGTTTTTGGCTCGCAAGGACTTGTTCCACCATCCCAAGAGCATAATCATAAGCTTGAGTCTAAATTGGAGATCCAATTCATAAGCTTGAGGTGGAGGAAAAAAGTGATTCACGTCGTGTCACGATGTAAAGCGCTTGATAGGAGGCAACACAACTTTACTGTTTTGTTTTATTTTATTTTTATATCTTTAATTTTTATTGTATTATTTTTGCATTGTAAATTTTTTATTTTGTAGGGGCATGGAAAGCTAAGCTATTGGAAGGATGCGACAACTAACTAGATGGTTTGAACTAAGTGTGGGATACCCGCATAAAGTGGGGTACCCGCATAAAGGACTATGCCCGGGAGAAGTTTGAGTATCCCATGAGTTGCTAATGCTTTGGCCTTTGGCCTACCGAGAAGTTTCTTTTACGCTCTTGTTATTTATGGTGTGCATTGGAGATAATGCACAATTTTAAGTGTGGGGTGAGGAGATTGGCTGGGTGATTTTCTATGATATTTTAGTTGTGTTAGTTTAATTAAAGAAAAATTCAAAAACATAAAAAAATAAACTTTTTCCGACGATGGATCTCGCAGACAGCTTTCTTGAGGGATTAAGGTCCAATAAAAAAATCCAAAAATATTATCTTTAGTTATTCATAGGTAGATAATAATCCCCCTTGGGTTTTCTTTGGACATCGGTTCTTTTCCAGGGGATGTAACGTGAAACGTGTATTTTTATTTTTTAGGAAATTGAGGGACAAAAACATGAGTGCTTCTAATTACTTGACTCATTATTCATGTAGTGTTTTATTGCTTAATACTTCTTGACTTTATGATTACTTTCCTAAACCTGAGAGTTAGAATGGAACCGTCCCGATTGGGTCATGTGTTGATATTAAATTTTTTTCTCATTAGCCTTTGTGGGTTGATATACTTTATAATATATTTTTATAAATTTTTAAAGTTTTATTTATAGGATATTTCCCCGCATTATTACTCCATGATATGTTTTAAATATCAAATTATTATATTCATGGCATTTAGTTAAAGTATTATTATGGAGGTTTTATGCAAATATTTTTATCTTATATTTTAATCATTTTTAATTGATTCTAGAATTTATAATTGATAAATAATTTATTTATTGTATTCTTAAAATTATTTACGAGTAACCAGTTAGCCAAACTAGTTATTTATATTTTTATATTACTTTATGCATATTTATATCATTTTCTATAATTTCATTGCATTTTCATATCATTTTTACATTATTTGCAATAATAGCCTATATTTTCGCAATAATTATATTTATTACACTATTTATGTCAAAATAGCATTTTTATATATTTATAATCCTAAGCTACTGTTTTAAGTATTTAATTTTATAAATGGTTATTTATATATATATTTGTAGCTATTTTTACTATTTATTATGAATTAATTTTGTATATTTTAAAAGCTAGCCAGTGTAACGATCCGACCGGTCATTTTGTGTATTATAGCCCCGTTTTCCTATTTATTGACTCTTCTATATTCATTTCTGGTTATGTGACTTACCAGGGTGGTTGGATTAGTTTCGGAAAGGTCTGGGAGTGAATTGGGACACTTAGTCCCAATGTTGAAAGCTTAAGTTGTAAAAAGTTGACTGAAGTTCGACTTTTGTGTAGATGACTTGTCTAGCGCAAAACACCACTTTAATTATGCTCGCTAGTCAAAGATAGTATAGTATAATATCGTATTCACAGAGATTAAATTTAAACAGTGTTTTCGTAGTTTCTAGTTTAATTGCTATTAAGGAGAATCAACGATTTAGATTTATATGATTAATAACTAGAATTAACTAAGAGTCTAAAGCTATTGACTAATGACAATCGAAACAAGGAATAAACACAGAAGGTTATCAATGTGAGAAGATAGGGTTTTGATAGGATAGATGCAAGATAATTGTTTGGGATCTAACTCTTGATAATTTATTTCTAATGTTCAGGTGAGTCTCTTGAATTCACTCAATTATTAGTTCAAACATTCAGCAAAACTCCTCTCTCGATTAAGTTTTAATCTCACAAGATGAACCAATTTAAGCACGTGAAGATATGCAAGAATGCGTAGTGGATTAATCTTTAGGAGAACCTCTCTCGATTATCATCCTAACTAGGTTTAATCAACAATTCAACTAGCCTCTTTCGATTACTAAGAAGAATTAATGAACTCAACCAACAATATAATGCAAAGACATCACAAGTTATGCCTCTCTCGATTACATGAACAAGTGAATATAGATGCAGCAGTTAAATTATCCAAAAATAATTTAATACATAAAACTAGAGTTATAATCCACAAAAAAATATCAAAACACCAAATCCATCAAACCCTAAAGAGAACTACTCCATGGATATGAAGCAATTCATCACAGATATGTTTAAAGTAAAGGAAAACATAAAATGATCCAAACTCGGGTCTTGAGTGAGGAAGGAATGATGAAATCCTTGTGCTTTTGCTTCTCCAACTCCTCCTTATCCTACTTAGGTCTTCAATATGTCAAAAGTCCTAAAAAATAACGTTTTCCATGTATTTATATCAAATAGGGTCGGGCCCAAACGAAATCAAATTTATCTACGCGAAATAGGACAATTACTCTGTAAAATTTGCATAGGTGCGCCACATGGGGCGACACGCCAAGCGGGGCATTTGTGGGGAAATACAGAGAGTCTAAATCTGTCAGGCAACAGAAAAATACACACGTGCGGTGCCCCACGCGCCGCAGCTGTGGGGGTGTCTTAGAGTACGGGGTTTTCCTTGCTTTTTGATATTCAGACATGGTTCTCGACCTCCGAACGCGATCCCAGCTTAATCCCTTGGTATTTTACTCAGACTTCAAAGCTCCAAATAACTCGAATTCATTCCATACATCTACATAGTTCGTAATCACTCCTACAAGGCATAAAAACATAATAAGTACAAAACACTAGCGATTAAAGCTCACACACAATAAAAGTAAAATAAGCGACTAAATACGAGATTATAGCCTACCATCAACACCCCACACTTAACCCAATGCTCGTCCTCCAGCAATAAAACTACACTTCACATAGACACGACCTTTTTAAACAACTCTCATAACTCATCACACCAAGAGTATTTAAAACAGATTAAGCACAATACTGTAACATCCTCGCCTCAAGATTTGACTTACAAGCACCACGCATTATTTATAACCTTCTCACTTACTCTAACAGAGAGGTCAAGCATTACCTTTCCTTCATGAATTAAGTGCCCTCGTGCAACAATAGAGAGTAGTTCCACACATAATGAAATTTATGAAGAATTAGGAACTCAAGATAGAAAGAATTCACTCACTCTCAGAAACAACATTCATATGCCACAAAAGACGTACCATAGGCTTGCCCGTAGTGTACTACTCTACTAATTGAGCTCATTTAGTCATGGATCAAGTAAGACTTTATTTGGTTGTAATGTGGGCTGCAGGACGAGTATGATATATTTGGATAAAAGAGTGACTACACCTCCCTAAGCACTTTAATACCTACATTTCATTGTTCAAAACCCCACTTTTATGTCAGACCAAAACTCCACCTTCACATCAATATACATTAATTCCCTACTTCTTTAAGCACAATTACATCAAGAGTCACCACTATCAAATAATATTTTGCATAACAATACAATATTTTTCTTTTCTCTTTCAATTCAAGTGGCTCTTACTTTTTCAATACAGTGCACCTTTCTCCTTATTTCATTAGTTCCACTCAAAAGCCAAACCAACCACCCCACACTTTAACTTTTACAAAGTTCATATCAAATTCAAGTGCTCACGAGAGGTACAAGGTTCAAATAGATGGTTAATTCGAACAAATGGGTAAGGCTTGTAATATGGTTGCCAAAGAAACAAGATTATAGGCTCAAATGGGTTAACTACGATACATAACAATTAGGTGGGTAAAAGCATATAACTAGCTCAACAAAGAAATGCCTATATCACTTCCAAGACTGAATACAACTACTATTTCACTTTGCAAACACATAGAGCAAGTTCTAGACATCAAATGCAATGCACAGAATACACAAAATCTCACACTCACATAGCACATAACTCACTCAAGATTGGACTATCAAGACACTCACTCAAGATTGGACTATCAAGACAATCTGGTCAAAGAAGTTAAGCAAAGTTAAGATCATACAATTTAAGGTGTTTATGCAAGAGTAAAGAACTGAGCCTAAGCATCACAGCTAAAGCACTCATTATTCACCAGGTATAATAGAGTCAAGATATATTTCCTTCCATCTAAACCATAGCACAAGGTTTCCTACTCCTAACAAAAATAAAAACTAACTACACCCGGTTCAAACAAAACCCTTGGAAAAGAACCGCGGCACAAAGAAAAACCAAGGGGGAATTATTATACTACCTACAAAAGAAAATCTTTTTGTCTTTTTCTTTCGACTTTAATCCCTCAAGAAACCCGTCAAATGATATCCATCGTCGGGAAAACTTGAATTTTTTCCAATTTTTATGGTTTTTGTTTTTCCAATTCTTTTTCTATCTCTAACTACCACACACACACACACACACACACACACACACACACACACACACACACACACACATATATATATATATATATATATATATATATATATATATATATATATATATATATATATATATATATATATATATATATACAACATACAATTTATCCCCCACCCACACTTTAAGTTGTGGAATGTCCCCATGACATACAATTAAAAAGCATAAGGTAAAGGAAACTTCCCTGAATATCTAGTCGGATTCGGAGTCGAAGTCGGGATCCATTCCTCTCCTTCGAACTAATGCACACATCCATGCAGACATCTTTTTCTCAGCCTTCTTGGGGTGGACCCCATACTTATATTTCTCACTCGCCGCAGCCTTCTCTTTTGAGCCCTTCACTTTCCACTCAACACTTGCAGCTGACTTCTCCTTTTTCACCCCTGTTTCTACATTCATCTCGAAAGTTACAGTCTCCTCACCCACTCTAAGCATGAGCTTTCTCTCATGTATATCTAGTATTACTCTAACCGTTGCTAAGAATGGTCTTCTTAAGATGAGGGAGACCTCTTTGTTCTCCTCCATATTCACTACTATAAAATCTACAGGAAATACAAACTTATCTACCCGAACTAAGACATATTCCACTCTCCCCTTGGGTATCAAAGTCGTTTGGTCTGCCAGCTGCAAAGATATTGGCACTGACCTTATCTCTCCAATCTCCTTCTCCAGGTTCCTGTAAATAGATAGAGGCATTAAGTTAATTGAGGCACCATAATCACATAATGATTTATCAAAATTAATAGATCCTAAAGAGCAAGGTATAGTAAAATTCCCTGGATCTCCACACTTTTGTGGGAGTTTGTTTTGCAATATCGCACTGCAATGCTCTGTGAGCTTGACCACTGAGGTCTCTTCTATCTTCCTCTTCTTTGTGAGGATCTCCTTCAAGAATTTGGTATAAGTTGGCATTTGGGAAAGCACTTTTGTGAATGTAAAATTTACATTAACCTATTTCAGCATATCCAGAAATCTCTGAAATTGCTTGTCCAACTTTTCTCTATATAGCTTTTGAGGAAAAGGTAGAGCAGGCATATGCTCACTCTCATTAGATTCATCCCTTCTCAAAATTTCCTTCTTCTTTTTGTCAGCTCACTTCTTTTATTTCTTCTTCTTATCAATATCATTCTTCAGTTGCTCCCCATTTTCCTTTTCAAGTACCACCTCTTTTTGGATTGGAGTGGTATCTTTCAACACTTACCCACTTCTCAAGGTCACATCATTCACTGTTTTTTGGGATTTCTCTCAGTATCGGCTGGCAGAGTACCCGGGAGTCTCTCAGATAATATTGTTGCAATCTATCCCACTTGTCTCTCTAAGGTTCGAAAACCAGTGCCCAATCCTTTGATAGTGCCCCGTGAGCGTCCAACCTCTCATCTGTCTTGTTAATGAGGGCCTTCATTAGATCTTCTAGACCAGGCTGATTGGAATGTTGAGGCTGAAACTACTGCCTCTGCTGATTTTGGAAGACTGGAGCTCCTTGTCCTTGAGGTCTAGAGTTATTTTGTTACCACGCATTTGCAGTACCTCCAGGTGAACTCCATGAAAAACCGGGGTGCCTTTGACCCATTGCATTATAATTTCCCACAACATTCACTTCCTCTGTTGAGGCTTGACACTCATGAGTAGGATGTCCTCTTCCACATATATCACAAGCTGCATGAGGCTCAATTTGTATTATAGCTAAGGGCAGCTTCCATATTTCTTTAGCCATAACATCAAGTTGTACCTGCACAGATGTGTTAGCATCAACCTGGTGAACACCTGACGATCTTCTTCTTTCAGCACTCTCAGAAGGCCACTCATTTGCATCTTCAGACAAGTCATCAAGAATTGTGACTATCTCTTCTGGAGTCTTCTTCATCAAAGGGTCTCCAACTGTATTGCTCAATGTTCTACATGAGGCCGGTGTCAATCCATCCCAAAAGTCCTGGAGTTGCATCCAGAGTTCAATTCCGCTATGTTGACACTTCTTGACTATTTCCCTAAACCTCTCCCAAGCTTCAAACACAGTCTCATTATCTTTTTGGCAAAAGTTATGGATTTCTCTTCTAAACTTGCCAGTCTTAGCTAATGAGAAATATTTATCAAGAAATTTTCTGGTCATCTCATCCCATGTTCGAATCGATCCATTAGGTAAGCTTCGAAGCCACTGCTTTGTATCATCTTTGAGTGTGAAGGGGAATGCCTTTAAGTAAACTGCATCTTGTGACACACTATTGTATTGAAAGGTATTCATAATCTCCTCGAAGTCCATTAGATGATTGTTTGGATCTTTGTTTGGCTTCCCTCTAAAGATACATCAATTCTGAAGGGTTTGAAGCAGCCCTTGCTTCAACTCAAAATTGTTTGCTGCAATTGGAGGTGGTCTAATACTTGATAAACCTTGATTGTAGTCCGGTCTAGCATAATCGCCAAGTGGTCTCCTATGCAAGGGTTGATGTTGATTATGTCTGAGACCCCTCTCTTCTTTATAGATATTCTGCGCATCTCTAATAGCTGCTTTCTCAGCATCCCGCGCAGCTTGTTCTCTTTGTTGGGATGCTTCTCTCGCATCCCGTGCAACTTGTTCTCTTAAGTACTACATGAGTTCTTTGGTTGAGGATTACCCAACCTTTTCTGTTGTCTCGGTGAGATTTCTTTCCTTCTTCAGCTGTCGCAATTGATTTTCAATTTCTGGCTCGTATGATAGCGCTTCCTACGCAGAAGTTCTAGTCATGCACCACTCTGAACTTGCAACCTGCGCACAGTCAAAGAACACCAACCGTAAAAAGGAAAAAATAAAATAAAATAAAAAGAAAAATTCCTGAATTAGCAATACAAACTATTTCAAACACTATTGATTGCCATTCCATGGCAACGACGCCAAAATTTGACGAGCACAAAAAACCACTTTAATTATGCTCGCTAGTCAAAGATAGTATAGTATAATATCATATCCACATGGAATGGATTTAAACAGTATTTTCATTTTTTCTAGTTTAATTGCTATTCAAAGAATCAACGATTTAGATTTATATGATTAATAACTATAATTAACTAAGAGTCTAAAGCTACCGACTAATGACAATCGAAACAAGGAATAAACACAGAAAGTTATCAATGGGAGAAGATAGGATTTTGATAGGATAGGTCCAAGATACTTTTTTGGGATCTAACTCTAGATAATTCACTTCTAATGTTCAAGTGAGTCTCTTGAATTCACTCAATTATTAGTTCAAACGTTCAGCAAAACTCCTCTCTCGATTAAGTTTTAACCTCACAGGATGAACCAATTTAAGCACGTGAATATATGCAAGAATGCGTAGTGGATTAGTCTTTAGGAGAACCTCTCTCGATTATCCTCCTAACTAGATTTAATCAACAATTCAACTAGCCTCTCTCGATTACTAAGAATAATTAATGAACTCAATCAATAATATAATGCAAAGATATCACAAGTTATGTCTCCCTCGATTACATGAACAAGTGAATATAGATGCAACAGTTAAATCATCCAAAAATGATTCAGTACATAAAACTAGAGTTATAATCCACAAACAAATATTATAACACCAAATCCATCAAACACTAAAGAGAACTATTCCATGGATATGGAGCAATTCATCACAAATATATTTAAAGTAAAGGAAAACATAAAACGATCCAAACTCGAGCCTTGAGTGATGAAGTAATGATGAAATCCTTGTGCTTTTGCTTCTCCAACTCCTCCTTAGCCTCCTTAGATCTCCAAAATGTCAAAAGTCCTCAAAATAACATTTTCCATGTATTTATACCAAGTATGGTCGGTCCCAAACTAAATCACCTTTTCCTACGCGAAATAGGAAAATCACTCTATATAATTTGCACAGGCGCGCCGCATGGGGCGACGCACCAAGCGAGGAATTACTGGGGAAATCCAGAGAGTTGAAATCTGTCAGGCAGTAGAAAAATACGCACGCGCGGCGCCCCACGCACCGCGGTTGTGGGCATTTCTCAAAGTACAGAATTTTCCTTGCTTTTTGATATCCAGACGTTGTTCTCGACCCCTGAACGCAATCCCGGCTAAATCCCTTAGGCTTTTACTCAGAAGTCAAAGATCCAAATAGCTCAAATTCATTCCATACATCTACATAGCTCGAAATCAATCCTACAAGGTATAAAACACACAATAAGTATAAAACACTAGAGAATAAATCTCAAACACAATAAAAGTGCAATAAGCGACTAAAATACGAGATTATAGCCTACCATCATGACTTTAGAATGTTTTTTGATGGTTACAATAGCTTCGTATGATAATTTTGGACTTAGGCGAATGTCCGGATTTGGATTTGGATTTGGAGGTTCATAGGTTGGTTTGGTGCTTTTTGGCGAAAGTTGAAGGTTTGGAAGGTTGATAGGTTTGATCAAGAGTTGCATTTATTGATACCGGGTCTGTATTTTGGTTTCAAAAGTTAGAATAGGTCCATTGTGTCATTTGGGACTTGTATGCAAAATTCGAGATCATTCCGAGGTGTTTAGGCATGTTCGGTGTATGTTTTGAATTAAGAAAGTTCATTAGTTTTCTTAGGCTTGAATTGGGGTGCGATTCATGGTTTTGTCATTGTTTGACATGGTTTGAGGCCTCGAGTAGGTCCGCGTTATGTTTTGGGATTGTTTGGTGTGATTGGACGGGGTCGTGGGGGCCTCGGGTTGTTTCAGATGGGTTTCGGACAATTTCCATCATGTTTGGACTGCTGATTGAGTGCTTCTAGTTTCTTTCTTCGCAATCACGAAGAGAAAGACGTGATTGCATAGTGTTATTTGGTGGCAGGTGGTGTTGTTTGTCGCATTCGAGCGGATAGTGACGTGTTTGCGAAGTTCTAGAGAGGTTGTGCATCGTGATCGCGAGCAGAGAATCGCGTTTGCATAGAAGGAAGGTAAGGCTGAAGGGTGGCACACGTTTGTTCATCGCGACCGCGAGGACTGGTCCACAATCGCATAGCTTTTGAGAGTTGGGTCCCTGTGTTTGCGAGGACTATGTCGCGTATGTGTATGAGGTTTTTGGCAGCTCGTGAATTTTGTTCTTCGCGATCGCAAAGGGTATGCCTAGGCAGATTATATAGTACTCTATTTCGAGGGTTTGAGTCATTATATCAGATTTTGAGTTAGAGAGCTCGGGTTTGGGCGATTTTGGAGGGGAGTTTCACAATTTGGATCAGGGGAAGTGTTTTTGACTCAGATTTGTTATTATTGCATGATTCCAACCTCAATTTTAGTATTTGATTAGTGATTTCAATTGGAGAAATTGGAATTTTTTATAAAAGCTTTTCTAAAACATAAATGGAGAATTTGAAGGTCGATTTTGAGGTCAGAATTGTATGATTTTGGTATGGTTGGACTCATATCGGAATGGGTATTCGAAATTTATGAGTTTGGTCGGATTTTTTGATTTTATTTAAAGATCTTAGCTTTATCATATGGATTCAGTTCCTATGGATTTATTTGGTAATATTAGGTTATTTTGGCTAGATTCGGGTTGTCCGGAAATTGATTCGCGAGGTAAAGGCTTCTTAGAGTATTGATTTGTCTTGCTTGAGGTAAGCATCTTATCAAACTTGGTTAAGGCACTAGTTGCCTGATTTATTTGTGATAGCTACGTGCTATGGATGCGCATTGTGTGGGGTTTCAGCCCATGTGCGAGCATCAAGGTATTTATTCATGCTCGGGATAGTGCTTAGGCTATAATATGCCTTGAATTGATTGTTAAGCTTAAAGTTGTGATGTTACTAATATTTGTAACCTTGTTGTGAACTATTTGATCAATATTTGAGGTTCCCTAGAGGCTAATTCCCTGAATGAACTTGATAATTGCTATTTCCGTGATGAAATTGCCGATTTGAGCTATGATAGCACACTTTGCACATGCATACACTTTAGCATATCATTTACACCAGTCCAAGAGCATGAAATCAGATATGCATTGATCATATACATGTATTCTTGTATATTTGTTTCTGTGTGTTATGATTTGGACTGGATGCATGTGACTATGCCGGGCGGATTGTGTGGTTATGCTTGCGACTTCGCCAGGCGGGTTGTGTTGTTATGCCTATTACCACGTTGGGCGGATTGTGTTGTTGTCACGCCCCAACCTCGAGGAGTGTGATTGTCGCTCAACCGAGATAACCCGGTTAAGCAAGCCTGCTAGATTCTTCCTACCCTACCTTACCCATGAATAGAGAGAAGATGTAGTACTGTTAGAACTTCATTCAAGATTTCCCAAAATGTTACATTACACATTCATAGTTTAGAAGTGGGAACATGTGATACAAATACAACATTTCTAGTTTGACTTTCCAAACACCACTATACAATCCACACTATGTCTATGGAGCCTCTAACGATACAAAATAGTACTATGATAGTGCCGGCCAGAAGGCCCCGGCTATACCTCAAAATATCATACATAAAGAACAAAAGATATAAGACCCCGATAGGAAGTGGGGCTCACCAAGTCAGTTGAGGAGAGGGTGTATTGCTACCACTGATCAATGCCGCCTGCTGTGGAATCACCTGCATCTATTAAAGATGCAGTGCCCCTGACAAAAGGGATGTTAGTACATATGGAATATTACTAGTATGTAAGACTAAACACCCTCTCGATAGAACGAGTAACAGTAAAATGAGAAAGAAACATGGAATCAATGGGGCCCTCAAACAACATCAAAGTGTCAAGTTAAGAGAAAGGTAAGTTTCAAGTAAATTTCAACATTTTTAAGTTGGGAGATATTTAGTACTGATACACCACCGTGCTTTTAGCATGGAGTACGATCTAAGCCCGACCGGCTAAGCTATCCCACCCCGAGACATCCACTCACAACACCACCATGTGCATGGCATGGCATCCAATCTTAGCCCGATCGACTAAGCCGTCTCACCACAATGCCATATGTGTCGACATCACATTACATCCTACTAGCAATCATCTTATCCCATTTAAGGGGGGAATATATCAACACATCAATCTCATCCCATATAAGGGGAAACAATCTCATCACATCAACACGGGGATTTAGCCGTCAATAACTCCTACACCGACACGTGTAGTTTTGGGATTAGGTTATTTCGACCTACCCTTTCTCGATGACTAAATGATACTCCCAAAGCATTTATTATTTAAAGTATTTACAACTCATTTCATCATCTTTCACGTATCTTTCCATTTCATTGGCACGAGTGGCCACAATTGTAATATCATGCTCGGCACGTCGGCCGTATTTCATATTTCATACTCGCCCCTATAACTTTCAAGCGTTACCATGGATTATCAACAATAAGATAATTTCAAATCAAGACTTTAAGTGTATATATATGTGCAATAAGAGTCTTAATCACATTGAGTGTCTCTTCCACAATTAGGCATACTAACTTGCAATTGAAACATGATTTTTAAATCACAACACCATTAATACATTGGTCATACTAGATTTCACTCTCGAAGGGAATCATGATATGATGGGAACATTTGGAATATATTTTGAGTACATACCTATTTCAACACAACACTTGTTTCAGAATAATCAAATTTGTTTAGGAAGGATTCGGAACATGGGAAATAAGAAATTGAGCCAATCATAATCGCAACTTACGAGCACATCATGGAGTTTGATTTTTACAAGAGGAGTTTAGCCAACATACCTCACTTGAGCTTTCCTTAAGTACTACAATGATTCGGAAATCCTAGCAACCTCAATCTATTTAGAAACATAACAAAATTGAACTGTAATTAGGAAGATACTCGGGGCTTCAGCTCATTTGAGCATTTTATCAAACACTATTACCCACATGATTTCAAGGTCCTCCTATGGTGGATTGCTTCATCCCACAACTCAATATCTATCCTTTTGAGCTCAACAACCTTCCCACAACTTTGTTGGTACATGCACACATAGATAACAGCCCCATACCTAAGAATCACACTCCCCATTACCCATCTTCTACCCTAAACTCGAAATTGAAGACTAGGGGAACCTTACCTATTGGATGAAGACATTGGGAGTTTTCTTGTGAATTCTTGAAGACTTGAGCAAAGATTGGCGGACCAAGCACTTGGGGCTTCCTCCTCTCTCTCTAAAACACTCCCCTCTCTCTAAAATGGCAGAATTCCTCTTAAAAAATGGTCCTTTAAGTCTATTTATTAAAATAGGGTCGGGTTATAAAATAGGAAAATGGACCCTCTAAACTCAACTCTGCGGTCACAGAGTGGGCCGCAAAATAGATATGCGGCCCATAAAACGATTATGCAGTCGCATAGTTGATCGCAAAGCGACCTCCAAAATTTGTCATTTCTCTACTTCACTCTGCGGCGGATCTGCGGTCCGCAGAGTAGTTCTGTGGTCGCATAACGGACCGCAGAAATGCCCTGTTCTGCAACAATCTTTCTTCCTCTCTCGAATGCACTGTTCAACCCAAAAGGTCCGTACCGCGATGAGCTTGCTCTTCGCGAAGAATTTCTACAATCATCAATCATGTTACTCTACCTTGGTGCCATGAAACCCCGGGTTCTAGGTGAAATTTTGCGGGGCCTTACAGTTGTTATGCCTGTGACCACCCCGTGTGGATTGTGTTGTTATGTATGTGACAATGTCAGACGAATTGTGTTGTTATGCCTGTGACCATGCCGAGCGGATTGTGTTGTTTGCTTGTGACCAAACCGGACAGATTGTGTTGTTATGCACGTGACCATGCTGGGCGGATTGTATTATTATGCATGTGACCATGCCAGTCGGATTGTGTTTTTATGCATATGACCATGCCGGGCGGATTATGATATTGAACCTGTGACTACGCCGGGCTGATAGCACATTGAATTGGCCGTGCTGTGTGTGGATATGGATGCATCCCCTAGGGTCACTCTCTCATGTGCCTTATTGATGGTGTACACACGTATTTGAGGAAAACTGATCAGTAGTTTGGTACAAATATGGAAATATTGAAGAAAGTCTAGCCAGTGTTTGTTTTGGATTTTGCAAATGAACTTTACTTGCAATTTTCATGGTTATTTGTAATGACCTGGCCGCTAGTTTTGAGTATTTTAGCCTTGATCCTCTAATTATTGCCTCCTTTATGTTGTATTATGGTTATGTGGTTTGCCGGGGGTGTTTGGTTTTAGTTTCGGGCGATTTCGGAATGGAGTGGGACATATAGTCCCTAAGTTGGAGCTTTAAGTTGGAAGTGTTGACTGTAGTTTGACTTTTGTGTAGACAACTTTGGAATAGAGTTTTGATAGTTCTAATAGCTCTGTATGGTAATTCTAGACATAGGAGCGTGTCCGGATGTTAATTTGGAGGTCCGTAGGTCGTTTCGGCGTGAATTGGCGAAAGTTAGAAAGTTAAAGGTTTAGAAGGTTGGAAAGTTTGTCCGGGAGTTGACTTTATTGATATCAGGGTCAGATTTTGGTTTTGGAAGTTGGAATAGGTTCGTTTTGTCATTTATGACTTGTGTGCAAAATTTGAGGTTAATCGGAGTTGATTTGATTAGTTTCAGAATCAATTGTAGAAGTTGGAATTCATTAGTTTTCATTATGCTTGAATTGGGGTAGGATTCATGTTTTTGTTGTTGTTTGATGTGATTTGAGGCCTCGACTAAGTTCGTTTCATGTTTTCAAACTTGTTGGTATAATTGGTTGAGGTCCCGGGGCATCGGGTGGATTTCGAATGGTTATCGGATTGAATTTGTGGACTTAGGAAGTTGCTGAAGCTATGGATTTTCTGGTGTGACCGCACCCGCGAGGGATTGGTTGTAGGTACGAGCTTGCAGAAGCGAGCCAGGGGTCGCAAGTGCGGGCCTGAAGGGGCTGGCCAGTGCTTTGCAGTTGCGAGGGATCTTCTGCATCTGTGAGCCTGCATATGCGAACAAGAGTCTGCACATACGGAGATGGGTAAGTAAGGATGGCTTCGCAGAAGCGGACGTTTGGGCGCAGAAGCGCTTCTGCAGATGCGGATCTTGGAGTGCAGGTGCGAATCTGTGAGGACTTAAGTGAATTTCACAGATGCAGAGTTTTCTTTGTAAAAGCAATTCCACAGATGCAGATTTTGGGCCCGCATAAGTGAAAGGCCTGGGAAGTGTATTTAATTGAAGAGTTTCAAAATTTTATTCATTTTTGGACTTTGGGAGCTCGGATTAAGGCAATTTTTGAGAGGGGTTTCGCGTGATTTCTTGAGGTAAGCCACTTTTTGTCATTGTTATTCATTAATATTGAATACCTATTGAATTTCCGACCTAGTGTATGTGTTTTTAAGGTGGAATTTTGGAAATTTTGGACTAGGGATTGGAGAGTAAAATTTGGGGATTTGAGTGACAATTTGGTGTCGGAATTTGATAATTTTGGTATGGTTGGACTCGTGATTTAATGGGTGTTCAGATTTTGTGATTTTGGTCGGGTTCCGAGATGCGGGCTCGAGTTGACCTTTTGAGTTGACTTTTTATTTCTTTGCAAAGATTGTAATTTTACTGTTCGAAATAGATTCCTATAGTTTATATTTATAGTATGAAGTTGTTTTGGCTAGATTCAAGCCGTTCGAAGTTGGATAATCGGGGGAAAGGCCTACTAGTGGATTGAGTTAGCGTGTTTCGAGGTAAGTCTCTTGCCTAACTTTATGTGGGAGAATTGCCCCTTAGGATTGGTATTGTTTGTGATAACTGTGATGTGTGAAAGTCATGTACGCAAGGTGATGAGTGTGTTCACGGGATAAATGTGGAAATTTACCGGTTTAGCTATGTAGATTCCTTTCATGCCTTAATTGAGTTACCTTAACATGTTAGAGTCATCATTTCTAGTTTATCTTCACATGCTCTACTTGTCTTATCTCTTACTTGTTAATTGCCATACATGTTTAGTTGAAGTTGTTGTTTCCTCTATTCCTTATTCATTATTTAACCATGAATTCTTTACTTGAAGTTGTTATTCTTGGAATATCTTGTTGATGAAACCTGTATTGAGTTATAAAGGTCGTGATTCACATTGAGGCAGAGTGTTAAGTTGTGAAATACTATTCTGTTAAGTTATTCACTTTCGGTTGTTATTGTTGAGACTCTTGTGTACATTGTGGTTGAGCCACGTGGACTTTATTGTGAAAATACTGTTATTGTTGATTTCTTTGGCAAGTTGTGATATTGGGCACTTGAGGTGCGATTTGTGATACGCTGTGATATTGATACGCATGCAGTGGTATAAGGTTTTGGGGGTTGAAACACATGCGGTGAGATAAGGTGGGCTTGATACGCGTGGTTAGTAGGGGAACTACTAGAAGCCACACGGTGTGATAAGGTGGATTAAAACGCGAGATGCTATTTCGGGAAAATAACTTTTCAAAACTAAATGCAAGGCTCCGACGGTGATATAAGGAAATATTGTGAATTATTCTTGTGATTTGAGACTACGAGGCGGTACCTCGGTAGTGACACTTGTCTTTGGTTGTTTTGTTTTCCTCAGCATATCATTCCTTGTTTTCTCTATGTTATATTATTTTCTTTAGTTCTGTGTAGCTAACCCCGATATGTTATTTGTCGTTTCAATTTCAATTCTATCATTACTACACTGCCATACACTTGTACAATTTTTCTTATTTATTCCAGTAGGGCGTTGGCTTGACCTTATCACTATTCTACCGAGGTTAGGCTTTGCACTTACTGGGTACGGTTGTGATATACTCATGCTACGCTTTTGCATATCTTTTTGTGCAGATCCAGGTATCTCCTACAAGCCCAAGTATTAGCGAGAGCTCAGTTGCGGAGACTTCAAGGTATACATGTCGGCGTCTGCAGGCCTCAGAGTCCCTATTTACCTAGACCATTCTATTTTCCTTATCCTTTTATAGACATTGATGTATAGGATTATTCAGTACTACTATTTAGAGCTTGTGACTTGTATTCGACGGGTTTTGGAAAATTATATATACTGACTTGCAGAGTTTCTTTATGTTCAATTGTTGAGTATTTGAGAGTTATTTGTTATTTCAGTTATAATCCGCATATTTTGTTAGGCTTACCTAGTCTTAGAGACTAGGTGTTATTACGACATCCTACAGAGGGAAATTGGGGTAGTGACATTATTTACCTAATTTATTTACGTATCATCTTTATATTCTCGATCACTGACTGAGTAGAGTACTTGCGTAATTGTGCACACACAGATGATTCTTTCTGTGCTCTATGACTTGATCACATTATTGTTCTGTACTTGTTTAATTTATGAAACTGTAAAGGTTATAGCAAGTATCATTTATAATTCTTGCTTCTTTTACCTCGCCGAGGTTAGTTATGAAACTCGCTGAGTACATAGGGTTGGTTGTACTCATGATACAGTCTACGCTTAATTGTGCAGATCAAGGTTTCGGACCCAGTCATCAGTAATAGAGTTTCTTGTTGAACTGATCATTGAGAGACGAGGTAGAGCTACATTCTCGACCGCAGTCTTGGCATCTCGTTCCTTATGTACTATTGTCTTTATTTTAGACAATATTATATTTGGCCATTTCAGACTTGTATTTCTGTATTCGAGCTCATGACTCTATATTTACCACTTCTGGGGGGATTATTCTTGTATTGGCGATATTATGTTGTGTTAAATCTCTTAGACTTGTATTACAAAGTTGTTTTAGTATTTGTATTTTGTTTTGGCATGTTTGTCTTGCCTGGCCTAGAAAGTGCTTTAGGCGCCATTACAACTGGTTGGGATTTTGGGTCGTGACAAGTTGGTATCAGAGATCTAGGTTCATAGGTTATACGGGCCATGGGAAAGTTTAGTAGAGTCTTGCCGCTCGATACAGACACGTCTATTCTTATCTTCAAGAGGCTACCGAACTATTAGGAAATACTTTACTTTCTTGCATTCTTATCGTGCAGATTTGTTATTTCCAAAGTTTCAACCTTTACTCATCTATTCTTTCACGGATGGTGAGGACACGTGCAACCTATTAAGGAGGACATGCACCAATACTCCCAGGAAGGACCATGAGAGGCTGGGGCCGAGGTAGAGGCCAAGGTGGGACTCACACTACAACGAGGACATCACCAGTGGAGCCACCAGTCGCTCTAGTTGAGGAGCAGGTCCCTGATACTATTGAGCCGATAGGACCAACTCAAACACTGGGGGTACCTGTTATGATACTTGGTCTTCAGTAGGCTTTTGCTAAGATCTTGGGTATGTGTACGAGCCCGGCTCAGGCGATTACTATACCAGTTGCACTAGCTACTTCACAAGCTGGGGGAGGAGCCCAGGATGCCATTGCCCGTACTCCAGAGCCGCTAGATTAGGGTCATTAGACACTCGGGATGTTACCAGTTCATCCAACTATTGCTACTCGGGATGAGGTTGGACCCCTATGACAAATATTGTGCATAGGAGGTTGGAGTTATTTAGGAAGCTTGATTTGCTCGAGTTTAGTGGAGGAGAGTCAGAGGATGCTCAGGATATTGTGGACATTGTCATCAGTTTCTTCGCACCGCGGGTATTGCGGATGTAAGTGGATTTAACTTCACTATTTTCAGCTAACAGGGGCAGCCTACAGGTGGAGGCGAGATTTTGAGTTGGGTAGGCCAGCTGGCGCAACACCACTTACGTGGCATGAGTTCTCAGTTCTCTTCTTCGAGAAGTTTGTTCCAGTGACTCGTAGAGAGGAGTTGTGTAGAGAGTTTGAGCAGATACACTAGGGGGATATGATTGTGACCCAGTATGAGATGAGATTTGCAGATTTGGCACGTCATGCTATATAGTTGGTTCCCACTAAGAGGGTGAAGATCAGGATGGTCATTGATGGCCTCAACTATGGGTTGTGTTACAATTTAGCTCGAGAGGTTGAGCCAAATGCTAGGTTTGATCAGGTGGTTGAGATTTCTAGACGTCCGGAGCAGGTTCGCAAACTTGAGCTAGAGGAGAGAGAAGCCAAGAGGCCTCGTAGTTTAGGTGGTTTCTGCAGTGCCTCATCCGGAGGTTAGTCACATCACAACATCGGTCGTCTCTTTAGGCCCACTTAGGGAGCTCGTCAGATTCCATGTGGTTCATCAGTTAGCCATAGTTCTTACAATGCTCGCCCAGTACATTCATCATTCAGTTTATTGCTGGCATATAGTTCCTATCGTGCTTCATCTGATTAGGTTTCTACGGGCAGTTACTCAGGTTATCAGGTTCCTCCAAGGCAGAGTTGTTACGAGTGTGGGGACTTGAGTTATCTCAAGAGGGATTTCACTAGACCTATTAGCAGGGTCCCACAACAGAGTTCATATCCTATGGTTTTAGCACCAGTAGCTGCATCACCCGTACAGCCAGCTAAGGGTAGGACTCAGGCAGTTCGGGGTCGCCCTAGTGGGGGAGGTCGATCAAGTGATGGTCAGGCTCATTGCTACGTATTTCTAGCAAGGCCAGAGGTAGTTGCTTCCGATGCCGTGATCACATGTATTGTTTCAGTGTGCCATAGGGATGCTTCAGTGTTATTTGACCCTGGATCCACTTATTCTTATGTGTCATCATACTTTGCTCGTTATTTGGATATCCCTTGTGATTCTTTAGTTATTCTTGTTTATGTATCTACATCGATCGGTGATTCTATTGTTCTGGACCATGTATATCGGTTGTGTGTGGTGATTATTGGGGGTTATAAGACGTGAGTTGATATTTTTCTACTTAGCATGGTTGATTTTGACGTGATCTTGGGCATGGATTGGTCCATATCACGCTATCCTTGAGTGTTACGCTAAGACCGTGACATTGGAGATGCCGGGGGTGCCGAGGTTGGAGTGGAGAGGCTCCCTGGATTATGTTCCTAGTAGAGTGATTTCACATTTGAATGCTCAACATATGGTTGAGAAGGGATTCTTGGCATATTTAGCCTTCGTGAGGGACATTAGTGCTGATACTCCTACCGTTGAGTCAGCTCTGTTAGTGAGATACTTTCTAAATGTGTTCCCAGCAGATCTACTAGGCATGCCGCTTGATTAGGATATCAATTTTGGTATTGACCTGGTACCGGGCACTCAACCCATCTCTGTTGCACCGTATCGTATGGCACGAGTAGACTTGAAGGAATTTAAGAAACAACTTTAGGAGTTTCTAGATAATGACTTCATCAAGCCTAGTGTGTCGCCTTGGGGTGCGCTAGTTCTATTTGTGAAGAAGAAAAATGGCACCATGTAGATGTGTATTGATTACATGCAGTAGAACAAAGTTACAATCAATAATAGGTATTCACTACCACATATTGATGATTTGTTTGACCAGATTCAGGGTGCTAAGGTGTTCTAGAAGATTGACCCGAGATCAGGATATCATCAGTTGAAGATCTGGGATTCAGACATTTCAAAGATGGCTTTCAGGACTCGCTATGGTCACTATGAGTTTCTGGTAATGTTTTTTGGGCTGACCAATGCCCCAATAGCCTTTATGCACTTGACGAACAACATGTTCCAGCCATATCTTGATTTCTTTGTCATCGTGTTGATTGAAGACATATTGGTGTATTCTTGCAATCGGGAGGATCATGGGTTGTATTTGAGGATCGTGCTCTAGACTTTGAGGGAGAAGAAGTTATATGCTAAATTCTCCAAGTGTGAGTTTTGGCTTAATTCGGTGGCATTCTTGGGACACGTAGATTATAGTGAGGGGATCAAGGTGGATCCGAAAAAGATTGAGGCAGTTCAGAGTTGGCCTAGACCGTCTTCAACTATAGAGATTCGGAGCTTCTTGGGTTTGGCAAGTTATTATCGCCATTTCGTGGAGGATTGTTCATCCATCGCAGCTCTGTTGACTAGATTGACTCATAAGGGTGCTCCTTTTAGATGGTCCGACAAGCGTGAGGTGAGCTTTCATAAGCTCAAGACTACATTTACTACATCCCCAATGTTGGTGTTGCTTACATGTTCGGGATCTTACATCGTGTATTGTGATGTGTCACGTATTGGGCTTGGCGCGGTGTTGATGCAAGATGGTAGGGTGATTGCCTACACATCTCGGCATTTGAAGGTTCATGAGAAGAATTATGATGTGCATGATTTAAAGTTGGTAGCCATTGTTCACACGCTGATGATTATGAGGCACTATCTATACGACGTTCTATGTGAGGTCTATACCGACACTCGGAGTCTCAAGCGCATGTTCAAGCAGAAGGACCTTAATTTATGGCAGCAGAGATGGTTAGACTTGCTGAAAGACTGATATCACCATATGATATCATCTCAGAAGGCCAATGTGGTGGCCGATGCATTGTGTAGGAAGGCTGAGAGCATGGGTAATTTGGCATATTTAACCGAAGTAGAGAGGCCACTAGCCATGGATGTTCAAGATTTGGCCAATCATTTTGTGAGATTGGATGTTTCGAACACTATTCGGGTACTTGCTTGCATTGTGGCACATTCATCGTTGTCGGAGCGTATCAAGGCTCGCTAGTTTGATGATCCTCACTTGTCTGTGTTGAAGGACACGATGCAGCGGGGTGGTGCTAAGGAGGTTGTGATTTGTGTTATGCGGCTTGAAGGCCGGATTTGTGTTCCAAATGTTGATGGGTTGAGAGATTTGATCCTTGAGGAGGCTCATAGCTCATGCTACTCCATTCATCCAGGTGTCACGAATATGTACCTTGACTTGAAACAACACTATTGGTGGTGGAGATTAAAGAAAGATATTGTTGCTTATGTCTCTCGGTGTTTGAATTGTCAACATGCGAAGTATGACCATTAGAAACTGGGAGGGTTGATTTAGAGATTAGAGAAACCGGAGTGGAAGTGGGAGACATCACTATGGATTTTGTGGTAGGCTTACTGCGGACCTTGAAGAAATTTGATGCAGTCTCGGTTATTATGGACCGGTTGACTAAGTCCACTCACTTCATTCCGGTGATGACGTCCTATTATTCAGAGAGATTGTCTAAGATTTACATCCGGAAGATTTTCCTATTGCACGGCATGCCCGTTTCCATTATTTTTGACCGAGGCACGCAGTTCACATCATAGTTTTGGATAGCGGTGCAGAGAGAGTTAGGCACATCGGTAGAGTTGAGTATAACATTCCATCCCTAGACGGCCGGCCAGTCCAAGCACACTATTCTTATATTGGAGGACATATTACGTGCCTGTGTTATTGACTTCGGAGGTTCATTGGATCAGTTTTTTCTGTTAGCAGAGTTCGCCTACTACAATATCTATCAGTTGAGTATCCATATGGCTCCGTATGACGCCTTATATGGGAGGCGATGTCATTCTATGATTGTTTGGTTTGAGCATGGGGAGGCTAGGTTGTTGGGCATTGATTTGGTCCATGATGCCATGGAGAAGGTTAAGGGGATTCAGGAGCGACTTCGTACAACTCAGTCTAGACAGAAGAGTTATGTGGACCTGAAGGTCCAAGATGTAGCTTACATGGTGGGTGAGAACGTTGTGCTCGGAGTTTTGAACATGAAAGGTGTGATGAGGTTCGGTAAGAAGGGCAAGTTGAGCCCTCTATATATTGGCCTTTTTGAGGTGCTTCAGAGAGTTGGAGAGGTGGCCTATAGACTTGCTTTGCCACCTAGTCTATCGTGAGTTCACGTAGTGTTTCATGTATATATGCTCCAGAAGTATTATGGTGATCCGTTACATATTTTAGACTTTAGCACGGTGTAGTTAGATGGTGATTTGACTTATGATATAGAGTCGGTGGACATTTTGGATCGGTAGGTTCGAAAGTGAGGTTGAAGAATATAGCATCAATGAAACTTCATTGGAGAGGTCAGCTAGTCGAGGAGGCTACTTGGGAGACCGAGCAGGAGATGTGGACCAAATATCCTCACCTTTTGAGACTCTATGTATGATTCTATACCCGTTTGTGGATGAACGTTTCTTTAAGTGGGGGAGAATATAACGACCCGGTCAGTCATTTTGTGTCTTATAGCCTCGTTCCCCTATTTATTGCCTCTTCTATGTTCTTTTGGGGTTATGTGATTTTCCGGGGTGGTTTCATTATTTTTGGGAAGGTCTTGGAGTGAATTGGGACACTTAGTCCCAAGGTTAGAAGCTTATGTTTTAAGAGTTGACCGTAGTTTGACTTTTATGTAGACGACCCCGAAGTGTTATTTTAATGGTTCCAATAGCTTCGTATGGTGATTTTGGACTTAGGAGAATGTGCCGATTTGGATTTGGAGGTCCGTAGGTTGGTTTGGTGCTTTTTGACGAAAGTTGGAAAGTTGAAGGTTTGGAAGGTTGATAGGTTTGACCGAGAGTTGACTTTGTTGATACCGGGTCTGGATATTGGTTTTGGAAGTTGGAATAAGTCCGTCGTATCATTTGGGACTTGCATGAAAAATTTGAGATCATTCCTAGGTGTTTAGGCATGATCGGCGTATGTTTTGAATCCTAGGTGTTTAGGCATGTTCGACGTAAGTTTTGAATTCAGAAAGTTCATTAGTTTCTTAGACATGAATTGGGGTGTGGTTTGTGGTTTTGCTATTGTTTTGCGTGGTTTGAAGCCTCGAGTAGGTCAGCATTATATTTTGGGATTGGTTGGTGTGATTGGACGGGGTCCCGGGGGCCTCAGTTGTGTTTTGGATTGGTTTCAGACCATTTACATTATGTTTGGAGTGTTGATTTAGTTCTTATAGTTTCCTTTTTCGTGATCGCAAATAGGAGAATGCGATCGCGAAGAGAAAGACGCGATCACGAAGAGGAAGACGCGATCGCTTAGTATTATTTGGTGATAGGTGGTTTTGTTCGTCGCGTTTGCGAGGATAGTGACATGTTCGTGAAGATTTAGAGAGGCTGTGCATCGCAATCGTGAGCAAGGATCCGCATTCATGTAGATGGAAGGAAAGGCCAAGGGGGGCACGCATTTGTTCATCGCGGTCATGAGGACTAGTCCACGATCACGTAGCTTTTGACCATTGGGTCACCGTATTCGCGAGGACTATGTCGCGTTTGCGTAGGAGGTTTTTGGCAGCTGGTGTTGCACCCTATTTTGCGCAGGTCAAAACAAAATACAACTGGTGGTTCTTCTTGACGAGAGCAAAACACACTTAAATTCTGCTCGCTAATCAAATATAGTATAGTATAATATCGTATCCATAGGGATTGGATTTAAATAGTGTTCTCGTATTTTTTAGCTTGGTTTCTATATAAGATAAACAACAGTTGGAGATTTATAAGATGTCTAACTAAAATTAACTAAGAACCTAAAGCTATTGACTAATGACAATTGAAACAAGGAATAAGCAAAGAAGGTTATCACTGGGAGAAGATAGGGTTTTGATAGAATACGTGCAAGATAATTATTCGGGATTTAACTCTAGATGATTCACTTCTAATATTCAAGTGAGTCTCTCGAATTCACTTAATTATTAGTTCAACATTCAACAAAAACTCCTCTCTTGATTAAGTCTTAACCTCACAAGATGAACCAATTTAAGCACGTGAACATATGCAAGAATGCGTAGTGGATTGGTTTTTAGGTAAATCTCTTTCGATTATTCTCCTAACTAGGTTTAATCAATGATTCAACTAGCCCCTTTCGATTACTTAGAAGAATCTATGGACTCAACAAAAAATATAATGCAAATATATCATAAGTTATGCCTCTCTCGATTACATGAACAAGTGACTATAGATGCAACAATTAATTCATCCAAAAACGATTCAATACATAAAACTAGAGTTATAACCCATAAACAATCATCAATACACCAAATCCATCAAACCCTAAATGGAACTACTCCATAGATATGGAGCAATACATCACAAATAAAATTAAAGTATAGGAAAACATAAATTCAATCCAAACTCGGGTCTTGAGTGAGGAAGGAATGATGAAATCCTTGTGCTTGTGTTCTTCCAACTCCTCCTTAGCCTCCTTAGGTCCAAAGTATGTCAAAAGTCCAGAAAATAACGTTTTTCATGTATTTATACTAAGTAGGGTTGGGCCCAGATGAAACTACCATTTCCTAGCAGAAATAGGTTTCACTCTGTAATAATTGCACAAGCGCACCGCATGGGGCGACGTGCCATACGAGGGATTAGTGGGGAAATCCAGAGAGCTCAACATCTGTGAGGGAACAGTATTTGCACTGCTGCGGCGCCCCATGCACCGCCCCATGCATCACACTAGTGCAAAATTCTTAGAGTGTTGCTTTTTGCTTGCGTTTTGACGTCCAGACTTGGTCCTCGACCCCCGAACACGATCCCGGCTTAATCCCTTAGGCTTTTACTTAGACTTCAAAGCTCCAAATAGCTCTAATTAGCTCCACAACATCTACATAACTCGGAATTACTCCTACAAGGCATACAACACACAATAAGTGCAAAACACTATCAATTAAAGCTCAAACACAAATAAAGTGCTGTGAATTAAAGTGCAATAAGCGACTAAAATACGAAATTATAGCCTACCATCAACACCCCGCACTTAAACCATTGCTCGTCCTCGAGCAATCAAGCTACACTTCATATAGACATGACCTTTTTCAACAACTCATAACTCATCACACCAAGACTATTTAAAATAGACTAAGCACAATCCCGTAACATCATCGCCTCAAGATTTTACTCCAAAGCACCATGCATTTTTCACAACCCGCTCATTTACTCTAACACAAAGGTCAACGACATTACCTTTTCTTTATGAATCTAGTGACCTCACACAACAATAGAGAGTAGTTCCACACACAATGAGATTTAAGAACAATTAGGAAATCAAGATAGAAAGAACTCACTCACTCTCAGAAACAACATTTCATGTGCCACAAAAGACATACCATAGGCTTGCCCGTAGTGTAGTACTCTACTAATTGAGATCATTCAGTCAAGGATCAAGTAGGACTTTAATTGGTTGTAATGTAGGTTGCAGGATGAGTAGGATACCGTTGGATATAAGAGTGACTACACCTCTCTAAGCTCTTTAATACATACAATTAACCGTTCAAAACCCCACGCTTATGTCAAACCATAACTCCACCTTCACATCAATATACATTAACTCCCTACTTCTTTAAGCATAAATACATCAAGAGTCACCATTATAAAGGAATATTTTTCACAACAATACAACTATTTTTCCTTTTTTTTTTAATTCAAGTGGCTCTTACTTTTTCAAAACAGTGCACCTTTCTCCTTAGTTCAATATTTTCACTCAAAAGCCAAACCAAACACCCCACACTTCAACTTTTACAAAGTTCGTAACAAATTCAAGTGCTCACGAGAGGTACAAGGTTCAAATAGATGGTCAATTCAAACAAATGGGTAGGACTTGTAATGTGGTTGCCAAAGAAACAGGAATACATGCTGAAAAAGGATTAACTACGATACATAACAATTAGGTGGGTAAAAGCATATATCTGGCTCAACAAATAAATGCCTATATTACTTCCTAGACTGAATAAAACTACTATTTTATTTTGCAAACACACAGGGCTAGTTCTCGACATCAAATGCAATACACAGATTACATAAAACCGCACACCCACATGGCACATAACTCACTCAGGATTGGACTATCAAGACACTCTAGTCAAAGTAATTAAGCAAGTTAAGATCATATACTTTAAGGTACTTATACAAGAGTCAAAAACTGAGCCGAAGCGTCACACTAAAACACTCACTATTCTCAAGGCATAATAAAGTCAAGATATATTGCTTTCAATTCAAATCACAGCACAAGGTTTCCTACTCCTAAAAAAAATAAAACTACTACTAACTACACCCGGTTCAAACAAAACCCTTGGAAAAGAACTGCGACACAAAGAAAAACCAAGGGGGACTTGTTACACTACCTAACAAAAGAAAATCTTTTTGTCTTTAAGTTGTGGCATGTCCCTATGGCACACAATTAAAAAGCATAAGGTAAAGGAAAATTCCCTGAATATCTAGTCGGGGTCTGAGTTGAAGTCGGGCTCCATTCCTCGCACCCGAACTAATGCACACATCCATGAAGATAGCTTCTTCTCAGCCTTTTTGGGGTACACCCCACACTTATCTTTCTCGCTCACTGTAGCCTTCTCTTTCGAGCCCTTTACTTTCCACTCAACACTTGCAGCTGGTTTTCTTTTTTGCACCCCTTTTTCTACATCCATCTTGAAAGTCACAATCTTCTCACCCACTCTAAGCATGAGTTTTGTCTCATGTATATCTAATATCACTCTGCCCGTCGCTAAGAATGGTCTTCCTAGGATGAGGGGGACCTCCTTGTTTGCTTCCATATTCACCACTATAAAATTCACATGAAATACGAACTTATCCACCCGAACTAACACATCTTCCATTATCCCCTCGGGTATTAAAGTCGTTTGGTCTTCCAGCTGCAACAACATTGGTGCAGACCTTATCTCTCAAATCTCCTTCTCCAATTTCCTATAAATAGATAGAGGCATTAAATTAATTGAGGCAACATAATCACATAAAGATTTATCAAAATTGATAGTTCTTAATGAGCAAGGTATAGTAAAAGTCCCTGGATCTCCACACTTTTATGGGAGTTTATTTTGTAATTTTGCACTGCAATGCTCTGTGAACTTGACCACTGAGGTCTCATCTACTTTCATCTTCTTCGTAAGGATCTCTTTCAAGAGTTTAACATAAGAAGGCATTTGTGAGAGCACTTCTGTGAATGATAAGTTTACATGAACCTATTTAGCACATCCAGAATTCTCTCAAACTACTTGTCCAGCTTTTTTGTACATAGCTTTTGAGGGAAAGGTAGCGCAGGCATATGATTGCTCTCCTTATGTTCCTCCCTTCTCAATTTTCCTTCCTTTTTCGTTTTCTGAGCTTTCATTGGTCCCTTCTTCTTCTTCTTCTTCTTCTTCTTCTTCTTCTTCTTCTTCATAACTTTTCAGCTGGTCCCCACTCTCTTTTTCAAGTATCACATATTTTTGGATAGGGGTGGAGTCTTTTAACACTTGCCCACTTCTCAAGGTTACAATATTCATTGTTTCTTTGGGATTTCTTTAAGTATCAGCAGGGAGAGTGCCTGGAACCTTTTCAGATAATATTGTTGCAATCTATCCCACTTGCTTATATAAATTTTGAATTGCTGCCCCTTGTACTTCAAATTTTTCATCAGTTTTCACAATGAAGGCCTTCATGAGATCTTCTAGACCAGGTTGATTAGGTTGTTGAGGCTAAAACTGCTGCCTCGACTGATTTATAAAACCAGAAGCTCCTTGTCCCTGACATCTGGGATTGTTTTGTTGCCATGCATTAGCGGTACCCACAAGTGAACTCCATGAAAAATCGGGGTGCTTCTGACCTATTGCACTAAAATTATAATTTCCAAAAATATTCACTTCCTCAGTTAAGGCTTGACACTTATGAGTAGGGTGTCTTCTTCCGCATATATCACAGGCTGCATGAGTCTCATTTTGTATCGAGGCTAAGGTGAGCTTTCGTATTTCTTTTGCCATAACATCAAGTTGTACCTGTATAGATGTGTTAGCATCAACTTGGTGAACACTGGTTGATCATCTTCTTTCAGCACTCTCAGAGGTCCACTAATTGACATCTTCAGATAGCTCATCAAGAATTACAACTATCTCCTCTAGGGTCTTCTTCATCAAAGGGCCTTCAACTGCATTGCTCAATGTTCTAACAATCTCCTTAAACCTCTGCCATGCTTCAAAAATAGTTTCAGTCTCTTTTTGGAAAAAGTTATGGATTTCTCTTCTAAACTTGCCCGTCTTAGCTGAGGAGAAATATTTATCAAGGTATTTTCTGGTCATCTCCTCCCATGTTCTAATCGATCATGTGGGCAAGCTTTGAAGCCACTGCTTTGCATTATCTTTAAGTGAAAAGGGGAATGCCCTTAAGTACACTGCATCTTGTGACACCCCATTATATTGAAAGGTGTTCATAATCTCCTCGAAGTCCATTAGATGCGTGTTTGGATCTTCGTTCATCTTTCCTCTGAAAACACAACAATTCTGAATGGTTTGAAGCAACCCTTGCTTCAACTCAAAATTTTTAGCTATAATTGGAGGTGGTCTAACACTTAATAAGCCTTGATTGTAGACCAGTCTAGCACAATCAATCAGTGATCTCCTAGGCATGGGAGCTATATTTCTGAACTGGTCTGCAGCCAAGGGTTGATTTTGAGCATTTCTCCGACCTCTCTCTTCTTCATAGATAATCTGTGCATCTCTAATAACTGCTTCCTCAGCATCCCGTGCAACTTTTTCTCGTTGTTGGGCAGCCTCTCTTGTAACCAAATTTACATTATCATCAGCATTTCCACTCATAAGTTCTTTGGTTGAGGATTGCCCAACCTTTTCTGATGTCTCGGTGAGATCTCTTTTCTTCCTCAGCTGTCACAGTTGTTTTTCTATCTCGAGCTCATATGGTGGCACTTCTTTCGTAGAAGCTCGAGTCATGCACTAATCTAAACATGTAACCTGCGCACAATCAACGAACACCAAATGTAAAAAGAGAAAATAGAAATAAAAAGAAAAAATTCCTGAATTAGCACTACAAACTATTTCAAACACTATTGATTGCCAATCCCCGAAAACGGTGCCAAAATTTGACGAGCGCAAAATATACACTTAAATTCTGCTCGCTAATCAAATATATTATAGTATAATATCGTATCCATAGGAATTGGATTTAAACAATGTTCTCGTAAATTCTAGCTTGGTTGCTATCCAAGATGATCAACAGTTGAGATTTATAAGACGTTTAACTAAAATTAACTAAGAATCTAAAACCATTGACTAATGGCAATCGAAACAAGGAATAAGTAAAAAAGGTTGTCAATGGGAGAAGATAGGGTTTTGATAGGATAGGTACAAGATAATTATTCGGGATATAACTCTAGATGATTTACTTCTAATGTTCAAGTGAGTCTCTCGAATTCACTCAATTATTTGTTCAACATTTAGCAAAAACTCCTCTCTCGATTAAGTCTTAACCTCACAAGATGATCCAATTTAAGCACGCGTAGATATGCAAAAATACGTAGTGGATTGGTCTTTAGAAAAATCTCTTTCGATTGTTCTCCTAACTAGGTTTAATCAATGATTCAACTAGCCTCTTTTGATTACTTAGAAGAATCTATGGACTCAACCAACAATATAATGCAAAGATATCACAAGTTATGCCTCTCTCGATTACATGAACAAGTGACTATATATGAAATAATTAATTCATCCAAAAACGATTCAATATATAAAATTAGAGTTACAACCCACAAACAATCATCAATACATCAAATCCATCATACCCTAAAAGCAATTCATCACAAATAAAATTAAAGTATAGGAAAATATAAATTCAATCCAAACTCGGGTCTTGTGTGAGGAAGGAATGAGGAATTCCTTGTGCTTGTGTTCTTCCAACTCCTCCTTATCCTCCTTAGGTCCAAAGTATGTCAAAAGTCCAGAAATTAATATTTTTCCATGTATTTATACTAAGTAGGGTCGGACCCATACGAAACTACTTTTTCCTAGCCGAAATAGGATTTTCACTCTGTAAACATTGCACATGAACGCTGCATGCGGCGACGCACCGTATGGGGGATTAGTGGGGAAATCCAGAGAGCTCAACATCTGTCAAGCAACAGAATTTGCACTGCTGCGCCACACCACGCGCCGCAGTAGTTCAAAATTCTCAGAGTGTTGCTTTTTGCTTATGTTTTGACGTCCATACTTGGTCCTCGACCCCCAAACATGTTCCCAGCTTAATCCCTTGGACTTTTACTCAGACTTCAAAGCTCCAAATAGCTCGAATTAGCTCTACAATATGTACATAACTCGTAATCACTCTTACAAGTCATAAAATACACAATAAGTGGAAAACACTATCAATTAAAGTTCAAACACAAATAAAGTACAGTGAATTAGAGTGCAATAAGTGACTAAAACACGATATTATAGCCTACCATGACTTCTAATATTTATAAAAGAGAGTCTCCATATAATATTTAAGGTATATTAGGTTGCCTATAAGTTTGTAAGGTTATTATCCTAATGGTCTGCTAACCGGTGATATTTGGGTAAGGGTTTAGTTTTTCTAAGGGGAAGGTGTGAGACATCACTTAAAATCTACCTGAGGTAGATCCTTAAACTTAGGCTAGGTTTGGGAAAAGAGAAGCCTATATTCTGTTTAGTTGGTGAATGAAATTGCTAAGTAAGATTTAGAAAAAATGTTTTAAAGCTTGTCTGAAAACTCATTATTTTGGGAGAGGTAGTATATTTTATTTTTTTGAAAGAGAGATGTTATTTGTTTGTAAATTTACAAATTTTTAGAGCAAAAAATCATTTCTTTTAAAGTGTATATACTTTAAGTTGGAAATGGGGTATAACTTATTTGTTGAAATGCCTTAGATTTCAAGCCCATTCGTTGTTTCCTGTAAATGGCTAGGTGTGATTGCTTTTATTCTCCTTTGAAAATAATGCTTGTATTTTACATGGCTCATTCGATGATTTTTCAAAGGGAATTGGTTTTCGTATTTAAATATACCAAAAGCTTGAAAATCAATGAAAGTTGTTAGTGATATGAACATAAGTAAACTGTTTGTTTTGTTGAAACGATTCGTTAAAAATTATTAATGATCAATCATTAGTATATCTAAAGTAAAACTTCTAATTTAATTTTTACTTATGAGTCTCAGTTTGCTTATGTTCCTAAACAAGCAAAATATCAAAAGTATTCTAATAACAAAGTTAGTTTTTCAAAGATACACACATAGAATGATAAATAACAAACAATTATCATTCAGAATAGAAGGAAAGGGAGCTGGACTCTTTAACCATTAGGCTGGTAGGTAAACCAAGCCCAACGGGTTTTGGCTTAACAACAACGGACTCCAAAAAAACAAGGAAAGGGAGCAATCTGGATTTGGAACTTGGGCCTGAATCCCAAAGGGACTCAACAGGCCCAATTCGAAACATGCATACAAAACGATTAAGAAAGTCATTAGTGTATATCGATATAGAACAAAAAAGATAAAAATCATAACAAATGATGGTAATAAAAAGCTAAGGAGTAAAGTCAATTTTATTTTGTGATAATCCTATGAAGATTAAAAAAATTTAGTTAATAAAGGCTTAGAGTAAATCCTTATGCATGAAAAAATCCTCCTATGTTGACCCTGATACTTTAGAATTCATGAGGGTCTCATGGACCCCGAGCAGTACTTGTGTCGGAGAGGGGTATCGTAATCACAAACCAAGTTTTACAACCAAATACTTAGCCACCCACTCTTACTCTTCCTCAAAGGTTTAGACACAAATGAAGTGTCAACTTAGCAATTATCATGAAAGAAGCAGTGGACACAAAGGTTCAGACACACTGAATTTCAACAAAACTATAGAGAACATCATCATTAGAGTGGAAGGATATAAACAGTTCAGAACCAATCACAACACTGACATTAGGATATTTTATCAGAACCTTAAATATAAAGGCCAACTACTACAAGTAGGCTTATAGGGTCCAGTAATATCAATGGCCTTAAAGTTGATTATAGCATGCATCAAGATACTTAGGGAGGTTATCACACACATATAAATACAAGGAGAGCTAGTGGCTTATTATCATTAAACCAATTCAAGTTCAGAAGTGTTGGGTTAAGTTATCTGAGCATAGGTAAGTGATAGGGAAAGACATATACATTGATTTTATTAACTCTAATGAACGTTTAACACTTAAGATTCATTAACCAGGTTCATAATACGTAAAATAAGCCAACAAACACTTTAGTATTCTTCAAAACTGTCCAGAGCTGACATATGTATATGCTTGAGACCCAACATCATGGAACAATTACAATAGCACTAACTTAAACTTCCCTAAGATGATAACAAACAATAGAGACATCTATGCAAGTAGAAAAGATCAGTTTTCCTAATAGCATGATATCTAGTATGCAACAATGTACAATTTAATAGGTTTTCCAACTGTTAGAGCAAAATAACACTCCAGTTCATGATCAGATTTTTCCTATACATAGTAGTATTAGACAGATAGGGAGCAATAGGTAGAGGTGTCCATTCTTAGTTGATTAGAACAAAGCAGACAAACCATAGTAAGTTCATTTAAATAGGTAAGTGAGTTTATTAACAAGTCACATCAACAGAGTTCAATTCATGATATTCATATACACAATTTACCATGATGAGCAATGCAACATGATCTAGTCTGGGGTTACTCAAACAAAGCAGATTAACATGAGCAAGTCTTTTAACAGGGATCATTCATTTGAGTACAACATAACACTGCAATAGGGTTAAGATTATATATGGCTACATGTGTATATCTTAGCAGGAAACACAGTGATGCAAGGGTACAATTTCTCAAGCTAAAGGCATAAAAAGGGTTCAAGGACATAACTGGACCAACTAAGGCAGCAAAACAGACGTGAACACAAGTACATGTGTCAATGAAAGACATTCAGTTAATGTTACAGTAAAGGTCTCAAGCAGACATTGTTATAGATTTCAAAGTCATAGGATAACTAGTGATGACAAATCTGGCCAAAACACAGAATGGACATGTTCAGTGATAGCCATACTAATAAGTTCACCACATGATCTCAAACCATAGTATAGACACAGATGAATCACCAAATGTACATCAAGGCAGACATATCAAATATAAGACATGAGCTGCAAAGTAAACTATTCATTTAGCCAAGATAAGACAACATAGCTTCACAAGCGTGAAGGTCAAGTTAATCCTATTACTGGAGATATGAAATCTTAGCAAGACATCAAGAAGAGTTCAAAATATTATTTAACTAACTTATCTAATGTAATAGTGTTTATATGATTATTAATTCAGCTGACAGAGGTGGATCATACATAAAATCAACATGACGTTTCAACTCGACTACTCACAAAGACTTTACAGGATCTGTTAATAAGGATATCAATGCAGGATCATCCTAACTAGCTAAACTATGGAGGTTAAGGTTCATATGACCATCACAGATTGAATAGCTACACAAAAACAATATAGCTATTAGGAAATATCATCAGCCTCAGAAGAAACATGATGACATGCATAGCAGGACATAGTAGAAGCTATATACTAGCATGCATATCATCTCAGACATGATGTCAAGGTGGCACAGTGCAGCAAGTATTAGCATAACTTTCAAGAGAGGTTAAAATCCTGATTTAGTCTACCTTGGTCATCATATACATAACCATTACTTAATTAACATATATATATATATATATTACTTAATTATTGTTAAGTATCACACATAATATTATAAGCATATGACTTTAACTCGGTTAACACAAAAGCTTAACAAAATTTAAGAGTAACAACAATACATATAGACTTTCAATTAGCTAGGTCATAAGAGATGGAATTCATGCTCAACACAGATTTGATAACAACCAAGACAACATGATTCATCAGGAGAGTCAATAACCTAGCAGTAGAAAAATATGTAAAAGTAGAACATAACAAGTATAGTCACATAACACTAATGCATATCATAAATGAAGGGAAATACAGGGAAAATATCATAAATGAAGGGAATTACTAACCTCTTGTATGGTAGCAAACCAAGTAAATATCGATTCTTAGACGTTTGGAATCACAAACTGACAATAGTCCACTCACAGTAATTGAACTCGACCAAAAATGAAAGAGGAAAAAGAGAAAGTTAGAGAAGAACTACTGACAACTTAGCAGAAGAAACTTGAATTCTTAATTCTGTATGTGCAGTGGTGTTAGGTGTGTATTGATATCTTGTTAGGTGAGAACATTTAAGATCGTATTTATAGTAGCCTTTAAGCCTTAGGGTTCTAATATATTCAAATAGTTAGTAGATGGTGATGATGGGTTGATGATGATAGCAATATAGATGCAATTAGAGAGAAAAAGAGGGAAGTGCAATGGAGATTTTACTTGGCACGAGAAAATGAGGAATTGACCGTTGAAGTGTGAAAAGCAATCGGTCAAAGCCCTAATGTCCAAAATTCCATGTGTTTGACCTCTAGACATCGAATAGCAATGATAAAGCCAGAAATAATGTCCATGCATGCTCCAGATTGAAAGAACAGAGATGAAGTCCCAAGTCACTCTTTTAGGTCTAGGGTTCAGATTTGGGATTTCGAATCGTAATGATGAAATAGGAAATGTTCAGGTTTGATTCGTGGTGTAGCAGGGGAAAAGGAGATAATTTGAGATGATTCAAGTGACCTCGCACAAATTTGTACAAATTGGAGATTGATTGGGGCTGATGAACCGAGAGAATAGAGAAGGAAAGGGGAAAATAGAGCAGACGGTCAAGATATAAATGAGTAGGGCTTGGGGTGGTCTCTAAAGTTTAAAATGCAAGACGGAATCTGAGCCGTTCGATCGTTTGATCAACGACGCTGATATTTCAGAGAGATGAGAATTATTAAATTGGTTTTTGAGGAAATATTGATGGTCGTTGGATCTCTGTAATTTAACGCTAGATATGGGGTCTGAAAAATATTTCAAAATAAAGGGAATAGAGATGGATTAATGTGGATCGTTGATGATAGGGGCCAACAATCCAGATGTATTATATTTCTTTTGTGAGTGTAAGAAAAAGGTAACGTGGCATGCTGCTATTGGCTTGGATGTAATGGCACAAATTTCCAACATAGGATAGAGGGGGTGGGTCTGGACCAGGTTGAAGGCGTTTGAGCTTGTGTATTTGGTCCAAAACAGCTGAAATGAATTTTAAGACATAGCCACATTGAGTTTGATTAGTTAATTGCAATTGTAGCATGTTGAGCTTTTAACCCCTTTTAAAATCGACTTAATAATGCTTAATTAATCATAATTAAGTACAATAAAATATAATCATCAAATGTATTAATAATTACTATAATTAATTATTTATTATAATTACTATTTCATTTATTGAATTGTAACACTAATTTTGGCTAATTAAAGTAAATAAGATGATATAATTATAAATTAAGGACTAATTCATTAAATTAATTATGAATCTTATTGATTAAAATATAGAGGTTATTTAATAGTTCAAAATAGGAAGAGTAATATAATTTATAGCTTTCAATATCAAATCGCTATTACTTCAATAATATTAGTTATTATTACCTATTATATTTTAGAAAAATAAGTATTGTTGATAAAAAAATATTTTATCATATTTATTGCTAATTAATAATCATAACTAGTTTAATTTTAAAAGGGAGGGTCAAAATTGGTCGTCAACAGCTGCCCCTCTTTGACCTGAGATGATAAAAGAGTTTGCGGGCAATGAAATTGACTCAAGACCAATGTTGTCCCCACTGCAGGGATGTATTGCAGGAATGGTATATGGATATGGGAAAGATTATGAGTGGTAAGGTTAGGTGCCGAATTCTGACTTTGAATCACCTACATACCTCGGGCTTAACGAGGACTAAGCCTCATGTAATTCTCGAATGATGATTTGGGGAGGGTGGTGCTTCTAGGAGTTGCCCCAGTATCGCGTTATGATGCTATTGTAAGATGGGAAGGTATTGTCACGACCCAAAATTCACTAAAGGTCGTGATGGCTCCTAACACCGCCGTCAGGCAAGCCAACAATGAATGATTAACTTAATTACTCATTTTAGTATTTTTGAAATCGTAGTTTTCATCAATTAAATAGTAAGAAATAAGATTTACAGGGTAAATGATAATGTTTTCACGATTACAATAAAGAACAACCCATAAACACCCCCAAAATCCAGTGTTACAAGTGCATGAGCATCAACTAGGAAATATAACACAATACAACCTCTGTCTAGAATACAAATTAGACAGGAGAACATAAATAACTCTAATGGAGACTCTGCAGGCTGCAGATCGTAACATGAAATGCAGCTCATGGTAAGTCCCCGCAATAGCCACGCCTCTGCACCCGAAAGACCACCCGACATATATGTACCTGCACAAAATATGTAGTAAGTGTAGCATGAGTACGTAAATTAACGCGTACCCAGTAAGTATATAGCCTAACCCCAGAGAAGTAGTGATGAGGGGTCGACATCGATACTTACTAGTGGTCCAATAAGACAGGCACAGTAAGAAGTAAAATAGATATGGGGCAGAGTAAACAAACAAAATAAATAGGTGTAAATACGTGGTACAATCCTGCTCTCAATAATAAATTCAAGCTCTCAATTACCAAATTCCTCCTCAAGCGGGCATATATATATATATATATATATATATATATATATATATATATATATATATATATAGGTCGTCATAATCCAAATCAGGAAGACTCATAGATACACTGACTTCTTGTAAAATATCACGCACGATTCCATGAGAGTATTTTATAGAAATGCCGAGGTGTACGGCCCGATCCCATCATAATCTGTGCACTGCCGAGGGTCGAACGGCACGAACCGTAGATGCAACTATTATACTGCCAAGGCGAACGGTCCGGTCCCATGAGAGTGTGGTACATAGTACTGCCGAGGCGAACGGCCCGATCCCATTAGAATAAGAATCTTAAACGGGCCCTTGACCCCACTCACGAATAAACATGTGAGTTATAATTTTAAGGAAAACCTTTCGAAAAAAATGCATTGCGCGGAGAAATCCGTAAGAGGAAACACAATTATTCTACGGCTAATCATGAAACTCGTCAAATCTCTACAATAGCAAATCTATCACTCTACGCATGTCTAGTCTTAAGTAGTAATGCGAAGTAAAAGAATTTAATAGGCAAGAGATAACTCGAATAGTACAGTTATAGCATGACGTGAACCTGAATCTACCAGACAATAACATGAATGTAGCTACGTACGGACTCTCGCCACCTTGTGCGTATATAGCCCGCGCAACAAGTAGCACATATAACGTACAACACCTAGGGGTAGTTTCCCCGTCACAGAATTAGATAGGAGACTTACCTCGCTCCGAAGTTCCATAACCGGCTCCAACGCCGCTCTAACACCTCAAACCGGTTCCCGTCGCTCCAAAACTAGCAATCAATGTGCAAATCCATAAATATATACTCTAATACTTATTATAAATCAAATTATAATAATTTCCAACTCCGCTCGAAAAAATAGACAAATCTAACCCTCGGGCCCACGTGCCCGATTCCGAAATTTTTCGAAGATAAACATTACCAATAACATTACTAACTCAAATATATAATTTATTCCCAATTCCATGCCCGAATTCGTGGTCAAAATCCAAAAATACCAATTTCTAGGTTTTTCTTAAAAATCCCAAATTTTTACAAATTTTCATGTTTAAATCCATATATATACCATGTATTTAACTTGAAATAGGTGGAAATCACTTACTTTGTGATTGATCCTGAAAATGGTGCTCCAAAATCGCTCCATGGTCAGCTCCCATGGATGAAATGAGAAGAAAATTGCCAAATTCCCGTTTAAAAACTTCACTGCCCAGGTCCGTCCTTTTATACGTTCGCTGAAAGACCATCGCGATTGCGAATGCCAAAAATTCACTGCCTCCAGTTTCCTCTTCGCATTTGCGTCAGCTAGGCTGCGTTCGCGATGCCTTCAGGCCCTACTGCTTCGCGTTCGCAGTTGAAGCTCTGCCTTCGTGAAGGCTTAATGGCTACAAGTCGCCCAGTCCTTTTCCTTCTTCGCGTTCGCGACCCCTGTGTCGCCTTCGCGAAGGCTTTCCCAGCATCTGTCTCGCGTTCGCATCCACTACCTAGTGTTCGCGAAAGCCAAATCCCAGCAGCCCCAAAATTCCTCTTCGCGAATGCATGAGATCCTTCGCGTTCGTGAAGGAGGAAACCAGACACCAGCACAACAACTCCAAAGTTACCCAACATGGTCTGAAACCACCCCGAAACACACCCAAGGCCCCCAGGACCCTGTGCAATCACATCAACCTGTCCCAACACATGACGCGGACTCGCTCGAGGCCTCAAATCACATCAAACATCATCAAAACCATGAATCGCACCCCAATTCGAGCTTAATGAACTTTAGAACTTCAAACTTCTACATTCTATACCGAAACCTATCAAATCACGTCTGATTGACCTCAAATTCTGCATACAGGTCACATTTGATATTACAGACCTACTCCAACTTCCAGAATAGGAATCCGAAGCCTATATAAAAAAAACATCCACTCCGGTCAAACTTTCCAAAACCCCCGAAATGACCTACGGACCTCCAAATCCACATCCGGATGCGCTCCTAAGACCAGAATGACCATACAGAGCTATTCCCAGGCTCGGAATTCAAAACGGACAACGATAACATTAAAATACACTTCAACCCAAATTTATGAAATCCTTCCAAAATGCCAAATTTCTATAATAGGCGCCGAAACGTTTCCGGGTCATCCAAAACCCGATCCGGACATACGACCAAGACCAAAATCATCATACAGACCTGTTGGAACCTTCGAATCCCAATTCCGAGGTCATTTTCTCAAAATTCACACCTTAGTCAATTCTTCCAACTTAAAGCTTAAGAAATTAGAGATTTCTTTCCAAATTAACTATGAAATTCCCCAAATTAAATTTTGACCACGCGTGCAAGTCATAATACCTGAAGTGAAGCTACTCAAGGCTTCAAACTGCCAGACGTTGCGCTAGAGTTCAAAACGACCGGTCAGGTCGTTACATTCTCTCTCACTTAAACATACGTTCGTCCTCGAACGTGCTAAGAACTGCTCCAGAGTTGTCCAAAATCACTGTTTAACACCTCGTGCACCTACCCGTGCCGCCATCACCCAGTCGAGCACACTAGCTCGAGCCATACTGAAGGTCCTTCCTGCTACCTTAGCTATCAAGCTTTAGAACCAAATTAAAACATCTGGAATTCTCCACGATACTAGATTCTAACACATGAACACCATATCAATCACCAGACACTGAACCCAACGTGACCATGTTCCTCCGCTAAAATCACACCATGCACCACATACTCATTTGCCCAAGGCAAATTCCCCCGAGCACAATAGCTGAAATTTCCACTGACCTATATATAATGGATCTCACCAGATAGGTCGTCATAATCCAAATCAGGAAGATTCATAGATACACTGACTTCTTGTCAAATATTACGCACGATTCCATGAGAGTATTTTATAGAAATGCCAAGGTGTACGACCCGATCCCATCATAATCTGTGCACTGCCGAGGGTCGAACGACAGGAACTGTAGATGCAACTATTATACTGCTGAGGCGAATGGCCCGGTCCCATGAGAGTGTGTTACATAATCCTGTCGAGGTGAACGGCCCGATCCCATTAGAATAGGAGTCTTAAACGGTCCCTTGACGCAACTCATGAATAACATGTGAGTTATAATTTTTAGGAAAACCTTTCGACGAAAACGCATTGCGCCGAGAAATCCGTAAGAGGAAACACAATTATTCTGCGGCTAATCATGAAACTCATCAAATCTCTACAATAGCAAATCTATCACTCTACGCATGTCTAGTCTTAAGTCGTAATGCAAAGTAAAAGAATTTAATAGGCAAGAGATAACTCGAATAGTACAATTATAGCATGATGTGAACCTGAGTCTACCAGACAATAACATGAATGTAGATACATACGGACTCTCGTCACCTTGTGCGTACATAGCCCCCACAACAAGTAGCACATATAAAGTACAACACCTAGGGGTAGTTTCCCCGTCACAGAGATAGATAGGAGACTTAACTTGCTCCGAAGTTCCATATCCGGCTCCAACGCCGCTCTAACACCTCAAACCGGTTCCTGTCGCTCCAAAACTAGTCAATCAATGTGCAAATCCATAAATATATACTCTAATACTTATTATAAATCAAATTATAACAATTTACAACTCCGCTCAAAAAAATTGACAAATCCAACCCTCGAGCCCACGTGCCCGATTCCAAAATTTTTCGAAGATAAACATTACCAATAACATTACTAACTCAAATATATAATTTATTCCCAATTCCATGCCCGAATTCGTGGTCAAAATCCAAAAATACCAATTTCTAGGTTTTTCTTCAAAATCCCAAATTTCTACAAATTTTCATGTTTAAATCCATATATATACCATGTATTTAACTTGAAATAGTTAGGAATCATTTACCTTGTGATTGATGCTGAAAATGGTGCTCCAAAACCGCTCCATGGTCGGCTCCCATGGAGGAAATGAGAAGCAAATTGCCAAATTCCCATTTCAAAACTTCACTGCGCAGGTCCATCCTTTTTCACGTTCGCTGAAAGACCATCGCGATCGCGAAGGCCAAAAATGCACTGCCTCCAGTTTCCTCTTCGCATTTGCGTCAGCTAGGCTGCGTTCGCGATGCCTTCAGGCCCTACTGCTTCGCGTTCGCGGTTAAAGCTCCGCCTTCGCGAAGGCTTAATGGCTACAGGTCGCCCAGTCCTTTTCCTTCTTCGCGTTCGCGACCCCTGTGTCGCCTTCGCGAAGGCTTTCCCATCTTCTGTCTCGCATTCGCATCCACTGCCTAGTGTTCGTGAAGGCCAAATCCCAGTAGCCCCAAAATTCCTCTTCGCGAACGCATGAGATCCTTCGCGTTCGCGAAGGAGGAAACCAGACACCAGCACAACAACTCCAAAGTAGCCCAACTTGGTCTGAAACCACCCCGAAACACACCCAAGGCCCCCGGGACCCTGTGCAATCACATCAACCTGTCCCAACACATGACGCGGACTCGCTCGAGGCCTCAAATCACATCAAACAACATCAAAACCATGAATCGTACCCTAATTCGAGCTTAATGAACTTTAGAACTTCAAACTTCTACATTCTATGCCGAAACCTATCAAATCACGTCCGATTGACCTCAAATTCTGCATACAGGTCACATTTGATATTACGGATCTACTCTGACTTCCGGAATCGGAATCCGAACCCTATATAAAAAAAGTTCACTCCCGGTCAAACTTCCCAAAAACCCTGAAATGACCTACGGACCTCCGAATCCACATCCAAATGCGCTCCTAAGACCAGAATGACCATACAGAGCTATTCCTAGTCTCAGAATTACAAACGGACAACGATAACATTAAAATACACTTCAACCCAAATTTATGAAATCCTTCCAAAATGCCAACTTTCTATAATAGGCGCCGAAACATTTTCGGGTCATCCAAAACCCGATTCGGACATACGTCCAAGTCCAAAATCATCATACGGACCTGTTGAAATCTTCAAATCCCGATTCTGAGGTCGTTTACTCAAAATTCATACCTTAGTCAATTCTTCCAACTTAAAGCTTCCGAAATTAGAGATTTCTTTCCAAATCAACTATGAACTTCCCAAAATTAAATTCTGACCACGCGTGCAAGTCATAATACCTGAAGTGAAGCTACTCAAGGCCTCAAACCGCCAGACGTTGCGCTAGAGTTCAAAATGACCGGTCGGGTCGTTACATTCTCTCTCACTTAAACATACGTTCGTCCTCGAACGTGCTAAGAACTGCTCCAAAGTTGTCCAAAATCATTGTTTAACACCTCGTGCGCCTACCCGTGCCACCATCACCCAGTTGAGCACACTAGCTCGAGCCAGACTGAAGGTCCTTCCTGCTACCTTAGCTAACAAGCTTTAGAACCAAATTCCAACATCCAGAATTCTCCACGATACTAGATTCTAACACATGAACACCGTATCAATCACCAGACACTGAACCCAACGTGACCATGTTCCTCCGCTGAAATCACACCATACACCACATACTCATTTTCCCAATGCAAACTCCCCCGAGCATAATAGCTGAAAATTCCACTGACCTATATATAATGGATCTCACCAGATAGGTCGTCATAATCCAAATCAGGAAGACTTATAGATATAATGATTTCTTGTCAAATATTACGCACGATTCCATGAGAGTATTTTATAGAAATGCCGAGGTGTACGGCCTAATACCATCATAATCTGTGCACTGCCGAGGGTCGAACAACACGAACCGTAGATGCAACTATTATACTGCCGAGGCGAACGACCCGGTCCCATGAGAGTGTGGTACATAGTCCTTCTGAGGCGCGTGGCCCGATCCCATTAGAATAAGAATCTTAAACGGGTCCTTGACCCCACTCACGAATAAACATGTGAGTTATAATTTTAAGGAAAACCTTTCGACGAAAACGCATTGTGTAGAGAAATCCGTAAGAGGAAACACAATTATTCTGCGGCTAATCATGAAACTCGTCAAATCTCTACCATAGCAAATCTATCACTCTACGCATGTCTAGTCTTAAGTTGTAATGCGAAGTAAAAGAATTTAATAGGCAAGAGATAACTCGAATAGTACAGTTATAGCATGATGTGAACCTGAGTCTACCAGACAATAACATGAATGTAGCTACGTATGAACTCTCGTCACCTTGTGCGTACATAGCCCCCGCAACAAGTAGCACATATAAAGTACAACACCTAGGGGTAGTTTCCCCATCACAGAGTTAGATAGGAGACTTACCTCGCTCCGAAGTTCCATAACCGGCTCCAACGCCGCTCTAACACCTCAAACCGGTTCCCGTCGCTCCAAAACTAGTCAATCAATGTGCAAATCCATAAATATATACTCTAATACTTATTATAAATCAAATTATAACAATTTCCAACTCCGCTCGAAAAAATCAACAAATCCAACCCTCGGGCCCACATGCCCGATTCTGAAATTTTTCGAAGATAACCATTACCAATAGCATTACTAACTCAAATATATAATTTATTCCCATTTCCATGCCCGAATTCGTGGTCAAAATCCAAAAATACCAATTTCTAGGTTTTTCTTCAAAATCCCAAATTTCTACAAATTTTCATGTTTAAATCCATATATATACCATGTATTTAACTTAAAATAGGTGGGAATCACTTACCTTGTGATTGATGCTGAAAATGGTGCCGCAAAACCGCTCCATGGTCGGCTCCCATGGAGGAAATGAGAAGCAAATTGCAAAATTCCCGTTTTAAAACTTCACTGCCCAGGTCCGTCCTTTTTCACGTTCGCTGAAAGACCATCGCGATCGCGAAGGCCAAAAATGGACTGCCTCCAGTTTCCTCTTCGCATTTGCGTCAGCTAGGCTGCGTTCGCGATGCCTTCAAGCCCTACTGCTTCGCGTTCACGGTTAAAGCTCCGCCTTCGCGAAGGCTTAATGGCTACAGGTCGCACAGTCCTTTTCCTTCTTCGCGTTCACGACCCCTGTGTCGCCTTCGTGAAGGCTTTCCCAGCTCATGTCTCGTGTTCGCGTGTACTGCCTCGCATTTGCGAAGGCCAAATCCCAGCAGCCCCAAAATTCCTCTTCGCGAACGCATGAGATCCTTCGCGTTCGCGAAGGAGGAAACCAGACACCAGCACAACAACTCCAAAGTTGCCCAACTTGGTCTAAAACCACCCCGAAACACACCCGAGGCCCTCGGGACCTTGTGCAATCACATCAACCTATCCCAACACATGACACGAACTCGCTCGATGCCTCAAATCACATCAAACAATATCAAAACCATGAATCGCACCCCAATTCAAGCTTAATGAACTTTAAAACTTCAAACTTCTACATTCTATGCCGAAACCTATCAAATCACGTCTGATTGACCTCAAATTCTGCATACAGGTCATATTTGATATTACGGACCTACTCCAACTTCCGGAATCGGAATCCAAACCATATATAAAAAGAATCCACTCCCGGTCAAACTTCCCAAAAACCCCAAAATGAACTACGGACCTCCAAATCCACATCCGACATGCTCCTAAGACCAGAATGACCATACGGAGCTATTCCCAGGCTCGGAATTCCAAACGGACAACGATAACATTAAAATACACTTCAACCCAAATTTATGAAATCCTTCCAAAATGCCAACTTTCTATAATAGGCGCCGAAACATTTTCGGGTCATCCAAAACCCGATTCGGACATACGTCCAAGTCCAAAATCATCATACGGACCTGTTGGAATCTTCAAATTCCGATTCTGAGGTCGTTTACTCAAAATTCACACCTTAGTCAATTCTTCCAACTTAAAGCTTCCGAAATTAGAGATTTCTTTCCAAATCAACTATGAACTTCCCAAAATTAAATTCTGACCACGCGTGCAAGTCATAATACCTGAAGTGAAGCTACTCAAGGCCTCAAACCGCCAGACGTTGCGCTAGAGTTCAAAATGACCGGTCGGGTCGTTACATTCTCTCTCACTTAAACATACGTTCGTCCTCGAACGTGCTAAGAACTGCTCCAAAGTTGTCCAAAATCATTGTTTAACACCTCGTGCGCCTACCCGTGCCACCATCACCCAGTTGAGCACACTAGCTCGAGCCAGACTGAAGGTCCTTCCTGCTACCTTAGCTAACAAGCTTTAGAACCAAATTCCAACATCCAGAATTCTCCACGATACTAGATTCTAACACATGAACACCGTATCAATCACCAGACACTGAACCCAACGTGACCATGTTCCTCCGCTGAAATCACACCATACACCACATACTCATTTTCCCAATGCAAACTCCCCCGAGCATAATAGCTGAAAATTCCACTGACCTATATATAATGGATCTCACCAGATAGGTCGTCATAATCCAAATCAGGAAGACTCATAGATATAATGATTTCTTTTTAAATATTACGCACGATTCCATGAGAGTATTTTATAGAAATGTCGAGGTGTACGGCCCGATACCATCATAATCTGTGCACTGCCGACGGTCGAACAACACGAACCGTAGATGCAACTATTATACTGCCGAGGCGAACGACCCGGTCCCATGAGAGTGTGGTACATAGTCCTTCTGAGGCGAAAAGCCCGATCCCATTAGAATAAGAATCTTAAACGGGTCCTTGACCCCACTCACAAATAAACATGTGAGTTATAACTTTAAGGAAAACCTTTCGACGAAAACGCATTGTGTAGAGAAATCCGTAAGAGGAAACACAATTATTCTGCGGCTAATCATGAAACTCGTCAAATCTCTACCATAGCAAATCTATCACTCTACGCATGTCTAGTCTTAAGTCATAATGCGAAGTAAAAGAATTTAATAGGCAAGAGATAACTCGAATAGTACAGTTATAGCATGACGTGAACCTGAGTCTACCCGGACAATAACATGAATGTAGCTACGTACGGACTCTCATAACCTTATGCGTACATAGGCCCCGCAACAAGTAGAACATATAAAGTATAACACCTAGGGGTAGTTTCCCCGTCACAGAGTTAGATAGGAGACTTACCTCGCTCCGAAGTTCCATAACTGGCTCCAACGCCGCTCTAACACCTCAAACCGGTTTCCGTCGCTCCAAAACTAGTCAATCAATGTGCAAATCCATAAATATATACTCTAATACTTATTATAAATCAAATTATAACAATTTCCAACTCCGCTCGAAAAAATCAACAAATCCAACCCTCGGGCCCACATGCCCGATTCTGAAATTTTTCGAAGATAAACATTACCAATAACATTACTAACTCATATATATAATTTATTCCCATTTCCATGCCCGAATTCCTGGTCAAAATCCAAAAATACCAATTTCTAGGTTTTTCTTCAAAATCCCAAATTTCTACAAATTTTCATGTTTAAATCCATATATATACCATGTATTTAACTTGAAATAGGTGGGAATCACTTGCCTTGTGATTGATGCTAAAAATGGTGCTCCAAAATCGCTCCATGGTCGGCTTCCATGGAGGAAATAAAAGAAAATTGCCAAATTCCCGTTTTAAAACTTCACTGCCCAGGTCCGTCCTTTTTCACGTTCGCTGAAAGACCATCGCGATCGCGAAGGCCAAAAATGCACTGCCTCCAGTTTCCTCTTCTCATTTGCGTCAACTAGGCTGCATTCGCGATGCCTTCAGGCACTACTTCTTCGCGTTCGCAGTTAAAGCTCTGCCTTCGCGCAGGCTTAATGGCTACAAGTCGCCCAGTCCTTTTCCTTCTTCGTGTTCGCGACCCCTGTGTCGCCTTCGTGAAGGCTTTCCCAGCTTATGTCTCGTGTTCGCGTCTACTGCCTCGCGTTTGCGAAGGCCAAATCCCAGCAGCCCCAAAATTCCTCTTCGCGAACGCATGAGATCCTTCACGTTCGCGAAGGAGGAAACCAGACACCAGCACAACAACTCCAAAGTTGCCCAACTTGGTCTAAAACCACCCCGAAACACACCCGATGCCCCCGGGACCTTGTGCAATCACATCAACCTGTCCCAACACATGACACGAACTCGCTCGAGGCCTCAAATCACATCAAACAACATCAAAGTCATGAATCGCACCCCAATTCGAGCTTAATGAACTTTAGAACTTCAAACTTCTACATTCTATGCCGAAACCTATCAAATCACGTCCGATTGACCTCAAATTCTGCATACAGGTCACATTTGATATTACGGATCTACTCTGACTTCCGGAATCGGAATCCGAACCCTATATAAAAAGAATCCACTCCCGGTCAAACTTCCCAAAAACCCCAAAATGACCTACGGACCTCCAAATCCACATCCGACATGCTCCTAAGACCAGAATGACCATACGGAGCTATTCCCAGGCTCGGAATTCCAAACGGACAACGATAACATTAAAATACACTTCAACCCAAATTTATGAAATCCTTCCAAAATGCCAACTTTCTATAATAGGCGCTGAAACATTTCCGGGTCATCCAAAACCCGATCCGGACATACGTCCAAGTCCAAAATCATCATATGAACCTGTTGGAACCTTCAGATCCTGATTCCGAGGTCGTTTACACAAAATTCACACCTTAGTCAATTCTTCCAACTTATAGCTTTCGAAATTAGAGATTTCTTTCCAAATCAACTATGAGCTTCCGAAATTAAATTCTAACCACGTGTGTAAGTCATAATACCTGAAGTGAAGCTACTCAAGGCCTCAAACCGCCTAACATTACACTAGAGTTCAAAACAACCGGTCGGGTCATTACATTCTCTCTCACTTAAACATACGTTCGTCCTTGAACGTGCTAAGAACTGCTCCAGAGTTGTCCAACACATGAACATCCGAAATTCTCCACGATACTAGATTCTAACACATGAACACCGTATTAATCACCAGACATTGAACCAACGTGACCATGTTCCTCCGCTGAAATCATACCATACACCACATACTCATTTGCCCAACGCAAACTCGCCCGAGCACAATACATGAAATTTCCACTGACCTAAAGCCCGTAGTATATCCCATGACATATATAAGTACTGTTCCAACTCTCGCAATACTGCCACGATGGAAGAGATGTGTAGAAACCCATAATCACTTGCCGAATCACAATTTTCGGAGTCTCTCCTCCTGACAAGAACCATTACCTCATTTTAAACTAAATAACGATATTTGCTCGTTAATATGCCTTATATAAATCTGATCGCACTGATCCCAGGTCCAATAATCTCGTCTCACCCAGTACAAGCTGCTCCGGCAATAATCCACCGCAACCACTATCTAAGATTTCATATGACGCCACCAATGCGCCAACAAGCTACAACTTAAATGTGACACACAAGGGGAAGAACAAACTCTGCAAAAGAACTATCCAGTCTGCGTAACGTATCAAACAACCATTAAATACTATGAGCCTTTTTCAGAGGCAAGAAACAGGAAACGCAAAAATAAATATAAGGAACCGTGCTCAACATCTCATCGTTGTGGCGTGCAACTCGATCCACACATGAGACCGTTGCGGCGTGCAACCCGATCCGCACATGATACCGTTGCGGCGTGTACCCCGATCCACACATGATACCATTGCAGCGTGCAACCTAATCCACACAACATACCCGTGGCGGCGTGCCACCTAATCTAACAATATACCCGTGGCGGCATGCCATCCGATCCACACATGACAATAAATAAGGGAGTACCCATCAAACCATAATGCTTATACCTATGAAATACCCGAATATCGACCACGAGCACACCAAGTGCAAAAATACAAATCCTTGGGAGACGGATAGTGCCATACGCTACAAAACTCAAGCACAACTAAAGTGCGATATATGATCTGCATCTCGAGAGCCATCTTGCTCACATAACTCTACAGCTACGCGGGACCTCAACACATGTGCGAATAATCAAGTTGTATCACAACCCACATGGCACAATAGAGTATTACCTGAAATAGCTTTCGATGAAATAACATTGAAAGCCCGAAGACTCTCCATAAGCAACGCTATGCTGAAATGAACACATCCGGCCCGATATAGAGCACACATTCACATCTAGATCCATCTAAGAACCTCAGGCCGATTCTGATCGCACCGTACTGGGCTAATAAAATTTCAAGGATCCACATTAACCCTTTCCCATGACACACAAGAACAACCGTCAAATCCAGAACAAACTTTCACAGTCCACGATCGAATGAATAGAGTGCCCTTCAGGCCTATACTCTCTCACATTAGCAATAGTACCATAATCCTCATACTTGGTTTAAATCTTTAATCAGTCAAGTGACTACACATCACACTTGTACAATCCCCTCATGGGATACGCCCCCACGGCTTTCCACACCAGGTAGCAAAGTCTGCCCATCCATACTACTGGCCATACAATGCTGTAAAGCGAATCGAGAATCCGTAAATCAGTACACAAAGCATCTTACACATGACACTAATCTAAGGTGAGGCTAAATACAATACCAGCTTACTCTAAACATCTGAATTCTTTCATACTCCTCCGGGCTTGTGACATTCTTTTCAACACCGAACCGCAACCTTGATCCTCAGCTTCCAATTCCCATGCTGCTTACTGCACCTAACATGCCAATACGTGAGAGTAGAAGAATTTCATCATAACTCCTGAACCACTAATTGAATAAACACTTCATCATATTGAAACCTTTCACTTAACTCATTTCTGGAGATCCATTGCAACACGCGATTGAATTCCCATAACCGTAGAATATACCAACCTCAAGCTATTATAATCGAATACCTTCAAATAAATCAAATTACGAAAACCATCAAGCCTCGCACGTGCTGCCACAAATCAATTGCATAACTTAACACGCTGAAGGAACTGATCGTTGCCACCATCATGCCGATTCAACCATTGCTATCTGATCCAACTTCTTCTAACTCACGCTTGACTTGCCTTAGAAATAATAATAATAGCTCCATTCAAAACATGACGAACTTAATTTGTACTCATCCTGAGTGACCCAATTTATGAGACCACGTCGTCTCAAAACCCACGAACCATCTCGTACTCTCCTTGTGCGCACGATAGCATCTTCAACTGGTACACCCATTTTGAAAATTTCTCTATGAATCCAAAGTTGTTTTCTCCCATTCCTCCAATGCTGCACCACAGACTGATGATAACATAGAACACTCCAGGTCCCTTTCATAATCCACTACAAAAACTCAATACTCAACCTTACCACAGACTCAAAATCCCTAGGCACCGCACTTAAATTATTTTGAACCCACTAAGACCGTTGTTGAGAGTCACCCACTCTGACTTGGTCCCGAATATAATCAAACTCCAAGGCTCTGCTAGCACATGAACACCCTCTTAAAGAAGCACCTGGCTGAATTACTTTCCTTGTACATCACATTTATATGAAGCATAAACTCTGAGTCTTCCCAAAACCTGAACATGAACCGGTAAGGCCAAATATAGCACACATTCCTCAAATCGTTTGCTCGAATTACCATTGATGTTTTTCTTTCCTTGGTCGCAATAACCCACTAATATGCCGATAACCAGAAACCTCACAAGTAGACAACCACGCAATCCAAATCGTAGATGGTGGAACTCTCCCACTTAGTTTGAAGCTACAATTACATAACCTTGGGACCCACCAAGATTTCTTCTTCCCCATTGACATCAACTGGAAGTCCACCAATACATTCCAACTCAAGTCATGTTGCATCCAACTAAAATCCGTGGGCCTAGTCACTGCCCACCTTGATTCACAAACTGCTCTAAACTTTCCTCAAGGCGTGTGGCTATCCTACCACAGAACCCATATTCTACTCTGTCACTCTCCCACTTTGGTCAAACTCTCTCCTTTAAGTAACTTCTCAACTTCCACTTTTCATACTTGACCTGCTAGTAATTCAACCACCGCGAGACACCTTCCGCTCTATCCTTCCTCATCTTACGCTGCCCAAATACTGCCTCAAAGCAAAATCCATCACTACCCAAATTTGCTACCAACTCTAAGCCTCCTAGAAGATCATCTTTCTCGAGCCATCAATATTAGAAATACCAATTCTATTCTGAACCGCTATCTCTGACAACCACTTCTCAGGCACCATTTCACAACACCCTGCCTCGAAGGCCAAGAACTAAAGAAGACCACAACAACGACGAACCTTAATATGTTCCAACAAGAACGATGTTACCAAATCAAAATGAGAATCCCGCCACACTCGGGAATATCAAGTCTCGCTACTCTATCGACTATATCCTGAGCATTCATATACCAATTGTCTTTCCTCCACTGGATCCTCTAAATCATGCACCGAGAAATCCTTCTTTCATGTCATTCACTACCTCGACACATAGACAAACACCCTACCATTGAACCAACATTGTGTGATAACACGTTTGAACACCATAAAATTCTGCACGCAGCCTCGAAACCATTGAAAACACAGCTACTGAGCCGAAATGACGGAACATCCTTCCACAAGAAGACGATAATAACTTGCTCGAATGTGCATGAAGAAACATCCTGCCCCACGTCTGTAGTACCACTGCAACTCCTCGATGCTCAATCGACACGAGCGCTCAACATCGTATAATAATGAGTAGGAATGAGATAAAGGCATAAGCCTCAAAGGAATCAAATCGCACGATGAGGATTCAATAAGGGAAGTGCTCCTAACAAGCATGTAGCCTCTCGAAGATAAGTACAGACGTCTCCGTACCAATCTGCAAGACTCTACTAGACCCTCTCATGGCTCGTGAGACCTAAGTGAACCTAATGCTCTGATACCAAGCCGTCACGACCCAACATCCACTAAAGGTCGTGATGGCGCCTAACACCGCCGTCAGGCAAGGCAACAATGAATGATTAACTTAATTACTCATTTTAGTATTTTTGAAATCGTAATTTTCATCAATTAAATAGTAAAAAAGAGGATTTACAGGGTAAATGATAATGTTTTCATGATTACAATAAAGAACAACCCATAAACACCCCCAAAATTCGGTGTCACAAGTGCATGAGCATCAACTAGAAAATATAATACAATACAACCTCTGTCCGGAATACAAATTAGACAGGAGAATATAAATAACTCTGATGGAGACTCTGCAGGTTACGGATCGTAACATGAAATGCAACTCACGGTAAGTACCCGCAATAGCCGCGCCTCTGCGCCCGAAAGACCACCCGACATATATGTACCTGCACAAAATTTGCAGCAAGTGTAGCATGAGTACGTATATCAACGCATACCCAGTAAGTATCTAGGTTAACTCCAGAGAAGTAGTGACGAGGGGTCGACATCGACACCTACTAGTGGTCCAATAAGACATATACAGTAAGAAGTAAAACAGATATGGGGCAGAGTAAACAAACGAAATAAATAAGTGTAAATACGTGGTACAATCCTCCTCTCTATGATAAACTCAAGCTCTCAATTAGCAATTTCCTCCTCAACCAGTATATATATAATTAGCAATTTCCTCCTCAACCGAGGCATATATATAATGGATCTCACCAGATAGGTCGTCATAATCCAAATCAGGAAGACTCATAGATACACTGACTTCTTGTCAAATATTACGCACGATTCCATGAGAGTATTTTATAGAAATGCCGAGGCGTACGGCCCGATCCCATCATAATCTGTGCACTGCCGAGGGTCGAATGACACAAACCATATATGCATCTATTATATTGCCGAGGTGACCCGCTCCCATGAGAGTGTGGTACATAATCCTGCCGAGGCGAACGGCCCGATCCCATTAGAATAAGAAGCTTAAACAGGTCATTGACCCCACTCACGAATAAACGTTTGAGTTATAATTTTAAGGAAAACCTTTCGAAGAAAACGCATAGCGTGATAGAAATCCGTAAGAGGAAACACAATTATTCTGTGGCTAATCATGTAACTCGTCAAATCTCTACAATAGCAAATCTATCACTCTACGCATGTCTAGTGTCAAGTCGTAATGTAAAGTAAAATAATTTAATAGGCAAGAGATAACTCGAATAGAACTGTTATAGCATGGTGTGAACCTAAGTCTACCCGGACAAGAACATGAATGTAGTTACGTATGGACTCTCGTCACCTCATGCGTACGTTGCCCCCGCAACAAGTAGCACATATAAATTACAATACCTAGGGGTAGTTTCCCCCTCGCAGAGTTAGACATGAGACTTACCTCGCTCCGAAGTTTCATAACCGGCTCCAGCACTGCTCTAACACCTCAAACTGGTGCTCGTCGCTCCAAAACTAGTCAATCAATGTGCAAATCCATAAATATATACTCTAATACGTATTATAAATCAAATTATAACAATTTCCAACTCCGCTCGAAAAAATCAACAAATCTAACCATCGGGCTCACATACCCGATTCCGAAATTTTTTGAAGATAAACATTACCCATAACATTACTAACTAAAATATATAATTTATTTCCAAATTCATGCCCGAATTCGAGGTCAAAATCCAAAAATACCAAGTTCTAAGTTTTTCTTCAAAATTCCAAATGTCTACAAATTTCCATGATTAAATCCATATATATACCATGTATTTAATTTGAAATAGGTGGAAATCACTTACCTTGTGATTGATGCTGAAAATGGTGCTCTAAAATCGCTCCAAGGTCGGCTCCCATGGAGGAAATGAGATGAAAATTGCCAAATTCCCATTTTAAAACTTCACTGCCCAGATCCGACCTTCTTCGCGTCCGCGGAAAGACCATCGTGATCGCGAAGGCCAAAAATGCACTGCCTTTAATTTCCTCTTCGCGTTCGCGTCAGCTAGGCCGCGTTTGCGATGCCTTCAAACCCTACTGCTTCACGTTCGCGGTTATAGCCTCGCGTTCGCGAAGGCCAAATCCCATCAGCCCGAAAATTCCTCTTCGCGAAAGCATGAGATCCTTCGTGTTCACGAAGGAGGAAACCAGACACCAGCACAGCAGCTCCAAAGCAGCCCAACTTGATCTGAAACCACCTTGTAACACACCCGAGGCCCCCGGGGACCCTATCTAATCACATCAACCTGTCCCAACACATGACACGAAATCGCACCCCAATTTAAGCTTGATGAACTTAAGAACTTCAAACTTCTACATTCGATTCCGAAACCTATCAAATCACGTCCGATTGACCTCAAATTTTGCAAACAAGTCACATTTGATATTTCGAATCTATTCCGACTTCCGGAATCGGAATCCGAACTCGATATCAAAAAATTTCCTTCCCGATCAAACTTCCCAAAAACCTTCAAATTTCCAACTTTCACCAAATGGCCCCGAAATGACCTACCGACCTCCAAATCAACATCCGGAGCTCCTAAGACCAGAGTCACCATACAGAGCTATTCCCAGGACCGAAATTCCAAATGGACATCGATAATATTAAAATACACTTCAACCCAAATTTATGAAATCCTTCCTAAATGCCAACTTTCTACAATAGGTGTCGAAACGCTCCCGGGTCATTCAAATCTCGATCCGGATATACGTCCAAGTCCAAAATCATCATACGGACCTATTGGAACCTTGAAATCCTGATTCTGAGGTCGTTTACTCAAACGTCACACCTTAGTCAATTCTTCCAACTTAAAGCTTCTGAAATTAGAGATTTCTTTCCAAATCATCTCCGAACTACCCGAAATTAAATTCCGACAACACGTGCAAGTCATAATACCTGAAGTGAAGCTACTCAAGGCCTCAAATCGCAGAATATCACGCTAGAGCTCAAAATGACCGGTCGGGTCATTACAGGTATTGCAACTCAGAGTGACTCCATATATTGCAGCTTAATTATGAGACTTAAAAGACTTGATGATTTTGGAGTTCTACTGATCGAACTGAGTTTAAGTTTCGATCCTTGGCTTGCTTATGAGTTTTTTGTTCCCCATAGTGGTGTAACTTGGTTTGATGCTTAGAAGAAGTTCCACATCGCAGTGTTTGAACCTGTAAAAGAAGATACACATATACCCCTATATCGTAATACAAATACGTTACGAAATTATGTAAATAATGCACGAATTATGATGCATGCCTGCCGGCTAACTGTTATTTGGGATCTCGGGGCAAGGGGATGTTTGAATCTGAAGACTTCGCACTCTAGAGAATTATTTGGAATGCCGGGGATGGGTCTTTGAATTTGACTTGTTTGTTAGCAGGGTTGTGTACCATTTCGCAGCTGTCAGAGCATTTAAATCTCCACGTGATGGGAGTGTCTCCACGCGATGGGAGTAGTTGACTGAAAAAATGTAAAATCTCCTCACGATGGGAGAATCTCCACGTGATGGCAGTAATTGACATTGAATGTAAAAATGCATGTAAGCTGCATAATTTAAACGTCAAAACATTCAAGATAAAATAGAGAAATAAATGAGCATGCCCAAGAGATACTCTTCACTACAGAACTAATTTGTGGCCTTCGGTTGGCGGAACGTGTGACAGAATTAGATGGTCCATCCATCGACCGGCAGAGTCGGCGATGAAGTTTGCGACAATTGACTTTCTGATATGGAGGAGTGACGGTGCGATATTTGTGAAACACTCCAGATGGCGAAGTGAACAGCTTGCTATATACAGGGCTCTGATTAGCAAAGTGAGCAATTTGCTATATAAATGCTCCAATTGGCGAAGCGAACAGTTTGCTATATATATATATATATATATATATATATATATATATATATATATATAGGGCTCATTGTTGGGGACGACAGTTCGATATATACAAGGCGCTCCGATTGGCCAAGCAGACGGTTTGATATATACAAGGTGCTCTGAATGCATCTAAGACTTGGTTCCGGAATACCTGCAGAGAATTTGATATTAGTCATTAACCATATGAGAAAATGAATTGGATAATAAGGGAGAGATAGGAGCTCATGACATAGTAGCGAGTCCGTGATTGTTCCCGGTACGCTTTGGTATCCTTTGATTCCTATCGCTCCTACGCTCAAAGAAAAATTTAAAGTGGGGGGGGGCATTGATTTGTGTTGATTGTAGGCCTAACCTTGCCCCGGATCTTGTGGGTTATGCCATGAAGTTCAGTAGATGGAAAGGTGGAATTTTCTCTAAAAGTGTTTGGAATATCGTTTATCTTTAATGGAGAATGTCATTGTTCCAGATTATGACACGACCCTAATTTTTGACCTTAAAATGTTGTGATGGCACCATGAAACATAAAACCATGAAAACCATCATAATAGAACTCAACAGTACAACTGACAACAACTCCCTAAAACCTGGTGGAACAGACTCACAAGCTCTACAAGAATGTACTAATAGTCTCGTAATACAACGCTATTTTGGAACAAGAAATAAATAGTAGAATGTATAAAAATAGAAGGTGACTCTGAAGCCTGCGGGCATTGAGCAGGTATAACTTAAAGTCTCCAAAAGCAGCTAGTCAATCAACCTCTAGCATCCAGCACAGGCAGACGTACTTGGAACTGCACAAAAGATGTACAGGAGTGTAGTATGAGTACACCATAATGATACCCAACAAGTATCAATCCTAACCTCAGTAGAGTAGCGACGAGGCCAGGTCAAGATACCTACTAGGACATGATAACAGAACAAAAATATAATAACGAGAAGTAATAGAAAACGGATAAATGAATGATAACGAAGAAATTTAATAATGTAAACAAATTTCAGAATTGTAAGCATAAGGATAACAAGAAGGAAGCAATTAATGAGAACCACAAATAGTAAAATACGAACAATACTGGTAAGACAAGGAAGAAATAAAAGCAGCAAGATCCGTTCAACCAATAACGCTTTTCAATATGAAATGCAAAACAAGAATCACAACCGAGGGACCGCCTCGTATTCACATTTCACAATTTCAATCACATTCTTTCCTTATACCTCTGTGTGAGCCTTACATTTTGATAGTTCTGAAAATATGTTTTCCGAAATAGCTACACATACTTTAGCCCACCTTATGTCACTGCGAGGCTTGAAGTAATTCCCTTACTAGCAACACGCACATTAATCCCACCTTATACCTCCACATGCACCTTAACCCCTATCCTTATACCGCCACATGCGCATCAATATCTCAACACAATAACAACTCGCACCGCAAGTGTCCATATGCCACAACTTGCCAAAAATTAACAATATCAATGTTTCAACAACAAATAGACCATGACTCAACCACAATGTGCCCAAGAATATCAACAATAACAAAATAAATTTGAATTTTCTCAACAAGAAAAACATCTCAACCATTAACAACTTTAGCTCAATGTGATTGTAACACCCTGGAAAATTTTGAAGAACTTAAGTGTAAAGCCCGGTAAAATTTGCAAAGAAAATAATGTAAAGCTCGCAAGCTCGCCGCGGCTCGGACCTTTTGGGTTGAACAATGCACGGGAAAGTAAAGGAAAATGTTTGGCAAAAAAGTGCATTTTTGCTGTCCATTATGCGACTGCAGAATCACTCTACGGACCGCATAATGGCCGCAGAGTGAGGCAGTTAATTGGGTCAGTTGGAAGCAATTATACGGTCGACTATGCGACCGCATAACTATTATGCGGTGTACTATGCGACCGCATAACTGTTATGCAGACAGCATAGTGACCGCAGACTCAGGCAGATTTTTGGTCATTTTGGACACCAATTATGCGACGGATATGCGATCCGCATAACCATTATGCGGTCGCATATGCGACCGCAGAACCTGTTCCGGAGCTTCATTTTTGGATTTTTAAAACCCGACCCTATTTTGTTAAATACATTCTTTGGGTCATTTTTGAGCTATTATGTGGCATTTTAGAGTGAGAGAGGGTGTCCTAGAGTGAGAAGGTGTGCTCCAATATTGTTCTTCAATTCTTGCTCAAGTTTTGAAAGATTAAGAAGCAAGCTCACTAGGTCTTCATCCTAGAGGTAAGATTCTACACCCTAAACCGTAATTTCAAAATCATCTGAAAATGGGTAATTAGCAAGATAATATTGGGCATGAGAGTTGATTATTTTACATGCATGTGATATCAAGGGGTGTAGGAAGATTGTTGAACTAAGCATGGTAAAGATTGGGTTGTGGGATGATGGAATCCTCCATAAAAAGACCTTGAAACCTTAATCCACACTTAGTGTTTGATAAAATGCTTAAATGAGCTGAGACCATGAATATCTTCCTAATTATGGTTCAATTTTGTTATGTCTCAAATAGATTGGGATTGCAAGAATTTTCGAAACATTGTAGTAATTTACGAAAAGCTCAATTGAGGTATGTTGGCTAAACTTTCTCTCTTGGAATTGAATTTCATAATGTTTCCGTGAGTTTAAAAGTATGGGGTGCGTAGTAAAATGTTGTGGCTTGAATCGTGTTTCAAAAGAAAGCTAGTATACCAAATTGTGTGAGAAAATCTCAATATTCTTAAGACTCTTAATTGCTCATATGTGTATCTAAAGTCTTGATTGGGAATGTCTTGTTGTTGATAACCTATAAAGATGGTTGGAAGTGAAATCAGTGAATTATGGATATAAAGTGTGGCCAACGTGTCAATAGTGAAAGTTATACTTGTGACCAATGGTGCAAATGAAAAGAGATAATGTGAGAAAGATTATGAAATGTCTTTGACTCAACTATTCCAAAATTGACTTCGACAATATAATCGGCTAAAAGTTTTTGAACTCAAGTGATGCCCATATGTGGCTGTTTTAGCTAATGCTATGCTTTGTAAGTAATTTTCAATGTGTTTTGCATTCTTACATATTCGTGAGTGGAAATTGTGTATGATTTTAACTTGTACTTCGATTGCCAATCATTTCACTCCATTTATTGAAAAGAAATCGATTGTGTTTAAAGCCTTCATTACTAATGAATTTAACGTTGTGATTTTCGGAATATTCTACTTGTTGATAATTATGATGATGATCTATAAAATGGAGGAAATGAAAGTGTGAAATATAAAATACGGCCATTGCGCCATGAATAAAGAATCATATGTATGGCCAAGAGAGCTAATGAAATAATAATGTTGTAAGTGGTTGAAAGTACGAATTAGGTGATATGTGGTGTGAAAGGTTATGAGATGTACGTATTTGTACTTTTGTTTCCAATGTGTTATGAAACCCTATGGACGGTCTATGAAACGCATAGGTATATTGTGTTATGAAACCCTATGGAAGGTCTATGAAACGCATAGGTATATTGTGTTATGAAATCCTGTGGACGGTCTATGAAACACATAGGTACATTGTGTTATGAAATCCTGTGGACGGTCTATGAAACACATAGGTACATTGTGTTATGAAATCCTGTGGACGGTCTATGAACGCATAGGTACATTGTGTTATGAAACCCTATGGACGGTCTATGAAATGCATAGGTATGTTGTGTTATGAAATCCTGTGGACGGTCTATGAAACGCATAGGTACATTGTGTTATGAAATCCTTTCTGATATGAAATCCTGTGGACGGTCTATGAAATGCATAGGTGCATTGTGTATAAGAGGTATAGATGTACGGTATGAATAAACACTATGGACGGTCTATGAAATGCATAAGTGTATAATATGATATGTGAACACTAAGGACGGTCAACTGAGACACATTATTAATGTAGACAATAGGTGCCCCTTTTGTTGTCCTTGTTTGTACAGGTTGTTTCAATTACATTATATTATGTATTCCACGTATAGATCATATGGGCATTCTATTTTGAAAGAGGATTTCTAGCTATACATACTAGTGCTATTCGACAGTACTAACGTCTCTTTTGCCAGAGGCGCTGCATCTTTATGCAGGTGGTTCTATAATAGGGTGCATTGATCAGTAATAGCAGTACACTCCTTTCAGCCGATTTGGTGAGCCCCACTTCATTTCGAGGTCATGTATCTTTTGTTTCTCATGTACTTTGTGGTTGAGGTATAGTTGGGGCCTTGTTGCCGGCATTTTCATATTACTCTTCAGTTGTACTTAAAGGCTTCGTAGACAGGTTGTGGGTGGTATTTGATGTTGGGAATTGCATTAGAACTGTTGGTGTTTGGCAACATGTTTTTCATTAAATCTAATAACTCGTAATATTTTGGAAATATTGAATGATGCTGTTAATGGGAATGAAATGGAAGAGGTTAATGAAATCTCTTCAGTATTTGATTAACGAAGTACATCTCCTCTTTATTCACGAATGAATTTGGGTAGAATGAAGTCTAACAGGCTTGCTTAGTCGGGTTCACTCGGTTGAGCGCTGGTCACGCTCCTTGGTTTTTGGGGCGTGACAAACTTGGTATCAGAGCCTAAGGTTTTAAAGTGTCGTAGGATGTCTCGGAGCCGTGTCTAGTAGAGTCCTTATTATCGGTGTGTTGTCAACCACATCTATAATTAGGATGCTACATTGGCATTTAGGAATAATACCCTTCTTTCATGTCCTTGATAGTGCGATAAAGCCGATTGTAAGATTGTTCCTCCGTTAACTGGTGCTTTACTCTAACTCTCAGTATATGGCGCCTAAGAAGAATACAAGAACTGGCCAAAGGGCCAATGTCACCCCAAGAGTGGCAGTTGATCATATAATAGATGATGCGGGTGAGCACCCAAAGAGTGAGGATATTCCTCCAGTTACTACACTGCCTGATTCTACTACAACTGATCAGACTGCACCTGTCCCTACACCTACTAAGGGTGCAACGGTCCCTCCGACTGGTATTCCAGTTTCATATCCAGTTCCAGCTTCCGATTATGGTGTTTCTGATGTTGATCTTAGGGGAGCCATACAGATGTTGGTTCAAATAGTGGCTTCCCAGACCCAAAGGTTAAATGTTGCACCCACTTCTTCCAGTCAGCCAGGGGATTCTACTAGTTCCAGGGTGAACGGGTTTCTCCAGTTGGATCCTCCAGTGTTCACAGGTACTAACCCAGAGGAAAATCCCTAGGATTTCATTGATGAGACTCACAAGACTCTCAGAGTTATGCGTGCTACTGAAACAGAGGCAGTGGAATTGGCTTCCTACCTCCTGAAAGAGGTGGCGTATTCTTGGTTTGAACTATGGGAGGAGTCCCGTGAAGAAGGGATCCCTCTGGCAAGGTCGAGTGAGTTTACCAATGCTTTCATTGACCACTTCTTGCCTGCTAAAACTAAGGCGGCCCGTGCCGCTGAGTTTAAGAGCCTGAGGCAAGGTAGCCTGAGTGTATGGGAGTACCATATGAAATTCGCACACCTGTCCAAGTATGCTATTTACATGTTGCCCACTATGGAGGCTAGAGTGCTCCGGTTTGTGCAAGGACTTAGTCCCTTGGTAATTAATGAGGCCGCTACGGCTGCCTTGAATTCTGATATGAATTATGGAAAAATGGTGGCGTTTTCTCAAGCTACAGAAGATCTAAAGTTAAAAAGAAAGAGAGAGATAGATAATAACAAAAAGACTCGATCCACGGGCAATCTTAGTGGCTCATACAATGGGGGTAATGGTGGAAAGACATTACATAGGAGAGTGTCATCCAGACCCGCATAGTCAATTGCTTAGTCTTCAGCTAGAGCACTACCATCAGGGCCTGATCAGCAGTGGTGGGGCCATAGTAACCAAGGCAACCATGGGTCTAATCAGCAGGTCCAGTCAAATGGAGATTCTCAGATGCAACAAAGGCCCCCATGTCCCAAGTGTAGGAGGCGTCATTTGGGGGTGTGCCGACATGGCACGGATGAATGTTTCAGGTGCGGAGTCAAGGGCCACCAGCTAAGGCACTGCCCCAAATATCAAGGGACATCAAGTAAGTCCCTCAACCCCAATATTAGGATATCCTAGCTATGTGGTTTCACTTGTGAATGTTTCATATTCTAACATATATCATGAGCATGTTGAATTGAATGACAGATTCATTGTATCTCTATTCCTCTCATATAGGATGAACTAGTGTGAAGGGTTAAGTTGTCAGAATGATAATAATATCATAAGTGCTCAACTTCTTTTTCATCCTCGTAGGCTTGTGGCAGAGATTCCTTTTTTCTAGTTACTGTTAAGAGCATAATGCAACTTCATGTATCTTGAAACCCATATCACATTCACGGTGTTAGAATATTCTCATTTCACGTTAAACTAATTTTTCCCTACACTCCAGGAGGCGACTGGTATCACATAAGTATTATCTCTCTCTGAGGCCTACTATTGCCAAACAAGGCACGTATGGAATGAAACAATTGTTGTTGTCCTCTTTATGACTCATAGCTTTCCAAGAATAACTGACGCTAATGTCTTTATCCTTCCGATTATACCTCCCATATGCCACATGTCTAAAATGACTCATTTATTTAAATCTCAGAATCATGAACATGGTCCCTACATTATCAATGCCTACTAGGCAACTCTATACCTCATGTGTCGAATCAATGTTGTCATCACAATGATTAACAATGTCAGCACTATTAGCAGTAACCTTCATGTTTCTTAGGATATAACCTCCTAAAATATCGTGCTCAGTACCTTGATGAATTTTTGAAATATTTTATCCAATCTCGAACCTCGTTGTTCATATTTATAGAAACCAGTGGGGGTTGAAGGCTCAAACATGTCAAAGAAGAAGCATTATCTCGTGATCAAATATATTGGATAGGAAGTTTTTTTTTTGTAATATTCAAGCTAGCACATCTTAAAGTAATTGTTGGAGGTTGCTAAAGGTTTAGTTTGGGTGTTTGGAATGGAAATTTAGATTTGAAGAAAGTGAACGGGTTATTCTCAATATGTCCTCCATGAGGATGCTATGTGAATTGTTAATAGAGGTAAAGTATGTGTAGTCACACTAGGCCTTATGAAGTCTTGAAGAAAATAGGCCAAATTATGAAAATGATGTTTCCCTATTATTGACCTCCGTTTACCCGGTGTTTCATGTGTCTATGTGTAAGAAGGTGGAGTTAATGGATAATTGGATTATGAGGAGCGACAATTTGCTATCCTTGTTAGATAAATCCGGAAGTTAAGATTGCCTCCGTTAAGTGCTATGACAAAACCAACAGGTTGAAGAGGCTACTTGGGAAACTAAGGAAGAAATAAAGAAAGGTACCCTTACTTGTTTGAATAGCTATGTATTCTAAGAGTTGCTTTCTATGAATTATGTATGATTTGTGCATTTGGTGTTAAGGGTGTTCCATTCTAGTAATATAATTGCTTGTAAAGCCACAGTTGGTGTTGTTTTTATTATGTTACGTCGTTGGCTTACGTATATGTTGTTAGGATGTGTTTCTGGGCTCTCTGACAGGTGGATAGGCCTAGTTACAAGGGAAACTCTGGCGGAATTTTTGGAAATTTTGCGAGTTAGTCAAATTTGGGCCTGCTCGAACGTGGTATGAAACAAACTGAGTTTCATAAGATGTTAATAATAGGTTTTGACCCTCATTCGAGGACGAATGATCCTAAGCGAGGGAGAATGTAACACCCCAGAAAATTTTGAAGAACTTAAGTGTAAAGCCGGCTAAAATTTGCAAAAAAAAATAATGTTTCATGGTGCCAGACTAGGCTTACGTGCTTGAGGATTATAGAAATTCTTCGCTCGGATCTTTTGGGTTGAATAATGCATGGGAAAGTAAAGAAAACGTTTTTGCGGAAAAGTACATTGTGTTATGAAATCCTGTGGACGGTCTATGAGACACATAGGTACATTGTGTTATGAAATCCTGTGGATAGTCTATGAAACGCATAGGTACATTGTGTTATGAAATTCTATGGACGGTCTATGAGACACATAGGTATATTGTGTTATGAAATCCTGTGGATGGTCTATGAGATGCATAGGTACATTGTGTTATGAAATCCTGTGGACGGTCTATAAACGCATAGGTACATTGTGTTATGAAATCCTGTGGACGGTCTATGAAACGCATAGGTACATTGTGTTATGAAATCCTGTGGACGGTCTATGAAACGCATAGGTACATTGTGTTATGAAATCCATTGTGATATGAAATCCTGTGGACGGTCTATGAAACGCATAGGTTCATTGTGTATAAGAGGTATAGATGTACGGTATGAATAAACACTATGGACGGTCTATGAAATGCATAAGTGTATAATATGATATGTGAACACTAAGGACGGTCAACTGAGACACATTATTAATGCAGACAATAGGTGCCCCTTTTGTTGTCCTTGTTTGTACAAGTTGTTTCAATTACATTATATTATGTGTCCCACGTATAGATCACATGGGCATTCTATTTTGAAAGAGGATTGCTAGCTATACATACTAGTGCTATTCGACAATACTAACGTCCCTTTTCCCAGGGGCGCTGCATCTTTAATTGATGCAGGTGGTTCTACAGCAGATGGCATTGATCAGTGATAGCAGTATACTCCTTTCAGCCAATTTGGTGAGCCCCACTTCATTTTGGGGTCATGTATATTTTGTTTCTCATGTACTTTGTGGTTGAGGTATAGCCGGGGCCTTGTTGCCGGCATTTCCATATTACTCTTCAGTTGTACTTAGAGGCTCCGTAGACAGGTTGTGGGTGGTATTTGATGTTGGGAATTGCATTAGAACTGTTGGTGTTTGGCAACATGTTTTTCATTAAATCTAATAACGCATACTATTTTGGAAATATTGAATGACGCTGTTAGTGGGAATGAAATGGAAGAGGTTAATGAAATCTCTTCAGTATTTGATTAACGGAGTACATCTCCCCTTTATTCACGAATGAATTTGGGTAGAATGAAGTCTAATAGGCTTGCTCAGTCGGGTTCACTCGGTTGAGCGCCGGTCGCGCTCCTCAATTTTTGGGGCGTGACAGTGATAACGCCCTTCCACAATTTCAATATCAATAACTCAACAAGAGGATAATTCACGAAATAACGACTTCAAGTAAAAGTAATTCAACAATTAAGGATGTAACAAGGCAATAAGGAAAGCAATAACTTCAACTAAAGCATAAGAGCAAAGTATCAAGTAAGAAGGTAGAACAAATATTAACAATATCAAATAAAGCATGTAAGGGTAGATTTTTAACATGTAGTTGATTAACAATGAGGGATACCACATGTTATGACAATTCGATTAAAGGCATGGAAAGAGTCTATATAAGCTAAATTGGTCATACACCACATATAACTCGTATACCCACTCATCACCTTGCGTACGTGACTTTCATATAACACAAATAGCACACTCAATCCCAAATCTTAAGGGTAGTTCCCCCACACAAACTTAGGCAAGATACTTACTTCAACTAGGCCAACGCAACACTCGAAAATAGCTTTCCCCCTAAAATTAGCCTCATCATGACTCAAATCTAATAAAAATGATTTAATATCATCAAACAATGCAAGGGAAAACAATTATAACAGATAAAGCTTTGATCTTTACAAAATTCCTAAAAAGTCAGCAAAGGTCAACCCCAGGCTCCCCCGGTCAAAACCTGGGTCCAAGGGTAGATTCCGACTAACCATAACCCTACGAGTCCATATATATGTGTTGTTTTCAAATCCGAGTCCAAATCGACACTCAAAACTCAATTCTTCATTTTTCAAAAACTTGACAAAAGTTCCCAATTTTTCTCTTTGATTCACATATATTCGATGTTAAATCTAAGATATAATCATGAAATTTAGTTGAAAATTGATTAGAATCACTTACCCAATATTTGTAGATGAAGATCCCCTCTCCAAATTACCTCTTGTCGAGCGTAGGTTTCTAAAATATGATAAAATGATATGAAATCCCGACTTTCTCACCTTTTGTTCAGTTGCAAGTGCCGCAATTGCTACATTGGGTTCACAATTGCGAAGAAAATCTCGAAATTGAGGCACCGACAGTCTTAAGGGAAGCCTCGCAAATGCAAAAATGGGTTTACAAACGCGAACCCTGTTCCCTTCGCAAAAGCAACACAGTTATCGCAAAGGAAAACCTAGCCCAACCCAGGTCAACTTTGCAATTGCAACCCAGGCATCGCAATTTTGATACCTGTGATCCCCATGCTATGGTCGCAATTGTGGCCCTGGTATTCGCAAATGCAACACCAGAGGCATCAACACACCAACAACTCAGATTCAGTCAAAAACCATTCCGCGACGCTTCCGAAACTCATCCGAGCTCTCGGGGCTCCGAATAAAAAATCTACACAAGTCTAAACATGTCATACAAACTCGCCTGTGTGATCAAAACACAAAAGTATCATCTAGAATGTTACATCTCGCGTTTCTCGTACGTTAAAGTTTCGTCTTCAGTTAATGGACATAGACTCGGGGATGAGAGTATCTTTAGGTTAGCCAATTTATACTATTTATAACAAGCGATAAGTAAGTGCCACGAAGGATAAAGGGTACACGAATTAAAGAAAATGAGTTTCATTGAAGGTTGTCGATTTGGAATAAAATACGGTCCGAACTATAATACCCGATATTTAAGGACTAGTACCATATGACCGTGATAGTATGATATATAAAGTCTATTAAAAGTGAGTAGTATTCTAAGTAATTTGAGATAATTCTTAATTATGCGTGTAATTGATTAATTATCAGGTAATGGGACATTACCTAATTAATTAATAAATTAAGAGATAAGACTAATCCCCCCTAAAAAAAACGTGGCAGCTAGCCACATTTTAAGACTATGACTCTTAGAAAATCTTCATTAGGTGGCAACCCAACAAAATTCATTACAAGACATTTCTTGTCCAATATGTTCATTTCTAACTACACTGCCACAAAACATGATTCATTTTCAAGACTTTTCATGTCTAGTATCTTCATTCTAACAACACTACAATCAGATGGAGCTTTTGCACGTTAGAAACATAATTCATACAAAAATTCCTAGAAGACTACATTAACAACGAGGCTTTCTTCAACCAAAAATCCAACGAGAATTATTAGCAGCTTAACAACGTAAATTTTGCGGTTCTAAAGGTGTATGGTGCAACCTTTTTCAAGAATATCATACGGATTTTTTTCTACTCCAGGTATGTTAAGGCTAAGCCTTCCTTCATTTTTGCATGATCCAAGTAATGATACGTAAACGTAATGCTATTCCATAAGTAGTTCTACTCTTAGCAGTTAAGGATTTATCTTTTCAAGTCTTTCCATCCTTCCAATAGTTTAATGGAAATATAATTGTGTGCTATAAATATCTTATGCTCCAGTTATCAAGAAGAGGTAATTAAGAAAATGAAGGAGATTTCCTTTTATAGGTTGCATGTATTTAAGTATATAATTAGCATTTATAAGCCATCACAAATGGAAGCTAAGATAATTTTTAAATGTAGGATATGGTTCTGGACAGTTTTGGCAATTTAAAACATGAATTATTAACAAAGGAAGTATGCAAAGATTATGTACGAATGTGTGTAGTATTATCTTCTTACAGTCAAGAGAGCAGAGAATCTATATATATAGTATTATAGTATTTTCATTACCATCGAGCTATAATCGATGGGCAAGCCCCTATTGGGCAACCTCTGATCAGATGGTAAGTTATATACCAAACCTACTATGGCCGAGCGCCTATGAGCGAGCCCAGTTGGTCGAGATACAGAGCCTAGTATGGCCGAACACCTATGAGCGAGCCTACTACGGCAGAGCAGTTATATAGCTATATATATATTTACCGAGCCTTATAGGGTCAGACGACTATTTTACTTATTATATTGAGAGAATTGAGTCAGTATCAGCAGGTAATATATTGAGAGAGTTAAGTCAGTATCAGCAGGTGAGCATATCTTCAGATTTTCTTTGACTCCCAGTTGCGTTCAGTTATTATATTATCAGTTCAGTTTCAGCTTTCAGTATATTGCCTTACACACTCGGTACATTATTTCGTATTGACATCCCTTTTTTGGGGGCGCTACATTTCATGCGTGCAGGTTCAGATAGACAGACGGGTAGACCTCCTCAGTAGGTGTTGCCCGATTTCAGCTTTATCGGTAAGCTCCCCATCCTTCGGAGTTGCCGCATCTAGAAATTTTGTGTACATCTTGTGTATATATGTAGATAGGTTATGGGTAGGTCGGGGCCCTGTTCCGATCACAATACATCCATCAGTAGAGGCTTGTAGACATATCTTGTCAGCTAGTGCAATATGTGGCCTTGTAGGCCCTGTACGTATATTTTGTTGGCTTGCCAGTTATAGTAATTATGACGGCCTTGCCGGCCCAACTTTATGTTGACATTTAGTCAACTTTTTGTTCATGAATATTCTTGTAATGTGGCCCATGGCCAAAGTATGACATTACATGTTCAGAGTCTCTAGTCGCAAGTGGTACGCAAGGATAGGTAAGGCACCGGGTGCCGGTCTCGTCCCCAGGCTCGGGGCTTGAAATAGAACTACAAATCGGATAATAAAACGCATGAATTTCAAAGTAAAGTTCAAGAACTTCTAGAATTACAACTAAGCATACGCATCATATCAAATCAACTCTAATAGATACAAGATTTTGCAGACAAGTTTTAAATAGCATAAAGGACGTATTCTTAGTCCCAAAATCTAATTATGAACCCGATAGCCAAAAGTTAACCTACAGTCAAACTTCTAAACCTCAAATTGCCAATTTTCGGTAAAATAACACAAATCAACCTACGGACTTCCGAATTCGATTACGGGCATACTTTCAAGTCCAAAATAGCGATACGAAGCTATCAGAGCCATCAAAATACCATTCTAGGGTCATTTTCACAAAAGTCAAAGTTTAGTCAATATTTCTAACTTAAGCTTCTAAGTCAAGAACAAAAGGGTCTAAATCAACCCGAAATCTTTCCGGAATGAAACCAATCAATCCCGCAAGTCATAAAACATAAACTACACATGTATAAATATCAAAATGGGAAACATGGCACAATTAGATAAAACAACCGGTCGGGTCGTTATAGTATATGACATGTTTAGAAATTCCCTCTAACGCGGGTGTCACTTTTGGATGATTCTGTCCCGCTTATGATGATTTCTAGAGATGCCCCTAGTGATATAGCTTTTCGCCATCATGAGCATGCCCTGATTTAAATAAATGCATTACAAAGGCTTTCCTAGAATTATGACCGAACCTTTTTAAGTTGCCTACATATCAGAACAAAATTAGGTCTAAACGTAGTTCGAGGATGATAAAATGATGAATGAATTATGATGGAATGACCGAGCCTGACTGAGGAAGCCTACATATACAAATGGAATCAGGTCAAAACGTAGTTCGATTATAATAAATGCAAAATGGTAAAAACTAGAAATGAAGTGGCCGTGTCTGACTCGGACTGCCTATGTATCCAAATGGAATTAGGCCAAAATGTAGTTCAATTACAATAGATGATTGAACCCAATGTGGATTGCCTATGTATTTGTGTCAAAGAAAATCAAGTCGTGGCGTATTACATAAAAAATGACTTTTGAATTTTCTATTACAAAAAGGGGGAGGTAGACCGAACCCTACGTGGGTTGCCTATGTATCCCACCGTGGGAAGTCGGCTAGGCATAGTACTGTTAAGCAATAGGCATTTGGGTTTATCTACATATGAAAAAGAGCTGATTGCATTGCTCATTACTGTGGATAAATAGAGACAGTACTTACAACCACACTATTTTATTATCAAAACTAACTATTTAAAGTGTTCTTCGACCGTGACATTGGCGATGCCGAGATTGCCAAGGATCGAGTGGAGAGGTTCTGTAGATTATCTTACCAATAGTGTGATTTCTTATTTAATGGCCCAACGGATGGTTGGGAAGGGGTGTTTGTCATATTTGGCCTTTGTGAGGGATGTTGGTGTTGATAAGCCTACTATTGATTCTGTACCGGTGGTGCGACACTTTCTGGAACTCGGGCATGTCACCCGACAGGGACATTTACTTTGGTATTGACTTGGTGTCGGGCACTCAACCCATTTTTATTCCTTCATATCGTATGGCACTAGCTGAGTTGAAGGAATTAAAAAAAATGCTTCGGGAACTTCTTGATAAAGGGTTTATTAGGCCTAGTGTATCGCCTTGTCGTGCACCGGTTATGTTTGTGAAGAAGAAGGATGGTACTATGCGGATGTGCATCGATTATAGGCAGATGAACAAAGTTACAATCAAGAACAAGCATTCTTTACCGTGGATTGATGATCTATTTGACTAGCTTCAAGGATGGAGGGTATTCTCTAAGATCGATTTGATGTCTGGGTATCACCAGTTGAAGATTCGGGACTTGGATATTCTAAAGACGGCATTCAGGACCCGTTATGGTCACTATGAGTTCCATGTGATGTCTTTTGGGTTGACCAACACCCTAGCATCATTCATGCATCTGATGAACATTAACTTGCTGCCATATCCTGACTTGTTTGTCATAGTATTTATTGATGATATCCTGGTGTTCTTACGTAGCCAGGAGGAGCATGCCCAATATTTGATGATTGTACTATAACGGCTGAGGGAGGAGAAACTTTATGCCAAGTTCTCCAAGTGCAAGTTTTGGCTTCGTTCGATGGCATTATTGGGGCACATGGTGTCGAGTGAGGGGATTAAGGTGGATCCAAAGAAGATTGAGGCGGTCTAGTGTTGGCCCACACCATCTTCAGCTACTGAGATTCAGAGCTTTCTCGGCTTGGCAGATTATTTTCGTCGCTTCGTGGAGGGTTTCTCATCTATTGCCGCGCCTTTGACGAAATTAACCCAGAATGGTGCTCCATTCAGGTGGTCAGATGAGTGTGAGGAGATCTTTGAGAAGCTCAAGACTGCCTTGGCCACAACTCCAGTTTTAGTTTTACCTTCAGCGTCAGGCTCTTATACAATGTATTGTGATACTTCTCGGATCGGTATCGGGTGTGTCTTGATGCAAGAGGGTAGAGTGATTACTTATGCTTCGTGCCATATGAAGCCCCATGAGTAGAACTACATTGTTCATGATTTGGAGTTGGCAGCCATAGTTCATGCATTGAAGATTTGGAGGCATTATCTCTACGGTGTGTCTTGTGAGGTATTTACGAATCATCGGAGTCTCCAGCACGTGTTCATACAAAAGGATCTAAATTTCAGGTAATGGAGATAAGGCCAATGTGGTGGCCTATGCCTTGAGTAGAAAGGCGGTGAGTATGGGTTCCCTCGCATTTATTCTTGCTGGCGAGACACCGCTTATAGTTGATGTTCAGGCCTTGGCCGACCAGTTCATGAGATTAGATGTTTCGGAGCCCAGTCGGGTTCTAGCTTGTATGGTTTCTCGGTATTCCTTATATGATCGCATCCGAGAGCACTAGTATGATGATCCCCATTTGCTTATCCTTAAGGACACAGTTCAGCACTGTGATGCCAAGGATATTACTATTGGGGATGGTGGGGTGTTGAGGATACATGGTCAGATATGTGTGCCAAATGTAGATGGGCTACGTGAGTTGATCCTTGAGGAGGCCCATAGTTCGCGGTATTCCATCGATCCGGGTGCCGCGAAGATATACCAGGACTTGAGGCAGCACTATTGTGGAGGAGGATGAAGAAGGATATAGTGGGGTTTGTAGCTCGGTGCCTAAATTGTCAGCAGGTCAAATATGAGAATAAGAGACCGGGCGGATTACTTCAGAGGCTTGAGATTCCGGAGTGGAAATGGGAGCCTATCACCATGGATTTTGTAGTTGGGCTCCAGCGGGCTTCGAGGAAGTTTTATTCTATTTGGGTGATTATGGATCGGTTGATCAAGTACGTGCATTACATTCCAGTTGGGACTACCTATTCTTCAGAGCGGTTGGCCGAGATTTACATTTGCGAGATTGTTTGCCTTTGCGGTGTGCCAGTGTCCATCATTTCAGATCAGGGCACGCAGTTTACATTGCAGTTTTTGAGAGCCGTGCAGCGAGAGTTGGGCACACAGGTTGAGACAAGAACAACATTTCACCCTCAGACGGACGGGCAGTCCGATCGCACTATTCAGATATTAGAGGATATGCTAGGTGCTTGTTTCATAGATTTCGGGGGTTCTTAGGATCAGTTTATGCCGCTCGCAGAGTTTGCCTATAACAACAACTACTAGTCAAGCATTCAGATGGCTCCGTATGAGGCTTTGTATTGGAGATGGTGTCGGTCTCCGGTGGGATGGTTCGAGCCGGGAGAGGCTAGGCTATTAGGTACTCACTTAGTTCAGGATGTTTTGGGCAAGCTAAGTTGATTTAGGATCGGCTTCGCACGGTGCAGTTAAGACCGAAGAGTTATGCTGACCGGAACGTTCGCGATGTTTCTTAAATGGTAGGGGAGAAGGTACTGCTCAAGGTTTCACCCATGAAAGGTGTTATGAGGTTCGGGAAGAAGGGCAAGTTGAGCCCTCGGTATATTGTGCCGTTTGAGGTGCTTTAGAGGATTGGAGATGTGGCTTACAAGCTTGCCTTGCCGCCTAGTCTGTCGAATGTTCATCTACTATTTCATGTCTCTATGCTCCGAAAGTATGACAGCGATCTGTCTCAAGTTTTGGATTTCAGCACGATTCAGTGGGATGGTGATTTGACTTATGATTTGGAGCCGGTGGCCATTTTGGATCGATAGGTTTGAAAGTTAAGATCAAAGAACACAACTGCAGTGAAGGTGCAGTGGAGAGGTCAGCCAGTTGAGGAGGCTAATTGAGAGACTGAGCGGGAGATGCGAAACAGATATCCATACCTATTTGAGACTCCGGTTATGTTTCTAGACCCGTTCGAGGATGAACGTTTTTCTAAGAGTGGGAGAATGTAATGACCCGGCCGGTCATTTTGAGTGTTGTAGCCCCGTTCCCCCATTTACGGCTTATACTATGCTAAATGTTGGTTATGTGACTTGCTAGGGTAGTCGGTTTGGTTCCGGGGATGTTTCGAAATGAGTTGAGACACTTAGTCTCAAGGTAGGAAGCATAAGTTGAAAAGGTTGACCGGATGTTGACTTATGTGTAAATGGCTTCGGAATGGAGTTTTTATGGTTCTGATAGCTTGGTTGGGTAGTTTTGGACTTAGAAGTGTATCCAAATAGTGATTTGGAGGTCCATAGTTGATTAGGCTTGAAATGATGAAAGTTGAAAAATTAGAAGTTTTGGAAATTGAGAAGTTTAACCGAGAGTTGACCTTGTGGTTATCGGGCTCAGACTTTGGTTTCGGGAATTGGAGTAGGTTCGTTGTGTAATTTATGACTTGTGTGAAAGATTTGAGGTCAATCGGACGTGATTTGATAGGTTTCGACATCGATTGTAGAAATTGGAATTTCTTAGTTTCCGTTAGGCTTGAATTGAGGTGCGATTCGTGTTTTTGATGTGATTTGAGGCCTCGACTAAGTTTGTATTGTTATTTAGGACTTGTTGGTATATTTGGTTGAGGTCTCGGGGGGCCTCGGGAGTGATTCGGATTGAAATCAGATTGGATTTTAGTATTTTGGAAGAGCTGGTGTGATCAGGTTTGGTGCAACCGCACCTGCGAGAGATAGGCCGCAGGTCGGAGCCGCAGAAGAGGCCATGGGGTCGCAGATGCAGTTCTGGGCAAGTTGGGCTGTTTGCGCAGGTGCGAGGAAAAATTTTGCACCTCCGATCTCGCAGATGAGGTAGGTTGGTCATAGAAGCAGAAAGCGGCCTGGAGTGGTTGGTCCACAGAAGCGGATGGTTTTGCGTAAAAGCTTAACCGCAGGAGCCAGATTGGGACCGCAGAAGCGCTTGATCGGCCCTTAAGTGACTTCCGCTGATGCAGATTTTTAACCGCAAAAGTAGTATCGCAAAAACATATTTTTGGACCGCCGAAGCGGGATCGCGGGGCAGTGTTTAAATTCGAAAGGTTTTGAGGTTTTAATCATTTTGAGACATTTCAAACTCGGGCTAAGGCGATATTTTAGAGGGACTTCAAGGGTTTTCTTGGGGTAAATCACTTGAGATCATTTTTATTCAATAATCTTGCTTCCCCATTGAATTTTCCACCTAGTGTTTGTGTTTTGAGGTGGAATTTTGGAAGTTTGAGGCTAGGGATTTGGAGAGTTAATTTGGGGGATTTGAGTGACGAATTGGTGTTGGAATTTGTTAAATTTGGTATGGTTTGACTCTTGATTGAATGGGCTTCCGAATTTTGTGTCTTTTATTAGATTTCGAGACGTGGGCCCGGGGATCAACTTTTGAGTTGACATTTTGTCTTTTGATTAAGAACTTAGTATTTTCATATGGAATTGATTCCTTTAGCTCGTGTTGATTGTATTTAAGTGTTATGGCTAGATTAGAGGCATTTGGAGGCCGATTCGCGAGGCAAGGGATTGTTGGAGTAGAGTTTAGCACGATTTGAGGTAAGTAACACTTCTAAACTTGGTTCTGAGGGTATAAAACCCCGATTTACGTGTTATGTGATTGGTGTTGAGGTGAAGAGCATGCTAGGTGACGGGCGTGCGGGCGTGCACTATAGTAATTATGATTTAGTCGATTCCATTGAACTATGTAGCTATCTAATCTTAAATTTATTACTGTACTCTAAGTGCAAGAGCACTCGAGCTGTGATTCATGCTAGACAACATGTTTAGCTATATGTTGGTACTATTGGGGCCCACAGTGGTTGATCTTTGATGTTGCGTTAGTTGCTTAATTGTTTTTATGTACTCACCCGCATTCATCATTCCATATCATATCTTAGTTTCCATTACCGTATATTGTCACTTCTTGAATCATTGATTTGGGCTGCTTAGCATGAGTGTTGTGAGCTCGAGAGACTGGAGAGATTGATGACTGAGTGAGGCTGAGGGCCTGTTTGTGAGTGACATTTATGGGATCGGGTTGCACGCCACATCAGACCTTTTGATTAATGCAAGGATTTGTCTTATTATAGCGCTCGGGCTAGATGTGCCCCTCCGGAGTCTGCACACCCACAGTGAGCGCAGTTGTTATTGATTCATTTGCATTGGGCTGGATTTACCCTGGATTTGTTTGCATTTGGGCTGGATCTGCCCTAGACTTATTTGTATTTGGGTTGCATCTGCCCTGTACAGTGTTGAGTGATTGAGTGTGATTAGTGAGAATTGAGACAGTCAGGTTGAGTACTCCGAGAGTGTGAGTACGCGAGGGTTTTGTTGTGATGCATCACATACGATATGCATATTAACATGTAAATATAGAGATGTTATATTCCTCATATCATTCAGAGTTGGCATATTTTATCTGTTCTAAGTTTAATTGTTAAACATGGAAGCATGCCTAAATTCTTGTACCTTTATCTGCAGATTATGAATTTTTGAGATGTTACTGTCATATTTTCCGTAAATTTTTGTGCTGTTAATTCCGTATGTGGGCTGTAATGTTCGATCTCGTCACTACTTTCAGTCTAAAGGTTATATTTATTACTTATTAAGTTGGTTGTATTCACGCTACACCCTGCACTTCGTGTGCAGATGCAGGTGTTTCCGGTCATGATGGTTGCTGATTCACAGAGTTTAGTCATTCGGAGATTATCGAGGTAGCTGCCCTGGTGTCCGCAGTCCTTGACTCTCCTCCCCATATCCCCCAGTTTACTTATTCGGTTATGTTTTTCTTAGACAGTGTATCAGACTTAGTATTGTCTAGATACTCATGTACTCCGTGACACGCTGGTTTTGGGAAACTCATGTATTGAGTTATGACATTTTATCCCATTTTATGACATTTTCACTTATTTAAATCGGTTTTAGTATACTTTAAATTTGGAAGTGTTGGAAATGTCCGAGTTGTCGGCTTGCTTACTACCATGATGAGTGCCATTACGATAGGTTGAGTTTTGGGTCGTGACATGGGGAGTGTAGTGTAATTCCGCAGGTGCGAATATTTTACCGCAAAAGCGAAAAACGCCTGGCAGTGCATTTATTCGAAGTGTTTCAAGTTTTTAATCATTTTGGACTTTTGAAGCTCGGTTGGAGGCAATATTTAAGAGTGGTTTCACGACATTTCTTGAGGTAAGCCAATTTTGATCATTTTTATTCATTAATATTGATTACCCATTGGTTTTCCCACCTAGTTTATGTGTTTTGAAGGTGGAATTTTGGGAGTTTAGGGGAGTAAAATTTGGGGATTTCATTGACGATTTAGTGTCGGAATTTGGTAATTTTAGTATAGTTGGACTCGTGGTTGAATGTGTGTTCGGATTTTATAACTTTTATTGGATTCCGAGACGTGGGCCCGGGGTTGACTTTTTGTCTTTTGTTTAAGAAATTAGCTTTATCATACGGAATTGATTCCTATAGCTTGTGTTGATTGAATCGAGTATTTTGTGGCTAGATTCGAGTTGTTCGGAGGTCGATTTGCGAGGCAAGGGCTTATTGGAGTAGGGATATGCACGGTTTGAGGTAAGTAACACTTCAAAACATGGTTCTGATGGTATGAACCCCTGAATTACGAGTTTTGTGGTTGTTGTTGAGGTGACACAGGTACTGTGTAGTCACCAAATATTATTGTTATTCATGTGATCCCTATGTGTTAAAGTAATTGAGTTGCACTCCATGTTAGAAATAATGTTAGGCCATATGCTTATCCGGTTGAGACCCACTGGGGTCATTTCTGTTGTTGTATTATTTGCTTAGAGGGCAATTTTATACTCAGTCACATTTATCATTGCATATCATATCTCAGTCTCTGTTACTATTTATTATTGTGTTATAAATCATTGTTTGGGCTGATTGGCATGAGATTTGTGAGCCTAGGAGACTGGAGATATTGATGACGGAGTTGGGGCCTGAGAGCCGTGGTGTGAGTGAGATTTGCAGACTGGGCTACATGCCACATCAGGCTTTTTGGATTTATATATATTATTATTATTTTATGGATCGGGTTGCACGCCGTAGCAGGACTTTTAGGATTCATTATTATGGGATCGGGCTGCATGTCACAGCGGGCCAGATTGGCTTTATATTAGAGCTTAGGCAGGATCCGCCCCTCCGGAGTCTGACATACCAGCAGTGAGAGCAGGTAAAGTATAATGCTGAGTGACTGAGTGTGATGAGAGAGAATTGAGACAGTTAGATTATGTACTCTGACAGTGTGAGTATGTGAGATTTCCATATGCATATTGGCATGTAGATATACAGATGTAATATTCCTTATGTCAGTCATACTTGGCATATTTTATCTGTATTGGGCTTACCTATTAAACCTGGAAGCGTGTCTACTTTCCTTTATTGTGTACCAACAGATTATGAGTTTCTCTGAGATATTATTGTCGTATTTCCTGTCATTGCCATACTGTTAAACTCTGTATTTGGACTCTATTGGTTCAGCTAGTCACTGATTTCAGCCCATAGGTTAGTTTTGTTACTTATTGAGTTGGTTGTACTTATACTACACTATGTACTTTGTGTGCAGATCCAGGTATTTCCGGGCACGGTGGTTGCTGATTTCTGATGCTTTATTAGTTTGGAGATTTTCGAGGTAGCTGCCTTGGCATCCGCATACCTTGACTCTCCTCCTTTATTTTTTAGTTTTGTTTATACTATTCTACCTTCCTAGATAGTGTTTCAGTTGTTAAACCGTGTTATTGTATAGATGCTCATGTACTCAATGACACCCGGATTTCGGGGAAATTCTGTATTGAGTTGCGGTGTCTTCATCCAGTTTTCATGAGATTTTATTTACTTAAACCTATTTCATCATATTTTGAATTGAAGATATTTGTATTTGTAAGTTGTAGTCTTGCCTAGTATCACGATAGGTGCCATCATGACACATGTGATTTGGGGCTGTTACAACCTATGTTCCTAAAAAATCAAAATATCAATAGTATTTTAATAACAAAGTTAGTTTTTCAAAGATACACACATAGAGTGACAAATAACAAACAATTATAATTCAGGATAAAAGAAAAGGGAGTTGGACTCATTAACCTTTGGGCTGGTAGGTAAACCAGGCCCGATGGGTTTTGGCTTAACAGTAATGGACTCTAACAAAGTGAGGAAAGGGAAGAGTCTGGATCTGGAAGATAGGCATGAGTCCCAAAAGGACTCAGCAGGCCCAATTCGAAACATGCATACAAAATGATTAAGAAAGTCATTAGTGTATACCGATATAGAACGAACAACTTAAAGATCATAACAAGTGATAATAATAAAAAGCTAAGGAGTAAAGTAAATTTTATTTTGTGTTAATCTTATGAAGATTAATAAACGTTAGTGACTAAAGGCTTAGAGTAAATCGTTATCCATCGATAAAATTCACCTTTGTGGACCTCTGACACTTTAGAGTTCACAATGGTCTCATGGACCCCGAGCAATGCTTGTATTAAGGAGGGGTATCTTAAACACGAACCAGGTTTCACACAAAATACCCTTAGCCACCCACTCTTACTCTTCCTCAAAGGTTTAGACATAAAATTCACGTATGAAGATTATTGTATATATGCTCATGTACTCAGTGACACCCGAATTTTTGGGAAATTCTGTATTGAGATGCAGTGTCTTCGTCCAATTTTCATGAGATTTTATTTACTTAAACATATTTCAGTATATTTTGAATTAAAAATGTCTATATTTGTGAGTTGTCGGCTTGCCTAGTATCGCAATAGGCGCCATCACGACACATGAGATTTAGGGTCATAAGAAGTTGGCATCAGAGCCTAGGTTACATAGGTCTCACGAGTCATGAGCAAGTTTAGTAGAGTCTTACGGATCAGTACGAAGACATCTGTACTTATCTTCGAGAGGCTGCCGAACCATTAGGAAAAATTCACTTTCTTGTATTCTTGTCGTTGAATGTGTTCATTCCGGAAACTAAAGTTCTCTTATTCTATTCTCTCACAGATGGTGAGGACACGTGTTACCGGATCATGCAGACGGCTACTAGTACCACCAGCTAAGGCCACAAGAGGTCGGGGTTGTAGTAGAGGTCGAGGTGCAGCTCGTACCGCAGTTAGAGCAGCACTTGTAGACCCACCTGTTGCTCAAGCTCATGAGCATATTCCAGATGTGGTTGAGCCAGTGGGTCCAGCTCAGGCACCAGCTGTGACTACTGTGATTCCGGGCCTTCAAGAGGCTTTGGCCCATGTATTGACTGTTTGCACTAGCCTTGCTCAGGCGGTTTCAGTTCAGGCCCACCAGCCACTTTTTAGGCCGGGGGAGGTGCTCAGACTCCCGCCGCCCGTACTCTAGAGCAGGTGGTGCAGGCACATTAGACATTTGGGGGGTACTACCAGCCCAGTCGGTTGTAATTGCTCAGGCCCAAGTGGGTCCCATTATGAGTGATTAGAAGCAGAAGAGACTAGATAGATTTGGGAGACTCAAGCCTCTATCATTCAGTGGGGCCTTATCCGAGGATGCTCAGGACATCTTGGATGTGTGCCATCAGATTCTTTGCACGGCGGGTATTCTGGAGACTAGTGGGTTTCATTTACTACTTTTTAGCTGACGGGGGAAACCTTCAGATGGTGGGAGACTTATAAGCGGGGTAGGCCAGCCTGTACTGCGCCACTTTCATGGCACGAGTTTTCCGTTCTCTTCTTGGAAAAGTTTGTACCACTGACCCGCAGGGAGGAGTTGCGTAGGCTCTTTGAGCAGCTACATTCGGAGGGTATGTCTGTGACCCAATATGAGATGAGATTTTTAGATTTTGCTCGTCATACGGTCTGGTTGGTTCCCACAGAGAGGGAGAGGATTAGGAGGTTCATTGATGGCCTCAACTTTGTACTGCACTTTGTTTTGACTTGAGAGAATGTATCATGTGCTACGTAGGACGAGGTGGTTGATATTGCTCGGTGGCTAGAGATGGTTCGTAGTTAGGAGCATGAGGAGAGAGAGGCCAGGAGGCCTCGTGGTTTGGGTGGTTTCAACGATGTTTCATATGTGGGTTAGTGCCACCACAATAGGGGTCATCCTTATAGGCCTGTTCAGATGACTCGTCCGGTTCATTGTGGTGAATTAGCTTGCCATGGTTCATACAGTGCTCGCCCGGGGCAGTTATCTCTCAGTGCCCTCCCATCTCAGAGCTCGTCCCGTGCTGCATCAGTTCATGGTTCATTTGTGTCGTGATCTTCCAACAGTTATTCTGGTTCTCGGGGTCCGATTCAGTCACCACCACCATTGACGGATCGGGTTTGCTACGAGTGTGGCTTGGACATGTGAGGAGGTATTGTCCCTATCTCTTGGGAGGTCGAGTTCATCAACGGGATCAGGCTATGACTTCTGCACTAGTTACTTCACAACCAGTGCAGCCAACTTAGGGTGGGGCTCAGGTAGCTAGAGGTCGCCCTAGAGGGGGAGGCCGATCAAGTGGCGGTCAGGCTTGATTCTATGCTCTTCTTGCTAGGCTAGAGGCCGTTCCTTCAGACACAGTGATCACACGTATTGTTTTAGTGTGCCACATGAATGCTTTCATATTATTTGACTCTGGTTCTACTTATTCCTATGTATCATCCTATTTTACTCATTATTTGGATATGCCCCGTGAGTCCTTAGTTTCACATGTTCACGTATCTACGCCGGTAGGCGATACTATTGTTGTGGGCCAAATGTAGCGGTTGTGTGTGGTGACTATTGGGTATTAGAGACTAGAGTTGATCTCTTATTACTTAATATGACCGATTTTGACGTGATTTTTAGTATGGATTGGTTGTCCCCATGTCATGATATTCTGGATTGTCACGCTAAAACTGTGAAGTTGGTGATGCCAGGGTTGCCGAGGATCGAGTGGAGAGGTTCTCTAGATCATGTTCCCAGCAGGATGATTTCTTATCTGAAGACCCAACAGATGGTTGGGAAGGGGTGTTTGTTGTATTTTGCCTTTGTGAAGGACGTTGTTACTGATACTCCTACTATTGATTCTGTTTCGGTAGTGCGAGACTTTCTGGATATGTTTCCTGCATACCTGACGGGCATGCCACCCGGCAGGGATATTGATTTTGGTATTGACTTGGTGTCGGGCACTCAGCCCATTTCTATTCCTCCTTATCGTATGGCACCAGCAGAGTTGAAGGAATTCAAGAAGCTGCTTCAGGAGCTCCTTGATAAGTGGTTTATTCGGCCTAGTGTGTCTCTTTGGGGTGCATCAGATCTGTTTGTGAAGAAGAAAGATGGTTCTATGCGGATGTGCATCGATTATAGGTAGTTGAACAAAGTTACAATAAAGAACAAGTATCCTTTGTCATGCATTGATGGTCTATTTGACCACCGTGAGGGAGCAAGGGTGTTCTCTAAGATCGATTTGAGGTGTGGATATCACCAGTTGAAGATTCAGGACTTGGATATTCTGAAGATGACATTCAGGACCCGCTATGGTCACTATGAGTTCCTTGTGATGTCCTTTGGGCTGACCAACACCACAACATCATTCACACACCTGGTGATCAGTTTATTCCAACCATATATTGTTTTGTTTGTCATAGTATTTATTGATGATATCCCGGTGTACTCACATAGCCAGGAGGAACATGCATAGCATTTGAGGATTGTACTACAGCGGTTGAGGGAAGAGAAGCTTTATGCCAAGTTCTCCAAGTGTGAGTTTTGGCTTAGTTCGATGGTGTTCTTGGGGCACGTGGTGTCCAATGAGGGGATTAAGGTGGATCTAAAGAAGATAGAGACAGTCCAGAGTTGGCCTAGACCATCTTCAGCTACTAAGATTAGGAGTTTTCTCGGCTTGGTCGGATATTATCGTCGCTTCGTGGAGGGTTTCTCATCCATTGTAGTGCCTTTGACCAGGTTGACCCAGAAAGGTGCTCCATTCAAGTAGTAGGATGAGTGTGAGGAGAACTTTCAGAAGCTCAAGAATGCCTTGACCACAACTCCAATTCTAGTTTTGCCTTCAGCGTCATGCTCTTATACAGTGTATTGTGATGCTTCTTGGATTGGTATTGGGTGCGTCTTGATGTAGAAGGGTAGAGTGATTGCTTATGATTCGTGCTAGTTGAAGTCCCATGAGAAGAACTACCCTTTTCATGATTTGGAGTTGGCAGCCATCGTTCATGCATTGAAGATTTGGAGGCATTATCTCTACGGTGTGCCTTATCAGGTATTTACGAATCATCAGAGTCTCCAGCACTTGTTCAAATAAAAGGATTTAAATTTGAGGCAGCGGAGATCATTATAGCTGCTAAAGGAGTAAGATATTACCATTTTGTATCATCCCGATAAGGCCAATGTGGTGGCCGATGCCTTGAGTAGAAAGGCGGTGAGTATGGGTAGCCTCGCATTTATTTTTGCTGGTGAGAGACCGCTTGTAGTTGATGTTCAGGCCTTGGCCGACCAGTTCATGAGATTAGATGTTTCGGAGCCCAATCGGGTTCTAGCTTGTGTAGTTCCTAGGTCTTCCTTATATGATCACATCAGAAAGCGTCAGTATGATGACCCCTATTTGTTTGACCTTAAGGACACGGTTCAACACGGCGATGCCAAGGAGGTTACCAGTGGGGATGACTGGGTGTTGCGGATGCAGGGTCGGATTTGTGTGCCCAATGTGGATGGGCTACGTGAGTTGATTCTTGAGGAGTCCCACAGTTCGCAGTATTCCATTCATTCGAGTGCCGCGAAGATGTATCGGGACTTGAGCCAGCACTATTGGTGGAGGAGGATGAAGAAAGATATAGTGGGGTTTGTAGCTCGGTACCTAAATTGTCAGCATATGAAGTACCAACATCAGAGGCCGGGCAGATTGCTTCAGAGGCTTGAGATTTCGGAGTGGAAATAAGAGTGTATCATCATGGACTTCGTAGTTGGGTTCCCATGGACTTCGAGGGAGTTTGATGCTATTTGGGTGATTGTGGATCGGTTGACCAAGTCCGCGCATTTTATTCCAGTTGGAACTACTTATTCTTCGAAGCGGTTGGCTGAGATCTACATTCGCGAGATTGTTCGCCTTCACGGTGTGCCAGTGTCCATCATTTCAGATCGGGGCACACAATTTACATCGCAGTTTTGGAGAGTAGTGCAGCAAGAGTTGGGAACACATGTTGAGTTGAGTACAACATTCTACCCTCAGACTGACTGACAGTCCGAGCGCACTATTCAGATATTCTAAGCAATTGTGTCATAGATTTCAGGGGTTCTTGGGATCAGTTTCTGCCGCTTGCAGAGTTTGCCTACAACATCAACTACCAATCAAGCATTCAGATGGCTCCGTATGAGGCTTTATATGGGAGACAATGTCAGTCTCCTATGGGTTGGTTTGAGCCGGGTGAGGCTAGGCTATTGGGCACTGACTTGATTAAGGATGCTTTGGACAATGTTAAGTTGATTCAGGATTGATGGTAGGCTGTAATCCCGTATTTTAGTAGCTTATTGCACTCTAATTCATTGTACTTCACTTGTTTTGAGCTTTAATTGGTAGTGTTTTGCACATATTGTGTGTTTTATGCCTTGTAGGAGTGATTCCGAGTGATGTAGATGTTGTGGAGCTAATTCGTGCAATTTGGAGCTTTGAAGTCTGAGTAAAAAGCCCAATGGATTAAGCCGGGATCGTGTTCAGGGGTCGAGGACCAAGTCTGGACGTCAAAACGCAAGATTTGAGCTGTACTCTGAGTAATTTGCACTAGTGCGATGTAGGGTGTGAGACATAGTGCGATGCAGCAGTGTATTTTTGCTGCCTATTGAATTGTTGAGCTCTCTAGATTTCCCCACTAATGCCCCGGATGGGCGTCGCCCCATGCGGTGTGCCCGTGTATTCTTTACAGAGTAAATGTCTTATTTCGGCTAGGAAAAGGTGATTTCGTCTGGGCCCGACCCTACTTGGTATAAATACATAGAAAAATATTATTTTCTGGATTTGTGACATATATTCAACCTAAGGAGGAGTTGGAAGAAGACGAGCACAAGGATTTTATCATTCTTCCTCACTCAAGTCACGAGTTTGGATTGAATATATATTTTCCTATACTTTAACTTTATTTGTGATGAATTTCTCCATATCTATGGAGTAGTTCTCTTTAGGGTTTGATGGATTTGGTGTATTGATGATTGTTTGTGGATTATAACTCTAGTTTTATGTATTGAAGCATTTTTGGATGATTTAATTGTTTCATCTATATTCACTTGTTCATGTAATCGAGAGAGGCATAACTTGTGATATCTTTGCATTATATTGTTGGCTGAGTTCATTAATTCTTCTTAATAATCGAAGGAGACTGTTTAATCATTAATTATACCTAGTTAGGAGAATAATAGAAAGAGGTTTTCCAAACGACGAATGCACTACGCAATCTTGCATATTTTCACGTGCTTAAATTAGTTCATTTCACGAGGTTGAGACTTAATTGAGTGAGGTGTTTTGGTTGAACGTGTGAACTAATAATTGAGTGAATTCGAGAGACTCACTTGAACATTAGAAGTGAATTATCCAGATTTAGATCCCAAACAATTATCTTGCACCTATCCTATCAACCCCTACTTTCTCCCATTGATAACTTCCTTGCTAACCTTTGTTGTGATTGTCATTAGTTAATAGCTTTAGATTCTTAGTTAATTATAGTTAGAAATCATAAAAATATCAATTGTTAATCATCTTGGATAGCAGTCAAGCTAGAAACAACAAGAATACTGTTTAAATCCAATCCATTTGGATACGATCAAATTTTGGCACCGTTGCCGGGGATTGGCAATCAATAGTGTTTGAATAGTTTCTGGTGCTAATTCAGGAGTTAGGTTTTATTTTCTTTTCTTTTCTTTTTCCTTTTCTATTTTTTCTGTATTAATTAACTTATTTTCAAGATTTGTTTTGTAGTACCTAACAAGTTGGAGAAGATATTGTAGATTTTGAACTCTAAATGCTGTGAAGATGGAGTACAACCAGACAAAGAAAATGATTGAAGAGTTAGCAGCTGAACATTATTAGCGGTCTGCTATGTGTTTTAAATGAGGTGGAAATCATCTATGAATTGATTGTCAAGCAGGTATGTATTCTTCCTATGGTTCGTATTTTGAGTAGTCTCACTCTATTTCCAGTTCGTACAGGTATGAGGATTCATATGGGCACAATTATGACTCTGGTTGGGATTAATACCGTTATTATGACTGGAATGATAGAAAAGTGAGGCAACCACCTCAAGAGGAGAATGATCGTTTAGAAGCGCTCATGCATAGGTTCATGAATAGTGTTGAAGAAAGGTTTATGCATAATGATGAAGCTATTAAAAACCTAACAACGTGAATGAGTCAATTAGTAAGTATACTTTCAGAAATCTCATTGCGTTGTGATGGTGAATATATGGACGAGATATCTTGTGAGAACGAGCCTACTCAAGAGGATGAGCATCCACAAAGAGAGATTTTCACTGTTCAAGAGGATTCTGATTCAACTGAGATGATTGAAAATAAGGTTGTGGTTGAGTGTGAAGCAACGGAATAAGAGTTCAAACCCCTATCCACCATTCCACATTTGCAACCTTTAGTATAAGAGAATGAGAAATAAATGGTCTTGGACATACCAGAGGAATATTCACTTGACCTTTCTACTTTGTTTTCTTATTCTAACCTTAATCATGTGGATTTTATTTTTGGAAATTTACAGGAATATGTATGTATTGATCATGTGAAAGAATGCAGAAACAAGTTAAGGATTCACTGCTCAAGATGATTATCATGATTATCATGATCACTGTTAAGGATTATCATGAACGAGCAATTCACTGCTCAAGATGAGGATACGAAAGAAAGAAAGGAGCGAGTTTTGCAGGTATCCTCAGAAGAATTGGGCTTAAGAGCTCCACAAAAAATCCCAAGGAGCGAAAACAAGGAATGAATTCAGAATTAGGGGTGATAAATTCTAGGAAAAGAAGAAAATTCAGGAAAATTTCCTTTACCTCTTGCTTTTTAATTATGTCTCAAGGGGACATGCCACAACTTAAAGTGTGGGGTGGGGGATATTTGTATGTATGTATGTTTGTATGTGTACTAGTTTTCCTTTTGTGTTAATTTTAGTAGTTAGAGAGAGAAAATATTGAAAACAAAACATTAAAATTTTAAAAATTTCGATTTTCCCAACGATGGATATCATCGACAGGTTTCTTGAGGGATTAAAGTCGAAAAAAAAGACAAAAAGATTTTCTTTTGTTAGGTAGTGTAATAATTCCCCCTTGATTTTTCTTTGTGCCGCGATTCTTTTCCAGGGGTTTTGTTTGAACTAGGTGTAGTTAGTTTTATTTTTTTTAAGAGTAGGAAATCTTGTGCTATGATTTGAAATGAAAGAAATATCTCTTGACTTTATTATGCCTAGAGAATAATAAGTGCTTTAGTTGTGACGCTTATGCTCAGTTTTTGACTCTTGTACAAGTACCTTAAATTGTATGATCTTAACTATGCTTAGATGCTTTGACTAGAATGTTTTGATAGTCCAATCCTGAGTGAGTTATGTACCATGTGTGTTTGAGTTTTTGTGGTATCATGTGCATTGCATTTGATGTCTAGAACTTGCCCCGTGTGTTTGCAAAGCGAAATAGTAGTTTTATTCAGTCTTGGAAGTGATATAAGCATTTCTTTGTTGCGCGAGATATATGTTTACCCACCTAATTTTTATGTATCTTAGTTAACTCCTTTGAGCCTATAATCATGTTTATTTGGCAACCATATTACAAGCCTTACCCATTTATTTGAATTGACCATCTATTTGAACCTTGTACATCTCGTGAGCACTTGAATTTGTTATGAACATTGCAAAAGTTGAAGTGTGGGGTGGTTGGTTTGGCTTTTGAGTGAAACTATTGAACAAAGGAGAAAGGTGCATTGTTTTGAAAAAGTAAGAGCTGCTTGAATTGAAAAAGAAAGAAAAAAATAAGTGTATGATTGTGAAAAATATTCCTTGTTAGTGGTAACTTGATGTAATTGTTAATGAAGTAGGGAGTTAATGTATATTGATGTGAAGGTGGAGTTATGGTTGGACATAAGTGTGGGGTTTTGAATTGTTAATTGTATGTATTAAAGTGCTTAGGAAGGTGTAGTCACTCTTATATCCAAATGTATCCTACCCATCCCGCAATCTACATTACAACCAATTAAAGTCCTACTTGATCCTTGACTGAAGGAGCTCAATTAGTAGAGTAGTACACTACAAGTAAGCCTATGGTACGTCTTTTGTGGCATATGAATGTTACTTCTGAGAGTGAGTGAATTGTTTCTATCTTGAGTTCCTGATTGTTCTTAAATTTCATTATGTGTGGAACTACTCCCTATTATTGTGTGAGGGCACTTGATTCATAAAGGAAAGGTAATCTCGTTGACCTCCATGTTAGAGTAGCTGAGCGGGTTGTGAAAAATGTATGAAACTTTTGAGTCAAATCTTGAGGCGAGGATGTTACAGTATTGTTCTTAATTTGTTTTAAATATTCTTGGTATGATGAATCTATGGAGTAGTTCTCTTTAGGGTTTGATAAATTTGGTGTATTGATGATTGTTTGTGGATTATAACTCTAGTTTTATGTATTGAAGCATTTTTGGATGATTTAACTGTTGCATCTATATTCATTTGTTCAAGTAATTGAGAGAGGTATAAATTGTGATATATTTGCATTATATTGTTGGTTGATTTTATTAATTCTTCTTAGTAATCGAAAGAGGCTAGTTGAATCGTTAATTAAATCTAGTTAGCAGAATAATTGAAAGAGGTTTTTCTAAATGACCAATCCACTACGCATTCTTGCATATTTTTACGTGCTTAAATTGGTTCATCTCGCGAGGTCGAGACTTAATCAAGAGAGACATTTTTGCTGAACGTATGAACTAATAATTGAATTAATTCGAGAGATCGCTTGAACATTAGAAGTGAATTATCTAGAGTTAGATCACAAAAAAAATATCTTGCACCTATCCTATCAACCTCTATTTTCTCCCATTGATAACTTACTTGATTACTCTTGTTGCGATTGTCATTAGTCAATAGCTTTAGATTCTTATTTAATCGTAGTTAAAAATCATAGAAATCTCAATTGCTGATCATCTTGGATAGCAATCAAGCTAGAAACTAGAAGAATACTGTTTAAATCCAATTCTTGTGGATATGATATTATACTATACTATATTTGACCAGCGAGCATAATTTAAGTGTGTGTTCTAAGCTTGTCAAGTATCGGCTTCATACGGCGCAACCTAGACAGAAGAGCTACGCCGATCGAAAGGTTCGTGATGTTGCTTACATGGTAGGGGAGAAGGTACTACTCATAGATTCACCCATAAAGGGTGTTGTGAGGTTCGGGAAGAAGGGCAAGTTGTGCCCTCGGTATATTGGGCCTTTTGAGGTCCTTGAGAGGATTGGAGATGTGGCTTATAGGCTTGCATTACCGCCTAGTCTATCGAGTGTTCATCCAGTGTTTTATGTTTCCATGCTCCGGAAGTATGTCAACGAACCGTCTCATGTTTTGGATTTCAGCACAATTCAGTTGGATGGTGATTTGACTTATATTGTGGAGCCGGTGGCCATTTTGGATCGGCAGCTTCGAAAGTTGAGGTCAAAGAACATAGATTCAGTGAAGGTACAATGGAGAGGTCAGCTAGTCGAGGAGACTACTTGGGAGACAAAGCGGAAGATGCAGAGCATATATCCACACCTATTTGAGACACAGATATGATTCTAGACTTGTTTGAGGAGGAATATTTGTTTAAAAGGGGGAGAATGTAATGACCCGGCTAGTTATTTTGAGTATTATATCCTCATTCACCCAGTTATTGCTTATTCAATGCTCTTTTGTTGTTATGTGACTTGCCGAGGTAGTTGGTTTGGTTTCGGGGATGCTTTGGAATGAATTGGGACACTTAGTCCCAATGTTGGAAGCTTAAGTTGAAAGAGTTGACCGGATGTTAGCTTATGTGAAAAGGACTCCGGAATGGAGTTTTGATGGTTCTTATAGCTCCACATGGTGATTTTGGACTTAGGAGTGTGTCCGGATATTGATTTGGAAGTCCGTTGATGATTTCGGCTTGAATTGGCGAACATTGTAAAATAGAAGTTTGGAGAGTTGATAAGCTTGACTGAGAGTTGACTTTGTGGTTACCAGGCTCGGATTTTGGTTCCGAAAGTTAGAATAGGTCTGTTGTGTCATTTATGACTTGTGTAAAAATTTGAGGTCCTTCCGAGCTGATTTGATAGGTTTCGGCATCGATCGTAGAAGTTAGAATTTATTAGTTTTCATTAGGCTTGAATTGGGGTGCGATTCATGTTTTTGATGTTGTTTGAGGTGATTTGGGGCCTCAATAAAGTTCATTTCGTGTTTTGGGACTTGCTGGTATATTTGGTTGAGGTCGCAGGGGACTCGGGGGTGATTTAGATGGACTTCATATTGGATTTGGACTTAGGAGAATTTCTAAGTTGTTGATGTCTATGCCATCGCACCTGCGAAGAAGTGGTCACAGGTGCGTGACCGCAGAAGTGAGCCAGTGGTCGCAGGTGATGTTTGGGAGAAGTTGGGCAGTGGTCGCAGGTGTGAAGAGAAGGCTACAGGAGCGAATACGCTTCTGCGCATGAGAGTCCGCAGAAGTGGAGTTGAGCTGTGTAGCGGGCGATCGCAGAAGCGAAGGCTTTGTCCGCAGATGCAGTCCTGCAGGTGTGAAGGGAGGGACCACAGGTGTGAAAGGTCGAGAGTGTAGTATAATTACGCAGGTGCGGATTGTTGACAGTATAAGAGGCTAAAAGGCCCGCAGAAGCGAAAAATGCCTGGCAGTGCATATATTCAAAGGGTTTCGAGTTTTTAATCATTTTTGACTTTTAAAGCTCGGGTAGAGGTGATTTTTGAGAGGGGTTTTACGAGATTTCTTGAGGTAATCCACTTTTGATAATTATTATTCAATAATATTGATTACCCATTGGTTTTTTCACCTAGTTTATATGTTTTTAAGGTGGATTTTTGGGAGTTTTGGGCTAGGGATTGGAGAGTACAATATGGGGATTTGATGACGATTTGGTGTCGAAATTTGGTAATTTTGGTATGGTTGGACTCGTGGTTGAATGGGTGTTCGGATTTTGTAACTTTTGTTGGATTCCGAGATGTGGGCCTGGGGTTGACCTTTTGAGTTGATTTTTTGACTTTTGTTTAAGAACTTAGCTTTATCATATGGAATTGATTCCTATAGTTTGTGTTGATTGTATCAAGTTGTTTGTGGCTAGATTCGAGTCGTTTGGATGTCGATTCGCGAGGCAAGGGCTTATTGGAGTAGGGATTTGCACGGTTTGAGGTAAGTAACACTTCTATACTTCGTTCTGAGGGTATGAATCCCTGAATTACGTGTTATGTGGTTAGTGTTGAGGTGACGCACATGCTAGGTGACGAGCGTGTGGGCGTGCACTGTGGTAATTGTGACCCGGTCGATTATGTGGTACTATGTATTAATCAAACCTTGTTGTTATTCATGTGATCCCTATGTATTAATGTAATTGAGCTGCAATCCAAGTTAGAAACCATGTTAGGCTATATGCTTATCCGGTTAAGATCCACTGGGTCATTTCTGCTATTGAATTATTTTCTTAGAGGGAAATTTTATACTTAGTCACATCCATCATTTGCATATCATATCTTAGTCTCTATTACTATTTATTGTTGTGTTATATATCATTGTTTGGGACGATTGGCATGAGATTAGTGAGCCCGAGAGACTGGAGATATTGATGACTGAGTTGGGGCTTGAGAGTCGTGTTGTGAGTGACATTTTCGGACCGTAGTAGGCCTTTTGGCTTTATATATATTTTAATTATATGGATCGGGCTGCACACCGCAGCAGGGCTTTTAGGCTTTATTATTATGGGATTAGGCTGCACGGCGCAGCAGGCGATATTGATTTTATATTAGCACTTGGGCATGATCTGCCCCTCGGGAGTCTGACATACCAGCAGTGAGCGCGGTACCGTATAGTGCTGAGTGACTGAGTGTGATAAGTGGGAATTGAGAATGTCAAATTGTGTACTCTAAGAGTGTGAGTAAGTGAGATTTCCATGATGTTGCATCATATGTGATATGCACATTGGCATGTATAAATAGAGATGTAATATTCATCATGTCAGTCATACTTGCCATATTTTATCTGTATTGAGCTTAACTGTTAAACTTGGAAGCATGTCTTCATTCTTGTATTGTGTACCAACAGATTATGAGTTTCTCTCAGATACTATTGTCATATTTCCTGTCATTTCTGTACTGTTAAACTCTGTATTTAGACTCTATTGGTTGAGCTCGTCACTGCTTTCAGCCAAAAGGTTAGTTTTGTTACTTGAGTTGGTTGTACTCATACTACACTCTACATCTCATATGCAGATCCAGGTATTTCCGGGCACGGTGGTTGCTGATTTCTGGAGCTTTATCAGTTCGAAAATTTTTGAGGTAGCTAGCTTGGCATCCGCAGACCTTGACTCTCCTCCTTTATCTTTTAGTTTTGTTTATACTATTCTACCTTCTTAGATAGTGTTTCAGTTGTCAGACCGTGTTATTGTATAGATGTTCATGTACTCAATGACACCTGGATTTCTGGGAAATTCTGTATTGAGTTGCGGTGTCTTCATCCAGTTTTCATGAGATTTTATTTACTTAAACCTCTTTCATCATATTTTGAATTGAAGATATTTGTATTTGTAAGTTGTAGTCTTGCCTAGTATCACGATAGGTGCCATCACGACACATGTGATTTGGGGCCGTGACAACCTATGTTCCTAAAAAATTGAAATATCAATAGTATTCTAATAACAAAGTTAGTTTTTCAAAGATACACACATAGAGTGACAAATAACAAACAATTATAATTCAGGATAAAAGAAAAGGGAGTTGGACTCATTAACCATTGGGCTGGTAGGTAAACCAGGCCCAACGGGTTTTGGCTTAACAATAATGGACTCTAACAAAGTGAGGAAAGGGAAGAGTCTGGATCTGGAAGATAGGCATGAGTCCCAAAAGGACTCAGCAGGCCCAATTCAAAACATGCATACAAAATGATTAAGAAAGTCATTAGTGTATATCGATATAGAACGAACAACTTAAAGATCATAACAAGTGATAATAATAAAAAGCTAAGGAGTAAAGTAAATTTTATTTTGTGTTAATCCTATGAAGATTAATAAACATTAGTGACTAAAGGCTTAGAGTAAATCGTTATCCATCGATAAAATTCACCTTTGTGGACCTCTGACACTTTAGAGGTCACGATGGTCTTTTGGACCCCGAGCAATGCTTGTATTAAGGAGGGGTATCTTAACCACGAACCAGGTTTCACACCAAATACCCTTAGCCACCCACTCTTACTCTTCCTCAAAGGTTTAGACATAAATGAATTGTCAACTTAGAAGTTATCATGAAAGAAGTAGTAGACACAAAGGTTCAGACACACATAATTTCAACGAAACTATAGAGAACATCATCACTAGAGTGAAAGGATATGAATAGTTCACAACCAATCACAACATTGACTTTAGGATCTTTTATCAGAACATAAAATATAAAGGCCAACTACTGCAAGTAGACTTATAGGGTCCAATAATATCAATGACCTTAAGGTTGATTATAGCATGCATCAAAACACTTAGAAAGGTCATCACACAGACATAAAAACAAGAAGAGCTAGTGGCATATTATCATTAAACCAATTCAAGTTCAGAAGTGTCTATTTACGTGATTTGAGCATATGTAAGTGATAGGGAAAGACATATACATTGATATTATTAACTCTAATGAATGTTTAACACTTCAGGTTCATTATACAAGTTCATAATACTTAAAATAAGCCAAGAAACACTTCAGTAATCTTCAAAATAGTCCAGAGCTGACATATATATGCCTGAGACCCAACTTCATGGAACAATTACACTATCACTGACTCAAACTTCCCTAAGATGATAACAAACTATAGAGATATCAATACAAGCAGAAAAGATCAGTTTTCCTAATAGCATGATATCTAGTATGCAATAATGAACAGTTTAATAGGTTTTCCAACTGTTAGAGCCAAATAGTGCTCCAGTTCATGATCAGGTTTTTCCTATACATAGTGGTATTTGATAGAGATGGAGAAATAGGTAGAGTGTCCATTCTTAGTTGATTAGAACATAACAAGCAAACTATAGTAAGTTTATTATACATGCAAGTGAGTTCATGAACATGTCACACCAACAGAGTTCAATTCAAAATCTTCATATACACAGGTTACCATGATGAGCAATGAAACCTCTGGGGTTACTCAAACAAAGCCGATTAACATGATAAAATAGGAGAAAGTATTTTAACAGGGATCATTCATTTGAGTACAACATAACACTGCAACAGAGTTAAGATTGTATATGGCTACATGTATATATCTTAGCAGGCAACACAATGATGCAATCATACAATTTTCTCGAGCTAAAGGCATAAAAAAGGTTCATGGACATAACTGGACCAACAAAGGCAGCAAAACAAATCTGAACACAAGTATAGATGTCAATGAATGTCATTGAATTAATGTTACAATAAAGGTCTCAAGAAGACATTGCTATAGAGTTCAAACTCATAGGGCAACTAGTGATGACAAATCTGGCCAAAACACTGAATGGATAGGCTCAGCGATAGACGCATTAACAAGTTCACTATATGATATCAAACCATAGTATAGATACACACGAATCACCAAATGTACATTAAGGTAGACAAATCAAATATAAGACATGAGCTGCAAGGAAAACCATTCCTTGAGCCAAGATAAGAACACACAACTTCACAGGCATGAAGGTCAAGTAAATCCTATTACTGGAGATATGCAATCTTAGCAAGACACCATGATGAGTTCAAGAACATAATTTAACTTACTCATCTAAAGTGATATTGTTTATATGATTATCACTTCAGCTGGCAAAGGTGGATCACACATAAAATCAACATAAAGTTTCAACACAACTAATCACAAAGACTTAGCAAGATTTGTTAATAAGTATAGAAATGCAAAATCATCCTAACTAGCTAAACTATGAAGGTTAAGGCTCAAATGACCATCACAGATTGAATAACAACACAAAAACAATATAGCTATCAGGAAATATCATCAGCCTCAGAAGAAACATGATGACATGCATAGCAAGACATAGTAGAAGTTGTATACTAGAATTTATAGCATCTCAGATATGATGATCACGGTGGCACAGTGCAACAAGTATTAGCTAAACTTTCAAGAGAGGTTAAAAAGCCTAATTTAGTCTACTTTGGTCATATATAACCATTACTTAATTAACATAAATGATCACACATAATACTATCAGCTTAGGACTTTACTCAGTTAATCACAAAAGCTTAATAAGATTTAAGAGTAACATCAATACAGACAGACTTTCAATCAGCTAGGTCATAAGAGATGGAATTCATTCTTAACATAGATTTGATAACAGCCAAGACAACATGATTCATCAGGAGCATCACCAACCTAGTAGTAGAATGACATGCAAAAGCAGAACATAACAAGGATAGTCACATAATACTGATGCATACCAGAAACAAAGGGAATTAATAGGGAAAACATCATAGATACTAGAATTACACAATTAATTCAATGATAGAAAGAGGGTCAGTGTACTGATCTTCTGTAGGGCAGAAAAACAAGTACATATCGATTCTTAGCCGTTTGGAATCATAAACTCACAACAGTCCACTCATAGTAATTGAACTCGACCAAAATAGAAAGAGGAGAAAGAGAAAGTTAGAGAAGAACTACTAAAACTTAAACTTAGCAGAAGAAACTTGCATTCTCAATTATGTATGTGCCAGTGGTGTTAGATGTGTATTGATATTTTGTTAGGTGAGAACATTTAAGGCCGTATTTATAGTGGCCTTCAAGCCTTAGGGTTCTGATAGATTAAATAGTTAGTAGATGGTGACGATGGGTGGATGATGAGAGCAACGAAGGTGAAATAAGAGAAAAAAGAGGGAAAAGCAGTGGAGATTTCACCTGCGCACAAGGAAATGAGGAACTGACCATTGAACCATTAAAAGCCATCGGTCAAAGCACTAATGTCCAGAGGTTACTGCGTTTGACCTCGAGACATCGAATAACAATGATGAAGCCATAAATAATATCCATGCGTGCTCCGATTTGAAAGTCACTCTTTTAGGTCTAGGGTTCGGATTTAGGATTCTGAATCGTAATGATGAAATAGGGAATATTCAGGTAGGATTCGCAGTGTAGTAGGGGCAAAGGAGATGATTTGAGATTATTTGAGTAACCTTTCAATTTGTGCAAGGTTTTGGAGATTGATGGGGGCCAACAATCTGAGAGAATAGAGAAGGAAAGGGAAAATTAGGGCGGCCGGACAAGATAGAAATAAGTAGGGTTCGGGGTCGTCTCTAAAGTTTTAAATGCGAGACAAAATTTGGGTTGTTGGATCATTTGATCAATGCCCCTGATATTTCAGGGAGATGAGAATTATTAAATTAGTTTTTGAGAGAAAATTGGTGGTCGTTGGATCTTTGTAATCCAACGATAGGGATGGGGTCTGGCAAAGATTTAAAAATAAAGGGAATAGAGATGAATTAATGTGGACCGTTGATGATCGGGGCCAACAGTCCAGATATATTGTGGTTCTTGTGTGAGTGTAGGAGAAAGGCGATGTGGCACACTACTATTGGTTGGGATGTAATGGCACGGATTGCCAACATAGGATGATGGGGGTGGGTATGGACCGGGTTGGAGGCGATTGTGCGTGTGTATTTTGGCCAAAACAACTGAAATGAATTTTAAAACATACCCACTTTCAGTTTGATTGGTTAATTACAATTGTAGCCTTTTGAGGTTTTACCCCCTTTTAAAATCGACTTAATTATGCTTAATTAATCATAAATAAATATAATAAAATATAATCAACAAATATATTAATAATTACTGTAATTAATTAGTTATTGAAATTAATATTTCATCTATTAAATTGTAGCACTAATTTTGGCGAATTAAAGTAAATAAGGCGATATAATTATAAATTAAGGACTAATTCATTAAATTAATTGTGAAACTTATTTTATTTTAATAGTTCAAAATAGTAAGAGTAATATATTTTATAACTTTCAATATCAAATCGCTATTACTTCAATAATATTAATTATTATTACCTATCATATTTTAGAAAATAAGTATTATTGATTAAAATATATTTTATCATATTTATTGCTAATTAATAGCATAACTAATTTAATTTTAGAAGGGAATGTCAAAATTGGTCGTCAATATCTGGTAAGTGTATGTCTAGGCAGACTATATAGTACTCTATTTCGAGGGTTTGAGTTATTTTATCGCATTTTGAGTTAGAGAGCTTGATGTTGGGCTATTTTGGAGGGGAGTTTCACAATTCGGATCGGGGTAAGTATTTTTGACTCAGATTTGTTATTATTTCATGATTCCAACCTTGTTGTGAACTATTTGATCCATATTTGAGGTTACATAGAGGCTAATTCCCTGAATGAACTTGATAATTGCTATTTGTATGATGAAATTGCCGATTTGAGCTATGATAGCACACTTTGCAAATGATATACTTTAGCATCTCATTTACACCAGTCCAAGAGCATGAAATTGCATATGCATTGATCATATACATGTATTCTTGTATATTTGCTTATGTGTGTCATGCTTCGGACTGGATGCCTGTGACCATGCCAGGCGGATTTTGTTGTTATGCCTATGATCACGCCGGGCGAATTGTGTTGTTATGCCTGTGACCACGCCTGGCGGATTGTGTTGTTATGCCTTTGACCATGCCGGGAGAATTGTGTTGTTATTATCGTGACCACGCCGTGCGGTTTGTGTTGTTATGCATGTGACCATGCCGTGCGGATTGTGTTGTTATGCATGTGACCATGTCGGGTAGAATTTGTTGTTATTCCTGTGACCACGTCGGGCGGATTGTGTTGTTATGCCTATGACCACGCCACACAGATTGTGTTATTATGCATGTGACCACGCTGGGTAGATTGCCTTGTTATGCATGTGACCATGCCGTGCGGATTGTATTGTTATGCCTGTGACCACGCTGGGCGGATTATGATATTGAGCTTGTGACCACGCCGGCAGATAGCACGTTGAATTGGCTGTGCTGCTTGTGGATATGGATCCACCCCCCTAGGGTCACCCTCTCATATGCCTTCTTGATGGTATGCATGTAGATTTGAGGAAAATTAATTAGTGGTTTGGTACGAATATGGAAATATTGAGGAAACTCTAGCCAGTGTTTGTTTTGGATTTTGCATATCATCATTACTTGTATGTTTTCAGTGGTTATTTACCTGATTTATTTGCATATAATCTTTATATGCTGGATTAATGACTGGGCAGAGTACTTGAGTAATTGTGTACACATTGATAATTCTTTCTGTGCTCTATGACTTGATCACATTATTGTTCTATACTTGTTTAATTTATGAAACTGTACAGGTTATAGCAAGTATCATTTATAATTCTTGCTTCTTTTACCTTGCCGAGGTTAGTTATGATACTTGTTGAGTACAGGGGGTCAGTTGTACTCATGCTACACTCTGCATTTAATTGTATAGATCCAGGTGTCGGACCTAGTCATCAATATCGGAGTTGCATGTTGAGCTGATCTTTGACATATGAGGTACAACTGCACTCTTGACCGCAGTCTTGGCGTATCTTTTCCTATGTACTGTGGTCTTTATTTCAGACAATATTGTATTTTACCATTTCAGACTTGTATTTCTGTATTAGAGCTCATGCTCTATATTTACCAGTTCTGGGGGAATTATTTTTGTATTGACGATATTATGTTGGGTTAAAGCTCTTAGACTTGTATTACTTAGTTATTTTAGTATTTGTATTTCATTTTGGAATGTTTGGCTTGCCTAGCAAATGTGTTAGGCGCCATCATAACTGGTTGGGATTTTGGGTCGTGACACCCAAACCATGCCAATTTCTGAACCTAAAAAGGTCCAAAACCTCAGGCCCAATCACTCCAACCCCAACTAGATGACCCATCATCCAAACCTGGCCTATACCTGATACACCCGACCTAGCATTTCCTTATCCCAGCCATTGATCTCACAAGATCAACGACTCACAATCCTTCCCCCTCTTTTATCTCACCAGACCTCCAAACCTATTCCTATTCACCCGCTCATAGCCGCCCTCACATGATCTTTTCTCTCTCAAATACTACCCCTAGACGGCTCGGAATATTTTACCTCTCTCTTTCTTTATACGCGTTCATACGCGGTATCACTTGCCTTATTTTCTCTTATTCACTAAGTTATGATAACTTTCATTTCCAATTCGTCTATGGAAACCATAGTTCTCCTAAATCGGGCTAATACAGTCTTAACCTTATGGATTTGGATACAATCTTGGCTTTGTACATCCGAGAAGAGGGAATATCTTTCTGTTTTAGCATAACTCCGTTGATTTCTTCGTGATTACGGTTTGTGTGCGATTTGCTCTAAATTTGATCCGACTAGGTTTGCATGGTTTTGATTCTTTATTTATTTGGTCGTATAATTCCTAGTATTATATAAACCTCTCCCCTTCCCCCTAGAGGCAGACTTAGGTCACTCATCTCTCACTCTTACATTTATACTCATTACTCTATGTTATATGTTCTACTGGCTCTACTATTGTTTGGTTGATTTGTGGTCGACTGAAAGCCAAGGCCACTGGATTTCTACTTTTTTGAAGTCTAGGTATAAGCACTGCTCGAGATCCTAAGAGGTCCTTATGAACTTTGACTTGCTGGGATTCAAGGTCCTAGAGATACTATTGGAGCTCTTTCAATCTCTATTCCTTGTTCTTGTTACTCCTTTGTCTGGTTAGTCTATTTAGTCTCTATTTTTATGATTGTCTGTTTGTTACCATGAATTTCTTTACAAATTATGCTCTAAGTCCTGATTTCATAGTCAAAGCATCCTCATAGGTAGATTCTTGCTACTGTCTCATCTCATGTAAATACTAGTGCTGATGTTTTTGTTGAACCATGACGGTGCGATACTTGTCTGTACAATTAGATTTAACTAATAGATTGTGTATGGTTATCATACGAATTTGAGGTTTGGCATGTCACCCTTTGGTAATTGTTCTACCATACTATTACACTTAGAAGATAATTAGAGTTGTTTAGGATTCGTGTAACGACACGGCTATTTATTTTGATTATTTTAGCCTCGATTCCCTTATTTGATGCTTTACACATGTGTAATTTTGCTTTCTTGACTTGTGTGGTTGGTTGGTTTGGTTTTGAGAGGGTTTTGGATTGATTTAAGACACTTAGTCCCTTGGTTGGGGGCTTATGTTGTAAGAGTTAATCGGAGTTTAAATTTTGTGTATACAAATCCAGAATGGTATTTTGATAGTTCCAATATCTTTGTATGGTGATTTTGGACTTAGGCGTATGTACGAATTTGGCTTCAGAGGTTCCTAGGTTGTTTTGGCTTGAATTGGCGAAAGCTGAAAAGTTGAAGGTTTGGAAGGTTGATAGGTATGACCGAGAGTTGGCATTGATGATATCTAGTTTGTATCATGGTTCTAGGAGTTGGTATAGTTCCGTTGTATCATTTGGGACTTGCATGCAAAATTTGAGGTCATTCCGAGTTGATTTGACATAGTTCGACATGAGTTTTAGAAGTTGAAAGTTTGTTTGTTTATTTGGCTTAAATTGAGGTGCGATTCGTAGTTTTGATGTTTCTTGGTGTGATTTGAGGCCTCAAGTAGGTTTGTTTTATGTTTTGGGATTGGTTGGTGTGATTGGACAGGGTCCCGAGGGCCTTGGGTGTGTTTCAGATGGGCTACGGGTCATTTCCTCATATTTTGGAAAGCTAATGACTGATATCTTGTTTTCTTCATCGCAATCGCGACTAAGGCGTCGCATTTGCATAAGGTAATTTTGGTGGTAGGCAATTTTGTTCATCACAGTCGTGAAGGGACGACTACGTTAGCAAAGCTTAAGGGTTATGGCCTTCGCGATTGCGAGCGGGGAGTCGCGTTCATGTAGAAGGAAGGCCGGGTGGGGGTGGCACACGCTATTGTTCATGATCGCGAAGTAGAGGAAGCGTTCGCGTAGGCACTGTGAGTTTAAGCATCACGTTCGTGACTTGTATGTTTCGTTCGCGAATAAGGGGTTCAACTACTGGGTATGTTTGTTCTTCGCGGTCGTGATTTTTGCGATCGCAATTTGTATACCTGGACAGACCTATTTAATAATCTATTTTGTGGGCTTTTGTTATTTTATCACATTTTGAGTTATAAGAGCTAGGATTTGGGCGATTTTGTAAGGCCCCGTAAACTTTCGCCAAGGAATTTAAGGTTTTGTGGTGCCGAGATAGACTGAGGTATAAGAAGGTAGTGGTTAATCTTCGCGGTGAGCTTTGGGTTGAAGAACATACCTGGAGTAGGGAAAAATCCGTATGATATTCTTACTCGAATTCTTATTGAAGCAGAAATGTTACGTTACTAATTTGCCTACCATTTTATGAGGAAGAACAAGCCATTTTAGTAAGTGTTATCTGGGAGTAGGGCTTTTGTGGCAGATACCTTTATATTTATCATACTTTCTCACTGTTCACTGGAAAAGGCCAGTTCTAATACCTACACATTCTAATTAGAAGTTTTGAAATATTACTCTAGCCATTTCCTACCCAAAAAGGAAGAAAATAAGAGGAAGAAATTGAAAAGAGGGATAGAAATGACAATGGTCAAGTGTGGTCTAGCATTTCTATCACAACTTCTGTTTATGACTGAGTTCTAATGGTGAAATTTAATTTAATCTACACTTTGCTAAACTTTTCTCTTTTCATGTGTTAAATAACTCCAAGAGCATTTTTGATATTGACGTAAAATATGTTAGAATTCCCATTAAAGTGATGACTTAGGTATCAAACCCTCTCAAAGTGCCATCTTGCAAATTTTCATTTAAGAGTCATCTAATGACTATTATATGGCTGCCACATTGGGGGGGGAGGGACTCAAGACTTATCTAAAATGTTATAATTAACTAACTAATATTCCACAAAAATCATTAATTAATCAATTATCTCAAATTACTTAAACTATTACCCGCTTTTAACACACTTTATACATACCCTACTATCATGGTCATGTGGCACCATATAAAATCAATACATACACTATTATTTCATTAAAATATCCATGTAAAAATACATATATTTTCTCAACTTCTAATTTTCATAACCTCATATAAAGAGTACAAATTTTCGTACGATTAATTCTTAAAATGGTAAAAAGATATCCTTCTTTTCTCGTGAGAAAATAATTTCTATCTTTACAATAAAAAAAATCTCATAAACTTTCTTATATTATGAGTAAAATTGAAAGTAGTAATATTAATAATTATATAAAATCATATTTTTCAAACTGTTTTACAAAAATATTTCACTCAAAATACCATATCAAATGTATATAACGGTATCAAGGTTGCTAAACTTACGGGGTCTTATAATAACATAGTGACAAATCTTCTATAATCTCATGAATAGTCTTAATCCCTTCAAGCTCAGATGGATTAGTACGACTTATCCTAATATTAAAGTATGGGATGTAACACCTGCGATCCCTGTTCATTCACCCATCTTCGATTTTGCAAACCCTTCCTCGCAGAAGTGCATCTGCTTCTGCGAAATCCTGTGCGCATCTCCGGACTCTCCCCAGTCAAACCAATTCTTCGAACTTGCACAACAAAGGCCGTACTTGCGACTACGCGTCTATGGCCAATCCCACTGCAGATGCGTAAAAACCATAAACATGATTCTTCAGCAATTCCTTTAAGTCCAAAAATGAATCCGAACTCAATCCAAATCACACTCGGGGTCCCCGGAGCCCCATCCAAACATACCAACAAGTCTTAAAACACAAAGAGAACCTACTAGAGGCTTCAAATCATATATACAACATCAAAACCACGAATCACACCTTAATTCAAGCCTAATGAACTAATGAATTAATGAACTTTCAACTTCTCAAACTCAGCCGAACAATATCAAATCAACTCCGAAAGACCTCAGATATTGCATGCAAGTCCCAAATAACACAACGGGCCTATTTTCACTCCCAGAACCTAAATTGGAGCCCAATATCATCAAAGTCAACTCTCGGTGAAACCCATCAACTTTCCAAACCTTCAATTTTTCAACTTTCGCTGAGAAACACTAAACCTACCTACGAACCTCAAAATCTACATCCGGACATACGCCTTAGTCCAAAATTACCATACGAACCAATTGAAACCATCAAAACTTTTTCTCGGAGTCGTCTACACAAAAGTCAAACTCCGGTCAACTCTTACAACTTAAGCTTCCAACCTTGGGACTAAGTGTCCCAATTCACTCTGAAACTTCCCTGAAATCAAACCAACCACCCTGGCAAGTCACGAAACCTAAAATGCATATAAGTAAAGTATCAAATAGAAAAAACAGGGCTAAAGTACTTAAAATAACCGACCGGGTTGTTACAGTGTGCAACGTTAAAAGTAGAGCCATACATTAAAAGTGAGTAAGGTTAATATTGAAGCCTATGCATTAAAAGTATGCATGAACTGGAAATTGGAGCCCATGAGCATGGGTTAGAAGTAGGTTTTGTTTTTACATATGTAGTAGTAGGATTTGGTTAAGAGTTTGTCTCCACATTTAGTACTCTGAATATTCTTTTTTTTTCTGTGGGATAAAAAAAATTTCAGTATCGTCAAATTGGTCAATGCTTGATCTAAATCTGCCTTGAATCTATCTTCAACCTCGCTATGAACCATTGGCTCTGATACCACTTATCGGAATCAAAAAATAAGGTGTCGTGCGATAGTTAACAAAGTAAATCTTGTTGACGATAAATCAGACAAGAAAGAAAATATACTAAAGAAGCGTATTATGTTTATATATTGTGTTCAAGTGACCTACATAAATTTACTAATATTAAAAGAAAAAAAAAAGTTATCGAGAAAATAAATTTTCCCCTAAACAAATTTGTTTAAGGACTACATTGTGGATATTATTATATTGTGTGAAGGAGAGATTCTCAATTTATAGAAACCCGCAATCTTTTCATAAAAGTAAGTGATATGTTAAATATGAAAAAGATCTATATTTTTCTTTAAGAAAAAGTAAAACTCAATTATGATAAACTTTTTGCCCTTTCTTAAAAAAAAAGTAAAATTCATATATGAAAACAAATCAGGACAAAATAATAACATAAAGAGATGCTTTCCAAAGAGAGATGCCCATGGATAATATGAGAGATATAATTAAGGAGAAGACGAAAAGACTTCTAGTGAAACTAAATCGATGTGGAAAATTTTGACCTTCTTACCGTTTGAATTCATGGAGACATTGAATTTTATGTGAATCCCGGGAAAAAGGGGCGAATCCAACATATTAGTTATAGGTTGAATTGTACCCATAACTTTTATCCTAAACCTAGATTTTCAGTATAAAATTCATTAAAATTGCTGAAAAAATTGAGCTATGAACCCATAACTCAAACAAGGGGATGGGTTCACTGGTTGAAGTCGAAATCTTGAACCCATAAAATTAAAATTCTAGATCTGCCTATACTAGGAAAGAAGTTGTAGCAGGTCAAGAATTTCCATTTTTCCCCCTTTTTATCAAGTTACACCGCGTAAAAGTGCAGGAATGAACACCTTTTCTTCCCTCTGGAGATGCTGAAGAAGTAATATCCTGAGAATCCAATTAGATTCCATGGTTGATGGGAATAGTTCAATATTCACGAGTCTTGGTTTTACGTTGCTACCTCTATTTAAGAAAAATGAGTTCATCGTCACTTAAACTTTACTAAAGTAAATCAATAAGTTGTCCTTACGTAGATCGTCCATTTATTAAGAGGTCAAATTTGCATAGCAGACTCTATGAGTTCAATTCTTAGTAGACTCGTGATACTGGTGGCGGGTTTAGTCTATCTTACTCTTTTTTGACTATGCAGTATGTGACAATAATAGAAAAAGGATAATCTTGCTTTTACGTTTTCCCTTCAGAAAATTAAATATGACAACCACCATGTTCTCACTTTATAGCAAAGGGTGTCAACTGACACCCCTTCGCGAGAACAATATAGGTAGGTAAATTGTTTTTATGTATATATAGACTATATATTGAATTCATTATTTTTTTTTTTTTATATTTTAACACCCGTTAATAAGAATTTTGATTTCACCATTGAATTTAATAAGCAATTTTGCTATAAACACTAGCAAGGTACTCCTAATAATTTGTAGGACTTAATGAACCACGAGGCTGCTTCTTTTAAACCCAAACACAATTCGTTATTTTAGGTAAGCTCCTAATTCGCATGTGCTAACTATCTAAGAACTTGATTATAGTTTTAAAGTGTATGCACACTTTAAAGTTCAGAAATACTCTAGAGGAACAAGATAGTTCATCGTCATCTGAGACATATAATCTGCCTTTACGGAGACATTCCAGTTATTAAGAAGACAAAATTAACATAGCAGTATGAGAGAGCTCAAATCTTAGCAGTCTCGTGATTGTTGTTGTGTAATTGGGTCGTTGTAACGATGCGGCGGGTCGTTTTGAGTGTTTTAGTCCCGATCCCCTATTTATTGCCTCCTCTATGCCATATTGTGGTTACGTGACTTGCCGGGGTGCTTGGTTTCGGTTTCGGGAAAGTTTCAGAGTGAAATGGGACAAATAGACCCTAAGTTGGAGCTTTAAGTTGAAAGAGTTGACCGTAGTTTGACTTTTGTGTAGACGACTCCGGAATGGAGTTTTGATGGTTCCAATAGCTCCGTATGGTGATTTTAGTCTTAGGAGCGTGTCCGGATGTTGATTTGGAGGTCCTTGGCCGTTTCAGCATGAATTGGCGAAAGTTGGAAAGTGAAAGATTTTAGAAAGTTTGACTGGGAGTTGACTTTATTCATATCGGGGTCGGATCCCGATTCTGTATGTTGGAATAGGACCATAATGTCATTTATGACTTGTGTACGAAATTTGAAGTCAATCGGAGTTGTTTTGCTATGAATCGGCATCGGTTTCGGAATTCGAAAGTTCATAGTTCATAGACTTGAATTCGGGTGTAATTCTGTCCTTGTTCGGCGCATTTCGAAACCTTAGGGAATTGCTGAAGTTCTGGTTTATCTCAGTTCTGGTTTCCTTCTACGCATTGCCGAAGGTGTTCCCGCGCTCACGTAGAGTCTTCAACGAGTGCTGGAGGTTTACCTTTCGCGTTCGCGAAGAAGGCCACGTGTTCGCGAAGGTTCGGTATTTTGTGCACTGCGATCGCGGATAGGGAGTCGCGTTCGCGAAGAAGAAAGGCGGGCTGGGGAGACCTCATGCGGTTGTTTTACGCGTTCGCGAGTGAAGCTTGAAAGTTTTGGCATTTGCGTTCGCGTGGGGAATCTCGCGTTCGTGAAGAGGATTTTGGCAGCTGTGTATTTTTTGTGCATCGCAAAAGCGAGGATCATTCCGCGTTCGCGATGAAGGAATCGTTGGGTAGATATTTAATTTTCAAAGTCCAGGGTTTATTTCATATTTCATATTTTGGACTTTAAGTGCTCGGTGGGAGGCGAATATTCGGGAGTTTTTAATAGAGATTATTGGGGTAAGAATTTCTAACTCGATTTTGGTTAATTTACATGAATCTATTGATAATTTCATCATCTGATTAGGGATTTGAGTTGGAAAATTGGAGAAAAATGGTAGAAACTTCTTAGGCTAAATTTTTGAGTTTTGAAAGGCGATTAGAGGTCGAATTTGAGTAATTCTTATATGGTTGTACTCGTGATGGAATGGGTGTTCGAATTTTATAAATTTGGTCGGGTTCCGAGACGCGATCCCGGGTTGACCTTTTGAGTTGACTTTTTAAATTCATCGCAAATATCGTAATTTCAATGTTTGAATTAGTTTCCTATAGTTTTATTTATAGTATGAAATTATTTTGGCTAGATTCAAACTGTACGGAGTTGGATAGTCGAGGGAAAGGCCTAGTAGTGGATTGATTTAGCGTGATTTGAAGTAAGTGACTTGTCTAACCTTGTGTGGGAGAATTTTTCCTTAGGAATTATGTTGGTTGCGATAATTGTGATATGTGAAAGCCGTGTACGCAAGGTGACGAGTGTGTACATGGGTTAAATATGGACATTTCTGATTTTAGCTGTGTAGTTTTCCTTTCATGCCTTAATTGAGTTACTTTAACATATTATAGTCCTCATTTCTAGTCTATTTTCACATGTCTACTTGTCTTATCGCTTACTTGCTAATTGCCCTACACGTTTAGTTGAAGATCTTGTTTCGTTTATTCCGTATTCCATATTTAATTGTTGAACTCTTTACTTGAAGTTGCTATTCTTGAAATATCTTGTTGTTGAAATTGGTATTGAGATACAAAGGCCGTGATTCCCATTGAGGCAAAATGTTAAGTTGTGAATTATCATTCTATTGAGTTATTCACTTCCGGTTGTTATTGTTGAGACTTTGTGTACATTATGGTTGAGTCGTGGGCTCCTTATTGTGAAATTTTGTTATTGTTTGGTTTCTCTAGCAAGTTGTGATATTGAGCACTTGAGATACGATTTGTGATGCGTTGTGATATTAATACGCTTGAGATGGTATAAGGTTTTAGGGTTGAAACGCATGCGGTGAGATAAGGTGGGCTTGATACGCGTGGCTAGTAGGAGAACTACTAGAAGTCATGCGATGTGATAAAGTGGGCTAAAACGCGGGATGCTATTTCGGAAAATAATTTTCAAAACTAAATGTAAAGGCTCCCGCGGTGATATAAGGCAAGGTAGTGACCCTTGTTGATCTTTCTCTATTTGTTGTACTTGTATTTGGTTATTTTGTTTCCTTCTATGATGTATTAATTGCCTTAATCCTGTGTAGCTAACTCTTGATTTACTTCTTACTTGTTTCATTTCCTTGTCATCATTATTATATTATTAAATACTTCGTCCTGTTTCTTATTATTTCCAGTAGGGTGCCTGACTTGACCTCGTCACTACTCTACCGAGGTTAGGCTTGGCACTTACTGGGTACCATTGTGGTGTACTCATGCTACTCTTCTGCATATATTTTTGTGCAGATCCAGATACTTGCTATCAGTCCCGGCAGTAGTGAGTTGAGTTCGCTTTTGGAGACTTTAAGGTACATCTGCCCGCGTCTGCAGGCCTCCGAGTCCCCTTCTATCAATTTATATAATTGTTCCTTCTTTACTAGATACAGTTGTGTAGGGATAACTTTGATATTGTCATAGAGCTTGTGACTTGTATTACGTCGAGTTTTGGGCTATTGTATATACACTGAGCTGTGGAGGTTTTTCTTTATATATGTTGTTGAGTTTTGAGATTTTAAAATTATTGTTTAAGTTACATTCGAATGTTGGTTAGGCTTACCTAGTCTTAGAGACTAGGTGCCATCACGACATCCTACAGAGGGAAATTGGGATCGTGACAAGCTGGTATAAGAGCTCAAGGTTCATAAGTGTTATGAGTCACAAGCAAGTTTAGTAGAGTCTCGCGGATCGGTATGGAGATGTATGTACTTATCTTCGAGAGGTTATGGAACTGTTAGAAAATATTTCACTTCTTTTATTCCTTATCGTGCGAATTTGTTGACTTCGGGATTCTAAATTTAAGTCTTTCTATTCTCTCACAGATGGTGAGGACACGCATAGTCAGATCGGGTGACTAGACACCTGCGCCCCTGCTAGAGCCACGAGAGGTCGGGGTCGGGGCAGAGACCGAGAACGGGCACGTGGTGCAGCCAGAGCACCTGCCCGAGCTGCTACAGAGGAGCCACCATTAGCTCCAGTTGGAGAGCACGCACCGGAGACGCATGTTACTACTCCTGCACTTCAAGAGACTCTCGCCCAATTTCTCAGCATGTTCGGCACTTTTGCTCAGGCGGGGTTGATCACACTTGCTCCTGCCACATCTCAGGCCAGGGGAGGAGCACAGACTCCTGTCGCCTGTATCCCTGAGCAGCGGGTCCAGGTTGACCAGGTCCCAGAGGTTATTCCAGTGCAGCCGGTCGCCCCAGTTCAGCCCGAGGTTAGAGCAACAACTTCTGAGGTTGAGCAGCTCAGGCTCGAGAGGTACAAGAAGTACCACCCTCCTACTTTCAGCGTTTTGGCTTCAAAGGATGCCCATGATTTTCTTGAGGAGTGCTATCGTATCGTTCGTACTATGGGTATTCTGGAGTCGAGTGGGGTTGCTTTCACTACGTTCCATCTTAAGGGAGCGACTTATCAGTGGTGGCGAGCGTATGGGTTGGGTAGCCTGGCCAAAGCAGCTTCACTCACCTGGGATCAGTTCTCAGAGACGTTCTTGAGGGAGTTTGTTCCCGAGAGGCTTAGGGACGCATGGCGCGTAGAGTTTGAGCAGTTGCGCCAGGGTTCTATGACCGTATAGGAGTATGCATTCTGGTTTAGTGATTTGTACAGGCATGCATCAGCCTTGGTTGCTACTGTCAGAGAGCAAACTCGTCGGCTTATCGAGGGGCTCAACCTTGGTATCAGATTTAGCATGGCCCGAGAGTTAGAGATGGACATTCCATACCAGCAGGTAGTGGAGATCGCTAGAATATTAGAGGGTATGTGGGCCTGGGAGAGAGAGAAGAGGAAGGCCAAGAGGCCTCGAGATTCTGGAACATATAGTGGTGCCTGTGCCCTAGTTGTAGCTGTAGCCTGTCATGCTCGGGGCTATGTGAGCCGCCCTATTCATTCAGCACTTCTAGCTTCCAGCAGTATTCCAGCCACTCCCAGGCCTCAGGTTCCACATTATGCACCACCACTGTCTAGTGCACCTCCTGCATGGGGTGCTTTCTTTGGTCATTCCAGCCGATCAGGCCCGAGCCAGTTCCAGCAGCCACGCCCTCCGAGAGATTGTTTTGAGTGTGGTGACACTCATCATATGGTGAGGGACTGCCCCAGACTCAGGAGCGGTGCACCTCCACAGACTACTCAGGCTCCACGTATTCCACAGGGCCCTCAGGCTTCTTAGGTCGTGGTTACCGCACCAGTTGCCAATCCACTTGCACAACTAGCCAGGGGTGGAGGTCGGGCAGATAGAGGTCGCCCTAGAAGGGGAGGCTAGGCCAGATATTATGCTCTTCCTACTAGGACGAAGGCAGTTACATCCGACTCAGTTATCATAAGTATTGTTCCGGTTTGTCATAGAGATGCATCAGTCTTATTTGATTCAGACTCCACTTATTCCTATGTATCATCTTACTTTGCCCCATATTTGGGTGTATTCTGTGATTCTTTCAGTTCTCCTATCTATGTGTCCACGCCTGTGGTAGATTCTATTGTTGTTGGCCGTATGTATCGGTCGTGTTTAGTTGTTCTTGGTGGTTTTGAGATTAGAGTCGATCTATTGTTGCTCAATATGGTAGATTTTGATATTATTTTGGGCATGGACTGGTTGTTGCCCTTTCATGCTATTCTTAATTGTCACGCCAAGACGGTGACGTTGGCTATGCCAGGTTTTCCACGGTTGGAGTGGATGGGTGCTTTAGCTTACGTTCCTAGCAGGGCTATCTCATTTCTGAAGGCTCAGTGGATGGTTCAGAAGGGGTGTAATATGTATCTAGCATATGTGAGAGATGTCAGTGTTAATACTCCTATCGTTGAGTCAGTTCCGATAGTAAAAGACTATCCAGATGTGTTTCCAGCGGATCTTCCGGGCATGCCGCCCAACAGGGATATCGATTTTGGTATTGATTTATTATCGGGCACGCAACCCATTTCTATTCCACCATACCGTATGGCCCTAGCAAAGTTGAAGGAGTGAAAGCAACAGTTGCAAGAGTTGCTCTATAAGGGTTTTATTCGGCCCATTGTATCACATTGGGGTGCTCCGGTATAACAATATAGATAAGTATGAAAGGAGGACTCCATATACTGCGGATTGGATTAAGTAAAGCAGCTCACCATGAAGTCTCCAACAAATACCCCTACTCAGCCAAATGGGTACCTCCAATACCTGCCTCAGATACTGCACAAAATGTGCAAAAATGTAATATGAGTATAAAACTATGGTACTTAGTCAGTATCAAGTCTAGCCTCGAAGAAGTAATGGCGAGGGGATGATATTGACACTTATTATCACTCAAATAATCGTGTAGAACATAAATAAGGTACAAAATAAAGTATGATATCATCAAATAGATATGAAAGCCCTAAATACCGTACATTTAAAATTTAGACATGCTTTGAAGAATAAGAATTCAAATCAGATATCAACTATTTCAATTTCCGCACAAAGACATGATGTATACTAACCAACAACCATATAAAAAGCTATTGAATGAGTCCAAGATATGTTTAAATAATTGATCTGGATCCCTTATCAATACATCATATCACAAATCCATGTGCCTGACATATGCCATGTGTCCAAACCAAGCTCCAAATCTGAGTGCCTACGCTCGTAGGGCCCAATGTAATATGGGTAATCACCTAATTCCGGAGGGACATATCTATATCCAAGCATTGATCATTTTACAATCAGTGATCAATAACCAATAATCAATATATGCTCATGGTGTCTGCAGTGCCAAAATCCTCAACTTTCCACATTATCCAACCCTCAAACTCATGCAAATATGTGTGAAATAATATAAAAAAGAAGCACCGAACATAACAATAAGAATACAGATAAAAGCTTATATGTCTCAAAGATGGCTACGGCTAATTGTAATGACATGGCCAGCCGTTTTGTGCATTTGAGTCCCGTTCCCCTATTTGATGCTTCAAGTATGCTTCTTTATCATTTTGCGACTTGCGGGGATGGTTGGTTAGGTTTCGGGGAAGTTTTGGAATGAATTGGAATACTTAATTCCAATATTTGAAACTTAAGTTATAAGATTTGACCGAGGTTTGACATTTGTATAAATGATCCCGAAAAGGTATGTTGATGGTTCCCATGGGTTCGTATGGTGATTGTTTATTTAGTCGTATGTATACATTTGGATTTGGAGGTCCATAGGTTGATTTCGCTCTGTTCAACAAAAATTAAAAATTTGAAGGTTTGGAAGGTTCATTAGTTTGGCCGGGGGTTGACTTTGATGTTATTAGGTCTGAATTGTCGTTTCAGGAGTTGGAATGGTTTCCTTATATTTTTTGAAACATGTGTGCAAATTTTGGTGTAATTTCGAGTTGGGTAGACGTGGTTCGGAATGAGTTTTGAAAGTTTGAAAGTGGATTTGATCATTAAGCTTGAATCAAGGTGCGAGTTGTAGTTTTGATGTTATTTTGTGTGATTGGAGACCTCGAATAGGCTCGTGTTATGTTTGGGACTGGTTGGTGTAATTGGACGGGGTCTCGAGAGGATGGGGTGAGTTTCAGATGGGTTTCGGACCATTTGGGGTTTGATTGGCAAGTCTGGTTCTGGTATTTTTTCACCTACGAGGTGTGGGCCGCACGTGCGAGTCCGCAGAAGTGGACTAGGGATCGTAGATGCGAAAGAAGTAAGAGGCAACTTTGTTCGCAAGTGATATGGCCCTTTCGCAAATGCGCTTCACGATCGCGGAAGCTGATCCGCAGGAGCGGAGTTTGGTCCGTAGAAGCGGAGGGTTGACTTTTGAGTGGAGCTCCCACAAGCGAGCCATTGGTCACAAAAGCGAGCTCGCAAATGCGAGCTGGAGCCCTCGAAAGTTAGAATCACTGGGCAATTTATTAATTTCGAGAGTTTGACTTATTTTATCATATTTTGTGATTGGGAGCCTCGATTGGGGTAATTGTTTAGACGAGGTTTACCACTTGGATGGGGTAAGTGTTCTTGACTTTGATTTTGGCATTTGATTGGTAAATCTAATAGAGAAAATTTAGGGGTTTTGGCAAAACATTTCTAAACTAAAAAATGGAGATTTGGACCCATAATTAGAGTCAGTTTTGGATGAAACTTGTAAATTTGGACTCGTATAGGAATGGGTGTTCGGGATTTGTGACTTTTGTCGGGTTTCAGATTGCGGGATGTGGTTGAATTTTTGGTTTACTTTGTCCAATTGACTAAAGATTTAATCTTTATCATTTGGATTCGATTCCTATGGCTTTGCTTGATGTTATTGAGTTTTATTTGGCTAGATTCAGCTCGTTCGGAGGTTGATTTGAGAAGAAACATTATTTTGTGAGATTAAAGGCTGCCAGGTGGAGGTACGTCTCCAAGCTAACCTTGTTAAAAAGGAAACACCTAGGAATTGACTTGTTTGCTATGTGTTTAAGGTATTGGACGTAGTGTATATATGCGGCGGCGAACGTATATGCATTTACCATGTTTCTAACATGACGGGGGTAGAAAATTTGGATATCGTATGCTTTGTTTGGCTATGTGCTCATTTGGTTCATGATTTATTTGGCTTATGTGACTACGTTTGCTCTCCTATTCATGCCTGGGCTTATGATCAAATTATGAAGGTATGGGAACTTATTCTTGATATATTAAATTACTTAATTGTTCGCAGTCACATAGAGATTTCATAAGCACATATATGATATATTTATTAATTTGTTGTGCACTTCTTATCTATAATTTTAAGCGTATACATATATTTTCAATAATGGATATGTTATTTGTACTGAGAATTTTGGCACGAAGGGTAAGCGTGCAGGTGAGACACAGATATGGCACGTTGAAAATGATGATCGAATATTGATTTATGAGGGATTCTATTATACCTATCTTGCACTTGGATTTGGATCTATCCCTCCAGAGTCAGGTGATAACCCATGTTACTTTGGGCCCTGTGAGCATGGTCGGTACATGAATTTTGTACCGGGTTGATACATGAATTTTGTATCAGGTTGTGTGATACGTGGATTATGTATCGGGGTATATGGATCTTGTACCAGTTGAGCATGATTTCTTATTAATGACTTATTTGGAGTATTTATTTCACTGTAAACTGTTACTTGACATCCGTATATGCTAATTGGGAGTCCCAGATCTGTTATTTGAGCATGTTATCATTTATTATTATTATATATGAGCAGTGATCGGGTTATGTTTTTTGCTAGAAAAGCATTCTTATCAGTTCATATCTGTGACTCTTGTTATTCATGATATTGTTTATTATTCTGTTGTTGAATTTTGTTACTGCACTTGTGCGATAAGTACTCGGAAGCATCTAGGTTCGCCACTACGTCTTCGAGGTTAGACTTGATACTTGCTTGGTACCGACTGTGGTGTACTTATACTATGCTTCTACATATCGTTTTGTGCAGATCCTTAAGTGGTTCCTAACAGAGCTTCTTGATTTAGCTAGGAGATTTCACGGAGACTTAGGGTGAGCTGCACTTCATGGATATATCTCGCACTTCCTGAGTTCCCGTTCCTTTATTTATTTCTATCTATTTATATTTTAAATAGCTTGACATGTATAAAGACTTGATTTCATTACTGTAGTTTGCTTGTGTACTTATGGCACCTAGTCTTCGGGACGTATTGTGTTGGCCGTGTTTAGGTCGTGCTTGGGTTTCATTAGACTATCACCGTTTTAAGATTATTCCCATTTTCTATTGCTATATCTCTCTGTCGAATAATGAAAATGGACTTTATTTGTTTCTTGTCAGTAGGCTTGCTTAGCAAGTTAGACTAGGCATCATCACAGTGTTAAGATGGGATTTTGGGACATGAAATTAATCATGTAATTCAATTTATCATAATAGTTAAATAATCTATTTCAAAACAAAGTTAATTCATAATATTTATCATGAGTAAATTAAGCCATGTAATGACCAAATCACACAACAATAACACAAATGTATGGTTGTGGCTCAATAAGAAAGCTCAACATGATAAAATAATCCGTTATGCCCAATTAAACAAGTTATAACCATAAGCATGCTTCTAAGTCATAATTATGAGTCATCACCTATTCATAGATTCAATAAAACATGGATGATAATTTCACATAATCCAAATAAGGCATATCACAAGTCAAACACTATTGAATATGGTCGTAACCTAGCTACGCATATACGCTTGTCACCTCGCATATATGTTGCCCTAGATCAAGCAACATGTAGCAAATAGACCTTTTGTGGGGAGAATTTCCTTTTCAAAGGATAGACAAGAGAATTACCTCCACCCGATAAGCTTTAATCAATCAACAACCGCCTTTCTTGTCAAATCCAACTTCGAATTACACGAAGTCAAACAAAGCTGCAGGAATCAATTCCAAGCAATAAAGCTTCAATCTTTAATCAAATCCTCAAAAATCAACAAAAATCAACCATGCCCATATGGCCAAAACCTGAGTCTAGTGGTAGATCCCGACTACTCATAACTCCACGAGTCTAAATATGTGAATAGATTCCAAAATCGAGTCGAAATCAGTTCTCAAATCCATGAATTACACTCTTTTAGGTTGTAGACAAAAACCCCAAATTTCTTTTTAAAACTCCATATTTTCAGTGTAGAAATCTATGGGAATCAAGATATATAATTAAATTCAAGTAAAAATTACTTACCCTCAAAATTATGGTAAACATCTCCTCAAACATTGTCTCTTCCCGAGCTCTAAAACTCAAAAATGAAGAAAAATGAGCCAAACTCTAAATATAAGGTCTCACAGGCATTCTTCGCATCTACGCTCACTAAGTGCAGATGCGACACCGCTTCCGCGATAATATAAGTTCTTCTATGAATCTCTAGCCCACATACCAACCTCGTATCTACGATCAAGGCTCTGCAGAAGTGAAACCGCAGGTGCGACCTAATCTCCGCATTTGTGATGATTCCTAGAGTTGACCAGACCTTGCATCTGTGAACCATCATCCGCAAATGCGGTCTCGCAGATGCGATAAAAACCATGCATCTATGACATCTCCCAACCTGACCAACATGCGTATATGCGCATAATGCACAGTAGGTGAGACTATAGTTCCTACGCACCTACCACCGCAGGTGCGATGCACCAGATATCACAAAAATCACGGCAATACAAACATAGTCCGAAACTACCCCGAAACTCACCCGAGCCCTCTAGGCTCCCATCTAATCATACCAACAAGTCCACATACCTAATTTAAACTTATACAAATGCTCGAAACACCACAAATAATACCAAAACTATGAATCAAAGATCAAAATCCACTCCTTAACTTACAATATTTCCAACTTCACTGAGCGCGTTCGAGTCTTACTTAGACATTCTGTTCACAGCCAAATTTTGCACAAAAGTTTTAATCAAGTAAATGAACCTGCCCAAAGATCCGGAACACCAATAGTAACTCGATACCATCAAAGCCAACTACCGGATTGAGTCTCAATCCACTAAGAACATCCGAACATACGACCAAGACCTAATTTACCATACAAACATATTGAAATCATCAAATCCTGATTCCAAGGTCATTTATTCAAAAGTCAAACCTTGATCAACTCTTACAACTTAAGCTTCCAAAATAAAATCAAGTGTTCCAAATCATTTTCAAACCTTCTCATAACCAAACCAACTATCCGTGTAAATTATAAAACATCAAACAAGCATACAAGAAGAATAAAAAAGAGCAACAGGACTATAGTACACATAACAACCGGTCGGTTCATTACAAACGCGCCACATTCAAGGGGAGGTTCCATGGTGCAAGCTATTTGTATATGACATAGCTTTGGTCACATATGAAATAACAAACGGTATAAAGTTTTAACAAGACGTGAGGTGGTGTTAATTAGAGGCTGGATGTTTGGAGGGAGACCCTAAGTCTAGAGGTTTCAAGTTGAGCAGGACCAAAACAAAATACTAGGAGTGCAAGTTCAATGATGTGACCCAGGAAGCGGATGTGGACATGAGACTTGATACACAAGCCATCCCGAAGATAGGAAGTTTTAAGTAACTTAGGTTAGTAATCTAAAGAAATGGAGAGATTGACAAGGATGTCGCACATCGTATTAAAGGGAGCTGGATGAAATGGAGTCTTGCATCTGGCATTTTGTATGATAAGAATGTGCCGCTAAAATTTAAAGATATATTCTATTGAGTGGTGATTAGACCTACTATGTTATATATGGCAGAGTATTGGCCTGTTAAGAACTCCTATATCCAAAAGATAAAAGTCGTTGAAATGAGGATGTTGAGATTGATATGCAAGAACACTAGGTTAGATAAGATTAGGAATGCATATATTCGAGATAAGGTGGGAGTGACCCTCGTGGAGGACAAGATGAGGGAGGCAAGACTAATATGGTTCAGGCAAGTAAAAAAAAGAAGCACAAATGCCGCGTGTGAGAGGTTGTCCTTGGTGAGTATGAGAAAAGGTAGATAGAGGCCAAAGAAGTATTTGGGAGAGGTCATTAGGCAAAATATAGCACTGCTTTAGCTTACTGAGTACATGACCCTTGATAAAAAGGTGTGGATGTTAAGAATTAGGGTAGAAGATTAGTAGGTAGTCTAGTATTTTTCTTTTTCTTTCCCATACCGGTAGTATTAGTGTTAGTATGGTATCTTTCTTATTCTTAAATTTCTATTACTCCTTATTGTTTAATTGCTATCTTTCGCTTCGATATTCTTTGTATCTTGTTGTTGTTACTGTTTGTTACCACTGTTTTCTTTTTCATCTTATCTTGAGCTAATGGTCTATCAAAAATAACATCTGTACCTTCCAAAAGTAGGGGTGACGTCTGCGTACACACCACTCTCCCCAGACCCCACTTGTGGGATTTCACTAGGTTTGTTTGTTGTTGTTGTGTTTTGTTGTAGAAATAATCTTAGGCTCTATTTGTGATGTCTAACCAGATTTAGCCATATTATCCTCCCATATGTAAATACTATCTTAGGTGTCAACCTTTGAGCTTTAATATTTTCTTTGGTAACCATATTATACACCATTACCTTTTTGTAAAAATATTCTATCTTTTGAACCCCCCCCCCCCCCCCGACTATTAAAAATGAGGCTAAAAGACAAAGTTGGGGGTGTCAATTTTAAATGAGGAACGGAAAATATGTGTATTGTGCATAGAAGGAAAACCCTCAAGATCATGTTAAATGGATTGTGTGGCTAAGATTGGAGCCAACAACGCTGAAACCAATACCTTCACATCTTTCCTAGGCTACAAATACTCAGTATCCAAAGCAAAAACAAAAAAAGGAAACAAAAAGAAAAGAAAAGAGCAAAATGGAGTCTTTAACATATTTAGTCGGAAGCGCAACTAGAGGGTGCTTATGAAATTCAAGGTGGCTCAGTTGTGTTACTAGAGGTCTATAAGGACTATGCGGTTCAAAAAGAAACAAAATATGAAAAGAAAGAAGAATATGGGTAGTGCTAGAGGAGAGGGTAGTCACTCTTACCTTGTAAGGCCCCGTAAATGTCCGGCAAGGGATTTAAGGTTTTGGGGTGCGGAGGTAGATTAAAGTGTTTGAAGGTAGTAATTAATCTTCACGGCGAGCTTGCTCGCCGCAGTACGGAATTTTTGGGTTGAAGAATGCATCGAGGAGTTGGTGGAAATATTTGTTGAAGGAGGCAATTATACAGTCAAATTCACGACCGTTGATTCATTTTGCGGGCCACACACCCATCGCAGAGTTGAGCAGAAAAATTGTTGAATTTTGAAGGTTGTTTCGCGGTCCATTATACGATCGCATATCTATTTCGCGGTCTGCACCTCCACCACATTTTGTTGGGTGATTCTGCGGCCGCATAATGGTCTGCGGACCGTAGACCTAGCCGCATATTGGTCCAGGCCAGCCCAGTTTTTGGCATCACTTTCGCGGTCCATGTTGCGGGCCGCATATCTGTTATGCGGCCCATTCTGCGACCGCAGAGCTGAGTTCGAAGCGTCCGTTTTCTATTTTTATAACCCGGATCCATTTTGATTAAAAGCCTTTGGGGCTCATTTTGGCGCATATACCTGACGATGTTAGAGAGAAGATTGAGTATTTTTTAGAGAGATGGAGAAGACCTAGCCATTCTAATCAACCATTCTTGCCCCAATCTTGAAGAATCATGGAAGCCACTTACTAGACCATCATCTATCCGGGTAAGTCCTTCTCCTAAGCTTTCATGCAAGAGGTTATGGGTTTTAGTATGTTGTAGGATTGGAGATAGGCCATGCATGTGACATAGGGTGGTAGTATGTGGGGTTGTTAAACTATTTTGGGTAGTTTCTTGTTGAAATTGGTTGAGGGAGGAAAGGATTACCATTGTAGAGCTTTGTAGTCAATTCTTGCATAATAGGTGTTTGACAAAATTCCTAAGAGAGTTACACCATGAGAACCCTTCTAATTATTATCCGATTTTCGCAATCTTCCTAAAGATTGATATTGCTTGTGTTGGGACAGTGTAGTAACTTAAGGAAATCTCAAGCAAGGTATGTTTGCTAAACCTCTCTCTTAGAATTAAATTTCATGATGTTCCCGTAAGTTTCAAGTATGGTTGGCTCGGGTTCCTAATTTCCATGTTCCGAGTGGTTCCTAATAAATTCGAATATCCCAAGTAAGCGTTGTGTTGAAAGGTGTACATACTCAAACGTGTTTCAATTGCTCCTACCTTATCATGATCTCCTTCATGAATGTGTTCAAGTATAGTTTATGTACTAAGATGTTATGACTTCGATTTATGTTTCGAATTAAAGTTTATTAAGCGTAACTTGGAAAGAAAAACTCAACATGCTTGAGACTCATATTGCTCATATACATATTTGAGGTCTTGATTCCAAATGACCTTAATTGTTGATAACTATAATGATGTTTGGAAGTGAAATAAGTGAGAGTGAGATATAAAACGTAGCCATGGTTGTTGTAACTAGTGCTTTAGATTTGAATTCGTGTTTCAATCATAAATCACCATGCTCTTCCTTATAAATATTTCCAATGTGATTTGAGATCTTACATACTCATGAGTTGAAATTGTGTATTGCCCTTTTGGGAAAAAGTATTTCTAGGATAAGTGGTGTATCACTCGTTTATGATTTTAACTCGAGCTTCAATTGCCAATCATTTTGCTCGATTTCTTTGGAAAGAAATCCAATGTGTTTAAAACCTTCATTACCAATGAATTTAACATTATGATGTCCGCAATATTCTATATGTTGATGTTTGTGATGATGATCCTTGAAAATACATAAATGAAAATTTGGAATATGTGTTACGGCCATTGTGCCATGAAAGAAGAATCATAAGTATGGCCAAGAGAGCCAATGAAATAATGATGTTGTGAATGGTTGAAAGTACTAATGAAGCAATATATGGTGTGAAAGGTTATGAGGTGAATGAATCTGTATTTCTGTTTCCTTTGTGTGCAAAACAAAAATATTTTTGGGAGTATCACTAGCGAACCGAGGAAGGGTGGGACTAAACGGCCCATACTCAAAACTAGACGTGCCGGTGTTGGAGTGGATTGTGATTATTCCCCTTATATGGGATGAAATTGAAATATTGATGTGATGAGATTATTCCCCTTGATTGGGATGAGATTGTTGATAGCCCTGGATTTGATGTCGACTCACACGGCATGTGTGGTAAGACGACCCAACCGGCCGTGTGGTAATCGGACGCCATGTAGAGCGCATGGTAGTTCCTACTCATAGTAACACCTTTCTTTCGCATCACATGTCAATCCACATTGTTCGTGGAGAGATGGCATAGCCGATCGGGCGGGATCGCACTCCGTGTTAAAAACACAGTGGTATATTAGTGCTAATGATCTCCCAACCAAAAATAATATTATTTTTGTATCATGAAAATTGTTACTTGCTGCTTCCATGGTTTTCCCTTTCTTATATTGGCATTCTATTTTGAAAGACAACATTTAGCTTTACATATTAGTACTATTCCACATGTTCTAACGTCCCTTTTGCCGGGGGCGATGCATCTTCAATGGATGTAGGTGGTTCGTCAGTGGGCACCATTTGTCCTCATGAGCAGTTATTCTTTATTTAGCCGATTTTGGTAAGCCCTACTCTGTTCCGGGCTTGATTTCACTTGATGTTGTACTTTATGTTTTTGAGGTATAGTCGGGTCCTTGCCGCCGGCCCTTCCATATTACTCCATGAACTAGAAGTGTTGGTTTTTGGCAAACATGTTTCCTCTCGTACTTATGAACTTGTAATATTTTGAAAACTGTAAACATGAATCTCTTTTGAGTAATGGAAAAAGACTGTGGAACATTTTACTCTTCTCATGCTTATCTCTTGTTATTAATTCTTCTATTGTTAATGGGTAAGGTTGGGTAGAAGGCATCAAGTAGGCTTGCTTGACCGGGGTATCTCGGTTGGCGCAGGTCGCGCTCCCCGAGGACGGGGCGTGACAAACTTGGTATCAGAGCCTAAGGTTTTAAAGTGTCCTAGGATGTCTCGGAGCCGTGGCTAGTAGGGTCCTTCTTTCGGTATGTTATCGACAACATCTATAATTAGGAGGATACTTGGCCATTTAGGAATGTCACCTTTCTTTGATACTCCAGATCGTGCGATAGAGCTCAAGATAGGAAGTTAAGTTCCTCATCATGTCTCATTTTCTACATGAGTAACCCACGAGTTCGAAGCAGCGAGGAAGGATTGAAAGAACCAGTCGCTAGGGTAAGTGTCCTTGTTCCTATCAATTTCACTGCGCCACCAGATCATGTGGTATGGGCACCTAAGAAGCAAAAGAGGGTTGTTTGTACCAATAAGCCGAAATGTTTGATTTGTAAGAAGTGCCACTTGGGTTATTATTGATTGTTACTTGAAATATGTTATGGTTGTGGAAAGAGGGGACACAAGAAGAACAAATGCCCTAGGTTGGGTACACCTAGCCCGGTTTGCCCAATATGCGGGTGGGAACATTTGGCGTCGTGTTGTGAGTACGCTCAGGAGCGTGTTAGGGATGGTAGGCTTGAGAAATTCCAAGGGCACATACAGCAAGCCGGTAGAGAGATTTTTGCTCCAGCCATGAAGGCTTGGAGGAAGGATAACGTGGATGCTTATGATGTATGCAAAAGTGGTAAATATCAGGTTTGTGGGGCAAGTCAGTATAGTGGACCTCATCCCCATTGCGGGAAGTGTAAGAGATGTCATTTGGGGGTATGTCACTATGGTACCAATATATGTTATGGATGTGGAGTCAATGGGCATCAATTAAGGCACTGCCCCGTCAATCTGTAGTCACCAAGTAAGTCACTCCTTAGTATAACATTATGAATACCACATTATTTTTCTTGTTTCATATGTACATCTGCATTGAAGAGCCTGCATAAGTATGTTCTTAACAAGAAAAGGAATCACAAAACATTCCATGTACCTACTCATTGAACGAGAGACATTATTCGTGAAGCCACTTTATCACAATCCTCTTACTTACAACCTCTTGAGGAATTGATTTCTATAATGATTTCCTTGAAATTAGTTATAACCCTAGGTTAATACTTCCCACTTACTTCCCCAAATTCTCAACAAAGGACTATACCTGATGAATTCCTTATAGAACCTTTCAATTCAAATGGATAACATCTGCTCACCCGTGCCTGTTCACGCACTATCATAATATTTACCTACATGGCATAGAATCTAATGTAAAGAAGCCTAGTGTTGAGATCTCTCTTGAACCAATCTCTCTCTCCTGTATATGTGGCTCCTATGGTTTGAACAGTCACTTTACTCCCATTGTGAACATTTTCATAAACTATTTTCACTGTCTAGTAACATAAGAGCATATATCACCACCTATCATATGTGTGCATGTCAAATGAAATGGTCACTTGTTCGCATAAAGTCTCTCTGAAATTTGGGATTTTCACAAATTCATCATATAGGAAGATCTTTTGGTTGCCCATCTCAGTATGACTTTCAATCCACCTAGATCATACCTCAGTAAGTAACTCACTTTGTTCCTAGTATTATAGCTGCCCATGACGTGGCCTGGTATTGCAACTTGAGGGTTATTATGGCAAAAATATGTCCGGCTCATAACAAACGTTCATTTCCTCTTTACACCTCTACAACATGTTCTGATTGTGTTCCTTAATTAGTAAATTCTTTGTGCTAGTTTCTTGACATTTGTTGGATTACCATGAGAGATCGCGTCCTTCTATGTATCTTTGTAACACTCCCTTTCTCGTAGGATTCTTAAGGGGCTCTCCATTAAGTTGAATGCACTCTTGGGGTTATCATAGCAGCATGACAACTTCTCATGTTTTTCCCATCCTTCATGAGCATCTGGGTACTTTTCATGTCACAAGACTAGTGGAGAACTCATTATGAACATCCGCAAACCTTCTATAATTATTCTATAGTGCCTCCCTGAGTTCCATTATCTTTAAACACTCGGCTTCTAGAATCATTTACTATGCCATTGTCATGTGTGGAGAGTTTACTATCCTTAATATTCCACATCCCTGGCTGGATAGGAGTTTTATTTGTCTCTCTCCCCGTAGCATCATATTGACCATTAGAACCTCTCTAACTAATGCATGATTGAATCCCAATGCTAAGATGTCCTAGATACATTGTTCCACTCGTGTATGGTTGAAGTTATGTAGCCTTACCGCGACCTTTCCCTCCCAACTTCAGGTGGATGTTTAAGATTTCAAGCACATATCATGAGCTTATTAATTTAAAGGGCAAGTTTGTTGCATCTCTCGTCCTCTCATAGATGATCAACTATCGGGAAGGTTTAAGCTGCCAGAATAATAATCTCACAGAGTGATAAACCATTTTTTCAACCTCGTGGGCTTGGGGCGTAGTTCCTTGTGTCAAGTACTATTAAGAGCATAACACAACTTCATATATTTTTGAACCCTCTATCACATTCGTGGTGCTAGAATCTTCTCATTTTGAGTTAAACTGATTTTCCCTACACTCAAGAAGGCAACTGTTGTCTCGTACTTGGTTATTTCTCCTTAAGGCTTACTAGTGCCGGACAAGGAACATGTGGAATAAAACAATTGCTACTATCCCTTTCATAACTCATTGTCTTCCAAGAATAATTGATGTTAGCATATTTATCCTCCCGACCATGCCTCCTATATATCACATGCCTAGAATGACTCACTTGTTTTTACATCTCAAGGTCATGTACATGGTTCCCATATTATCAATGTGTACTAGTTAACCCTATGCCTCATTTGTCGAATCAATGATGTCATCACAATGATTAACCATGTTAGTGCTATTGGTAGTAACCTGCATGTCTCTTAGGATATAACCTCCTGAAATGCCCTACTCAGTACCTTCACGGACTCATGAACAATTCCAGCTCAAACTCAGACCTCGTTTTTCCTATTTGTAGTAGGTTTCTAGAAAGTTGAAGGTTCAAACATGTCAAAGAAGAAGCATCATTCCATAATCAAATATATGGGGTAGGAAACTCTATAGTCACGCCCATTCTAGCACATCATAACATAGTTGTTAAAGGTCGCCAAAGGTTTAATTTGGGTGTTCGGCCTAGAGATTTAGAGTTAAAGAAAGTTAATGGGTTATTCTCAAGATTTTCTCCATGAAGATATTAGGTGAATTGTAAAAGAAGGTGAAGTAGGTGTATTTCACATTGGGCCGTATGGAATCTTGATGGAATAAGCCAAGTAGCCTATGAGTTGATGTCCCCCATCGTTGTTCTCCAAGCACCCGTTGTTTCATGTGTCTACGTCAAATAAGGTAGTTGGGAATCCTTTGTCTATCATTCCGGTGGGAACTATTGAAGGTGCAGTTAATGGATAATTGGTTTATGAGAGGTACTTAATTGTCATCCTTGTTAGATAAGTTCTAAAGTTGAAATTGCCTCCGTCAAGTGCTATGGCGAAGTTCGAGAGTCGAGGAGGTCACCTCGAAGACCAAGAGTGTTGTGGAAAGAAAATATTCTCACTTGTTTGTATAGTCAAATGGTTGTGGATCGAAAGCTACTTTCTAAGTGTTTTGATTTAATTATATGTGCAGCTCATGTCCAGGTATCACTTTTAATAATGTAATGTGTTGTTAGGAGTGGTTTTAGTGATTCTCTGGCAGGTGGATAGGCCCAAATAGAGGGAAAACTCTGCCGAAATTTCTAAAAAGTTTGGGAGTGAGTCAAATTTGGGAGCATGATATGTGTGAGAGGGGAGATGTGTTATATTGGGTGGTTGGGGCGGAGTTATGAATGATCCTAAGCGGGGGAGGATGTAAGGCCCCGTAAATTTTCGGTAAGGAATTTAAGATTTTGTGGTGCGGAGGTAGACTAAAGTGTTCGAAGGTACGGACCTTTTGGGTTGAAGTTATGACTTCGATTCATGTTTCGAATGAAAGTTTATTAAGCTTAACTTGGAAAGAAAAACTGAACGTACTTAAGGCTCATATTGCTCATATACATATTTGAGGTCTTGATTCCAAATGCTTGTTGATAACCTATAATTATGTTTGGAAGTGAAAGAAGTGAGAGTGAGATATAAAATGTGGCCATGGTTGTTGTAACTAGTTCATTTGATTTGAATTCGTGTTTCAATCGTAAATCACCATGCTCTCCCTTATAAATATTTTCCATGTGATTTGAGTTCTTACATACTCATGAGTTGAAATTGTGTATTTTCCTTTTGGGAAAAAGTATTTCTAGGATAAGTGGTGCATCACTTGTTTATGATTTTAACTCGAGCTTCAATTGCCAATCATTTTGCTCCATTTCTTTGGAAAGAAATCCATTGTGTTCAAAACCTTCATTAGCAATGAATTTAAAGTTATGATGTCCGGAATATTCTATATGTTAATATTTGTGATGATGATCCTTGAAAATACAGAAATGGAAATGTGGAATGTATGTTACGACCATCATGCCACGAAAGAAGAATCATATGTATGGCCAAGAGAGATAATGAAATAATGATGTTATGAGTGCTTGAAAGTACTAATGAAGCAATATATGGTGTGAAAGGTTATGAGGTGAATGAATCTATATTTTTGTTTCCTTTGTGTGCAAAACAAAAATATTTTTGGCAGTATCATTAGCAAACCGAGGAAGGGTGGGTCGAAATGGCCCATACCCGAAACTACACGTGCCGGTATAGGTTGTGATTATTCCCCTTATTTGGGACGAGATTGAAATATTGATATGATGAGATTATTCCCCTTGACTGGGATGAGATTGTTCATAGCCCTAGATTTGATGTCGACTCACACAAAATATATGGGAAGACGACCCAGCCAGTCGGGTGGTGATCGGACGCCATGTAGCACGCATGGTGGTTCCTACTCTTGGTAACACCTTTATTTCACATCACATGTCAATCCGCATTGTTCGTGGAGAAACGGACTTGCCGATCGGGCGTGATCGGACTCCGTGCTAAAAACACTATGGTATATAGGTGCTGATTATCTCCCAACCAAAAAATATATTATTTTTGTATCTTGATAATTATTATGCTTTAACTTGGCATTTAGATATTGTTGATTGTTACCTGCTGCTTCCATGGTTTTTCCCTTCTTATATTGGCATTCTATTTCGAAAGAGGACATTTAGCTTTACATACTAGTACTATTCCATATGTACTAACGTCCCTTTTGCCGAGGGCGTTGCATCTTCAATGGATGCAGGTGGTTCATCAGTGGGTATCTTTGGTCCTTGTTAGCAGTTGTTCTCTATTCATCTGGTTTTAGTGAGCCCTACTCTGTTTTGTGCCTGATTTCACTTGATGTTGTAATTTGTTTTTGAGGTATAGCTAGGGCCTTTGAGCCGACACTTCCATATTACTTTTCTATTGTACTTAGAGGCTCCATAGACATATTGTGGGTGGTGTTCAATGTTGGTAATGAAATAGAAGTTTTGGTATTTGGCAAACATTTTCCTCTAGTAATGATGAACTTCTAATATTTTAAAAATTGTAAAAATGAATCTCTTTTGAGTAATGAAAAAAAACTGTGGAACATTTTACTCTTCTCATTCTTATCTCTTGTTATTAATTCTTATATTGTTAATGGGTAAGGTTGGGTAGAAGGCATCAAGTAGAATTGACCGGGGTATCTCGGTTTAGCGCTGGTCGCGCTCCCCGGGGTCGGGGTGTGACATACCCAAATATTTATCCTACCCATCCTTTAGCCTATACTACAAGCCGTGAAAAGTCATTTGCGATCAACAACTGATTTGTAGTAAAAATGCGATATATTCGATGCCATTTGCACAAGCATTTCCCTATACTTTATATATATTTCTATCGTTTTTCATGTTATTTTGTTGATTTGTAGGAACTCAGAGTAAGGAGCCAAAAATACTGAATAAGATAAAGTCCAGTAAAGAACCCAATTTGCGGTCATTTTTGTGACCACAGAATAGAAGTGCTAGCCACAAATTATCAGCAAAGGCAGTCAAGGTTTACCAGTTCTAGAAGACATGTCTGCGATCCATTTTGCGAACTGCGAAACACGAATGCGAGCCGCAAAAAGATCACAGAGTGCAACAAGGAATTACAGTTCTAAAATGATAAAATCAACGGTACATTCTAGGGACCGAAAAACTGATATACGAGCTGCAAAATTGCTACGAGATGAAGGGTCAGAAAAGCTAAAGTTCAAGTCTGCGGCCAATTAAAGAATTTGTAAACCGCATAATACATATGCAGTCCATTACGAAGCCCCGCAAAATATATTACGGGGTCAGATCTAGATATAACAGTCAAGTCTGCGATGGAGAATCAAGTATGCGGACGACAGATCTATTCTGCGGTCCATTCTACGGCTGCAGAAGCTCTTTGAGGGGCATTTTTATCGAAATATGGCACTTTCTAAAGCAGCTTTTGTTTCCTTCTTCTTTAATACTCTTCTCTTGGTTGTCAGAGACATTTAGTGGAGAATATTCTATTTTTCTAGCCTCCTCTACATCAACACTTTTTTAATCTTTAATGTCTATTAAATATAGTTGTTTTTCTTTGATATTTATGTCTAGTTAAATACTTTACCTAGGGTTATGAGACGATTTGTATCAGTTATGTTAATGGGTATGATACTTTAAGCTTGGGTTTATTGAAGTAGAATTGTATCCTTTAGTTTTCATGCTTTAAAGTACTTTAATAGTTGCACATGTTAGATAACTTCTAACGCCAATTTAACTTTAGCTTAAGCTTTAAAGAGAACAATTGAGGTTGTGGAAAAGAGTAAATAGCAAGGATTTGGGGCATTAACCCTTATATAATAAATTCAACTAGACATAGGGAGGATTTAACTTGGAATATATTGGGTGCTTTTAACATACACTTTAATATTCGAAAGACTTAATAGTGAAATCTAGTGGATGAATTTAAAAAACTCGAATAATACAATAAGCTTCAATATTCACAATAATACTTTAATAAAATTAACTAAACCCCACACCTACTAGCATCGGTTGCAGTTGGAAAACACAACCCTAGCCTTTCAAAGAAATCAAAATTTCAAGAGTAGTATAGAAATAAACTCTCTTTGTTTGTTACCATAGAAACGCTAGACTTCTAGATGGGTTTCACAATTCGTGAGTAGGCCATTCTCTACCGTATTCTCTATGGAATTCGACCAAAATCTAGTTGGGTTCTATATTTGACAAAGATCTCTTATACAAATTTAAAGGGTGTAATTTGTGCATATAAAATTTTAGCACCGTTGGGGGAATATGGTCTAGAACTTACTTTTTAATGTGAGCTTCACTTTTAGTGTTTGTTCCAATTTATCACAAAAATTGTTGTTTCTGGTGGTATAAGTACGATGGTCGGCGTGGAGGATGAAGTGGGAAACAATCAAAATGGGGCAAACATGGGCTATAATAATGTCATAGTGCTGCCAAGGATTGCGGGTACCGCAAACTTTCATGCCAACAATACTATGCTCCACATGCTCTAAAAATGGATTATTTGTCAGTTTGGCAAGTGAGGACCAGAAAATGCACAAGCAACATAATGTGTCCGATGAGGCGCTAAAACTGGGGATTTTTTCTTTCTCTTTGATAGGAGAAGCCTCATCTTTGTTAAATGATTTGTCGGCTCAATCCATCACTACATGGGAAGAGTTGATGAGTTTTTTCCTCGAGAAGTTCTTTCCACTGGCCCAGATGCTTCTATCCGCTTTGAGATCATGTATTTAAGAAAATTACCGAATGAAGCATCGTACGTGACATAGTTAAGTATTAAGAAGAAGTTGAGACAGTGTCTAAACAAGGGGATGAGGGCAAATGCTCTAATAACTTGGCAAGCAGATCAATCATGGAGAAGAATTTTCTTGAAGTTTGTGAGCTCTTTGATAAAATAACAAAGACCAACCACGCGTGGCACACCAGGGCCAGTGAGGTTGGGAGTGGAAATTTGGAAAAAGGATGGGCTCATGAGCAATCAAGAAAGAAGAAGAAGAAAAGGATGAAGTAGTGGCCAATTTGGCTACTCAAATGTTGATCCTCACTAAGCAGTTCATGGAGAGGGGAACAAAGACGGTAAATGTGGTAGACGGTACAAACTCAAAGCAAGGATTTCAAGAAGGGTCGATGCATGATTAAGAAACCAAGTGCGTGATGAAGAGGCTAACTATGTCAACAACTCTCATGTAAGGGGTTCGCGACCTATCTACCAAGGGTCCAATCAAGGACCATGGAGGCAAAATGTACAAGGTCACGGGAATCAAGGTTGGAGGAATAAGAAAGGGACTCCAAATTTGAGGGATAACAGTACAGGAAATTTGAGAGATGGCAACCAAGGAAATTGGAGGGAGAGAAACTACTAAAATAGAAGATCTAATGCCTATGTCCCACCTAGAGGTTCCATTTATTAACAATCAAATCAACCCCCGCCATACCATAACCGAAAATAATTAGCTAGCAACCCCACTAGTTCCAAAATTGAGCAGGTGTTGTCAAGAGTGTTGAAAAATCAAGACCGGTCTGATGGATCCATGAAATATATACGCTAGATTGTGATCTCCAACTCTACATCCATCAAATAACTTCAAGCCCAATTGAGTAAAATTGCTTTGTCACTGAATCCAAAAAAAACAATGGTGCTTTCCAATTGATGTCATTGCTAATCCAAGGAGTGATAGGAGCGGGACTTCCCATTATTTTTGTCATTACCACCCAAAGTGGAATAATGCTTGAAGATGAGGTGTTATAAAAAGATATATTTTGTGAGAATTTACAAGAGAAAAAGAGTTCTAAGAAGAGTGTAACGAATGCCAATGTGACTAGTTTGATTGAGGAGGAACCCGAAAGTTAGAAATCTCCATCTTGTGAAGGAGGGGTCAAAAGAAAATTGATGGGAGATATCTCAAGCTTTGAAGCCAATTCCCAGGGCACCCCTCTATTTCCCCTATGACTCGCAAAAGAGATCGAAGAAGGCTGTTTTAAGAAATTCTTTGAGATATCGAAACAATTGACAGTGAACATTCCATTGCTAGAACATCCTTGAGCAAATTGCGGGATATGAAAAGTTTATGAAGGATCTTGTTACAAGAAAGAGAAGGGTGACCTCGAAAATGATGGACGTTATTGTGCTGACCTGACAGGTCAGTTTGTGTTTTATCCTTTATTTTCGTATTTCGAGACCTTGACTAGCTCCGTTTAGCGTTCCTCATTTTACGTGCGCAGGCCGAGTCTTTTTCGAAAATATTTTATGTGAAAATTTTAAGAAGATATGAAATTTTGTCTTTAAAATGACTTAAGTTGACTATGGTCAATATTTTTTATAAACGGATCCGGATCTATATTTTGATGGTCCCGGTGGGTCTGTATAGTGATTTTCGACTTAGGCGTATACCCGAAATCGAATTTGAAAGTCCCTAACATGAATTAACGTGATTTCTTGAAAACTAGTAATTTAAAGGTTTAAACAATTTCTAAGTTTGACCGTAGGTTGACTTTGTTGCTATCAGGTTCGTATTTGAGTTTTGGAACTTGGAATAAGTTCATTTTATTATTTATGACCTGTCTGCAAAATTTGGTGTAAAACGGAGTTAATTTGACGTAATTCGGATGTACGGTTGTAAATTTACAAGTTCATGAATTTCTTTAAAAACTTTCATATATTTTGATGTTTGATTTGTTGTTCTAGGTGTTATTTTGGTGTTTCGATCACATGAACGAGTTCGTATGATATTTTTAGACTTTTGTTGATGTTTGGTTTGGATCCCTGAGGGCTCGGGTGAGTTTCAGACGCGTTACAGAGTGTTTGGGAGAGTTTTGGTGTTGCTTGTGTGTTCTTGTGCTACAGGTCTTGCAAATGCGAGAATGGAAGTCGCATTTGCGACGAATGGCCTAGTCTACTATGATCGAATTTGCGAACATTTTGTTCGCAAATGCAAAGTTGGTCTGGGAACAGCAGAGATCGCAATTTGTGATCATTTGATAGCTTTTGCGAAGTTCCAATGTTCGCATTTATGAACTAGTCATCGCAATTGCGATGACAGCAGAGATGTGGGGAGTTCTCTTTTGGGATAACTGCATTTGCGGGGTTTGCACATTTGCAAATCCCTAGTCGCACTTGCGACATCTGCAACTTGACAAAAAACTGAGGGACAAGACTTTTAACCTTATTTTCATAGTTTGGAACCCTAGACTCGGTATGAGGCGAATTTGAAGAAGGAATTTCATCTACAAACTTTGGGTGAGTGATTCTAATATATTTCTAATCATATTCCATCAATCTATCTTCGAGGGGCATTTTTATCGAAATATGGCACTTTCTAAAGCAGCTTTTGTCTCCTTCTTCTTTAATACTCTTCTCTTGGTTGTCAGAGACATTTAGTGGAGAATATTCTATTTTTCTAGCCTCCTCTACATCAACACTTTTTTAATCTTTAATGTCTATTAAATATATTTGTTTTTCTTTGATATTTATGTCTAGTTAAATACTTTACTTAGGGTTATGAGACGATTTGTATCAGTTATGTTAATGGGTATGATACTTTAAGCTTGGGTTTATTGAAGTAGAATTGTATCCTTTAGTTTTCATGCTTTAAAGTACTTTAATAGTTGCACATGTTAGATAACGCCACTTTAACTTTAGCTTAAGCTTTAAAGAGAACAATTGAGGTTGTGGAAACGAGTAAATAGCAAGGATTTGGGGCATTAACCCTCATATAATAAATTCAACTAGACATAGGGAGGATTTAACTTGGAATATATTGGGTGCTTTTAACATACACTTTAATATTCGAAAGACTTAATAGTGAAATCTAGTGGATGAATTTAAAAAACTCGAATAATACAATAAGCTTCAATATTCACAATAATACTTTCATAAAATTAACTAAACCCCACACCTACTAGCATCGGTTGCAGTTGGAAAACACAACCCTAGCCTTTCAAAGAAATCAAAATTTCAAGAGTAGTATAGAAATAAACTCTCTTTGTTTGTTACCATAGAAACGCTAGACTTCTAGATGGGTTTCACAATTCGCGAGTAGGCCGTTCTCTACCGTATTCTCTATGGGATTCGACCAAAACCTAGTTGGGTTCTATATTTGACAAAGATCTCTTATACCAATTTAAAGGGTGTAATTTGTGCATATAAAATTTTAGCACCGTTGGGGGAATATGGTCTAGAACTTACTTTTTAATGTGAGCTTCACTTTTAGTATTTGTTCCAATTTATCACAAAAATTGTTATGTCTGGTGGTATAAGTACGATGGTCGGCGTGGAGGATGAAGTGGGAAACAATCAAAATGGGGCAAACATGGGCTATAATAATGTCATAGTGTTGCCAAGGATTGCGGGTACCGCAAACTTTCATGCCAACAATACTATGCTCCACATGCTCTAAAAACGGATTATTTGTCAGTTTGGCAAGTGAGGACCCGAAAATGCACAAGCAACATAATGTGTCCGATGAGGCGCTAAAACTGGGGATTGTTTCTTTCTCTTTGATAGGAGAAGCCTCATCTTTGTTAGATGATTTGTCGGCTCAATCCATCACTACATGGGAAGAGTTGATGAGTTTTTTCCTCGAGAAGTTCTTTCCACTGGCCCAGATGCTTCTATCCGCTTTGAGATCATGTATTTAAGGAAATTACCGAATGAAGCATCGTACGTGACATCGTTAAGGCTTAAGAAAAAGTTGAGACAGTGTCTAAACAAGGGGATGAGAGCAAATGCTCTAATAACTTGGCAAGCAGATCAATCATGGAGAAGAATTTTCTTGAAGTTTGTGAGCTCTTTGATAAAATAACAAAGACCAACCACGCATGGCACACCAGGGCCAGTGAGGTTGGGAGTGGAAATTTGGCAAAAGGATGGGCTCATGAGCAATCAAGAAAGAAGAAGAAAAGGATGAAGTAGTGGCCAATTTGGCTACTCAAATGTTTATCCTCACCAAGCACGTCATGGAGAGGGGAACAAAGACGGTGAATGTGGTAAACGGTACAAACTCAAAGCAAGGATTTCAAGAAGGGTCGATGTATGATTAAGAAACCAAGTGCGTGATGAAGAGGCTAACTACGTCAACAACTCTCATGTAGGGGGTTCGCGACCTATATACCAAGGGTCCAATCAAGGACCATGGAGGGAAAATGTACAAGGTCACGGGAATCAAGGTTGGAGGAATGAGAAAGGGACTCCAAATTTGAAGGATAACAGTTCAGAAAATTTGAGAGATGGCAACCAAGGAAATTGGAGGGAGAGAAATTACTAAAATAGAAGATCTAATGCCTATGTCCCACCTAGAGGTTCCATTTATTAACAATCAAATCAACCCCCGCTATACCATAACCGAGAACAATTAGCTAGCAACCCCACTAGTTCCAAAATTGAGCAGGTGTTGTCAAGAATGTTGAAAAATCAAGACCGGTCTGATGGATCCATGAAATATATACGCTAGATTATGATCTCCAACTCTACATCCATCAAATAACTTCAAGCCCAATTGAGTAAAATTGCTTTGTCACTGAATCCAAAAAATATAATGGTTCTTTCCAATTGATGTCATTGCTAATCCAAGGAGTGATAGGAGCGGGACTTCCCATTATTTTTGTCATTACCACCCGAAGTGGAATAATGCTTGAAGATGAGGTGTTATAAAAGGATATATTTTGTGAGAATTTGCAAGAGAAAAAGATTTCTAAGAAGAGTGTAACGAATGCCAATGTGACTAGTTTGATTGAGGAGGAACCCGAAAGTTAGAAATCTCCATCTTGTGAAGGAGGGGTCAAAAGAAAAATGATGGGAGATATCCTAAGCTTTGAAGCCAATTCCAAGGGCACCCCTCCATTTCCCCTATGACTCGCAAAAGAGATAGAAGAAGGCTGTTTTAAGAAATTCTTTGAGATATCAAAACAATTGACAGTGGACATTCCATTGCTAGAACATCCTTGAGCAAATTCCGGGATATGAAAAGTTTATGAAGGATCTTGTTACAAGAAAGAGAAGGGTGACCTCGAAAATGATAGACGTTACTGTGATGACCTGACAGGTCAGTTTGTGTTTTATCCTTTATTTCTGTATTTCGAGACCTTGATAGCTCCGTTTAGCGTTCCTCATTTTACGTGCGCAGGCCGAGTCTTTTTCTAAAAAAATTTATGTGAAAATTTTAAGAAGATATGAAATTTTATCTTTAAAATGACTTAAGTTGACTACGGTCAATATTTTGTGTAAACGGAGCCGGATCTATATTTTGACTGTCCCGGTGGGTCTGTATAGTGATTTTCGACTTAGGCGTATATCGGTAATCGAATTTGGAAGTCCCTAACTTGAATTAACATGATTTCTTTAAAACTAATAATTTAAAGGTTTAAAAAAATTTTAAGTTTGACCGTAGGTTGACTTTGTTGCTATCAGGTTCGTATTTGGGTTTTGGAACTTGGAATAGATTCATTTCATTATTTATGACCTGTCTGCAAAATTTAGTGCAAAACGGAGTTAATTTGACGTGATTCGGATGTACGGTTGTAAATTTGCAAGTTCTTGAATTTCTTTAAAAACTTTCATATATTTTGATATTCGATTTGTAGTTCTAGGTGTTATTTTGGTGTTTCGATCACATGAACGAGTTCGTATGATATTTTTAGACTTTTGTTGATGTTTGGTTTGGATTCCCGAGGGCTCGGGTGAGTTTTAGACGCGTTTCAGAGTGTTTGGGAGAGTTTTGGTGTTGCTGGTGTGTTCTTGTGCTATAGGTCTTGCAAATGCGAGAATGGAAGTCGCATTTGCGATGAATGGCCTAGTCTGTTATGATTGAATTTGCGAACATTTTGTTCGCAAATGCAAAGTTGGTCTGGGAACAGCAGAGATCGCAATTTGTGATCATTTGATAGCTTTTGCGAAGTTCCAATGTTCGCATTTATGAACTAATCATTGCAATTGCGATGACAGCAGAGATGTGGGGAGTCCTCTTTTGGGATAACTTCTTCGCATTTGCGGGGTTCGCACATTTGCAAATCCTAAGTCGCACTTGCAACATCTGCAACTTGACAAAAAACTGAGGGACAAGACTTTTAGCCTTATTTTCATATTTTGGAACCCTAGACTCGGTATGAGGCAAATTTGAAGAAGGAATTTCATCTACAAACTTTGGGTGAGTGATTCTAATACATTTCTAATCATATTCCATCAATCTATCTTAGATTTAAACATCAAAATTATGGGAATCAAAGTAATTTTTTTTGAAACCTTGTCATGTTTTAGAAAAATAAGAAATTGAGTTTTGAGAGTCGATTTGGACTCGAATTTTGAAACTAACCACATATATGAACTCGTGGGGTCATGAGTAGTCGGAATCTATCATTGGACTCGGATATTGACCGGACAAGCCCCGGGTTAACATTTGTTGAATTTTTGGAAAAGTATAAAGATCTTAACTTTATCTATTGTAATTGATTTTCTTAGCATTGTTTGATAACATTGAGTCGATTTTGGTTAGATTCGATTAGTTAGGAGGCGAATTTTAGAAGAAAGGCCCCGGTTGGGCTTTGATTTGATTGCGAAGTGAGGTAAGTGTTGGGTCTAACCTTGATTTAAGGGAATTAGGAACCCTTGAACTATATGTTATGTGAATAACATGTATAACGGCGTATATACGAGGTGACGAGTGTATATACGCCGTCAAAATAATTGTTTCCATGCTTTCTCGTATTTCATGAATTATCTTATTCCATGCCTTAACTGTTACATGCTTTAATTGCTTTCTGTGCCGTAATTTGCTAATTTCCATTAATTATTCTTGTATTAAATTTTTCGTCCCTTCCATGACTCTATGATTAATTGCTACTTGCTTTAATTGTCTTACTTGCACACCTTAATTGCCGCGTACTTGACTTGTCTTATTGCTTTTGTATTATTTGTAGCAATACTTTGATTATTATGTGGTTCCTTTATTGCTTTGCTTTAATATTCTTTAATTGTAGAGATTTTCTTTTGTAATTGAGCTATTGGATTGGTTATATTTATTGAAATTATTTATGGATCGGGTTGCACGCCGCAACGATTGTGATATGGTAGAATAAGAGAGGATTTTGATATTGATTATGATGATATGGTGGGATCGGGTTGCGCACAGCAATGGTTGTGTACGTAATACTTGTTATTGATAAATTAAGACATGGTGAAATAAGGGAGGATTATGATGTTGATTCTGATGATATGGTGGGATCAGGTTGCGCACCGCAACAAATTTTTTATGTGATTCTTGATATTGAAAAATAATATTATGGTGGAATAAGGGAGGATTATGTGTGTACGGTGGGATCGGATTGCACGCAGCAACTGGCTGTGTATGTTGTATTCATTGTTGTTAATGTGTAGGTTTCCATCTTTGTCATATGAAATTATGAGAATTGTTATTCTGGGTTCCCTGATTGCGAGGATTGAGCTCATTTTCATAAATTAACTGCCTTACTCCTGTTTTTTCTTCCATGTTATTATTATTATTATTATTGCGTACAGGTTATTGTAAGTGAACCGCCTTAGCCTCGTCACTACTTAGTCGAGGTTAGGCTCGGCACTTACAGAGTACATGGGGTCGGTTGTACTCATTCTACACTTTGCACTTCTTGTGCAGATTTTGGAGTGGGTCCTAGCGTCGTCCAGTAGATTTGCTCGGATTTAGTGCTTGATGGAGACTTGAGGTACAGCTGCACATCGTTTGTTGCCATGAAGTCCCGTTCTACATTACCTTAGCTTTGTATTTCGATTCAGACAGTTATGCTTTCATTCTGACTATTATTTGTAGTACTCTAGACGCTCGTGTATTCGTGACTCCAGTTCTGGAATTTGTATTTAGATATCGTTGTTTATTAGTTTTATCTACTTTATTTCAGTTTATTCATCTTATTGGTTTTTGTTTCATTTGAATTGTTATAAATGGTTAATAACTACATCTAACATTGGCTTGCCTAGCAAGTAAAATGTTAGGCGCCATCACGTTCTCGAGGGTGGGAATTTCGGGTTGTGCCAAGTTGGTATAAGAGCACTAGGTTGCCGAGGTCTCATGAGTGATGAGCAAACTTGGTAGAGTCTGGAGGATCGGTACGGAGACGTCTGTACTTATCATCCAGAGGCTTTGGAGTTTAATAAAAATTTCACTTCTTTCCTACTTTATCGTATAATTTTATTCTATCATTTATGATTGAACCATTCTATTCTTCTCTCATAGATGGCGTAAACACGCACATGATCTATAGTCGGACAGGAGACGGAATCCCCTGTGGAAGCTTCTACCAGGGGCATAGGCCGAGGTTGAGCCAGATGTCGAGGCAGAGGTAAAGCTCATCCTAGAGCTCGGGTAGCACCCCCCGTAGTGGAGCCTCAGGTGGATCATGAGGAGGAGGTCCCAGCTTATACCGTACCCGTCAGACCATATCAGGTCCCGGAGGGTTTCATAGCCACTCTATTGCTTCAGGACGCTCTAGTCCACTTGGTGGGCCTTATGGATAGTGGGGCCCAGACCGGTGCATTTGTGGTGGTAACGACCATCTCTCGGTCTGTGGGAGGAGCACTAACTCCCGCTACTCATACCCCGGAGCATGTGGCTCCCCTATATCAGACTCTAGCGGCCAAGCCAGTTGGGGTGGTTCAGCCAGTTATTGCGGCACAGGCCGGTGATAGGCCCACTATGTCTTCTCAGGCTTTGTTGAGGCTGGATAAGTTTACCAAGCTCTTCCCTATTCATTTCAGTAATGCACCATCTAAGGAACTATAGGATTACTTGGACCGTTGCCACGAGGTGTTGCACAACATGGGTATTATTGAGACCAATGTGGTCGACTTTGCAGTGTTCCAGATGACCGGTTCTGCCAAGAGATGGTGGAGAGATTGTGTGTTAACTAGACCAGCTAGTTCACCTGCACTTAGCTCCGATCAGTTTTTATAGCTATTTTTAGAGAAGTTCATTCTTGTCACTCTAAGAGATGATTACCGCAGGCAGTTTGAGCGTCTTCAGCAGTGTAGTATGACTGTTACCCAATATGAGACTCGATATGTGGACCTAGCTCGCCATACCATTGTTTTATGCCCTACTGAGAGGTAGAGAGTGCGGTGATTGATTGATGGGCTCACTTTCAATATCTAGCTACAGATGGCCAAGGAGACTGGAGATGATATTTCTTTCTAGAGGGCCGTAGATATTGCTAGATGGATCGAGATGGTTTGTGGTCAAGAGAGGGGGTCGGTGTCTGATAAGAGGCCTCGTCATTCAGGTAGTTTCAGTGGTGCCTCATCTCGAGGGAGGGGTACTTTTGGTAGAGGTCATCCTCCTAGGCCATGTCAGTCAGCGCTTCAGGCATCTCATAGTGTTTCGGGGAGTCGTGGTTGTTCTGTATCTCATTCTGGGCAGCCAACACCATCAACTTTTATTAGTGCGCCTCTAATCCAGAGCTACCACTGTGGTTATTCTACTTGTTCGGGTCAGTTTCAGCTTCAGCAGCCACAACAGCATGATGTGTTTCCAGTGTGGGGGTATTGGTCATATCAGGAGGTTCTGTCCGAGATTGTTGAGTAGCATGCCACATTAGAGTTCTCGTGTTATAGTTCCGACACTGATTGCTTCACCGCCCGCTCAGCCAGCTAGAGGCAGGGGTCAGGCAGCCAGAGATGGAGGTCAGGTTATTAAAGGTGGAGGCCAGGCCTTTAGAGGTGGAGGCCATCCAGCTAGAGGCCGTCCAAGAGACGGAGGTCAGGGTGGTAGGGCCCAGCCCTTATTTGATACATTCCCAGCTAGACCTGAGGTCAAGACATCTGACGCCGTCATCACAGGTATTGTTCCAGATCTCCTACTTCTTGATATGGCAGACTTTGATATTATTTTGGGCATGGATTGGTTGTCACCTTATCATGATATATTGGATTATCACGCCAAGACGGTGACCTTAGCCATGTCGGGGTTACCTCGAATAGAGTGGAGGGGGACTCCTGGCCATTCTACTAGCAAGGTTATTTCTTATGTGAAGGCTCGGTGTATAATCGAGAAGGGATGTCTAGCTTATATGGCCGATATTCGCGATTCCAGTGTGGAGGTTTCTTCCATGGATTCGGTGCCTGTTGTGCGTGAGTTTCCAGAGGTGTCTCCTGCAGATCTATCGGGGATGCCACCCAATAGAAATATTGACTTCTGAATTGATTTGGCTCCAGACACTCATCCTATTTCTATTCAACCATACCGTATGGCCCCGCTTGAGTTGAAGGAACTGAAGGAGCAGTTGCAAGATTTGCTTGATAAGTGATTCATTAGACCTAGTGTCTCTCCTTGTGGTGCACATGTGTTGTTCGTGAAGAAGAAAGATGGTTCAATGAGGATGTGTATAGACTATCGACGGTTGAACAAAGTCACTATCAAGAACAATTATCTGTTGCGAGGATTGATGACTTATTTCATCAGCTTCAAGGTGCCAAAGTATTTTCAAAGATTGGTTTAAGGTGTGGCTACCATCAGTTGAAGATTAGGGCATCGGATATAGGCATTATGAGTTCCTAGTAATGTCATTTGGGTTGATAAATGCCCCAACAACATTTATAGATTTGATGAACCGGGTATTTAAGCCATATTTGGATTCTTTTATGATCATATTCATTGATGATATCTTGATCTACTCCCACAATCGAGAGGAGCATGAGCAGTATCTTCGGATTGTACTTCAGACACTAAGAGATAGTCAGTTATATGCCAAGTTTTCAAAGTGTGAATTCTGGTTAGACTTAGTCGCCTTTTTGGGGCATGTTGTATCGTCCGAGGGAATAAAAGTGGATCCTAAGAAAATTGAGCAAGTTTAGTACTGGCCTAAACCTACTTCAGCTACAGAGATTCGGAGTTTCTCGAGTTTGGCGGGTTATATCGCCGGTTCGTGGAGGTGTTTTCATACATAGCAGCTTCATTGACTATATTGATCCAGAAAGGTGCTCCATTCAGGTGGTCGGAAGAGTGTGAGTTGAGCTTTCAAAAGCTCAAGACTGTTTTGACTACGACGCTAGTGTTGGTGTTGCCCACAGGTTCAGGATCCTACACGGTGTATTGTGATGCATCGCATATTAGGCTCGGTGTAGTATTGATGCAGGATAGGAGGGTGATTGCATTCGTGTCATGGAAGTTGAAGGTTCATGAGAAGGATTACCTTGTTCATGACTTATAGTTGGCAGCCATTGTTCATGCCCTAAAGATTTGGGGGCACTATCTCTACGGCGTGTCGTGTGAGGTATTTTTGGATCATCGAAGTTTACAGTATTTGTTCAAGTAGAAGGATCTCAACTTGAGGCAGCGGAGGTGGTTGGATTTATTGAAAGACTATGATATCACCATTTTGTATCATCCCGGAAAAGCCAATGTGGTTGTCGATGCCTTGAGTAGAAAGGCTGCGAGTATGGGTAGCCTTGCATATATTCTGGCTGATGAGAAACCGCTAGCATCAGATGTTCAGGCTTTGGCCAATCAGTTCATGAGGTTAGATATTTTCGAGCCCAGTCGTGTTCTAGCTTACACGGTCTCTCGGTCATCATTGTATGAGTGCATCACAGAGCGTTAGTATAATGACCTCTATCTGCTTGTCCTTAAGGACACGGTGAGGCACGGTGGTGCCAAGCAGGTTACTATTGGAGATGATAGGTTGTTGCGGATGCAGGGTCAGATTTGTGTGCCCAATATAGATGGACTTCGTGACTTGATTCTTAAGGAGGCCCATAGTTCCCGGTATTCCATTCATCTTGGTGCCGTCAAGATGTTTCAGGACTTGTGGCAGCATTATTGGTGGGGGAGAATGAAAAAGGATATAGTTGCATATGTAGCTCGGTGTCTAAATTATCATCAAGTAAAGTACGGGAATCAGAAGCCTCGTGGTTTGCTTCAGAGGCTGGAGATTCCTGAGTGGAAGTGGGAGCGTAGTACCATGGATTTTGTTGTTGGACTCCCACGGACTCAGGAGAAGTTTGACACGGTATGGGTCATTGTGAATAGGTTGATCAAGTCAGCACATTTCATTCCAGTTACCTATTCTTCAGAGCGATTGGCTGAGATTTATATCTGCGAGATCGGCATAGGATAGCAATCCTATTGTCCCAACTACTTCCCATGCTGGAGGGGGAGCACAGACCCGAGCTACTCACACTCCGGAGCAGGCCACTACTATGTTTCAGACTATGGGAGTTCTTTTTATTCCGCTAGTTGGGGCAGTCCAGCCTATTACTGCAATTAGGTTGAGGTTAGGCCCACTATGTCTGTTGGATCCTCCACAGTTTGATGGTGATCACGCATTTGATGCCCAGGACTTCTTGGATACGTGTCATGAGATTTTGCGCAACTTGGGTCTTGTGGAGTCCAATGGAGTTGATTTTACTACTTTCCAGTTGAGAGGGGCAGCCAAGAAGTGGTCGCCCACTGATAAGCAAAGAAAGTCAACATGGTCATTCCCTCTCAGATGGAATCAATTTTCTACTCTCTTCCTAGAGAAGTTCATTCCACTCGCCAGGAGAGATGAGTTGCATAGTTAGTTTGAGCACTTGCAGTAGGATGGCACATCAGTCACTTAGCATGAGATGAAGTTTGTGGAGTTGTCTTGTTATACAGCTTTCTTGACTCCAACCGAGACTAAGAAGGTGAGGAGATTCATTAAGGGGATTAATTTTGGAATTAAGCTCAGTATGTCTAGGAAGAACGAGACCATGGCTAGTTTCTACCAGGCAGCGGAGATAGCACAGAGCATTGAGCGCATTCGTAGTCAGGGGAGAGAGGAGCTAAAGGATAAGAGGCATCAACATTGAGAAGGATTCAGTGGTGCCTCATTTGGAGGAAAGAATCTTTTTTATAGAGGCTAATCCAGTAGGATAGTTCACTCAGCACTTCAGACTTCTCATGGTGCTCCAGTCAATCATGGTTCTGAAGATGCTCATTCGGGGCAGTGTCACGATCCAAAATTCCACATCAAAAGTCGTTCGGGGCAGTGTCATATTGACAATTTCTTTATTTCAAACCGTTATGTTACCAATAACTCCACAGAACATGAGATGATGACTCCCCGCAATAAATTGATCTTGACAATCAATTCACCAAGTAACAACAGAGGCACAGATTGGCACATAAATGTAACATAACAAATCACGTAGAATGCATGACTCACACAAGAAGTCACTATCGTTCCAAAACTAGAATAACAATAGTCAACCAAATACGATCAAATTACAAGTGAATGATTTAAGGAAAAACAATAATTGTTCAATCGGCAAACCGTTCCAACATAGAATGTACCATGAGAACCACAACCCAGGATAACTTTACTGTCACTAAAAATCACAATATATCAATCTGTTACGGTGTGTAACCCGATCCCACCTATATCATATCACCAGTCCTTATCGATCCATATAATATCTTTCCATATCATTTCAATACTGTTGCGGCGTATAACCCGATCCCAAAATAATATAAATTAAACAAACAAACTACAACCAGCTACGACGCATAACAAAGTTAAACAAAATAAAGAAGCTAAACAAAGAAGATCACAAGTGGATAAAATAGTTACATGATACTCACAAAAATCAAATAACAAGTAATGACATTTCATAAATAAAGGTACAAATACCAAGAATTAATTAACAATTAAGGCATATAACGGATAAGATATGAATTCATTGAGTGATATAAGAGTAAATTTGACAATGAAAGATAGAATATGTACTAACACGTAAGAGTAAACTTAACAATAAAAGGTATAACATGTAATAACAACTTCAAATAGAGCACGTAAGAGTAAACTTAACAATAAAAGGTATAACATGTAATAACAACTTTAAATAGAGCATGTAAGAGTAAACTTATCAATAGAAGGTATAACATGTAATAACCGAGGTACAAATAAAAATCATGGGGGATTATTACTAGCTAAAGAAAACTAAAAGATATGTTTTTGTATTTTTTTATTTTTCAAATTTTTGTGTTTTTGTTTAGACTTTAATCTCCCAAGAAAACTGTCTAGGAGATTAATCGTCAGGAAAAGTCCAACATTTTCAATGTTTTCTATTTTCTTTTTTACTTTTCATATTTTTGATTTTTTTTAAAATAAGCCACTAAAACTACTACTAAAATATTACACTACTACAAACACAAAAATAATAAGTTAAAATCTAAATAAGAATTTAACAGTTTTACTAACATACTACTGCTAATTATTGAAAGAATTCACCTACCCCACACTTAAAAGAGTGTAGTGTCTCCAATGGAAAAATAAAATAAAAATAACGAGGGCGGACAAGAAACTCCCTGAAAGGCCAAAGGACGAGGCAATAGTAGCTCACAGGGTACTCAAACTTCTCCCAAGTATGATCTTTTGTGCAGGCACCCCACACTTAGTTCTAACTATCTAGCTCGCTTTTGCACATCTCATGGCCTTTCTTCCTATGCTCATAATCCTATAAAACAAAAATAATGTAACGACCCAGCCGGTCATTTTGAGAGTTGTAGTCTCGTTCCCCCATTTACTGCTCACTTTATGCTTAATAGTTGCTATGTGACTTTCTAGGGTAGTTGGTTCGGTTCCGGGAATATTTCGGAATGAGTTGAGACATTTAGTCTCAAGGTTGGAAGCTTAAGTTGAAAAGGTTAACCGGACGTTGACTTATGTTTAAACGACTCCGGAATGGAGTTTTGATGGTTCTGTTAGCTCTGTTGGGTGATTTTGGACTTAAGAGTGTATCCGAATAGTGATTTGGAGGTCCGTAGTTGAATTAGACTCGAAATGGCAAAAATTGGAAATTTAGAAGTTTGACTTAGAGTTGACTTTGTAGTTACCGGGCTCGGATTTTGGTTCCGGGAGTTGCAGTAGGTTCGTGGTTTCATTTATAAATTGTGTGCAAAATTTGAGGTCAATCGGACTTGATTTGATAGGTTTCGACATCGATTGTAGAAGTTAGAATTCCTTAGTTTTCATTAGTCTTGAATTTGGGTGCGATTCATGTTTTTGATGTTGTTTGATGGGATTTGAGGGCTCGACTAAGTTTGTATCGTGTTTTAGGACTTGTTGGTATATTTTGTTGAGGTCTCGGGGGCCTCGGGTGGAGTTCGGATGGTTATCGGAGCGAAAATGGGACTTAAAGCATTGTTGAAGTTGGGAGTCTTCTGGTGTGATCTCACCTATGAGGGGATTGGCCGTAGGTGCGGCTGATGTAGCGCAAATACAACCTGGAGAGGAGTGTGTAGAGGTTGCAGGTGCGAGGGAATTTCTGCATCTGCGTGGCCGCAGATGCGGCGATTGGAGCACATAAGCGGAACTTGATTAGAGAAGTGTGGAGTGCAGATGCGAGGGAGTTCCGCAGGTGTGGACTCGCACCTGCGCGTGTGTGATCGTAGAAGCGGAGGTAGTGGTGTCTTGGCAAACTGCAGAAGCGGGAGATTTCTCACACCATCGAGACCGCAGATATGACTAAATGAGTCGCAGGTGTGAAAGCACTAGGCAGAGTATTAAATTCAAGGGTTTCGTGATTTTTATTATTTTGGACATTTCACGCTCGGGCTTAGGCGATTTTTGAGAGGGGTTTCGAAGGGATTCTTGAGGTAAGTCACTTGTGGTCATTTTTATTTAATAATCTTGATGTCCCATTAAATTTTCTACCTAGTTTGTGTGTTTTTGAGGTGTAATTATGGGGGTTGAGGCTAGGAATTTGGAAAGTTTAATTTGGGGATTTGATTGACGATTTGGTGTTGGATTTTGGTAAATTTGGTATGGTTAGACTTGTGTTTGAATGGGCTTCCGAATTTTGTGACTTTTATTGGATTCTGAAATGTGGGTCAGGGGGCCGACTTTTGAGTTGACTTTTTGACTTTTGATTAAGAACTTGGCATTTTTATATCGAATTGATTCCTATAGCTTGAGTTGATCGTATCGAATTGTTTGTGGCTAGATTCGAGGCATTCGGAGGCCGTTTCGCGAGGCAAGAGCTTGTTGGAGTAGAGTTTTACACAGTTTGAGGTAAGTAACACTTCTAAATTTGGTTATGAGAATACAAAACCCCGAATTACGTGTTAGGTGATTGGTGTTGAGGTGACACACATGCTAGGTGGTGAGCGTGTGGGCGTGTACCGTAAGAGTTGTGACTTGGTCGATTCCATGGAACTGTATAGTTGAATAATCTTGTTGTTACCCATATTTTCACCATGTGTTAGAGCAGTTGAGCTGTCAGTCATGTTAGAAATCCTGCTTAGGCTACGTGTTGGTACTGTTGGGACCCACTGAGGTCGTGTTACATGTTGAATTATTTGCTTAACTTGCCATTTTTATACTGAGTCGCGGTTATTATTTGCATATTATATCTCAATTTTTGTTGTCCTTTATTGATACATCATATCATCATTGTTTGGATTGATTATCATGATTCTTGTGAGCTCGAGAGACTGGAGTGATTAATGACTGAGTGAGGCTTAGGGTCTATTGTGAGTGGTATTCATGGGATCGGGCTGCACGCCGTAGTAGGCTTATTTGATTCATGCCAGGATTTGTCTTATTATAGCGCTTGGGTTGGATTGGTCCCTCCGGAGTCTGCACATCTACAATGGGCACACTTGCTAGCAATTTATTTGCATTTGGGCTGGATCTGCCCTGGTTTTATTTGCATTCGGGCTGGATTTGCCCTGTTCTGTGTTGAATTTTATTGCAAAACCTACAAGCATGTCTAAATTCTTGTACTATTACTTGTAGATTATGAATTTCTAAGATATCACTATCATATTTTTTTGTAACTTTCCATACTGTTAATGTTATATGTGGACTATAATACTTGAACTCGTCACTTCTTTCAGCCTAAAGGTTAGATTTATTACTTATTGAGTTGGTTGTACTCACGCTATACCCTGTACCTCGTGTGCAGATCCAGGTGTGTCCGGTCACGGTTGTTGCTGATTTACAGAGTTCAGACATTCGGAGATCATCGAGGTAGTTGCTTTGGCGTCCACATGCCTTGACTCTCCTTCCCTATCTTCCAGTTTATTTATTCAGTTCTACTTTCCAGACTGTGTACCAGACTATGTCATTATGTAGATGCTCATGTACTCAGTGACACCCAGGTTTTGGAAAAACTTATGTATTGAATTATGATATTCTATTCTGTTTTATGAAATTTTTATTTATTTAAACTGTTTTAGTCTATTTCAAAGATGAATGTGTTGGAAATGTCTGAGTAGTCGGCTTGCCTAGTACCATGATAGGCGCCATCACGACAGGTTGGGTTTTGGATCGTGATAAATAAATACTAGAAATATAATATAATAAAAAAAAATAAACAAAAATAAAAGAAAGTAGTAAGATGGGTTTCCTCCCAACAAGCGCCAAATTCAACATTGCGGCACGACGTGAATTTATGACGACCTGATAGGTCATTTTGAGTACTAGCTCATTTTTCTGTATTTTGAGACCTCTTATAGCTTTATTTTATGAGATAGTGATCAAGGTTGTATGATGTTAATACACTTTTGTGAATGTTCGTATGGATCCCGAGGGCCTCGGGTGAGTTTCAAATGTGATTTGGTTGATCTTGGAATTGCTGAAGCATAATTGTTGCAAGTTTTGCATTTGCGACTTCACATGTGCGATGCCAGACTCGCAAATGCGAAATGGGAATGGGGGCTGGAACTTCGCTTTTGCAAAGAGATGTTCGCATTTGCGATGTGGGGCTGGGCTGGGTACCCTCGCAATTGCGAGTTATATGTCGCATTTGCGACACTTGAGGAAATTGCACAGCTTTGCAAATGCGAAGCTTTGTTCGCATTTGCGCTCAGGAGGGTCTCTGCAAATGCGAATATCTGGTCGCATTTGCGACTTCTCTGGGCTCAGAGGCTTTTCGCTTTTGCAAACAGTTTTTTGCTTTTGCGATGGTCGTAATTGCGTACAATAGTTCACAATTGCGATATCTTCAGCTGGGTAAAAGTAGAAAAAATACGGACTTAGCTCATTTTACACTATTTTTTAACCCTAAACTCCAAAGAGGTGATTTTTGAAGAGGAATTTCTTCCCAAATTTATTGGTAAGCAACTTTAACTTGTTTTCAATTACTTTTTCATGAATTTTATCATCAGATCTATTAATTTTAAAGTAGATTGGGGGTTTTGGGTAGAATTTAGGAATTTTATAAAATTGAGATTTAGACCTCGAATTGAGGTCGGTTTTTGAAACAAACAACGTATCCAGGCTTGGGGGTGAATGAGTAATCGAGACTTAGTCCGAATCTCGGATTTTGACCATGTGGGCCCAGGTTGACTTTTTGTTGACTTTTTCAATTATGATCAAAATTGAACCTTTTTCATTGTGGTCAGTTTCTAAAGCTTGTTTTGAATTGTTTGAACAGAATTTGGCTAGATTCGATTGGCTTGGAGGCTTGTTATAAAGGAAAAGCCGTGGTTGATTGTGTTCCGAGAAGAGGTAAGTATCGTGGTTAACTTTGACTTGAGGGAATTAGGACTTATTTAATCTATTTGATACGTGATTTATGTGTGGGGACGATGTATATGCAAGGTGATGAATGTATATGTGTTGTCATGGATTTAAGCATGTGGGGTGGACTATTTAATTGCATCTTTTCAATTACATCACGCCTTCATTTATTCCAAGTTATTACTTGTTTAATACTTTACTTTCTACATGTCTTTACTTGTTCAATACATGTCTTAACTTGTCACACGCCTCTCTTTGCTACATGTTCCATGTATCCATGCCTTTATTTATTGTCCGCCTTTACTTGCTTTATGCTTTTACATGTTATTAGGTAAATTCTTTACTTGTCTTATGTCGTTACTTGTTTGATCGCCTTACTTGTGTCTACTTCACTTTACTTCGTTACATTGGATTGCCTTAGAGAATTTATACATTTAATTTCCTTTTTATGTTATAATGTGAGATACGTCGTAGTTGATTGTAGTATCATTGTACATGTATGGATCAGGTTGCACGCCGTTATAGTATTATTATATATACGCAAATCAGGTTGTACGTTGCAACAGTATTTATGTTGAATGGGATCGGGTTGCATGCCACAATAATACTTATATTGAAATAGGCTCGAAATGGTATTAGTATTATATATGTGTTTCGGGTTGCATGCCGCAACAAAGAAGATATATTACAATTATTCTTGGCTATTGGTTTCCGCTGTCATATTGTGTTGTGAAACGGAGTGGTGTTGATATTCTGAGGCCCTCTGTTTTTATTCTTATCTCGGATTTTCATGTTAATTATATGTTCCTTTATTGCGTTATTACTTTTCTACTTATATTCATATATAGATTTATAGTGGGTGTCTTGTCATAGCTCCGTCTTTACTTTGTCGAGATTAGGCTCGGCACATTCAGAGTACATGGGGTCAGTTGTACTCACAATACATTTATGCACTTCTTTTGTAGATCTTGGTGTTGGTCCCAGCGTGGTGTAGCAGAGATTGCTCGGACCCATAATTTTCAAGAGACTTGAGGTAGAGTTGCACAGCGTTCGCAGACCCTGAAGTCCCCTTCCTATCTGTTTTACTATTTATTTTGTTTCAGACAGTTGTATTTTATTTCAGACCATGTTTGTAGTATTTTAGCAGCTCATACACTTGTGACACCGGTTCTAGGATTAGACTAGACAGCGTGTGTATAGATTGTTTTATGTATTTCAAAGCATTTCTGTCTTATTTCTTAATAATTTGCTTTTAAAATTGTTAAATTGAATAACTACTTAGCTAATGTTGGCTTCCTAGCAAGCGGATGTTAGGCACCATCACGGCCCTATGATTGAGATTTTGGGTCGTGACAGAATCACTTTTTGCCTTCATCTAGAACTTATGAATTTGACACCTAATTTGGCTTCAAACTTTCGGTTATGCTCTCGGGGTGGTTGGACAAATCTAATTAGGCCAAGTAACTAATGTAGTATCCTGCACTTCTTGGCCTTCATATGAGGTATGTAACTCTGTCTTTCTGGCACTGCAAATTCCAAAATAAAAGCACCTTGTCCCTCATCCGTTGACTTCTCCAAAAGCTCAGATGATTCGATTTTCATGTCATCATCCAAACACAATGTTGAAAAATATATAGAATTAGGACCAATACGCTCCAACTCTAGAATTGTATCACTATTTACATCCCCATATGTAGATACACTAGAGTCTTCAAGTGTAATATTATATATTTCCTCACATGACTCTAGTGTACTCTTCTCGACATTGGCATCATCAACAAAAATATGGTCGAATGATTGACTCTCCACTTTTAGCTTCTCAATTTGGTGTATACCTTTTCAGCTTCACACAACTCATAACTATTTTATTGGGCATTAGACACATCAACATTTGCACTCAATTGAGCTTCCAAGTCGTGAATAGCAGTGCGAAATTATTCGATCTCTTGTCCCAGTTCCGCTCTTCCTTCTATTAAGTATCTCATTCCATCTGCAAGTTTTACTTGGAGATCCCCACATTCCTCTAATAGTTGCAAGTACATATCAATAATACGAGCATCATGTTCAACATCTTCCATTTTGTTACTCCTATCAAACTCACAAACATTATTAGAATCATCATAATAAGGGACTAGGGTAGGATAATAACACTGAGAAAAATTATTCTAATAACCACCACAAATTATACATGATTGAGATAGTGCACACAACTTGCTCCTGAAAATATTTGCACATTGTCGCCATAAATGAGATCCTTTACAATATGGATAAAGATCACAAAAATAAGAATACTTATCATTCCACCACTTTTCATTCAAAGATGCCATGTTAAGATAAGTAACAAAATACTACACTAAATCAAAAAAAGAAAAAAATAACTTGAATAGATAAAAGGTAATATTCTAATCTAGAAAATTTATAGTTAATTTTAGGTCCCTGGCAATTGCGCCAAAAATTTGTTGCAGCCAAACGCACACACAAGTATACGCGATCATCAAATAATAAAGTGACTAGAAGTCGGATGTCGAACCCACGAAGACTTATTATCAACTTTAAGTAAATTAGACTATCCTAATTATCTAAACAAGTATTAAATTCAAAAGTGGTGATTCTAAGCTAATTAAAATAAACAAAAATAAATGTTATCAATGTGATGAAAGCGACCTAGGGTTATGTGCTATCTGACAATCCTACTGTATTCTTCAATTTAATTGATTGATTAATTTATCTGGTTTATTGATTGATGAGGTTAATATCGCTCATAAGAATCTGTCGCGTTCTTACTCACTTATTCAAGCTAACATAACACCTATATGTCTATAGAGTTAGAATCAACAGGATTGCATTCATAATTCCCGTATAATAACCAAGCAAGGCAATTAGTACATGTCTATCCTAACCGCAAATCTATTCCTCGATGCCCAGGTTCAAGAAGTTGCTCTACTCAATTCTATATGCAATCTAGAATTTCCACTTTCGAGTGCAAGTCTAGATTTATAGATAGTATTTAATTGGTGATCAATCAATCAAATAATTAAGCCCAGGATTGAACAAAGAAACCAATATGATAAATCAAGAAATCAAAATTAATATTCAAATAACAATAGTCATGAAAGAACCACAACCTTAGAACTTGAAATTTAGCTCCACATAAACATGGTAGCCAAACAAGAAATCATACAAAGAATTAACATAAAAATTACTAAGTTTGGTGGGAAAAAAGATGAAACCCAGCCTCCACGGTGACTTTGTGCTTTCCCCTGGTAAAACGTTCTATAAATATTGTGTTTAAGGACTATTTATAGGGGTAGAGAAAAAACTAGATGAAATAATCAAGTCCAAGTAAAAAAGGAGACAAAATAGCTTAGAACCCGAACCTGTGCATCGCACCATGCCCCGCGTTTGGCGTGGCCTCGCGAGGCTTGTCGGTGCAATTCTTCTCCGCATCGCAGCTTTTATCGCGGCAGTCTCAAACTTGTCCAATTGCTTGCCTAAGTTTAATACTTTCCCATGCTGCTTCACGTGTTGCTTTTGCTGCATTGGAGTATAAAGGTAATATCTTCCTTTCTTTATTCTTTACTTACATTGTTGCATAATTAGTGTCTTGTCTCCCATCATTTAGGTAAATAATTAGCTAATTCAAATTGTACAAATGTAACGACCCAGCTGGTCGTTTTGAGTGTATTAGTCCTGATCCCCTATATACTATTTTTTCCGTATTTGTTTCTGCTTATGTGACTTGCCGGGAGGTCTTGTTTTTGGTTTCGGAGTGTTTTGAGATACTTAGTCCCTAAAACGAAAGCTTAAGTCTCAGGATTTTGACCGTAGTCGTAACTGTGTGAAGACGACTCCGGAATGGAGTTTCGTCGGTTTCGTTAGTTTCGATGGGTGATTTTTGACTTAGGAGCGTGTCCGGACTGTGAATCTGAGGTCTGTAACTAATTTAGGCTTGAAAGGGCGAAAGTCGAATTTTGGGAAGTTTGACTAGGGGTTTGACTTTTTGATATCGGGGTCGGATTACGATTCCAGAAGTTGGAGTAAATTTGTAATGTCAAATATGACTTGTGTGAAAACTTTGGGGTCAATCGGACGTGGTTTGATAGGTTTCGGCATCGGTTGTAGAAATTGGAAGTTTCAAGTTCATTAAGTTTGAATCGGAGGGTGATTCGTATTTTTAGCATTGTTTGATATGATTTGAGGGCTTAACTAAGTTCGTATGGTATTTTAGAACTTGTTGGTATCTTTGGTTGAGGTCTCGGGGGCCTCGGGTGTGTTTCGGATCATTATTGGATGCGTCTTGGACTTAGAGAAATGGCTGAAGTTCTGTGATCTGGTGCATCTGGTTTCCTTATATGTGATCGCGAGAGAGGGGCCGCGATCGTGAAGGCTTAGCTGGGCCACGCGCTTTGCTCATCGCGAACGTGTGAGGACCTTCGCGATCGCGTAAGTCTGAGAGCCAGTACATCGAGTTCGCTTGGTGTTTTACGCGTTCGCGTAGGGTTAAATCCTGGGGCAGCGAAGTTGTTCTTCGCGATCGCGAGGCTATTTCCCCGATCGCGATTAAGGAATCACTGGGCAGACTTATATCATTTCAAAACGAGGGTTTAGTCATTTTTATCAAATCTTAAGTTTGAGAGCTCGGATTTGGACGAGATTTTGAGGGATTTTCATAGACATCAATTGGGTAACGATTCTTCACTTGATTTTGGTTATATCCCACTAATCTATCACTAATTTTATCTTTTAATTTCGGATTTGGGTGAAAAATTTGGGAAAAAATTGTAGAAACATCATAGGCTTGAATTTTGAGTTTTGGAAGGTGATTTGAGGTTAGATTCGAGTAAATCTTGTATGGTTGGACTCGTGAGTGGATGGGTGTTCGTATTTGCTGACTTTGTCGGATTTCGAGACATGGGGCGGGGCCGATTGAGCCTATTTTGGATTTTGCCTTATAATTTTATGTTTTTCTTGTGGAATTGATCTTTTTAGCTTATATTAATTATATCGTACTGCTTGTGGCTAGATTCGGGGAGTTTGAAGATTGATTCGAGGGGCAAGGGCATTGCGGAGTAGGATTTTGCGCGGTCTGAGGTAAGTAGCAGTTTTAAATCTTGTCCTGAGGGTATGAAACCTCGAATTTTGGTATGATGTGACTATTTTGGAGGTGACGCACATACTAGGTGACGGGCGTGTGGGCGTGCACCGTGGGGGATTTTGACTTGGTCTGTCCAGTGAGACTGTAAATTCGAATAGACTATTGTTAATTACCTGTTCTCTCTGTGTTATAGAAATTTAACTGCAAATCATGTTAGAAATCATGCTTAGGCTATGTGATAGTACTGTTGGGACCCGCAGAGGTCACGTACTTGTTGAATTATTTGCTAATTATTGTCTTGTACTCAGTCATGGTTTTACTTGCGCATCATATCTCAGTCTCTTCTTGATTCTTGTTGATACACTATGTTATTTTGTTTGGGCTGATCTTTTTGATTTCTGAGAGCCCGAGAGACTGGAGAGGTTGGTAACTGAGTTAGGGCCTGAGTGCCGAGCTGTGAGCTATAGGTATATATATGGATCGGTTTGCACGCTGCAACAAGCCTGATGGCTGTATGTATATGGATCGGGTTGTACGCCGCAACGAGCCTTATGGCTATTTATATATTATGGGATCGAGTTGCACGCCGCATCGATATAGCGCTTAGGCTGAAGGAGCCCCTCCGGAGTCTGCACACCCCTAGTGAGTGCATGTACCTATTGAGTGTGAGTACTGAGGGCTGAGAGCCAAGTGATTGAGCTGTTGTGACGAGTTGAGCGACTGTTGCCCTGAGAAGCTGTACTTGCTTTCTTTTTCATTTGTTGATGCACTTAGTTGCTATCTTTCATTGTCGTGAAATTTTTAAAAGATTCTATATCCGGATTTACCTGCACTTTAACTGTATGAAACTGATTTGATTTGAACTGCCGGATTTGAAAGCATGTCTATTCTTTGCTGGAATTATTAAGAATGAATTGTAATTGTATAGCTCGTCACTACCTTCTCAGTTCCTTATTTATTTCTGTTACTTGCTGAGTTGGTTGTACTCATGCTACACCCTGCACTTCATGTACAGATCCAGGTGTATTTGATCACGGAGGTCGTTGAGTTCGTGCGCGATCGAGTACCAGAGACTACGAGGTAGCTGCCGGCGTCCGCGGACCTTGTCCCTCCTTCTATGTTTTCCTTCTTTTCTGTACTTATACTTAGACACTATTTTATTAGACTGGATATCTAGATGCTCATGACTCAGTGACACCCCGATGTCGGGCTATTTTTTCGCACTTATGCTTTGGGTTTTAGCCCGTTTTTATGAAAGACTCCGGTTATTTTAAATATATAAATTCATTTCTGTTAAATGTTGAAAGTATTTTGGAGATGTCGGCTTGCCTAGTATCGCGATAGGCGCCATCACGACGGGTTAGCTTTTGGGTCGTGACAACAAAGCACACTTTAAAATATATATTTTGCTCCTAAATTTTATCTTCAAAGTACCTACATATAAAATAAACTCAATTAAGCACAAACATAGTACAATATAGCAATAAAGCGCCAAAATGTAAAATAAGTAACTCACTAAAAATTTATAATTATAGTCAAATATAAGAGATGTTATTATTTAATTATATTATACATTTATATATAAAATAATGTATTAAATTTCAATCTTCCTCATTTTCTTTCGCCCATCTCTCATTCTGACGCCTCTCTCCAACTTGCCGGCTTCTTGTTCTTGATTTGAAGTGTAATTACTTGTTTTGGTTCATACTAATAAATAACATAATTAGTGTTAGACGAGTGTCAGTTTGAGAACTATTAATCATTGGTTATGAAACGGAGGAGGCCTTATTCTGCTTTTGTCGTTTTTGATGTTGGCATCTTGAGGAGTAACAAACTTCAACCAATTATTTGCGTAACAATCAATACTTCTGACATCTCAATCTGCATGGCTATTTAGTTATATTTAAAAAATTTATACCAAGAAAATTGATGGCTATTAAAAATCTCAATTGACAATTCCAGATTGAAACTAAAAGGAGAAGATATAAATAAATTATACACAAATTACATGTCGAGTGTACAAACGATATACAATATATATACAACTAACATATATTGTATACAAGTTATATGCAAGTTGTATGTTTAGTACTTTTTATGGTAAGTCAATGTATAAAAGAATTTATACACAAGTTACATAAGTTAGACGGGGTATTTTACTTAATAATATAATAATTAAAAAATATAAAATACATTAAAAGTTTAAGAAAATTAAAAAAATTAAAAATATAGTATAATAACCACAAAAAATATACAAACTACATTAAAAGTTTAAAAAAACTAAAATATCTAGCATTTTATTATAAATATAACAATACAATTATGATAAAGTTACTGTGAGATAAACATGAACTATAACGTCTCATTTTTCAGATGATTAACAAATTATAATATTTTATTAAAAGTATTATCAAAATACACAGTTAACCTCTCTAAAAGTTAATAATCAATAAACTATATTAATAAAATATTTCTCCTGATGAGAAAATATAAAATTACTTTCAAATAGAAAAATAATAAAAGTTTGATAATTTTGAGAGATATAGAATTAAGATATAAAGACCTATAATATGTGAAGATGTAAGTTTTGGCTATTAAAATGATATTCAGCCTCACGATATTCTTAATTAGTAAATATGCAATACTTTAACTCATTATTTTAAGTTACTCTCAATCTTCATATTTCTATAGATGAATAAAACTTTAATCATTCATTTATTAGAGATTTTTCAGGCTAACTGTGCTAATTAGGGTTAAAGAATTTGCATTAGGAATTATTAGGCAAGCCTCGAACGGTAAGCGTTAGGAGTTTTCAGGAACACAGTTAGGCTCTAAGGGCGTAAGCCTCATAGAACTAAGCCCCACCTATGAGCCTCAGGGTATTTTTATAGTGCCCCGCTCCGGAGCAAGTCCCAATAAAGCCTTTTAAAATATTGATATAAGTTGTATGTAAATTATGGAGCTCCTGCGTATAAACTTCCAGCATACTGTGATGGAACTCCAGTACACGAGAAATTTCTGAATAATATACGGGATTATGGAGCTCCTGTATATAAACTTTCAGCATATTATGATGGAACTCCAGCACATTATCAAATTCCAGCATATTATGTTGGAAGCTCATATGTAAAAAATTCGAACTCCAGCATATTATGCTAAAATATTTTCGGATTTTAAGAGTGCTTTTGTTCAGATTTTAACTTTATATGAAGAATAGCTAAAATTTGATTACTTTTAAACTGTGGTTATTTTTCCATTGCCAGTTGTAAATACGACTATTTCTGTTTTTTTGGGGAATTTGCATCCGTACCCTATATTTGTGCCACCTTTTAACATGTATCCTATTTTTAAAAATTATTGATTTGGTAGCCATCTCACAAAAAATCCGTAATAATATGACAATTATACCCCTGACATAAGATATAAAACGATCTTCTCCTCTCCTCTTAACAACTTTATAAAAAATCAGAAACTTGTCCAGATTCATCTTCAGAGTCACACTTGCATGAAGTTGTTTCATGTTGAAGCTAAAACTTCATGCTAATATAGCATGGAGTTGTTTCACATTGAAGCTAAAAGTTCATGCTAATGTATGTTGAAGTTATTTATCCTGCAGTCTACAATTTTGCCATGAATTTTATCTGAAACTTCAGTCTAAACATGCTGAGGTTATTATTTAGTTCATTTTCTAAAACTTTAGACTAAACATACTTAAGTTATTTAGTTCACTTGCTAAAACTTCAGACTAAACATGCTTAAGTTATTTAGTTCATTTGCTAAAATTTCAGACTAAACATGCTTAAATTATTTAGTTCATTTGCTAAAACTTCAGACTAAACATGTTTAAGTTATTTAGTTCATTTGCTAAAACTTCAGACTAAACATGCTTAAGTTTTTGTCTTGTAGTATGTAATTTTCTAATGAGTTTTTGCTAATGCATGCTGAAGTTATTCAGTTCATTTGCTAAAATTTCAGACTAAACATGCTGAAATTTTTTAGTTCATTTGCTAAAATTTCAGACTAAACATGCATAAATTTTTGTCTTGTAGTATGTAATTTTCTAAAGAGTTTTTGCTAATGCATGCTTAAGTTATTTAGTTCATTTGCTAAAATTTCATACCAAAACATACTGAAATTTTGTAACGCAGTCTACAGTTTTGTCTTGATTTTTTCCGAAACTTCAGTCTAAACAAACTGAAGTTTTTTTAGTTTATTTGCTAAAACTTCAGCCTAAACATGCTTAAATTTTTGTCCTGCAGTTTGTCAATAGTCTTTTATTAAAGAAGAGAAAAATAGTCTTTTTAAAATGCTTTTAACAAAAAAATAGGTACGGATGCAAACGGAATAACAAAACGGGTATAAGTAAAAAATGGGCGACCAAATGGGGCGACCCATGCAATTTTTACGATTTTTTCCCATTTCCCTCACCAATTTGGTCATGGGCTTGTCCATGAGGAAATTGGGCCAATCAGCCCAATATTCTGTGGACCGACGTCTGTTTGATTCAAAAATTCCAAAAGCATCTCCCGCACTCTCTTCTTCAGCTTCCGCCGGCGATTTCCCTCTCACCGTCTCAGACTCGTGGTTAGTTGCACCGAGCAATCGATCGCCGTCGACGGCGAATATGGCCCCACCGAACTCCGCTCGCACAATATCTCAACAAGCCTTCGATGAATTAGTGAAAGAAAATATTGAAGATCTTGGAATGGACCCCACAGAAGCCCTTGAAGACGCCATTCAAACCCTATCTCTCCAAGGCGTCGATCTCTCCGGTATTTTTAGTTTCTGTAACAGACTCCCCCCCCCTCCCCCCCCCCCCCTCTCTTCTCACTAAATCTTACTTCAGTCTGTTTCATGTTCATTCTCAGGTATTGTGACTAGCGTTTCGGGATCTGGGGAGGGAAATCCGGTAATTCAATCACTTGAGAGGCTGAAGGAATTGGATCGTGATTGGAAGCAGGGAGGCGGGGATGAGAGCGACGTAAAGCAAATTATTGAATGGTTAGATAAGTTAAATGATGTGTGTAATGTTGATGGATCAGGAAATGCTGCTATAGCAACTAAGAATGGTGCTGTAGGATTGGTGTGTTCCATATGTTGTAAACTTGGGAGTGGATTCGATCAGAGCCTTGTTTCAGCTCTGAAGACGTTGGCTTCTTTACTTCATGGTATGACAGATATTTTCACCAAGTCTCTCACTGGTCCTCGTATTAGTTATATATGTAACAAGCTCGGTACATATGATTTGTATGCACCGGCTTGAGGGGGAGTGTTAATTTACAGCATGTATATAGTGTAGTATTGTCCCACATTGGTAGAGGAGTAGTATGTCCTTGTATAGTATAGCTATAAATAAGGACCTCTTGTGTAGTATTATTCATTCATTCAATATATCAATAACATATTTTCTCCCGTGCCTTCTCACATGGTATCAGAGCAATTGTGAGAGACTTATCGCTGTGCATAAATTCCAGCGATTCCGGGAAAGAGAAATCAGTATTTTTTTAAGGTTGTTTTCTATCTGCTTCATTTCTGTCAGTGTTGTGCAAAATCCAACACTACCACAAGAGTCGTCACTGTCCGGCGACCAAACCCCAGTGAACAACTCCGGCAGAAGCAGCCTCACGCGCCACCAGAAGCTCACGCGCGTGAGCTCACGCGCCGGCGCGTACGACCACTTCCGGCCATTTTTTGAAAATCTTCCTTCAGAACAGTTGGGTCGCCTGGTAATTCCGATCCTACCCCTACTGTTTTCATTCCATTCCGACAACTTTGAGTTTTTTCCGGCAGCTACAGTACTATTCCGACAGCTACAGTAGATTCCGGCAGCTACAGTTTTCAGTATTCTGTTTCTGTGTTTCCGTACACTGTTTCAGTGGATTACAGTTGATTCTTTCTCCTATTTGGCAATAATTTGCAACAATGTCTTTGGGATTTGATGCTTTTGGGTCTAGAAACATGAGTTCTGGAAACTCTAGTGTTATTATTACCTCGGAACCTTTAATGGGAGGTTCAAACTACTTAGCTTGGGCTTCATCTGTCGAGTTATGGTGTAGAGGTCAAGGTGTTCAAGATCATCTAATCAAACAGTCTAGCGATGGAGATGAAAAGGCAATAGCACTTTGGGCAAAAATCGATGCTCAGTTATGTAGCATCTTGTGGCGATCTATTGATTCCAAGTTGATGCCCTTGTTTCGTCCATTCCAGACATATTATTTGGTTTGGGCAAAGGCACGCACCTTATACACTAATGACATATCTCGCTTCTATGATGTGATATCACGGATGACAAACTTAAAGAAGCAGGAATTGGATATGTCTACTTACTTGGGTCAAGTACAGGCAGTCATGGAGGAATTTGAGAAGTTGATGCCAGTTTCGGCTAGTGTGGAAAAACAACAAGAGCTACTTCCTAATGATCTTGATTCAGTACGCGACCAGATTTTGGCTAGTCCGTCTGTCCCGACAGTTGATGAATTATTCTCTCGATTACTCCGCCTTGCTGCAGCACCAAGTCCACCAGTGATCTCATCACAGATACTTGATTCCTCTGTTTTTGCATCCCAGACAATGGATGTTCGGGCATCTCAAACTATGGAGCATAGACGAGGAGGAGGTCGTTTTGGAAGATCTAGACCCAAGTGTTCTTATTGTCACAAACTTGGACACACTCGTGAAATGTGTTATTCCTTACATGGTCGTCCACCCAAAAATGCTTACATTGCTCAGACCGAGACTCCAGGTAACCAAGGATCTTCTTTATCTAAAGAAGAATATAATGAGCTCCTTCAGTATCGAGCAAGTAAGCAGACATCTCCACAAGTAGCCTCAGTTGCTCAGACTGATACTTCTGTTTCTGGTAATTCTTTTGCTTGTGTTTCCCAGTCTAGCACTCTTGGCCCATGGGTCATGGACTCCGGCGCTTCTGATCACATCTCTGGTAATATATCACTTTTGTCAAATATTGTATATTCACAGTCTCTTCCCACTGTTACTTTAGCCAATGGATGTCAAACTAAGGCAAAAGGAGTTGGACAAGCTAATCCCTTGTCTTCTATCACCCTAGATTCCGTTCTTTATGTCCCTGGCTGTCCTTTTAGTCTTGCATCTGTTAGTCGTTTGACTCGTGCCCTCCATTGTGGTATATATTTTATTGACGATTCTTTTATTATGCAGGACCGCAGTACGGGACAGACAATTGGTACAGGGCGTGAATCAGAAGGCCTTTACTACCTTAACTCACTCAGTCCTTCCACAACATGTCTAGTTACAGATCCTCCAGATCTAATCCACAGACGTTTAGGACATCCGAGTTTATCCAAACTTCAGAAGATGGTGCCTAGTTTATCTAGTTTGTCTACATTAGATTGTGAGTCGTGTCAACTTGGAAAACATACCCGAGCCTCCTTTTCGCGTAGTGTTGAGAGTCATGCAGAGTCTGTCTTCTCCTTAGTTCATTCTGATATATGGGGTCCTAGTAGAGTCAGTTCATCCTTGGGATTTCGTTACTTTGTCAGTTTCATTGATGATTATTCAAGATGTACTTGGCTTTTCTTAATGAAAGATCGTTCTGAGTTATTTTCTATATTCCAGAGTTTCTGTGCTGAAATCAAAAACCAATTTGGTGTTTCTATTCGCATTTTTCGCAGTGATAATGCCTTAGAATATTTATCTTCTCAATTTCAGCAGTTTATGACTTCTAAGGGAATTATTCATCAGACATCTTGTCCTTATACCCCTCAGCAAAATGGGGTTGCTGAGAGAAAGAATAGGCACCTTATTGAGACTGCTCGCACACTTCTAATTGAATCTCGTATTCCGTTGCGTTTTTGGGGCGATGCAGTTCTCACAGCTTGTTATTTGATTAATCGGATGCCTTCATCTCCCATCAAGAATCAGATTCCGCATTCAGTATTGTTTCCCCAGTCACCCTTATACTCTCTTCCACCTCGTGTTTTTGGGAGCACGTGTTTTGTTCATAACTTAGCCCCTGGGAAAGATAAGTTAGCTCCCCGTGCTCTCAAGTGTGTCTTCCTTGGTTATTCTCGTGTTCAGAAGGGATATCGTTGTTATTCTCCAGATCTTCGTAGGTACCTTATGTCAGCTGACGTCACATTTTTTGAGTCTAAACCTTTCTTTACCTCTGCTGACCACCATGATATATCTGAGGTCTTACCTATACCAACCTTTGAGGAGTTTACTATAGCTCCTCCTCCACCTTCGACCACAGAGGTTTATATGGAGCAACCACCTGGTTTTGTTGCTCAGGGGGAGTCTCGTGGCCTTGTATGTCGCTTGCGTCGGTCACTTTATGGTCCAAAGCAGTCTCCTCGTGCCTGGTTTGGTAAGTTCAGCACGGTTATCCAGGAGTTTGGCATGATTCGTAGTGAAGCTGATCACTCTGTGTTTTATCGGCACTCTGCTTCAAGTCTCTGTATTTATCTGGTAGTCTATGTTGATGATATTGTTATTACTGGCAATGATCAGGATGGTATTACCAATCTGAAGCAGCATCTCTTCCAGCACTTCCAAACTAAGGATCTAGGCAGATTGAAGTACTTTTTGGGTATTGAGGTTGCCCAGTTTAGCTCAGGTATTGTTATTTCTCAAAGAAAATATGCTTTAGACATTCTTGAGGAGACCGGGATGATAGGTTGCAGACCTGTTGACACTCCGATGGATCCGAATTCTAAACTTATGCCAGGACAGGGGGAGCCGCTTAGCGATCCTGCAAGCTATAGGCGGCTGGTTGGAAAATTAAATTATCTCACAGTGACTAGACCCGACATTTCCTATCCTGTGAGTGTTGTAAGTCAGTTTATGAATTCTCCCTGTGATAGTCATTGGGATGCAGTTGTCCGCATTATTCGATATATAAAATCGGCTCCAGGCAAAGGGTTACTCTTTGAGGATCGAGGTCATGAGCAGATCATTGGATACTCAGATGCTGATTGGGCAGGATCACCTTCTGATAGATGTTCTACGTCTGGATATTGTGTTTTAGTAGGAGGAAGTTTGGTATCCTGGAAGAGCAAGAAACAAAATATAGTTGCTCGGTCTAGTGCAGAAGCAGAATATCGAGCAATGGCTATGGCAACATGTGAGCTAGTCTGGACCAAACAATTGCTCAAGGAGTTGAAATTTGATGAAATCAGTCGGATGGAACTTGTGTGCGATAATCAAGCTGCCCTTCATATTGCATCAAATCCGGTGTTCCATGAGAGAACTAAACACATTGAGATTGATTGTCACTTCGTCAGAGAAAAGATACTTTCAGGAGAGATTGCTACAAAGTTTGTGAGGTCAAATGATCAACTTGCAGATATTTTCACCAAATCTCTCACTGGTCCTCGTATTAGTTATATATGTAACAAGCTCGGTACATATGATTTGTATGCACCGGCTTGAGGGGGAGTGTTAATTTACAGCATGTATATAGTGTAGTATTGTCCCACATTGGTAGAGTAGTAGTATGTCCTTGTATAGTATAGCTATAAATAAGGACCTCTTGTGTAGTATTATGCATTCATTCAATATATCAATAACATATTTTCTCCCGTGCCTTCTCACAGATGTAATACATCTTTTTTTTCAATCACATGCTGTCAGATTTTCAGCACATATACTTGTTTTCTTACTCCACTATTTTATATTGGCCGTGAAACTGAACATCGCAATTCTAGTCCTTGTTCTTGTTAATGAAATGTTTACTTATAGTTTTAGTGTTTTACAATGAATGCTTTTAATTGGGTTAAAATTGTGGATCTTTTTTGTTTCCGTTCAGTTGTTCTTTGTAATTTACTGGAGGCATGCGTCTAGCACAAACAGAAAAAGAAGGTTTTTGAGCTGATATTGCTTTTGAGAAAGCAAATCCTAGTTCCTACTTCTTATCTGAAGCATTAGTCGTTAATACATTATTTGGACGACTAGGACTTGTTTGTTGCAGACCTATCAACATGACAGCATCTATTTACACTTTTTCATGCATCAGTAGCAGGTTTAGAGGATGAAATGATTATGCTTAGTGGGTGTTGTAATATTTTGAAAGTCGTAATGTAGAAATTTCTCAAGTCATAATTTTTAATTTTCATTCGCTTCCCACTTGTGGGATTACATTGGGTGTGTTGTTGTTGTTGTTGTTATAATTTTGATTTGCTTATGAGATGACACATAGACATGTGACTCATACTGCCTAAATATCAGTTCCATACTTGTATAATTATGGTTGAATATTTTGGCAGTTTTTCATGCCCTTATGTCTAAATGGGAAAGTTGATATTATCTGTGGTAAATGTCTAATATGCATAATTGTATCATGTGCAGATCTACAGAGCACTGAAATGTTTAGAGAGAGTAATGGCCCAAAGATGGTTATGAATATCCTAAACAATAGGAAAGAAAACATAAGCATCTTGAACAGTGGATTGTCTGTTGTTTCTGCGGCTGCAACTGGTAATGAGGTCCTCAAGGAGGCATTTATGAACTTGAAAATTGATGAGCTGATTCTTCAATGTTTAAGAGAATATAATAGGGGGGGCATTCCTTATTTATATGACGCTTTACGAGTCTTGCTAACATCTGATGATAATCGTGTTGTGGCCTCTGAAGTAAGTAAACATTTATAGTAGTAGTTGCTATTTCATGCTAATTGCTCATCAGATCCAGAGTTTTGTCACCATAATACAGGTGGAATACTTCACATGGATAGATTTGTGCAACCTATTCTATTCTTTAATAAGTTTGGGATCAAGCTAATTTTTGAAACTGAACAAGATAAATATGATCTGTGACCTGGACCAGTATATGATGAAGTTCCCAAAAGCACCACTTCTGAGTGAGCAGTCTTTCAGGTTGTATCGTTGCATCGGCGCTCACTTCTGACAAAAGCAACTCAGTCATTACCACATGAACTATAGAAAAACTGAAGATTTCTCCCTATTTTATATTTCCAGACAACCTTGATTATATCACCTGAATAAGAGCTGCATTATGCTAGTCGTACATCATATTGTGACAAAATTCTTAGTTTTTTTTAATATGTAAAGTAAATATACTAAATGTAGAACCAAAAAGGAACTGTGAGGTACGGAGTAAATTGTTAGATTATAAGTTCTTTTGTGGCAAACTAAATGACACATATCGCTCTTCAAAATTTAAGCTTGATCATCTTTGACCAGTTTTCTTTTATTATTTGGTTTTCTTTAAAAGTGAAGATTTGCAGCTTCATCTTTTTATTTATCTCTCAAACCTGTTCAAATTGACTTTCAACAAAACAACTATACATTCATATTTGAGGAGAAAAATATATTTTTAGTGAATCCATTATTGCTGACCCAATGATTGAACTGCAGATCAATGACCCTTGACTCCAGATAAACCAACTATACATTCAAATGGAGGATGCTGTATTAATATGGAACTTGAACTGCTTATCCTAGATCCACTTATTTACTGATTTATGAATGTTCTGGGTTATGAAGATATCAACTGGGGTGGGAGTTGGTTGAATTGGTATGGTAGGCCGACCTTAAGAGAGTATATGGCTTTAACAATCATGATTGAATTTTTTACATTTCTAAGGCTTGCTTTAAACAGTGAGACTTTGTGTAAATGTTATTGTTCTCAACTGTAGGTTTACGGGTACGCCAGAAGGTTTGCCAAAATTGGAATTGTCGAAGTGCTTGTTGGTTCACTTCATGAAGGGATCAAGTCGCCTAGTCTGGTGTCTGCAAGCATTGCTTTGAAGGCTGTTGCTGTTAATGTAAGTACTGAATAATGTAAGAAATATATTTAAGACACAAGGAATATGTTAATTATATACTTTGCATTTTGCATATCAGCATTCTTAAACCCCTTAAACTTAAATCTTCCTTGGATCTGTCATAATACACTATCCCTTTTAGTCATTACACTATTCGTAATGTAGGCCCTCATGTGATTATCTTACAACGCTTGTTGCTGGAATCAATAAACTACTACCTTCAACAATAAAAAAAAGAAATACACTATCCCTTCCATATCTGTGCACTCTCCCTCCCTGTAAGTGATAAGTTGTTGTATGCTAACATAGATCCACGTTAACAGTAGTTAATCAAATTTTCCCTGCAGCATTGTCGTCAACTGACTAACCTCGTTAGATGGGCTTATGAGTCTTTAAAACAGGAGACCGTTTTGTCACTAGTCCGCATGTATTAAAGGTACAGAATAATGTTAACCGATCATTTTCAGGAGCTAGTTGTCAATTTTCCATTTTTATTTTTATTGCTAATTTTCACTTTGATGACTCATCTTGTCTTGGAAGATTGCTACTTTAGTCATAATACACAATGCGTACCTTGACTAGCAGTATTAAGGTATAAATTATCTTATGCAAGGTGCAATAAAAATAAATGAGCTCTGAAGGAAATACTACTATCTTGAGAAAGTGAATATTATTTCAACCCTTAGAAATTTTTTTTTTTTAAAATTAGCAACTGCATATAGCATGTACTCAGCTAGGTGGCAAGGCATTAGTTGTAAGTTCTCTTAGCTGCCGTTGGCTCCACTAATAACAAACTGATGATCATAACATTTTTCCTATAGTCAGGGACTTGTAAGTTTGAGTCAGTTGCTTTGTAGTTCCTAATTGTTAATTCTGTCCTACTTTTGGCTTTAGGATGAAATATGCAGAGCTGTTGCTGATAATGGTGGTATAGATGCAATTCTTCGATGCATAGATGACAGCAGTGAACAGGGTGAAAAAGTTGTAGCCAGAACTTGTTGCTCCTTGTTATCTAAGGTGCAAAGTTGATTATTTATTCAAACATATATGTTTATCTTCCATGAAAATTTGGTAATGTAAGCATGATTCCTTTTGATATGGCAGATTGGCTAATTTTAGCATCTGATTGTGCCTATGTATTGATGTAGCTAGAAGTCCCAATTGTCTCAGAAGTTTTGCTCATAGCATATTTGTACACTTTATATTTAGTTTCTGATATACAAATTGAATTTTTCGTGTTATGTAGATTGAATAGTCTGAATCATGTTTCAAGCTGTGCATGTAACTTCAACTTTCTTTTGGTCCTTATAAACTGATTATCTGCTATTTGTCTTCCTACTTAAAATTAAATTTTAATATATTATAGTGAGCAGTTGGCAGGAAGTGACATAAACAAGAGTTCTATTGTAGAAAAGGGTGGCATGGACAAGCTTATTAAACTTGCAACAAGATTTTCTGATGATCCGTCTATGCTACAAGAGGTAATACCATTAGCTGTTACATAAATTTTCTCCAAATCACTATTCTCTAGAAAAGGGTGGCATGGAGAGTTATGGCTGGATATCAAAGACCTCCATCAATTGACTGATTGAGTCATTGTTAAGAGAACCCAGTGTTGTGAAGAGCGTGAAGCGAGAAAAAGCGACAACCCCCTTTTCGCTTAAAGCGAGAAGCAAAACGCTCGCTTTTTTGAAGTGAAGCGGATAACTAAAAGAACAACTAAATAACACATAAGAAAGGCAATAAGAACTAAGAATAAATGATATAAAAATAAGAAGGGCAGTATACCATTCCAGTAAAAAATGGGCAGCATTTCAAACGAAAAAACAGTGCAAGAAAATGAAGAAGAGGAAGAGGAGAAGAATGAGAAAGAAGAACTGAAGGGAAAAAAAAAATTCGCCAGCATTTCACTGCTATTTGGACGCTGAAACAGTGAAAGAAAAAGAAAAAGAAGAGGAAGAAGGAAGAAGAAAGCACATACCTGGACCAAACTTGATGATCTTGAAGTTGAAAAGTGTAGAAAACTTGAACCCCTAGTCGCCTCTTTCTTTCTCTGTTGCAGCTGGTCGATATGTTATAAAAAAAGAATATCTTTTTTAATTAAATAGGCTGGCAGCCCTTTAAAACAGAGAAGCGCACGCTTCTTACGCATCGCTTCGCATCGTTCTTCTCGCTTTTTAGTGGGAAGCGAGCGCTTTTGAATACCTGCTACGCTTCAGATAGCAGAAGCGCTCGATGGGTCGCCTCGCCTCGCTTCTCGCTTTTAGCGAGGAAGCGCCCGCTTTTCACAACACTGAGAGAACCCCCTTTGTTTTGGATAAAAAGAACCCCTCTCTTGATGACTTCAAAGAATCACCAAAGAAGAACAAATATATATATATATATATATATATATATATATATATATATATATATATATATATATATTTTTTTTTTTTTCTTCTTTTGTATCTCTTTCTGTGGATGAAAGAGTACCAGGAAAGGGGAATATCTTGTATGGAAGCTACTGCAATTTTTGGAACCCGTCGCCCAATAATGATAATCTACAACAATTGAGGGAAAGCCGGTTAGTGCAACACTTCGTCACATTTTTCTTCCGGTCATACCCTTCCAACCACCTTGTTAGTTAGAAACTTCAGAAGGTTAAAAATGCAACCATACGAGTAGTTATTTCTTTTTAGTTTCACTCTCTGATACTATATTTTATATATATAATAAATTACACACAAGTTTTCCCCTTAGTGACTGGTGGTGGAAAATGTTGATGCGGTGATGGTTATACGTGAAAACAGGACTATCTGCATGCACACAATTTAGTCACCATAACACCTCTTTGATGCTCTTTCCATTTTCCAGGTCATGTCTATGATTACCGTACTGTCCTTGAGGTCTCCAAATAATGCTGCCCGTGCAGTTGAAGCTGGAGCTGGTGATACTGTTATCCAAGCTATGCAGAGGTTTCCAGAATCAGACCAACTGCTAAAAAGCTGTTGTTTCATGATTCGAAATCTTGTGGTTAGGAATCCAGAAAACAGGCAAGTGCCCACTAGACTTTTTTTTTTTTTCTTTCTGCTGATATGTTAAGGATTTGATGTGCCAGTTTGTAAGGGTAGACGGCCAGAAAAAACTTTCCGCACCTGGCATCTGTAGCAAACCTATAATGCATTATATATATCTTTTACTCAAACTTTAATCACTTAATCCTGATTAGTTTATATATATTCTCACCTTAATGTCACCACATCATGGTAAACTTATGTGGTTTGGTGCAAACATTGGGTGCTGGTAAGTTTTTGTCAGCCAGTTTCCTAGGAAATAAGTAGTTTTGACATTGTGAAGCTCCTTGATGAAATTACTTCATGTTTTTTTTCAGAACTATTTTGCTTGGTAATGGCATTGAGAAGCTCATCAGAAAGGCTAAGATGAATCACAAGAGCTGTAAGAATGCTGCAACTGATGCACTTAGGGATCTTGGACTAGATAACTATAACTTGTAATCCACCAGTAGTCCAAGCTAAGTTTTTGTTGTCCACACCCCCCCCCCCCCAAGAACCCCGCTCACAGTCCCTCACCAACTCTCTAGGCCTGTAAAAGGGGGAAGACCATGCTGTTTATTTTTAATAGCTTCGCTTGATCAATGCACTTCCAGATACTCGAATACTTACAGTCTATCAATTGAAAGAGTATGTTATGCTTAAAAGATGTATGATTTTATAATTTAATGATTTTGGTTTTGATTATAACTCGAATATCTTCCATATCATAGTCAAGTGTACAAGTGTAGCTTTTAATTTAAATTCTAAGAAACACAGTTTACTAGTACATCCTTATGGCTAATAGTCAAAGTGGACCGCAGCCCGCAGGTAAAAATATTCAACAGTAATTTCACTTGCAGATAAATATTTGACTTTACTACTCCATAGTAGTCAATAAGAAATGTGAAAGAACTGATTACATTAATCACCGTAACAATTATTAAGAATGTTTGTAATACGAAAGTACTTGTTAGGAAGTTCTTCAAGTTTGAGTAGACAGAAATTAGGAAATATCAAGGATACAACAGTAGTACTTAATTTTGAAGGCAAAGCGGTTCAAAAATATGGTGACAGAAGAAATGAGCTAGATGTTATAAAATAATGACGGTAAAGTAAATAAACTAAAGATAAGTGTTGAGAGAAGTTGATATATTATTCAACTTTAAATTGATGTACATAATGAACTGAAATCTCATCTATTTATAGAAGAAAGGAAGCAGCTGCGAGACTTTTCAGGAAGCAGCTGCGGGGCTTTTCTTGAGCTGCTTGTAAGTTGTCTGCATGAGCTGCTCGTAACCTGCCAGTTTAATAAGAAGTTGTTGTTGCTCGCAACCTGCCAGTTTAATAAGAAGTTGTTGCAAGTCATTTCATTGAGTTGCTTGCAACCTGCCTGCATCAGCTGCTTGTAGATAAATTTCAATGGAGTACTAAATGGATAATCTTCTTCGAGAAGATTATCTATAGCGTGATAATAAATGGACATCCACAATATAATATTTTCATAACACTTCCCCTTAGATGTTCATTAAAAGATAATGTTCCTCGTTAAAACCTTATTAGGAAAAATCTAGTGAAAAAAATCCTAGTGAAGGAAAAAGAGTACACATATTTAGTAATACGCATTTCTAACTGCCTCATTAAAACCTTACAAGAAAAACCCCATGGGAAAAATCTTAGTAAGGGAAAAAGAGTACAACGCGTATTTCACTCCCCTTGATAAAAACCGTGTTTCGAATATTTGAGTTTTCACATTCCAATCTTGTAACCATCTTCTCAAAAGTTGAAGTTGGCAAAGATTTAGTGAATAAATCTTCCAGATTTTCACTTGAACGGATTTGTTGTACATCAATGTCGCCATTTTTCTGAAGATCATGTGTGTAGAATAATTTTGGTAAAATATGCTTCATTCTATCTCCTTTTATAAATCCTCCCTTCAATTGGGCTATGCATGAAACATTGTCTTCGTATAAAATTGTAGGTCTTCTGTCATATTCCAAACCACATTTTTCTTGAATGAAATGAACCACTGATCTCAACCATACGCATTCCCTACTTGCTTCATGAATAACTATTATCTCAGCATGATTTGAAGAAGTAGCAAGACTAGATTGCTTTGTGGAGCGCCATGATATGACAGTATGAAACACGTACCCGGTTTGAGATCGAGCTTTATGGGGATCAGATAAATAACTTGCATCTGCATAACCAACAAGATTTGCACTACCTTTGTTAGCATAAAACAAACCCATATCAAGAGTTCCCTTTAAATATCGCAATATATGCTTAATCCTGTTCCAATGTCTCCGTGTAGGAGAAGCGCTATATCTTGCTAGTAAATTAATAGAAAATGCTATATTAGGCCTGTAGCATTAGCAAGACACATAAGTGCACAAATTGCACTGAGATGGGGTATTTCAGGACCAAGGAGTTCCTCATCCTCTTCTGGAGATCGTCAAGTGATCGAACAACCATTGGTGTACTCAATGGGTGCGCTTTGTCTATTTAAAAGCATTTTAAGACCCTTTCTGTATAGGCAGATTGATGGATAAAGATCCCGTCTGCTAAATGTTCAATTTGCAGACCAAGACAAAGTTTTGTCTTTCCAAGATCTTTCATCTCAAATTCTTTCTTAAGATATTCAGTTGCCTTTTGGAGCTCTTCTGGAGTTCCAACAAGATTTATGTCATCAACATAAACAGCAAGTATAACAAATTCTGATGCCATTTTTTTAATAAAAATACATGGACAAAATCATTTATGTAACCTTCTTTTAGCAAATATTCACTGAGGCGATTATATCACATGCGCCCAGATTGCTTTAAACCGTACAAAGATCTTTGTAATCTGGTTAAATACATTTCCCGAGATTTTGAATTTGCTTCAAGCATTTTAAATCCTTCAGGGATTTTCATGTAAATTTTATTATCAAGTGAACCGGACATATAAGCTGTAACTACATCCATTAGATGTATTTCAAGCTTTTCATGTAGGGCTAAACTGATGAGATATCGAAATGTTATGGCATCCATAACAGGTGAATATGTTTCATCAAAATCGACTCAAGGTCGTTATGAGAATCACTGTGTGACAAGGCGAGCCTTGTATCTTTTAATTTTATTTTTACCATTCCTTTTCGCACAAAAACCCACTTATGACCAACTGGTTTTATACCGACAGGTGTGTGGACTACTGGTCCAAAGACCTCACTTTTATCAAGTGAGTTCAATTATGATTAAATTGCCTCTTGCCATTTTGGCCAATCATATTTTTGTCGACATTCTTCGACAGATCGGGGTTCAAGATCCTCACTATCTTGCATAATGTTAAGTGCAACATTATATGCAAAAACATTATCTACCACTATTTCAGATCGATTTAAATTAATCTCATCACCAGTAGAACTTATTAAAATTTCCTCGCTCACTTGAATCTCGGGTTCATTTATTTCTTCAAGAATCTCAGAACTAATCAGATCTTGGGTCTCTTCGGGATATCCCTTTATAATATAATTTTGATAATTTATCGATTTTCTTATCCTAGGATTTCTATCTTTAGAACCCAAAGGCCTACCACGCTTCAAGCGTGTTTTTGGTTCACTAGCTCTCACGCTAGTAGTGGGTCCCGCTGGGATATCAATTCGGATAAGCACATTCTCTGCAGGGATATATGACTTAGTTATCCTTTTCAAATCAGTAAATACGTCTGGCATTTGATTTGCTATATTCTATAAATGGATGATCTTCTGGACCTCCTGATTACATATAGGGGTACGTGGATCAAAATGAGATAATGATGAAACTTTCCATAGAATTTCTCTTTCGATTTTCTTTTTCTCTCTCCCTAATTGTGAAAAATTTATTTCATCAAATAGACAATCTGCAAATCAAGCAATAAATAAATCTCCCGTCAATGGTTCAAGATAGCGAATAATAGTGGGTGATTCAACCCCAACATATATTCCTAACCTTCTCTGGGGGCCCATCTTACCGCATTGCGGTGGTGCTACTGGTACATATACAACATATCCAAAAATTCATAGATGAGTAATATTTAGTTCATGACCAAAAACTAATTGTGGAGGAGAATCTTTATTATAATGTGTCGGTCTGAGACGAATAAGTGATGCTGCATGCAAAATAGCATGGCACCAAACAGTAGTGAGCAATTTTATTTTCATAAGTAGTGGTCTTGATATCAATTGCAGACGTTTAATAAATGACTCTACAAGGCCATTTTGAGTATGAACATAAGCTACAAGATGTTCAACTGTTGTTTATCCCAAATGATAGACAATAATCATCAAAAGCTTGAGATGAGAATTCTCCAGTATTATCAAGGCGAATAGCCTTTATAGGATAATCTGGGAATTGTGCCCTTAATCGAATTATTTGAGCTAATAGCTTTGCAAACATTAGGTTGCGAGATGATAGTAGGAACACATGAGATCATCTTAAAGATGCACCTATTAGGACCATAAAATATCTAAACAACCCACTTGGTGGGTGAATAAGTCCACATATATCCCCATGTATATGCTCTAAAAAGGCAGGGGATTCCATGCCAACCTTCCTTGGTGATGGTCTAGTGTTCATTTTTCCCTGATAACAAGCATCACAAGAAAATTTATCATTTGTAAGAATCTTCAGGTTCTTTAATGGATGCCCACTCGAATTTTCAATAATTTGCCTCATCATTATTGATCCAGGATGGCCCAAGCGGCCATGCCAAAGCACAAAAGTATTTGAATCAGTAAACTTCTGATTTATGATAGAGTATGCTTCAACTGTACTGATCTTTGAATAGTATAAGCCAGAAGATAAAGTTGGTAACTTTTCTACAATGCACTTCTGGCCAGAAACATTCTTTGTAATGCAAAGATATTCCACATTCATTTCATCTATTGTTTCAACATGATACCCATTTCGGCGGATATCTATAAAATTCAACAAGTTTCTTCGGGACTTGGAGGAGAACAATGCATTGTCTATAATATATTTTGTTCCCTTAGACAGAAATATAGTGGCTCTTCCGGAGCCTTCAATCAAACTTATATTTACCAAAAATTGTGGAAACATTTGCTTTTTCCCTATGCAAATATGAAAAGTATTTCTGATTTTTGAATATGGCATGAGTTGTTCTACTATCAATTATACAAATATCTTCATGATTGGTCTTTGATCCAAACATAATTTGAGCATTATCCATATTCTTCAAAATGACATAAACAAAATATATTATAATAAACATCATTATCAAAGCATAGCTTTTATTTATGTACAACAATTACATAACCGTACTATCTACTACAAACAATAAAAATTAAAATATTTATATTTCTACAGATTCATTACCGATCACATGACTTGTTTCTCCTTCTGGGAGTGCAAAGTAATCAGCTACATCCAAATGCATGAAGTTTAAATTATCTTCAGAAATAAAATTTGCTTCAGCATTTTTCTCTGTCTTTTTTAGGGAGTCTTGATAAAGCTCAAGCAGGTGCTTTGGCGTACGACGGGTACGTGACCAGTTCCCTTTTCCTCCACATCTATAGCATGCATTTTATGCATTTGTTGCTTGCACCGCTTCATGCTTTTATTCCTTCCTTTTTCACTGCTGGTGGTGAGGAGGGTTCTTTGGTGCATTATTATTACCATGATTAGAGTTTCTTCCCCGACCACGGTCATGACCACGACTGGGGCCACAACCTCTTCCACGCTTATCTTGGTGGAAATTCGTCTCATTCACTTCAAGGAATGGTCAAGAACAATAGGTCGACTTTTATGGTTTTTCATTAATCGCCCATTATGTTGCTCAGCCACAAGAAGATGTGAAATAAATTCAGAATAATTTTTGAATCCCATCTCTCGATATTGCTGCTGCAGGAGCATATCTGAGGCATGAAAAGTCGTGAAAGTTTTCTCCAACATATCATGATCAGTAATATTATCACTACATAATTTCAATTGAGAAATAATTCTGAATATAGCAGAATTATACTCACTAATAGATTTAAAATCTTATATCCTTAAATTAGTCCAGTCATAATGTGCATGTGGAAGAACGACCATCTTCATGTGGTCATATCTATCTTTCAAATTATTTCACAGTATAACTGGATCTTTAACAGTGAGATATTCCATTTTCAAGCCTTCATCAAGATGATGGCGTAGGAATATCATTGCTTTGGTATGGTCTTGGTTTGATGCTTGATTTTTATCCTTGATGGTGTCTGCAAGACCCATCGCATCAAGATGAATTTCAGCATCACGCACCCAAGACATGTAGCTTTTGCCCGATATATCCAGGGCTACAAATTTAAGTTTAGAAAGATTTGACATTACTTAGAAAAAGAAAGTTTGTACCTCTAGTACTTTCAAAGTATTTGCTTGAGATGACAGAGTCTCGTGCTGATAATGTGTTCTAAAATAACAACTGTAAAGTAAATAAATCAAAGACAAGTATAAAGAGAAACTAATATATTATTCAACTTCAAACTGATTTACATAATGAACTGAAATCTCATCTATTGATAGAAGAAAGAAAATAATTGCGAGGCTTTTCTTGAGCTGCTTGTAAGCGATCTGCATGAGTTGCTCGCAACCTGCTTGTTTAATAAGAAGCTGCTGCAAGTCATTTCATAGAGTTGCTTGCAACCTGCCTGCTTCAACTGCTTGTAGATAAACTTCAATGGAGTACTAAATGGATAATCTTCTTCAGGAAGATCATCTACAACTAGAATAAATGGACATCCATAATATAATATTTTCATTACACTAGAGATATTTTTTAGCCTTTTTTTTTCTCAGGAAGGAATTGAAAAAGAAAATGAATGCATTTAGATTCCATATTGTTAACCAAAATTGGGGTGGTAAATGAAAAGGGAATCTATCTAATGGAGTCCATTACTCAGATAGTCACTGAACTATGAAAATTATTTTTCTTTCATTTATAACAACAAAATTACTCAATTATCCCTATTGCACTCTGATCATCACTTAACTGGATTTATTGATTTTTTGGTAGAAAATTGCTGACTTGATAGTCCAAATGCATTATTATTATTATATATAATAATATATATATTTGGATATTTTAAAATAATTTACAAATTTGACGGTCCTACTGATACACCCAATCTGACCCGATCCGATCAATTTGTAAAGATATAAACGAATACAAAATTCATGCTCCTTCTTCTTCTTCTTCTCTCAAACAACATAAATTCAATAACACCTTGGACCCCTATTATTTATAAAAAGCAGATATATTTTCGACTCTCAAACCCACATAATATAAAAATACCTTGGACCAATTATTATATTATAAAAAATAGATCTCTAGTATTATTAGCTTGAGTTTTTAAATTTGCTTATAAAGACAAGTAAAGTTATTACTTATAAATCCTTTACTTTGCTTTTAAAATTAGTAAGTGATTTCACTCACTAATAATCCCTAAGCCCATATGTATAACAAATAGAGAAATTTTCATAAAGCACTATAGTTTAGAGCTTAGTAACTATAGTTTTTCTAATTACTATTCGTAGCTATTGTTCAATTGTTACTAGCTTGTAGCACTTGTATTCAAACGTGCAACGAATACAATGTGTGTCAAGTATATTCATTCGCGCAACGCATACAACCTGTATCAACTGTAGTTACCTAATCTTGTCTCTATCCATGAAATTTCTACGTGCTAGAGTAATTAAGTTGTGATCCATGTTAGAAACCATGTTTAGGCTATATGCTTATTCTGTTTGGACCCACTGAGGTCATTTCTAATATTGAGTTATTTGCCTAAATTGCAATTACATACTCATTCATACTCATTCATTGTATATCATATCTCAGTCTCTGATATCATTTGTCTCACAACATATTATCATTGTTTGGGCCGATTGACATGAGATTTGTGAGGCCGAGAGACTGGAGAGATTGATGACTGAGTGAGATCGCTGGCCTGATTGTGAGTAATATTTATAGGATCGATCTGCACGCCTCAACATGCTTTATTAATTCATGATGGGATCGGGCTGCACGCCGCATCATGCCATGATTGGCTTATATTAGCACTAGGGCAGGATCCGCCCCTCTGGAGTCTGACTTACAAGCAGTGAGCGCAGGTACCTACTGCGCGAGTGCCGAGTGAATGAGAGGACTGGGTGACTGTGAAGATTGAGTGACTGTGAGGACTGAGTGACAGGAAGGACTGAGCGAATTTATACTCTGAGAGTATGCATATGGTTTTATCACTGCGTTGCATTACAATTGACATGCATACATGGCATGTAGGCATTGAGATGCATTTCCTCATGCGGTACGACATTGTGACATTCATGACTTCACATACACATTGACATGTAGGTATAGATATGTACTTTCCTCATGCCATCTGATAATGAAACATCTTACCTGATGTTGAAAGTTTTTGGAGAAGTTCACAGTTTTCAGATTTACACATATTTTGGTGATTTCGGTGAAAGATTTGGGTTTTACTGTTATACTTAAAAAGCATGCATATTTTTCGGAACTATGAACCAGCTGGGCATGATATCTTTGAATTATAACTTGTACTGCTTTAGTTATATTATTATGAGTTGTTCCTGGCTGTTGGTGTTGGACTCTAACCTTTGTCCAAGCTCGTCATTGCTTTCAACCTAAGGTTAGGTTTGTTACTTATTGAGTACATGGGGTCGGTTGTAGTCATACTACACTTTTGCACATTGCGTGCAGATTTTTTACTCATACTACATTTCTGCACCTTGCGTACTCATACTCATAGCTGCCTCTTGTTCTTGGTAGCTTTAGAATTATTAATCAGTTCATGTATATTTTAGACAGATGATGTATTTATTTCATACCAGCTTTGTAAACTCTAAATCTTAGAAGCTCATGATTTGTACTGCCAGTCCTTGGGAAGTGTATAAAAGTTCAGTTATTTTCTTCATTTATTTTCTCAGTAAATCTCATTGAATTGGATTGTTATTAGTTGGCTTACCTAGCGGGTTGGGTTAGGTTCCATCATGACTAATTATATTTTGGGTCGTGACAAGTTGGTATCAGAGCTATAGATTGATAAGTTATACGAGTCATGAGCAAGTGTCTAGTAGAGTCTTGCGGATCGGTATGATGACGTCCATACCTATCTTCGAGAGGCTACAGGGCATTTAGGATAAACTTTCCATCTTTCTTTCTTTCTTTATCGTGGGACATTGATTCAGCTTGAAGCGTATTGCTTTGAATTTCTTTCACTCACTCGTGTGCGTACGTGAGTACTCGGTATCAGCTGTGCATCGACGGCTTGTGATTCCATGGATGAGGTGCGAGATGTGTTTTCTATGTGCCGATGATGGGCTAGTCTGGAGGACTTGAGGCTGAGTTTTGATTGTAGCTTGAGCACAGTGATTTCGATTGTGTGAGCATGTACTTTTGGACTTATATGTCCCGTAGTGTCCCTATGAGTGGAATTTGTGGCTCAATGAGTGGTTGGATATCTATAGGATGAGTAGGATGTGACTGCGGGATGCGTTCAAATGGATTTGATGTTACGAGAAGGGTTTCTTGGGATGTAAAAAGGACTATTGGATGTTTGATTTCTGTCTTAATGTGTTTTACAGTCTTGAATTATGATCGTGTTGAGGGATTCTTTCATGTTATTTCATCTATGGAATGAAGTAGATTCTCATGTCTTGTTGATGAGTTCAGACCCAGGAAGATTAAGTGATCGCATGATGGTTGTGGCCATGGTAGGGCATAGTGAAATGCCAATTTGAGGCTAAGTAGGTGGATTATCTCCTGCGGGGTGGTCTACAGAGGTGTGATCCTTATGATGTTGTGTGGAGGCTTTCTTTTCTACCGGTGGATTATATGTGTTGCAACTTGAGTTTGGATCGCTTGAGGAAGTTGGCTTGACTATTACGAAGATGAATGCGAGCTTAGAAGATGATTTGAGGTGTTGTATGGTTTGTGTTACATGAGCTTATGAAGGATTTAGTTGAATCTAACTATGGTATTATGGCAGTAATAAAGTATGGGCATTGTGAATTATCGAGTGTTTTGATCTATGGTTTTGAGCCAAGCAGGGAGTCTGTTATCGATAATTTGATTGCATGGTTACTTGTGGATCGATTATGACTTGCAGAGGCTGGTTTTGAGGATGACTTATGCAAGGAAATTTTCTGGACGCATGGTGTATTATACTTTATGAGTATATGGGAATCATGGGATGATTGAATTGTTATTCGTGAAGGATGTAGTGCACATGGAGTAGTAATTTACTCGATTTCTTAGAGGTGTGGATTACTTCTTTGGGTGTTATTGTGCTAATGAGGCACAAGTCATTCGGCTGTTTGGGGCGGTGCAATTGAGATTTGAGCATAGTGGATGACTCTTGAGAAGGTTCTAATGGATTCATGATTTATATGTGGCAATTGAGAATTTTCCGGATTTGTATATGGCTAGAATCTGAGATTTTCATTGGATTGTGTCGAGACTCGCAGTATTTCTATATCATTATGTATTCTACATTTCAGTATCAGGAAGGTGAAGGAAACGACTTTAGATTCAAAGAAGGTCTCGTTAGAGTAGGTGTCTCGGTTGTGGTACTTTTGGGGGTGCTTAAGAGGGAATACAGCGGCTTGTGGGCTAAGGGCGGTGTGGTTTTATTCTAGGATCTCTTATGGTGAGCTTTGGGTAAGGATTATGGTGTTCTGGCAAGGAGAAATGTCAACTTGAGGGTAATTCGGAAGGAACTAAGAGAAATAGGACAACTTGGTAGTAGGTTGGGATCAACACGGTAATGGATATGATCAGTTCTTTAAGTACTTATGTTGTTGTGAGTCTCTACAGGTGTTTTGTGGCAATACTCTTGGACTTGGAGACCTACGTGGCTTGATTGACTTGGAGAGATTCAGTTCTGATTGCTTGGTTATGTGTGAATGGGTTTCAAAGAGTTCTCGATGGTCTCTACCATGGTTTGAGATGGATATTTCCTACCAGCGTGTGGAGTATGTTGCGTATTGTGATTTTCTCCTGGATGGGATAAAATGGAAGGTTCCGACTGATCGAGTATGCATCCTGCTGTCACTCAGAGTGATTATGAGATTCTCGTGCTTTTCATATGATGGCATGACAAATGCGTTGTGTTGTGGGAGATAGAGATTTGTATGTGCAAGGTCACGGTTCAGTTGGAAAGGAAGGTCATGAATTCTTAGACAACATGGACGATTTCAGATGACTAGATGAATGCTATTACTACTTGGTATTGCTTGAGAAGGGTACGTATTTCAGAAGGCGCACTGTGTTTTGACTCACAGACTCTTCATTGGTATTGTGGTACTCGCTTGGTTGATCGACCACTGATATTTAGATTTTTGCTATGTGGCACGGAAGAATTATAGAAGTATTCCTCGTGGGATTATCGTGTATGGGAGATGTGCTAGCCATTCGAGTGGGATTGGCTATGGTGATTCGTGTGTTTTATGGATTTGGAGACTGGGAGTCCTCAAAAGTAGATTATTTCGTGGTTGTAGACTGCGAAGATATGGACAAGGTTAGCCAGCTGGTAGTACGTGCTATGGTTAGGTCATTGTGGACTTTTGGAGGACCATTAATCCATTTGGTTATGAACAGAGTTGATTTGGGGCCCCATTAGTAGGCCCAATCAGGATGTGTATTCTCCATTGGGTCTGATTTACTGACTCAGAACTGTTAGTGTTGAGGGGTGAGTCACTCGGTTAGAGTTGAGCTTATTTGTGTTATGATATATTCTTTGTGTTGCTCTTCTATGCTACGAGCGATGGTGATTCGGTAGTTATATGCACATATCATGCGGTTCTGTTTGGGCCTTACATCGGAATTCGAGCGAGATGATTATTGGGGTGTTGAATGGCTGATTGCGCCTTGGTTATGTTCTTTCCGAGCTGTGGTATATTGTGTTATTGGCTTCTCCATGGTTATGGTCATGCACTTCATGTACTTTATGTCGAATTGCGTGTAGTTGTTGATTTTGAGCATTGTGATTTGAGGTATTTCATATGGACCAGTGTTTGGATGGGTCACGCATTGCAGCGGGGCTATGTTGGGATATGATCCTTTATATTAGATACGTGTGTCTTGTTCCTACTATGTATGATGGGTTCATAGCATTGCGCTGTGGTGGTACTTGTTGATCTTGCAGGGCGGTTCTCTCATTTGAGTCATTTTCCCTAATTGAGTACATTTGAATTGTTGCCTATTGGTATACGGATTACATGGTTTGTAGCTTTAGGTTGTATTGGTATGGCATGTCAATAGAATGGTTGTGTTTGAGGAGATGAGGTCATTGGACCTAGAATGGATACAATCGGATTTGATTACGGTGTGTTTTGAAGAATAATATCGGAAGTCGGCTAAGAATTTGGCTTTGGTTCTTGTCGGGCGAGTGGGAGAGATCCATGAATTGTTGATCTGATGAGTGGTTATGAGTTTGTGCATGTTTCTTTCATCATCGGCAGTGTACGAAGGTTTTGAACGAGGTTTTATTTGATATATGTTTATTACCGGTATTGGGTTTGTTTTGAGAAGCTACTGTGCTCGGGAATTATTGCAACGAGTATGCGAGCTATATGGCATATCATGTGATTTCATCTTGGGTTATGATTATGACTTGATACAACTTGTTCATATTTGTACAATGTGTAGATGCGAGATTCAGGTATTGTAAGGAATTCCGAATGAGGGAAATTGGGTACCAGGGTTTATGGGCTAAGGACGAAGTGAGGATATTCAGTTATGTTGTGATGTCAGACCTATATGGAATGGGGTGACATGGGATCACCCCCGGGTATGTGCATGGTAAGGTTACACGGCGATTTGATGGCTTTGGAACGAATCTGGGCACGTTCGAGAACTAACGTTTGTTTAAGTGAGGGAGAATGTAACGACCCGAACGATCGTTTTGAGCATTTGCATTTAGTTCATCTATTTGAAGTCTTGAGCAGAATCATATGATGTATTATGACTTGTGTGAATCGTCGGTTTTGATTTTCATGTTATTCGGAATTGATTTGGAAGAATGATTCTCAACTAAGAAGCTTTAAGTTGGAAGAGTTAACCAAGTTTGACTTTTGAGTATTTGACCCCGGATCGGAGTTTGGATGGTTCCGTTAGGTCTGGATGGTGATTTTATACTCGGGCGTATGCCCGGATTTGTATTTGGATATTTCTAGAAGGTTTCAGCACTAATTGGCGAAAGTTGGAAATTTGAAGGTTTGAAATATTCATAAGTTTGACCAAGAGTAGACTTTGATGATATCGTATTCGGATTGTGGTTCCAGGAATTGGAATAGACTCATTATTTCATTTGGTACTTGTGCGCAAAATCTTAGTTCATTCCGGGTTGATTTGATATGTTTCGGTACGCGTTTTGGAAGTTGAAAGATTCAAAGTTTATTATGTTTGATTTGAGGTACGATTCATCGTTTCGATGTTGTTATGCATGATTTGAGGCCTCGAGTAGGTCCGTTTAATGTTATGAGACTTGTTGGTATATTTGGACGGGGTCCCGAGGGGCTCGGGTGAGTTTCGGACGAGTTTCAGATCATTTCCATGTTCCTTTGCACTGCTGATTTCTGGTGTTTCAGGCCTTATTCGCGATTGCAAAGATTGGGTTGCAATCGCGTAGTGTATTATGGGAGCTGGCTTTTTTCCTTTTTCGCATTCGCGACTGTTCTGCCGCATTCCTGTACCTTTGGAGGCTTGAGCATCGCATTCGCATTGGTCAGCCCGCGTTCGCGTAGAGTTGAGTTGAGAAGCTAGGGACTGGAGATTTTCTTCTTCGCATGCGCATTTTGTCTTGTCGCGATCGCATAGTGCAGGTGCATGTGGTCATCACATTCGCATGTGATGTTTCGCGAATGGGTAGTATATTTTTAGAGGCTCCTAAGTTTGTTTTTCGCGATCGCGAAGAATGTCCCGCGATCGTGTAGGGTATTTTTTGTCCAGTGATTATAAGTACTCTATTTTCAGGGGTTTCAGCCATTTTGGAATACTTGGAGCCAGGCAGCTTTGATTGAGACGCTTTTTAAAGTGATTTTCACTACATGGATTGGGGTAAGTGTTCTCTCCTTATTTTTGATTATATTTCATGAATATATCTTCGTTTTTGGCAATTGGTTGATGATTTCAAATGAGAAATTGGGGGGTTTTGTCTAAAATTTCATAAAGTGAATTTTTGAGTTTTGAGCATCGATTCGGTATTGGATTTGAGTGAAACTAGTATGGTTAGATTCGGAATTGAATGGGTTGTTGGATTTTGTGAGTTTTGTCGTGTTCTGAGGTGCAGTGTCGGGTTTGATTTCTTGGTTGACTTTGGGGGTTTTGATTAAAGATTCGACCTTTATTGATTGGGTTTGTTTCCTTTGGCATTATTTGATGTTCTTGAGTTGTTTTTGACTAGTTTCGAGCCATTTGAAGGTAGGTACGCACGGGATGGCATTTTTGGAGTATTGTTCGGCTTTCTCGATATTGGATTCGACTTGTTCGAGGTAAGTAACACTTCTAAACTTGGTGTTGAGGGTATGAACCTCGAATATACGTGCTATGTGTTTGGTGTTGAGGTGACGCATATGCTAAGTGACGGGCGTGTGGACGCGCATCGTGTGAATTATGACTCGCTTTATTTTATGGTACTGTGTAGTTACCTAATCTTGTCTCTATCCATAAAATTTCTACGTGCTAGAGTGATTGAGCTGTGATACATGTTAGAAATCATGTTTAGGCTATATGCTTATCCTGTTGGGACCCACTAAGGTCATTTATGCTATTGAGTTATTTGCCTAAATTGCAATTGCATATTCAGTCATACTCATTTATTGTATATCACATCTCAGTCTCTGATATCATTTGTCTCACAACATATTATCATTGTTTGGGCCGATTGGCATGAGATTTGTGAGGCCGAGAGACTGGAGAGATTGATGATTGAGTGACGCCGAGGGCCTGATTGTGAGTGATATTTATGGTATCGGTCTGCACGTCGCAACAGGCTTTATTGATTCATGATGGGATCGTATTGCATGCCACAGCATGCCATGATTGGATTACATTAGCGCTTGGGCAGGATCCGCCCCTCCGGAGTCTGACTTACAAGCAGTGAGCACGAGTGCGAGTACGAGTGCCGAGTGATTGGGAGGACTGAGTGACTGTGAGGACTGAGTCACTGGGAGGATTGAGTGACTGGGATGACTGAGCAAATTGATACTCCGAGAGTATTCATATGGCTTTATCACTGCGATGCATTACGGTTGACATACATATGGCATGTAGGCATTGAGATGCATTTCCTCATGCGGTACGACATTGTGACATTCATGACTTCACACACACATTGACATGTAGGCATATAGATGTACTTTCCGCATGCCATCTGATAATGAAACATCTTACCTGATATTGAAAGTTTTTGGAAAAAATCACAGTTTTCAAATTTACACATATTTTGGTGATTTTGGTGAAAGATTTGGGTTTTACTATTATACTTGAAAAGCATGCCTATTTTCCGGAACTGTGAACGAGCTGAGCATTATATCTTTGAGTTATAACTTGTACTGCTTTAGTTATATTGTTATGAGTTGTTCCTGACTCTTGGTATTGGACTCTGACTTTTGTCCAAGTTCGTCACTACTTTCAACCTAAGGTTAGGTTTGTTACTTATTGAGTACATGGGGTCGGTTGTACTCATACTACACTTATGCACCTTGCGTGCAGATTTTGGATGCTGGTGTTGCTCTGTATGGCGGGAGCTAGCATTGAAGATGTAACTGCGTTCCAGTCATAGCTGCCTCTTGTTCTTGGTAGCTTTAGAATTATTAATTCGTTTATGTATATTTCAGACAGATGATGTATTTATTTCATACCAGCTTTGTAAACTCTAAATCTTAGAAGCTCATGGTTTGTACTGCCAGTCCTTGGGAAGTGTATAAAAGTTCAGTTATTTTCTTCATTTATATTCTCAGTAAATCTCATTGAATTGGATTATTATTAGTTGGCTTACCTAGCGGGTTGGGTTAGGTGCCATCACGACTAGTTGGATTTTGGGTTGTGACAAGTATGTATCAGAGCTCTAGGTTTATAGGTTCTACCAGTCATTAGCAAGTGTCTAGTAGAGTCTTGGGGATCTGTATGATGACGTCCATACCTATCTTCGAGAGGCTACAGGGCATTTAGGATAAACTTCCTATCTTTCTTTCTTTATTGTGCGACATTGATTCAGGTTAAAGCGTATCGCTTTGAATTCCTTCCACACACTCGTATGCGTACGTGAGTGCTCGGTATCAGCTGTGCATCGATGGCTTGTGATTCCATGGATGAGGTGCGAGATGTGTTTTCTGTGTGTTGATGATGGGCCAGTCTAGAGGACTTGAGGCTGGGTTTTTCCTGTAGCTTGAGCACGGTGATTTCGGTTATGTGAGCACGTGTTTTTGAACTTATATGTCTGGTAGTGTCCCTATGAGTGGAATTTATAGCTCGATGAGTTATTGGATGGCTATATGATGAGTAGGATGTGACTGCGAGATGCGTTCAAATGGCTTTGATGTTACGAGAAGGGTTGCTTGGGATGTAAAAAGGACTATTGGATGTTTGATTTCTATCTTAATATGTTATACAGTCTCGAGATATGATCGTGTTAAGGGATTTTTTCATGTTATTTCATCTATGGAATGAAGTAGATTCTCATGTCTTGTTGATGTGTTCAGACTCAGGAAGATTAAGTGATCGCATGATGGTTGTGGCCATGGTAAGGCATAGCGAAATGCCAATTTGAGGCTAAGCAGGTGGGTTATCTCTATGGAGGTGTGATCCTTACGATGTTGTATGGAGGATTTCTTTTCTACCAGTGGATTATATGTGTTGCAACTTGAGTTTGGATCGCTTGAGGAAGTTGTCTTGACTATTACGAGGATGAATGCGAGCTTAGCAGATGATTTGAGGTATTGTATGGTTTGTGTTATATGAGCTTTTGAAGGAGTTAGTTGAATCTCACTGTGGTATTATAGGAGTAATAAAGTATGGGCATTGTGAATTATCGAGTGTTTGATTTATTTCTTTGAGCCAAGTGGGGAATATGCTATCGATGATTTGATTGCATGGTTACGTGTTGTATTGGATTCGGTTTGAGGCATACTTGTGGATCGGTTATGACTTGCAGAGGTTGGTTTTGAGGATGACTTAAGCAGGGAAAGTTTCTGGATGCATGGTGTATTATACTTTATGGGTATATGGGAATCATGGGATGATTGAATTGTAATCCATGAAGGATGTAGTGCGCATGGAGTAGGAATTTACTCGGTTGCTTAGAGGTGTGGATTACTTCTTTGGGAGTTATTATGCTAATAGGGCACAAGTCATTCGGCCGTTTGGGGCGGTGCAATTGAGATTTGAGCAGAGTGGATGACTCTCGAGAATGTTCAAATTGATTCAAGATTTATATGTGGCAATTGAGAATTTTTTTTGATTTGTACATGGCTAGAATCTGAGATTTTCATTGGATGGTGTCGAGACTCGTGGTATTTCTATATCATTATGTATTCTACATTTCGGTATTAGGAAGGTGAAGGAAATGACTTTAGATTCACAGAAGGTCTCGTCAGAGTGGGTATTTCGGTTGTGGTACTTTTGGGGGTGCTTAAGAGGGATTACATCGGCTTGTGGACTTAGGGCAGTGTGGTTGTATTCTAGGATCTCTTGTGATGAGCTTTGGTTAAGGATCGTGGTGTTCTGGTAAGGAGAAGTGTCAACTTGAGGGTAATTTGGAAGGAACTCAGAGAAGGGACAATTTTGGATGACTAGATGAATGCTATTACTACTTGGTATTGCTTGAGAAGGGTGCGTATTTCAGAAGGCGCACTGTGTTATGACTCATAGATGCTTCATTGGTATTGTGGTACTCGCCTGGTTGATCGACCACTAATGTTCATATTTTTGCTATGTGGCACGGAAAAATTTTGGAAGTATTCCTCGTGGGATTATCGTGTATGGGAGATGTGCTAGCTATTCGAGTGGTGGAGTTGGGATCGGCTATGGTGATTCGTGTGTTCTATGGATTGGAGACTGGGAGTCCTCAGAAGCAGATTGTTTCATGGTTGTAGAATGTGAAGATATGGCTAAGGATAGCCTGCTGGTAGTACGTGCTATGGTTAGGTTATTATTGACTTTTGACGGGCCATTTATCCATTTGGGGATGACCAAAGTTGATTTGGGGGGCCATTGGTAGGCCCAATTAGGACATGTATTCTACATTGGGTTGAATTTACAGACTCAAAACTGTTAGTGTTGAGGGGTGAGTCACTCGGTTAAAGTTGAGATTATTTGTGTTATGATATATGCTTTGTGTTGCTCTTCTATGCTACGAGCGGTGGTGATTCGATGGTTATATGCACACATCATGCGGTCCTGTTTGGGCCTTGCAGTAGAATTCGAGCGAGATGATTATTGGGGTGTTGAATGGCTGACTGCGCCTTGGTTATATTCTTTCCGAGCTGTGGTATATTGTGTTATTGGCTTCTCCATGGTTATGGTCATGCAGTTCGTGTACTTAATGTCGAATTGCGTGTAGTTATTAATTTTAAGCATTGTGGCTTGCAGTATTTCATATGGATCGATGTTTGGATGGGTCACACATTGCAGCGGGGCTATGTTGGGATATGATCCTTTGTGTTAGATTCGTGTGTCTTATTCCTACTATGTCTGATGGGTTCATAGCATTGTGCTGTGGTGGTACTTTTTGAGCTTGCGGGACAGTTCTCTCATTTGAGTCATTTTCCGTGATTGAGTACATTTGAATTATTGCCTATTGGTGCACGGATTGCATGGTTTGTAGCTTTAGGTTGTATTGGTGTGGCATGGCAATAGAATAGTGGTGTTTGAGGAGATGCGGTCATTGGACCTAGAATGGATACTATCAGATTTGTTTACGGTATGTTTGGAAGAATAATATCAGAAGTCGGCTAAGAATTTGGCATTGGTTCTTGTCGGACGAGTGGGAGAGCTCCATAACTTGTTGATCTAATGAGTGGTTATGAGTTTCTACGTGTTTCTTTCATCATCGGCAGTGTACGAAGGTTTTGAACTAGGGTTTATTTGATATAAGTTTATTACCGGTATTGGGTTTGTTTTGAGCAGCTACTGTGCTCGGGAATTATTGCAACGAGTATGCGAGCTATAGGGCATATCATGTGATTTCATCTTGGGTTATGGTTATGACTTGATACAGCTTGTTCATATTTGTACAATGTGTAGATGCGAGATTCGGGTCTTGTAAGGAATTCCAGATGTGGGAAATTAGGTACCAAGGTTTATGGGCTAAGGACGAAGTGAGGATCTTCAGTTATGTTGTGATGTCAGACTTATTTGGAATTGGGTGATGTGGGATCACCCGCAGGTATGTGAATGGTAAGGTTACACGGCGGTTTGATGGATTTGAAACGACTTTGGGCACATTCGAGGAGGGACATATGTTTAAGTGGGGGAGAATGTAACGACCCGAACAGTCGTTTTGAGCATTTGCATTCCGTTCAGCTATTTGAAGTCTTGATCAGCATCGTATAATGTATTATGACTTGTGTGAATCACCGGTTTTGGTTTTCAGGTTATTTGAAATTAATTTGAAAGAATAATTCTTAACTAAGAAGCTTTAAGCTGGAAGAGTTGACTAAATTTGACTTTTGAGTATTTGATCCTGGATTGAAGTTTTGATGGTTCTTAGGTCCCGATGGTGATTTTTGATTCGGGCGTATGCCCGCATTTGCATTTGGATATTTCTAGAAGGTTTCAGCACTAATTGACGAAAGTTGGAAATTTGAAGGTAGTTAACTTTGATGATATTGGATTTGAATTGTGGTTTCGGGAATTGGAATAGCCTCGTTATGTCATTTGGGACTTGTGCGCAAAAATTGAGTTCATTCCTGGTTGATTTGATATGTTTCGGCATGAGTTTTGAAAGTTGAAAGGTTCAAAGTTTATTATGTTTGATTTGAGGTGCGATTCATCGTTTCGATGTTGTTATTCGTGATTTGAGGCCTCGAGTAGGTTCGTGTTATGTTATGAGACTTGTTGGTTTATTTTGACGGGGTCCCAGGGGGCTCGAGTGAGTTTCAGACGCGTTTCGGATCATTTCCATGTTCTTTTGCACTGCTGATTTATGGTGTTTCAGGCCTTATTCGTGATCGCGAAGATTGGGTCGCGATCGCGTAGTGTATTATGGGAGCTGACCTTTTTCCTTTTTCTCATTCGTGACTATTCTACCGCGTTCTCTACCTTTGGAGACTTGAGCATCGCGTTCACATTGGTCAGCCTACATTCTCGTAGACTTGAGTTGAGAAGCTAGGGTCTAGAGATTTTCTTCTTCGCATTCGCATTGGTCTTGTCGCGATCGCATAGTGCAGGTGCATGTGGTCATCGCGTTCGCATGTGATGTTTCGCGAATGCGTAGTTTATTTTTGGAGGCTGCTGAGTTTGTTCTTCGCGATCACGAAGAATGTCCCGCGATCGTGTAGGGTATTTCTGTCCAGTGATTATAAGTACTCTATTTTCGGGAGTTTCGGCCATTTTAGCATATTTGGATTTAGGGAGCTTGAATTGAGATGATTTTTGAAGTGATTTTCACCACATGGATTATGGTAAGTGTTATCTACTTATTTTTTATTATATTTCATGAATCTATCTTCGTTTTTGGCAATTGGTTGATGATTTCAAAAGAGAAATTGGGGGGTTTTGTCTAAAATTTCATAAAGTGAATTTTCGAGTTTTGAGCATCGATTCGGAGTCGGATTTGAGTGAAACTACTATGTTTAGACTCGTAATTGAATGAGTTGTCAGATTTTTTGAGTTTTGTCGGGTTCCGAGGTACGGGCCCAGGTTTGACTTTTTGGTTGACTTTGGGGCTTTTCATTAAAGATTCGACCTTTATCGATTGAGTTTGTTTTCTTTGGCATTATTTGATGTTCAGAAGTTATTTTTGGCTAGTTTCGATCCATTCAAAGGTCGATACGCACGGGATGGCATTTTTGGTCTATTGTTTGGCTTGCTCGGTATTAGATTCGGCTTATTTGAGGTAAGTAACACTTCTAAACTTGGTGCTAAGGGTATGAACCCCGAATATACGTGCTATGTGTTTGGTGTTGAGGTGACACACATGCTAGGTGACGGGCGTGTGGGCGTGCACCGTGTGAATTATGACTCGGTTGATTCTGTGGTACTGTGTAGTTACCTAATCTTGTTTCTATCCATGAAATTTCTACGTGCTAGAGTAATTGAGTTGTGATCCATATTAGAAACCATGTTTAAGTTATACGCTTATCCTGTTAGGACCCACTAAGGTCATTTCTGCTGTTGAGTTATTTGCCTAAATTGCAATTACATACTCATTCAGTGCATATCATATCTCAGTCTCTGATATCATTTGTCTCACAGTATATTATCATTGTTTGGCCCAATTGGCATGAGATTTGTGAGGCCAAGAGACTGGAGAGATTGATGATTGAGTTAGGCCGAGGGCCTGATTGTGAGTGATATTTATGGGATCGGGCTGCACGCCGCATCAGGCTTTATTGATTCATGATGGGATCGAGCTGCACGCTGCAACATGCCATGATTGGCTTATATTAGTGCTTGGGCAGGTTCCGCTCCTCCGGAGTCTGACTTACCAGCAGTGAGCGCAGGTACCTACTAAGAGTTAGTGCCGAGTCCGAGTGCCGAGTGCTAGTTTCGAGTGATTGGGAGGACTGAATGACTGGGAGGACTGAGCGAATTGATACTCCGAGAGTATGCATATGGTTTTATCACTGCGTTGCATTACAGTTGACATGCATACATGGTATGTAGGCATTGAGATGCATTTCCTCATGCGGTACGACATTGTGAGATTCATGACTTCACATACACATTGACATGTAGGCATAGAGATTTACTTTTCTCATGTCATCTGATAATGAAACATCTTAACTATTGTTGAATGTTTTTGGGAAAAATCACAGTTTTCAGATTTACACATATTTTGGTGATTTCAGTGAAAGATTTGGATTTTACTGTTATACTTGAAAATCATGTCTATTTTTTGGAAATGTGAATGGGCTGAGCATTATATCTTTGAGTTATTACTTGTACTGCTTTAGTTATATTATTTTGAGTTCCTGGCTATTGGTGTTAAACTATGACCTTTGTCCAAGCTCGTCACTACTTTTAACCTAAAGTTAGGTTTGTTACGTATTGAGTACATGAGGTCGGTTGTACTCATACTACACTTTTGCACCTTGCGTGCAGATTTTGGATGCTGGTGTTGCTGTGTATGGCGGAAGCTAGCATTGAAGATGTACCTGCGTTTCGGTCATAACTGCCTCTTGTTCTTGGTAGCTTTAGAATTATTAATCTGTTCATTTATATTTCAGACAGATGATGTATTTATTTCATACTAGCTTTGTAAACTCTAAATCTTAGTAGCTCATAATTTGTACTATCAGTTCTTGAGAAGTGTATAAAAGTTCAGTTATTTTCTTCATTTATTTTCTGAGTAAATCTAATTGAATTGGATTGTTATTAGTTGGCTTACCTAGCAGGTTGGGTTAGGTGCCATCACGACTAGTTGGATTTTGGGTTGTGACAAGAAGAAATAGTTATTTTTTAAGAAATAATATGGATCCAATTATAGAATAGAAGAAGAAGAAGAAGAAGAAGAAGAAGAAGAAGAAGAAGAAGAAGAAGAAGAAGAAGAAGAAGAAGAAAAAGCGTGACTTTTAGGTTGGTTTATATATTTACAAATGGGTTAGGTCGGGTCAGACTAGGTGTATGAGTAGGTTTTTATGATTTATTTTGGTGTAAATTATTTTATATTGTCCAAAATATAAAAAAATCCATGCGAACTGCCAAATTAGTAATTTTTCACCGAGAAAATTAATAAATCTGGTTGAGTAACCATAAGAGTGCAATAGGGATGATTGAGTGACTTTGTTATTACAAATGAAGAAAAAATAATTTTCATCTATATAATTTCAGATAGTTCAGTGACTATCTGAGTAATGGACTCCTATATAATATTTAAAAACTTTTGACATGTAAGCAAATATATGAAAATCGTCAAAGTTATTAGTGAGAATTACACGAGAGAAAACTTATAAGAGACTTTTGAGTCTTTTTATTTAACTATCAAAGACTCAAATCTTAATAAACGGATAGGAATAACTCAATTAGTGTTAGTGACACAAACTTTAAAAGCCCTCAAAGTTTTTTATATATATTTTATTTTAGACAAACCCCATCCTCCTCTTCATCCTCCAACTCCTCCTCTCCAAACAACGAACAAACGTTTAAACATCTCTCTCGAAGGCATTTTGCTCCATTCTCCTCGAGTTATGTAATGACCCAGTCGGTCGTTTTAAGTATTGTAGCCCCGTTCTCCCATTTATTACTTATCTATGTTCATTTATGGTTGTGTGACTTGCCGGGGTGTTTGGTATGGTTCTGGGGATGTTTCAAAATGAATTGGGATACTTAGTCCCAAGGTTGGAAGATTAAGTTGAAAGAGTTGACCGGATGTTGACTTATGAGTAAACGACTCTGGAATAGAGTTTTGATGGTTCCGATAGCTTTGTTTGGTGATTTTGGACTTAGGAGTATGTCCGGTTATTGATTTGGAGATTCGTAGGTGGTTGTGGATTGAATTGGTGAAAGTTGGAAAGTTAAAAAGTTTGAACGAGAGTTGACTTTGTTGATACCGGGCTCAAATTTTGGTTTCGAAAGTTAGAGTAGGTTCGTTGTGTTATTTATGACTTGTGTGCAAAATTTGAGGTCAATCGGAATTGGTTTGATAGGTTTCGGCATTGGTTTTGAAAGTTATAAATCCATTAGTTTCAATAGACTTGAATTGGGGTGCGATTTGTGTTTTTTATTTTTTTGGTATGATTCGAGGCATCGACTAAGCTTGTATGATGTTTTAGGATGTTTTGATATGTTTGAATGGGGTCCCGGGGGCCTCGTGTGAGATTCATATTGATTTCGACTTGATTTTGACCTTATAGAATTGCTGATTATTTGTGGTATCTGGTTTCTTGTTACGTGATCGCGTGATGGGGGTCGCGATCGCGTAGGGTTAATTTTGGCAGGAGGGTTTTTGTTCAACGCATTGGCGAGTTTGTTGACGCGATCATGGAGCTTTAGTTAGTTGTGCATCCTGAACACGGGTGATGGGACACGTCCGCGAATAAGGAAGAGGAGGTCTGGGAAGTTCACGCATTTGTTCTTCGCGATCACGTGTCCTTGTCTGCGATCGCGTAGGTATGAGCTGCTGAGCATCGCGTTCACGACTGGTTGTTCGCGTTCACTTAGACCATTTCTTGAGGGGACCATTTCTTGAGGGCAGTAAACTTTTTTCTTCGCGATAGCGAAGGAATTTCCGTGATCGCGAAGGGGAACAACTGGGTAGACTGTTTAAAATTTCAAAGCGAGGGTTAGAGTATTGTTTCATATTTTGGCTTGTGGAGCTCGGCTAAGGGCGATGTTTGTGAGGGATTTCACTACAAATCAAGAGATTCGTGTCGTTCGGAGGCCGATTCGCGAGGCAAGGATTTATTGGAGTATTGAGTTGCGCACTTTGAGGTAAGTAACACTTCTAAACTTGGTACTAAGGGTATGAATCCCCGGAATACGTGTTATATGATTAGTGTTGAGGTGACACACATGCTAGGTGATGGGCATGTGGGAGTGCACTGTAGTAATTATGACTCGATTGATTCTGTGGTGCTGTGTAGTTATCTAGTCTTGTTTTATCCGTGTAATTCCTACGTGTTAGAGTAATTGAGCTGTGATTCATGTTAGAAATCATGCTTAGGCTATGTGCTTATTCTGTTGGGACCCTATGAGGTTATTTCTACTGTTGAGTTATTTACTTAAACTGCAATTATGTACTCAGTCATGTTTATTCATTTGCATATCATATCTCAGTCTCTGTATCATTATTGTTATATCATGTTATCATTATTTGGGCTGAGTGGTATGAGATTTGTGAGCCCGTGAAATTAGAGAGTTTGATGACTGAGTTGGGGCTTGAGAGCCAGATTGTGAGTGATATTATGGATCGGGCTGCTCGCCGCAGTATTATTATTATTATTATTATTATTATTATTATTATTATTATTATTATTATTATTATTATTATTATTATTATTTTTATTATTATTATTATTATTATTATTATTATTATTATTATTATTATTATTATTATTATTATTATTATTATTATTATTATTATTATTGGGCTGCACGCCGCAGCAGGGCTTATTGACTTATTTATTATTGTGGATCGGGTTGCACGCCGCAACATGCCTTATAGGCTTTATATTAGCGCTTGGGCAGGATCCACCCCTCTGAAGTCTGACATACCAGCAGTGAGCGCATGCACAATGATTTATATACACGTGCTTTGGTGAGGGGTGTTGACGGCTAATTTTGACCCTCCCTTTGAAAATTAGTTTACTTATACTTAATAATTTACAACAAATATTTTGAAATTACTTTCTATCAATAAATACCTATTTCTGCAAATTAATTAAGTATTAGTTTTGAAATTAATCACTCAGTATTAGTACTATGTAATTGCAAATATATTTAATATTTTAAGATTATTAAAATAAATTTTATATACTTCACATAGGCCTTATAATTAATTTAATCAATTACTCCCTAATTTCTAGTTAATTAGACTACTATGTTAATATTTTAAAATTAATGTTATAATTCAACAAATGAAGTATTTATAAATAATTAAATTAAAAAGTTAGTAATGAATAAAATAATTATAATTTTACTGCATTTTATTGAAAATTATTAAGCTTATTTAATTTAGTTATAAAAGGGATCAAAAGAGGCTAAATGCTATAGTTGCAATTCTCTATTAAAGATCAAGTGACTATCTTTTAAATTATTTCTAGCCCAACACCCAAGCCCATTCCGGAATTGACCCATTCCAAACAACTCCTCCGATCCACTATGGAAATCCATGCCATCACATTTGAGCCAATCACAGCATGCCACGTTGCCTTTCCCATTCCCTCATAAAAGAAACACAACCCATCCTGGTTGTTGATTTATATCATCAACGGACCAGGATTAATCCCGTTTTTCCATTTTAATTTGAAAGCCCGTCTCGTTTTATCTCCGCCGTTGGATCACAAGAATCCAACGACCATCAAATTTTCTCCATAAAATCATTTTAAATGCCTAACTCTCAAAATAATCGGAGTCGTTGATCAAATGATCCAACGACTCCCATTTCGTCTCTCATTCTTAATCCAGAGACGACCCAATTCATCCAAAACCCTAAAATCATTTCGTCTAAGACCCAACCGCCCTATTTCCCCTTTCGTTCACTTTTCTCTCAACCTCCCATGAACATCAATCAACAGACCTTGCACAAATTCGTGCAAGGTCATGAGATTTCTCAGCAAATCATCTCTCCTGCTTCCCTATCCATGAATTTCGCTGATATTTCCTTCTTTATTGATCAAATCTAAAACACCAAAATCTGAATCTTAGAACCAAAACATCATTTCGTCTGCGTTCTTTCAAATCCAAACTTGCAGAATCATCCGCTTTATCCCTAGGCTGTAAGGCCTGTGATTCACTTTCTATTTTCACTGATTGGATTCAAAAATCCCAAATTTGAAACCCTAGACTCAAAGGTGGAACTTCAAGTCTCCAGATTTCTTTGTGCTCGGTCAAATCAAAGCATGCATGAGCATATCTCTAAGCCTCATTATGATTATTCGAAGTCCAGAGGTCAAATGCAGTGACCTCTGGACATTTGAGCTTTGACCGATGGGTTTTGCCTTCAACGGTTAGCCTTCCCCACTTAGATAAATCTTCTAATGATTTTCCTCCTGATTTTTTCAATTTTCACTTGTTTGCTTGCATCATCTGAGCTTCGTCACTTTCCACTATCATTTTGAATCTTTTGAAACTCTAAGACATTGAATGCACTATAAATAGAGCCTTCAATGCTCTCACCTAACAGACATAACATGAACACAAAAAGCAATACTAAGATTTCATAAAAGTTTAAGCTCCTTATTGATTCCTAGTTTTCTTTTCGTTTCTAAGTTCTTCCATCGCTCAAGCCTGAATTTGGGTCTTACACAATTAAATTGAACTTTTGTTTGGTTTGCTGCCTAGAAAAGGTCAGTAAAATCTCAATCTTCTCTCTTTGTTCGTTTGTTTGATTAAGTATGATTCATTCTATTATTAAATGATTGTTAGCGATGCATCAATATCTTGACTGTTTTATATGTTTTTGTTAACATTATATAGATGTGTTGCAAAAATCATGAGTTATTGGAGTGATAGTGTTGTGATAGTCTAAATGAGTATTTGGTGGCCTGTCTCTGTTGTTAAACCTTAAGAAAAGTCTAATAATTCCTAAGATATCCTGATGTCTGCTATCTTCAGGCTTCCTTGATGTTCTGTTAATCATTGCCATTCTGCCTTAAGTACTATTTGTGTTTGTAGTAGTCTATTTGATACTTAGTCTTAAAGAAATATGAGTTTGTGAGACTGTTGTCTTGGCTTAGGAATGCTGGTTTATGATATTTGAACTTATCCTCTCCTTTAGCATGCTTTCCTTTGATCCTTCAGAGGTCATTGACCCTCTGATGAGCTTGTAGTTATTTGATCACCCTATATGAACATGATTTGAGCATACTAAATTCCTGTACTATCTCTGTATACATTTTAAAGTTCATCACATGTCTGACCTAAGTCATGGGGCCTTATTTAATGTTTTGGTATCCTAAGTTGTTAAAACTAATCTCCATTATGTCTAAAATCCTACCCTTTACTTGCTTGATAATTTTCCAAAGTAATAACATCTCTACCCCTTTTCTGGAGCCTATGTGTTGACTCTGTTAGCTTAATGATGATGGTATTTTATTTTTTAAGATAATATAACCTCATGTTTCCTATATAGGTGATCCTGCACTCATTAGATCATTCAGTACTTGTTTACTTGCTTTCCCCAACCTTGTGCATGTCCTTGTTGTTCTTAGAGCTTCATTAAGCCTGCATGAACCAGGCAGGCCTAACTTATGAGTTTCAGATGAACTTCCTGCTATTACTGATAGAGTTTAACATCATGCTTTGTCAATATGAATTTAAAAGGTCTTAGGAAGAAGTAATTATGTCTTGAACTTTAGAAATGAACCAAGTTGGTAGCTTGAGCTTCTTTAATGCTCTTTTAGAGGCCTTAGTCTGGAATATTAACTTGTGACCATGTCAATATTCTTTAGAGATCCTGACCAGGTTAGCAGTTTGTATTTCTGTTGATAATTTGATTGGCAAACTTGTTGACATTCTTAGAAGTTCTGACTGAGGTCATAAGTTTGTAACCTTTGCTAACATCTTTGGAGCTCTAATTGTAATTGTTAGTCCATAATCCTGTTAACATCCTTTAGAAGTAATAATTGGTAATGGTAACTCTGTCATCATTTTTGAGGAGCTCAATTAAAGTGGGTAACTTATTTCTCTGTTAATACTCTCAGAGGTTGTCAAAAAGGACTCTTAGCCTATATACGTGCTAAAAATTAAGACTTGGGTTGTGAATGGAATGTACCCATACTCAATGTATTTCATGGATTTAAATAATATAGCTCTTTTATCCTTAAGGTGCTTAATCTCAAAGTGTTTGGTTTTCTAACTGTAATATGTTAATACCACTGCCCATATATATGTTTGAAGCCTTGACCATTAGAACTGCTCAATATGTTCACTTAATGTTGGATATATAGTTATATAGATAAAACTGTTTCCTTTTATGTTCCTTATAATATTCTGTTAAGAAGGGCATACTTCTGTGGTGTGGTATTGTGGTAATTGGTTCACATTGAAAGTGCCTCATTGGCACTTAAACCTATAAAAAAGAATGTTAGTGGTTAGGGGTATTTGGGAGTAGAGTTTGAATCTTGGTTGGGCTATTCTCCCCGGCACAAGCATTGCCCTGGGCTTTGAGACCCTTGGGAACTTTGAAATGTCGGGGAATTCAAAGCGGGCCTTGACCTTGAGTGGGACTCTCTCATTAACCCTTAATTCATTGACACTCATTATTCTCTTTGGGTTTAATGTTTAATGACAATGAAAGAGTTTCAATGTGGATCATTTGCTATACATAGCTACCACATTAGCATGACCTTCCTAATGTTTAGATGTTGTTGGTAACTTTCTTCTTTATTTTTGCTTGCAAGTTGTTTCTTCTTCATGTATGAACGTGTATTGAGTATTATTCTCTAATAACCTTCTCCTTCTTTTTTGAACATGTACAATTGGTTGGGCCTGCCGAGTTCTCAAGGAACTCAGGCCCAAGCCCAGCCTTGCTGTGTTTTTTCGAAAATTCAGAGTATGCTGTTGCCTGTTATTGCTACTGCTGGGCCTGCCTTTTTGACGTCCAAATACCAGAGTCCAATCCTCTCCTTTAAACTCCTTTATTATTTATTGCTTCATTGCCTTAGCCTTACTGCCTTGTCGCATTTTGCTGCATTTTTGTTGTTGTTTTATCTCTCATGTATGCAACAATTATATATATTGGATTGAATGCTTTACATTATAGCTTAAGTCATATAAAACTTAGGCAAGTCTTAAAGAACATAGGATTAAAAGAAGTATTAGTTAGTAACTAGTCCCCCATTCGTTAATTATAAGTTGTTATGCTATGTTTTCGCTAACATTTTTTAAAGATTTTGAAGCCAAAAAGCTTAGCAAGAGACGACAGCTCTCCTTTCAAAAACGAAAACCATAACTGAATCGCAAGTTTGATCTTCAAAAGAGAAATCAAATCATTTCAAAAATAAGGTACTGTCGCCCAAAAACAAAGATTTTTCAAACAATTTTCTTCAAGTCTAACATCTAAAGGCCTTATATCTTAGACTACTTTCATAACACCTTCATCTCATTAGAGTAATATAAACCTCCATGCTTCTTAAAAGACAAAACATTTTCTAGCTTAGCTCTTCTTTTCACATGTTTTCATATAAACATCATATACACCTTTAAGCTCTTTTCAATCATATATGCACTAACATCATTTTAAAGACTCTTCTTTAAATCCATCCTCTTTAAAACTACACTTTTCCCTCATAGGAATTATGTCTTAATGCATAGTAAGCCGTATTCATTTAAAATTAGTTAAGGCATAGTGAAAATGATTAATTTTAAATCTAGTCTAAGTCCTATGGAGCTACCTCAGGTAGATTTTAAGGGGTGCCTAACACCATCCACTTAGAAGAACAAGAACCCTTACCCATAATCTCACTGATTAGCAGACTAATAAAGAATATAACTTAGTAATTAAATAGGTACCATAGTATACATTTAAATATTAGGTGGAGACTCTCTTTCATCAACAACAGAGAAACCACAGTTGAATCTTGTTTTGACTAGTGCAAAATAGGGTGCAACAAGGGGCATAGATGCCAGGCACCCATACAGTGCTGAGTGATTGCGTGTGATGAGTAGGAAATTGAGATAGATAGATTGAGTACTCTGAGATTGTGAGTACCTATGATTATCATCGTGATACATTACTTTTGACATGCATATTTGACATGTAGGCATAAAGATATAACATTCCTCATGCTAGTTGTACCTGGCATATTTTATCAGTGTTGAGCTTAAATTGTTAAACTTGAAAGGATGCCTAAATTTTTGTACGGTATACGAGCTGAATATGGAAGTTTCTCTGAGTCATTACTGTCATTATCTTGTTATATCTGTGTTGTCATTATTTTGATTCAGACTGTATCTTTCTAAGCTCGTCACTGCTTTCAGCCAAATGTTAGTCATGTTACTTATTGAGTACATTGGGTCGGTTGTACTCATACTACACTCTGCACTTTGTGTATAGATCTAGGTACATGTGGATGCGGTGATTGCTAGATCTAGTGCTAGTACCTACTTGGAGACTTCGAGGTAGTTGATGCCCACATACCTTGACTCTCTTTCCTTTCATTTTTATTCAGTACTGTTCTATTTTTTCAGATAGTTGTACTAGATGTTTAGACTATGTTGACATTAGTGGCTCATGTACTTGGTGACACCAGGATTTTGGGATTGTTGTAGTTGAGTTACAGTTGTTTTATCAGTTATCCATAAGATTTTCCACTCGTGTTTTTAATGCAAATGCGTAGTTGTTATGTGATTGTCGGCTTGCCTAGTAATGTCTTAGACGCCATCACGACGGGTTGAGATTTTGGGTCTTAACAAGTTGGGTCAGAGTTGCTTCGAGTATGGAGAATTGGGGCATGTGAGGAGGTATTGTCCTCGTCTTATGGGAGGTCCAGTTCAGCAGAGAGGTCAGACTATGACTTCCGCACCAGTTACTTCACCACCCACTCAGCCAGCTCGAGGTGGGACCCAGGCAGCTCAAGGTCGCCCTAGAGATGGAGGCCGAGCATATGGTGGTCAGGCTCGATGCTATGCTTTTCCCCCGAAGCCAAAGGCCATTGATTCATATGTGGTGATCACAAGTATTGTTGTAATGTGCCACAAGGATGCTTCCATATTATTTGACCTTGTTTACACTTATTCATATGTATTATCATATTTTTCTCGTTATTTGGATATGCCCCGTGATTCCTTAGTTATACCAGTTCATGTATCTCCGCCTGTGGGTGGTTTTATTTTTGTGGACCGTGTATATCAGTCATGTGTGGGGACTGTTAAGGGGATTAGAGACGAGAATTGATCTCTTACTACTTAGTATGGTTTATTTTGACGTGATTCTAGGAATGGATTGGTTGTCACCATGTCATGCTATTCTGGATTATCACGCTAAGATCGTGACATTGGCGATGGCAGGATTGCCTAGGATTGAGTGGAGAGGTTCTTTGGACTATGTTCCCATTAGAGGGATTTCATATTTGAAGGCCCAATGAATGGTTGGGAAGGGATGTTTGTCATATTTGGCCTTTGTGAGGGGATGTTGGTGCAGATACTCCTATCATTGATTCTGTTTTGGTTGTGTGAGACTTTCCGAATGTGTTTTTTGCAGACCTTCCAGGCATGCCACCCGACATGGACATTGATTTTGGTATTGACTTGGAGTCGCGCACTCACCCCATTTATATTCCTCCATATCATATGACACCAGCAGAGTTTCAGAAATTGAAAGAGTAGCTTCAGAAGCTTCTTGATAAGGGGTCCAATAGGTGTAGTGTGTCGCCTTGGGGTGCACCAGTTCTATTTGTGAAGAAGAAGGATGGTACTATGCGGATATGCATTGATATAGGTAGTTGAACAAAGTTACAATTAAGAACAAGTACCTACTGCCACACATTGATGACTTATTTGACCAGCTACAGGGTGCGAGGGTGTTCTCTAAGATTAATTTGAGGTCTGGGTATCACCAGTTGAAGATTCGGGATTCTGATATACTGAAGACGACATTCAGGACCCGCTATGGTCACTACGAGTTCCTTATGATGTCTTTTGGGCTGACCAATGCCCCAACAACATTCATGCATTTGATGAACAATGTATTCTAGCCATATCTTGATTCTTTTGTCATAGTATTTATTAAGATATCTTGGTGTACTCACGCAGTAGGAGGAGAATGCGCAAGATTTAAGGATTGTACTATAGACGTTGAGGGAGGAGAAGATTTATGCTAAATTCTTCAAGTGTTAATTTTGGCTTGATTCTATGGCGTTCTTGGGGCGCGTGGTGTCCAGTGAGGGGATCAAGGTAGATTCGAAGAAGATTGAGGCAATTCAGAGTTGGCCCAGACCGTCTTCAGCTATTGAGATTTGGAGTTTTCTTTGCTTGGCCGGATATTATCGCCGCTTCGTGGATGGTTTCTCGTCCTTTGCTGAACCTTTGTGAGGAGAGATTTCAGAAGCTCAAGACCTCCTTAACCACAACTTCAGTTCTAGTTTTTCCTTAAATATCGGGTTTATATACAATGTATTGTAATGCTTCTCGGATTAGTATTGGGCGTGTCTTGATGCAGAAGGATATGGTGATTGCTTATGCTTCACGCCAGTTGAAGCCCCATGAGAAGAACTACCCCGTTCATGATTTAGAGTTGGCAACCATTGTTCATGCATTGAAGATTTGGAGGCATTACCTCTATGACGTGTCTTGTGAGGCATTTACAGTTCATCGGAGTCTACAACACTTGTTCAAGCAAAAAGATCTAAATTTGAGGGAGAGGAGATTGTTGGAGCTATTAAAAGAGTATGATATTACCATTTTGTATCATCCTGGGAAGGCCAATGTGGTGGCCGATGCCCTGAGTAGAAAGGCGGTGAGTATGGGTAGCCTTTCATATATTCCTATTGGTGAGAGACCGCTTGCATAAGATGTTCAGGCCTTGGACAATCAGTTCAAAAGGTTAGATATTTCAGAGCCTAGTCAGGTTCTAGCTTGTGTGGTTTCTCAGTCTTCCTTATTTGACCGCATCATAGAGCGTCAGTATGACGCCCCCATTTGCTCGTCCTTAAGGACACGATACACGATGCCAAGGAGGTTTCCATTGAGGATGATGTGGTGTTGTGGATGTAGGGTCGGATTTGTGTGCCCAATGTGGATGGGCTATGTGAGTTGATTCTTGAGGAGGCCCACAATTTGCGGTATTTCATTTATCCGAGTGCCGCGAAGATGTATCAAGACTTGAGGCAGCACTATTGGTGGAGAAGAATGAAGAAAGATATAGTGGAGTTTGTAGCTTGGTGCTTGAACTGCCAGCATATGAAGTATGAGCCTCATAGGTCGGGCAGTTTGCTTCAGAGGCTTGAAATTCCTAAGTGGAAATAAGAGCATATCACCATGAACTTTGTTGTTGGACTCCCGCGGACTCTGAAGAAATTTGATGCTATTTGGGTGATTGTGGACCGGTTGACTAAGTCTGCTCATTTCATTCCGGTTGTGACTACCTATTCTTCAGAGAAGTTGGCCGAGATCTATATCCGTGAGATTGTTTGCCTTCACGTTGTGCCGGTGTCCATTATTTCTGATCGAGGCACATAGTTCACATCACAATTTTGGAGAGGAGTGCAGCGAGAGTGTTACATCCCGTACTTTTGAACGTTGGATTTGTCGTAAGATAATCGACATAAGTTCAAGGACAAGACTATTTTTGAGGTTATAAGTACTTATGATATTTATAACAAGTGATAAGTAAGTGTTGTGAAGGTCATAGGGTAAAAAATCGAATAAAGCGAGTTTCATTGATGTTTGATATTTTGGGATAAAATACGGTCCAAGCTATAATACCCCGTATTTATGGACTAGTGCTATACCACATGACTATGATAGTAAGGTATATGAAGTATATTAGTATTTAAGTGAATCGAGGCCTAGAAATTATTGTGTGAATAATTGGTTAATGTTGGTATAAAGTCATGGAATATGGAATTAGATATAAGTGGATAAGTGTCATTTGTATGAATCCACATGGAATCATGAGGATAAGGGGGACTCATGACTAATCAACTTTATAAGGATTGAGGTGGCAGCAAATAGGGAATTCAATATTGACTAGGCAAGTCTTGGAGCTAGGTGGCAAGATTAGAGAGTTTTGGTGGCTTAGTCATCAAATTATTGGGGTGGATAAGTAATTAAAATATTTGGATAGGCTTGACTTGATACGCCTCCCAACGTGGAAGCCAAGAAAAGTCCAATAAATGACTCTTAAGTCATCGAGCAAGATGGCACATTTAGGAAATTGGTGGATAAGTTAGGTGGGAACATCACTCCCCATGTGGCAACAAGTGAAAATGACTCAAACATCCAAATGGCGACTCTTTGGTTTATGGGATTAGGTAGCGTTTTAGGGGAAATTGTGGGCTGACGCATGGCATGAAGTTGGCCAAGGGTGGCACCAAATGTGCACATGAGTCATAGCACTTGGTGTGCCTTGTTTACACGTGATAATGCAAGCCTTTAAGCCTTCGTATTATACTTCTTTTGCAATTAAGATGTAGAAAGAAGGTTGAAATCTTTCCTTTTATTATTAGGGAGTCTCTTACTTTAGAAACATAGCAAAAACATACATCCATGATACTCCATATGTCCAGCAACATGAAATATGCCATGATCATAAGAAGTGCTTAGTTCTTGTTCAATGATTTAAAGGAGCAAAAATTGTTCTTGGAAAGCTCAAGTGAAATTAGTTGATAATTTCATCAAGTAAGGAATATTAAGGCTATCCCTTCTTTCCTTTTGGCATGATCCCTATGATACAAATGAAATGAGCAAACGCACAACTTTCATAAACGACTCTATTCATAGAAGTACTAGGGTTGCCTATGTTCTTGATTCCCCATATGTCCTACTATTATATCGTTTGTTCATGGGTCTCATGACATTCCAAGAGATCGTATTGACTTACTTCATTATGCATTACATTCATTTATACATGTGCATTTACCCATGACCAAATGGCATTATATATGCGTATATTATATATATATGGGATATGAGAAAAGGCTACGGCGTTATATACGTACCACCACCTGATCAGTTGGTATACATTAATGACTTTGCCCACAGAGGCTGAGATGATATGATGGGATGCCCTCAGAGGCTTGATGATGTTATGTACGTACAGACCTATGCATTATATTATATTTATACGCATATGCATGACGCTATAAATATTTCATGATTTACAGATCTATCTAGACATACAGGTGGAATCTTTTACTCCATGTTTCTTCCATGTCCTTTATATACTAATTTACATGCTTTACATACTCGGTACATTATTTGTACTGACGTCCTTTTGTTGGGGACGCTGCATTCATGCCTGCAGGTATAGATAATTATTTTGACAAGCCCTCATAGTAGACGAGGTTAGCATTCAACGAAGGATCGGTAAGACTCCACCTCATTCGGAGTGCAGCAGTCTATAAGTCATCGTGTCAGAGCTTTTCTATAGACTTATGGGTAGGAAGGTACCCTGTCCCATTTGATGTCAAATAATCTTAGAGGCTTTGTAGACAGAGGTTCATTTTGTATAGTATGCCAGAGGCCTTGACGACCCATATGTATTGTTATTTTAAGAACAATGGTTCATTGATACAACATTTTCCCACTTATAGTTATACATTACGAGTCATGGCCATGTTGGCCCATGATAGTTGTAGAAAAAAAAGAAATGAGTTACAGAGTGGTTCGCTCGGGCCAGTACGGCACCGAGTGCCAGCCACGCCTCCCCAGGTTTGGGGCGTGATGGAGAGTTAGGCACACGGGTTGAGTTGAGTAAAATATTCCACTCTTAGTCAGACGAACATTCCGAGTGCACCATTCAGATATTGGAGGATATGCTACGCGTTTGTGTTATAGATTTTGGGGGTTCTTGGGATACGTTTCTACCGCTTGCAGAGTTTGCCTACAACAATAACTACCAATCGAGTATTCAGATGGCTCCTTATGAGGCCTTATATGGTAGGCGGTGTCAATCTACAGTTGGGTGGTTTGATCCAGGGGAGGTTAGGTTGTTGGGCACGGATCTGGTTCAGGATGCCTTGGAGAAGGTCAAGTTGATTCAGGATCGACTTCGCACGGCACCGTCTAGATAGAAGAGTTACACCGATCGGAAGGTTCATGATGTTGCATATATGGTGGGAGAGAAGGTATTGCTCAGAGTTTCACCCATGAGGGGTTTAATGAGGTTCGGTAAGAAGGGGAAGTTGAGCCCTCGGTATATTGGCCCTTTTGAGGTGCTTGAGAGGATTGGAGAGGTGGCCTACAAGCTTGCATTACCACCTAGTCTATCGAGTGTTCACCGAGTGTTTCATGTTTTCATGATCCGAAAGTGTTACGGTGATCTGTCTCATGTTTTGGACTTCAGCACGGTTCTGTTAGATGGAGATTTGACTTATGATGTGGAGCGGGTGGCTATTTTGGATTGGCAGGTTTGAAAGTTTATATCTAAGAATATAGCTTCAGTGAAAGTTCAGTGGAGAGGCCAACCATTCGAGGAGGCTACTAAGGAGACCGAGCGGGAGATACAAAGCAGGTACCTACACCTATTTTAGACTCCAAGTATGATTCTAGACCCGTTCGAGAATGAATATTTGTTTAAGAGGGGGAGAATATAACGACTCAACCAGCCATTTTGAGTATCATAGCCCCGTTCCCTCATTTATTTCTTATTCTATCTTCATTTGTGATTGTGGGACTTTACGGGGTGGTTGGTCTGGTTCCGGGGATGTTTCGCAATGAATTTGGCCACATAGTCCCAAGGTCGGAAGCTTAAGTTGAAAGAGTTGACATGATGTTTACTAATGAGTAAACGACTCTAGAATAGAGTTTTGATAGTTCCGATAGTTTTGTATTGTGATTTTGGACTTAGTATTATGTCCACATATTGATTTGGAGGTCTGTAGGTCATTTTGGCTTGAATTGATGAAAGTTGGAAAGTTGAAGGTTTGAAAAGTTGAGAAGTTTAACCGAGAGTTGACTTTGGTGATACCGGGCTCGGATTTTGGTTTCGAATGTTGGAGTAGGTCCGTTGTGTGATATATGACTTGTGTGCAAAATTTTAGGTCAATCGGAATGGTTTGATAGGTTTCGGCATTGGTTTTAGAAGTTGGAAATCCATTAGTTTCAATAGTCTTGAATTGTGGGGTGCGATTCGTGTTTTATTTTGGTGTGATTCAAGGCTTCGACTAAGTTCGTATGATGTTTTAGGAAGTGTGAGTATGTTTGGATGGGGTCCCGGGGGGCCTCAGGTGAGATTCAGATTGAGTTTGGCCTTATAGAACTGCTGATATTTTTGTATCTGGTTTCCTCTTACGTGATCGCGTAGGGTTAATTCAGGCAGGAGGATTTTTGTTCAACGCGTTCGTGAGATTGTTGGTGCGATCGCGTAGCTTTGGTTAGTTGTGCATCGCATGGGACACGTCCGCGAATAAGGAAGGGGAGGTCTGGAAAGTTCACGTGTTTATTCTTCGCAATCGCGTGTCCTGGTTAGCGATCACGTAGGTCTGAGTTGCTGAGCATCGCATTCACGACTGGTTGTTCGGGTAGACCATTTCACGAGGGAAGAAAACTTTGTTCGTCGCGATCGCGGGGGAATTTCTACGATCGCAAAGGTGAACAACTTGGCAGACTATTTAAAATTTCAAAGCGAGGGTTAGAATATTGTTTCATATTTTGGCTTGTGGAGTTCGGCTAGGGGCACTTTTTGTGAGGGATTTCACTACAAATCAAGAGATTCGTGTCAATCGGAGTTCGATTCGCGAGGCAAGGATTTGTTGGAGCATTGGTTTGCGGACTTTAAGGTAAGTAACACTTCTAAACTTGGTACTGAGGGTATGAATCCCTGGAATAAGTGTTATATGGTTGGTGCTGAGGTGACGCACATTCTAGGTGACGGGCATGTGGGTGTGCATCATGGTAATTATGATTCGATTGATTCTGTGGTACTGTGTAGTTATCTAGTCTTGTTTTATCCGCGTAATTCCTACATATTAGATTAATTGAGTTATGATTCATGTTAGAAATCATGCTTAGGCTATGTACTTATTCTGTTGGGACCCTCTGAGGTTATTTCTATTGTTGAGTTATTTGCTTAAACTGCAATTATGTACTCAGTCATGTTTATTCATTTACATATCATATCTCAGTCTTTGTATCATTACTGTTACATCATGTTATCATTATTTGGGCTGAGTGGTATGAGATTTGTGAGCCCGTGAGATTAGAGAGATTGATGACTGAGTTGGGTCCTGAGATCCGGATTGTGAGTGATATTGTGGATCGGGATGCATACCGCAACAGGTCATATTGACTTTATATCTATTATTATTATTATGGATCGGGCTATACACCGTAGCAGGCCATATTGTCTTATCTATTATTGTGGATCGGGCTACACGCCGCAACAGGCCTTATAGGCTTTATATTAGCGCTTGGGCAGGATCCTCCCCTCCGGATACACGTGCTTTGGTGAGGGGTATATATGCCAGGCACCCGTACAGTGCTGAGTGATTGTGTATGATGAGTGGGAGTTTGAGATAGACAGATTGAGTACTTTGAGAGTGTGAATAACTGTGATATCATCGTGATACGTTACTTTTGACATACATATTTGACATGTAGGCATAAAGATGTAACATTCCTCATGCTAGCTATACTTTGCATATTTTATCAATGTTGAGCTTAAATTGTTAAACTTGAAAGCATGCCTAAAATTCCTGTACTGTGTACGAGCTGAATATTAAAGTTTCTCTAAGTCATTACTATCATTATCTTGTTATATATGTGTTATCATTATTTTGATTTGGACTGTATCTTCTGAACTCATCACTGCTTTCAGCCCAAGGTTAGTCTAGTTACTTATTGATTACATTGAGTCGGTTATACTCATACTACACTTTGCACTTCGTGTATAGATCCAGGTACATCTGGACGCGGTGATTGCTAGATCTAGTGCTAGTACCTGTTCGGAGACTTCGAGGTAGCTGCTATGACGCCCACAGACCTTGACTCTCTTTCCTTTCATTTTTATTCAGTACTGTTCTATTTTCTCAGACATTTGTACTAGAGTTTTAGATTATGTTGACATTAGTAGCTCATGTACTCGGTGATACCAGGATTTTGGGATTGTTTTAGTTGAGTTACAGTTGTTTTATCAGTTATCCATGGGATTTTCCACTGTTGAGCTTATTGAATCGTGTTTTTAATGCAAATACGTAGTTGTTATGTGATTGTCGGTTTGCCTAGTAATGTGTTAGGCGCCATCACGACGGGTTAGGATTTTGGGTCGTGACAAGTTATATGTGTCTTTTCATTTTCTCTGTTCTCGTAAAGGAATGAATTGTTATATTAAGTGATCCCTAAAAGTCATGTCATGAATGGTAAATCGGAGATGCTAAAATTGAATAGTTTTCAAAAAGAAAAAATGTCATTCTTTTTTATTCTTTTCTTGACATACTAAAATAAGTGTTATCACATATGATATGATAGAGTTAGACTACTCTATATTAGTTTTAGGGCAAGGCAGGAAGCAAAAACTGCAAGCTTTTACATGATTTCCTTTTTACATGATTCCCTTCCTTGATTTTTGACGGAGTAAACTCAGTTATTTAACAGATCACAAGCACGCTCAACCTCAGGTGCAATATTAACATCTAATGACATATTTTTATACAAAAGGATATGACATGTATTAATAGTGTAAAATATTTTTTCACTATCAAGTACATCTTAATATGTTATTAAATGCCGGTGCCCGTGCTGTGCACGGGCATATGCCTGACCTCGATGTTTGTTTTATTTGTACAGAATTATTAAAGAGATTTAACAACAAGAGAATGCTCTTGTAGTTCTTTCACTCGTTTAGCATGATTGCTAATAAAGTAAGTAGTACTATCAAACTAATTAAATATTCAGAACATATTAATGCTTCATACTATATATATCTACCGAGGAACAAAGTTGTACAAGATACCCAAACCAAGGATTGTATGTACTTGTAATATAGTACATTCTTGAGTTTACTTCCTCAAGTATGTTATTCAGCTTGTTTACATGAGAACCTATTTACGCATTGGATAAAAGAGGATGATTTCTTTGAAAGTCCATCATTCCACAAGCGTTTGTTGTTATAAGCTTTCTTTTGCAGTAGCATTCAACAGAAATGCCAAAACCTGCAGTTATAGAACTTAAGCAACACTAAAAAAGCAAATGCAGAATGTTTCCATTAAACAAGCCATCAGATACCAACTGAGTACTAATTCAACACTATCAATTTTATGATTTCCAAAAGTAACAAAACTGTTGTCACGACCCCAATTTCCCTTTGTAGAATGTCGTGATGGCACCTAATCTCTACGACTAGGTAAGTCTAACAATAATGAAAACTGAACAGATATGAATAAACAAATTGCGAAAAATAACTGAACAATAGATTCCAAAAATCGAGTCTCACACTACACACTCCAAAACTAGTGGAACCGAGTCATAAGCTCTACAGAGTATAACAAGAGTAACTATAACTACTACATCACTGTCTGAAAGTAAATATAACAGTAAATGAGGATAAAGGAAGGTGACTCCGAGGCCTGCGGACGCCGAGCAGGCATACCTTGAAGTCTCCCATAAAACATGTAGCAGAAATCTCAATCTACCGGCACAAGCAGACGTACCTGGATCTGCACAAAAAGATGTATAAAATCATAGTATGAGTACACCACAACGGTACCCAGCAAGTATCAAGCCTAACCTTACTAGAGTAGTGATGAGGCCAGGCCAGGACACCTACTAGGATATTAAATAGACAGTATAAAATGAAATATGATTATAAAATGGGAAGTAAGAAAGCAACTAATACGGAATAAGATAATAGCTTGATCTAATACCGAAAAAATCAACAGTAGAAATAGCATAAAAGAAGAAACTAAAGGACTACAATGATCATGTACGGTCAACAATTGATAGAACACTAAGGAATGAAAAAACAGATATATTTTCCACCAAAACACTTTGTAACGTGAAATAACAACAAGAATCATATCGAGGTACCGCCTCGTGTATAATTTAATCACAACCGAGGTACCGCCTCGTATAATCAAGAATAACAACCGAGGTACCGCCTCATATTCCCATTTCTCAATTTCAATCACAATCCTTCCTTATGCCGCCGCATGAGCCTTACATTTGAAAATAGGTTTTGAAAACAGTTTTTTCGAAATAGCTACACGTACATTATCCCACCTTATGACGCCGCGTGGCTTCACGCAGTTCTCCTACAAGCAACACACACATAGGTCCCACCTTATACCGCCGCATGCACATTGACCTAAGCCTTATACCGCCGCATGCGCATCATTATCATATCACAATAACAACTCGCACCACAAATGCCCACATATCACAACTTGCCAACAACAACAATACCAATATTTACACAACAATTGCCCATGGATCCAACACAATGTATACGAGAATATCAACTACAATAATGGATGAAAAATGCTCAATAGTATAGATGTTTCAACAATAACCAACATCGCCTCAACGTATTGACAACTTCTACAACCTCAACATCAAATAACTCAACAATGAGAAAATAACGTGTAACCATGATATTAGATAAAACTAACTCACAATAAAGGAAATAATCTCCAACAATGACTATCAAATAACGGAAGTCAACAAATAAAGGGCAACATGAACAATTAAATCAACAATGATAATTAAAATGAAGAGATAACATGTGACAATAAAGGGGACAATAAGTTCAACTAAAGTGTGGGAGCAATTTAGCAAGTAGGATGTAGAACAATTACTACACAAGTCAACTAAGGCATATAAGGATAATCTAACACAATTAAGGATGATTTAACTATGAGAATTTAGAATATAATATGGCATTTCAATTAAAGCATGAAAATAGTCTAAGTAGCCTAAACCGGTCAAATACTACATACAACCCGTGTACCCACTCGTCACCTTGTGCACACGGATTTTACTTAGCACAATTAAATCAAACAATACCAATCCTAAGGGGTAGTTCTCCCACACGAATTTAGATAAGGCACTTACCTCAATTAGGCCTATTCAAAACTCGAAAATAGTTTTCCCTTACAATCCACCTACACACAGCTCAAATCTAACCAAAATCGACTCAATAATATCAAACAATGCTAGGGAATTCAATTACAATATGTAAAGTTAAGATTTTTACACTTTACTCAAAAAGTCAAAAAACGTCAACCCGGGGCTCGCCCGGTAAAAACTCATGTCCAATGGTAGATTCCGTCTACCCATGACCCTATGAGTTCATATATGTGATTAGTTTCAAAATCCGGGTCCAAATCGACTCTCAAAACTCAATTTTTTATTCTTCAAAAAGTTGACAGAGTTTCATAAATTTCCACTTTGATTCACATGATTTTGATGTTAAAATCTAAGATAAGTTGATGGAATATAATTAGAAATAGATTAGAATCACTTACCCAAGATTCGTAGGTGAAAATCTCCTTTCCAAATAGCCTCCTACCGAGTCTAGGGTTCAAAAATGAGAGAATAAGTTCAAAAATCCCGTCTCCCAACCCTTTAACCAGTTGCACATGTCTCATTTGCGACACATGGTTCGCATTTGCAAACCCTCGCAATTGCGAACCAGGGCTTGCGAACTCTGTGATTTTCCTACTGGCTTCACAAATGCGAAGGGAAGGTCGCAATTGCGACATCATCCCTCTCCCGTCACCTTCGCAAATGCGAGTCTGGTGTTCGCATTTGCGACACCAGAGCACCAGACATCAGATTTTCCTATTTTTCAATCCAAACCACTCCGGAACGTATCCGGAACTCATCCGAGACCTCGGGGATCCAAACCAAATATCCACACAAGTCTAAAAATATCATACAAACTCACTCACGCGATCAAAATACAAAAATAACATCTAAAACTACGAGTTGAACTCTAAAACACATGATTTTCAAAGAGATTTTTAAGAACTTCTAAATTTTCAACTAAGCGTCCGAATCCTATCAAATTAACTCCGAACGGCGCCAAATTATGCAAACAAGTTCTAAAAGCCATAAAAGACCTATTCCAAGTCTCAAAATCAAATTTCAAGCTCGATATCTAAAAGTCAACCTACGGTTAAACTTTTCAACTTATAATTGCCAAATTTTGGCGAATCAACACAAATCAAGCTACGGACTTCCAAAATCAATTTCGGGCATACGCACAAGTCCGAAATCACGATATGAACCTATCATAGTCATAAAAACACAGTCACGAGGTCGTTTTCACAAAAGTCAAAGTTTGGTCAAAATTTTCAAATTTAAACTTCTAAGTCTAGAATCAAGGGTCCGAATCAACCCGAAAGCCTCCTGGAACAAAACTAATCAACCCCGCAAGTCATATAGACATAAACACATAAGTGTGAATCAATAAAAAGGGATAACGAGGCATAATTACACAAAACGACCGATCGGGTCGTTATATTTTCCCCCTATTAAAACAAAAGTTCGTCCTCGAACGTGCATAAGGACATATCTGAAGTGGTGAATAGATGAGGATAACGACTCCGCATGTCATGCTCGGTCTCCCAGGTTGCCTCCTCGGCTGGATGACCCCTCCATTGAACCTACGCTGAAGTAATATCCTTTGACCTCAACTTCCGGACCTGCCGGTCCAAGATGGCCACCGGCTCCTCAACGTAAGACAAATCCTTGTCCAACTGGACTGAGCTGAAATCTAACACATGGGACGAATCACTGTGATACTTCCGGAGCATAGAAACATGGAATACTGTATGAACTGCAGCTAGATTAGGTGGCAGTGCAAGCTTGTAGGCCACCACTCCAATCCTCTCGAGAATCTCAAAAGGTCCGATATATCAAGGGCTCAACTTACCCTTCTTCCCAAACCTCATAACTCCCTTCAAGTGCGAAACCCGGAGCAGGACCCGCTCCCAACCATGAATGCAATGTCACGAACCCTCTGATCCGCATAACTTTTCTGTCTAGATTGGGTTGTGCGAAGCCGATTTTGAATCAATTTAAATTTTTCCAAAGCATCCTGAACCAAGTCTTTACCCAATAACCTAGCCTCCCCCAGCTCAAAACAACCCACCGGAGATCGATAACGCCTCTCATATAAGGCCTCATACAGAGCCATCTGAATGCTCGACTGGTAACTGTTGTTGTAGGCAAACTTTGCAAGCGGTAAAAATTGATCCTAAGAACCCCCAAACTCCATCACACACACACAGAGCATATCCTCCAATATCTGAGTAGTGCGCTCAGACTGTTCATACGTCTGAGGGTGAAATATTGTACTCAACTCCATCTGCGTGCCTAGCTCATGCTGTACAACCTTCCAAAACCGCGATGTAAACTACGTACCCCGGTCAGAGAAGATGGATACCGGCACGCCATGAAGTCTGACAATCTCGCAAATATAAACCTGAGCCAACCGCTCTGAAGAATAAGTAGTCACCACTGGAATGAAATGAGCTGACTTGGTCAATCTATCCACAATCACCCATACTGCATCGAACTTCCTCCCTGTCTGTGGGAGCCCAACAACAAAATCCATAGTAACCCGCTCCCATTTCCACTCTGGAATCTCTAGCCTTTGAAGCAATCCACCTTGCCGCTGATGCTCATACTTCACCTGCTGACAATTTAGGCACCGAGCTACATAATACACTATGTCTTTCTTCATTCTTCTCCACCAATAGTGCTACCTCAAGTCCTGATACATCTTATCGGCACCTGGATTAATGGAGTACAGTGAATTGTGAGCCTCCAGAAGAATCAACTCACGCAACCCATCTATATTGGGCACACATAGCCTGCCTTGCATCCGTAACACACCGTCATCCCCGATAGTGACCTCCTTGGCATTGTCATGTTGAACTGTGTCCTTGAGGACAAAAAAATAGGGGTCGTCATACTAACGCTCTTTGATACGATCATAAAGAGAAGACCGAGAAACCACACAAGCCAAAATTCGACTCGGCTCCAAAACATCTAATTTAACAAACTGGTTGGCCAAGGCCTGAACATCCAATGCTAATGGCCTCTCCGCTACCAGTAGATATGCTAGACTACCCAAACTCTCCGCCTTTCGACTCGAGGCATTGGCCACCACATTGCCCTTCCCGGGATGATATAGAATGGTGATATCATAGTCCTTAAGAAACACTAACCACCTCCGTTGTCGCAAGTTAAGATCCTTCTGTTTGATCATATGTTGTAGACTCCGGTGGTCGGTAACGACCTCACAAGGAACGCCATACAAATAATGTTGCTAGATCTTCAATGCATGAACAATGGCTGCCAACTCCAAATCGTGGACTGGATAATTCTTCTCACGAGTCTTCAATTGTCGAGACGCGTAGGCAATCACACTACCGTCTTGCATCTACACCGTGCCAAGTCCAACACGTGACACATCATAATACACAGTATAATACCCTGAGCCCGTAGGCAACACCAGTATTGGGGTTGTGGTCATAGCAGTCTTGAGATTTTGAAAGCTCGCCTCACACTCCTCGGTCTATCTGAAAGGGTGCTCCCTTCTGGGTCAATCTGGTCATAGGTGCAACAATAGATGAGAAACCCTCTACGAATCGACGATAATACCCGGCTAAACCAAGAAAACTCAGGAACTCGATAGCTGAAGATGGTCTGGGCCAACTCTACATCGCCTCAATTTTCTTCGGATCCACCTTGATCCCCTCACTCGACACCACATGACCTAAAAATGCCACCAAATCAAGCCAGAATTCACACTTTGAGAACTTTGCATATAACTTCTTCTCTCTCAAGGCCTGGAGCACAATCCTCAAGTGTTGCTCATGATCTTCCCGATTGCGGGAGTATACTATGATGTTGTCAATAAACACAATGACGAATGAATCAAGATAAGGCTGGAATACACTATTCATTAGGTGCATAAATGTTGCTGGGGCGTTGGTCAGCTCGAAAGACATCACGAGAAAGTCGTAGTGACCATACCGAGTCCTAAAGGCAGTCTACGGAAAATCTGGATCCCGAATGTTCAACTGATGATAACCTGACCGCAAATCAATTTTGGATAATACTCTGGCACCCCAGCTGATCAAATAAGTCATTAATATGTGGCAATGGATACATGTTCTTTACTTTAACCTTGTTCAACTGACGATAATCAATACACATGCGCATAGAGTCATCCTTCTTCTTCACAAACAAGACCGGAGCACCCCACAGCGACACACTAGGCCGAATGAATCCCTTATTAAGCAATTCCTGCAACTGCTTCTTTAACTCCTTCAAATCTGTTGGGGCCATACGATATAGTGAAATAGAAATAGGTTGAGTGCCCAGCAAGTCGAAAACAAAATCGATATCCCTGTCAGGAGGCATACCCGGAAGGTCTGCTAGAAATATATCTGAAAAGTCTCTCACTACCGGAACTGACTCAACGGTAGAGATATCAGCACTGACATCTCGCACAAAGGCTAGATAAGCATTACACCCCTTCTCAACCATCCGCTGAGCCTTTAGAAATGATATAACCCTGCTAGGAACAAAATCTAATGCACCCCTCCACTCTAACCGTGGTAAACCTGGCGTAGACAGCGTCACAGTCTTGGTGTGACAATCAAGAATAGCATGATAGGGTGACAACCAGTCCATGCCCAAGATAACATCAAAGTCTACCATACTAAGTAGCAACAGATCAACTCTGGTCTCAAAACTACCAATAACAGCTAGACACGACCGATACACACGGTCCACAATAATAGAATCTCTCACAGGTGTAGACACATAAATAGGAGAACTCAAGGAATCAAGGGATATACCTAAAAATGGAGCAAAGTAAGATGATACATAGGAATAAGTGGATCATGGATCAAATAAGACTGATGTATCTCTGTGACAGACCGGAGCAATACTTGTAATGACTCAATATGAAGCAACCGCCTCTATCCTAGCAGGAAGAGCATAATATCTGGCCTGGCCTCCCCCTCTAGGGCGACCTCTACCTGCCTGACCTCCACCTCTAGCTTGCTGAGTGGGTGGAGCGGCAACTGGGACAGATATCATGGCCTGAGAAGTCTGCGGACCTGACTGAATCCGTGGAGCCTGAGTAGTATGGGAAGGTGCACCCCTACTGAGTCTGGGGCAATCTCTAACCATGTGGCAGGTATCACCACACTCAAAACAAGCTCTCGTAGGATGTGGCGGCTGGAACTGGCTCAGGCCTGGTCGGCTAGACTGACCGCTGAAGGCACCCCATGTAGGAGGTGCACTAGAAAGTGGCTGAGCAAAGCGTGCAACCTGAGACCTCGATACAACTAGAGTACCACTAGAAACTGCTGAATGAACTGGGCGGCTCACATAGCCCCTACCATGACGGGCTGAAGTTGCAGCGTGACCACCACTAAATCCCCCTATGCCACGAGACCTCTTGGTCTCCCTATCATCTCTATCACGGTATCGCATACCCTCCAGTCTCCGTACAATCTCAACCACCTGCTGATACAGAGTGTCTAACTCCAACTCTCTGGCCATGCTGTATCTAATACTATGGTTGATCCACTCGATAAATTAACGGACTCGCACCCTGACTGTGTCAACCAAGGTCGGTGCATGCCTGGACAAATCACTGAATCCGACAACATACTCTTACACTGACATGGTGCCCTGGCGCAGCCGCTCAAATCTGCGCGCCAAGCATCCCGAAGGGTTTGAGGAACAAACTCTCTCAAGAAGAACTCTGAAAACCGATCCCATGTGAGTGAAGCTGCCTCGACTGGGCTACCCACCTCGTACGCTCGCCATAACTGATATGCCGCTCCCTTCAGCTGGAATGTAGTAAAGGCAACCCACTCGTCTCTACAATGCCCATAGTGCGGAGAATACGGTGACACTTCTCAAGGAAATCATGTGCGTCCTCTGAAGCCAAACCATTGAAAGTACGAGGGTGGTATTTTTTGAACCTCTTGAGCCTGAGCTGCTCCTCCTCAGATGTTGCGGCCCTAACCACGGGCTGAGCTGGAGCAACTGGCTATACCGGTATAACCTCTGGGACCTGATCAGCTAGGAACAGCAACTCTGGGGTACGGACCGCGAGAGTGTGTGCTCTACCCCCAGCCTGAGATGTGGCTGGTGCAAGTAGGATCAACCCCGCTTGAGCTAAGGTGTTGAATATGCTCATGAACTGTGTGAAGGTCTCCTAAAGTGCTGGGGTGGCAATATGCACCTCGGGTGTCTGACCCCCGACTGGAGCTACTGGTGGCTCCTCCGTCGCAGCTCGGGCAGGTGCTCTGGCTACACCACGTGCTCGTCCTCGGCCTCTGCCCCAGCCCTGGCCTCTCGTGGCTCTATCAGGGAGTGCGGGTGCCTGATCATCGGATCCTGCGGTGCGTATCCTCACAATCTGTGAGAGAATAGAAAGTCAAAGATTTAGTTTTCGAAATTAACCAATTCGCACGATAAGGAATCAAATAAGTGAAGTTTTTCCTAATAGTTCTGTAGCCTCTCAAAGATAAGTACAGACGTATCCGTACCGATCTGTAAGACTCTACTAAATCTGCATATGACTCGTAACAACTATGAACCTAGAGCTCTGATACCAACTTTTCATGACCCTATTTTTTCTCCGTAGGATATCGTGATGGCACATAATCTCTACGACTAGGTAATCCTAACAATAATGAAAACTGAACATATATGAATTAACAAATTGCCGAAAATAACTGAACAATAGATGAAAACCTTCCAAAAATTGAGTCTCACACTACACACCCCAACACCGGTGGAACCGAGTCATAAGCTCTACAGAGTACAACAAGAGTTACTACTTCACTATCTGAAAGTAAATACAATAGTAAATGAGGATAAAGGAAGGTGACTCCGAGGCATGCGGGCGCCGAGCAGGCATACCTTGAAGTCTCCGATAAAACAACTAGCAAAAATCTTTATCTACCGATACGAGCAGACGTACCTGGATCTGCATAAAAAGATGTGCAGAAGCATATTATGAGTACACCATAATGGTACCCAGCAAGTATCAAAGCCTAACCTCAGTAGAGTAGTGACGAGGCCAGATCAGAACACCTACTAGGATATGAAATGGACAGTATAAAATGAAATATGATTATAAAATGGGAAGTAAGAAAGCAACTAATACGGAATAAGATAATAGCTTGATCTAATACCGAAAAAATCAACAGTAGAAATAGCATAAAAGAAGCAACTAAAGGACTACAATGATCATGTACGGTCAACAATTGATAGAACACTAAGGAATGAAAAAACAGATATATTTTCCACCAAAACACTTTGTAACGTGAAATAACAACAAGAATCATATCGAGGTACCGCCTCGTGTATAATTTAATCACAACCGAGGTACCGCCTCGTATAATCAAGAATAACAACCGAGGTACCGCCTCATATTCCCATTTCTCAATTTCAATCACAATCCTTCCTTATGCCGCCGCATGATCATTACATTTGAAAATAGGTTTTGAAAATAGTTTTTCTGATATAGCTACATGCACATTAGCCCACCTTATGATGCCGCGTGGCTTCACGTAGTTTCCCTACAAGCAACACGCACATAAGTCCCACCTTATACCGCCGCATGCACATCAACCCAAGCCTTTTACCGTCGCATGCACATCAATATCATTTCACAATAACAACTAGCACCACAAGTACCCACATATCACAACTTGCCAACAACAACAATACCAATATTTACACAATAATAGCCTATGTCTCCAACACAACGTATACGAGAATATCAACAACAATAATGGATGGAAAATGCATCCCTTGATTGCCTGAGCTCCCCCTCTACCTGGTAAGGCTGGTGGTGTAGAAACTGGAACTAGAGTCACTACCTGAGAACCCGGTTGTGCTGCACCTCTACTACGTCTAGGGCAATCCCTCTTGATGTACCATAGCTCTCCACACTCAAAACAACCTCGAGCTGAGAATGGCTGCTGAATCTGAGGCTGCCTCTAATAACCTGAGTACCCACGAAAGAACCCTGGGCTGAAGGAGCATGGTAGGAACTCTGTGCTGGTAGTGCACTCAATAAAGACTGAACTAGATCTCCACGAGCGGGCTGACAAGCTGAAGGTATAGGCCTGCTAGGATGGTATCTCCCTGAATGATCCCTACCTCCAGATGAGGTACCACTGGAACTACCAGAATACCGGGGCTTCTTTCCCCTCGCCACCATATCCTCCCTACCCTGACCCCAAATACTCTCAATCCTACGCATTATATCCACAGCCTGAAGGAATGTAGTGCTTGTCTCCACCTCTCTAGCCATAGAAATCTTGATACCAAATTTCAATCCCTTAATGAACCTCATCACCTTCTCAAACTTGGTGGGGATTAGAAAAGCTACATGACAGTATTGCTCTGTGAATCTCATCTCATACACCGGCACAGACATGCGACCCTGCTGAAGGTGCTCGAACTGACCCCGCATCTCCTACCTTTTTCCTGAGGGGAATGAACTTCTCTAAGAAGAGATGTGAGAACTGACTCGAAGTGAGTGGAAGTGACCATGCTGAACTGCTATACTTATATGACTGCCACCACCTCTTGGCTGCCCCTGAAGCTAAAATGTAGTGAATGCGGCCCCATTGGAATCCACCAAACCTTGATTCAGCAGAATTTCCTGAGAACCATCTAAGAAATCATATGCATCTACCAAAAGATCACCATCATAACGTGGATGACCAATCTTCCTGAACCGATCAAACATTTTCTACTCGTCCTCAGACATAGGAGCCTCCGCTACTGGCCTAATAACGGCTACGGGAGGATTTCCCCCAATATGTATCATTCTTGGCATATGATAACCAGCCATAACCTGCTTAAGGGTGTGAGCAGAGGGAGTTTGTGCCCCTCCCCGAGTATGCGAAGTAGTCGGTGCCACATAAAGTACTATGATTTTTACTAGACCTTCCACAAGACCAACCAACCAAACAAGGGCATCTTGAAGTATTGGGTAGCAATAAACCCCTTCGGGACCTGAGCTGGTCCAACTGGCACGGTCTGAATAAAAATTTGCTCCTCCATTGGAGCTACTGGTGGCTCCACAATGGCTTCTCTCGCAGGGCCTCTAACTACAGTGCGGGCCCTGCCTCTACCTCAACCACGACCTCGCACAGTCCTAACACGAGGGACCAGTGCCTGCCCAACTGCTCCCGGTGAACATGTTCTTACCATCTGCGAGAGAATAGAAAGACAAGGATTCAAACTTCGGATCAATAAGCCGCATAATAAGGATTGAAATAAGGGTAGATTCCTAATAGCATGTAACCTCTCAAAGGTAAGTACATACATCTCTGTACTGATCCACAAGACTCTACTAGACCTGCTCGTGACTTGTGAGACCTACACAACCTACGACTCTGATACCAACTTGTCATGATCCAAATCCCACCTCAAGGTCGTGATGGCGCCTAGCCGAACATTCTAAGAAAGAAAACTCACAAACAACAAATAAAGTCCATTTTAATTATTCAACAACAATATAACAATAAAAGATGGAAATAGATTCAAAATAGTAATAGTATCTGATAAAACCCAAGCACGGCCTAAACCGGCAAAAATAATACGCAGTGAAGACTAGGTGGCACAAGTACACGAGCAAACTACGGAAATGAGATAAAATATGTATACATGTCAACTGTCTAAAACACAAATCGACAGAAATATAAAAGGAACAGAGACTTGGGAACTGCGAAATGGATCCATAAATTGCAGCTCACCCTAAGTCTTTGTGGAAGCTCCTAACTCAATCAGAAAGCTCTACTAAGACACACCTGAGGATCTGCACAAAAAGATGTGCAGAAGCACAATATGAGTACACCTTAGTCGGTACCTAGTAAGTATCAAGTGTAACGTCGAAGAAGTAGTGGCGAGGCTAGATGCTTCTGAATACTTACCACACAAGTGTAAAAATTGATTTAAGAACTAAAGCAGTAAGTAATATCATGAATTGCAAGAGTGACAAATATCAATAGTTGAAAAGTATTAAGCATGCTTTTCAAGTACAGAAATAACCATAATAATGCACAGATATAGAAAGAGCAGATAACATGCTCGATAAATGGAGTTGGAACTCCCAACTAACATAAAAGATGTCAAGTAATAATTAATAGTAGTATAGATGTTTCAACAATAACCAACATCGCTTCAGCGCATTGGCAACTTTTACAACCTCAACATCAAATAATTCAATAATGAGAAAACAACGTGTAACCATGATATTAGATAAAACAAACTCACAATAAAATAAATAATCTTCAACAATGAGTATCAAATAACGGAAGTCAAATAATAAAGGGCAACATGAACAATTAATTTAACAATGAAGAGATAACATGTGACAATAAAAGGGACAACAAGTTCAACTAAAGCATGGGAGCAATTTAGCAAGTAGGATGTAGAACAATTACTACACAAGTCAAATAAGGCATATAAGGATAGTCTAACACAATTAAGGATGATTTAACTATGAGAATTTAGAACATAATATAGCATTTCAATTAAAGCATGAAAATAGTCTGAGTAGCCTAAACCAGTCAAATACTACGTACAACCCGTGTACCCACTCGTCACTTTGCGTACACGGATTTTACTTAGCACAATTGAATCAAACAATACCAATCCTAAGGGGTAGTTCCCCCACACGAAGTTAGGCAAGACACTTACTTCAATTAGGCCAATTCAAAACTCGGAAATAGCTTTTCCCTTACAATCCGCCTCCACACAGCTCAAATCTAACTAAAATCAACTCAATAATATCAAACAATGCTAGGGAATTCAATTGAAATAGATAAAGATAAGATTTTTACACTTTTCTCAAAAAGTCAACAAAAGTCAACCTAGGGACAGCAAACCCGGGTCCAATCGTAGATTCTGTCTATCCATGACCCCACGAGTTCATATATGTGATTAGTTTTAAAATCCGGGTCCAAATTGACTCTCAAAACTCAATTTCTTATTTTTCAAAAATTTGACAGAGTTTCATAGATTTCCACTTTGATTCACATAATTTTGATGTTAAAATATAAGATAAGTTGATGGAATATGATTAGACATAGATTAGAATCACTTACCCAAGGTTTGTAGGTAAATATCTCTTCTCCAAATAGCCTCCTACCGAGTCTAGGGTTCAAAAATGAGAGAATAAGTTTAAAACTCCCATCTCCCAACCCTTTAACCAGTTGCAGATGTCACATTTGCGACACAGGGTTCGCATTTGTGAACCCTCGCAATTACAAACCAGGGCTCGCATTTGCGAACCCTTACAGACTTAGCTTTAATCGCAATTGTGATATAGTCTTCGCAATTACGAACTAGGGCCCTTCGCAAAAGCGAACTATTGTTCGCAATTGCTAACTCTATGATTTTCCTACTTGCTTCGCAGTGCGAAGGGGAGGTCGCAATTGCGACATCAGCCCTTACTTGTCACCTTCGCAAATGCGAGCCTGGTGTTTGCATTTTTCGACACTAGAGCACCAGACATTAGATTTTCCTATTTTTCAATCCAAACCACTCTGGAACCTTAATCCACACAAGTCTAAAAATACCATACAAACTCGCTCGCGTGATCAAAATATAAAAATAACATCTAGAACTACCAATTAAACTCTAAAACACATGATTTTCAAAGAGATTTTTATGAACTTCTAAAATTTTAACTAAGCGTCTGAATCCTATCAAATCAACTTCGAACGATGCCAAATTTTGCAAACAAGTTCTAAAAGCCATAACGGACCTATTCCAAGCCTCAAAATCAAATTCCGAGCTCGATAGCTAAAAGTCAACCTACGGTCAAACCTTTCAACTTAACATTGCCAAATTTCGACAAATCAACACAAATCAACCTACGGACTTCCAAAATCAATTTTGGGCATACGCCCAAGCCCGAAATCACGATACAAAGCTATCAGAGTCATAAAAATACAGTTCCGGGGTCGTTTTCATAAAAGTCAAAGTTTGGTCAACATTTTCAAATTTAAAGTTCTAAGTCTAGAATCAAGGGTCCTAATCAACCCGAAAGCCTCCTGAAACAAAACTAATCAACCCCACAATAAAGATATAAACAGTGACGACCCAGCCGGTCGTCTTGAGAGTTATAGCCCCGATCCCCTATTGACTGCTTCTCCCATATCTATTTCTACTAATATGACTTGCCGGAAGGTTTCGTTTTGGGTTTTTGGAGTGTTTTAGGATACTTGATCCCTAAATAGAGGTTTAAGCCTTAGGATTGACACCGTAGTCGGAACTGTGTGAAGACGACTCCGAAATGAAATTCCATCTTTTGTTAGCTTCGTTGTGTGATTTTGGGTTTAGGGGCGTGTCCGGATTGTGTTTTGGAGGTTCGTAGCTCGTTTAGGCTTGAAATGGCGAAAGTCGATTTTTTGGAGTTTTTGGCCGGTAGTGAAATTTTGATATCGGGGTCGAATTCTGATTCCGGAAGTTGGAGTAGGTTCATAGTGTTGAATATGACTTGTGTGCAAAATTTGAGGTCAATCGGACGTGGTTTGGTTGGTTTCGGTATCGGTTGTCGAATTTGGAAGTTTTAAGCTCTTTTAAGTTTGAATTGGAGGGTGATTCGTGATTTTAGCATTGTTTGATGTGATTTTAGGGCTCGACTAAGTTCGTATGGTGTTTTAGGATTGGTTGGTATGTTTGGTTAAGGTCCCGGGGGGTCTCGGGTGTGTTTCAGATGCTTAACGGATGAATTTTGGACTTAGGGAAGTTGCTGAGTTTTTGTTGGTTCTGGTGTTTCGCACATGCGGGGGGAGACCGCAGGTGCGGGATCACACGTGCGGAGGGACAGGCGCAGATGCAGAATTCAGAGGCTTGACCAGGGGTCACAGGTGTGAGGAATTTCTGCATCTGTGATGCCCGCAGATGTGCCCAAGGATTCGCAGGCGTGGAGGAAGACCGCAGAAGTGGACGGTGTTCCGCATACGCAGGTGCGCCCCCCCTGCCGCAGATGCGGACCCAGCCATCTTAAGTGATTTTCGTACCTGCGAGGGAATTTTCGCAGATGCAGCGTCGCAGGTGCGACCCATGGCCCGCAAGTGCGAAGGTCACTGGGCAGAAAAGGGGCAGAATCGAGGGTTGAGGATTAAATTCACAAATTTGAATTTTGAGCTCGGGAGAAGGCGATTTCTTGAGGGATTTTCAGAGAAAGCTTTGGGGTAACGATTCCTAACTTCTTTTTGGTTGTATTTTATTAATCTATGGTCGTTTTCTCCATTTAATTAAGGAATTTGAGTGAGCATTTTGGGAGAATGGGGGAAAAATTTCCCAACCGAATTTCTGAGTGTTGAGTGGGATTTAGACATCGGATTTGGATAATTTTGGTACGAGTGATCTCGTGAGCGAATGTGTGTTCTTAATTGGTAACTTTTACCCGATTCCGAGACGTGGGCCCAGGGAGGCTTTTTGAGCGATTTTTTCAATTTCTTGTGTTAACTTTGATTTCATTAGCTAGATTAGTTTCTTGTAGTTATATTTATGCTATGTAATTGATTTTGGCTAGATTTGAGCCACTCGGAGCCGGATATTCGTGGGAAAGGCATTGTGACTGATTGATTGAGCTTGGTTCGAGGTAAGTGACTTGCCTAACCTTGTGTAGGGGAACTCCCCTTAGGATTTGGTACTGTTTTATATGCGAGCGCCGTGTACATGAGGTGACGAGTACGTACACGGGCTATTTGATGTAAAACTCTATTTTTCACTAAGTCATAACTTGTTTTCTCCTTATTTGAAACACACTAGCATATGTAACTATCCTGCTTAGACTAGAATAGCATGCCTACTTATTTAACTGCCTATTTGAACTATGTGTAGCATGTTTAGTGAAATTTCCTGCTTTCCTTGACTTGAACTTAGTCTAAACTGTAGGATTTCTTGCTGTAATTGTTATTTTGGTTGGTTGCGCTGCATATTTATTTTGGGACTGTGGAACGGTATTCCGAAAGATCCCCGTGTGCTGCATATTTACATTGGGACTACGGAACGGTATTCCGGGAGATCCCCCTGTTTTGCATATTTATTTTGGGACTATGGAACGCTATTCCGGGAGATCCCTCTGCACATTTACGTTTGGGACTACGAGACGGTATCTCGCGAGATCCCTTGTTGTTATCACTGTGTTCTGAGCTGTTGTCTTTCATTGATTCTATTCCTGTTAGATTTTCGTATTTATTTTACTATGATATTTCATTCTGTCTTATTTCATTTTATTTATACCAGTAGGCCCCTGATCTGATCTCGTCACTACTCGACCGAGGTTAGGCTTGGCACTTATTAGGTACCGTTGTGGTGTACTCACGCCCTTTCCTGCACATGTTTTTCGTATGCAGATCCAGGTTCATCTTACCAGCCTCATCACTAGTTGCAGTCGCTGCTACTTATTGGAGACTTCAAGGTACATCTGCTCGCGCCCGCAGATCCTCGGAGTCCCCCTCTATCCCCCTATTTTCATTTTTCCTTCTTTCTATAGAAATGATGTATAGAACAGTTAAGACTTCTTAGTAGCTTGTGACTTACGGTATTCCGGGTTTTGAAAAATTATTTTGTACATTTTCAGAGGTGTTAATTGTATATGCCGAGTGGCATTCAGTTGCTTATTAGATATTTGTTATTGTTAGTAGTTAATGTTCATGCTTTAGTTTCACTTCCGCAAAAGTGTTAGGCTTACCTAGTCGTAGAGACTAGGTGCCGTCACGACGGTTCACGGAGGGATAAATTGGGTCATGACAAGTTGGTATCAGAACTCTAGTTTCATAGGAGTCGTGAGTCACAAGCCGGTTTATTAGTGTCTCGCGGATCGGTATGGAGACATCTGTAATTATTTTCGGGGGGCTATGGAACTGTTAGGAACAAACATACTTCTTTGATTACTTGTCGTGCGAGTTATTGGCATCAAATTCTAAAAATTCTCTATTCTATTCTTTCTCGTAGATGGTGAGGACCCGTACCGGAGGATCTGACGACCAAGCACCCGCGCCCCCTGCTAGAGATGCCAGAGGTCGGGGCCGGGGTAGAGTACGGCCACGCGGTGCAGCCAGAGCACCCGTGCGAGCTGCGACAGAGGAGCCCCCAGCAGTTCCAGCTGGAGGGCAGGCACCGGAGGTTCCTATTGCTGCACCAACCCTCTAGGAGACTCTAGCCCAGTTCATGAGTATGTTCAGCACCTTAGCTCAGGCTGGATTGATTCTGTTAGCTCCCACCACATCTCAAGCCGGGGGAGGGGCACAGACTCCCGCAGCCCACCCTCCTGAGCAGAGGGTCCAGGTTGATCAGGCCCCAGAGTTAATTCCTATGCTGCCGGTAGTCTCGGTTCAGCATGAGACTAGGACAGCCGCTTCTGAGGCGAAGCAGCTCAGACTTGCGAGGTACCACAAGTACCACCCACCTATCTTCAGCGGATTGGCTGCAGATGATGCTTAGGGTTTTTCTGGAGGAGTGTCATCGTATTCTCCATACTATGGGCGTAGCGGAGACGAGTGGGGTTTCTTTTACCACATTCCAGCTTAGAGGAGTAGCCTATTAGTGGTGGTGTGCTTATGAGTTGAGTAGTCCGGATGAGGCAGCTTCACTTACATGGACTCAGTTCTCAGACAGGTTTTTGAGAGAGTATGTCCCTCAGAGCCTCAGGGAATCATGGCGCGCGGAGTTTGAGCAGTTGCGCCAGGGTGCTATGACTGTGTCAGAGTATGCAGTCCGCTTCAGTGATTTGGCCCGACATGCACCGGCCTTGGTTGCCACAGTTCGAGAGAGGGTTCGATAATTTATTGAGGGACTCCACCCCAGGATCAAGATTAGTATGGTCAGGGAGCTGGATATGGATATTCCTTACCAGCAGGTTGTGAGTATTTCTAGGAGATTGGAGGGCATGCTTGCCCGGGACCGATAGGAGAGAGAGGCCAAGAGGTCTCGAGAGACTGGTTCTTATTCTAGAGCTCATGCCCTAGCAGCCCGCCATGGTAGGGGTTATGTGAGTCGCCCCGTTCATTCAGCTCTTCCAGCCGCCAATGGTGTCCCAGCCCCTTCTAGGCCCTAGGAGCCTTATTATGCACCGCCATTATCTAGTGTGCCTCCTGCTCGGGGTGCTTTTAGCGGCCAGTCCAGCAGACCTAGCCCGAGTCAGTCGCAGCAGCCACGCCCTCCGAGGGGTTGTTTTGAGTGTGGAGACACCCGCCATATGGTGAGGGATTGCCCCAGACTTAGGAGGGTTGCACCTCCACATACTTCTCAGCCACCACGTGCTCCACCGGGCCCTCAGGCCATGATTCCAACACCAGCTACTGCCCCACCTGCTCAGCCAGCTCGAGGTGGAGGTCGGGGAGGTCGAGGTCGCCCTAGAGGGGGAGGCCAGGCTAGGTATTATGCTCTTCCGACTCGTATAGAGGCAGTTGCTTCTGACTTTATCATTACAAGTATTGTTCCAGTCTGTCATAGAGATGCGTCGGTATTATTTGACCCAGGCTCTACGTATTCATATGTGTCCTCTTATTTTGCCCCACATTTGGGCATATCTCGGGATTCTTTGAGTTCCCCTGTTTATGTGTCTACTCCTGTGGGAGATTCTCTTGTTGTGGACCGCGTGTATCGATCGTGTTTGATTGTTCTTAGTGGTTTTGAGACCAGAGCCGAATTATTATTACTCAGCATGATAGATTTTCATGTTATCTTGGGCATGGACTGGTTGTCCCCCCATTATGCTATTCTTGATTGTCACGCTAAGACCGTGACGCTGGCTATGCCAGACTTACCGCGATTAGAGTGGAGAGGTATCTTAGAGTATACTCCCAGCCGAGTTATTTCATTTCTTAAAGCTCAATGAATGGTTGAGAAGGGGTGTGACGCGTATCTAGCTAATGTGAGAGATGTCAGTATTGATACCCCTACAGTTGAGTCAGTTCCGGTAGTGAGGGACTATCTAGATGTGTTCCCAACTGATCTTCCAAGCATGCCGCATGATAGAGATATTGATTTCGGCATTGATTTGTGGCTGGGCACTCAGCCCATCTCTATTCCTCTATACCGTATGGCTCCTCCTGAGTTGAACGAGTTGAAGGAGCAGTTGCAGGAGTTGCTTGATAAGGGCTTCATTCGGCCTAGTGTGTCACCTTGGGGTGCTCCTGTCTTGTTTGTGAAGAAAAAGAATGGTTTTATGCGTATGTGTATTGATTATCGCCAGTTGAACAAAGTCACAGTGAAGAACATGTATCCTTTGCCTCGAATTGATGACCTATTTGATCAGTTATAGGGTGCCAAAGTGTTTTCCAAGATTGACTTGCGTTCAGGCTATCATCAGTTGAAGATTCAGGAGCTAGATATCCTGAATACTACTTTCAGGAGCAGATATGGTCACTATGAGTTTCTTGTTATATCTTTTGGGCTGACCAATGCCCCAACAACTTTTATGCACTTGATGCATAGTGTGTTCCGGCCCTATATTGATTCTTTCGTCATCGTAATCATTGATGACATTCTAGTGTATTCCCGGACTCGGGAGGATCATGAGCAGCACCTGAGGACAGTGCTTCAGACTTAGAGAGAAAAGAAGTTGTATGCAAAGTTCTCAAAATATGAGTTCTTGTTAGACTCCGTGGCATTTTTAGGTCATATTGTGTCGAGTGAGGGGATCAAGGTGGATCCAAAGAAGGTGGAAGCAGTGCAGAGTTGGCCCAGACTGTCCTCAGCTATAGAGATCCAGAGTTTTCTTGGGTTGGCGGGGTATCACCGTCGATTTGTTGAGGGATTTTTTTCTATTGCAGCACCTATGACCAGGCTGACCCAAAAGGGTGCTCCGTTCAGGGGGACAGAGGAGTGTGAGGAGAGCTTTCAGAAGCTCAAGACAGCTTTGACCACAGCCCCAATATTGGTATTGCCTTCAGGTTCGGGGTCTTATACAGTTTATTGTGATGCGTCACGAGTTGGCCTCGGCGCGGTGTTGATGCAGGCCCGTAGGGTGATTGCCTACGCGTCTAGACAGTTGAAGGTGCATGAAAAGAACTATCATGTCCATGACCTTGAGCTAGCAGCTATTGTTCATGCCTTGAAGATTTGGAGGCACTATTTGTACGGCGTTCCTTGTGAGATTTGCACTAATCACCGGAGTTTGTAGCATCTGTTCAAGAAGAAAGATCTTAATTTGCGTCAGAGGAGGTGGTTATAGATGTTTAAGGATTATGACATCACCATTTTGTACCACCCGGGGAAGGCCAATATGGTGGCCGATGCTTTGAGTCATCGGGCAGAGAGTTTGGGGAGTTTAGCTTATCTACCAGCAACAGAGAGGCCCATGGCGTTGGATGTTCAGGCCTTAGCCAGCCAGTTTGTGAGATTGGATATTTCTGAGCCAAGTCGAGTTTTGTCTTGTGTGGTCTCTCGATCGTCCCTTTATGATCGTATCAGGGAGCGTCAGTATGATGACCCTCATATGTTTGTCCTTAAGGACACGGTCAAGCACGGTGATGCTAAGGAGGTCACTATTGGGGAGGATGGTGCATTGAGGATGCAGGACAGGTTATGTATGCCCAATGTGGACGGTTTGCGTGAGTTTATTCTCCAGGAGGCTCACAGCTCGCGGTACTCCATTCATCCGGGTGTCGCAAAGATGTATCAGGACCTGAGGCAGCATTATTGGTGGAGGAGGATGAAGAAGGACATAGTAGAGCATGTGGCTAGATGTCTAAATTGCCAGCAGGTGAAGTATGAGCATCAGCGACCGGGTGGGTTGCTTCAGAAGATAGAGATTATAGAGTGAAAATGGGAGCGGATCACTATGGACTTCGTTGTTGGACTCCCACGGACTCAGCGGAAGTTTGATGCAGTTTGGGTGATTGTGGACAGGCTGACCAAGTCAGCTCATTTCATTCCTGTGATGACTACCTATTCTTCCGAGCAGCTGGCTCGAGTCTATATCTGAGATATTGGCAGATTGCATGGCGTGCCGATATCTATCATCTCTGACCGGGGCACGCAGTTTACATCGCGGTTCTAAAGAGCCGTACAGCAGGAGTTGGGTACTCGGGTGGAGTTGAGCATAACGTTTCACCCTTAGACGGACGGGCAGTCTGAGCGCACTATTCAGATTCTTGAGGATATGCTCCGTGCGTGTGTGATGGAGTTTGGAGGTTCTTGGGATCAATTCTTGCCACTTGCGGAGTTTGCCTACAATAACAGTTATCAGTCCAACATTTAGATGGCACCGTATGAGGCTCTGTATGGTAGGCGGTGTCGGTCCCCAGTGGGTTGGTTCGAGCCGGGCGAGGCCAGATTATTGGGTACGGACTTGGTTCAGGATGCCTTGGAGAAGGTGAAGGTGATTCCGGACAGACTTCACACAGCCCAGTCCAGACAGAAGAGCTATGCGTACCGGAAGGTTAGCGATGTTGCATTCATGATTGGAGAGCGGGTCCTGCTTTGGGTTTCGCCTATGAAGGGCGTTATGAGGTTCGGAAAGAGGGGCAAGCTGAGCCCAAGGTTTATTGGCCCCTTTGAGGTGTTGCGGCGAGTTGGGGAAGTTTCTTATGAGCTTGACTTACCTCCCAGCCTAGCAGGAGTTCATTCAGTATTTCATGTTTCGATGCTCCGGAGGTATCACGACGATCCGTCTCATGTGTTGGATTTTAGCTCAGTCCAGTTGGACAAGGATCTATCCTACGTTGAAGAGCCAATGGCTATTTTGGACAGGAAGGTTCGGAAGGTGAGGTCAAAGAACATTGCATCAGTAAAGGTTCAGTGGCGGGGCCAGTTGGTCGAGGAGGTGACTTGAGAGACCGAGAGGAATATGTGCAGTCGTTATCCTCATCTTTTCACCATTTCAGGTATGTCTCTATACTCGTTCGGGGACGAATGATTATTTTAAGAGGGGGAGGATGCCGGTCGTCTTGAGAGTTATAGTCCTGATCCCCTATTAACTGCTTCTCCCATATCTATTTCTACTATTGTGACTTGCCGGAGGTTTCGTTTTGGGTTTTTGGAATGTTTTGGGACACTTAGTCCCTAAATGGAGGTTTAAGCCTTAGGATTGGCATCGTAGTCGGAACTGTGTGAAGACGACTCCGAAATGGAAATCCGTCAATTCCGTTAGCTTCGTTGTGTGATTTTGGGCTTAGGGGCGTGTCCGGATTGTGTTTTGGAGGTTCGTAGCTCATTTAGGCTTGAAATGGCGAAAATCGAATTTTTGGAGTTTTGGGCCGGTAGTGGAATTTTGATATCGGGGTCGGATTCTGATTTCGGAAGTTGGAGTAGGTCCGTAGTATTGAATATGACTTGTGTGCAAAATTTGAGGTCAATCAGACGTGATTTGGTTGGTTTCGGCATCGGTTGTCGAATTTGGAAGTTTGAAGTTCTTTAAGTTTGAATTGGAGGGTGATTTGTGATTTTAGCATTGTTTGATGTGATTTGAGGGCTCGACTAAGTTCGTATGGTGTTTTAGGATTGGTTGGTATGTTTGGTTAAGGTCACGGGGGTCTCGGGTGTATTTCGGATGCTTAACGGATGAATTTTGGACTTAGGGAAGTTGCTGAGTTTTTGCTGGTTCTGGTGTTTCGCACCTGCTGAGGGGAGACCGCAGGTGTGGGATCACACGTGCGGAGGAACAGGCGCAGATGCAGAATTCAGAGGCTTGACCAGGGGACGCAGGTGTGAGGAATTTCCGCATCTGTGATGCCCCCAGATGCGCCCAAGGATTCGCAGGCGCGGAGGAAGACCGCAAAAGTGGACAGTGCTCCGCAGGCGCGCACGCGCAGGTGCGCCCCCCACTGCCGCAGATGTGGACCCAACCATTTTAAGTGATTTCTGCACCTGCGAAGGAATTTTCGCAGATACAGCGTCGCAGGTGCGACCCATGGCCCGCAAGTGCGAAGATCGCTAGGCAGAAAAGGGGCAAAATCGAGGGTTGAGGTTCATATTCACAAATTTGATTTTTGAACTCGGGAGAAGGCGATTTCTTGATGGATTTTCAGAGAAAACTTTGAGGTAACGATTCCTAACTTATTTTTTGTTGTATTTCATTAATCTATGGTCGTTTTCTCCATTTAATTAAGGAATTTGTGTGAGAAAGTTGGGAGAATGGGGGAAAAATTCCCCAACCGAATTTCTGAGTGTTGAGTGGGATTTAGACATCGAATTTGGATAATTTTGGTACGAGTGATCTCGTGAGCGAATGTGTGATCTTAATTGGTAACTTTTACCTGATTCCGAGACGTGGGCCCGGGGAGGCATTTTGAGCGATTTTTTCAATTTCTTGCGTTAGCTTTGATTTCACTATCTAGATTAGTTTTTTGTAGTTATATTTATGCTATGTAATTGATTTTGGCTAGATTTGGCCACTCGGAGCCGGATATTCATGGGAAAGGCATTGTGACTGATTGATTGAGCTTGGTTCGAGGTAAGTGGTTTGCCTAACCTTGTGTGGGGGAACTCCCCTTAGGATTTGGTACTGTTTGATATGCGAGCGCCGTGTACGTGAGGTAACGAGTACGTACACGGGCTATTTGTTGTAAAACTCCGTTTTTCACTAAGTCATAACGTGTTTTCTCCTTATTTGAAACACACTAGCATATGTAACTATCCTGCTTAGGCTAGAATAGCATGCCTACTTGTTTAACTGCCTATTTGAACTCTGTGCAGCATGTTTAGTGAAATTTTCTGCTTTCCTTAACTTGAACTTAGTCTAAACTGTAGGATTTCTTGCTGTAATTGTTATTTCGGTTGGTTGCACTGCATATTTACTTTGGGACTACGGAACGGTATTCCGGGAGATCCCCATGTGCTGCATACTTACTTTGGGACTGCGGAACGGTATTCCGGGAGATCCCCATATTTTGCATATTTATTTTGGGACTACGAAACGATATTCCGGGAGATCCCCCTGTACATTTACGTTTGGGACTACGAGACGGTATCTCGGGAGATCCCCTGTTGTTATCACTGTGTTCTGAGCTGTTGTCTTTCATTGATTCTATTCCTGTTAGATTTTCGTATTTATTTTACTGTGATATTTCATTCTGTCTTATTTCATTTTATTTATACCAGTAGGGCCCTGATCTGATCTCGTCACTACTCGACCGAGGTTAGGCTTGATATTTACTGGGTACCGTTGTGGTGTACTCACGCCCTTTCCTGCATATGTTTTTCGTGTGCAGATTCAGGTTCATCTTACCAGCCTCATCACTAGTTGCAGTCGCTGCTGCTTATTGGAGACTTCAAGATACATCTGCTCGTGCCCGCAGATCCTCGGAGTCCCCCTCTAACCCATATGTTCATTTTTCCTTCTTTCTGTAGAAATGATGTATAGAACGGTTAAGACTTCTTAGTAGAATGTGACTTACGGTATTCCGGGTTTTGAAAAATTGTTTTGTACATTTTAGAGGTGTTAATTGTATATGTTGAGTGGCATTCAGTTGCTTATTAGATATTTGTTACTGTTAGTAGTTAAGTTCATGCTTTAGTTTCACTTTCACAGAAGTGTTAGGCTTACCTAGTCGTAGAGACTAGGTGCCGTCACGGCGGTTCACGGAGGGAGAAATTGGGTCGTGACATAAACACACAAGTGTGAAGCAATAAAAGGGGTAACAAGACGCAATTACACAAAATGATCGATCGGGTCGTTACAACTGGAGAGCACACAACTACCTACCTCACAAGGAATGGGATAGAAGAGCCATTGATGCAACAGTAATAGTGATTAGAGGAAACAGTTTTGATATAGAGAATTTACAGCTGGAAGAAGAAACAAGGAAACATCAAGACCAGAATATACTCAAAGAACGCATGTTGGAAGCCGCAGAAGAAATATTTAACAATTACAATTTTGCATCAGATAAGTTGCAACACCAACAATTCCCTTACCCTCCAGTAAAAAGTCTATATATATATATATATATATATATATATCTGCACGTAGGCTTCTATTCTAACTTGAAAAAAGCCCAAGGCTAAATTCTTATTTGCATTTAATTTTTCACTACACTCACCTCCCAAATCATTGCGCCAATTATCTCTTGTTTTTATATTCTTTTGGCTTGAACAAGTAATTAATTTAATATTCCACTTTGAATTAGAGCATATTTGAATTGAAAAATTAGTTCAATTAAAAAATATACACATGCGTCTAATATGCCACAAGTTCTAGTAAGTATTGTTTAATCTTGGAAAGAATAGCATGAAAATTTCCTTAGTAGCAACAGAACATTAAACAAAGAAGGCGAAGGAAGGACGACAAAATAAAAAATGGAAAGTGAAAGCCAAAGACAGCAACATGCTAGAATACAACTAATAGAGAGTCAATGACTTACCCTCCATCCACAATCTCGTCAAGGCATAAAAGAATGAGATCTAAGTTCTCAAGTGCCTCCCTCTGTTCAATGTTATTCCTGAAATCATTGCACGATGAATTAGACAGCAAACTTGCAATGAACTGTTGAGGGCAATTTTGCCAAGTGCTTGAATGTTCGTAACATATGAACTGTTTCAAAAGAAAGTATTGAGCTGTTCCTCTTTAGCTGGCTCTGTAAAGTACTTTGTTCCAGTAGTAATGGCCGGTACCTCTAGATGAAAAATAAAATTCCCTGAAAGTTGCTAATGAAGAAGCCATAGTCGCTAAGATTAAAATGGTTATAAACAGATATCTATGGCATACAAAGAAAAAAATAAGAAAACAATTCTAAACAAATATCTTAAATAACCAACGTCCAAAATTATAACACCTATGATACCTTAAGTGGCTAAAATCATATGTTGCTTACAAATTTTCAGAACAGTCTAGTGGTGAACCTGTGGGAGTACTTTCAAAATTTTAAATAGCCAAGTGTCTTTTTATTTTATAAGTGTCCTACTTATTTTCAAGTGGCTATGAATATCTATCATGTGGCCTTTTGCATGAAGATATGTGGCCAAATAGCTAAGCCATAAACAAGTGACAATCATCTTTCATGCAATTAAACACTTGGCAATTTAAGAAACTCCTAGCATCTCTATAAATAGTCTTCTTGATCATCTGTAAGGGACATCAACAAAATTAGTCTTTTACTCTTTCCTTAGCTAATTATTGTTTTCTTCTTTAGCTAATCATTACTACAATTATTATTCTCATTATTGACCAAATCATTATCGCTTGTTATTATTTCTTCCCTCCGTTTTATTCCAAAACTTGCTGGTATTATTCAATTTTGCTGATTCCTGTATCCTATAAATAAATAGAGGTAGGCTTGTTTAATCTTGGAAAAAATTTCATATTGATGAAATAATTTCTTAGGATAGTGCCCAGCACGACTCAAGTCAATTCGTGTATCTGCTCACAAATAATATTATGAGAAAATGACCCTCTATAACCCCTCAAAATTTTAATAGTCCATTATTTTTCCCATTGACTCGAAATGTCCCTCCGGTCCAAACATATTATATTTAATAGTCCGAAATGTCTATTTTGTATATTTTTTGTATAGTGATAGTCTATTTTGTATATTTCTTGTATAGTGACAGTCTATTTAGTATATTTCTTGTATAGTGACAGTCTATTTTGTATATATTTTGTATAGTGACAATCTATTTAATATATTTTTTGTATAGTGACAATCTATTTTGTATAGTGACAGTCTATTGGTTATAAATTGTATAGTGACAGTTTATTGTATATAAAGTGTATTGTGTATTTTTGCAGTGTATCCCTAATGTATCTTTAATGTATCCCGAACACTTTTATCTATCTAACGTGTATAGTTTGTTGTATCGATGTATAAAAGTGTATATATTATTATACATTGTATAAATTTTGTATATAAAGTGTATCGTGTATTTTTCAGTGTATCCCTAATGTATCATTAATGTATCCCCGAGCATTTTTGTATATCCAAAGTGTATAGACTGTTCTATGATGTATAAAAGAAAAAAATAAATATTAATGATACATTAGGGATATATATATATATATATATATATATATATATATATATATATATATAAAATTTTATAATGTATAAAAAGTGTGTGTGTGTATGTGTATTATACTAAATTTTTTATTTCACTCTCGACGAGATAATTTATAATCACAAAAAAATTTATGACTTATTCATGACCACTAATTTCAAGATCTTCTTTTCTCTTTCAAGCTCCGAAACTGGGAAAAAAAAAGAATAAAGAAAATTGAGCTTACATGTGCCGAGTAGAAGAAGTCATACATGATACCACAATATTGCAGTTTCTGTAGCAGGTAACCCTATTAGTTTGATAGGTACTTGTTTTGAGACATTACAGTTGGCACATTGTACTGTATACATTTGTTGTCCAAATTGATACGTGGCAATTATGAGGTGTTAGTATTCACTCTGCCACATGACATCATGCTCGCATCATCTTTTGTCCAACAACTACAGCTCTTTAATTTGCTCATCCAATTCTTCTAAGCCGAACAAAACGTGTACTTACGGAAAATTTGAACCGTAAAAAAAAAAGAAGTAAAAATAGTCTGCGGTAAGTTTGGTTGTCTCACTAATATTTATGGCTACTGGATGCTATTTGTTTTCACCGATAGGCTAAAAGTGAATTTCTCTCTAATATTATTAGAGTATTGTTGTTACTTCCCTCACAGAACCTGCGTTCACATACTTGCCGCCGATAATCCATATTCATTCTGTGATAAAAAGCTTTTTCAGGTTAGCCATTTTACCCCGTCATTTCTGAGTTTGCTACTCCTCTGCTGCAATTGTTGGCTCCTCTAAGTCCTTTTTACAACTCTCTTGCATTTTCAACCCCCTTGTAGAAACTGTCAATAACTAAAAGAATTTATAAGTAGCAAGACCCAATCTTCCAACAACAAGCTTAACACTACAATTTTTTTCACAGAAGTTTTAATTTTAAGTAATTAATTAGTTCCAAAAGTCAAAAAAACATCAACGCGCAATCCAAAACACCAGCTATCTAATTTCAAAGATGCATGTGCAGATCAGACAAAATTATTGTCATGCATCTAAAATATCTAGCAAGAAATTATGAGGAAGAGTAGGAAATTAAAATTGAAGTAATAATGCACAAACTTTTAAAGGAATCCAAAAGGGATGAGTAAAAGTCAGTGCAAGAAACGAAGAAAAGGGAAAAACTTACTAGAACTAAAAATGAAATTTATAAACCATACATGGGCTGGAATATACAGGAGATGATACCCAAAAGTTAAAAGCAACGGAGAAATACAGGAGAGAGGAGTGGGAGAAAAAAATCATTTGGAACTGGGTGGAATTTACCAATAGCAAGGAAGAAGAAAAGGCTTTACAGTATACATGTGTCCTTAATGAGTAAATTACTGATTTACTCATAAAGCAGTATATATTTACTGGAATGCCCTTCGTCGGCCAAGGGGAGTTTTACTTATTATTATACTAGATGATGTGTATGCACGGGCATATGCCCGACATGACATGCAAATACTTACAACCACACTTAAAGTTAATTATCAAAGACAACCACATATAGTCAAGCCAAAAAGGTTCAACTCATTATCGCACTGCTTCAGCCACCAATCCATCAATACAAGGCTCTTACATATGGTGTGTTCGCAATCAAAATATATAAATGAGCAAAATAGAACGTTGAGTCCACAGTCATATATATTCTTCAAAAGATGTTGTACATGTTGCAAACTCATAGGTAGCTGCAGCCAAGCTTTTTCCCGTTGAAATTTCTCAAACTGATTCACACAACAAAAAAGGAGAAGCGAAAAATAACATTAGCAGGGATGATAGCTGCTCAAACATCAATTTTATCCTTCAAAGAATAAAGTTTTTTCTCTGTTAATCAAGCAAGTAGCTAAACAAAAATAAGAAGCAAACTGTACCACATTAGCAGAGATAATAGCTGCTCAAATAGGAGAAGTAAAATGTATCGCATTAGTAGAGATAATATAGATTCTCAAAAAACATCAACTTTACCCCCAAAGAGAATGAAGTTTCTTCTCCACTAATCAAGCAAGTAGCTAAGCAAAATATAGCTGGACATATTACGAATACATTGAACTCTAAAGACAGCTACTAAATTGAGTACTACTACTACACTAAATTTCAATTACTCGCAACAAATTGATAAATTTTGGAAGACTTTTAAGTTTCTTCCAAAGAGCAGAACAAAGTTAAAGAAGGCGTACTATCATCATTTAAGAAATCCTAAGAGAAGCGAACCCAGTAAATTTAAGTTGAACTCGGAAGAATCTGTTAAAACTTAGACCTTAGTTATGGCATGCTTAGTACCTATTTAATACCTTAGACATGCTGGACTTTTAGGCAAGAATCACCTTGACAAAAAACTGAAATATTTCAGCTGGTGCCAAGCTTTTCAATCACAGAAAGTTAGAAAGACAACAGGAATGAATCTAACAAAAATGCTTAAGCTAAAAAGGTGCACAACATTAACCATTAGCAGTACAAAGGAGAGGAGGAACATAGAAGTGTTAATAGGAGCCTGCGTTTACAAATATATAAAGATAAGATAGTTGGTTACTTGTAAGTACGCTGACTATTGTGCAAGTCTGTTGGTGGCACCGAATGTAACAGAAGCGTCAGTAGTTCTACAAAGCAAAAATAAGTTGCAGTCATAGTCAACATCAAGTAGACAAGTACAACACATTGTGCATTGGAAATACTCATAAAATTATTCTCTACAGAAAGTGTAATGTCACAGTCTCAAAATTAATGGTATAGATAAGAAAGAAGATAAGTGTTGTTAGCTCTATTACCAGATACCAAATATGTGAATCTGCAGTGAAAGAAAGTAATGAAGAAACTAAAACTTGTGATTTCTTCTACTATTTCATGTGCATCAAATAAATATTACCTACTGTTATTTCGCTCCAAATATCTTCCCTTTTCAACTTAAGAAGACAATGTCCATCGATTAAGTATATCACTGAAGTTTTTTCCATACAATATCCCATTGTCACTATGTTTTTTTCATTTTAAGTAATTAATTAGTTGGTGATAATAATTGATAGATCTATTCCTGCTTTTATTAATATTTTCAAATGATAAGAAGAAATGCCATGAAGTAAGCCAAAATGGATTAGTACACAGTCAAATCCTAATTAGGTAACAACATTCAATCATAACGAATAGATAAATTTAGACGATTGATACATTAGCAAAAGTTTCCCCTGATTGTTTTCTTTATTGGTTATTATAAATATTTATAGCCGTATGACTGGAAACCTACGCTACTGAACCTACACTTTTATTTTTTCGCCTGTAAGCTGAGTTGATACAACAGTTCAAGAAGGTATATTTCACAAAGTGGTCAAAAGATATTGTGGATTCCTGAAAGAGCGCCATACAGTACAGTTCACAATGACAGAGGCGTTCGAATTTAGTAAGTAGAATCAGGCTACGCAAAACTCTAATAACCAGGAATAAACATCACTAAAAGAATAGCCATAAGGAAATAAAAAGCAGTGAAAAAGAAGTGGGTTTTCTATTTAGTTACCTTTGTTCCATGAAAGCCAAAACTGATCGCAAAAAGGAGCTGATTAACGTGCAAATATTTTGGGAAAAAAGAAACAAAGAATAAGAGAAACATATGTTGGAATAATAGTTAATAAACGATAGGTATAGTATATAATTCAAACAACGAATGAGAAAGAGAAATTTTTGAGTGACCTTCATTTCATTTTCACTGGAGTTGTTGGCTCCAGTTTTTGTTTTAGCTTGAACAATTCACCTCGTTCAGTTGTTAGTTCTATTTCTCCATCAGAGGAAGACAAATCTTCTTTCTTTCTCTTGCTGCCTTCACTTATATCCGTTGTGGTTGGTGCAGGGAGAGAATGAATAATATTTTCTTTTACAACGCATGACACAATATATAATTTTCCAGATGTTGCTCCTGAATTGCGAGTGAATGCTTTTTTCACTTGAATTTTGAACAGTTTCTGACTAAGTCTGCTTTGCACATCTTGCATTTGCAGGGACTCATTCTGGAAAAAGAAAATATATTAAGTTAGTCATTATGTCACAACTCTATATGAGATTGTAAAACTGGTTGAAAGAAAGGACTACTTTAGCATGAGATAATGAATACACCAGATTCAATTGTTTGTAAGAATAGGTCAGTTAATATGAAGGAGAATAATGGTCACCTTAGAGCAGCCTTTGCGGAAGAATGACACAAGATATCTGGGTGATAAAAATATTTCTTGATTGTTTGCAGAGCATAACTCGTGTTTCTTGACAGCACATCAAGCACAAAACACAGGACTGCAACCTTCAACAAAACAAACAACAGAAAAATAAGGAGATTCAAGTCCAAAAGTGAGTAATATCCAAAATCCTAAATGGCACATATAAAGTCCGGCTTTTGCCATTTTAGTGCAGATAATACTTGTCAGTACCTCAACCAATATGTTTAGAAAAGCAAAAGCTAGAGCAGTTTCACTTGTCCTCAATATATTGCTGATGACTTACCTAAATTGGTTTGTCTATTTGTATTAGAATTTTCTTTAACTTTATGGTAGACACTCTCATTACTTTCTCCGAGCATTTGAGGTGGTCACAGAAGAACATGTCTGATCCGAATGGTTCGCAATATAATTTTCACAGAGATATAGTCTTCTTTTAGCATATTTTACGACATGCAATCTTTTTTGAGGTGTTATTTTCTATATGAGATACAATCCACTATAGTTTTTCTCATTATTTTTGGCACCAAGATATATATCAATGTTCCCCTGTCTATTCAAGTTGTATTTTGTCCATCTTTCTCTGATTGTTAGGCATCTGGTTTTGAAGCATTTCATATAGTTTCTATATTATTGGAAATTTGAATTTAATGAAGACTTTACTTCATGTTGAGTAATTTCGATCTCTATTGATTGTTTTTGGGTATTGTACACATTGCGTGGAGCTTTTGGTCTATTGGTTGTGAAATTTATTGATTTTGTTATATCTTTGGAATTTGGTTGTGGCCATTGGGCAAATTGTGATATGAATTGATTTTATTATGTTGCCGTATTAATTTCCCGTGTAAATTATTGTGTTGTGTGAGTTATTATTTTGGGAAGATAAGAGTAGCATTTCACCGTTGATATTATGTGGGTATAAGGGTCATTTCATTGTTGTTGTGTTTGTTGGAATATTGTTTGGGCGGAGCGATAAGGGTGGCTATAGGAGCGATAAGGGTGACAATAGGAGCGATAAGGGTGGCTATTGATATTATCTGGGCGGAGCGATAAGGGTGGCTATAGGAGTGATAAGGGTGGCAATAGGAGCGATAAGGGTGACTATTGTCAGGGACGACATGTGATGATGTGGGGTTGTGGTGTTGATGATTTTTATGTGATGTTGTGATTTTCTTGTGTTTATTTTTATACCTTGTGCAATTTGTCTTGTTATTGGTAAATTGATAACAATCTGATATATGTTGAAATTGAGAGTCGGTGGCTATTGCCAGGCGAATTATAAATTGAAATGTGTGCACGAGGTGCCGTGAGTAAATAATGAGGATATTTGGCACGTGAATTGTTCGTGCAGTTGAGATATGAAATGTGGGCACGAGGTGCTGTGATGAAATGATAATGATATTTGGCACGTGAGTTGTCCGTGCAGTTATGATATGAAATGAGCGCATAAGGTGCCGGGGAAATATGATGATTTAATTATGGGCACGAGGTGCCGTGGAAACATGAAAAATGGACTGAGACCCGTATTTACAAAAAATATGAAAATGGACTGAGACCCGTATTTTTATGATTTTGAAATAAGGTGTCACATGATGACTCTTTAATTGAAAGAATTATATTCAAAATATTTATTTGGAAGGATTTTTATTCAAAAAGAATTGTATTGAAAGTTATTTATTCGACGAAATTATATTTGAAAAAGAGTTTTATTCGTAAGAATTATATGTGAAAGATATTTAATTGAAAAACTTGATTTAACTGGGTGTAATTGTATTTATTAATTGTTGAGCAATATTAAATGGTGATTTTATTATCTTAGTGTGCATATCATTGGTTGTTTGATGTTGCCTTGATGTTATTTGTTTCCTATTATTTTGTATATTATATTGCACAGGTTATTAGACTAGTGAGTGTCTTGACTGTACCTCGTCTCTACTCCATTGAGGTTAGTCTTGATACTTACTGGATACCGACCGTGGTGTACTCATACTACACTTCTACACATTTTTGTGCAGAGCCAGGTATTGGAGATATTGGACTTGAGCAGAGTTAAAGCGGGATCGTAAGGATTCAAGATAGAGCTGCTTAGTCGTCGCAGTCGCTTGGAGTCTTTTTATTTCATTGTACTGTTAATTTGTAATCAAACAATATTGTATATTCGATCCTCGTGATCATTCCATGTATTCAGTTAGAGTTCGTGACTCAGTACTACCAGTCTTGGGTGGTAGTTGTATTCATACTTGTTTCCGTTGTCAGTTTTGATTACCAATTTAATTCAAAAACAATAGCTTCAAAATATAATTGAAATCGGCTTACCTAATCTTAGAGACTAGGTACCATCACGACACCTGTGGCGGGATTTTGGGTCGTGACAGGCCTAGACGAAATCACCTTTTCCTAGCCGAAATAGGATATTTACTCCGTACAAAATACACAGGCGCGCCGTATGGGGCGACACGCCATGCAGGGCATTAGTGGGGAAATCCAAAGAGCTGATTTTTTCACTTTGCAGGAATTTTGCACTAGCGCCCCGCGCCCCGCTACGCATGGCGCAGGGCGGTAGTGCAATTTTTTCAGAGTACAGATCAAACTTCGATTTTTGACGTCCAGACTTGGTCCTTGACCCCCGAACACGATCTTGGTTTAATCCCTTGGGCCTTTACTCAGATGTCAAAGCTCCAAATTGCTCAAATTCATTCCATAACATCTACATAGTTTGGAATCACTCATACAAGGCATAAAACACACAATAAGTACAAAACACTACCAATTAAAGCTCAAAACAAGTAAAGTATAGTGAATTAAAGTGCAATAAGCGACTAAAATACGAGATTATAGCCTACCATCAACACCCCACACTTAAACCATTGCTCGTCCTCGAGCAATCAAACTACACTTCACATAGACACGACCTTTTTAAACAACTCTCATAACTCATCACACCAAGAGTATTTAAAACAGATTAAGCACAATACTGTAATATCATCGCCTCAAGATTTGACTCACAAGCACCACACATTATTTATAACCCGCTCACTTACTCTAACACAGAGGTCAAGCATTACCTTTCCTTCATGAATTAAGTGCCCTCACACAACAATAGAGAGTAGTTCAACACACAATGAAATTTAAGAACAATTAGGAACTCATGTTAGAAAGAATTCACTCACTCTCAGAAACAACATTCATATGCCACAAAATATGTACCATAGGCTTGACCGTAGTGTACTACTCTACTAATTGAGCTCATTCAGTCAAGGATCAAGTAGGACTTTATTTGGTTGTAATGTAGGCTGCGGGACGGGTAGGATATATTTGGATAAAAGAGTGACTACACCACCCTAACAACTTTAATACATACATTTTATTGTTCAAAACCCCACACTTATGTCAAACCAGTACTCCACATTCACGTCAATATACATTAACTCCCTACTTCTGTAAGGCCCCGTAAATATTTTCTAATGATTTAAGATTTTAAAGTGCGCCAACGGTATTTGAGAATAACATATTTGAGTATTAAAGGAGACCTATGGGATAGATCCACATCATGTTGAATTGATAATGTATGTTTAGGGTGTGTTGGAACATATTAAGGTATTTTGGGAATGGCAAGAACTTGTGTGGAACAAGTTGGGCACATTAAGTGGAAAGGAAGTTTCAATTGGCACAAGACCCAACTTCAAATGAATATAACTCCCTAAATAATTAGGTAGTGATCTACCTATAAAATTAAAGCTCTTTGAATCTAGTTTCCAACTCATCAAACCGTTTGTCATTTGGATATGTATACAGAAAGGTATGACCATTTTACTGGACATGTGTCATATGCGCGCCCAGATGTGCGGCCGCGCATATTTGAGAGTTTCTGCCTCAGGTGCGCGGCCGCGCACGTAGGAACTCATTAAATAACCCCAAGGCCGGGTATAGAGAGGGGTTAAGTCATTTTGGCCAAAAAATCTGATACTTTTAGAGTGAGAGAGAGTGTCCTAGAGTGAGAAGGTGTTCTTCAATAATTGTTCTTCAATTCTTGCTCAAGTTTTGGAAGATTAAGAAGGGAAATTCACTAGGTCTTCATCCTAGAGGTAAGGTTCTATATCCCTAACCCTCAATTTCAAATTTTTTCTAGAAATGGATAATTAACAAGATAAATTTTGGGCATGAGAGTTGTTTATTTTACATGCATGTGTTATCAAATGGTGTAGGAAGATTGTTGAGCTAAAAATGGTAAAGATTGGGTTGTGGGTTGATGGAATCCTCCATAAAAGGACCTTGAAACCTTAATGTACACCTAGTGTTTGATAAAATGCTCAAATGAGCTAGAACCATGAGCATCTTCCTAATTTTGGTTCAATTTGTTATATTTCTATAATAGATTAAAGTTGCTAAGAATTTAGGAATATTTTAGAGTTTAAGGAAGCTCGATTGAAGTATGTATGGCTAAACCCCCTTCTTCTTAGAATCGAATTCCACGATGTTCATGTAATTGAAGTAAAACCTTGATCATTATTGAATTGGCTATTTCTAATGTGGTTGTGTCGAAGGATATATGTTCAATATTTATTCTTAATGTTTTATCATGTCATCTTGCCATTTGAGGATATGTTCAAAATGTGAAATATGTGTTAGAAACGTTAAGACTTCATGTCAAGATCGAAATAAAAGTTGTTATGCCAAGTTGTATGAAAAGCTTCTATGTGCCTAAGATTCCCAAATTGCTATGTTATGTGAATTTAATGTCTTGAACGGGAAGCCTTATTGTTGTTGATAATGATTATGATAATGATATTTGAATGTGGAAAAGGGGACTGGAATTATGAAATACGGCCAAGTGCCAAGAATGATTTTGTAATCGTGATTACTAGTGCCAATGAATCGAAAGAATATGAAAGAATTATGATGTGAGATAATTGAAATTGTGGTTATGTTTGATGTCTCAAGTGAGATGGCCTAGCCGTTAGGGCCGTGATCAGACGCCATGCCACACACATGGTGGTAACTGTGCTGGAAATGATAATTAAAATTGTGGATATGGTTGATGTCTCAAATGAGATGACCTAGCCGATCGGGTCGAGATCGAACTCCGTGTAAGAACACGGTGGCATTGTGGATTGTGGCACTGTGCTGGAAATGATAATTGAAATTATGTATATGGTTGATGTATCAAATGAGATGACCCAGCCGATCGGGTCGAGATCGGACTCCGTATAAGAACACGTTGGTATTGTGGATTGTGGCACTGTGCTGGAAATGATAATTGAAATTATGGATATGGTTGATGTCTCAAATGAGACGACCTAGCCGATCGGGTCGAGATCGGACTCTGTGTAAGAACACGGTGGTATTGTGGATTGTGGCATATGGCACTAAAGATTACCCAACCTAATAAGATGGAAATTGACTTGAGAACTTATGTGATCCTTACTTGATGTTTTAGTATTGTTTTGAAGATCTTATTGAACTCATGACTGTTTCCCCCTTGTATTATTGTCCATTCTATTGAGATGGTGTTTTAGCTTTACATACTAGTACTATTCGACGGTACTAACGTCCCTTTTGCCGGGGCGCTACATCTTTAAATGGATGCAGGTGCTTACATAGCAGACAGTGTTGATCGCAGTTAGTGGTACATCATCATCTTTTCAGCAGACTCGGTGAGCCTCATTTCATCCCGGGGTCATGTATCTTTTATACTTTGTGTATCCCGTTAGAGGTATAGCCGGGGCCTTATTGCCGACAGTATCATTGTACTCTTCTTTATCCATATAATATCCGTAGACATAGTGTGGATTGTGTATTGGTGCTGGAAAAGTTAAACTATGCTATATTTTGGTTGTATTACTTATCCATTTGAGACTTTAAAAATGATGAACCTTATGGCAAGAAATTGGTAATTTCAGGCATGACCGCTTTATTTTGCAATTAATAAAAACTTATATTCTCTTTATTCATGAATGAGTTGGGTAGAAGGAAATCTAATAAGCTTGCTCAGCCGGGTTCACTCGGTTAAGCGCCGGTCATGCTCCTCGGGTTTGGGGCGTGACAACTTCTTTATGCACAATTACATCAAGAGTCACCACTATCAAAAAATATTTTACACAATAATACAATATTTTTTCTTTTCTCTTTAAATTCAAGTGGCTCTTACTTTTTCAATACAGTGTACCTTTCTCCTTATTTCAATAGTTCCACTCAAAAGCCAATCCAACCACCCCACACTTCAACTTTTACAAAGTTCATACCAAATTCAAGTGCTCATGAGAGGTACAAGGTTCAAATAGATGGTCAATTCGAACAAATGGTTAAGGCTTGTAATATGGTTGCCAAAGAAACAAGATTACAAGCTCAAATGGGTTAACTACGATACATAACAATTAGGTGGGTAAAAGCATATAACTCGCTCAACAAAGAAATACCTATATCACTTCCAAGATTGAATAAAACTTCTATTTCGCTTTGCAACTACACATGGCAAATTCTAGATATCAAATGTAATGAACCGAATAACACAAAACCCCACACACACCTGACACATAACTCACTCAAGATTGGATTATCAAGGCACTCTAGTCAAAGAAGTTAAGCAAAGTTAAGATCATACAATCTAAAGTACTTATGCAAAAGTCAAAAACTGAGCCTAAAGGTCACAATTAAATTACTCACCATTTTCAAGGTATAATTGAGTCAAGAGATATTGCCTTCCATCTAAACCATAGCACAAGGTTTCCTACTCCTAACAAAAATAAAAACTAACTACACCCACTTCAAACAAAATCCTTGGAAAAGAACCGCGACACAAAGAAAAATCAAGGCGAACTTATTACACTACCTACAAAAGAAAATCTTTTTGTCTTTTTCCTTCGACTTTACTCCCTCAAGAAACCCGTCGAATGATATCCATCGTCGGGAAAAATCGAGTTTTTTTCAATTTTTATGGTTTTTTTAAATTTTCCAACTACTACAACTAACAAAACTAACACATATACATGTAACATACAATTATCCCCCACCCCACACTTTAAGTTGTGGCATGTCCCCATGACACACAATTAAAAAACATAAGGTAAATGAAACTTCCCTGAACATCTAGTCAGTGTCTGAGTCGAAGTCAGGCTCCATTCCCCACCTTCGGACTAATGCGCACCATGCCGACAACTTCTTCTCAGCCTTTTTGGGGTACACCCCACACTTATCTTTCTGACTCAGTGCAACCTTCTCTTTTAAGACCTTCACTTTCCACTCAACACTCGCAACTGGTTTTTCTTTTTGTGCTCCCTTTTCTACATTCATATCAAAATTCACCGTCTCGTCACCCACTCTAAGCATGGGTTTCCTCTCGTGTATATCCAATATTGCTCTACCCGTTGCTAAGAATGGTCTTCCTAGGATGAGGGGGATCTCCTTTTTCTCCTCCATATTCACCACTATAAAGTCTACAAGAAAATACGAACTTATCCACCCGAACTAACACATCTTTCACTATTCCCTCGGGTTTTAAAGTCGTTTGGTCTGCTAGCTGCAAAGATATTGGCACCGACCTTATCTCTCCAATATCCATCTCCAGTTTCCTGTAAATAGATAGATGCACTAAATTAATTGAGGCACCAGAATCACATAATGATTTATTAAAATGAATAGTTCCTAAAGAGTAAGGTATAGTAAAACTCCCTGGATCTCAACACTTTTGTGGGAGTTTGTTTTCCAATATCGCACTGCAATGCTATGAGATCTTGACCACTGAGATCTCCTCGATTTTCCTTTTCTTTTTAAGGATCTCCTTCAAGAATTTGGCGTAAGTAGGCATTTGTGAGAGCACTTCTGTGAATGGAAAGTTCACATAAACCTATTTCAGCACATCCAGAAATTTCTCAAACTGCTTGTCCATCATTTCTCTACATAGCTTTTGAGGGAAAGGTAGAGCAGGCATACGCTCGCTCTCATCAGGTTCCTCCCTTCTTGATTTTTCTTCCTTCTTCTTCTTCTTCTCAGTTTTCATCGGGCCTTTCTTCTTTTTATCAACATCATTTTTCAATTGCTTCGCACTTTTGTTTTTTTTCAAGTATTACCCCTTTTTGGATCGGGGTGGGATCTTTCAACACTTGCCCACTTCTCAGAGTTACATCATTCACTGTTTCTTTGGGATTCTTTTCAGTGTCAGCAGGGAGAGTGCCTGGAACCCTCTTAGATAATATTGTTGCAATCTGTCCCACTTGTATCTCCATGTTTTGAAGACCAGTGCCAAATTCTTTGATAGATGCTCCATGAGCGTCCAACCTCTCATTTGTCTTGACAATGAAAGCCTTTATTAGATCCTCTAGACCAGGCTGAATGGGCCGTTGAGGCAGAAATTGCTGCATATGCTGATTTTGGTATACTGGAGCTCCTTGTCCCTGTGGTCTAGAGTTATTTTGATTCCAAGCATTCACAGTACCTCCAGGTGAACTCCATAAAAAACTGGGGTGCCTCTGACCCATTGCATTGAAATTGTAGTTTCCCACAACATTTACTTCCTCAGTTAAGGCTTGACACTCATGAGTAGGGTATCCTCTTTCACATATATCACAAGTTGTGTGAGGCTAACTTTGTATCGAGGCTAAGGTCAGCTTCCTTATCTTTTTGGCCATAGTATCAAGCTGTACCTGCACAGATGTGTTTGCATCAACCTGGTGAACACCGGTTGATCTTCTACTTTTTGCACTCTCAGAGGGCCATTGATTAGCATCTTCAGATAACTCATCAAGAATTGTAACTATCTCCTCTGGAGTCTTCTTCATCAATGGGCCTCAAGCTGCATTGCTAAATGTTCTACGTGAGGCTGGTGTCAATCCATCCCAAAAGTCCTGGAGTTGCATCCAAAGTTCAATTCCGCTATATTGACACTTTCTAACAATCTCCTTAAACCTCTCCCATGCTTCAAAAACAGTTTCAGTATCTTTCTGGCAGAAGTTATGGATTTGTCTTCTAAACTTGCCCGTCTTAGCTGCAGAGAAATATTTATCAAGGAATTTTCTGGTCATCTCCTCCCATGTTCTAATCGAACCTGTGGGTAAGCTTCGAAGCCACTGTTTTGCATCATCTTTAAGAGAAAAGGGGAATGCCCTTATATACACCCCATCTTGTGACACACCATTGTATTAAAAGGTGTCCATAATCTCCTGGAAGTCCATTAGATGTGTGTTTGGGTCTTCATTTGGCTTCCCTCTTAAGACACAACAGTTCTGAAGAGTTTGAAGATAAGTTCGATATCGGGTTTCGGTATAGAAGTCCATTGTGGGGTTCAATTCTAAAAGAGGAGTTTAGCCAACATACCTGGAATTCATCCCTTAATAATGCTACGTCATTCCACCACACTAAACAACTTCAATCTACAACAATGCAACACATTTGCATCAATATTAGCAAGATTTCTATACTTTAAGTCATTTAGACTTTTTATCAAATATCTAATGTGCATATCTTTCTACAACCTCCTTTAATGGAATTTCTTCACCTAACAACCACCTTCCACACCAATGATTCACCTCACAACTTCCATTAGCACATGCATGCCCAACACTTCACTCCCAACCCATTAATGTTATCAATTAATTCATTTTACAATCTCTACAATACCAACACAACCTAGGTTAGGAACTTATGGCTTCTAATTACCATCCCATAAGTCATAAAACATATTTAAAACATAATTAATCACCATATATTAGTTAGAGATGTTAGATATACCTTTTATAATGAAACTCTTGAGAATCCCAACTTGTAGTGTTCTTAACCAATTAGGGGATTTGAATGTAAATCTATGGATCTTCAATATTAATCCTTGTTAATATAAGTGTTTAGGAGTAGTAATCAACTCAAAATACTCCAAAAACATTACCTTGGTTCATGGGAGGGAAGTATAGGATGGATTTCCCTTGATATAGCAAGCTCTAGCTCAAAGAAATGACTTAGCCACTCTCTCTACCCGGCCTTGGGGGGTATTTATAGGACTCCTACGTGCGCGGTCGTGCACCTGGGCAAGGGTCATAACTTTCTGTAAAAATATCCAAATGACAAACGGTTTGATGTGTTGGAAACTAGACTCAGAGGGATTTAATTTTATAGGTATATCACCACCTAAGTCTTTATATTGTGGGAGTTATATTCATTTGAACTCGGGTCTTGTGCTAATTGAAACATCCTTTCCACTTAATGTATCCAACTTGTTCCACACAAGTTCTTGCCATTCACAAAACTCCTTAGTATGTTCCAACACACCTTAAACACATATTTTCATTTTAAAATGATGTGGTTCTATCCCATGGGTCTCCTTTAATACTCGAATACGTTATTCCTGAATACCGTTAACTCACTTTAAAATCTTAAATCATTAGGAAAATTTTTAAATGGGGCCTTACATTCTCCCCCACTTAGGATCATTCGTCCTCGAATGAGGGTCAAAATTCACCATTAGCTCCCAATGTGACTCAGTTGCTATAACACACACCAGCAGTTCCAAATTTTTGAGTAACTCCCTAAATTTCCAAAAATTTTGCCAGAGGCTCCCCTGTAATTGGGGACTATCCTCCTGCCAGAGATTCCCAAAACCACCCTAACAACATATTCATAACTCAACAAAGCATCACAGTATATATCAATAACACTGATCTCAACATTAAGGCATTACATTAACAGAAGTGGTATCGAGACATGAGTTGCACATATTTAAATCATAACACATAACAAGTACCCTTTTGAACCACAACTATTTGGTTATACATGCAAGTGAGAATACTTCCTTTACTTTGACGGAGGAACATATCAATTTACGGACTTATCTACCAGGGATGACAACTAGGTACCTCTTATAAGCCAATTACCCATTAACTTCACCTTCAATAGTTTCGACCAGAATGATAGGCAAAGGATTTCCAACAACCTTCTGGAACCTAGATACATGATGCATCGGGTGCATGGAGGACAACAATGGGAAACATCATACTCATAGTTTGGCCTATTTCCTTCAACATTCCATAAGTCCTAATGTGACTACACATACTTTACCTTCCTTAACAATTCATCCAATATATTCATAGAGAAAATCTTGAGAATAATCCGTTCACTTTCTTCCACTCTAAATCCCTACGCCGAACACCCAAACTAAACCTTTGGCGACCTCCAACAATTACTCTAAGATGTACTAGCATGAATATGACCATAAAATTTACTATCCAATATATTTGATCACGGGATGATGCTTCTTCTTTGACATGTTTGAACCTTCAACCCCCGTAGGTTTACTATAAATAGGAACAACGAGGTTCGAGATTGGGCTGAAAAATTTCAAAAATCCATCAATGTGCTGAGCAGGGCATTTCAGGAGGTTATATCTTAAGAAACATGAAGGGTACTACCAATAGTGCTGACACGGTTAATCATTGTGATGACATCACTGATTCGACAAATGAGGCATAGAGTTGCCTATTAGGCATTGATAATGTAGGGACCATGTTCATGATTCTTAGATTTAAAAGAAATGAGTCATTTTAGACATGTGACATATGGGAGGCATGGTCGGGAGGATAAAGACATTAGCGTCAGTTATTCTTGGAAGACTATGAGTCATGAAAAGGACAATAACAATTGTTTCATTCCATATGTGCCTTGTTCGGCAATAATAGGCCTCAAAGAGAAATAGCCAAGTACGTGACACCAGTCGCCTCTTCGAATGTAGGGAAAATCAGTTTAACTCGAAATGAGAATATTCTGGCACCCTGAATGTGATATGGATTTCAAAATTCATGTAGTTGCATTGCGCTTTTAACATTAACTAACACAAGGAATAGATATGCCACAAGCCCATGAGGATGAAAAAAGAAGTTGAACACTTGCGAGATTATTATCATTCTGACAGCTTAACCCTTCACAATAGTTGATCCTATATGAGAGGACTAGAGATATAACAAACTTGTCTTTCAAATCAATATTCTCATGATATGTGCTAAAATCTTAAACATCCACCTAAGGTTGGAGGGAAAGGTCGCGGTAAGGCTACTTAACTTTCAACCACACACAAGGGAAACCATGTAGCTATGACATCTTAGTATTGGGATGAAATCATATATTGGTTAGAGAGATTGAACACTTTGCTATGAGCTAGACACATTTCAGCCATAATAACTTTCAAGCTGCGACACCAGGCCACTTCATGGGCAACTACAATACTAGGAACAACGTGATCTACTTACTGTGAAATGATCTAAGTGGGCATGAAAGTCATACCGATATGGGCAAATAAAGACATCTACCTGTGATGAATTTGTGAAAATATCAAATTTCCCAGAAACTTTTATGCGGACAAGTGACCCCTTTCAACTGACAGGTGCACATATGATAGGTGCTGAGATATGCTCTCATGTTACTAGATAGTGAAAAGGATTCATGATAATATTCACAAAGGATAAAGTGAACGTTCAAACCATAGGAGCCACATACACCAGAGAGAAAAAGAGTGGCTCAAGAAGGATCTCAACAATAGGCTGCTATACATTAGGTTTGATACCATATAGGTAAACTTTATGACTGCATGTATAAGCACAAGTGAGCAGATGTTATCCATTTAACTCAAAAGGTTCTTGTAAGAAATTCATCAGGTATAGTCCCTTGTTGAGAATTTAGGAAAGCAAGTGGGAAGTATTAATCCTAGAGTTATAACTCAATTCAAGGACATAATTATAGAACTCAATGCCTCAAGAGGTCGTAAATAAGAGAATTTTGATCATGAGGCTTCACGAATACTGCATCTCATTCAAAGAGTAGGTACATGCAATGTTTTGTGATCCAATGTTTTGGTTAAGACCAGATTTATGTAGGCTCTCGATATAGATGTACATATACAACAAGGAAAAGCATGTGGTGTTCAGAATGATATACTAAAGAGTGACTTACTTGGTAACTTTAGATTGACGGGGCAGTGCCTTAACTGATACCCCTTGACTCCACATCCATAACATACATTGGTACCATAGTGACATACCCCTGAATGACATCTTCTACACTTCACACAGTGAGGATGAGGTCCGTTAAACTGACTCGCCCCACCGACCTGATATTTACCCTTTTTGCATACATCAAAAACATTCCCGTATCCTTCCTCCAAGCCTTCATGGCTGGACTAACAATCTCTATACCGGTTTATTGTGTGGGCCTTTCGAATTTCCCAAGCCTGCCACCCTTAACACACTCCTGAGCATACTTACAATACGATGCAAAATGTTCCCGCCCGCATATCGGGCAGACCGGGCTATGTGTACCCAACCTAGGGCATTTTTTCTTCTTGTGCCCCATCTTTCCATAACCATAACACATTTAAAGAGTCATCCAACACGTCCCTAAGTGGCGCTTCTTACAAATCAAACATTTCGACTTATTGGTAAAAACAACTCTCTTTCGCTTCTTAGGTCCTCTCACCACATGATTTGGTGGCATGGTGACATTAATATGAACAAGGACACTTCCCTTAGCAACAAGTTCTTCCAATCCCCCCACGGCTCGACACATTCTCCCAACGAACTCCCGTGCAATCTCCCCTAAATTCAATGCCAAGGTCATTCCCTCATTGCTGCTTCGAACCCGTGGATTACTCATCTGGAAAAATGAGACATGACGAGGAAATTTCTTCCTATCTTGAGCTCTATCGCACGATCTGGAGTATCAAATAAGTGTGAAATTCCTAAATGTCCAAATAGCCTCCTCATTATATATGTGGTCGACAACACACCGATAAGAAGGACTCTACTAGACACGGCTCCGATACATCCTAGGACACTTTAAAACCTTAGGCTCTGATACCAAGTTTGTCACGCCCCGACTTTGGGGAGCACGACCGGCGCTCAACTGAGGTAATCCGACCGAGCAAGCCTGCTGGATTTCCTTCTACCCAACTCACCCATAAATAAAGAGAATATAAACTTCATTAATTAATGTTCATGAACAACACTAATTCCATCACCATTAGTTACTTCCTTTATAAGTTTCCAAAACAATACATTTCACAACCATAGTTTTACAGTGGAAGCATGAGATACAATTATGACATCTTTAGTTTAACTTTTCCACACTAATACACAACCCACACTATTTATACAGAACCTCTAATAGATATAAAAGAGTACAATGATGGCGCCGGCGACAGGGCCCCGACTATACCTTAAAACATAAAGTATAACGTCAAATGACATGAATCCCGGAACAGAGTAGGGCTCACCAAAATCTGATGAATAGAGAGTAACTGCTAACGAGGATCAAAATCGCCCACTGACGAACCACCTGCATCCATTGAAGATGCAGCGCCCCCGAAAAAAGGGACGTTAGTACATATGGAATAGTACTAGTATAAAAACAAAAAAACCTATTCAAGGACTTAGAAATACAACATGAATATGATAAATCAAAGTTAGTCGTTAAAGCCACGAAAAATTATTAAAAGCTTTCAATAATAATTATAAATTATTAAGTCGGAGATCCTCTACAACTACCTTTACATAAAGCGGCCCTGCCGCCTCCCCCCAATGTATGCGGGTGGAGGTGAAATCACGATACCCACAACGCTACACAAAGCGGCCCTGCCACCTCACTGCAGGTGGAGGTGTATCACAATACCACAATTCCTATACAAAGCGGCCCTGCCGCCTCACCCCAATATATGCGGGTGGATGTGTATCACAATACCACAATCTCTACACCCCCAATATATGCGGGTGGAGGTATAATCACAATACCACAACTCTAGATTCCCAAAACGATAATAGTTTGTACAAGGGGTTGTCTTCCAATCAACCGTTTGACATGTTTGACCTTAGCAAGGGTAGGTTCATAAGGTTTCATCATATGAGAAATAAGTGTTCGATTACATTGATTTCATACAAGGTTTTCTTCCCAAGAAGGGGGTATAACATAATTAAATCACAATAGAAAATCTTTAACACATCATTCATTCTTGAAATACTTTTTCCCAAAAAGGGCAATGCACAATTTCAACTCATGAATATATAGGAGCTCAAAACACTTTGGAAATACTTACAAGACATAACATTAATTAAGACAACCACATTTGGGCATGACCTGAGCACATAAGCTTTTAGGCACATCTATTCTCGAAATCAATTTGGGACTGTTGCATCAAGGCCTATTTCATAAACTTTCTCACATCACTTAATTTCCTCGGCACCATTGGCCACAAGTATAACTTTTATTATTGGCACGTTGGCCACACTTTATATCTCCAACCCATTTCTTTCACTTTCAAGCATCCTTATAGATTATCAACAATAAGGCATTTCTACTCAAGACTTTAAATACACATTTGAGCAACTAAGCAAATTAAGGGTCTTAGGCACATATGATTTCTTACAAAATTCGACATGCTAGTTTTAATTAGAATCACGTTTTCAAATCATAACATATTAACACACAACCCACACTTAATCACCTTCTCAAATAGTAACTCAACATAACAAGTACATTTGGATTACAAATTAAACACATATATCTCTTGACACAAGGCTTATTCGGAATAATCAATTTATAATGAGCAACACGAGACTTACAAGGCCATTGTGGGGTTCAATTCTAAAAGAGGAGTTTAGCCAACATACTTGGAATTCGTCCCTTAATAATACTACGACGTTCCACCATACTAAAAAACTTCAATTTACAAGAATGCAACACAATTTCACCAATATTAGCCAGATTTCTATACTTTAAGTAATTTAGACTTCTTATCAAACATCTAATGTACATATATTTCTACAACCTCCTTCAATGGAATTTCTTCACCTAACAACCACCTTCCACACCGATGATTCACGTCACAACTTCCATTAGCACATGCATGCCCAACACTTCATTCCCAATTTGGGGATTTGAATGGAAATCTATGGATTTTTAAGATTAATCCTTGTTAATATAAGTGATTAGGAGTAGTAATCATTTCAAAATACTCCAAAAACATTACCTTGGTTCATGGGAGGGAAATATAGGACGGATTCGCCTTGATAGAGCAAGCCCTAGCTCAAAGAAATGACTTAGACACTCTCTCTACCCGGCCTTGGGGGTATTTATAGGAATCCTACATGCGCGGTCGCGCACCTGGGAAAGTGACCGCGCATCTGGCCGCACACACAAGGTAGAATACCCTCCAATATGCGCGGTCGCGCATCTGGATATGTCTGGTAACATGGCCATAACTTTCTGTAGAAATATCCAAATGACAAACGGTTTGATGTGTTGGAAACTAGACTCAGATGGATTTAATATGATAGGTATATCACCACCTAAGTCTTTATATTGTGGGATTTTTATTCGTTTGAATCTGGGTATTGTGCTAATTGAAACATCCTTTTCACTTAAAATATCCAACTTGTTCCACACAAGTTCTTGCCATTCAAAAAACTCTTTAGTATGTTCCAACACACCTTAAACACATATTTTCATTTTAAAATGATGTGGTTCTATCCCATGGGTCTCCTTTAATACTCGAATATGTTATTCTTGGATACCGTTGGCTCACTTTAAAATCTTAAATCATTAGGAAAGTTTTTAAATGGGGCCTTACACTAAATTCATTGGTAAGTGACTTTAATCTATTTCTTTTCACCATTACATTTAATAAGTTTTCAATATCAAATCTATGATTTTCATGGTAGAAATTAGGGATTTGGGTAGAATTAGGAATTGTCATAAATTTGGGATTTAGACCTCGAATTGAGGTCGAATTTCGAAACTAATCCCATAACTGGGCTCGGGGGTGAATGCGTAATTGGTTTTGGTTCGAATTTCGAGTTCTGACCAAGCGGCCCTGGGGTTGACCTTTATTGACTTTTTGGTGATTATTTGTTTCTACATATTTTCTTCATCATTAACAATGATGCGATGGTTTTGCACAGAGGCTTCATTTGAAGTGATTTACATTACTGGTACCAGGTTTGGTAGCGGGCAGTTATCATGAGATAAAGATATGGCTGTGGATATGTGAGTTATGGGGCACATCATGTGGTTACAACTTGAAAGAATATTTATGATGTAATGCAGCTTGTGTGGATTGATTCAGTGTGTATACACAAGAATCAGATCTTATATGGAATTCCGGATGTTAGAATTTGGTTCTAAGGTTTATGGGCTATGGTGGAAGAGAGAATCTTCAGTCCAAACTATCTTAATGGGCTTATATGGTTTGATGTGACATGAGATCACCCCTAGGTATGTTTATGATGAGTTATATAGTAATTTGGCAGAATTGGGATGACTCTTGGCACGTTCGAGGGCGAACACATATTTAAGTGGGGGATAATGTGACGAATTTACCGGTTGTTTGAGATTTGGCATTCCGTTAGGCGGTTTAAATTTTTGAGTGTCTTCGAATGATGCTCTATGAATCACGTGTATGGTTAGATTCGATGTTTGTAAGGTTTGGGATTGACTTAGAAGAATAATTCTCAATTAAGAAGCTTTAAATTGGAAGGGTTGACCAAGGTTTAACTTTGAGTAAATGACCTCGGAATTAGAATTTGATGGTTTGGATAGGTTTGTATGATGCTTTTGGACTTGGGCATATGTTCGGTTTCGAACTTGGATGTTCGTAGGAGGTTTTGACTCTATTGTCAAAAGTTGACAATTTGAAGGATTTGAGAGTTTATAGGTTTTACCGTTAGTTGGGTTTTTTGTTATCGGACTCGTATTGTGGGTTTGAGACCTCAGTTAGGTTCATTTGGTTTATTGGAACTTGTGTGCAAAGTTTGGTTTTGATCCAGAAAAGCTTAAGAGTGATTTGGACATGTTCGGCGAAGTTTGAAGGCTTGAAACTTAAGAGAAAGATTTTGATTGCCGAATCTTGGTTTTGATGTTATTTGCAGTATTTTGGGCCTTTGGGTAATTTTGGATAATGTATTTTGACTTGTTGGTATGATTGGACGTGGCTGCCGATGGGCCCGGGTGTGATATAGGGTGGTTTCAGACAATTTTGGTGGAGTTTAGAACTGTTGTGTTACTGGTGTGTTGCAATGCTTCACAATTGCAGGGCTAGGCTCACGATCGAGGAGAAGTTTTTGGCAGGCAAGCGTTTGTTCTTCGCATTTGCGAGTATGGTGTCACATTCGCATATTGTGTTATAGAAGTTGGGCGCTTGGTGCCTCGTGTTCGCAGAGTGTAGAGGCTAGTTGGTCTTCACGTTTGCGTGGTCTATGCTGCATTCGCGTAGAAGGATTCAGGAGGCAGTGCTTTTTTGTTCCTTGCAATCGCGTGGGTAAGGCTGTGATCGTGAAGGGTATTATCTGGCAGTGATTTAAGTTATCCAATTTCGGGACTTTGCCCATTATTTAATATTTTGAGTCCTAGACTTCGAGAGGAGGAGATTTTGAAGAGAAAATTCACTACTACATTGGCAATTTATCTTGATTCCCCATGGATATCTACACCTAAAACTTGGAATTTTAGAGTGAAATTTTGGGAATGTTTGCCCACAACTTAAAAGGGTGTAATTTGGGGATTTTGGGGTTGATTTGGACCCGGCTTTGAAATCTAATTAAATATTTGGACTCGTGGGGTTATGGGTAGTTGGGATCTACCCCTTGACTCAGATTTTGACCATGTGCTCTCGGGTTGACTTTTGTTGACTTTTAGAGATTTGATTAGAGATTGAAGCTTTATTGTTTGAAAATTAATTCTTATGGCTTTGTTTGACGTTATTGATTTATATTTGACTAGATTCAAGTCATTTGGAGTTGGATTTGAAAGGAAACACGGTTTGTTGTTGATTAAATCTTGTCGGGTGGAGGTAAGTCTCTTGTCTATCTTGGTAAGAGGGAATTCTCCCCATAAGTAATCTATTTGATACTTGTTGCCTAATTTAGGAGCCACATATATGCGATGTGACGAGCGTATATGCATAACTAGGTTATGACCATATCGGGTAAATGTTTGGCATATGATTATTCCTTGGTTGGATGATGTGGACTCCTTATTCATATTTCATTGATTCAGTGACCACGTGATGACTTGAAATTTGTGTTTTAGAAATATGCTTAAGGTTATGAGTTGTTAAATTTGGTATAAATTATTGTTTTCCATATTGAGATTCTTTGTCGAGCCCTAGTCATATACTTATTATATTGACTCATGATTCATTGGTTAATTGTCGAGCCGTAGTAATGATTTTGCATTACTATTTTTACGACTTAGTGACTTTTTATGATGTTACCTCATACATATATCTATGAGTTTGAGAGTTGAATATTCTGAAAAGAAGAAAATTTTGGCACCACGGATATTATGAGTGGATATTGGTTACTGATGATGTTGTGATGATCGTGTGGCACACCGCCATGGCTTGTGTTTGTGGATCACGTGGCATGCCGCCATGACACTTAGATTATTATTGTCCCTCCGAAGTCAGGTGATAACCCATGTTACTTTGGGTTCTGTGAGTGTATGCACATAATATGTGCTTAGTGTGGGGCTTCTTCCAGGTACCCCTACATTGCTGGGTGTGTGTATGATGATTTAGGGGTATTTTTCCAAGCATCGTGAGAGTGGTGAGAGTATGATTGAGGGGTACTTGTGTCAGGCACTATGAATGTGCTGAGATTGTATGTACTCATTGATTTGATCGTAATGTTGTTGATTTGGCATGTATATTTGACATGCAGACATAGAGTTTTATTTTTTTCCTCATGCTAATTGGTAATGGGTGTCTCTACTTGATGTTTAGAGCTTGAATCACAGTTAACTATTGATAAATATTTGTTTAAGTTATTTCTGTGGAAAAGGTGATGCCTTGACTGATATTCCTAAAAAATATGTCTAAACTCTAGCTTACTGCAGTTCTATTGACATACATGATTGATGATATCCTGCTTATTTCATGCTCTATTCATGTTTCAATGGCTTGTTGAGTTGGTAGTAGGTTTCAGAATCGACCCCTCACCACTACTTCTTCGAGGCTTGACTTGATATTTACTGGGTATCGTTGTTTGTATTCATACTAAACTTTTGCATATTTTGCGCAGGTTTTGGGACTGGTATTCTCAGTATCCTTGAGCCGAGTGGGAGTTTTATTGGAGACTTCGTGGCGAGCTTCTTGGGATTACCTGATTAAGCATATGGAGTCCCTTTTCTCTACTTATATATTTCTATCTATGTATTTCGTTTTCGGACAAATGTATTTTTTCAGTTGCTTCTAGTTGCTCTCATTTGATGCTCATAATGTACTGACACTGGGTTTGGGGCATTCTAGATGGTTGTGGTCGTGATTAGAGCTTATCATTTATTATGTAATTATAATGTTGAATTGAGATTTAAACCGCATTGTTATTTATATCATGAAATATTTAAATGGTTTAATAACTGGATTCTTTCATTATAGTTGAGTGTAGACTTGCCTAGCGAGGGGGTTAGGCACCATCAAGGCCTTTGATAGGATTTTGGGTCGTGATAGAATGACAATATAGAAATTCGGTACGACACTCATATGGATTATTGGAAGCGAATTGGGTTGGTATCATGATAAGGTAACTAAGGGAATCGAGTTGAAAACAAGTAAATAAAAAACTTATTTTAGGGGTAGGATGCCAAGAGGCTCACATCGTGACCCCTGGAGATGTACCAGCCCATAGGGACTTGATGGGACGTAGTGAAGTCCTCCCATCATGAAAACCATTGCAACAGAGAAAAATAAGGGGATGGGGACGCTCATGATGACTTTCAAAAGCATAACGGGGGTTTATTTCCCTGATTCAAAGCCTTGTTAAGTTTGAAGTTCTATCAACCCTCTCTTTTCCACAACGTTCCTCCATCATTCGAGGTAACAATTACCCATGGAATGTTATGTATTATAACCCTTGAATTAATACCCTCTACTCATGAAACCCTAGGATTTGCAAGAAATCATCTGTAGTACTCAAAAGGGAAAATTTGTAGGGTTAGCTACAAGTGGTAAGATCAAAACTCCATTTATGATTTATATGGTTTGTTTAGGAATACTTATGGAAGACATACTTTCATGAACTTGATGGTAGGCTATAATCTCGTATTTTAGTCGCTTATTGCACTCTAATTCACTGCACTTTATTCGTGTTTGAGCTTTAATTGGTATTATTTTGCACTTATTGTGTATTTTATGCCTTGTAGGAGTGATTCCGATATATGTAGATATTATGGAATGAATTCAAGCTATTTGGAACTTTGAAGTCTGAGTAAAAAGCCCAAGGGATTAAGCCGAGATCGTGTTCGGGGGTCGAGGACCATGTTTGGACGTCAAAAATTAAAGTTTGATCCGTACTCTGAGAAATCCCCACTGCCGCGGCGCGTGGCACCGCAGGTGTGCAATTTCCTGTTGTCTATCAGAACTTAGCTCTCTGGATTTCTCCCTTAATGCCCCGCATGGCACGTCACCCCATGCGGCGCGGCTATGCAATTTTTGTAGAGTTATTTTCCTATTTCGGCTAGGAGAAGGTAGTTTCCTCTGTGCCCGACCTTACTTGATATAAATACATGGAAAAATATTATTTTCTAGACTTTTGACAGATTTTAGACCTAAGGAGGCTAAGGAGGAGTTGGAGGAGCAAAAGCACAAGGATTTCATCATCCCTTCCTCACTTAAGATACGAGTTTGGATCGAATTTATGTTTTCCTATACTTTAATTATATTTGTGATGAATCGCTCCACGTCTATGGAGTAGTTCTCTTTAGGGTTTGATGGATTTGGTGCATTGATGACTGTTTGTGGATTATAACTCTAGCTTTATGTATTGAAGAGCTTTGGATGATTTAATTGTTGCATCGATATTCACTTGTTCATGTAATCGAGAGAGGCATAACTTGTGATATCTTTGCATTATATTGTTGGTTAAGTTCATTAATTCTTCTTAGTAATCGAAAGAGGTTAGATGAATCATTGATTAAACCTAGTTAGGAGAATAATCGAGAGAGGTTCTCCTAAAGACCAATCCACTACGCATTCTTACATATCTTCACATGCTTAAATTGGTTCATCTCGCGAGGTTGAGACTTAATCGAGAGAGGAGTTTCTACTGAACGTTTGAACTAATAATTGAGTAAATTAGAGACTCACTTAAACATTAGAAGTGAATTATCTAGAGTTAGATAAAACCTGTTGAATAGGGAGTAACTGCTAATGAGGACCAAAGCTGCCCGCTGCTGAATCACCTGTATCCATCGAAGATGCAGCACCCCCGGCAAAAGGGATGTTAGTACATATGGAATAGTACTAGTATGTAAAGCTAACTGTCCTCCTTCAAAATAGAATGCCAATGTAAAAAGGAAAAATCATGGAAACAACAATCAACAATCAATAATATCCAAATGCCAAGTTAAAACATAGTAATTTCCAAAATATAAAGATAACACTGTGAAGTGATAACCAAAATATGATGATAATATTATTTTTGGTTGGGAGATCTTTAGCACCGATATACCACTGTTCGCTAATACCACTGTTCACAATACCAATATTCACAATAATAATATTCACAATACCAATACCATCGTATTCTTGGCACGGATTTCAATCAGGACCCCATCGGCTAGGCTGTCGCATCGGAGACATCAACCACAATCAAAATTTCAATTACAATTTTCAGCACAATCACCACCACGTGTGCGATATAGTGTCCGATCACGACCCGATCGGCTAGGCCTTCTCACCAAAATGCCGTGTGGATTGACATCATCCATTTCTATCAATTATCTCATCCTAATTAAGGGGAATAATTTTATCACATCAATCTCATCCCAAATAAGGGAAATAATCACAATTCACTCCTACACCGGCACGTGTAGTTTCGGGGTTAGGTTATTTCAACCTACCCTTCCTCGGTGACTATCGATACTCCCAAAAAGATTATTTTTGTTTTTGCACACAAAGGTAACATAGGTGCAAATGCATTTACCTCATAACTTTTCATACCATATATAGCCTCATTGGCACTTTCAACAACTTTCAACATCATTAACTCATTGGCTCTCTTGGCCATACATATGGTTCTTCATTCATGACACAATTGCCGTATTTCATATTCCATATTTTTATTTCTTCCCTTTCATGGACCATCATTATAAATATCAACAAATAAAATATTCCGAAAATCACAACTTTAGGTTCATTAGTACTAAAGACTTTAAACACAATGGATTTCTTTCCAAGAAATAGAGTAAAATGATTGACAATCGAAGCACAAGTTAAAATCATAACCAAGTAACATATCATTTATTGTTGAAATACTTTTCCCCAAAAAGGGCAAAACACCATTTCAACTCACGAATATGTAAGAAGGCAAAACACATCGAAACTACTTACAAAGCATATCAGTGGTTAAAACAGCCACATATGGGCATCACTTGAGTTCATAAGCTTTTAGGCAATTCAATTTTCAAAGCCAATTTTGGAACAATTGAATCAAAGCTCATTTCATAATCTTTCTCACATCATCTCATTTCATTAGCACCATTGGCCACAAGTATAACTTTCACTCTTGGCACGTTGGCCACACTTTATATCCCCAATTCACTTATTTAACTTCCAACCATCTTTATAGATTATCAACAATAAAAAATTTCCAATCAAGACTTTAGGTACACATATGAGAAATTAAGAGTCTTAAGCATATTGAGATTTTCTCACACAATTTGGTATCATAACCTTCATTTGAAACTCGACTCAAAGACATAGCATTTTAATACACATATCATTCTTGAACACATTCCCAAAGGATAACATAATGTGATAGGGACATTCGGAACACATTTTGAATATATAATTCTCGACACTTTGCTTATTCGGGACAATCGAATTTATTGGAAATATCTCGGAACATTGAATAAGGAACTTGAGACAACCATACTTGAGACTTACGGGAACATCATGGAATTCAATTCTAAGAGAGTAGTTTAGCCAACATACCTTGCTTTGAACTTTCCTTAAATTACTACAACGTCCCGAAAATTCTAGCAATCCCACTCTATATTGAAACATAACAAAATTAAACACAAATTAGGAAGGCATTCATGGTTTTAGCTCATTTGAGCATTTTATCAAACCCTAGGTGTGCAAATTTGGCTACAAGGTTCTTCTACAAGATTTCCTTCATTCCACAACCCAATCCTTACTTATTTGAGCTCAACAATCTTCCCACAAACCTTATTAGTACAAGCATGTATAAATAATACTATGTTAATTACCCAACATCATCAAGTCACTATTCATTGCCTTCTCCAACAAAACTCCAGGTTCAAGAACATCTATTTCAAGAACTAGTGTTGTATCTTATCCAAATGGTTTGGAATCATTAGAAACTCAAGACATATGTATTTATATCAATTCATCACTATTCATCTTCTTTTTTACCCAAAAATGGCATTCTCAAGACTCACCCTTAGGGTTCATACAATATCCCATTATAACTTCAAATAAAACTCATAAACATGCTACCCATACCCCAGTATGACATGTATATGAAGCTCAAGTGAAGGGATTACCTCTGTGGAAGAATCTCACTTTTTCTCTTTTTGGTGTTCTTGAAGATTCAACCTATTTCTTATGGATTTAATCCATAATAATGTTAGTGTTATCACTAAATGATGTTATATAATCATCCTTGTGCCAAAACAACTTACCTTGAAGTGTATCCATGGTGGAAGAGCTCCTCATTCTCTCTAAAAATCAATTCCAAGTTGAAGAACTAATGTTTTCTCTCTCTAAACCCCTTGTTTCAGCCCCTTTTAAATGGCCCCTAAAGTTGTGTAGCCTCCCTGCGTAGGCTACGTAAAAAGGCTACGCATGGGTTGACTTCTATCCCTCTTCAGTTGGAAGCTGTTGGATTTGCCTACGCAATGGTGCGTAGGCTATGCTGCGTAGGCTACACTACTATGTTGCGTAGGCTACGCAAGACTCGCATAGCTGTTCTGCCACCCTTTAGTAAAATGGTCATAACGTCTTGTAGGAATCTCCAAATGACGAACGGTGTGAAGCATTAGAAACTAAACACATAGACCTTTTATTTTATAGGTCATAAACCATATAAAACTTCATATCTTGAGTGTTACGCTCGTTTGAGTTTAGGTCTTGTGCGAACTCACTTGAAACTTTACCCCATAGTAAAATTTCCAACTTGACTTAGCCGTGGGGCTCTTCTTAGACCATAAACCATTCTTAATGCACCTCATACATATATTATCATGATCAAATGATATCATTCATATTATTAGTCTTATTCATACCCGAATTAATATAATTAGTACCTGCCAATTCTCTTAATGGTCTTAAAACACTTCAAAATTTTTCGGGGTGTTACATTCTCCCCCACTTAAGAACATTCGTCCTAGAATGTTTTAAAAGTCATTATTAGGAACAGTATTATCCTCCTTTCACCTTAACCATCATCTTTAATCGTTCTTGACTTCATATAGATCTTAGATATTCTTCCAACATTTCAACTTCCTTAAGGCCCCAAAATTTGGCTAACTCTCTCAATTCTTAAAATTTTCGGCAAAGTATCCCCAGTAACTGAGACCATCCAAATAATTCAACCTGTCTAGAACAAGCCCCCACATGGGCACCGATTTAACATAATTCAACAACCAAATATATTTACATAATATGGTGTCTAGGCCCCCACACAGCCGCACATATATGCTCAATGTACAACAACAAACTAAGCCCCACGCGGCTGCGCATATATCAAAATTACATCAAATAATTCTTTACTATTTTAAACAATTGCATATCTATACCTCTCTCATTCCAACACCGGTTACCCTATATTGCAATACATATTACTACCATGCATATCTGTATTCTCTTTATTATGTGTACATCAAGTCACGCGTGAAAGAACATTTCTTGCCTATATTAAAATTGTATTTCTTCCATTCGAATACTTTCTCATAAATATAAAGTTCCTTCTAAGCATAGTTTGTCCTAATAGGACCCTTGATTCTCTAGTTGCCAACTTCTTCCATAATACTCTTTTATCCCATTCGAATACTAACAAGATATTTGTCTTACTTAGATCCATTCACGTGGGTGATTTATGCCTCCACTTACAGTTGTAACTTTTGAGTTTCCTTTATATCTCTAATTGTTTGATACGGTTGCTAACAATTCTGCTATATGAGAAATGTTCAATCCACTTCCAATACAACCAAGCAAAAATATTTTCTTTCCACAACACTTTCGGCCATCAAGGTGACCTTCTCGACTTACAGACTTCGCCATAACACATTAACGTAGGCAATCCCAAATTTTGGACTTATCTAACAAGGATGACAATTAGGTACCTCTCATAAGCTAAATATCCATTAACTTCACCTTCAATAACCTCCACCAGAACGATATACAAAGGATTTCCAATTACCTCCTTAGACATAGACACATGAAACACCAGGTACACGGAGGACAATAATAGGGAAACATCATACTCATAGTTCGGCATATTTCCTTCAAGATTTTATAAGGCCTAATGTGACTACACATACTTCACCTTCCTTAACAATTCACCCAATATATTCATAGAGAAAATCTTGAGAATAACCTGTTCACTTTTTTCAACTCTAAATCCCTGCGCCGAACACCCAAACTAAACCTTTGGCGACCTCCAACAATTACTCTAAGATGTGCTTGCATGAATATGACCATAACGATTTCTATCCAATATATTTGATCACGGGATGATGATTCTTCTTTGACATGTTTGAACCTTCAACCCCCATAGGTTTACAAGAAATAGGAACAATGAGGTTCGAGATTTGGCTGGAATTATTCAAGAATCCATCAATGTGCTGAGCAGGGCATTTCGGGAGGTTATATCGCAAAGAGACATGAAGGTTATTATCGATAGCGCTGACATGGTTAATAATTGTGATGACATCATCAATTCCACAAATGAGGCATAGAGTTGCCTAGTACACATTGATAACGTGGAAACATGTACATGATCTTATTCGTCAATAGTAAGCCTCAAGAAGAAATAGCCAAGTCCGTGACCCCAGTTGTCTCCTATAGTGTAGGAAAAATCAGTTTAACTCGAAATGAGAATATTCTAGCACCTTGAATGTGATATGGGTTTCAAAATGCATGAAGTTGCATTATGCTCATAACAGTAACTAGCACAAGGAATCTATGCCACAAGCCCATGAGGATGAAAAAGAAGTTGAACACTAGTGAGATTATTATCATTCTCACAGCTTAACCTTTGCCAATAGTTGGTCCTATGTGAGAGGACTAGAGATACGATGAACTTGTCTTTCAAATCAATATGCTCTCATGTTACTAGACGGTGAAAAGGATTCATGATAATATACACAAAGGAACAAAGTGATTGTTCAAATCATAGGAGCCACATACACCGGAGAGAAGAAGATTGGCTCAAGAAGGATCTCAACAATAGGCTGCTTTACATTGGATTTGATACCACATAGGTAAACTTTATGACTGTGCATGCATATGCACAAGTGAGCAGATGTTATCTATTTGAATTAAAATGTTCTGTAAGAAATTCATCAAGTATAGTCCCTTGTTGAGAATTTAGGGAAGCAAGTGGAAAGTATTAATCCTAGTGTTATAACTCAATTCAAGGACATAATTATAGAGCTCAATTCCACAGGAGGTTATAAATAAGAGAATTTGTGATCGAGTGGCTTCACAAATAATGCGTCTCATTTAGAAAGTAAGTACATGCAATATTTTTTGATTCAACGTTTTGGTTAAGACCATATTTATGTAGGCCCCCTTCAATATGGATGTACATATACAACAAGGAAAATAATGTGGTGTTCATAATGATGTACTAAGGAATGTCTCACTTGGTAACTTTAGATTGACAGGACAGTACCTTAACTGATGCCCCTCGAATCCCCATTCATAACATACATTGTTACCATAGTGACATACCCTCGAATGATACCTCCTACACTTCACGCAAGGAGGATGAGGTCCACTAAACTGACTCGCCCCACTGACCTGATATTTACCCTTTTTGCATACATAAAAAACATTCCCCTATCCTTCATCCAAGCCTTCATGGCGGGAGTAACAATCTCTATACCGGTTTGTTATGTGGGCCATTGGAATTTCCCAAGCCTACCAGCCCTAACACACTCTTGAGCATACTCACAACATGACGCAAAATGTTCCCACCCATATATCTGGCAGACCGGGCTAGGTGTACCTAACCTAGGGCATTTGTTCTTCTTGTGCCCCCTCTTTCCACAACCATAACATATTTCAAGAGTTATCAAACACGTAACCAATTGGCACTTCTTACAAATCAAACATTCTGGCTTATTGGTACAAACAACCCTCTTTCGTTTCTTAGGTTCTCTCACCACATGATCTAGTGGCACGGTGACATTAATAGGAACAGAGACACTTCCCCTAGCAACTGGTTCTTTCATTTCCTCTTTGCTACCTCGAACCCGTGGGTTACTCGTATGAAAAATGAGACATGACAAGGAAATTAACTTTCTATCTTAAGCTCTATTGTACGATATGGAGTATCAAAGAAGTGTGAAATTCCTAAATATCAAAAGTAGCCTCCTCATTAAAGATGTGGTCGACAACACACCGATAAGAAGGACTCTACTAGACACGGCTCCGAGACATCCTATGACACTTTACAACCTTAGGCTCTGATACCAAGTTTGTCATGCCCCGAACTCGGGGAGCGCAACCGGCGCTCAACTGAGATAACCCCGGCCAAGCAAGCCTGTTAGATTTCCTTCTATCCAAATTCATCCATGAATAAAGAGAAAATATATCTCATTAATCAAACACTGAGGAGATTTCATTAACAACCCCAATTTCCATTAGCAGCTTCATTTATAATTTCCAAATTATTACAAGTATATAGATATAATGAAAAACATATTTTCCAAAATACCAACACATCTAGTTCAATTCCCAACATCAAACACCACCCACAACCTGTCTACGGAGCCTCTAAGTATAATATAAGAATAGTATGGAAGTGCCGGAAATAAGGCCCCGGCTATACCTCAAGACACAAAGTGTAACATCAAGTGACATCGGGCCCGGAATAGAGTGGGGCTCACCAAAACCTGCCGAATAGGGAGTAACTGCTAACGAGGACCAAAGCTGCCCGCTGCTGAATCACCTGCATCTATTGAAGATGCAGCGCCCTCGGCAAAATGGACGTTAGTACATATGGAATAGTATTAGTATGTAAAGCTAAATGTCCTCCTTCAAAATAGAATGCCAATGTAAAAAGGGTAAACATGGAAACAAAAATCAATAATCAATAATATCCAAATGCCAAGTTAAAACATAATAATTTCCAAAATATGAAGATAACACTGTGAAGTGATAATCAAAATATGATGATAATATTATTTTTGGTTGGGAGATCTTTAGCACCGATATACCACTCTTCGCAATACCACTGTTCACAATACCAATATTCACAATACCAATACCACCGTATTTTTAGAACGGAGTCCGATCACGACCCGATTGGCTAGGCCGTCTCATCCGAGACATCAATCACAATCACAATTTCAATTACACTTTCCAGCACAATCACCACCATGTGTGCAGCATGGTGTCCGATCACGACCCGATTGGCTAGGCCATCTCACCACAATGTCGTGTGGATCGACATCATCCATTTCTATCAATCATCTCATCCCAATTAAGGGGAATAATTTCATCACATTAATCTCCTTCCAAATAAGGGGAATAATCACAATCCACTCTTACACCGGCACGTGTAGTTTCGGGATTAGGTTATTTCAACCTGCCCTTCCTCGGTGACTATCGATACTCCCAAAAATATTATTTTTGTTTTTGCACACAAAGGTAACATAGGTGCAAATGCATTTACCTCATAACCTTTCATACCGTATATAGCTTCATTGGCATTTTCAACAACTTTCAACATCATTATTTCATTGGCTCTCTTGGCCATACATATGGTTCTTCATTCAAGGCACAATAGCCGTATTTCATATTCCACATTTTCATTTCTTCCCTTTCATGGACCATCATTATAAATATCAACAAATAGAATATTCTGGAAATCTCAACTTTAGGTTCATTAGTAATAAAGACTTTAAACACAATGGATTTCTTTACAAGAAATGGAGTAAAATTATTAGCAATCGAAGCACAAGCTAAAATCATAACCAAGTAACATATCATTTATTCTTGAAATACTTTTCCCCAAAAAGTGCAATACACCATTTCAACTCACGACTATGTAAGAAGGCAAAACACATCGAAACTACTTACAAATCATAGCATTGGTTAAAACAACCACATATGGGCATCACTTGAGTTCATAAGATTTTACGCAATTCTATTTTCAAGGCCATTTTTGGAATAGTTGAATCAAAGCTCATTTCATAATCTTTCTCACATCATCTCATTTCAATAACACCATTGGCCACTAGTATAACTTTCAATCTTGGCATGTTGGCCACACTTTATATCTCCAATTCACTTATTTAACTTCCAACCATCTTTTTAGATTATCAACAATAAAACATTTTCAATCAAGACTTTAGGTACACATATGAGCAATTAAGAGTCTTAGGCATATTGAGATTTTCTCACACAATTTGGCATCATAACCTTCATTTAAAACTTAGACTCAAAGACATAGTATTTTAATACACATATCATTCTTGAGCACATTTCCAAATGATAACATAATGTGATAGGAATATTCGGAACACATTTTGAATATATAAATCTCGACACTTTGCTAATTCGGGACAATCGAATTTATTGGGAATGTCGCGCCCCATTTTTCTCGCGAAATCGGGTTTTGACATGTGACTACTCTTTTAAGGAAGTATTAAAAGAGAAGATTCATCACCTAACAGTTTTAAGGTGTGTTAGTGCACCTATTTGCTGATAACTCTAGTTTAACTAGTCTACGCCACCAAAGATCGGTTAGGGCTCAAATTACCATGAAAAGAAGGTGTTAGGCACTCTTCGAGGTCAACAACTGTGGGTCCCGATCGAACTCAATTATAAGAATAAGTCTATATGATCAAAGCTAAGAAATGAGGAATTACTAAACATGAATAATCGATTGAAAGACAAAGAAGGGGGGTCCTAAGTTTTTTAGCCTAAAGGATCACCCCGTGCAACATAAATAATACTTCGTAACTCCCTCGAGATGGGGTGTTACTCATATTATTCAGCGGGCACAGACTATCATCTCCTGCTACCCGATTACTATCTTTAAGTTATTACCTAAAGCGCTCTAGTTGATTCTAAATCGTGCCTTATGCGTGCACTACCCGTCCCATACCTATGGTCCAGGAGGCATTTGGTCCTCTATTTTGGGTGGTTCTAGACTTGACTTAGGCTGCTTAAAAAATGTTAAAACTAGGCGACAGTTCAAAAACATGTAGGACTACACATAAGGGCAGTAAATGGCTCAAGTTAACCTCCACATGTGAGCAACAAATAGACGCTAACAGGTTTATAATGAGGCAGTAGACGATTTCAGAATTAAGACGAAATGGGATCCTTATATCCTTTAGTCATGGCTTCTAGGTGATTCTGAATTTTAAACATACAGACATTGTTGCTTTCTTAGAATAATGAATTTGCGGATTGTTTGCAAAATAAGGCAGTGAAACAGTTTGATAGTTCAAAATTGCCAGCGTTGATTTTATCAGCATACTTTCTAGGCGAGCCACAGAATCCTATAGGCATGATTTCTAAGAATTGGCAATCGAAATTGGTTTTTATATTTATTCCTATGAACATACTTTCTAGGCAAGCAATTTAGTAGGAATAATAGTAATAGTAGATAATTTTATTATATTCCTATAGGCATGATAGCTAACATGAAGTAACTTGACGAATAATCACTGTGTTGCAGTACAATAGGCAGATAATAACGTGAGAGTGGAACATGTGAACATGTGAGATGATTTATGTCCTATAGGCAGGGTATCTAACAAACACATAGAGCATGTTGAACAAATTAGACACTCAGATCCTATAGGCAGGATTTCTACCCTTTCATGCAATCATTAGAATAGACCCATTTTCCCGATTTCACTAATACCCCAATTGTTATTACAGAATTATTACCGGCCTAATGATGAAATAAATTACAAAGTGATAGAAATAACTATAGTGGGCCTAAGATAGGCCAAAAGTGTACCCAGCCCAGCTAGGCCTTCAATTTTGTCTCCACACAGATTTTAGCATAGTCCAAAAATCACAGGAGAATTTGGACCAACCCAACAACCATAGTTGATCAAAGGATCCAGGAAAACAATCATTTACACAAGCCAGCTGGCTTATTCAGTAGGCATAGGAGGGACAGAATTGAGCAGTCAAGGAGAAAGTGGCCAAAGAACCTTAGACCCTAGCATATCAGAGTTCACAAGGGCCTCAAAGTGGACCTCGAGCAGTGCTCACACTGGGGAGGTTAATAAAAAGTTTAGGGGGGGCCTTGGCTTTCAGCCGGCCAAGAATTAGAGACTTAGAATAGGGAAACAACTAATGAAAATAGTAGTAAAGTAATAAGGTTTGGAAAAGTGCATTTGCAAACATTACAAAGTGATCACATAGTGAACATGTCAACACATAGGGTGCATGAATTCAAGAAAACAAGTTAATGCTGCAAGTTTCACTTAATATATTGGGGCAGGGTTACATATTAATAAAAAGCAAGGAGTCTTAGACTTTTGGGATGACAGAGTACATAGGCAAATGAGCCTTAGGCCAAATAAGACAAACACTTATCACTAATGTAACAAGTTCAAAACCTAAAGGATCAAATTATGCTAAACACAGGGATTAAACAGTAAAACTTGTACCAACAAAGCAGACATAATCATATATTATAGTGAAAACAAGGCAGGAAAGATTAATCTAAGATAATTAGCTGTTAGGGGTACAGAATTAGCATGGTAAGAGCATACTGAGTGACAATCATGATCATAGGACCAGATTACAACTAGAGTTAAGGTCTTAACGGATCAGGGCATAATAATAACATAAATTAAACACATAAATTAATCACAATAGAAATTCAGAATCAGGCAGGAAACAAGATTAGGCCATACAACTAATGCAAACACTCAAATAGTCAACATATTAAGCTAAACATGTTTTAAACTGTCCAAATTGCCTAAGTTAGATGCAAAGACATATTTTAGGACTAAAAGTTTAGGCGTGAGAAAATGCTAGAGAAGTTCATGCTATAGGCAGAATCACACATGAAGAGAGTCAAGGGGTTATATCAAGTCATGCAATTTCAAAAAAAAAAAAATAGATATGCTAATTAGAACATAATGGAAGAAACATTGCGAAGGTTGAGAAACTAACCAGCTATTGCTCAACAAATAAGAAAAGAACAGCAATATGACCCAGAATCCCAGATGCGTCAAGTTCCCAAGGGTTTCAAAGAACCCAGGGCAGTGCTCCCACCCAAGAAAGTTCGGAAAGTAAGAAGTCTGGCGGCCTTGGCTTTTAGCCGGCCAAGAGCCAAAAACAGAATAAGAGAATAAATGAACACAGAGTAAAGCTCTAATTTTTTCAGTGAAAATTAGCGATTGAAGTCTTACCCTAGAAGAGAATGGGGGAGGGGTTTATATAGTAGTAAAAATAGATGTACAAATAGGTCTAAAAATCAATTTAAGAGATCTGTAAATCCTAGTTTTTAGGGAAAGTAAGTATCAACAGAATATAAACAAAAATCGTACTCATAGTAGCATAGGACGCATATAGACAGAATAACACTCAAAAATCAGGGATTTGAACCATGTTTGGTTAGATTTCAGAGAGATCTGCTTGCCATGTTTAGGCAAGCACTATAGGAGAATAGCCAGTACCAAAAAGAGGTCGAATATGGTAAGAAATGGATATCGAATCCCATATTTGGTGGGATTAGGAGAAGAATTAGGGGGGGCGACGATTTTAGGGTTCTTCAGAAAGGGAGGGGAGATTAAGAGGATATGATGGCGGCGGATTGGAGGGGAGTGATTAGGGTTTGGGGGTGAGGGGATAATTAAAATGAGGGATTAATTGTGGGCTGTTGATCTTAAAGATCAACGGCCAGGATTTTAAGAGGGTTGGGTCAGGTTGGCTTAGGCGAGTTACGACCGGGTTTAGGATTAGTGGGTCATCTGGTTTGGGCTGGGGTTATTGGGCTGAGGTATTAGGGGTTTTGGGCCGAAATTGTTTAGGAATTGGGGCTAGTTTTTAAATACCCAATATTTATCAAAATAATAATTTATAAAAGTAATTAATAAATAAAAAAAATATTATTTGTGCACAAAAATGATTGAAAATAATAACTTAACATTATAAAAATATAAAAAGTTATTTTGGCACAAATAATGTGATTATACATGAATATAGGCTATTATTGCAAATAAATATGCAATTAGCCTAAAAATGCAAATGTAATTATGAAAAAATGAAGTAAAATATTATAAAACATACGTGTTGGTGTAAATAATAAGTTAGATGATTAAATCATCATAAAAATAATTTGAAGGATAATTATTGGATATTTACACAATAAAATACAGAAAGAGATTAATTTAAAGCTTTTAAAAATTATAGAAAATTATAAAAAATGCTTGTATGGGTTTATAAACTAAATGATGATGCAAATATACTATTTTGAAAGTATATATATACATTTTAAAAAATATGAGGAAGCAATTAGGTATCAAGAGCTGCTCCTCTTTACCCGGGAATGATGAAAGAGTTGTCGGGTAAAGAAATGATGACCGATTTTGACTGAATGGGATGATTTGAGAAATAGAGGCCAAACTCTAGTTTCTGAGTTACTTACATATCCCTGGTATTACGGGAATCAGGTCGCGTGTAGTTCTGGATCCAGCGGTGAACTGAGCTGATGGAGCTGTTGCAGGAATGGTCGTATGCTTCGAAAAGTGTTCCTTTAGGTAGGATAATATCAGATGAGTTTATATGAGGTTGTGAATGGATGTTTCTCAGAACGGTTATGGATGAGCATTTGAACGATTATCAAGTGGAAGCAGGTAACGGACGGTGGTTGGCTGCATTTGAGGTAATTTCAGGATGTGAGCACCAAACGGATACCGGAGCGAAGATTGCTCCCGTTAAAAGGAATGGTTACCTCCCGGATTACCTGAAAAACTTAAACGCAATGCATGAAAGTATATATGGGATTTATTGCGAGAATTTAAACATGATGCAAATTCCATTTGGACCATGAAAGTTGTCTTTGGACGACGAGGATGATGTCCTTAGACCATGATGTCCTGGGCCATGAATCGCGTGATAAGGGATTCGCAGGCCATGAAATGATGTTCTCGGGCCATGAAAATGGTGCCTCTGACCTATGGCGCCTTTGAATAATGATGTGCAAAATTGAGAGATCCTCAGGCCATGGCATGGTGTCTTCCGGCTATGAGGATGATGCCTTCGGACTATGACGCCTTTGGATAAAATGGCGATGTTTCGGCCCATGAGATGCAAAGACATGATGCTTCGTCATATGCGGGGCAAAACAAGATAGAGCTTAGTCCTGTATAAGATTGGGGGCAGAGCTTAGCCCCGGGAAAGTAGAAGAACAGTGATAGTGCTTAAGTAGCGTAGCATTTGGTATCATGCAAGGAAAGGCAGAGCTTAGCCTTATGCAGTTGAGGAGGCATGGCTTAGCCTCATGCAAAATAGGAGACAATGCTTAGTCTCATGAAAAATAGGAGACAATGCTTAGTCTCATGCAATTGGGGAGGTAGGGCTTAGCCTCATGCAAAATGGGAGACAATGCTTAGTCTCATGAAATGGAAAGGCAATGCTTAGCCTTATGCAATTGAGGAGGCAGGGATTAGCCTCATGCAAAATAGGAGACAATGCTTAGTCTCCTTCAATTAGGAGACAATGCTTAGTCTCATGCAATTGGGAGACAATGCTTAGTCTCATGTAAGGGAAGGGCAATGCTTAGCCTTATGCAGTTGAGGAGGCAGGGCTTAGCCTCATGCAAAATAGGAGACAATGCTTAGTCTCCTACAATTAGGAGACAATTCTTAGTCTCTTGCAATTAGGAGACATTGCTTAGTCTCATGCAATCGGAAGGCAATGCTAAGTATTATGCAATAAAGGAGACAGTGCATAGTCTCATGCAAGAAAGGAGACAATGCTTAGTCTCATGCAATGGAAAGGCAATGCTTAGCCTTATACAATTAGGGAGGCAGAGCTTAGCCTCATGCAAAATGGGAGACAATGATTAGTCTCATGCAATGGAAAGGCAATTCTTAGCCTTATGCAATTGGGGAGGTAAGGCTTAGCCTCATGCAAAATGGGAGACAATGCTTAGTCTCATGCAATTGGGAGAGAGTGCTTAGTCTCATGCAATGGAAGGCAATGCTTAGCCTTATACAATTAGGGAGGCAATGCTTTGCCTCATGCAAAGAAAAGATAATGAGTGATAGAAGAGTATTTCTTAGCTGGAGATATGTTTGCGTTTGGCAGCTTTGTCATTATGAATATAGTGATTTTGATGTGTGTACGTATTTGCGATTATTCCTTGTTCTTGCATCCAAAGAAAAATCGTGAGTTTTGCGGGGAAGGTTGATTTATGCCTTCGCCTTATTGCTTTGCTTTGCTCTGTATCGAGATCCTGCTCAAGTTACCATATGTAGCATCTGACTGTTTCAAAACAATAAAGTTTTCGAGAAAATATGCGTGCATTTGATGAATGTAGTTAATTAAAAACATAGTAGTATGCAATATCAAGTAAATTAGATGAACCAATGACTGTGACACTTTAGAGACATTGCGACTTCTTTGCGTTAGAATTTTGAGGGTCCTCCTCAAAATTCTGCCCCAGTTTAATAAGCAATTCTTTGACCGTTCTGCATATGATGAATTTGGCTTTGCCTCAAAATTTTTAGGGTCCTCCTCAAAATTCTGCCCCAGTTTCTGACCATGGTGGAAAATAAAGATTTTATTGAATTGTGACCGAACCCACATGGCTGCCTACATATACCCTCTTAAATGGGAGTCAGGTCAAGCGTAGTTCAGTTACATCAGATGAAGAAAGGCAAACAATCTAAACATAGTATCTCTTGACTGCGTCTGAATTGATAGGGTTTGGCCAAACTTCTCCGTCCATCTCTGCGCGTATGAGCACTCCTCCTATTAGTACACTGTGAACCATGTAGGGCCCTTTCCAATTGGGCAAAAATTTCCCTTTGGCTTCATCTTGATGCGGGAAGATCCGTTTTAGCACCAGCTGCCCCGGTGTGAATTGTCTAGGCCTAACCCTTTTGTTGAAAGCTCTAGATATTCTGTTCTGGTAAAGTTGACCATGACATACTGCATTCATTCTTTTTCCGTCAACGAGAGCCAGTTACTCATAACGACTTCGTATCCATTATGTATCACTGAGTTCAGCCTCTTGTATGACTCGCAAAGAAGGAATTTCTACTTCGGCGGGAATGACGACTTCAGTGCCATAGACCAGCAAATAGGGAGTTGCCCCAGTGGATGTGCGAATCGTGGTATGATATCCAAGTAGGGCAAATGGTAACTTCTCGTTCCGTTGTTTGTGATTATCTACCATCTTTCTTAATATCTTCTTGATGTTCTTATTGGCGGCTTCCACAGGTATGCTGTGGAATTCTTATGCTTGATCCTAAAGGTTTTGCACATGGATTTCATCAAATCACTGTTAAGGTTGGCGGCATTGTCAATGATGATTGATTCTGGTGACCCGAATCGACAGATAATACGATCCCTAACGAAATCCGCGATGACCTTTTTAGTTACAGCCTTGTAAGATGCGGCTTCAACCCATTTTGTAAAATAATCTATGACCACTAGAATGAACCTGTGCCCATTTGAAGCGGCGTGTTCGATTGGACCGATGACATCCATCCCCTAAGCGGAGAAAGGCCAAGGTGCACTTATTGCATTGAGTTCATTGGGTGGCACTAGTATCATATCTGCATGTATTTGGCACTGATGACACCTTTGAACATACCTAATGCAGTCCGTTTCCATAGTCATCCAAAAATATCCTTCTCTTAATATCTTCTTGACTAAAATAAAACTGTTCATGTGTGGTCCGCAAGCTCCGGCATGTATCTCTTCGAGCAGTTTGGAAGCTTCCTTGGCGTCAACACATCATAATAATCCTAGGCCTGGAGTCCTTCTGTATAGAATTCTTCCACTTTGGAAGAAATGGTTGGACATTCTTCGGAGTGTGCGTTTCTGGCACTCTCCTTCTGCCAAGTATTCTTTGATGTCATGAACCCATGGATTCCCATCAGTTTCTTCTTCAACATGAGCATAATAAGCTGGCTGATTATGGATTTCTACTGGAATAGGATCGATGAAATTCTTGTCTGGGTGTTGTATCATGGAAGATAGAGTGGCCAACGCATCTGCGAACTCATTCTGGATTCTCGGAACATGTTTGAACTCTATTTTTGTGAACCTCTTCATCAACTCTTGTACGTGGTACAAATATGGCAATATTTTGGTATTCTTTGTAGCCCATTCTCCTAGAACCTGATGTACCAAAAGGTCTGAATCTCCAATTACCAGCAATTCCTAAACGTTCATGTCAATGTCCAACTTGAGCCCCAAGATGCAGGCCTCATATTCTGCCATATTGTTGGTACATGGAAACCTGAGCTTTGCGGATATTGGATAGTGTTGACCTATTTCTGACACTAAAACTGCTCCAATTCCTACTCCTTTGAAGTTTGCAGCTCTATCAAAGAATATTCTCCAACCGTCATAGGTTTCGGTGATATCTTCTCCTACGAATGATACCTCTTCATCGGGAAAATATGTTTTCAGTGGTTCGTATTCTCCACCCACAGGATTTTCTGCCAGATGATCTGCCAATGCTTGCCCCTTGACCGCCTTTTGAGTTACATAAATGATGTCGAATTCACTCAGTAGTATCTGCCATTTTGCCAACTTTCCCGTAGGCATGGGTTTTTGGAAGATGTATTTTAATGGATCCATTCTCAATATGAGATATGTGGTGTAGGCACAGAAGTAGCGCCTCAACTTCTGAGCTATCCACGTCAAAGCGCAGTAAGTGCGCTCTAGCAAAGAATACCATGCTTCATAGGGTGTGAACTTCTTACTTATGTAGTATATGGCATGTTCCTTTCTTCCCGTCTCGTCGTGTTGTCCCAAGACAGCCGAAATCCCCATCCAGTAAAGATAAATAGAGTAGAAGATTTCTCCCAAGTTCTGGTGGGACCAGAACAGGTGGTTTGGATAAATATTCCTTGATCTTGTCAAAGGCTTTCTGGCATTCTTCAGTCCAACTTGTCGCAGCATCTTTCTTTAACATTTTGAAAATCGGTTCACAAATCATAGTTGATTGTGCTATGAAACGGCTGATGTAATTGAGACGCCCCAATAAACGCATCACATCTTTCTTGTTCTTTGGAGGTGGAAAATCTTGGATAGCCTTGACCTTTGACGGGTCTAGCTCAATTCCTCGACCGCTGATGATGAACCCTAGCAGCTTTCCACGGGGACCCCAAAGGCACACTTTGCGGGGTTCAGTTTCAGGTTGTACCTTCGAAGTCGATCAAAGAATTTACTCAAATCTGCTATATGATCTGTGCTTCTTTTGGATTTGATGATGACGTCATCCACATACACCTCTATCTCCTTGTGTATCATGTCGTGAAAAATGGTTGTCATGGCCCTCATATAAGTGGCTCCTGCATTCTTTAGGCCAAACGGCATCATTTTGTAGCAATACACTCCCTACAGTGTAATAAAGGCTGTCTTTTCGGCATCCTCTTCATCCATCCAGATCTGATGATATCCCGTGAAGCAATCCACAGAGGATTAGAGTTCATGCTTGGCATAGTTGTCGATCACTATGTGTATATTAGGAAATGGGAAATCATCTTTGGGACTTGCTCTATTTAAGTCCCGATAGTCGACACACACTCTGACCTTTCCATCTTTCTTTGGAACTGGCACAATGTTAGCCAACCAGGTCGGATATTCAACCACTCTGAGAACCTTGGCTTTGATCTACTTGGTGACTTCCTCCTTTATTTTCAGACTCATATCTGGCTTGAATTTTCTGAGCTTCTGCTTTACAGGCGGACACATAGGGTTGGTAGGTAGTTTATGAGCCACTATGGACGTGCTCAAACCGGTCATATCATCATAGAACCATGCAAAGATATCCTCATACTCCTTCAAGAACTGGACGTACTCTGCCTTCTCTGATGGTGATAGGTGAATGCTTACACATGTTTCCTTGACTGTTTTGGAGTCTCCCAAATTAAATGTTTCAGTCTCATCCAAATTGGACTTAGGCTTGTTTTCAAAGTTTTCCACTTCTCTGACAGTTTCCTCGGGTATTATATACTCTTCCAGATCCTCTGAATTATTATCCTTATGTTGCGTTGTCTCATTACACGTCACAGTCGCAAGTTCATCGGGATAGGTAATAATAATGCTGTAGAGAAAAAACGTAAAGAATAATAATAAATACTAAAAATAAAAATGCATTAGATAAATTTTGAAAACGTCAAACAGGTACGGCTCGATGACCAGAGCAATTATTTCAAAACAAAACATGCTTAAAACAAAATACTGAAAATGTCTTAAATGCTCATAAAAATTGCTTTTAAAATAAATGATGCTAATTGCCAGGCTACCCAGGAACTCGACGGGCCCTTGATGGTGCAGCAGTCCAGTTCTTGAGAATAGCTCCCTTCTCTATGGTCTGAATAATGAGGCCTTCCTCTTCCTCCTCCTCAACTATCGCACTGCAATCTATGTCTTCATCATCCAGAAACAGGTTCCTTATACCAGCTAGAACTTCATCTTCATCGGACTCCCACATCATGTCATCTTGATGAAATGACTGCCTCAAATGTGGTACTGGTTGCTCTAGAGGGTAATAAGGACCACGCTATGGTGGCAACCAATTCTGATACTCGTGCCATGTGTATTCATACCCAAGCCCAAAAGTTGTGCCGTGACGCTTTAGCTGTATTGGTTTGGTGATCCCCTTGAGATTCTTACCGAGACCTTTGCCAGGTTCATATCCTGTCCATGCCAATATGCCTTCTATTTTACTGCTCCACCATTTGTCCTTTTCAATTGCGTTGACGCGCTCGATGCGATGGTATGTTTCTCCCCCCAACTTCCTGCAATTCTCAATGACCGGAACAGTTTGATTGGTGTAAATGGGATTACTCCCGTCCCCATGGATGATCACTTCCTGATGGTTCCACTCAAACTTCATGACCTGATGTAGAGTAGAAGCTACGGCTCCAGCGGCGTGTATCCAAGGTCGTCCCAATAATAGGTTGTAGGTAGCAGATATGTCCAACACTTGAAACTCAACATCAAACCAGGTTGGGCCCATCTGTAGGCTGAGGTTGGTCTCCCCAATTGTGGCCCTTTGAGACCCATCAAATGCTTTCACATTCATACTTCCTGCTTGTATCTCATGCAGATCATTACCCAACTTTTCAAAGTAGTTAGTGGATAGATGTAGAGACTAGAACCCCCATCTATCAGGACTCTGGCAATGAACTTGTCTTCAAACTGCACTGTGATATGCAGTGCCCTGTTGTTACTTAATCCTTCTGGTGGCAGTTCGTCTTCATGAAAAGTGATCTTGTGGCTTTCCAACACTTTCCCTACCATGTTGGCCATCTCTCCAGTGGTGATGTTGTTGGGTATATAGGCTTCGTTCAACACCTTCATCAGGGCATTCCTATGTGCCTTGAAGTTTTGCAGCAGTGATAAAATGGATATTTGAGCAGGGGTTTTGTTCAGATGATCAACCACAGAATATTTCCTTGCTTGCACCTTTCTCCAAAGGTCATCCGGGCCAGTCTCAATGACATGTGATTTAGATGCAATTTCTTTGCTCGTTCCTCCTAAATGCTCGGGGTGTATAAACCCTACCAGTTCTGATCATGCCTTGCGCTGCACCTGTTTCTTCCATTTTTGCTTTTCCTTTTCTTCTTTCTTCCGCAACATAATCCCATGGTATAGCATTAGACTTATAATACGGCGTTGGTGCTACCATCACAGTGAAGGGCATTGTTACTTCAACCTCAAACGGAGTTGGTGTAGCTACCTCAACTTCAATTGGTGCCTGAGTCTGTTCCATGATAGGTGTGAGAGTGATTGGAGATGTTTCAGAATTATCCTGTTCTCGAATGAGTCCAATTGACCCCTCTGAGTCCCATTCTTTATCGGTATCTATCACGTTTACCCCTCCGCCCCTGTGATCTGGGAGAGGATTGTTACGGACATTGGGTGCAACCTCCTTTGCCTGTATGACTTTGGTGTCAATTAATGTCTGAATCTTATCCTTCAAAGTACGACACTCATCAATAGTATGACCCTTCATGCCAGAATGATAGGCACATGTCTTATTTGGATTAATCCACTGGGAAGAGTTTTCCAAAGCAACAACGAGAATGGGAGTGATATAATCGGCAACCTTCAGTCTCTCGTATAGTTGGTCTATGGGTTCAGCAATTGGGGTGTACTATCTGGGTGGTCTACGGTCGAAATTTGGTCTAGGTTTTTGGTAGTTTTAGTGGGCTGGTGGTGAGTGGTAGTATGTTGGTTGGGTGTTATTGGTATGGTAAGTGGCGGCAGGTTGTTGGTATCTGGGAGGTGAAGGCTGATATGTGGGTGGGAGTGTTTGATATGTGAGAGGAGACTTCGGACCTTGGGCTACCATTACTGCACCTACTTCTTTCTTCTTGGAGATACCTCCTAACTGCAGGGCCTTATTTGTGGCTTGGAGTGCTTCAACATTTGTCACCATTCCACTTTTGATCCCTTCTTCTATTCTTTCTCCCAATTTGATGATATCAGAAAATTTATGGTTTTCAATAACCATCAATCTTTCGTAGTATTGCGGATCCTGAGCTTTGACGAAGAACTTATTCATCTATTCTTCTTCCAGCGCTGGCCTTACTTTTTCAGCTTCAGACCTCCACCGAGTAGCATATTCGCGAAAAGTTTCCGTTGGCTTCTTCTTGAGATTTTGAATGTAGAAAACGCCTGGTGCATTTTCTGTGTTAAACCTGAACCGATCCATGAAATCTGATGTCATGCTCACCCAATTAACCCATTTCTTTGGGTTCTGACTGATGTACCAAGATAGGGCGTCTCCGGTGAGGCTTCTCATGAACAGCTTCATGCGAATTCCTTCATCTCTGCCAACTCCTACAAGCTTGACACAATATGTTCTCAAATACACCTTCGGATCACCAGTTCCATCGAACATTTTGCACTTAGGAGGTTTGTAACCCTCTGGAAATTCTACATCTGGCTGAATACACAAATCTTCATAATTCAAACCCTTAATGCCTTTGCCCCATTCGACACTTTGAACCCTACGAGTAAGTTTCTTGAGTTCCTCTGCCATATTCTTGATGAGCAGGTCCTTCTCGGAGGATTTGGGTATGTATAGGGTTTGTTGTGGGGTGTAGGGTAAGGTTTCCACATATATGGGATTGCTTTGGTGAACTCCGGGAATCTGGGTGTAATGGTGGTCATTGGTTGAGGTTTGCGGGTCAGGAGAAGGTTGTGGTGCATTCTGAGGGGTATGGTATGTGGATGGTTGTGGGTATTTAGTTGGGTGGTGATGGTGTTGTTGGGGAGTAGGTATCGGTGAAGGGTTGTGGTTCTGAGAAGGTGTGGCGTATTGATGTGGTGCGAGAGGAATTGGTGGTGGGTTTTGATTCTGCATGTTTTGGGGAGGTGTCGGGTTTTGGGCGTTTGCTTTTTGTTGGTTGATGTCATGGACGTTTAGGGTAAGGGAAAGGTTTGCCAAGTTACGAACTTGTTCAAGTTCCCCTTGTAGTTTCAATATTTTCTGTTCCAGACATAGGACCAATTCGTTCTGTGCTGGAGTATTCCGACCGTCCGAGTTTTCAACGTTCTCTGCATTGTCCTTTCTGATACCGCTTAAATCATCCATTTTTTCTTTCCTTTTGCTTTTGCCTTTAGGATCACTTGGTGGAGGACCTCTAGATCTAGTATGATATGCGGATGATGCCAGTATGCACTAACTAACCTTTGGGGAATGAGAATAAACAAAGAAAAGAAAACAAAAAGGTAACCAAGTCAGTAAGGGATATTGAAATAATGCTTGCAATATTGAACATGTGTTGCAGAATCAGTAAATAAATTCGCGTCCTAATTTGGGGGACCTCGTTGTGCCCGAGGTAGGCTTAAGCGACACATAGACTTGGAGAAAATTGATGCCAATAATTGTGTCATTTCATTAATATGAAAATGGATCAAATCCTTACTAAAACGACAATAATAAGAAAGTCACTAATGGCATTTTCCCTATTACAACCAAAGTCTAAAATGAATCTAGAAAGCAAGTAAAACATCATTCCTAATCTATTTGGTCCCAGAAGGACCTTCTCATTGCTTGGCCTTCTTTGCTCCATCAATCAGATTCCCCAGGTCGCGCACGTCCAATAACAGATATGCCCTTGATATATGCCCTCCTTCGTTGCCCTCTGCATTCTGACAGTCTGCGATCCTCTTCCTCATCTTTCCCTCGAGCTCCATCAACCCTTGCTCCAAATACTCCAACCTCTCTGTTGACTTAGTAGTGATTCCCCTCCATTCGTTGATTGCTTTCATGTCCACTTTATGTTGTTCCAAATGCCTGGCTTCAAACTCGAAAACCCTTTTGCGCAACCTCCTGTATTTGACTTGTGCTTCAGCAGCGTCGTCTATGACCCTATTCCTCAAATTAATTCCTGGCTTGACATCACCTACTATATCATCTTCCAACCATGATGGATAGAAGTACACATGGCCGGCATGATACCGATCTAGCTCGATGTAATATTTCTCCACAATTACCTTTTGATACCACATGTGATGTGCCTCGCACTTGAATGGAATGGAGTTCCCATGGAAGTCTGCTTTTTGCTGAACCATTTTGGAAACTTGTGGTATAACCTGCTTTCTCCCAGCGTGCCTTATAACACTTATAGGAGCATAAGGATAGATTCCTCTCAATCCAATTAGCATTAGATGATGAGCCTCTCTTGACCTGATGATGAACTCACTGCTAGGGAACCACTCGAACATCCAATGTACCTTGTCATCAGTCAAATTGCTAAAAAAAGTACCCAGCTCACAGCGTTTCCCGGTTGTGCAAACCTGTTTGGGATAAAAGTCATTCTCTTCGGATGGTGATAGGCTATGTGGTCATTCCACGATCGTCGCGGACGTTCTTGATGGTATTCTCCTCTATGAAGGTGTTCCAACAACTATACTTGCAGCAACAGATTGCAACCCTCAAAATGCCTATACCCCTTTTTGCAACGGTCTAAAGCCCGGTACATCTCATCCAAAATCATAGGGACAATAGTATAAGTTTGCCCCTCAATCCCCTCCATTAAAGTCCTAGCAACCATATCTAGGCGAGTGTGGATCCTTTCTCCCTGTATTGGAAATACCAGCATCCCCAGAAAACAGATAATGAATACGAAAGCCCGGTGGTGTGTCCAACCCAAAGAAGTGATGGCAAGCTCATCACGATAAAAACGATATGACTTGATGTGCCCATAACGCTCATAAAGGAACTCGAAGGGTATGTAAGATTTCTTCAGGCAGACCAACCCATCATTTTTCTTGAAACCCATCATTTTCAGGAAACCTTGAGAAGTGCAATTTTTTGGTACCAACAAACCAGGGCTATCCCATGGGAGTCCAGCGAAGCCTTCTATTTCTTCTAAAAAGGGAGTCATTTCTATGTCACCAAAACGGAAGACGACTCCCTTCTCATCCAAAAACATGGTGGCGGCCTCAATTAATGCATTGTTTGGCTGAATGTCTAACAAGGAGGGTAAATTCCCGAGGACCCTTTTCACATGGTTTTAATCACTAGGTGAGAGATTTTTCCACCAATCCAGCAGCAAAGGTGGGATATTTTGGACCATGCAGAACCTGGGGACTTTGTGCCTCATTTCTGCAAAACAAATAAAGTTAGACCAACCCTTACGAATTTGGCTATTTACACATTAATGATCAACATATTGGCATGCTTTCTCCAAATAATGCACAGATCGTGATTGTGTCCATTGGGATTATGGAAATTCCGGCGGGCTTTGGACAAGGCTTGCCTTAGCGGGTTATCACACGGACAGTGTTCTAACTCATACTAGGTTTGGACATGATGCATGCACAGTTAATATTAGAGTAGGGGTTTCTAGAAGAGTCTAGACCGGTACCCTTAAGTGGACAAATTGAGAGGGAAAGGCACGGAACCGTCGAATGCACCGCTGATCGACTAGTTTTAACGCAAATAAGCCTTTCCAAATTTAAAAGAGTGATTTCGGAAGAGTGCGGACACTCATCAAGCGCCGCTATGGTATTAATTAGGCACGAGTAGAATATGATGTGGATCATGCTTTATGCAAAGGTAAAACAACACGTTGTCAAATATTTTGCATGATGAAAACAGTAAATATAGTATTAAAATGAAACATAAAGACATAAAAAGAAAAGAAAACAAAGAAGAAGTTAGTTCGCGCAATGTGGAAGTTGTAATAAAGTAAACGAGGGAGTAAGGGTAGGGAGAGACATGATGTAGTAATTTAAAAAGACTTGGAGCAAGCAAACATGACTAGAAATAAAGGAAAATGCATGTTATAACCAAGTTGAATAGAGATTTGCATATTAATGCGAATGCAAATAAAGGGAAAATAGGGGAAAGGGTGCGCATACAGCAGTGAAAAGGGAAAAGGGAGCGGGATATTCATGTACCAAAATAATAAGAGACAAGGAAACACGTTTATCAAAAAAGACTAATTCATATAGACTAAGTTCGCTATGGTAAGAGCCTAAAAATATCCCCAGCAGAGTCGCCATGCTGTCGCGCCCCCTTTTTCTCGCGAAATCGGATTTCGACATGTGACAACTCTTTTAAGGAAGTATTAAAAGAGGAGAGTCGCCACCTAACAGGTTTAAGGTGCGTTAGGGAACCTATTTGCAGATAACTCTAGTTTAACTAGTCTACGCCACCAAAGATCGGTTAGGGCTCAAATTACCTCGAAGAGAAGGTGTTAGGCACTCTTCGAGGTCCACAACTGCGGGTCCCGACCAAACTCGAATTATATGAATTAGTTAGATAAACAAAGAGAAAACAAGAGGTTTAGGCAGTTATTATCAAAAGTCCTTGAGTAAACACAAATAATTGATTTAAAGACAGGATGGAGAGGGGGGTCCTAAGTTTTTTAGCCTAAAGGATCACCCCGTGCAACATAAATAATACTCCGTAACTCCCTCGAGATGGGGTGTTACTAGTATTATTCAGCGGGCACAGACTATCATCTCCTGCTACCCGATTACTATCTTTAAGTTATTACCTAAAGTGTTGTAGTTGATTCTAAATCGTGCCTTATGCATGCACTACCCGTCCCATACCTATGGTCCAGGAGGCATTTGGACCTCTATTTTGGGTGATTCTAGACTTGACTTAGGCTACTCAGAAAATGTTAAAACTATGCAACAGTTCAAAAACATGTAGGACTACACATAAGGGCGGAAAATGGCTCAAGTTAGCCTCCACATGTAAGCAACAAATGCACGCTAACATGTTCATAATGAGGCAGTAGACAATTTCAGAATTAATACAAAATGGGATCCTTCTATCCTATAGTCATGGCTTCTAGGTGATTCTGAATTTTAAACATACAGACAGTGTTGCTTTCTTAGAACATCAAATTTGTGGATTGTGAGCATTACAAACCCTATAGGCATGCTTTCTAATTTGCTTGCGAAATAAAGCAGTGAAACAGTTTGATAGTTCAAAATTGCCAGCGTTGATTTTATCAGCATACTTTCTAAGTGAGCCACAGAGTCCTATAGGCAGGATTTCTAAGAATTGTCAGTCGAAACTGGTTTTTATCTTTTTATTCCTATGGACATGCTTTCTAGGCGAGAAATTTAGTAGGAATAACAGTAATAATAGCTAATTTGATTATATTCCTATAGGCATGATATCTAACATGAAGCAACTTGACAAACAATCACTGTGTTGTCGTACAGTAGGCAGATAATTACTTTAGGGTGAAACATGTGAACAGGTGAGATGATTTATGTCCTATAGGCAGGGTATCTAACAAACACACGGAGCATGTTGAACAAATTAGACACTCAGATCCTATAGGCAGGATTTCTACCCTTTCATGCAATCATTAGAATAGACCCATTTTCCCAATTTCACTAATACCCCAATCGTTATTACAGAATTATTACAGGCCCAATGATGAAAAAAATTACAAAGTGATAGACATAACTATAGTGGGCCTAAGACAGGCCCAAAGTGTACCCATCCCAGCTAGGCCTTCAATTTTGTCTCAACAAAGATTTTAGCATAGTCCATAAATCACAGGAGAATTTGGACAAACCCAACAACCATAGTTGATCAAAAGATCCAGGAAAACAGTCATTTACGCAAGCCAATTGGCTTATTCAGTAGGCATAGGAGGGACAGAATTGAGCAGTCAAGGAGAAAGTGGCCAAAGAACCTTAGACCCTAGCGTGTCAGAGTTCACAAGGGCCTCAAGGTGGACCCCGAGAAGTGCTCAAACTAGGGAGGTTAATAGGAAGTTTAGGGTGGGCTTTGGCTTTCAGCCGGCCAAGAATTAGAGACTTAGAATAGGGAAGCAACCAATGAAAATAGTAGTAAAGTAATAAGGTTTGGAAAAGTGCATTTGCAAACATTACAAAGTGATCACATAGTGAACATGTCAACACATAGGGTGCATGAATTCAAGAAAACAAGTTAATACTGCAAGTTTCACTTAGTATATTGGAGCAGAGTTACATATTAATAAGCAGCAAGGAGTCTTAGACTTTTGGGATGACAGAGTACATAGGCAAAGGAGCCTTAGGCCAAATAAGACAAACACTTATCACTAATGCAACATGTTCAAAACCTGAAGGATCAAATTATGCTAAACACATGGATTAAACAATACAACTTATACCAACAAGGTAGACAAAATCACATATTATAGGGAAAACAAGTCATAAAAGATTAATCTAAGATAATTAGCTGTTAGGGGTAGAAAATTGGCATGGTTATGCATACTGAGTGACAATCATGGTCATAGGAGATGATTACAACTAGAGTGAAGGTCTTAATGGATCAGGGCATACTAATAACATAAATTAATCACTATAGAAATTTAGAATCAGGCAGGAAACAAGATTAGGCCATACAACTAATCAAACGCTCAAATTGTCAACACATTAAGCTAAAAATGTTTTAAACTGTCCAAATTGCCTAAGTTAGATACAAAGACATTTTTAGGACTAACAGTTTAGGCATGAGAAAATGCTATAGAAGTTCATGCTATAGGCAGAATCACACATGAAGAGAGTCAAGGGGTTATATCAAGTCATGCAATTTAAAAAATAAATAGATATGCTAATTAGAACATAATGGAATAAACATTGCGAAGGTTGAGAAACTAACCAGTTATTGCTCAACAAACAAGAAAAGAACAGCAATATGACCCAGAATCCCAGATGCATCAAGTTCCCAAGGTTTTCAAAGAACCTAGGGCAGTGCTCACACCCAAGAAAGGTCGGAAAGTAGGAAGTCCAGTGGCCTTGGCTTTCAGCCGGCCAAGAGCCAAAAACAGAACAAGTGAATAATTGAACACAGAGTAAAGCCCTAATTTTTTCAGTGAAAATTAGCGATTGAAGTCTTTCCCTAGAAGGGAATGGGGGAGGGGTTTATATAGTAGTAAAAGTCAAATAGTAACAGAGTGATTAAGCAACAAACAAGGAAAATAGATGTACAAATAGGTCTGAAAATCAATTTAAGAGATCTGTAAACCCTAGTTTTTTAGGGAAAGTAAGTATCAACATAATATAAACAAAAATTGTACTCACAGTAGCATAGGACGCATATAGACAGAATAACACTCAAAAATTAGGGATTTGGACCATTTTTGGTTCGATTTCGGAGAGATTTGCTTGCCATGTTTAGGCAAGCACTATAGGAGAATAGCGAGTACCAAAAAGAGGTCGAATATGGTAAGAAATAGCCATCGAATCCCATATTTGGTGGGATTAGGAGAAGAATTAGGGGGTGGCGGTTTTAGGGTTCTTCTGAGAGGGAGGGAAAATTGAGAGGATATGAGGGTTGCGGATTGGAGGGGAGTGATTAGGGTTTGGGGGCGAGGGGATAATTAAAATGAGGGATTAAATGTAGGCCGTTGATCTTAAATATCAACGGCCAGGATTTTAAGAGGGTTGCGACCAGATTTAGGATTAGTGGGTCATCTTGTTTGGGCTGGGGTTATTGGGCTGAGGTATTGGGGGTTTTGAGCCGAAATTGTTTAGGAATTGGGGCTAGTTTTTAAATACCCAATATTTATCAAAATAATAATTTATAAAAGTAATTAATAAATAACAAAATATATTATTTGTGCACAAAAATAATTGAAAATAATAACTTAACATTATAAAAATATAAAAAGTTATTTTGGCACAAATAATGTGATTATACATGAATATAGGCTATTATTGCAAACAAATGTGCAATTAGCCTAAAAATGCAAATATAATTATGAAAAAATGAAGTAAAATATTATAAAACATACGTGTTGGTGTAAATAATAAGTTAGATGATTAAATCATCATAAAAATAATTTCAAGGATAATTATTGGATATTTACACAATAAAATGCAGAAAGAGATTAAGTTAAAGCTTTTAAAAATTATGGAAAATTATGTGTGTGTGTGTGTGTGTGTGTGTGTGTGTGTGTGTGTGTGTGTGTGTGTGTGTGTATATATATATATATATATATATATATATATATATATATATATATATATATATATATATATATATATATATATATTTAAAAAAATATGAGGAAACAATTGGGTATCAACAAGGAACATCTCGGAACATAAAATAAGAAACTTGAGACAACCATACTTGAGACTTACGGGAACATCATGGAATTCAATTCTAAGAGAGTAGTTTATTCCAACATACCTCGCTTTGAGCTTTCCTTAAATTATATATATATATATATATATATATATATATATATATATATATATTTAAAAAAATATGAGGAAACAATTGGGTATCAACAAGGAACATCTCGGAACATAAAATAAGAAACTTGAGACAACCATACTTGAGACTTACGGGAACATCATGGAATTCAATTCTAAGAGAGTAGTTTATTCCAACATACCTCGCTTTGAGCTTTCCTTAAATTACTACGACGTCCCGGAAATTCTAGCAATACCACTCTATTTTGTGACATAATAAAATTGAACACAAATTAGGAAGGTATTCATGGTTTCAGCTCATTTGAGCATTTTATCAAACACTAGGTATGCAAATTTGGCTACAAGGTTCTTCTACAAGATTTTCTTTACTCCACAACCCAATCCTTACTTATTTGAGCTCAACAATCTTCCCACAAACCTTATTAGTACAAGCATGTATAAATAATACTATGTTAATTACCCAACATCATTAAGTCACTATTCATTACCTTTTCCAACAAAACTCTAGGTTCAAGAACATCCATTTCAAGAACTAGTTCCTGGCCACTCTACCAGCAGAGTTATTTCTTATGTGAAGGCTCGACGTATGGTCGAGAAGGGATGTCTAGCTTATTTGGCCTATGTCCGTGATTCTAGTGCAGAGGTTCTTTCCATGGATTCAGTACCAGTCGTTCGTGAGTTTCCAGAGATGTTTCCTGTAGATCTGTCGGGGATGCCATTCGACAGGGATATTGACTTCTGTATTGATTTGACTCCGGGGACTGAGTCCATTTCTATTCGGCCAAACCGTATGGCCCCGTCAGAGTTGAAGGAGCTGAAGGAGCAGCTTCAAGACTTGCTTCATTAGACCTAGTGTCTCACCCTGGGGTGCGCCTATGTTATTCGTGAAGAAGAAAGATAGATCGATGAGGATGTGTATAGACTATCAGCAGTTGAATAAAGTCACTACCAAGAAAAAGTATCCGTTGCCAAGGATTGATGACTTATTTGATCAGCTTCAGGGTTCCAAGGTGTTTTCGAAGATTGATTTGAGGTCCGACTACCATCAATTGAAGATTACGGCATCCGATGTCCCTAAGACGGCTTTTCGAATTTGGTATGGGCATTATGAGTTCCTAGCTTATCCAAATGGTGATTCCCAATTAAATTCATTCATTAATTAAGTTATCAAGTCTATTGGAATCATTAGAAACTCAAGACATATGTATTTATATCAATTCATCACTATTCATCTTCTTCTTTACCCAAAAATGGCATTCTCAAGACCCACCCTTAGGGTTCATACAATATCCCACTATAACTTCAAATAAAACTCATAAACATGCTACCCATACTCCAATATGACATATATATGAAGCTCAAGTGAAGGGATTACCTCTTGGTGGATGAATCTCACTTTTTCCTTTTTTGGTGTTCTTGAAGATTCAACCCATTTCCTATGGATTTGATCCATAATAATGTTAGCGTTATCACTAAATGATGTTATATAATCATCCTTGTGCCAAAACAACTTACCTTGAAGTGTATCCATGGTGGAAAAGCTCCTCCTTCTCTCTAAAAATCAATTCCAAGTTGAAGAACTAATATTTTCTCTCTCTAAACCCCTTGTTTCAGCCCTTTTAAAATGGCCCCTAAAGCTGCGTAGCCTCCCTGCGTAGGCTACGCACAAAGGCTACGCAGGGTGGACTTCTATCCCGCTTCAGTTTGAAGCTGTTGGATTTGCCTACAATGGTGCGTAGGCTACACTGCAATGCTGCATAGGCTACGTTACTATGTTGCGTAGGCTACGCAAGACTCACGTAGCTGTTCTGCCACCCTTTAGTAAAAAGGTTATAATGTCTTGTAGAAATCTCCAAATGACGAACGGTTTGAAGCATTAGAAACTAGACACATAGAAATTTAATTTGATAGGTCATTTGAAACCATATAAAACTTCATATCATGAGAGTTATGCTCATTTGAAGTTAGGTCTTGTGCGAACTCACTCGAAACTTTACCCCATCGTAAAAGGTCCATCTTGACTTAGCCTTGGGGCTCTTCTTAGACCATAAACCATTCTTAATGCACCTCATACATATATTATCATTATCAATTGATATCATTCATATTATTAGTCGTGTTCATACCCGAATTAATATAATTAGTACCACCCAATCTTCTTAATGGTCTTAAAACACTTCAAAATTTTTTGGGGTGTTATATTAAGATCCTTCTATTTGAACAGATGTTGTAGATTCCGGTGATCGGTATAGATCTTACAAGGGATACCGTACAAATAGTGCTGCCAAATCTTCAAGGCATGAACAAAAACTGCTAACTCAAGTTCGTGGACATGATAATTCTTCTTATGCACCTTCAGTTGTCTAGACGCGTAGGCAATAACCCTACCGTCCTGCATCAACACCGCACCGAGACCGATACACGACACATCACAGTATGCAGTATAAGACGACGAACCCGAAGGCAACACCAACACTGGGGATGTAGTCAAAGCTGTCTTGAGCTTTTGAAAGCTTTTCTCACACTCCTCCGTCCACCTGAACGGAGCACCCTTCTTGGTCAATCTGGTCATAGGTGCAACAATAGATGAGAAACCCTCTACGAATCGACGGTAATACCCTGCCAACCCAAGAAAACTCCGGATCTCAGTAGCAGAAGACAGTTTGGGCCAACTCTGCACTGCTTCAATCTTCTTCGGATCTACCTTGATCCCCTTACTCGACACTACATGACCAAAAAATACCACTAAATCAAGCCAGAATTCACACTTTAAAAAGTTTTGCATATAACTTCTTTTCTCTCAAGGTCTTGAACACGGTCCTCAAGTGCTGCTCATGATCCTCCCGGCTCTGGGAGTACACCAGAATGTCGTCAATAAACACAATGACACCCAATAATTATACTCCCAATCACCCATCTTTTATCCCAAACTCGAAATTGAAGAATAGGGGAAAGGAATTCATACCTCTTTGAAGCCCTAACAAGATCCTTGTGAAATCATCAAGCCTTGAGCAAGAATTGATGAACAAAATGGCTAGGTCTTCTCTTTCTATCTCTAAGATACTCTCATCCCTCTCTAAAAATATCAGATGAAACACTTAAAAATGACCCCAAAGCCTTTTTATAAAAATGGGATCGGGTTATAAAAAAATAGAAAAATGGAGCCCTGTCACAGATCTGCGGTCTGCGGAATAGGCCGCATAATGGCCCTCCGGAACTAGGCAATGCTGCCCCACTCTGCGACCGGTCTGCGGTCCGTAGACCTATTTTGTGGTCGCATAATGGACCGTAGAACCTTATTCAAAAATTTCTCATGCTGGTTCTGTGATGGGATCTGCGACCCGCAAATCGATTATGCAGCCGTATAATGGACCGCACAATGATCCTAAAATTTTGCTCAAGTTTCTTTTTCACTCTGCGGCAGTTATGCGACCCGCAGAGTAATTCTACGGTGATAGAATGAACCGCATAAATGCCCTACACTTCTGATGATTTTCTTCAACTCCTCAATCACGTAAGCCTACCCCGGCACCACGAAACCTTAAATTTCTTTATGAAATTTTACGGGGCCTTACATTCTCCTCCACTTAGGATCATTCGTCCTCGAATGAGGGTCAAAATCTGTCATTAGCATCCAATGTGGCCCAACTGTTAATTCACACACCAGTAGTTTTAAAATTTGGCTAACTCCCTAAATCTCAAAAAAATTTGCCAGAGTCTCCCCTGTAACTGGGCCTATCCACCTGTCAGAGAATCCCAGAAACCAATCCTAACAACATATACATAATTCGATGACGCAATATAACATAAAAATAACACCAACTGTGGCCTCATAAGCAATATATTACCAGGAAAGGAACACCCTTAGCATAAGCTGTACAAATGATACGTAATTCATAGGGAAACATTTCATAGAATGATTACATAGCCATTTAAACAAATAAGGATACTTCTTCTTCATTTCTTCCTCCGCCTCCCAGGTGGCCTCTTCAACCTGCTGGTTTCGCCATAACACTTTCACGGAGGCAATTTCTTTATTTCTCAACTTTCAGACTTTCCGATCAATATGAAACACCGGGTGCACTAATGACATCTCAAGTGGTAGCTCAAGCTTGGACGCCACCTCACCGATCCTCGGAATGATTTTGTATGGTCCGACATACCTCGGACTCAATTTCCCTTTCTTACCAAATCACATTACACCCTTCATGGGGAAAACCTTCAAGAATACCCGATCATCTTCTTTCAACTCCAAATCCCTACGACGAACATCCGAATAAGACTTCTGATGACTCTGAGCAGTCTTCAACCACTCCTTAATGATCTTAACTTTTTCCATAGCCTGATGCATGAGGTCTGGCCCTATCAACTCTACTTTCCCAATCTTGAACTACCCAATGGGAGATCTACATCGCCTACCGTAAAAAGCCTCGAACGGTGCCATCTAAATGCTAGCATGATAACTATTATTTTAGGCAAATTCTATGAGTGGTAAATGATCATCCCAGCTATCTTTGAAGTCAAGAACACAAGCACGCAATATATCCTCAAGCATCTGAATAGTCCACTCTGCCAGCCCATCAGTCTGCAGGTGAAAGGCTGTACTAAGATTCACCTGCATATCCAGACATTGCTGAAATTTCTTCCAAAAATTTGTCGTGAACTGTGCCCCTCGATCAGAATTGATAGAAACTGGAGTGCCATGCAACCTGACTATTTCTTTGATATACAACTGAGCACATTGTTCCGTTATGTCGGTAACCTTGACCGAAAAGAAGTGTGTTGATTTCGTGAGTCGATCCACAATCACCCAAATTGAGACAAACTTACGAGGAGTGCTAGGTAGTTCAACCACAAAGTCCATTTTAATCATTTCCCACTTCTACATTGGAATTTCTATATTTTGTGCCAACCTGCCGGGCCTTTGGTGTTCGGCCTTCACTTGTTGATAATTTGGACATCTCGTCACAAAGTCTGCTACATTCCTCTTCATATCATTCCACCAATATACTTCCTTAAGATCATGATACATTTTTGTAGAGACCAGGTGCACGGAATACCTAGAAGTGTGAGACTCGGTCATGATTCTCTCTCGGAGACCATCTACATTTGGAACACATGGACGCCCTTGGTACCTTAGTGTACCATCACCCATGCCAAGAGAAAAGGCCATGGTCTTATGTTTATGAATCCCCTCTTTCAATTGTGCCAATAATGGATCGTTGTATTGCTTCTCCTTGACTTCCACATCAAGTGATGATTCAACCCTATTTTGCATAATGACCCCTCCTTCATTAGAGTCCGTAAGATGAACTCCAAAACTAGCCAATCGGTGAACTTCCTTGGCCAATGGCCTTTGATATGCCTCCAAGTCTTCTAAACTACCCATAGATTTCTGGCTAAGAGCATTCGCCACAATATTAACCTTCCCCGGATGATATAGAATATCAATGTCGTAGTCCTTGAGTAACTCAAGCTATTTTCTCTGCCTCAGATTTAATTCCTTCTTCTTGAAAATATATTGAAGGCTCTTATGGTCCGTGAATATATCCACATGGACCCCATATAAATAATGATGCCAAATTTTCAATGCAAACATCACCGCCACAAGTTCTAAGTCATGCTTGGGATAGTTCTTTTCATGATTTTTTAGTTGCCTAGAAGCATAAGCGATCACCTTGCATGTTGCATCAATACACACCCAAGTCCGATTCTTGAAACATCAAAATATACTACAAACCCATTTGTACCCTCTAGTAGGGTCAACACTGATGTCGTAATCAATCTTGCTTTCAACTCCTGAATGCTCCTTTCGCAAGCATCGGACCATTAGAATTTAATTGCCTTCTGCATCAATTTAGTCAACGAAGAGGCAAGAGTAGAGAACCCCTCCACAAACTTTCTGTAATACCTAGCTAAGCCTAAGAAACTGTGAATCTCTGTTGGAGTTGTAGGCCCCGGCCAATTCTTCACAGCTGCAATCTTCTGAGGATCAACCTTAATTCCTTCACTAGAGACGACATGACCCAAGAATGTGACAGATTCGAGCCAAAATTCACATTTGAAAACTTTGCATATAACTTGTGCTGATATAAGGTTTGCTGAACTATCCTGAGATGATCAACATGGTCCTCTCGACTTCGTGAATATACAAGAATATCGTCAATGAACACTATCACAAATGAGTCAAGAAAAGGCCTGAAGACTCAATTCTTAAGATCCATGAAAGCTGCCAGAGCATTTGTTAGCCCAAAAGACATTACCAGAAATTCAAAGTGCCCATACCGGGTCCTGAAAGCTGTTTTCGGAATATCCTGCTCCCTGATCTTCAATTGGTGATACCCGGATATTAAATCGATCTTGGATAAGTACTTAGCATCTTGTAATTTGTCAAATAAATCATCTATCCTTGGTCAATAGTCAATGCTTGTTCTTGATTATGACCTTGTTGAGATGCCGATAGTCAATACACATTCTCAGTGATCCATATTTCTTCTTTACAAAAAAGACCGATGCGCCCCAAGGTGACACACTCAGCCAGATTAAACCCTTCTATAGTAATCCTTCAATTGTTCCTTTAGCTCCTTCAATTCTGCCGGTGCCATTCTGTAGGGCGGAATAGATATAGGATGCGGGCCTGGCATCACGTCAATCCCAAAATCAATCTCCTTGTCTGGTGGGATCCCAAGGAGCTCTTCCGGAAAGACCTCCAAAAATTCATTCACAATTGGCATAGACTCAAGCGTAGGTGCCTCAGCATCGGTGTCCGTAACCTAGACCAAATTGTAAATACACCCCTTGTTGATCATCTTCATGGCCTTAAGGTAAGAATTAAACCTACCCTTCGGCACCACATCATCCCCCTTCCACTCAATAACTGGCTCATTTGGAAATTCGAACCTAACGGTCCTAGTTCGACAATCAAGCTTGGCAAAACATGAATAAAGCCAGTCCATCCCCATTATTATATCAAAATTGACCATCCCCAATTCAATAAGATCGGCCATGGTGTCGCAACCACGCAACGTGACAACACAATCCCTATAAACCCGCACGGCCAGAATAGACTCACCAATCAGAGTAGATACAAAGAACGACTCATGATGCTGTTCCGGTTCTATCCCAAATTCCATAGCAACATAAGGAGTGACATATGATAAAGTGGAACTGGGATTAATAAGAGGATACACATCATGAGATTGGATAGTCAATATACCAGTGACAACATCTGGAGAAGCCTCTGAATTCTGGCAACCCCTCATAGCATAGAAATAGCTGGATCCTCCCGAACTCTATGCTCCACCCCTAGTTATACCACGCCCTACGGGTGTTGGAGTGCCTCGAGCTATAGAAGGTGTTGCGAATGTAAAAGCTGCAGAATTGGCTAACTGTGTCGTGCCCCTGCCCGCACCCTAGGAGGACGAACGACAATCCCTCTGAATGTGACCCCTCAATCCGCATCCGTAGCATATGGGTAAAACCATGTAGCATATTCCTAAGTGCATCTTTCCACACCTAAGGCATGGGGGCCTCCGTTGCTGCTATAATCTACCACCATGACGACCCTGTTGGTAGAAGCCCATGTTGCCCTGACTGGGCCTGAAACGGCTCCACTACTGCTGACTGGGCCCTGATGGCAGTGCACTAGTTGAAGACTGAGCTAAGAACTGAGATGATCCTAATGACCCGCCCCTGAATGTTGACATGCCGCCACTAGAAGAACCACCAAAGTTGCCTGCGAACCAAGCCTTGTTGCTACGCTCTCGCTCCATTCTGTTCTTCAATTTGCGGGTCTTTGTGGCTTGAGAAAATGTCACCATATTCCTAATAGTTCATATCAAAATTCAAGGTAGTTGTAACGGCCTCATGAATTACCAAGGGACTAAGTCCCAGCACAAACCGGCGCACTCTAGCCTCCATAGTGGGCAACATGTAAATAGCATACTTGGACAGGTGCGCGAATCTCATATGGTACTCCCACACACTCAGGCTACCTTGCCTCGGGCTCTCAAACTCAGCGGCGCGGGCTGCCTTAGTCTCGGCGGGCAATAAATGATCAATGAAAGCCTCGGCAAACTCACCCCACCTCGCCGGAGGGCCCCCCTCCTTACGGGACTCCTCCCATAGCTCAAACCAAGAATATGCCACCTCTTTTAGGCGGTAGGAGGCCAACTCCACTGCCTCTGTCTCAGTAGTACGCATAACTCAGAGAATCTTATGCATCTCATCAATGAAATCTTGGGGGTCCTACTCTGGGTTAGTACCCGTGAACACTGGAGGATCCAACTGGAGAAACCTGTTCACCCTGGAACTAGCATAATCCCCTGACTGACTGGAAGGAGTGGGTGCAACACTTGATCTCTGGGCCTGGGAGGCCACTATCTGAGCCAACATCTGTATGGCTCCCCTAAGATCCCCATCAGAAACACCGGAATCGGAAGCTGGGGCTGGAGGTGGAATTGGAATATCAGTTGGAGGGACCGTTGCACCCTTAGTAGGTGTAGGGACATGTGTGGTCTGATTAGTTGTAGTAGAATCAGACAGTGCAGTAATTGGGGAAATATCCTCACCCCTTGGGTGCTCACCCGCATCATCAAATATAGAATTAACTGCCAATCCTAGTGTGACATTGGCTCTCTGGCCAGTTCTTGCCTTCTTCTTAGGTGCCATGTAGTGAAAATTAGAGCAACACACGATTTAAAGGAGGAACAATCTTACAATCAGCTTTATCGCACGATCGAGAATATGAAAGAAGGGTATTATTCCTAAATGCCCAAGTAGCATCCTAATTATAGATGTAGTCGACAACACACCGATAAGAAGGACTCTACTAGACACGACTCCGAGACATCCTATGACACTTTAAAACCTTAGACTCTGATACCAAGTTTGTCACACCCCGAACTCGGGGAGCGCGACCAGCGCTCAATAGAGTAAACCTGGTCAAGCAATCATGTTAGATACTTTCTACCCAAACTCACTTATGAATAAAGATAATACATATTTTTGTTAATCAGACAATAAAGAGATCATGTGTACAATACTAATTCATTACCATTAGTTACTTCATTTTAAAGTCTCAAATTACATACATTTTCATGATCTAAAGCAGAACAAGTAATTCAAACACAACATAACTTGTTTGACTTCCCCCAGCACTAATATACAACCCACACTATGTCTATGGAGCCTCTATTAGATACGAAAGAGTACTATGATATTGCCGGTAATAAGGCCCTGGCTATACCTCAAACACAGTCTCCTTAGCTAAAACGGGCAAGATTAGAAAAGAAATCCATAACTTCTGCAAGAAAGAGACTGAAACTGTTTTTGAAGCATGGGAGAGGTTTAAGTAGATAGTTATAAAGTGTCATCATAGAAAAATTAAACTCTGGATGCAACTCTAGGATTTTGGGGAAGGATTGACACCGGCCTCACGTAGAACATTGAGTAATGCAGTTGGAGGCCCTTTGATGAAGAAGACTCCAAATGAGATAGTTACAATTCTCGATGAGTTATCTAAAGATGCTAATCAATGGCCCTCTGAGAGTGTTGAAAGATTAAGATCAACTTGTGTTCACCATGTTGATGCTAATACAACTATGCATGTACAACTTGATGCTATGGCTAAAGAAATACAAAAGCTGACCATAGCTTCGATACAAAATGAGCCTCATGCAGCGTGTGATATATGTGGAAGAGGACACCCTACTCATGAGTGTCAAGCCTCAACTGAGGAAGTGAATGTTGTGGGAAATTATAATGCAATGGGTCAGAGGCACCCCGGTTTTTCATGGAGTTCATCTGGGGGGTAGTGTGAATGCATGGCTACAAAACAACCCAAACCTCAAGGACAAAGAGCTCATGGTTTTATGAATTAGCAGAGGCAATAATTTCAGCCTCAACAGCACATTCAGTCTGGCATAGAATATCTCATGAAGGCCTTCATTCTGAAAACTGATGAGAGTCTTGAAACTCATAGCGCAGCCATACGGGAACATGGAGCAGCTATCAAAGAACAAGGCACTGGTTTTCGAAACCTGGAAAGACAGGTTGGGTAGCTAGCCAATCTATTGTCTGAGAGGATTCCAGGAACTCTCCCCACTGATACTGAGAGAAATCCTAAAGAAATAGTGAATGTTGTAACTTTGAAAAGTGGGCACTGTTGAAAGATCCCACCCCGGTCCAAAATGATGTGAAACTTGAAAAAGAATGTGGGAGCAGCTGAAGAATGATGTTGATAAAAAGAAGAAAGGCCCGAGGAAAACTAAGAAAAAGAAGAAGGACGAAAAATTGAGAGGGGGGAACATGAGAAGAGCGGGCATATGTCTGCTTTACCTTCCCCCAAAAGCTATATAGAGAAAAGCTGGACAAGCAATTTGAGAGATTTCTGGATGTGCTGAAACAGGTTCATGTAAACTTACCATTTACATAAGTGCTCTCACAAATGCCTGCTTATGCTAAATTTATGAAGGAGATCCTTACAAAGAAGAGGAAGATAGAAGAGACCTCAGTGGTCATGCTCACAGAGCATTGCTGTTCTATATTGCAAAACAAACTCCCACAAAAGTGTAGAGATCCAGGTAGTTTTACTATACCTTACTCTATAGGCTCTATTAATTTTGATAAGTCTTTATGTAATTTTGGTACCTCGATTAACTTAATGCCTTTATCTATTTACAGAAAACTGGAGAAGGAGATTGGAGAGATAAAGTCAATGCCAATATCTTTGCAGCAAGCGGACCAAACGACTTTAATACTCCAGGGGATAGTGGAAGATGTGTTAGTTACAAGTAGATACGTTTATATTTCCTGTGGATTTTATAGTGGTGAAAATGGAGGAAAACTAGGAGATCCCCCTCATCCTAGGAAGACCATTCTTAGCAACGGGTAAAGCAATATTGGATATACACGAGAGGAAATTCATGCTTAGAGTGGGTGAGAAGACTGTGGCTTTTATGATGGAAGTTGAAAAGGGGGTGCAAAAAGAAAATCCAGTTGTAAGTGTTGAGTGGAAAGTGAAGGGCTCAGAAGAGAAGGTTGTGGTGAGCGAGAAAGATAAGTGTGGAATGTACCCCAATAAGTCTTAGAAGAAGTTATCTGTATGGATGTGCGCATTAGTTCAAAGGCGAGGAATGGAGCCCGACTTCGACTCAGACCCCGACTAGATATTCAGGGATGTTTCCTTTACCTTATGCTTTTTAATTATATGTCATGAGAACATGCCACAACTTAATGTGTGGGGTGGGGGATATGTTGTATGTATGTTTGTATAGTAGTTTTCTTTTTGTTAGTTGTAGTTAGTAGAGATAGAAAACAAGTTAAAAAATATTTAAAAAATTAAAATTTTTGATTTTTCCCGACGATGGATATCACTGACATGTTTCTTGAGGGATTAAAGTCGAAAGAAAAAGATAAAAAGATTTTGTTTTGTTATGTATTTTAATAATTCCTCCGTGGTTTTTCCTTGTGTCGTGGTTCATTTCCAAAGGTTTTGTTTGAACCGGTTGTAGTTAGTTTTTATTTTGTAGAGTAGTAGGAAACCTTGTGCTGTGATTTGAATTGAAAGCAATATCTCTTGACTTTATTATGCCTTGAGAATAGTGATTGCTTTAGTTGTGATGCTTAGGCTTAGTTTTCGACTCTTAAATAAGTACCTTAAATTGTATGCTCTTAACTTTGCTTAACTGTTTTGACTAGAGTGTCTTGATAATCCAATCTTAAGTGAGTTATGTGCCATGTGCGTGAAAGGTTTTATATTTTGTGCATTATTTTTGATGTCTAGAACTTGCCCCGTATCTTTATAAAGCGAAATGGTAGTTTTATTCAGTCTTGGAAGGGATATATGCATTTCTTTGTTGAGCCAGTTATAAGATTTTGCCCACCTAATTGTTATATATCTTAGTTAATCTCGTTGAGCATAGGCTCATGTTTCTTTGGCAACCACATTATAAGCCTTACCCATTTGTTTGAATTGACTATCTATTTGAACTTTATACCTCTCGTGAGCACTAGAATTTGTTATGAGCTTTGTAAAATTTGAAGTGTGGGGTAATGGGGTTGGCTTTTGAGTGTAACTACTGAAATAAGAAGAAAGGTGCATTGTTTTGAAAAAATAAGAGCAACTTGAATTGAAAAAGAAGGAAAAACAATAAGTGTATGATTGTGCAAAAATATTCCTTGATAGTGGTAACTTTATGTAATTGTGCTAAAAGAAGTAGGGAGTGAAAGTGGAGTTAAACACTGACATAAGTGTGGGGTTTTGAACAATGGAATGTACATATTAAAGTGCTTAGGGAGGTGTAGTCACTGTATCCAATTCTATCCAACGCGTCCTGCATCCTATATTACAACCAATATAAAGTCCTACTTGATACTTTACTAAATGAGCTGAATTAGTAGAGTATTATACTATGGGCAACCGTATGGCGCATTCTCTGTGGCGCATGAATTTTATTTCTGAGAGTGATATCATTTTGTCTATCTTGAGTTCCGATTTATTCTTGAATTTTATTGGGTGTGGAACTACTCTCAATTGTGGTGTGAGGGCACTTGATTCACGAAGGAAAGGTAATGCTTGACCTCTGTGTTAGACTAAGTGAGCGGGTTATAAATAATGTGTGGTGCTTTTGAGTCAAATCTCGAGGCTAGGATGTTACGGTATTGTGCTTAGTCTATTTTAAATATTCATGGTGTGATGAGTTATTAGAGTTGTTAAAAAGGTCGTGTCTATATGAAGTGTAGTTTGATTGCTCACGGACGAGCAATGGTTTAAGTGCGAGGTGTTAATGATATGCTATAATCCTGTATTTTAGTCGCTTATTGCACTCTAATTTACTGCACTTTACTCGGTTTGAGCTTTAATTGATGGTGTTTTGCACTTATTGTGTATTTTATTCCTTGTAGGAGTGATTCCGTGTTATGTAGATGTTATGGAATGAATTCGAGTGATAAGTAGCTTTGAAGTCTAAGTAAAATTCCAAGGGATTAAGCTGGGATCGTGTTCGAGGGTCGAGGACCAAGTCTGGATGTCAAAAATCCAAATTCAATGTGTACTCTAAGAAAAGTCCACAACCGCGTCGCGTGGCGCGCCGCGGCAGCCCAAATCTCTGTTGTATGTCGGAATCAATTCTCTGGATTTCCCCACTAATGCCCCGCATGGCGCGGCGCCCCATGCGGTGCGCCTATGAAATATTTACCGAGTGAAAATCCAATTTCGGCTATGAGAAGGTGATTTCATATGGGCCCTACCCTACTTGATATAAATACATGGGAAAACGTCATTTTCTGGACTTCTGACACATATTCGACCTAAGGAGGCTAAGGAGGAGTGTGAAGAGCAAAAGCACAAGGATTTCATCATTCCTTCCTCACTCAAGACCCGAGTTTGGAATAAATTTATGTTTTCCTCTACTTTAACTTTATTTGTGATGAATTGCTCCATGTCTATGGAGTAGTTCTCTTTAGGGTTTGATGGATTTGGTGTATTGATGATTGTTTGTGGATTATAACTCTAGTTTTATGTATTGAAGCATTTTTGGATGATTTAATTGTTGCATCTGTATTCACTTGTTTATGTAATCGAGAGAGGCATAACTTGTGATATCTTTGCATTATATTGTTGGTTGAGTTCATAGATTCTTCTAAGTAATCGAAAGAGGCTATTTGAATCATTGATTAAAACTAGTTAGAAGGATAATCGAAATAGGATCTCCTAAAGACCAATCTACTATGAATTCTGGCATATTTTCACGTGCTTAAATTAGTTCATCTTGTGAGGTTAAGACTTAATCGAGAGAGGAGTTTTGATGAACGTTTGAACTAAAAATTGAGTGAATTCGAGAGACTCGCTTAAACATCAGAAGTGAATTATCTAGAGTTAGATCCCAAACAATTATCTTGCACCTATCCTATCAACCCCTATTTTCTCCCATTGATAACTTCTTTACTTATTCCTTGTTTCGATAGTCATTAGTCAATAGCTTTAGATTTTTAGTTAATTTTAATTATTAATCATATAAATCTCGATTGTTGATTCTCCTGGATAGCAATTAAGCAAGAAACTACGAAAATATTATTTAACTTCAATCCTTGTGGATACGATATTATACTATACTATATTTGACTATCGAGCATAATTTAAGTGTATTTTGAGCTCGTCAAATTTTGGTGTCGTTGTCGGGGATTGGTAATCAACAATGTTTGAAATAGTTTGTAGTTCTAATTCAGGAACTTTTCTTTTTATTTTATTTTATTTTTCCCTTTTTACGGTTAGTGTTCTTTGACTGTGCGCAGGTTACAGGTTTGATTGGTGCTTGACTCGAGCTTCTGCAAAGAAAGTGCTACCATACGAGCTAGAAATTGAAAAACAATTGCGATAGCTGAGGAAGGAAAGAAATCTCACCGGGACGTTATAAAAGGTTGGGCATTCCTCAACCAAAGAAATGATGGCTGGAAACGGTGATGATAATGTAGATTTGGCTGCAAGAGAGGCAGCCCAACAACGAGAAAACATTCCATGGGATGCTGAGGAAGTAGCTATTAGAGATGTACAGAACTTCTATGAAGAAGAGAGGGGTCTCAGACTTAATTAACATCAACTCATGCTTGGGAGACCACTTGGCGATTATGCTAGACCGGTCTACAATCAAGGTTTATCAAGTGTTAGACCACCTCCAATTACAGCAAATAATTTCGAGTTGAAGCAAGGGTTGCTTCAAATCCTTCAGAATTATTGTGTCTTCAGAGGGAAGCCAAACAAAAATCCAAACACTGATCTAATGGACTTCGAGGATATTATGAACACTTTTCAATACAATGGGGTATCACAAGATGTAGTATACTTAAGGGCTTTCCCCTTTTCACTTAAAGATGATGCTGAGGAGTGGCTTCGGAGTTTGCCCAGTGGATCGATGCGAACTTGGGAGGAGATGACCGGAAAATTCCTTGATAGATATTTCTCCTTAGCTAAAACGGGCAAGATTAGAAAAGAAATCCATAACTTCTGCAAGAAAGAGACTGAAACTGTTTTTGAAGCATGGGAGAGTTTTAAGTAGATAGTTATATAGTGTCAACATAGCAAAATTGAACTCTGGATGCAACTCTAGGATTTTTGGGAAGGATTAACACCGGCCTCATGTAGAACATTGAGCAATGAAGTTCGAGGACCTTTGATGAAGAAGACTCCAAATGAGATAGTTACAATTCTTGATGAGTTATCTGAAGATGCTAATCAATGGCCCTCTGAGAGTATTGAAAGATTAAGATCAACTTGTGTTCACCAAGTTGATACTAATACATTTGTGAAGGTACAACTTGATGCTATGGCTAAAGAAATATAAAAGGTGACCATAGCCTGGATACAAAATGAGCCTCAAGCAGCGTGTGATATATGTGGAAGAGGACACCCTACTCATGAGTGTCAAGCCTCAACTGAGGAAGTGAATGTTGTGGGAAATTATAATACAATGGGTCAGAGGCACCCCGATTTTTTATGGAGTTCACCTGGGGGTACTGCGAATGCATGGCTACAAAACAACCCAGACCTCAAGGACAAAGTGCTCCTGGTTTTATGAATCAGCAGAGGCAGCAATTTTAGCCTAAATAGCCCATTCATTTTGGCATAGAAGATCTCATGAAGACCTTCATTCTGAAAATTGATGAGAGGCTTGAAACTCATAGCGCAGCTATACGGGAACATGGAGCAGCTATCAAAGAACTAGGCACTAGTTTTCGAAGCCTGGAAAGACAGGTTGGGCAGCTAGCCACTCTATTATCTGATAGGATTCCAGGAACTCTCCCCGCTGAATCTGACAGAAATCCTAAAGAAATAGTGAATGTTGTAACTCTAAGAAGTGAGCAAGTGTTGATAGATCCCACCCCGATCCAAAATGATGTGAAACTTGAAAAAGAAAGTGGGGAGCAGCTGAAGAATGATGTTGATAAAAAGAAGAAAGGCCCGAGGAAAACTGAGAAAAGGAAGAAGGACGAAAAATCAAGAAGGGGGGGAGGGGGGACTTGTGAAGAGCGACCATATGTCTGCTTTACCTTTCCCCCAAAAGCTATATAGAGAAAAGCTAGACAAGCAATTTGAGAGATTTTTGGATGTGCTGAAACAGGTTCATGTAAACTTACCATTTATAGAAGTTCTCTCACAAATGCCTGCTTATGCCTAATTTATGAAGGAGATCCTTACAAAGAAGAGGAAGATAGAAGAGTCCTTAGTGGTCAAGCTCACAAAGCATTGCAGTTCTATATTGCAAAACAAACTCCGACAAAAGTGTGAAGATCCAGGGAGTTTTACTATACCTTGCTCTGTAGGCTCTATTAATCTTGATAAGTCTTTATGTGATTTTGATGCCTCGATTAACTTATTGCCTTTATCTATTTACATAAAACTGGAGAAAGAGATTGGAGAGATAAAGTCAGTGCCAATATCTTTGCAGCTAGCGGACCAAATGACTTTAATACCCGAGGGGATAGCGGAAGATGTGTTAGTTCGAGTAGATAAGTTTGTATTTCCTGCGAATTTTATAGTGGTGAAAATGGAGGAAAACTAGGAGATCCCCCTCATCCTAGGAAGACCATTCTTAGCAACGGGTAGAGCAATATTGGATATACACGAGAGAAAACTCATGCTTAGAGTGGGTGAGGAGACTTTGACTTTTAAGATGGATGTTGAAAAGGGGGTGCAAAAAGAAAATTCAGCTGCAAGTGTTGAGTGAAAAGTGAAGGGCTCAAAAGAGAAGGTTGTGGTGAGCGAGAAAGATAAGTGTGGGGTGTACCCTAAGAAGACTCAGAAGAAGTTGTCTGCATGGATGTGCGTATTAGTTTGAAGGCGAGGAATGGAGCCCCATTTCGACTCAGACCCCGACTAGATGTTCAGGGAAGTTTCCTTTACTTATGATTTTTAATTGTGTGTTATGGGGACATGCCACAACTTAAAGTGTGGGATAGGGGATATGTTGTATGTATGTTTGTATAGTAGTTTTCTAAAAATAAAAATTGAACAAACATAAAAAAAAATTAAAATTTTTGATTTTTCCCGGTGATGGATATCACCGACAGGTTTCTTGAGGGATTAAAGTCGAAAGAAAAAGACAAAAATATTTTATTTTGTTATTTATTGTAATAATTGCCCCTCGGTTTTTCTTTGTACCACGGTTCTTTTCCAAGGGTTTTGTTTGAACTGATTGTAGTTAGTTTTTGTTTTGTAGAGCAGTAGGAAACCTTGTGCTGCGATTTGAATTGAAAGCATTGATCTCTTGACTTTATTATGCCTTGAGAATAGTTAGTGCTTTAGTTGTGATGCTTAGGCTCAGTTTTTGACACTTAAATAAGTACCTTAAATTGTATGTTCTTAACTTTGCTTAACTGCTTTGACTAGAGTGCCTTGATAATCCAATCTTAAGTGAATTATGTGCTATGTGCGTGTGAGGTTTTATGTATTCTGTGCTTTGAATTTTTTGTCTAGAACTTTCCCTATGTGTTTATAAAAGCGAAATGGTAGTTTTATTCAGTCTTGGAAGGGATATATGCATTTCTTTGTTGAGCCAGTTATAAGATTTTTCCCACCTAATTGTTATATATCTTAGTTAATCCCGTTGAGCCTGTAATCCTATTTCTTTGGCAACCACATTACAAGCCTTACCCATTTGTTTGAATTGACCATCTATTTGAACTTTATACCTCTCATGAGAACTAGAATTTGTTATGAGCTTTGTAAAAGTTGAAGTGTGGGGTGATGGGGTTGGCTTTTGAGTGTAACTACTGAAATAAGGAGAAAGGTGCATTGTTTTGAAAAAATAAGAGCCACTTGAATTGAAAAAGAAGGGAAAACAATAAGTGTATGATTGTGCAAAAATATTCCTTGATAGTGGTAACTTTATGTAATAGTGCTTAAAGAAGTAGGGGTGAAAGTGGAGTTAAACACTGACATAAGTGTGGGGTTTTGAAAAATGGAATGTACGTATTAAAGTGCTTAGGGAGGTGCAGTCACTGTATCCAATTCTATCCAACCCGTCCTGCAGCCTATATTACAACCAATATAAAGTCCTACTTGATCCTTGACTAAATGAGCTGAATTAGTAGAGTATTATACTATGGGCAAGCGTATGGTGCATTCTCTGTGGTGCATGAATTTAATTTCTGAGAGTGAGTTAATTCTGTCTATCTTGAGTTCAGATTTGTTCTTGAATTTTATTGGGTGTGGAACTACTCTCAATTGTGGTGTGAGGGCACTTGATTCACTAAGGAAAGGTAATGCTTGACCTCTGTGGTAGAGTAAGTGAGCAGGTTATAAATAATGTGTGGTGCTTTTGAGTCAAATCTCGAGGCTAGGATGTTACGGTATTGTGCTTAGTCTGTTTTAAATATTAATGGAGTGATGAGTTAATAGAGTTGTTAAAAAGGTCGTGGCTATATGAAGTGTAGTTTGATTGCTCGCGGACGAGCAATGGTTTAAGTGTGGGGGGTTGATAGTAGGCTATAATCCCGTATTTTAATCGCTTATTGCACTCTAATTTACTACACTTTACTTGTTTTGAGCTTTAATTGGTAGTGTTTTGCACTTATTGTGAGTTTTATGCCTTGTAGGAGTGATTCTGAGCTATGTAGATGTTATGGAATGAATTCGAGTGATAAGGAGCTTTGAAGTCTGAGTAAAAGCCCAAGGGATTAAGCCAGCATCGTGTTCGGGGGTCGAGGACCAAGTCTGAACGTCAAAAATCGAGATTTAATCCGTACTCATAGAAAAGTCCACAACCGTTCTCTGCTGCCTAGCAGAATCAACTCTCTGGATTTCCCCACTAATGCCCCGCATGGCGCGTCGCCCCATGCGGCGCGCCTGTACCAATATTTACAGAGTGATAATCCAATTTTGGCTAGGAGAAGGTGATTTTGTCTGGGCCCGACCCTACTTGGTATAAATACATGTAAAACATCATTTTCTGGACTTCTGACATATATTCGACCTAAGGAGGCTAATAAGGATTAGGATGAGAAAAAGCACAAGGCTTTCCTCATTCCTTCCTCACTCAAGACCCGAGTTTGGATTGAATTTATGTTTTCCTTTGCTTTAAACTTTATTTGTGATGAATTGCTCCAGGTCTATGGAGTAGTTCTCTTTAGGGTTTGATGGATTTGGTGTATTGATGATTGTTTGTGGAGTATAACTCTATTTTTATGTATTGAATTATTTTTGGATGATTTAATTGTTGCATCTATATTCACTTGTTCTTGTAATCGAGAAAGGCATAACATGTGATATCTTTGCATTATATTGTCGGTTGAGTTCATAGATTCTTCTAAGTAATCGAAAGAGGCTAGTTGAATCATTCATAAAACCTAGTTAGGAGGATAATCGAAAGATGTTTCTCCGAAAGACCAATCCACTACGAATTCTTGCATATCTTCACGTGCTTAAATTGGTTCATCTTGTGAGGTTAAGACTTAACTGAGAGAGGATTTTTGTTGAACGTATGGACTAAAAATTGAGTGAATTCGAGTGACTCACTTAAACATCAGAAGTGAATTATCTAGAGTTAGATCCCAAATAATTATCTTGCACCTATCCTATCAACCCCTATTTTCTCCCATTGATAACTTCTTTACTTATTCCGTGTTCTGATAGTCATTAGTCAATATCTTTAGATTTTTTACTAATTTTAGTTATTAATCATATAAATCTCGATTGTTGATTCTCCTGGATAGCAATCAACCTTGAAACTACAAAAATATTGTTTAACTCCAATCCTTGTGGATACGATATTATTCTATAATATCTTTGATTAGGGAGCATAATTTATGTGTGTGTTTCGAGCTCGTCAAATTTTGGTGTCGTTTTCGAGGATTGGTAATCAACAGTGTTTGAAATAGTTTGTAGTGCTAATTCAGAAATTTTTATTTTTATTTTATTTTACTTTTCCCTTTTTACGTTTGGTGTTCTTTGACTGTGCTAGGGTTACAGATTAGATTGGTGCATAACTGGAGCTTCTACGAAGGAAGTGCTACCATACGAGCCAGAAATTGAAAAAGATTGCGCAAGCTGAGGAAGGAAAGAAATCTCACCGAGACGTTAGAAAAGGTTGGGCAGTCCTCAACCAAAGAAACTATGGCTGGAAATGGTGATGATAATGTAGATTTGGCTGCAAGAGAGGTAGCCCAAAAATAAGAAAAAGCTGCATGGGATGCTGAGGAAGCAACTATTAGAGATGCACAGAACATCTATGAAGAAGAGAGGGGTCTCATATTTAATCAACATCAACCCATGCCTGGGAGACCACTTGGCGATTATGCTAGATCGGTCTACAATCAAGGTTTATCATGTATTAGACCACCTCCAATTGTAGCAACCAATTTTGAGTTGAATAAAGGGTTACTTCAAACCCTTCAGAATTATTGTGTCTTCAGAGGGAAGCCAAACCAAATCCAAACACTCATCTAACGGACTTCGAGGAGATTATGAACACCTTTCAATATAATGGGGTGTCACAAGATGGAGTGTACTTAAGGCCATTCCCCTTTTCACTTAAAGATGATGCTAAGGAGTGGCTTCGAAGTTAGCCCAGTGGATCGATCAGAACTTATGAGGAGATGACCAGAAAAGTCCTTGATAAACATTTCTCCTCAGCTAAAACATGCAAGATTAGAAGAGAAATACATACTTCTACCAGAAAGGGACTAAAATTGTTTTTGAAGCTTGGGAGAGGTTTAAGGAGATAGTTAGAAAGTATCAACATAGCGGAATTGAAATTTGGATGCAACTCCAGGAATTTTGGGAAGGATTGACACCGGCCTCACGTAGAACATTGTGCAATGCAGATGGAGGCCCTTTGATGAAGAAGACTCCAGAGGAGATAATTACAATTCTTGATGAGTTATCTGAAGATGCTAATCAATGGCCCTTTGAGAGTGCTAAAAGAAGAAGATCAACTGGTGTTCACCAAGTTGATGCTAAAATATATGTGCAGGTACATCTTGATCCTATGGCTAAAGAAATACGAAATCTGACCTTAGCCTCGATACAAAATATGCCTCATACAGCATGTGATATATGTGGAAGAGGACACCCTACTCATAAGTGTCAAGCCTCAACTGATGAAGTGAATGCTATGGGAAATTATAATGCAATGGGTCAGAGGCACCCAGTTTTTCATGGAGTTCACCTGGGGGTACTGCGAATGCATGGCAACAAAACAACCCCAGACCTGAAGGACAAAGAGCTCCTAGTTTTATAAATTAGCAGAGGCAACAATTTTAGCCTCAACAGTCCATTCAGTCTAGCATAGAAGATCTCATGAAGGCCTCCATTCTGAAAACTGATGAGAGGCTTGAAACTCATAGCACAACTATACTAGATCATGGAAAAGCTATCAAAAAACTAGGCACTGGTTTTCGAAACCTGGAAAGACAGGTTGGGCAGCTAGCCATTCTAATGTCTGAGAGGATTCCAGGAACTCTCCCCGCTGATACTGAGAGAAATCCTAAAGAAACAATGAATGTTGTAACTCTGAGAAGTGGGCAAGCGTTGAAAGATCCCACCCCGATCCAAAATGATTTGAAACTTGAAAAAGAAAGTGGGGAGTAGGTGAAGAATGATGTTGATAAAAAGAAGAAAGGCCCGAGGAAACTGAGAAAAAGAAGAAGTACGAAAAATCGAGAAGGGGGAACTTGAGAAGAGCGAGCATATGCCTGTTTTACCTTTCCCCTCAAAAGCTATATAGAGAAAAGTTGGACAAGACATTTAAGAGATTTCAGGATGTGCTGAAATAGATTTATGTAAACTTACCATTACAGAAGTCCTCTCACAAATGCTTGCTTATGCCAAATTTATGAAGGAGATCCTTACAAAGAAGAGGAAGATAGAAGAGACCTCAATGGTCAAGCTCACATAGAATTGCAGTTCTATATTGCAAACCAAACTCCCACAAAAAATGTGGAGATCCAGGCAGTTTTACTATACCTTGCTCTGTAGGCTCTATTAATTTTGATAAGTCTTTATGTGATTCTGGTCCCTTAATTAACTTAACGCCTCTATTTATTTACGGGAAATTGGAGAAGGAGATTGGAGAGATAAGGTTAGTGCCAATATCTTTCAGCTGGCGGACCAAACGAGAGACTAGCGAGCATAATTTAAATGTGTGTTTTGCGATCGTCAGTGCAGCTAGAGCCCCTACCCGAGCTGTGACAGAGGAGCCACTAATAGTTACATTGGGGGGCAGGAACCCGATGCGCCTTTTGCCACCCCTACACATAAGGAGACCCTCGTACAATTCTTGAGCATTTTTTGTCCTCTAGGTCAGGATGGGTTGATTCCACTTGCACCAGCCACATCTCAGGCTGGGGGAGGAGCTCAGACTCCCATGGCCCGTACCCCAGAGCAGTGGGTCCATGTTGATCAAGTCATAGAGGTTATACCAGTGCATCCTATTATTCTAGTTCAGCCCGAGATTAGGGCAGTGGCATCTGAGGAGGAGCAACTGAGACTTGAGAGGTTCAAGAAGTATCATCCTCCCACTTACAATGGCCTAGCTACCGAGGATGCGTAGGGTTTTCTAGAGAAGTGCCACTGTATTCTCCGCACCATGGGTATTGTGGAGACGGGCAGGGTTGTTTTTACTATAATCCAGCTGTTGGGACCAGCATATCAGTGGTGGCGGGCTTATAAGGAGGGTAGCTCAACTGATGCAACTTCACTCACATGGGCTCAGTTTTCAGAGATATTCTTGAGAGAGTTTGTCCCCAAAGCCTTCGGGATGCATGGTGCGCGGAGTTTGAGCAGCTGTGCTAGGGTACTATGATAGTGTCAAAGTATGCTGTCAGATTCAGTGAGTTGTCCAGACATGCACCTGAATTGGTTTCTACAGTCAGAGAGTGGGTCCATCGATTTATCGAGGGGCTCAACTATGGTATTAGATTTAGAATGGCTCGAGAGTTGGAGATAGATACCCCATATAAATAGGTGGTAGAGATCACATGGATGTTGGAGGGTATATGGGGCCGTGAGAGACAAGACAGGGAGGCGAAGAGGCCTCGAAAGTTTGGCGGGTATAGTGGTGCCCGTGCCCTAGTTACAGCCCATCCTTGAAGGGGCTGTGTGAGCCATCCAGTTCATTCAGCACTTCCATCTTTTAGTGGTACTCCGGCTACTTCCAGGTCTCAGCTTTCCTATTATGCACTGCCACTGTCTAGTGCACCTCTTGCACGGTTTACTTTTAATTGTCAGTCCAGCCGATGAGGCCCGAGCTAGTTTTAGCATTCACGCCCACCAAGAGCTTGTTTTAAGTGTGGTGATACCCGTCATATGGTGAGGGATTTCCCTAGACTCACGAGGGGTGCACCTCTACCGACTACTCTGGCTCCACGTATTCCACAAGGTCCCTAGACTTCTCAGGATGTGGTTACTGCTCTAGTTGTCGCTCCACCTGCACAGCCAGCTAGGGGTGGAGGTCAGGCAGGTAGGTGTCGTCCTAGATGGGGAGGCCAGGCAAGGTGCTATGCTTTTCCAGGTAGGACAGAGGCGGTTGCATCAGACGCAGTTATCACTGGTATTGTTCCAGTTTGTCATAGAGATGCATCAGTCTTATTTGATCCAGGCTCCACTTACTCATATGTATCATCTTATTTTGCTTTGTATTTGGGTATATCTCGTGATTCTTTGAGTTCTCCTATGTATGTGTCCACGTCTGTTAGAGATTTTATTGTTGTGGACAGTGTGTATCGGTTGTGTTTATTGTTATTGGTGGTTTTGAGACCAGAGTTGATCTATTGTTGCTCAGTATGGTAGACTTTTATGTTATCTTGGGCATGGACTGGTTGTCTTCTTATCATGCTAATCTTGATTGTCACGACAAGACGGTGACATTGGCTATGCCATGTTTACCGCAGTTGGAGTGGAAGGGTACTTTGGATTATGTTCCTAGCAGGGTTGTGTCCTTCCTTAAGGCACAACTGATTGTTGAGAAGGGGTGAGATGCATACCTAGCCTTTGTGAGGGATGTCAGTGTTGATACTCCTACTGTTGAATCAGTTCTGGTAGTGAGAGACTTCCCAGATGTATTTCCGGCAGATCTTCCGGGCATGCCGCCAGATAGAGATATCGATTTTGGTATTGACTTATTACCGGGCACTCAGCCCATTTATATTCCACCATATTGTATGGCCCTAGTGGAGTTGAAAGAGTTAAAGGAGCAGTTGCAAGAGTTGCTTGATAAGGGTTTCATTCCGCCTAGTGTGTCACCTTGGGGTGCTCCGATTCTGTTTATGAAGAAAAAGGATGGTTCTATGCGCATGTGTATTGATTATCGGTAGCTTAACAAGGTTAGAATGAAGAACATGTAACCATCTTCGCGCATTTATGACTTATTTGATCAGCTACAGAATGTCAGATTGTTCTCAAAGATTGATTTGCGGTTAGGGTAATGTCAACTGAAGATTCGGGATCCGGATATCCCAAAGACTTCTTTCAGGACTCGGTATGGTCACTACGAGTTCCTCATGATGTCATTTGGGTTGATCAACGCCCCAGTAGCATTTATGCACCTGATGAATAATGTATTTCATCCATATTTTGATTCATTCGTCATTGTGTTTGTTGATGATACCTTGGTTTACCCGCGCCGTTGGAAAGATCATGAACAGGATTTGAGGATTATGCTCCAAACCTTGAGAGAAAAGAAGTTGTATGCAAAATTCTCAAAGTGTGAATTCTGGCTTGATTCGGTGGCATTTTTGGGTCATGTGGTGACAAGTGAGGGGATAAAATTAGATCCGAAGAATATTGAAGTAGTGTAGAGTTGGCCCAGATCATCTTCAGCTACTAAGATCTGAAGTTTTCTTTGTTTGGCGGGTATTACCATTGTTTCGTAAAGGGCTTCTCATCCATTTTTGCACCTATGACCATATTGACACAGAAGGGTGCTCCTTTCAAATGGTCTGAGGAGTGTGAGTAGAGCTTTCAAAAGCTCAAGACTGCTTTGACTATAGCCCAAGTGTTAGTATTGCCTACGGGTTCGAGGTCTTACACTGTGTATTGTGATGTGTCACGTGTTGGACTTGTCGCGGTGTTGATGCAAGATGGTAGGGTGATTGCCTACGCATCTTGGCAGTTGAAGGTCAATGAGAAGAATTATCCAGTCCATGACTTGGAATTGGCAGCTATTGTTCATGCCTTGAAGATTTTGCGGCACTATTTGTACGGTGTCCCTTGTGAAACCTATATGGACCACTGGAGTCTACATCATTTGTTCAAATAGAAAGATCTTAATTTGCGGCAGCGGAAGTGGTTAGAGTTGCTTAAAGACTATGATATCACCATTCTATATCATCCCGGTAAGGCCAATAAGGTAGCTGATGCCTTGAGTCGAAAGGCAGAGAGCTTGGGCAGTTTAGCATATCTACCGACAGCGGATAGGCTATTAGGATTAGATGTTTAGACCTTGGCCAACCAGTTTGTTAGATTGGATGTTTCGGAGCCCAGTCGGGTTCTTACGTGCGTCGTTTCTCGGTCTTCTTTATATGATCGTATCAGAGAGCGTCAGTATGACGACCCCTATTTGTTTGTCCTTAAGGACACGGTACAGCACCACAATGCCAAGGAGGTTTCTATCAGAGATGATGGTGTGTTGCGGATGCAGGGCCAGTTTATATGTGCCCAATATGGATGGGTTAAGTGAGTTGATCATTAAGGAGGCCCATAGTTTGCGGTACTCCAATCATTCGGGTGCCTCTAAGTTGTATCAGGATTTGAGGCAGTACTATCGGTGGAGGAGAATGAAGAAAGACATAGTGGATGTAGCTCTGTGCCTAAAGTGTCAGCAAGTGAAGTATGAGCATCAGAGGCCAGATGAGTTGCTTCAGAGACTTGAGATTCCCAAGTGGAAATGGTAGCGTGTTACCATGAACTTCATTGTTGGACTCCCACGGACTCAGGAGAAATTTGACGATGTATGGGTGGTTGTGGATAGGTTGACCAAGTCAGCTCATTTCATTCTAGTGGTGACTACCTATTCTTCAGAGCAGCTGGCTCAGATCTATATATGAAAGATTGTACGACTTTATGGTGTGCCGGTATCCATTATCTCTTACCGGGGCATGCAGTTTACATCACACTTCTGGAAGGCCGTACAGCGTGAGTTAGGCACACGGGTTGAGTTGAGTACAGCATTCCGCCCCCAAACAGACGGACAGTCCAAGCGCACCATTCAGATATTAGAGGATATGCTTCATGCCTGTGTTATGGATTTCGGGGGTTCTTGGGATCAGTTCTTGCCTCTTGCGAAGTTTGCCTACAACAACAGCTACCAATCAAATATTCAGATGGCTCTTTATGAGGCCATATATCGGAGACGGTGTCATTCTCCAATTGATTTGTTTAAGCCGGGAGAGGCTAAGTTATTGGGCATAAATTTGGTTTGAGATGTCTTTGAGAAGGTCAAGTTGATCTAGGATCGGCTTCGTACAACACAGTCTAGGCAGAAGAGTTATGCCGATCGAAAAGTTCGTGACGTAGCATTTATGGTTGGAGATAGAGTTTTTCTCCAGGTTTTACCCATGAAAGGTGTGATGAGGTACGGGGAGAAGGGCAAGTTGAGCCCTAGGTATATCGTCCCTTTTGAGATCCTTGGGAGAGTGGGAGAGGTGGCCTACGAGCTTGCATTACCGCCTAGTTTATCTACAGTTTATCCGGTGTTCCATAATTCCATGCTCCGAAAGTATCACGGTGATCCGTCCTATGTTTTATATTTCAGATCAGTCCAATTGGACATGGATTTGACCTATGTTAAGGAGCCAATGGCCATCTTGGCAAGGCAGGTCAAAAGGTTGAGGTCAAAGAACATTGCTTCAGTGAAGGTTCAGTGGAGGAGTCAACCGGTTGATGAGGCTACATGGGAGACCGAGCATGATATGCATAGCCATTATCCTTATCTTTTCACCACTTCAGGTATGTCTCTATACACATTCGAGGATGAACATTTATTTTAAGAGGGGGAGGATGTAATGACCCAGCCGGTCGTTTTGAGTATTTTAGCCACATTCCCCTATTTATTTCCTACTCTATGTTATACTGTGGTTATGTGACTTGCCGGGTTGGTTGGTTTGGTTTCAGGTGAGTTTCAGAGTGAATTGGGATACTTATTCCCAAAGTAGGAAGTTTAAGTTGAATGAGTTGAGCGGAATTTGACTTTTGTGTAGACGACTCTGTAATGGAGTTATGATGGTTCTGGTAGCTTCGTATGGTGATTTTGGACTTAGGAGTGTGTTCGGATATTGATTTGGAGGTCTGTAGGTCTTTTGACTTGAATTGGCGAAAGTTAGAAAGTTGAAAGTTTGGAAGGTTGAGAAGTTTGACCGAGAGTTGACTTTATTGATATCGGGTTCGGATTCAAATTCTGGAAGGTGGAATAGGTCCATTGTGTCATTTATGACTTGTGTGCAAAATTTGAAGTCAGTCGGAGTTGGTTTGGTAGGAATCGACGTTAGTTTTGGAAATTGGATGTTCATGGTTTCAATAGGTTTGAATTGGGTAGCGATTCATAGAATCGATGTTGTTTTATGTGATTTTAGGCCTCGAGTACGTTTGTTGTGTGTTTTGGAACTTGATGGTATATTCGTATGGGGTCCTAGGGGCCCCGGGTGTGAATCGGATGGAAATCGGGTTCATTTTTAAATTTAGTTGATTGGTGATGTTTTGGTGTCATCGCACCTGCGGTGGGCTTGGCCACCGGTGAGGACACGCAGGTCCAATGGGATTATGGTAGAAGCGAAAATGGCCAGCTAGGGGAAAAGTCGCAGGTGCGGAGTATGGCACGCAGATGTGCATCCGTAGAGCGGAGAAGGCACCGCAGATGCAGAATCTAGGCACTTGGTACTCGACTGTAGGTGCGATCGTGTGTCGTAAGAGCGGGCTCGCATGAGCGGTCAATACTCCACAGAAGTGGGGCCGCAAGGGCATCTGTTGTCCGTAGATGTGGAATTCCAGCTTAAGTGAAAGCTTCACCTGCGATGGAGTTTCCGTAGATGCGGATATTGGTCCGTAGAAGCGGAACCACTGGGCAGAAAAGTGGCAGATCGAGGTTTCATTCCCATTTTTCATCTTTTGAGTTAGAGACCTTCGTTTTGGGCGATTTTGAGAGAGATTTTCAAGGAGTTAATCGGGGTAAGTAATTTTAACTCCGTTTGACTATTATACATGAATTCATCATTGTTTTTATCATTTAATTAGTGTTTTGAGTTGGAAAATTTAGGGAAATTCATAAAAACTTTATAAGCTATATTTTGAGGATTTGAAGGTCGATTTGAGGTCGGAATTGAATAATTTTTATATGGCTGGACTCGTTATTGAATAGGTATTTGGATTTTGTAAGTTTGGTCGGGTTTCGAGATGCGAGCCCAAGGTTGACTTTTTTATTTTCTTCAAAGATTGAAACTTTATTATTTAGAATAGTTTTCTATGATTTGTATTTATGGGATAAAGTTATTTTGGCTAGATTCGAGTCGTTCTGAGTCGGATATTCACGGAAAAGGCTTACTAGTGGATTGAGTTAGCGTGTTTGAGGTAAGTATCTTGCCTAACTTTGTGTGGAGGAATTACCCCTTAGGATTGGAGTTGTTTTATTTTAATTGTGGTACGTGAAATCCGTGTACGCATGGTGACGAGTGGGTACACGGGCTATATGTGGTAATTGACCGGTTTTGGCTATTTAAATTCTTTTCATGCCTTTTATCGTTGTCATAACATGTTATATCTTTCATCGTTAAATTATCCTTACATGCTTTATTTGACAGTGTTAAATGCTCATCCTGTCTTTTACTAGTTAATTGCCGTACATGCTTAGTTTAAGTTGTTGTTTCCTTATTGCCTTTGTTAATTATTTAATCGTTGAGCAACCTTACTCGAAGTTGTTATTTCTTGGAATATCTTCATGTTGAGTTTGTTGAAGTTGTAAGATCCGTTATCACATTGAGGCAAAGTTGTTAATTGTTGAAATTCTATTCTTGCTGAGCTATTAAATTTCAGTTTGCTATCATTGAGACTCATGTACACATTGTGGTTGAGCCATGGGTTGTTTGTTGTGGACACATTGATATTGTTGATTCTTTTGGCAAGTTATAGTATTTGGGCACTTGAGGTGCGAGTTGTGATATGTTGTAATATTGATACGCATGAGGTGGCATAAGGATAGGGGTTGATACGCATGCGGTGAGATAAGGTGGACTTGATACGCGTGCTGCTAGTAGGGGAACTACTTGAAGCCACGCGGTGTGATAGGTTGTGCTAAAACCCGGGTAGCTATTTCGGGAAAATAATTTTCAAAACTAAATGTAAGGCTCCCGCGGTGATATAAGGAAAGATTGTGACTGTCATTGTGAAATGAGATACGAGGCGGTACCTCGAACGCTATTCTTAATGTTATCCTTCATTTACATCACTTGTGTTTGTCTTCATCGTTCCTTGGTGTACTTATTATGTGTTCCTCCCTTGATGCCTTTATTGCCTTATTTTCAGTGTAGCTTATCTTGCTGTATTTCAACATTGTATCATTTCCTTGCTTCCATTATTATACTATACCATACTTGTTCAGCATCTTTATTTATCCTAGTATGTGTCTTGACCTGACCTTGTCACTACTCTACCGAGGTTAGGCTTGATACTTACCGGGTACTGTTGTGGTGTACTCATACTACGCTTCTGCACATCTTTTTGTGCAGATCCGGGTACCTCATACCAACCTAGGCACTAGTGAGTAGAGCTTCCAGATTGAAGACTTCGAGGTATACCTGTCGGCATTCACAGGCCTCGGAGTCAACCTCTATCCTTGTTTTTCTATTGCATACTCCTTATTTAGTCAGTGATGTATTAGCGATGTTTCATGTATACTCATGTAGAGCTTATGACTCAGTCTCACCAAATTTTCAGAGTTATTTTCAGCTGTATTGTGGTGTTCTTTTATGATAGTGTGTTGCTTTAAATTGAAGTTTTATTAAAATTTTCCGTTATTTCTTCATGTATGTTAGGCTTACTTAGTCTTAGATACAAGGTGCCATCATGACATCCTACGGTGGGAGATTAGGTTCGTGGCAAATTGGTATCAGAGCTCTAGGTTTATTGGTGTTACGAGTCATAAGGAGGTTTAGTAGAGTCTTGTGGATCGGTGCGGAGACGTCTGTACTTATCTTCAATAGGCTATGGAAGTGTTAGGAAACTTCACTTCTTTGATTCCTTATCGTACGAATTTGTTGACTTCGAAATTCTGAATCTTTGTCTTTCTATTCTCTGACAAGCGCAAAACACACACTAAAATATGCTCGCTAGTCGAATATAGTAAATTAAAATATCATATCCACAGGGATTGGTGTTAAGCAGTAGTATCGTAGTTTGTATCTAGATTTCTATCCAAGATGATCAACAATTTAGGTTTATATGATTAAAACTAAAATTAACTAAGAATCTATACTATTGACTAATGACAATCAACGCAAGTATTAAGCAAAGGAAGTTATCAATTGGGAGAAGATAGGGTTGATAGGATAGATGCAAGATAAATGTTTGGGATTTAACTCTAGATAATTCACTTCTTCAAGAGAGTCTCTCTAATTCACTTGGTTATTAGTTCAATTGATTAGTAGAAACTCTTCTCTCGATTAAGTCTCAGCCTCACAAGATGAACCAATTTTAAGCACGAAAAGATATGCAAGAATTCGTAGTGGATTGGTATTTAGGAGAACCTCTCTCGATTATCCTCCTAACTAAGTTTAATCAACAATTCAACTAGCCTCTTCCGATTAATAAGAAGAATTAATGACTACAACCAACAAAATATAATGTAACAATATCACAAGTTATGCCTCTCTCAATTACATTAACAAGTGAATATAGTTGCAATAATTAAAACATCCAAAACGATTCAATACATAAAACTAGAGTTAATTATCCACAAACAAGTATCAATACACCAAATCCATCAAACCCTAAAGATAACTACTCCATGGATATGGAGTAATTCATCATAACAATGTTTAAGTTAAAGAAAAACATAAACAATCCAAACCCTTGTCTTGAGTGAGGATTGAATGATGAAATTGTAAGACCCCGTTAAAATTTCCTAATGATTTAAGATTTTAAGGTGCGCCAACAGTATTTGGTAATAATGTGTTCGAGTATTAAAGGAGACCCATGGGATAGAACCACATCATTTTGAAATGCAAATATATGTTTAGAGTGTGTTAGAACATACTAAGAAGTTTTGTGAATGGCAAGAACTTGTGTGGAACAAGTTGGATACATTAAGTGGAAAGGATGTCCCAGCTTGCACAATATCCTACTTCAAACGCATGATGCTACCAAACTATGAAAATTTAGGAGGTGATCTAAGTATCAAATTAAATCCCTTTGCGTCTAGTTTCCAACGCATCAAACCGTTCATCATTTGGATATGTATACAGAAAGTTATGGCCATTTTACTGGACATGTATCATATGCGTGCCCATATGCGTAGCCGCGCATATTTGAGAGTTTCTGCCTTGTGTGCGCGGCCACTTGTCCAGGTGCACGGCCGCACACGTAGGAGCCCATTAAATACCCCCAAGGTCGGGTAGAGAGAGAGGTTAAATCATTTCTTTGAGCTAGGGCTTGCATATCAAGGGAAATCTGTCCAACTCCTCCATCCCATGAACCAAGGTAATGTTTTTGGAGTAATTTTGAGTTGATTACTACTCCTAAACACTTGTATTAACAAGGATTAATCTTGAAGATTCATAGATTTCTATTAAAATCCCCAAATTGGTCAAGAACACTACAAGTTAGTATTCTCAAGAGTTTCACTATAAGAGGTATGTCTACCATCTCTAACTAATCTATGGTGATTACTTATGTAAGAAATATGTGTTAGGACTTATGGGATGGTGATTGGAAGCCACAAATGCCTAACCTAGGTTGTGTTGATATTGTAGAGATTGTAAAATGAATTAATTGATAAGATTTATGGGTTGGGAGTGAATTATTGGGCATGCATGTGCTAATGGAAGTTGTGTATGGCCTAGAGACGATTGTGAAGTGATTCATTAGTGTGGAAGGTGGTTGTTAGGTGAAGAAATTCTATTGGAGAAGGTTGTAGAAAGATATGCACACTAGATGTTTGATAAAAAGTCTAAATGACTTAAAGTATATAAATCTTGCTAATATTGGTGCAATTGTGTTGCATTGTTGTAGATTGAAGTTATTTAGTGTAGTGGAACGTCGTAGTATTATTAAGGGGAGAATTCAAGGTATGTTGTCTAAACTACTCTTTTAGAAATGAATTACATGATGTTCCCGTAAGTTTCAAGTATGGTTGTCTCAAGTTCCTTATTCTATGTTCCGAGATGTTCCCAATAAATTTGGTTGTCCCGAATAAGCAAAGTGTCGAGAATTATATATTTAAAACGTGTTACGAATGTTCCTATCACATTATGTTATCCTTTGGGAATGTGTTCAAGAAAGATATGTGTATTAACATGCTATGTCTTTGAGTCATGTTTCAAATGAAGGCTATGGTGCCAAATTGTGTAAGAAAATCTTAATATGCTTAAGACTCTTAATTGCTCATATGTGTACCTAAAGTCTTGATTAAAATTGTCTTATTATTGATAATCTATAAAGATGGTTGGAAGTGAAATAAGTAAATTGGGGATATAAAGTGTGGCCAACGTGCCAAGAGTGAAAATTATACTTGTGGCCAATGGTGCCAATGAAATGAAATGATGTGAGAAAGGTTATGAAATGAGCCTTGATTCAACTATTCCGAGTTGACTTAGAAAATAGATTTGCCTAAAAGCTTATATACTCAAGTCATGCCCAAATGTGGCTATTCTAACTAATGCTATGCTTTGTGAGTATTTTCAATGTGTTTTGCGTTCTTACATATTCGTGAGTGGAAATTGTGTATTGCCCTTTTTTTTGTGGAAAAGTATTTCAAGAATAAATGGTGTGTTACTTGTTTATGATTTTAACTTGCGCATCGATTGCCAATCATTTTACTCCATTCTTAGAAAGAAATCTATTGTGATTAAATTCTTCATTTCTAATGAACTTAAAGTTGTGATTTCCAGAATATTATATATGTTGATATTTATGATGATGATACATGAGAGGGAAGAAATGAAAGTGTGGAATATCAAATACGGCCAACGTGCCTTGAATAAAGAATCTTGTGAATGGCCAAAAGAGCCAAGAGAATATTGTTGTTGTTATTGGTTGAAAATACTAGTGGATATTCATACAATGTGAAAGATGATGAGGTAAATGCATTTGTACCTATGTTACCTTTGTGTTCAAAAACAATAATAATATTTTTGGGAGTATCGATAAACACCAAGGAATGGTAGGTTGAAATAACCTAACCCCGAAACTACACGTGCCGATGTAGGAGTGGATTGTGATTATTCCCCTTATTTGGGATGAGATTGATGTGATAAAACTATTCCCCTTAATTGGGATGAGATTGATTGATAGAAAAGGATGATGTCGATCCACACGGCATTGTGGTGAGACAGTCTAGCCGATCGGGTCGTGATCGAATGCCATGCCGCACACATGGTGGTGATTGTGCTGGAAATTGTAATTGAAATTGTGATTGTGGTTGATGTATCTAATGAGATGACCTAGCTGATCGGGTCATGATCGAACTCCGTACTAAAAGTACGGTGGTATTGGTATTGAGAGTAATTGTGGTTGACATCTCTAATGAGATTGCCTAGCCGATCGGATCGTGATCGGACTCCGTGCTAAAAGTACGGTGGTATTGGTATTGTGAACATTGGTATTTTTGTGAACATTGGTATTGTGAACAGTGGTATATCGGTGCTAAAGATCTTCCAACCAAAAAAATAATATTATCATCCTATTTTGATTATCACTTCACAGTGTTATCTTCATATTTTGGAAATTATTATGTTTTAACTTGGCATTTGAATATCATTGATTATTGATTGTTGTTTCCACGGTTTTCCCATTCTTACATTGGCATTCTATTTTGAAAGAGGACAATTAGCTTTACATACTAGTACTATTCCATATGTACTAACGTCCTCTTTGCCGGGGGCGCTGCATCCTTAATGGATGCAGGTGGTTCATCAGCGGCCAGCTTTGGTCCTCGTTAGCAGTCGCTCTCTATTCAGCAGGTTTTGGTGAGACCTACCCTATTTCGGTCCTAATGTCAGTAGAGTTGTACATTATGTTTTCAGGTATAATCGGGGCCTTGTTGTTGGCACATCCATACTACTCTTGTGTTGTACTTAGAAGCTCTGTAGACAGGTTGTGGGTGGTAGTTGAATGTTGGGAATTTAACTAGAAATGTTGATATTTGGCAAATATGTTTTTCATTATATCTATAAACTTGTAATACTTTGGAAATTATGAACGAGGCTGCTAATGGAATGAAATGGGAGTTGTTAATGAAATATTTTTAGTGTTTGATTAATGGAGTGCATCTCCTCTTTATGCATGGATGAGTTTCGGTAGGAGGAAATCTAATAGGCTTGCTCGGCCAGGTTCACTCGGTTGAGCGCCGGTCGCGCTCCCCGAGTTTGGGGCGTGACAAACTTGGTATCAGAGCCTAAGGTTTTAAAATGTCATAGGATGTCTCGAAGCCATGTCTAGTAGAATCCTTCTTGTCGGTGTGTTGTCGACCACATATATAATGAGGAGGCTACTTGAACATTTAGGAATTTCACCCTTCTTTGATACTCCTAATCGTGCGATAGAGCTCAAGGTAGGAAGCCAAATTCCTCGTCATATCTTATTTTCCATATGAGTAACCCACGGGTTCGAGGCAGCAATGAGGGAATGAAAGAACCAGTTGCTAGGGGAAGTGTCCTCGTTCCTATTAATGTTACCGTGCCACCGTATTATGTGGTGAGAGCACCTAAGTTATGAAAGAGGATTATTGGGATCAATAAGCCGGAATATTTGATATGAAAGAATAGCCACTCGGATTTATGTTGGATGATTCTTGAAGCATGTTACAGTTGTGGAAAGAACGGGCACAAGAAGAACAAATGTCCTTAGGTTGGGTACACCGATCCCGGTCTGCCCGATATGTGGGTTGGAACATTTTGTGTCATGTTGTGAGTATGCTCAGAAGCGTGTTAGGGTTGGTAGATTTGGGAAATTCCAAAAGTACAATGAGTTGTTGTAGAGATTGTTAATCCCATCACGGAGACCTGGAGAAAGGATAGGGGGAATGCTTATGATGTATGCAAAAAGGATAAATATCAGGTTGGTGGGGCGAGTCAGTTTAGCGGGCCCCATCCTCATTGTGTGAAGTGTATGAGATGGCATTCGGGGGTATATCACTATGGTACGCATATATGCTTTGGATGTGGAGTAGAGGGGCATCAATTAAGGTACTGTCCTGTCAATCTAAAGTCATCAAGTAAGTCGTTCCTTAGTACATCATTATGAACACGCATAATTTTTCCTTGTTGTATATGTACATCCATATTGAAGAGCCTTCATAAACACAGTCTTAACAAGACGTTGAATCACAAAATGTTGCATATACCTACTCTTTGAACGAGACGCAGTATTCGTGAAGCCTACTAATCATAATTCTCTTATTTACAACCTCTTGAGGAATTGAGTTTTATAATGATTTCCTTGGAATGAGTTATAACCCTAGGTTAATACTTCCCACTGCTTCCCTAAATTCTCAACAAGGGACTATACCTGATGAATTTCTTACAGAACCTTCTGATTCGAATGGATAACATCTGCTCACTTGTGCCTATGCATGCACCATCATAATATTTACCTATGTGGTATCATATCTAATGTAAAACAACCTAGTGTTGAGATCCTTCTTGAGCCACTCTTTTTCTCTCCGGTGTATGTGGCTCTTATCGTTTGAACAATCACTTCACTCATTTAGGAATATTATCGTGAATCATTTTCACCATCTAGTAACATGAGAGCATATTGATTTATAACACAAGTTTGTCATATCTCTAGTCCTCTCATATAGGATCAACTATTGGCAAGGGTTAAGCTGTCAGAATGATAATAGTCTCACAAGTGTTCAACTTCTTTTTCAACCTCATGGACTTGTGTCATATATCCCTTGTGTTGGTTACCGTTAAGAGCATAATGCAATTTCATGTATTTTGAAACCCATATCACGTTCAGGGTGCCAGAATATTCTCATTTCGAATTAAACTGATTTTCCCTACATTCCAAGAGGCGACTGGTGTCACGTACTTGACTATTTCTCTTTGAGGCCTACTATTGCCAAATAAGGCACATATGGAATGAAACAATTGTTGTTGTCCATTTCATGACTCATAATCTTCCAAGAATAACTGACGCTAATGTCTTTATCCTCCCGACCATGCCTCCCATATGTCACGGGTCTAAAATGACTCATTTATTTTAAATCTCAGAATCACATGGTCCCTACATTATCAATGCTGACTAGGCAACTTTATGCCTCATTTTGTCGAATCAATGATGTCATCACATTGATTAACCATGTCAGCACTATTGGTAGTAACCTTCATGTCTATTAGGATATAACCTCCTGAAATGCCCTGCTCAGCACATTGATGGATTCTTGAAAACTTCCAGCCCAATCTCGGACCTCGTTGTTCCTATTTATACCTATGAGGGTTGAAGGTTCAAACATGTCAAAGAAGAAGCATCATCCTGTGATCAAATATATTGGATGGGAAATTTTATGGTCATATTCATGCTAGCACATCTTAGAGTAATTGTTGGAGATCGCCAAAGGTTTAGTTTAGGCGTTCAGCGTAGGGATTTAGAGTTGAAGAAAGTGAACGGGTTATTCTCAAGATTTTCTCTATGAATATATTGGGTGAATTGTTAAGGAAGGTAAAGTATGTGTAGTCACATTAGACCTTATGGAATATTGAAGGAAACAGTCCAAACTATGAGTATGTTGTTTTCCCATCATTTTTCTCCATGCACCGGATGCATCATATATCTAGGTTCCAGAAGGTTGTTGGAAATCCTTTGCCTATCGTTCTGTTGGAAACTATTGAAAGTGGAGTTAATGGATAATTGGCTTATAAGAGGTACCTAGTTGTCAACCCTGATAGATAAGTCCGAAAATTGAGATCTGCCTCCGCCAAAGTAAAGGAAGTATTCTCACTTGCCTATATAACCAAATGTTTGTGGTTCAAAAGGGTACTTGTTATGTGTTATGATTTAAATATGTGCAACTTATATCTAGATACCACTTCTGTTAATGTAATGCCCTTACTGTTGAGATCAGTGTTGTTGATATATACTATGATGCTTTGTTGAGTTATGGATATGTTGTTAGGGTGGTTCTGTGATTCTCTGGCAGGTGGATAAGCCCTGATTACATGGGAGACTCTGGTAAAATTTTTGGAAATTTAGGGGGTTAGTCAAAAGTTTGGAACTGCTGGTGTGTGTTATAGTAACTGGGTAACAATGGGTGCTAATGGTGAATTTTGACCCTCATTCGAGGATGAATAATCCTAAGCGGGAGAGAATGTAAGGCCCCGTTATAATTTCCTAATGATTTAAGATTTTAAGGTGCGCCAACAGTATTTGGGAATAACGTGTTCGAGTATTAAAGGAGACCCATGGGATAGAACCACATTATTTTGAAATGAAAATATATGTTTAAGGTGTGTTGGAACATACTAAGGAGTTTTGTGAATGGCAAGAATTTGTGTGGAACAAGTTAGATACATTAAGTGGAAAGGATGATTCAATGGGCACAAGACCCGACTTTAAATGCATAGAACTAGCTCCACATAAAGACTTAGGAGGTGATATACCTATCAAATTAAATCCCTTTGCGTCTAGTTTCCAACGCATCAAACCATTCATCATTTGGATATGTATACAGAAAGTTATGGCCATTTTACTAGACCTGTGTCATATGCACGCCCAAATGCGCGGCCGCGCATATTTTAGAGTTCCTTCCTTGTGTGCGCGGCCACTTTCCCAGGTGCACGGACGCGAACGTAGAAGCCCATTAAATACCCTCAAGGCCGGGTAGAGAGAGGGGTTAAGTCATTTCTTTGAGCAAGGGCTTGTATATCAAGGGAAATTCGTCCAACACCTCCCTCTCATGAACCAAGGTAATGTTTTTGGAGTAATGTTGAGTTGATTACTACTCCTAAACACTTGTATTAACAAGGATTAATCTTGAAGATCCATAGATTTCCATTTAAATCCCCAAATTGGTCAAGAACACTAGAAGTTGGGATTCTCAAGAGTTTCACTATAAAAGGTATGTCTACCATCTCTAACTAATCTATGGTGATTACTTATGTATGAAATATGTGTTAGCACTTATGGGATGGTGATTGGAAGCCACAAATGCCTAACCTAGGTTGTGTTGGTATTATAGAGATTATAAATTAATTAATTGATAAGATTTATGGGTTGGGAGTGAATTGTTGGGCATGTATATGCTAATAGAAGTTGTCGATGGCCTAGAGACGATTGTGAGGTGAATCATTAGTGTGGAAGGTGGTTGTTAGGTGAAGAAATTCCATTGGAGAAAGTTGTAGAAAGATATGCACACTAGATGTTTGATAAAAAGTCTAAATGACTTAAAGTATATAAATATTGGTGGAATCGTGTTGCATTGTTGTAGATTGAAGTTGTTTAGTGTGGTGGAACACCGTAGTATTTATTAAGGGGTGAATTCCAGGTATGTTGGCTAAACTACTCTTTTAGAAATGAATTCCATGATGTTCCCGTAAGTTACAAGTATGGTTGTCTCAAGTTCCTTATTCTATGTTCCAAGATGTTCCCAATAATTCGATTGTCCTGAATAAGTAAAGTGTCGAGAATTATGTATTCAAAACGTGTTACGAATATTCCTATCATATTATGTTATCCTTTGGGAATATGTTCAAGAATGATTTGTGTATTAAAATGCTATGTCTTTGAGTCATGTTTCAAATGATGGATATGATGCCAAATTGTGTGAGAAAATCTCAATATGCTTAGGACTCTTAATTGCTCATATGTGTACCTAAAGTCTTGATTGAAAATGTCTTATTGTTGATAATCTATAAAGATAGTTGGAAGTGAAATAAGTGAATTGGGGATATAAAGTGTGGCCAACGTGCCAAGAGTGAAAATTATACTTGTGGCCAATGGTGCCAATGAAATGAAATGATGTGAGAAAGGTTATGAAATGAGCCTTGATTCAACTATTCCGAATTGACTTCGAAAATATATTTGCCTAAAAGCTTATATACTCAAGTCATGCCCAAATGTGGCTATTCTAACTAATGCTATGCTTTGTGAGTATTTTCAATGTGTTTTGCGTTCTTACATATTCGTGAGTGAAAATTGTGTATCGCCCTTTTTTGTGGAAAAGTATTTCAAGAATAAATGGTGTGTTACTTGTTTATGATTTTAACTTGCGCATCGATTGCCAATCATTTTACTCTATTCTTGGAAAGAAATCTATTATGCTTAAATTCTTCATTTCTAATGAACTTAAAGTTATGATTTCCGGAATATTATATATGTTGATATTTATGATGATGATACATGAGAGGGAGGAAATGAAAGTGTGGAATATCAAATACGGCCACCGTGCCTTGAATAAAGTATCTTGTGAATGGCCAAAAGAGCCAAGAGAATATTGTTGTTGTTATTGGTTGAAAGTACTAGTGGAGATTCATACAATGTAAAAGATGATGAGGTAAATACATTTGTACTTATGTTACCTTTGTGTGCAAAAACAATAATAATATTTTTGGGAGTATCGATAGTCACCAAGGAAGGGTAGGTTGAAATAACCTAACCTCGAAACTACACGTGCCGGTGTAGGAGTGGATTGTGATTATTCCCTTTATTTGGGATGAGATTGATGTGATAAAATTATTCTCCTTAATTGGGATGAGATTGATTGATAGAAAAGGATGATGTCGATCCACACGGCATTGTGGTGAGACGGCCTAACCGACCAGGTCGTGATCGGATGCCATGCCGCACATATGGTGGTGATTGTGCTGGAAATTGTAATTGAAATTGTGATTGTGGTTGATGTCTCTAATGAGATGGCCTAGCCGATCGGGTCGTGATCGGACTCCGTGCTGAAATTACGGTGGTATTGGTATTGATAGTGATTGTGGTTGATGTCTCTAATGAGATGGCCTAGCCGATCGGGTCGTGATCGAACTACGTCCTAAAAGTATGGTAGTATTGGTATTGTGAACATTGGTATGGTGGTATTGGTATTGTGAATATTGGTATTGTGAACATTGGTATTGTAAACAGTGATATTGTAAACAGTGGTATACCGGTGCTAAAGATCTCCCAACCAAAAATAATATCATCTTCATATTTTTGAAAGTAATATGTTTTAACTTTGAAATTGGATATCATTGATTGTTGATTGTTGTTTCAATGGTTTTCCTTTTTATGTTGGCATTCTATTTTGAAAGAGGACAGTTAGCTTTACATACTAGTACTATTCCATATGTACTAACGTCCCTTTTGCCGGGGGCGCTGCATCTTCAATGGATGCAGGTGGTTCATCAGCGGGCAGCTTTGTTACTCTTTAGCAGTCACTCTCTATTCAATAGGTTTTGGTGAGCCCTACTCTATTTTCGGGCCTGATGTCATTTGAGTTGTACATTGTCCTTTAAGGTATAACTGGGGCCTTGTTGCCGGCACTTCCATACTACTCTTCTATTGTACTTAGAGGCTCCGTAGACAGGTTGTGGGTGGTGTTTGATATGGGGAATTGAACTACAAATGTTGGTATTTGGCAAACATATTTTTTGTTATATCTATAAACTTATAATAATTTAGAAATTATGAACGAAGATGCTAATGGAATGAAATGGGAGTTGTTAATGAAATATTTTCAGTGTTTGATTAATGGAGTGCATCTCCTCTTTATTCATGGATGAGTTTGGGTTGGAGGAAATCTAATAGGCTTGCTCGGCCGGGTTCACTCGGTTGAGCGCCGGTCGTGCTCCCCGAGTTTGGGACGTGACAGAAATCCTTGAGCTTTTGCTTTTCCGCCTCTTCCTTTTCTTCCTTAGGTCTAAAGATGTGTCAAAAGTTCATAAAATAACGTATTTACATGTATTTATACTAAGTACTGTGGGGCCAAGATGAAAATAACTTTTCCTGCGCGAACTAGGATAATAACTCTGTAAAAACTACACCGGCACGCCGCACGGGGCGACGTGCCAGGCGGGGCGTTAATGGGAAAGTACAGAGAGTTAAAATCTATCAGGCAGTCGGAAAATGTATAGGCGCGGCGCGCTACGCGCCGCGGGTGTGTTGTTTTCTCAAAGTCCGGATTTTCTTGACTTTTTGATATCCAGACGTGGTTTTCAACCCCCGAACGTGATCCTGGCTTATTCCCTTGGGCTTTTACTCAGACTTCAAAGCTCCAAATTACTCGAATTATCTCCATAACATTTGCATAGCTCGGAATTCTCCTACAAGGCATAAAATACGTAATTAGTGCAAACTAATAGCGATTAAAGCTCAAACTCAATTAAAGTGCAGTAATTTGGAGTGTAATAAGCAACTAAAACATGTAATTATAGCCTACCATCAACACCCCACACTTAAACCATTGCTCGTCCTCGAGAAATCAAACCACACTTTATATAGACATGACCTTTTAAGCAATTCTCGTAAGTCATCATACCAAGAATATTTAAAATAGACTAAGCACAATAGTGTAACATCCTAGCCTCAAGATTTGACTCACAAGTACCATGCATTGTTTATAACTTGCTCACATACTCTAACACAGAGGTCAACGACATTACCTTTCCTTCATGAATCACGTTCCCTCACAACCAAAAGAGAGTAGTTCCACACGCAATCAAATTTAAGCATAATTAGGAACTTTAAATAGAAAGAATTCACTCACCCTCGGAAATAACATTCATATGCCACAAAAGATGAACCATAGGCTTGCCCATAGTGTACTACTCAACTAATCGAGCTCATTCAGTCAAGGATCAAATAGGACTTTAATTGGTTGTAATGTAGGCTGTGGGGCAGGTAGGATACATTTTGATATAAGAGTGACTACACATCCCTAAGTACTTTAATACATACAATTTAACATTCAAAACTCCATGCTTATGTCAAACCATACTCCATCTTAACATCATTATACATTAACTCCCAACTTCTTTAAGCACAATTACATCAAGATTTACCACTATCATGGAATATTTTGCACAACAATACAATTATTTTTTTTCTTTCTCTTTCAATTCAAGTGGCTCTTACATTTTTTAAACAGTGCACCTTTCTCCTTATTTCATTAGTTCCACTCAAAAGCCAAACCAATCACCTTATACTTCAACTTTTACAAAGTTCATAACAAATTTAAGTGCTCATGAGAGGTATAAAGTTCAAATAGATGATCAATTCAAACAAATGGGTAAGGCTTGTAATGTGGCTAACAAAGAAACAGGATTACATGCTCAAATGGGTTAACTAATAGACATAACAATTAGGTGGGTAATAGCATATAAGTGGCTCAGTAAAAAAATACCTATGTCACTTCTAAGACTAAACAAAACTACCATTTCGCGTTGCAAACACACGGGGTAAGTTCTAGACATCAAATGCAATGCACAAAATACATAAAACCTTACACACATGGCACATAACTCACTCAAGATTGGACTATCAAGACACTCTAGTCAAAGCAGTTAAGCAAAGTTAAAATTATACAATTTAAAGTGCTTATGCAAGAGTCACAAACTGAGCCTAAGCGTCACACTAAATCACTCACTATTCTCAAGGTATAATAGAGTCGAGTGATATTGCTTTCAATTCAAAACATAGCACACGGTTTCCTACTATTCTACAAAACAAAAACTAACTACACCTAGTTCAAACAAAACCCTTGGAAAAGAACCGCGGCACAAAAAAAACCAAGGGGGAATTATTACACTAAATACAAAAGAAAATCTTTTTGTCGTTTCCTTTCGACTTTAATGCCTCAAGAAAACCGTCGAATGATATCCATCATCGGGAAAAGTCAAAATTTTAAATTTTTAAGGTTTTTTCTCATTTTTCTATCTCTAACTACTAAAACAACAAAACTAAATTACTAACACAGATACATACAACATACAATTTTCCCCACCCCACAAATTAAGTTGTGGCATGTCCCCATGAGACACAATTAAATAGCATAAGGTGAAGGAAACTTCTCTGAATTTTCAGTCGGGGTCTGAGTCGAAGTCGGGCTCCATTCCACGCGCCCAAACCAATGCACGCATCCATGCAGACAGCTTCTTCTCAGCCTTCTTCGGGTACACCCTACACTTGTATTTCTCAATCAGTGGGACCTTCTCTTTCGATCTTTTCACTCTCCACTCTACACTTGCAGCTGGCTTCTCCTTTATCACCCTTGTCTCTACATCCATCTCGAACGTTACAGTCTCTTCATCCACTCTAAGCATGAGTTTTCTATCATGTATATCCAATATTGCTCTACACGTTGCTAAGAATGGTCTTCCTAAGATAAGGGGGACCTCTTTGTTCTCCTCCATCTTCACCACGATGAAATCTACAGGAAAGACAAACTTATCTACCCGAACTAATACATCGTCCACTATCCCCTCGGGTATTATATCTGTTTCGCCTGCCATCTGTAAAGATATTGGTGCAGACCTTATCTCTCCAAGCTCATTCTCCAGTTTCCTGTAAATAGACAAAGGCATTAAATTAATTGAGGCACCAGAATCACACAAAGACTTATCAAAATTAAGAGTGCCTAACGAGTAAGGTATAGTAAAACTCCCTGGATATCCACACTTTTGTGGGAGTTTATTTTGCAAGATCGCGTTGCAATGCTCTGTGAGCTTGACCACTGAGGTCTCTTGTACCTTTCTCTTCTTTATCATGATTTCCATCAAGAACATAGCATAAGCTGGAATTTGGGAGAGAACTTCAGTGAATGGCAATTTTACATTAACTTGATTCAGCTTATCCAGAAATCTCTCAAATTGCTTGTCCAGCTTCTCTCTATAAAGATTTTGGGGAAAAGGTAGAGCAGGCATGTGCTTGCTCACATCATCAGATTCCTTCCTTCTTGAAGTTTCCTCCTTCTTTTTCTCAGCTCCCTTCTTGCCTTTCTTCTTCTCAGTCTTTTTATCATCTTCAATTTTCAGCTCCTTCCCACTTTCATTTTCAGGCACAGCTTCTTTGTGAATTGGAGTGGGATCGTTCAACACTTGTCCGCTTCTCAAGGTTACAACATTTACCATTTCTTTGGGATTATTTTCAGTATCAACTGGCAGACTACCTAGGATTCTCTCAGATAATATAGTTGCAATTTGTCCCACTTGTCTCTCCAAGTTACGCAAACCTGTCCCAAGTTCTTTGATAGCTGCACCATGAGCATCTAATCTCTCATCAGTCTTGACAATGAAGGATTTCATCAGATCTTCTAACCCAGACTGAATTGGCTGTTGAGGCTGAAACTGCGGCCTTGATTGATTCCCAAAACCAGGAGCTCCTTGAAATCTGGAGTTATTTTGATGCCATGCATTTGTTGTACCTCCAGGTGAACTCCATAAAAACGGAGTGCTTCTGACCCATTGCATTGAAGTTATAATTTCCCACAACATTTACTTCCTCAGTTGAGGCTTGACACTCATGAGTAGGGTGTCCTCTTCCACATATATCATAAGCTGCGTGATTCTCACTCTGTATTGAAGCTAAGGTCAGCTTCCTTATCTCTTTCACCATGGCATCCAGCTGTACCTGCACAGATGTGTTATCATCAACCTGGTGAACACCATTCGCCCTTCTTCTTTCAGCAATTTCAGAGGGCCACTGATTTGTATCTTCAAACAACTCATCAAGAATAGTGACTATCTCTTATAGAGTCTTTTTCATCAACGGGCCTCCAGCTGCATTGCTCAATGTTCTGCGAGCGGCGGGTGTCAATCCATCCCAAAAGTCCTGGAGTTGCATCCAGAGTTCAATTCCGCTATGTTGACACTTTCGCACTATCTCTTTAAACCTCTCCCAAGCTTCAAACACAGTTTTAGTCTCATTCTGACAGAAGTTATGGATTTCTCTTATAAACTTGCCCATCTTAGCTGATCAGAAATATTTGTCAAGAAATTTTCTGGTCATTTCATCACATGTTCTAATCGATCCATTAGGCAAGCTTCCAAGCCAGTGCTTTGCATCGTCTTTTAGTGTGAAGGGGAAAGCCCTTAAGTAAACTGCATCTTATGACACACCATTGTATTGAAAGGTGTTCATAATCTCCTCGAAGTCCATCAGATGATTGTTTGGATCTTCGTTCATCTTTCCCTTAAAACGCAGTTGTTTTGAAGGGTTTGGAGCAACCCTTGCTTTAGCTCAAAATTATTAGTTGCAACTGGAGGTGGTCGCACACTTGATAAGCCTTGATTGTAGACCGGTCTAGCATAATCACCCAGTGGTCTCCCAGCACCGGGAGCTATATTTCCAAATTGGTCTGCACCTAAAGGTAGATTCTGAGCAATTCTTCGAGCCCTCTCCTCTTCATAGACAATTTATGCATTTCGAAGAGCTGTATCCTCAGCATCTCGTGCAGCTTTTTCTCTTTGCTGGGATGCCTCTCGTGAAGCCAAATCAACATTATCATCATCTCCCGCCATAACTTCCTTGGTTGAGGATTGCCTAACCTTCTCTAATTTCTTGGCGAGATTTCTTTCCTTCCTCAACTGTCGTAGTTGTTTCTCGATTTCTGGTTCGTATGGTTGCAATTCCTTACCAGAAGATCGAGTCATGCACCAATCTAACATGTAGCCTGTGCACAATCAAAGAACACCAAATATAAAAACGGAAAAATATAATAAAAACAAAAATTCCTGAATTAGCTGTACAAACTATTTCAAACACTAATGATTGCCAATCCCCAGCAACAGGCGCCAAAATTTGACGAGCGCAAAACACACACTAAAATATACTCGCTAATCGAATATAGTAAATTAAAATATCGTATCTACAGGGATTGGAGTTAAACAATAGTATCGTAGTTTGTAACTAGATTGCTATCCAAAATGATCAACAACTTAGGTTTATGTGATTAAAACTAAATTAACTAAGAATATATACTATTGGCTAATGAAAATCAACACAAGTATTAATCAAAGGAAGTTATCAATTGGGAGAAGATAGGGTTTATAGGATAAGTGGAAGATAAATGTTTGGAATTTAACTCTATATAATTCACTTCTAATATCCAAGTGAGTCTCTCGAATTTACTTGGTTATTAGTTCAATTGATTAGTAGAAACTCCTCTCTCGATTAAGTCTCAACCTCACAAGATGAACCAATTTTAAGCACGTGAAGATATGCAAGAATTCGTAGTGGATTGGTATTTAGGAGAACCTCTCTCGATTATCCTCCTAACTAAGTTTAATCAACAATTCAACTAGCCTATTCCGATTACAAAGAAGAATTAATGACTTCAACCAACAAAATATAATGCAACGATATCACACGTTATGCCTCTCTCGATTACAATAAAAAGTGAATATAGATGCAACAATTAAAACATCCAAAATGATTCAATACATAAAACTAGAGTTAACTATCCATAAAGAAGTATCAATACACCAAATCCATCAAACCCTAAAGAGAACTACTCCATGGATATAGAGTAATTCATCATAACAATGTTTAAGTTAAAGGAAAACATAAAACAATCCAAACTCTTATCTTGAGTGACAATTGAATGATGAAATCCTTGAGCTTTTGCTTCTCCAACTCTTCCTTGGCTTCCTTAGGTCTAAGATGTGTCAAAAGACCATAAAATAATATTTCTACATGTATTTATACTAAGTAGGGCCAGACCCAGACGAAAACACCTTTTCCTGCGCGAACTAGGACAATAACTCTGTAAAAATTGCACATGCACGCCGCAATGGGCGACGCGCCAGGCGGGGCATTAATGGGAAAGTCCAGAGAGTTAAAATCTGCCAGACAACCAGAAAATATGCAGGCGCGGCACACCGTGGGTGTGTTGTTTTCTTAGAGTCCGGATTTTTCTTGACTTTTTGATATCCAGACATGATTTTCGACCCCCGAATGCGATCCCGGCTTATTCCGTTGGGCTTTTACTTAGACTTCAAAGCTCCAAATCACTCGAATTATCTCCATAACTTTTACATAGCTTGGAATTCTCCTACTAGGCATAAAATACATAATTAGTGCAAACCACTAGCGATTAAAGCTCAAACTCAATTAAAGTGTAGTAATTTGGAGTGTAATAAGCGATTAAACATATAATTATAGCCTACCATCATTCTCTCACAGATGGTGAGAACATGCACCGCTAGATCCGACGATCAGACACCCGTGCCTCCTGCTACAGCTGCGAGAGGCCGGGATCGGGGCAGTGGCCGAGGAGGGGCATGTAGTGTAGCTAGAGCACCTACCCGAGCTGCGATAGAGGAGCCCCCAGTAGCTTTAGTTGGGAGGTAGGCACTTGCGGCCCTTGTTGATACCCCTGCACTTCAGGAGACTCTCTCCCAGTTCTTGAGCATATTTGGTACTCTAGCTCAAGCGGGGTTGATTCCACTTTCATCGGCAACATCTAGGCAGGGGGAGGAACTCAAACTCCCGTGGCCCGTGCCCTAGAGCATCGGGTCCATATTGATCAGGTCTCAGAGGACCAGTGCAGCCTTTTGTTCTATTTCAGCCCTAGGTTAGGGAAGTAGTATCTGAGGAGGAGGAACCTAGACTTGAGCGGTACAAGAAGTATCATCCTCCTACATTCAGCGGCCTAGTTACAGAGGATGCACATGGTTTTCTAGAGACGTTCCATTGTATTCTCTGCACCATGGGTATTGTGGAGATGAGTGGGGTTACTTTTACTACATTCCAGATATCAGGACCAGTGTATCAGTGATGGCGGGCTTACGAGGAGGGTAGCCCAGCTGATGCAGCTTCACTCACACGGGCTCAGTTTTCATAGATGTTCTTGAGAGAGTTTGTTCCCCAGAGCCTTCAGGATGCATGGCGCGTGGAGTTTGAACAGTTGCGTCGGGTTACTATGACAGTGTCAGAGTACATTGTCAGATTCAATAAGTTGTCCAGACATGCACCTGCCTTGGTTTCTTCAGTCAGAGGGCGGGTCCGTCGATTTATCGAGTGGCTCAACTATGGTATTAGATTTAGCATGGCTCGAGAGTTGGAGAAAGATACCCCACATTAGTAGGTGGTAGAGATCGCACGAAGGTTCGAGGGTATGCAGGGCCGCGAGAGAGAGGACAGGGAGGCCAAGAGGCCTCTAGATTCTGGTGGGTATAGTGGTGCCCATGCCCCTATTGCAGCCCGTCGTGGCAGGGGCTATGTGAGCCGTCTAGCTCATTCGGCACTTCCAGCTTCTAGTGGTACTCCATCTACTTCCAGGTCTCAGGTTGCCCATTATGCACCGCCACTGTCTAGTGCACCTCTTACACGGGGTGCTTTAAGCGGTCGGTCCAGCCGATCAGGCCCGAGCCAGTTTCAGCAGCCACGCCCACCGAGAGCTTGTTTTGAGTGTGGTGATATCCGTCATATGGTGAGGGACTGCCCCAGAATCAGGAGGGGTGCACCTTCACAGATTACACATGCTCCATGTATTCAACAGGGTCCCCAGACTTCTTAGGTCTACTGCTCCAGTTACCGCTCCACCTGCACAGCCAGCTAGGGGTGGAGGTCCAGCGGGTAGGGGTTTCCCTAGAGGGGGAGGCCAGGCCAGGTGCTATGCTTTTCTAGGTAGGACAAAGGCGGTTGCATCAGACACAGTTATCACAGGTATTGTTCCGGTTTGTCATAGAGATGCATCAGTCTTATTTGATCCAGGATCTACTTACTCATATGTATCATCTTATTTTGCTCCGTATTTGGGTATATCTCATGATTCTTCGAGTTCTCCTATGTTTGTGTCCACGCCTATGAGAGATTCTATTGTTGTGGACAGTGTGTATCGGTCATGTTTAGTTGTTATTGGTGGTTTTGAGACCAGAGTTGATCTACTATTGCTCAGTATGGTAGACCTTTATGTTATCTTGGGCATGGACTGGTTTTCTTCTTATCATGCTAATCTTGATTGTCACGCCAAGACGGTGACATTGGCTATGCCATGTTTACCGCAGTTGGAGTGGAAGGGTACTTTGGATTATGTTCCTAGCATGGTTGTGTCCTTCCTTAAGGCACATCGGATTATTGAGAAGGGGTGTGATGCATACCTAGCCTTTGCGAGGGATGTTAGTGTTGATACTCCTACCGTTGAGTCATTTTCGTTAGTGAGAGACTTCCTAGATGTATTTCCGGCAGATCTTCCGGGCATGCCGCCAGATAGAGATATCGATTTTGGTATTGACTTGTTGTCGGGCATTCAGCCCATTTATATTCCACCATATTGTATGGCCCTAGTAGAGTTGAAGGAGTTAAAGGATCAGTTGCAAGAGTTTCTTGAAACCTATCAGTCACATCGTCTCAATACCCATCAGCTATCTCATACCATCCTCATGCACTCAATAGTATCTCTTGTTGATACACCCGTTCTGGAAGACCTCCTGCGAATTTGAATCTGCTGATATTCCACCATCACACGTTCAACCTCCTGACAGTCGTACCATCTTCTTCAAGCGATCCAAGCTCACATCGCAATATGTGCCTCCCGCTGGGTAGAGAGTAGAACTCTTTATAAGAACTTCATCAAAATCACGAAACCGCTAACCTGCTCACAGGAGATAGCCCACCTGTGTAACCTCAAATCGACATCCTTCATCATTGCTATAGTTACATCCATCATGAGATCAATTAATCTCCCTGGGTCTACACTGATCCACCAGCCGTAAGAATCCTTTCATTCATTAGCATCACCCAAAGGTCCAACAATATGTTTGAAACTCGAAGTTGTATTTCCTCCAAAACAATAATCGAATACTCACATTTTCCTATATTCCAATCAATCCCTTCTCGTCACATCCAAAATTCCTAAGCACAGAGACCACCTCAGGGATCACCTCCCTCTAACCATCAACACTGAAAATGCCGATTCAATCCTGAAGTCACAACACATAGCCATCTCTAATAACTTTCAAGTAGGTTCCATCTCACAACACCGTGCCCAGAGGCAAACAAGTGAAGGCCAACATGCCGATGAGCCTCAATGCATTCATTCAAGGATGGCAACACCACAATATTAACAAGAACTCCACCAAATTAAGAAATAGCAAATCTCGACCGTAGGCAACACCAACACTGGGCTGAAATGATAGAACACTCTTCCACAAGGCGATGATAATGGTCCGCCTGCATTAGTATGAAAAAGCATCATGCATGCACCGCATCTGTAGCATCTTCACAACTCGTCGGTGCTCAACTGATAACAAATGCTTGACGTCGCGTATGATTGAGAAGGAAGGAACCGAAGGCATAAGCTTCAATGAAATCAAAACGCACAATGAGGAATCAAGGAAGGTAAGTTTTTCTAACAGCCATGTAGCCTCTCGAAGATAAGTATAGACGTCTTTGTACCGATCCGCAAGACTCTACTAGACTTGCTCATGACTCATGAGACCTAAGTGAACACAGTGCTCTAATACCAAGCTGTCACGACCCAAATCTAATAATAGGTCGTGATGGCGCCCAACTATGCTGCTAGGAAAGCCAACGCGTGAACCTCCACTTAAGTATCAATTTTAAATTTTCAAAATCAGGAATTTCATTAAATAAATAGAATAATATCTATCACTCATAGGAACCTATGCTTTTCTTTATTAAATTTCCGAATATAAGTAAATCATAAAGTGAGGTGATAATAATAACGTGAAATAAAATAATGAACATCCACTAGGAACCCGCAAAATCCGGTATCGCAAGAGCATGAGCATTTACTAGAACAATACAACACTACCACAACATCTGTCTGGAATATAAAATAGACAATATATAATAATTGAATAAGATGGAGATTCTGTGTGCCGCGAATGATAGCGTAGAATGCAGCTCACCATAAAGTCCCCTCAGCAGGTGCGCCAATGCACCACGATGACCACCTAATGTACATGCCTCAGTACCTGCACATTCACTGCAAAAGTGTAGCGTGAGTACGTAAATCTACGCGTACCCAGTAAGTATCTAGCCTAACCCCGAATAGGTAGTGACGAGGGGTGGACATTGACACTTACTAGTGGTTTAATAAATTAAATATAATAAGGTAGACAGGTATGAAACATGGTAAGTAAACAGTGAGAACATATATAGGCAAATAATACGGTCTACAACTGAACAGTGAACACAAAGTCCTCAATTATAGGATACCTCCTTAAATGGACAATGTAATGGTCAATACCAAATCAACAGTCACATCTCAAGTCAGGAAACTCATGAGTACACGGACCCCTTATCAAGTATTTTGCACGATTCTGCCGAGGCGAGTGGCCCGATCCCATAAGAGTGTATTACAGTAATCCTACCGATGCGAACAGTACGATCCCATAAGAGTGCATTATAGTAATCCCGCCAAGGCGAAAGGCCCGATCCCATAAGAATATGTTACTCTGCCGAGGCGAACGGCACGATCCCATAAGAGTGTGTTACAATAATCCTGTCGAGGCGAACGGCCCGATCCATTAAGAGTGTATTACAGTAATCATGCCGAGGCGAACGGCCCGATCCCAAAAGAGTGTATTACAATAATACTGCCAAGGTGAACGGCCTGATCCCATAAGAGTGTATTACAGTAATCATGTCGAGGCGAATGGCCCGATCCCATAAGAGTGTATTACAGTAATCCTACCGAGACGAGCGGCTTGATCCCATTAGAACAAGAAGCTTTAATGGGTCCTTAACCTCACTCACGAATATACGTGTGAGTAATAAAATTTAAGGAAATTTTTCGATGAATACGTACAACGCGGAAGAAACTTGTAAGGGAAGCACAATTTTTCCACAGCTAATCAAGTGGCTCGTCAAGTATCTAAAATAGCAAGTCCGATACTCTACCCAAGTCTAGTCTCGGGCTAAATGTAAATTAAAGCAACTAAACATGCAGGAATAACTCAAATATTATGATTAAAGCATGGCGTGAGTCTATGTCTACCCAAACCTAATCATGAATTCTAGCATACGCATGGACACTCGTCACCATATACGTGCGTAGCCCCCACAACATGTAGCACATAGCAAGTATAAAACCTACGGGGTGAATTCCCCCTTACAAGGTTAGACAGGAGACTTACCTCGCTCCGAACTTTCATAATTGGCTCCAACGCCTCTCTAACTCCTCAAACTGATGCCCATCAATCCGAAACTAGTCAAACAACATGCAAACCAATAAGAATATACTTCAACACTTATAACTAATCAATTTATGACAATTTCCAACTCCGCTCGAAAAGTCAACAAAGTCAACCACGGGCCCATGTACCCAGTTTGTGAAAAGTTTTAAAGATAAACATTACTCATAGCGCCACAAACTCAAATATATAATTTATTCCTAATTCCATGTCCAATTTCATAGTCAAAATCCAAAAACACCATTTCTAGGTCTTCCACCAAAAATTTCACATTTTCCACTTAAATTCGCGAATATACACGCCTAAATTCGTGTATTTAACTCACAACGCATAGAAATCACTTACCTCATGATTGATGATGAAAATAGCACTCCAATGTCGCTCCAAAGTCGGGTCCCATGGAAGAAATAACGTGAAAATGAGCCAAACCCCCGATTTTAAAAAAACACTGCCCAGCCCGACCTTCTTCACGAACGCGGCAAGTCCTTAGCGTTTGTGAAGCACTACCAGCTTCTGCTCCCCAATTCCTCTACGCGAACGCGAGACAAGGCTCGCACACGTGAAGCTTTACCAGCCTACCCATCACGAACACGGTTGCACACTCACGAACGCGAAGACCAAATTCCCCTACCTGGCCAGCTTCTCTTACACGAACGACCAGGCGATCGCGAATGCGGAGCACATTCGCGATCGCACCACTACCCAACACTTCGCGAACGCGATGTCCCTATCGCGAACGTGTAGAAAAAAAGACCCCCAGCTTAAATCCTTCTACGTGAATGCGTGAGAGCCTTCGCGTTCGCGAAGAACAAAACCAGACACCAGTACCAACAGTTGCAAAACAAGGGAAAATGATTCGAAACCACTACGAATTACACTCAAGGCCCCCGGGACCCCGTCCTATCACACCAACAAGTCTCAATGCCTTATCCAAACTTATCCGAAGGCTCGAAACACCACAAATAACATCAAAATCAAAAATTGACGACAAAAATTCTTCTTTCAACTTTCAAATATTCAAACTTCGACGAACGCGTCCGAATCATACTTAAACATTCCGGAATGACGCCAAATTTTACGCACAAGTCATAAATCACAATACGAACCTATTCCAATGTTCGGAATCCCAAACAGATATTAATAACATTAAAGTCCACTTCAACTCAAACTTAGAAAATTCTTAAACCTTCAAAATGCTAACTTTCCATAATAAGAGTCGAAATACTCCCGCACCGCCCGGTACTCAACCCGAACATACGTCCGAATGCGAAATCATCATACGAACCTATTAGAACCTTCAAATCCCAATTCCGAGGCCGTTTACTCAAAAGTCAAACCTTGGTCAACTCTTCCAACTTAAAGCTTCCAAATTGAGAAATTTTCCTTCCGAATCAACTTTGAACTTCCCGAAATTCAATTCCGACCATAAGTACAAGTCATAAAACACGAATTGAAGCTACTCAAGGCCACCAAGCTGCCGAACAACGCGCTAGAGCTCAAAATGACATGTCGGGTCATTACATTCTCCTCTACATAAACATACGTTTGTCCTCGAATGTGCCAAGAACCATTTCGGAGTAGCCCAAAATCATTGATTAAAACCTCACGCACCTACCCGTGACACCACAACCCATGTGAGTACATTCGCTCGAGCTAGACTGAAGATCCTTCCTGCTACCTTAGCCCACAAGCCTTAGAACCAAATTCCAATATCCAAAATTCTCTACTAGACCCGATTCTAACATACGTACACCGTACCAATCTCTACACGCTGAACCAAAACATGATCATGCACTCATGCTGATATTACACAATGTACCGCATAATGCATTTGCCCATTATAACGTCCTCCAAGCACAACAACTGCAAATTTACTAACCTGATGCCCGTAGTATACCTCATAATGCGTATAAGCCCTGATCCAACCCTAGCAATACTGCAACGATGAAAGAGACATGTAAAAGCTCATAACCACCTATCAAAATCAATAATTCCTGGAGTCTCTCCGCTTGACAAGAACCATTTCCTCATGCTGAACTGATTACTGACATTTTCCTCCTAATATACCTTATATGAATCTGATTACACTGATTTCAGGCCCAACAACCTCGTCTCACCCAGTACAAGTTGCTCGACCGACAAACAACATCAAAAATCACCTACAACCTCATACGACGACATCAATGTGACAACAAGCCACAACTCGAATACGACCAACTAAGGAAAAACGATCTCGGGTAAAGAGCTATCCAACCCGCGTAACAAATAAAATGGTCAAACATATGCTATGAACCTATATCAGAGATGAGAAACAAGGCATACAAAATAGGTATAAGGAACCGTACTCAACATCTCACTGTTATGGCATGCAACCGGATCCATACATGATACCATTGTGGCATGCAATATGATCCAAATATCACACCCGTGGTGGCGTGCCACCCGATCCGAACATAACAATCAATAAGGGAAATACTTATCGATCCAAAATGTTCATACCCACAAAACACACGTATATTAATAACAAGCATGCATAACATAACTCTAGGGAGACGGATAGCGTCATGCGCTACCAGAGCCTAAACACGACTAAGGTGTAATAACTGACCTGTATCTCAAGAGCCATCTTGCTCATATAACACCACAAGCTACACGGTATCACAACACATGTGCGAATAATTAAGCCGTCTCACAACCCACATGGAATAATAGAGTGCACCTGAAATAGCCGACGCTAGGAATATCATCCACTACGCCCGAAGAATCATCCATAAGCAATGCCAAGCTATCTAAGCGTATCTAATCTGGCATGGAATATACATTCGCATTAGGCCTATCCTACCTACGGACTTCAAGCCAATTCCGATCATCTCCAAATAGGTATATAACCTCCCCAAGATCAACAATGACCCTATCTATGACACATACGATCTATCATAAAATCTGTAACAACTTCCATAGTCCACAACCAACGGAATAGAGCGTCTCTCAGACATAAATTCGCCAATCACAAAATTTATAACTTTCTAAATCTGCATCACCCTTATAATACAACATGCAACCATCTTCACAACAATTGATTCTCATAGATGAGAGTCCTAACTTAGAAACCAATATTTTAGCCTTATAGAAATCCTCAGGTATGTTGAAAGTTAGGTCAACTAGTTCACTCATAAGGCCAATGAAAGAATCCATTCCTACTTGAGAAATATTGGTATTTGATTTGATACTTAATAATTTAACCGCAACAGACAACTGAGAGTGCATATTCCCTTCACATAGCGGACGATTAGCGGCCTCTAACTGTTCATAAAAATATTTTGCCTCTTCGTTATGATCTTGTTCAACACTTTCATGGGGCTCAAACTCGAAGTGCATCCCAAAAGTATCTACAACCATTTCATGGTATCTAGGATGTTGAACGTTATTTCTCACCGACCTACTACTTTCACCAACAACCATATTATAAAATACACCATCATTACCATCAACCTCTCCATGACTAGTCCACACAAAATAATTATTCACAAACTCTTTTTTATAAAGATGAGTCTTAACATCCTCCGATCCCAAAAAATTCAAACACTTACACTTCACAAGGACACCTAATCATCCTTTCAAACTAAAATAGTTCAAGTGACATTGCATGCCTAATAAATTCATTAACCCCTTCTATAAATTCCTCCCTAAAAAATCGATGATTTGGATAATTCCTATTATACATCCAACTACGATATTCCATCTACACAAAGAACAAAAACTTACATGTTTTATTAATTGAGTATTCAAATTAATTTATAGTTTAAGTTACATAATAAACTTTAGTAACAATATAGTAAATTTTAATAATTTAAGTGCATATTAATTTGAATACAATATTGCTCTAACCCTAGCATTAATCATAATTAGACTCGATAGAACAATGAATTAGTTAAGCCATTCAATTAGACTAACTCACTTAGTATTAATCATAATTAATAAACCCTAAATCTAATTTAGTAACCCTAAATTATAATTTAATAAACTCTATCATAATCATGATCAATAAAATTAAAAAAATAAAAATTAGCTAACCAAAGCATAATCATAATCTTCTAACATAATATCTTCTAAATTAGCTAAGCCAAGTACATTACATGCTATCATAAACAATATCAATAAGAGTAAACCCTAAATCTAAAGAATTAAAAATCAATTGAAAGAATCCCAAAATTCCAAAATCAATAAGAGTAAACCCTAGTTTATACTATTGAAAGAATTTAAATAACTAAAATTACAAATATAGATAACTAACCTTCAAAGAGAGGAGAGGGGTATGATCTTGGGTGAAAATGGCAGTGGGTGAAGGCTTAGGCAGAGCAGTGGAGGCCGAAAAGCAGTGGTGGTGCACGGCAGTGGTGCGCGGCGATAGCGGACGGGGAGAGACGAAGGGGGCGGGGCTTTGATTTTGGGTGAGAGGGAGGGAGGAGTTGATTTTGGATGGGATTTGGGGTGAAATCGCACCTTTGGAAGAGTGAATGAGAGAAAGAGAAAAGAGAGAAATGGCGAAGAAATCCGTCTCTGGCAGCCCTAAATTAAGTCGGTGTTTATATTTTAATTTTTTTTTAAATAATTTAATTATCAAACCGACCGAAGTCGGTCAATTTTAGTCAATTTATCAAAAATACTTTTACATAAGTAATATTTAATATTTAGTTAATTATCTAATTGATCTAACATCCTAAATTGAAATATATATATATATATATATATATATATATATATATATATATATATATATATATATACTAGATTATTAATGATGCTCTATGTGATAGACTAACTAGATCGAGCAAAGTACGATTGTAACTAGACTTTAAGAGTAAAACACTCATATACTAAATCAATAACTATTAAACAGAATCAGGCACTCATATACTAAAGCACTTACATAGAACATCAATTGTATAATCTAGTTATTCTCGATCACCTGATTAATACTTTGCTCGGATACTTGACCGCTGTATCAATTGAAAATTCAATTATATTCAATTAACCTAAGATATATTTTTTATGACTTTATTTAACCTAGAACATGCATAATTCTTGATTTTAACTGACAAGACGCTCAGGCATACCGACGGCCTTAATAAATTAATTATTGAGATTTAATGTGTGAGTGATCAAGTCTAAATAACAGCATCCAACACGAGAGAACACATTTGAAAGCAAAATGTATAGTGCTATAACATGTAGTGCCATACACACACATGAATATATATACAACAACATATACTCGGTCAAATCACACGATTGGAGAATATATATATATATGAACAAATCACATTTTGTTTTAAAATAAGTTATCGACCGAAATCGGTCAGTATTATGTGTGTAAAAATAATCTATAAATATTTGACCATGTTTGACCACTAATACCGACCGACATCGGTCAAAAATTTCCTCAATATTTTTTTGAAAAATTATATTAGTTATGGAAAATAAAACAGAACCTGGGCGGGAAAAAATTAATTTAGTATTCCGACCGATATCGGTCAGAAATGAGGAGCTTATTTTATTTTAATATTTTTTTCGTACATAATAGGCAAGTGTGACCAGCTTTTGGTCAAATATTTACCATATTGTGACTGATTTCAGTCGGAAATGTGAAATGTATCAGATAATACAGTATTTCGATATTATGGGACCACATTTACCGACCAATGGTGGTCGGTATATTTAATTGAAATTGGTTATTTGACTTTTGCGACCAATTTATACTTTTTCCGATCGATTTTGGTCGGTTTTCCCTTCCGACCGATTTTGGTCGGTTTTCCCTTCCCACCGATTTTGGTCGGTATGCTTTGGACGATTTTTTACAGTTTTCTAGTAGTGTCATGTCACATTTACGACCACGTGTTTCCAATGTATTTTATTTTTTATTTCCATCCAATCAAACTTAGCCACATAAATTGAATTTGAAATTGAACTTGTATCTTGTTTTTGGCACAAAATGTTCAAATAAACAACATTCAGCTTCTCATCTCAAATGCTCTTCTTTCTCTCCTTGTTGCAGGAAGTAACACCAACGATATGTATTAGTCTATCGCATGATTTGTCGTGTTCCGTTGCATCTGATTGAGTCGACAATTAATCAGAATATAACTTCCATTAGTTCGGTCAGCACCTTAACTTCCAAGTATGGCTGGCGTTTCTAAAACGAGATTTAATGAGAACAAAGTGTTAAAGAGTGCGCGCAGGGTGGTGACCCACCCTACCCCCTCCATACCCAACATTTAACATTGCAGCATTGCCTATTTGCCTCAACCGTCACCCATATTTATTAATTGTTGCTCTTTTATTTCATATTTTAAAACTTTTTCTGCTTACTCCTTCAAAAATAAAGTCTCAACACTTGGCTGCACAGTGCACTCAGACATTTTCTGATTCTGTGTGTACACCCTTATCCACTAAGCCAAAGGGAAAAGGTTCACCTTCGCATATTCTGACGCCAACCTGTCCCTTAATTTAAGTTAAAGAGGTCACCTTCGTCATTTCAATTCACACAAAATATTGCCACCTTATTTCGCTGATTCAGAGAGAACCGAAACAATTATTATAGCTTTATTTATAAAAAAGCTTAGTTATTATAGTACTGCCTACTCATTCTGGAAGTCCAAAGAAAGAACAAGTTGTTGAAACACTCACTTCAACAACTATATTTAAATATACATATATGCGAGCCGAAAATAAATTGTGATTTGATTATTACTTTGTGTCTTAATCGACGAGTGCATTTATGCATGTAGTTCAAGTCGAGGGCAATTAAAGCTGTTGTGGTAAAGTGATGACTTGTTCACGGGTTTGGAGCTCATCACTTAGCGCTACTCACCTTTTCTTTCTTCTTCAAAATCCTGAGGTTCATCCTTTTCCATGTGGATTCTCCTGTCTGATCTTTTGTTTTTGGATTGGGGTTCTTTTTTTTTTGTGTGTGTGTGGTTAATTCTTTGTCATAATGGTTAGGTAGCGGATGATATATAATGTCAATATGAGGTTCGGCTGAAGGAGAGTTGTAGAGAAAGATAAGTTATGGATCGGACGGCGCTAACGGTGGGACCAGGGATGGACGTACCGATCATGCACGATAGTGATAGATACGAGCTTGTTCGAGACATCGGTTCGGGGAATTTCGGAGTAGCAAGGCTTATGAGAGATAGGCAGACTAATGAGCTTGTTGCTGTCAAATATATAGAGCGAGGTGCTAAGGTTAGTGTTCCAGTTCTTTCGTTTCATTGTGCAGCTTGTCACTTTCTTCGGTGCTGAAATTTATATTTACTCTTTTTGTTTTATTAATGCAACAAACTGTTTGATTGTACACCAAGTTTAGCAAAAATAAGACTTTTGGCTTTCAATATGCCAGTTTTTTCAGAACATGAAAGAATGTCATATAAGGTGGATTGAAAGGGGTATTAGGAAAACTTTACCAGGTTTCGCTTGATTTATTTGTCAGTTTAATGATTTAGTGGGTGTTAGTAGCTCTGACCATGGTGGGGGGGTTGGCATTGATTGACATTCCCTAAAAAAATTGGTTTTTGCATCCAGACATGAGAATTATGTAGTGGATTGGGGGAAGAAGTAGAAAGAATGAACTCTGCTCACTCTATGTTTAGGAATGTGACACTCCCTGCTACAGTTGTTGCAGAAAACTGATAGCTTAAACGAACCACTCCCTCCATCCTATTTTATTTGACACATTGGATCGCACATGGAACATAAAATTTTAGTTTGATCTATGTTATATTAGTGTTAGTGGAAGAAAACATTAAAGTACCGGTTAAAAAGTTTGTAGAGTTAACATTGAATTCTTGAATGATTTGAAAGTCAAATAGAATAAAACTATATTGTTTAGTAGAATGGTGCCAAACCTTATGTAGTGTCATGTGCATTGGGACCAAGGAAGTATCAGTTACTTGTAACAAACTTAAACAAAGGAAAATTGACTCTTAGAAGGCCTTTTTTGTGATGGCATTCGTTAGAGGGTCTCTCTTAGAGGGCTTTGTCATTAGTCTATTTTTTGTAGCATTGTCTTGAACAATGGCACTTTGTGCACTTGTTGGGAACTCTGTTTATGGGAATTTTATTGGCCATTTACCTTTTACCAGTTCATCTAACTTATTTTTTTGTTCATTATCCATGAATATTGCAGATTGATGAAAATGTCCAGAGAGAAATCATCAACCACAGATCATTGAGGCACCCTAACATAGTCAGATTCAAGGAGGTACTTTTGAAAATCCATTTTTGTTAACTGTTAAGGTTCTGTAAACTTGATAGTTAATGCTAATGAATGACAATTTGGTTCCAGGTCATACTGACCCCAACTCATTTGGCTATAGTGATGGAATATGCATCTGGTGGAGAGCTGTTTGAGCGAATATGCAATGCAGGCCGGTTCAGTGAGGATGAGGTTTATATCTTACAATGCGATTTTGCTTGTTACTATGTCCTGCATACATTTATTATCTATTAGCTACAATTTTTTGCTGCAGGCACGTTTTTTCTTTCAACAACTCGTATCAGGGGTCAGCTATTGTCATGCCATGGTACTTACTGCCACCTTTCTCTGCCTTTTAATGAAAAGGAAGAATCTATGCAGTTTATGGAAAAGATCCTGATTGCAATTATTTTCTTTTATGAAGCAAGTTTGCCACCGAGACTTGAAATTGGAGAACACATTACTGGACGGAAGCCCGGCACCAAGGCTAAAGATTTGTGATTTTGGATATTCAAAGGTATCGAGTGTTTTCTCTCTACTCTTTTCCTATACCAACTACGTACTGAGCTCATCTTAGAAAGCATACTCTCCAGTGTTGCAGTGTAAACATTTGGATTCAATGCTTTGTTTCATGTGAGCTAGCTTGAAAATATAGCAACTCTTTTTCATGTGGGTTTACGCGAGGGGTGGAGCAACAGTTTTACTTGCGGGTTCTCTAGGTTTAGCTCGGTATTTGTGTTAAAAATTTATTTAATGTGTATAAATAATTTATCCAAAATTTAGTAACTTGTCTTTTCCAGAATTCAAAATTCATGACATGGATGAGATTTTGTTGTATCTCAAACCCTTGAAGTATTTGAACTTCTTTTTCCTTGTTCTTTCTTCATGCATCCTTCATATCTTGTTGAGCATCCTTTTGACTGTTGTTGCTTGCAGTCCTCAGTGTTGCATTCGCAGCCTAAATCAACTGTCGGCACACCTGCATATATTGCTCCTGAGGTTTTACTCAAGAAAGAATATGATGGGAAGGTAACTCTTTTACCATTTTAGTCTTTCTTTTCTTTTGGTAGGTGGTAAAGTTCGAAATATCATTGAATCAGGCACCAAACAGAGTGCTAATCCCTGTACAAAGTTGTTGCAATACTTGCATGATTTTCAAAGTTAATATGAATGTTATCCTTTTAGACAAAGATAGAACAGTCACAATCTACCAATACATAAGGCTTGCTTTTTCTATTCACGTCTATGAGCGTGGACACCTCTATTTTGCCCAAAACAAAAATTGCAATATCTGTGTCCATTGTAAACGCTCCTCAGCACAAACCGAAAAGTTTTGATAAACCAGCTATGAACTTGGTCATGTCACCTTGGGTGCTCTTTTTTGCTTCCCGCACAAATGCCAAAAAGGAGTTTGGTTTCATATCCGGAAATTTTTTCCTGGCTACATGTTATTGCCTCCATGGTAGAAAGAATTCCTTGACGGAAGACGTCATCATCCAGAAAATCCCCAGTTTCAATGATAAAGGACCACAAGTATAGCCCTGTTCATGAAGCAACACAATATGATGAACTATCTCGTCTAAAAACTAATAACCATTCGCATATCTAAGTGCCCATTATTTTCATCTGATATCTAGTCGAGTGATACTTCCAGGCTGCTTCCTATGCATAAAAAGTTGCTAGTTTGGACCCTCCTCCAAATAATTTTCCAAAGAGTATCTTCATTTCCGTAATTATTTGGAGCTGCATAAAATAGAATTAGCAGATCATTGAGTAGTAGTGTTCCACGTGAAGCTATCGTGATCTCTGAAGCTCAGATCAGTTTTGCGCATAGATTAAAAGGAAGAGAAAAGATTCAAGTTCCCAATTCTTTGCAACACTTCTTAGTTTGGGTTGATAGAATATTGACATCCTTGCAAACAGAAATAAGCTTGAATGACGTCCTGTTTTCTGTCATTAAATTGGTGATAGTGGGGGAATGGATGCTCAAGAGCCCCTTACCAGTTCTTTCTGATTCACAAATACCCTCTTATCCCACCCTCCCCGCAGGCGTTCCTCTTGCACCCATGTGTCCGGTTCCTCTTAATTGTCATCCCTAATGACCTACCCATCTTGCTATCTGTGGATTTCAGTTTATTTTCTACAATTGAATCCAGATTAGATCTTTGTAATCATCCCTCAACTTTGAGTCACCTATTGAATAATGTCCAAGAGAGACCTGCCGTTTTATTGAAGTAGTCTAGGAGACATGTTTAACTATTTGTAAAGTTAAACAGTTTTCTCAATCAACTTTTAGATATTTTTAGCTACAGAATTTTGATTTACATTACTTTTAACTCTTAACTATGCAATTTTATTTGAGAAAATAAAAAATCAATGTAGAATTCACCAGTGTTGTCAAAGGCTCGGTTAAGCCGCACTTTAACACTCAAGCGGTGCAAAACTGGATCAGCGTTCTGCTTCTCCTATGCGGTGCTTTTGTACAGGCACGAAGGCAGTAAGGCATGTGCCTCATCGTCCATGGACCGTCTATTTGTTCTTAAAGCCCCCCGAGAAGGGTTCTTAGACGCTGTTTGATGGACCATTCAGCATTAGAACTATCAAGATGTGAAAGGATAGATTTGTCTGAAAATGTAAAAAGTTGTTCTGTTAAAATACTTAATTTGTATAAAATTCCTTGAAAGTTCGCAGCCAAAGTAAACTTATTTTCAAACTGTATGGATACCTTGGGATTTTGGGCACTTTAGATGTTCTATTGAATTTAATCTTGTTCTGCTCTCTTATTGGACCAGTTTCTCATAATTAAATTAATTAATCACGATCTTCCTGTTCCACAAGACAAGAATGCACCATTGTTTCTAGATGTACTCAAAGCATGACATACTAGTATGTAACTCAGTAAATGCTGTTTTTTTTAACTCGGTGAAATATTAAGAAATAATATTTACTTGTTTCTATTCTTCCTCTCGAAAGGGTCTTTCGGAAATAGCCTTTACCTCCTAGAGGAAGGGTAAAGTCTGCGTGCACATTAGCCTTCTCAGACCCTACTTGTGGGATTCCACTGAGTTGTTGTTGTTGTTGTTGAAATATTAAGAAATAAGTAATTCTGTCAATGTGGAAGGGACCATATAATTATATTACCAATTCATTAGACCCCTAAAAAGTGCAAACTCAACAGTCCAAATTTCAAAATTGACTTAAAATAGTTAATGGCCATAGGAATCACTTGTGTTCAAACTTTTTGCTGTACCAGACAAACTTAGCCATTTGTTTGTTTGATGTTTGTTCCAAAGTTTTCGTTTTACTCTCTACCTATGTCATAAACACTTGCAGACGAGTTTCGGTCTTGTTTGGTTTTACCTTCCTCCAATAAGCTATCATATTCATTGACTTTCATATGGCTTATTCATCGTTTAAAAGTTTTTCATCATTATCACAACTTTTTTGCAGATTGCAGATGTATGGTCTTGCGGGGTGACTTTGTATGTCATGCTTGTGGGAGCTTACCCTTTTGAAGACCCAGAGGAGCCTAAGAATTTTCGCAAGACAATACAAGTAAATTCCTTTACTCTATTGTTGCTGCAAAATCTTCATCGTTTCTGTTACTTGACTCCAAGCTCTTTTCTTTTTTGCAGCGAATCTTGAATGTACAATATTCAATTCCAGATTATGTCCACATATCTGCTGAATGTCGTCATCTGATCTCAAGAATATTTGTAGCTGATCCTGCAAAGGTATATTAACTTTGTCGAAATAATAGTTTCCTGTATTCAAATTTTCATCCTTCACTGTCACTCTCAAAAGTATACTTTTAAGATTTTCCAGTTAACTACTCTTTGGGTGTAGCAACAGTTCAATGCGTTTATGGTTGAACTTTTATCCTATCCTGGTCAGGGGAATCTTTTACCCGAAGGTGCCCATATCTTTGCCAATGGATCTTCCTTTTCTTTTGCTAAATCGTTTTTCCGCACCCCTTTATCATGATTCTTCACGGGGCTTCTTTCTTCTCTTTGTTGAGCATTGCCTGGTGCGGGAAGTAGTATTTGATGAATAGTCTTATTTAGCTTTGTTTGTGATTGAACAGTTTGAGCTATATTCAGAGTTTAATTTGGTCATGCTATGTTTGCATTGCAACAGAGGATAACGATGCATGAGATCAAGAACCATGAGTGGTTCTTGAAGAACCTCCCTGCAGATCTCATGGATAACAATACAAACAATCAGTTTGAAGAGCCAGATCAACCTATGCAGAGTATTGATGAAATCATGCAGATAATAGCCGAGGCCACGATTCCTGCAACTGGAACCGACAACCTGAATCAGTATCTTACGGGATGCTTGGACATTGATGATGACATAGACGAAGACTTGGAGAGCGATGCTGACCTTGACATTGATAGCAGTGGAGAGATTGTCTATGCAATGTAAAAGATACGCAAGGCCATGTTGATGAAATGAGGAGGACCCGTGTAGTCCCGTAGTTCTTAATTCTCTGGTCGTACTCTTTGGTATCCACTATCCCCTATATGTATATGAAATGCAGTTCACACATGTTGAAGATCCAATCTCCCCCTCCTCTCTTTCCTTTCTTCTGTGGTTGTATCGGTAATCTGTATTGATGTTATTTTCCTGCTCAAACTCTGTACTTGTATAAACTACTCTGTAACATTATACAACTTGCATCGTTTACCCTGTAGCCTGTACTTGTATATTTGACCATTACTGAGGAATTGTACTCTAGGGGAATAATCACTTCTTGCATGCAATTAGCAATGTCCTTGCAAATGTTTTGCGTGATATGTTGTGACATTTAGGTAGTTTTCTTGTTCTCAATCTATAGCTCTATATGTAACGCACAGATTCGAGCAGTTTCTCCATCTTACCTTAATTAGTTTGATACAAATTGCATTCCAAGTTTTCATCTTGGCGAAATGGTTGAGGTATGAATTGAAAGATGCTATTATTTTAGGGGTGAATTGTGTCTTGTTTAATTTTCACGTGTTAAAGAACCGGATTTTTTAACTTATCTATATACTATATTAAAAACACGAAGGCAGTTAGCGAAATATCGTTCGCATGTTTTATCCTTTAAAAATAGAGTTCACATTAGGCAAAATAGTCATTCTAATTAATTTCCTAATGTTTAGGGATAGTCATTTAATTATTTTTCTAATATCTAGGAATAATCATTTAGTTTTACTAAAAATCTTTCCTTATTTAAATATTAAAAAATTAATTAGAATGACTATTTTGCCCACAATGAACTTTATTTTTAAAGGGTAAAAAAGGCTAACGACATTTCGCTAATTGCCTTCGTGCTTTTAATATAGTGTAGATAAGAACTCTTAATATTTAGGACTTTAAAAGTAATAAAAGTTTTACCTTATTTAAATTATTTCCTCATTTAAATTAACATACTTTTCATATTGAGATAATATGAATTATATTCTTTGATGGGCCTGGAACTCACTTGAACAAAGCGTAAAATTTTAAATCAAAAGATCCAAACGCCATTAGTTATGTATTTTATTTTGAATTTAATTTTGAAAGAATTAGTTTTGAAACTTTAAAAAGAATTCCTTGGTTTCAAATTTTTGTCGTCTTTTACACTTTGTGTGTTTTCTGACTCATGATTATCTTTAATTATTAATATAACTATGAAACTCGTGACCAATATCAGTACTAATAGTAAGATTCTCATGATAAAAATAGATATTGCAAACACTATTATAATGATTTATCTATATGCACATTACATGAAATGTTAATAGATTTTTATACTTTTTGAGAAATATATTACATAATGATACCTTCATGTTGGTTAAGATAATAATAATAATAATAATAATAATAATAATAATAATAATAATAATAATAATAATAAAATAAATATATAACAATGACCAGACCATCTATATTTACAACAGAAACCTAGAAACACATGTAATTGGGTTTAAACAATACTTATCCGATTAAATTGTTCGTATGATAGTTAAAACTAATAATATAATATCTTTTTTTCAGTTTGATTTCCAATAAGGAATAAGATGAAATTCATATTATCTACTTGAGTAATAGGATTTATTTTTTAAGGTCATGAAGAATATAATATTGTTATAAGATATGTTTGAGTACGAGTTAGCATATTACTCTGTCATGTCGAACAACAAAATCAAATGCACAATTCATATACCAAAATCATGATAAGACATTAGAATAATTTTATGTGATGTACGTAATATTTTCTTTATTAAGCTCGCTATTATCAATATTCATCATTTTCAAAAGCTTGTGCTCTTTTTGATTTTATTTTATAAGTCAATTACATAGGTTAATAATATTTGTGTAATTTTTTAAAGAATTATACTCGCTGATATGAAATACACGCGCAACGCGCGTACTCTAAATCTAATACTATATTAAAAGCACGAACATTTTTAGCGAAATGTGGTTCGCCTTTTATACCCTTAAAATTTTATTTTCACATTAAACAAAATTATCATTTATGCTTTTTCCTAATATTTAGAAGTTTTAAACCAATTATATTTTGTTTATTGTTTTTTTACCTTTTTTGAAATATTCATTTTTTATATTAGGATTCTAATTATTATAACTTTAAAATTAGCTGAAATTTTGGTTATTAAATCCTTCCTTTTAAAGCTAGGTACTAGGGGAGAAGTCTTAATATTTAAGTCGTAATGCATAAATCCAAGAAATGTACTACATTAACAAAATATGACAGTAATTGTTTAGAGCTTCTTTTGTGTAATTGAGTAACATAGAAACGACAACTAATACTATCCTAATTTGTGCTATCATTAGTCTTAGGCTTTAAAGATAGATCAGATTTTTTAGGAGTGTTTAAAGACATCATGTAGTATAACTATAATTCATTTAATATAATTTGTATTTTTTTTTTCTTTAATGTAATTTCCTTTTCATTTTGATGTAATAAATATATAGGATTGCGGACCGGAGCCTCGGCGGAACCTCACTCGACTCTCGAGCTCATCATTCCATCCTTTAACCTACTTGAACTACACGCGACCTGATTTCCTTATTGTATACGGTCAAAATCGGGCGTACCCGATTTTGCTGTTTGATTGAGACAAGGGAGTTGCATCGGGGGTAGCCTCGTAATAAATCAGACCCGAGCTCGAAGATGAGACATCAAACCTAGAGATCGAAGTGTATGTTGAGACTGAGGCCAACAACAATCGAGACCAAGTATGACCGACTTCGAGGGCAGCATAATAACGGAATGGCGAGATATCAGTAACCGGTCGAAAATCACGGCGTGAATCTCGAAACATATATTCGAGACTGGTCGAGGATCATGGCGTAAATCTCGGAACGGACCGAATTAGAAGCGATTAACTAGCTGTTTATATGATTTCCTTCTGTAATTAGAGACATAACATAATTAGGTTTCCTCTACTATATAAAGAGGAGTTCCAATCATTTGTAGGCATCATGATTCACTGAAAAACATATACATATATGTTGCTTTCTATGTCTTACTTATTGTTCATCATTGCTTGTTCCATCCTCTGCTGTTCTTATTAACTAACCTCGAGACTATCTTGAGTCAAGGTCGAGGAATTGTTTGCAGACCGGTTTAATCTATTTTACTGTCCAATTTATCTATTTAATTCGTTATTTATCAATTGGTGCTGGTTTAAATCACATATCCTTAAAACCACAATATAAGTTAAATTATTACTCAATTTTTAGGGTAAATAGTTTGGCGCCCACCGTGGGGCTAAGGATAATAGTGATTATTCAGTTCTGATTCTGGTAAAACACACTATTTTACGCTTGTTCTTGTCGAGTATCTTTTCTTTCAGGTTAAAACATGTCAAACTTACAAAACGCATCCACACACGGTGACAATGGCCTCGAATTCCATGATGAAAACGAAAATGTGATCGCTCCAAGAGTCGAGGTGCCACAGGCTAATCTCGGGGCAGCACCGGTTGCCAACCCAGTTGATATCAGTTTGCACGTTGCTCTAAACGCAGACTTAGGCGCAGATCTCGATAGGAGTGTACGTAGAGAAGGCCGATCTAGTAGCCAAGGAACACAGGGCAGAGGAGACGAAGGAGTCAGTCTCCAAGTGATATTCGAGATGCTTCAGGTTCAGCAAGCCGCTATTGCTCAGTTACAAAATCAACATAGAGCTCCAAATAGGGTCGAGCTGAAAATTAATCGTTGTACCGAGCCAGTACCGAAAAGGTCGAATGGTAACGAATCGGGGACTAATCATGCGGTAATGAAAATGCTCGAGGAGCTCACCAAAAGAATTGAATCAAGGGAGAATAGAATCGAAGCCAACGATAAAAAAGTAAAGACATACAACTCTCGAGTTGATCAGATACCGGGGGCACCGCCAATCTTGAGAGGGATGGATTCGAAGAAGTTTGTACAAAAGTCGTTTCTTCTAAGTGTGGATCCGAAGCCTATTCCAAAGAAGTTTTGTATGCCAGACATACCCAAATACAATGGGACCACCGATCCCAACGAGCATGTTACTTCATATACATGCGCCATCAAGGGTAACGATTTGGAGGATGATGAAATCGAATATGTGTTGTTGAAAATATTTGGAGATACCCTTTCGAAGGGAGCAATAATTTGGTATCACAACCTGCCACCAAATTCCATCAACTCATTCGCCATGTTAGCAGATTCTTTCGTAAAGGCATACGTCGGGGCCATAAAGGTCGCAACGAGGAAATCAGACCTTTCAAGGTAAGACAAAGGGATAATGAAATACTCAGGGAGTTTTTGTCCCGATTTCAAATGGAACACATGGAGTTGCCGCCGGTCATAGATGATTGGGCCGTTCAAGCTTTCACCCAAGGGTTGAATGAGCGGAGTTCGATAGCATCACGTCAGTTGAAACAAAATCTGATTGAGTATCCAGCTGTAACTTGGGCAGATGTACACAATCGATATCAGTCGAAGATCAGGATCGAGGACGACCAATTAGGAGTCCCTTCTGGTTCATTATATCCAAACAGGTCGACAGTTAAAAACCAGAGGGACGTCGATAAGGATCCAAGGTCGAACAGGGACCGATATCAACCTTATACCGCAGATCGAAGGAATAATGGTTCAGGACGCAATTCCGCCCGGAATGATCGAAGAAATAATCGAGGACAGAATTCTCGGGGACTTATGAGAAAAAGTGGTTTTGACAAGTGTGCCGATCCCACAGAGGCACCTTGGTTATCGAAATATAACTTTGGCATCGATGCATTGTATTGGCAATCGGAAGGATCAGAGATACTAGGTGGCCCAAACCCTTACAAACCGATCCTTCCCAAAGAAACCCAAATTTGATGTGCAAGTATCATGGCACGCATGGTCATAAGACCAAGGATTGCAGGCAATTAAGGGAGGAGGTAGCCCGTCTATTCAATGAGGACCACCTTCGAGAGTTCCTCAGCGATCGAGCGAAGAATCATTTCAGAGAAAGGGACGCCAACAGGAAAAATGAACAGGAGGAACCCCAACATGTCATTCATATGATCGTCGGTGGGGTCGACATTCCATAGGGACCATATTCAAACGCACTAAGGTATCAATCACTAGGGAAAAACGAACCCGAGATTATGTTCCCAAAGGCATTTTATCATTCAACAACGAAGAAGCAGAAGGCATTTCTCAGTCCCACAACGACGCTCTGGTAATTTCTATCTTATTAAATAAAGTTCAAGTTAAGCGTGTTTTAGTGGATCCAGGTTGCTCGGCGAATATCATTCGATCAAGGGTCGTGGAGCAGCTCGGCCTACAAAATCAAATCGTGCCCACAGCTCGAGTCTTAAACGGTTCAGTATGGCTAGTGAAACAACTAAAGGGGAGATTATTCTACCGGTGAACGTGGCTGGAACCTTTCAAGATACTAAGTTTCACGTAATCGAGGGTGACATGAGGTACAATGCCCTGCTCGGAAGGCCTTGGATCCACAATATGAGGGCAGTCCCTTCAACTATCCACCAAATGATGAAATTCCCGACGTCGGACGGTGCAAGAACAGTATACGAGGAGCAGCATGCTGCAAAGGAAATGTTTGCGGTCGATGAGGTAACACCGATATCGACACTATCAACCTCGGAAAGGTTGAGCATCAAAGGTAAGCAGGAAGTCAAATAGCAATCATAGCCACCAGCCTCGGCCGAATCGGGGAAGCAGAAGATAGAAGAAGAAGAGGAGGATTTTTCGACCCCTCGAACTTTTATTGTTCCCGAAGATTCTGACGCCACCAAATCAACAGTCGAAGAGCTGGAACAGGTTATATTGATCGAGTACCTGCCCGAGCGAAAGGTATACCTAGAAACGGGATTAACCCCCGAACTCAGAAAAAAGCTCATTCAATTTATTACTGATAACATGGATTGTTTTGCTTGGTCCCATTTAGACATGATAGGTATCCCACCGGAGATAACGATGCATCGGTTAAGCCTGGACCCTAGGTTCAAACCGGTGAAGCAAAAGAGAAGACCCCAATTCGAGGTAAAGCACGCATTCATAAAGGACGAGGTAACTAAACTTCTCAAAATAGGGTCCATTCGGGAGGTGAAATATCCCAAATGGTTAGCCAATGTAGTTGTAATCCCTAAAAATGTGAACAAACTTAGAATGTATGTAGATTATAAGGATTTAAACAAGGCGTGCCCCAAAGATTCTTTTTCACTGCCTAACATCGATCGCATGATCGATGCCACGGCCGGCCATGAGATCCTTACTTTTCTCGATGCCTACTCCGGGTACAATCAAATCCAAATGAACCCGCAGGACCGAGAAAAGACTTCATTTATCACCAAGTATGGAACATATTGTTATAATGTAATGCCCTTCGGGCTAAAAAATGCAGGAGCTACTTACCAACGCCTAGTAAATAAAATATTTGAAGAACAAATAGATAAATCAATGGAAGTTTATATTGACGACATGCTAGTTAAGTCCCTGTGCGCAGAGGACCATTTGGCTCATTTGCAGGAAACGTTCGAGATTTTAAGGAAATACAACATGAAGCTCAATCCCGAGAAATGTGCTTTCGGTGTCGGTTCGGGCAAGTTCCTTGGCTTTATGGTATCGAATCGGGGGATCGAAATCAACCCGGATAAAATCAAGGCCATCAAAGACATCACCATCGTGGACAATGTAAAAGTCGTGCAGAGGCTAACCGGACGGATAGCTGCCTTAGGCTGATTCATTTCGAGGTCATCGAATTTAAGCCACAGATTTTTCTCTCTACTCAAAAAGAAGAACGATTTTGCCTGGACCCGGAATGCCAACAAGCATTAGAGTAATTGAAGTGATACCTATCGAGCCCACCATTGCTTCACACTCCAAAAGCAGATGAGAAACTTTACTTATACTTGGCAGTATCGAAAATCGCGGTAAGTGGTGTCCTAGTTAGAGAAGAGCAAGGTACGCAATTTCCCATTTATTATGTAAGTCGGACCTTAGGAAAAGCAGAAACTAGATATCCGCACTTGAAAAAATTGGCACTGGCACTAATAAGCGCCTCTAGAAAGTTAAGACCATACTTCCAATGTCACCCCATAAGCGTATTAACCACTTACCCACTTCGTAATATTTTGCACAAATCCGAACTATCAGGCCGATTGGCCAAATGGGCCGTCGAACTCAGTGAGTACGATATCGAGTATCAACCCCGGACGGCCATCAAGTCTCAAATTTTAGTGAACTTCGTGGCCGTTTTCATGCCAACCCTCGTACCCGAAGTCGAAAAAGAACTCTTGTTAAAATCGGGTACATTATCGGGGTATGGACCCTTTTCACAGACGGTGCTTCGAATATGAAGGGGTCCGGGCTAGGCATCGTTTTAAAGTCGCCCACGGGTAGCACTATTAGGCAATCTATCAAAACTCCTAGGTTTACTAACAATCAGGCCGAGTATGAGGCCATGATTGTAGGTCTCGAGCTAGCTAAAATCTTAAGAGCAGAAGCTATTGAAGCCAAGCGTGACTCTTTACTGGTGGTGAACCAAGTAAACAAAACTTTCAAAGTTCGAAAGGATAGAATGCAAAGGTATTTGGACAAGCTGCAGCTAACCTTGTACCGTTTCAAGGAATGGACTTCACAGCATGTACCTCGAGAACAAAACAGTGAGGCCGATGCACTTGCAAGTTTAGGGTCATCGGTCGAGGAAGATAAGATCAACTCGGGGACTATCATTCAACTCTCGAGATTCGTGATCGAGGAAGGTCATGCCGAGATAAACTCTACAAGCTTAACCTGAGATTGGAGGAATAAATATATTGAATACTTGAAGAACGGGAAGCTCCCATCGTACCCTAAAGAGTCGAGGGCCCTACGAACCAAAGCTGCTCGATTCACATTGACTGAAGATGGAACATTATACCGAAGGACATTCGATGGACCATTGGCAGTATGCTTAGGACCAGGAGACACCGATTATGTTCTACGAGAGGTCTAAGAAGGCACTTGTGGGAACCACTCCGGCGCCGAATCACTAATTTGCAAAATCATTAGAGCAGGATACTACTAGGATAGCATGGAAAAAGACACTAAGGAGTTTGTTCGAAAATGTGATAAATGTCAAAGGTTTGCACCGACGATCTATCAGCCCGGAGAACAACTTCATTCAGTCCTATCCCTATGGCCATTCATGAAATGGGGGATGGATATCGTCGGCCCTCTACCATCGACCCCAGGTAAAGCCAAGTTCATTTTATTTATGACTGACTATTTCTCTAAATGGGTTGAAGCACAGGCGTTCGAGAAAGTGAGAGAGAAAGAGGTTATAGACTTCATCTGGGATCACATCGTATGTCAATTTGGGATACCTACCGAAATAGTGTGTGACAATGAAAAACAATTTATCTACAACAAAATGACGAAATTCCTCGAAGATCACAAAATAAAAAGGATATTATCAACGCCGTATCACCCTAGTGGGAACGGACAGGCCGAGTCGACGAACAAGACTATTATCCAAAACCTAAAGAAAAGGTTGAACGACGCTAAAGGGAAATGGAGAGAAATTCTATTCGAAGTTCTTTGGGCATACCAAACAACGTCAAAGTCCAGTACGGGGGCAACCCCGTTCTTCTTAGTATATGGCTCCACAGCCTTGATTCCAGTCAAAGTCGGAGAACCCAGTGCCAGGTTTTGACATACAACAGAAGAGTCAAATCACGAGGCTATAAATACTAGCCTCGAATTATTGGATAAAAAATGAGAAGCCGCACTCATTCGAATGGATGCACAAAATCAACGAATCGAAAGATACTACAATAGGAGAACCAACCTTCGCCACTTCAGAGTCGGGGACTTAGTCCTGAGGAAAGTCACCATCAACACTCGAGATCCTAATGAAGGAAAGCTCAGCCCAAATTGGGAAAGACCCTACCAAGTCCTCGAAATCGTCAGAAAGGGATCTTATAAGCTCGGCACGATGAACGGCGAACAACTGCCAAATAATTGGAACATATCGCTTCTCAAACGGTATTATTGCTAAGGTATGACTTTATTCCTCTTTTTCATTTATATATTCGACACTAGCTCATTACAGATGATTGATCGAAGATATCGAGACCTCAAGTTTTAAAGCACGCGTTGCACTCTTTTTCCCTTAGTTCGGTTTTTGTCCCAAGTGGATTTTTCCGGTGAGGTTTTTAACGAGGCAACAATTATGTGCTACCTGAGGACCATTCAACAGTATCCAAGGCTTCTTTACAATAAACCTCGAATACTGGGAGGCATCACCCTTGGATGTTATGCTTTCGAGGAAAATACTTCGTGTCAAAGGGACTCGATAGAGAAACTTTGTAATGGGCCAAACGGTTGAATGAACCGTGTCCGTATAGATTAGTCGAGCCCCGATGGCAAAACATGTACGCATGTATAAATTATACAAAGAAGCATTCTTTTTATATCAAACATCTTGTGTCTCAAAGAAAATTTTCTACTATACAAGCTCCATACTTATGATTTTGTGAGAAATGGCTCAAGGGCCAAGGGAAAATATACCTCGGGGACTGCCATCGACATATTCGAGTAATTTAAACTCAAATTTATAAGACCTCAAAGAGGCACTCCTCGATCTACAGGCCAAGGCCATCATTCTCGGGGACTAATACTTCGAACAAGTTCGAAGTATTATTAGGAAATAAGCCCAAGAGGAGTACCCAAATGCTACGGCCAAATTAAAGCGGTTCGGAGACGACCGAATTCTGCAATAAAAATAGGCCTTCAAATTCTTTGAAAAAATGGTTAAAAAAGGCTACCCTCGGCATGTAATCTAAAGGGCCTCGATAAAATCAGCCGACGAAAAATCTTAAGAGGTACCAGATTATCTTAACACAAACGTGCTAAGACACAAAAAGCAAAGGGGTTTCAATCGACAACGACCCTCAAAAAACCCAATGGGTAAAGAATACGTGTTAAGGCATAAAGAATTTTTTTTTTAAACCAAGTCTTCTAAGCCGAAAAAGGGAAAAAGCCATCTTTTAGAGGCCATGTCGGCCCAATCTAAAGAGCCTAAAGGCCAATACTCTTAGAGTTCGAGATTTTGTTCTCACTCAATTCGGACCTATTGGTTCCACTATTCCGAGCTCAAATAAAATATAGCTCAAGGATTCATCAATAAACCTTAAGGGGTCTGTTACTGTGAGTTCAAAATTTACCCGAACTCGGCTATAACTGCAGTACATTTATGGCTTCGATCATGCTATCCGAAATTAAAATCCCGAACATATTATTAAGCTCGGGGACTCGCCCTCGCTTAACTAAAAAACCTAAGGGTTTGTTCTACTCTGAGTTTGAGCTATTGCTCACTCGACTATAGAGGCTACAGTAACCCGATTGCAACAAAGTTTTCACAAAGCAAAACAGAATTTATCATAAATCAGAAATTAGCGAAATGGAAAGAAAAGAAATCTTTCATATATGCAAAGTATTTACAAATACCACTCAGGGTCTTACACAAAAAACAAAAGAAGGAAAAATCCTAAGTGCCTAGTCCACCTCGGGAGCCGCATCTTTGGGAGCTTCATCTTCATCTCCGCTCTCGGATCCACTTACAGAGTCTTCCTCATCGGATAGCAAAGCTCCAGCCTCGTCCTCCAAAACCTTCGCATTCTCGATATCAGTCGTGAGGTCGAAGCCAAGAGCATGCTCCTCCTCAAGAGTCTCTCTTCAAGACTGGCGCCTAGCATGCTCATCAACACTAGACAATCTAACCTCAGCAGCATCAGAAATTTCCTTTACCCTAGTGTTAGCGGCTTCGGCGTCAGCTCGATAGGAGGCCACGAGCACCTCTGCCTTGGATGTGGCCCTTGCAAGCTCAACAGCTAACCGAGTCTCGAGCTCTTCAACCTTATAGGCTCGGGCCAAGTTCTCCTCCTTCACACTTTGGAGTTGATGCTCAACCGAAGACAGTTGGGCCAGAACTGTTTCTTTCTCCGAGGCGAGACGGTCCATGTTCTGCTTTCACCCCAAAGTCTCTACCTCTTTCATCTTGGCCACATCACGAAGTTGCTCAACCAATCCGGCCTTCTGCTGAACCTGCAGGATCAAAGTGTTAGTTTCCAATATCAAGTCAATACATAACAAGCTCCCGAAAGTTTACATTACTCGTTCAATGAACTCGGTCTGATCTCGATGAGCTCTTGTCAGCTCAGCTCGAATGCTCACGATCTCCTCTTCTTTTTGCATATAGAGGAGTTTGAGGGCGTTTCTATCATCCGTAAGCTTTTTGAGATCAACCTCACATCGGTCCAGCTCAGCTCGATACTTGGAAGACACTTCTCAATGGAGCGTTGTAGCCTGTATAGAAAGAAAGGAAATCAGACTTAGAGAAATAAGAACAAATGCAAGCATGGTAGCATGGGCTAAAACTCATTTGGTTCAGAAGCCGCTGAGCCTCATCAAAAATGAGTGATGCGTCAAGGTCGGAAACATCATCGACCCCTACGAAGCAACCACAAAATATATCGTCCCCTTCGGGGGCTGTCCCCATGGATCGGGCATCCCAAAATTTTCCCTCGGTGAACGTGGGACCAGGAAGTGAATCATCGGTATTAATTGCCTCGAGCGAGTCACTCGGGGCATTCTCTTCTCTTTGAAGGGCCTCAGAACTAGACCCTTCGGGCACACCCGCCGGTTGCTCATCACGGCAGGAGGCGTCATCAATAGCTGATGACTCGGGGACTCTGTTCGGACCTTCCCCCGAGATCACCTCGATCTGCGGCTGAACCTCCTTGACCGTCACCGGCTTAGCAGTTATCAAAGCTTTGACGCTTTCCCTCTTCCGAGCCACCAGCCGGCACTCGGCATCTTCTCCCTTCTCATCCTCATCTCGTAGCGTTTGGGCTACATCGGCAGATAGAACGGAGAGATCAGTTTTCGACTTTTGAGCCCTACTTTTCTTGGGCTTTGGGGTATCTAGAGTCAAGGCCCTTCTCCTTTTCTTGTCTTTGGTCGGCTTCGGGGCCTCTTCTTCCCCGAGGGGAGGCGGCCTCATGACGATATTATCTCCAAGACCTGAATAAGAAGAAATCAAGTTAAAAAGAAGTATTTCACAGGAAATCATCACATCAAACACGTACAGGGGAACTTACCATGATTTTTGGCCTCCCATCGACCCTTGGCCAAATCGTTCCATGAGCACTCAGCATACGAAAAGGTTGAAACCAGTTGTCGAACCCAACCTGCAAGGTCTGGGACTGCACCAGGAAACCAGGGGGAAGCTGCACCATAAAGAAGAATATAGATGAGAAGAGATAAAGGAAACGTAACAGGTAATCAAACGTTATCGGTGAAGTTCTACTTACGTTTCATGTTCTATTTTTCTGGGAATGGCATATTCTCGGTTGGGATTAAATCGGTGGTCCTGACTCGGACAAATCAGCACATCCATCCTCGGTCCTTGTCCTCATCTATGCTCGAGAATAGCACCTCCGTGGCTTGGCGCTAAAGCCTTATTAGTCTACCCCGATAAAGACGGGAGCTGTATAGCCCAATGAGATGATCGAGGGTGAAAGGCATCCCCTCGATCTTGCTCGAGAAGAATCCTAGCAAAATGACAATACGCCAAAAAGAGGGATAGATCTGGCCTAGGGTTACCCGATATTGGCGGCAGAAGTCGATTATGATGGGATCGACGGAACCCAGTGTGAAAGGGTAAGTATACACACTTAAAAGCCCTTTCACATTAGTGGTGATGTCCTCTTCGGGGGTAGGAATCATCGCCTCTTTATTCTCCCAGCAGCAATCCTTTTTCACCTGCTCGAGATCGCCTTCAGATATTGAACAGTATCTAGACATGGGCTCGTATCGGCCAGGAACCGAAGAGGGTTTTTCGACTTTAAAGTCGGAAGTAAGTTCACATGGCCCGGGGATGCACTCTTCAATACGTGGCTCCACCGGTGTTTTGCCACCGGCTGGCCGCGACGAGGAGGCTTTTTCTTCTTGAGGAACGGATTTTGATGTTTTTGCCATTGTTATATAAGGTTTAAGGAAGAAGAAGGCGGAATTTGTTCTTTAGATATTGGCAAACGAAAACCGGCTAAGTTGATGAACTTGAAGAGAACACAAGAGTTTTCTGAGGATTAGAAGAAGTTTGAAAGTAAAGTTTAAGAGGACTATGAAGTTAGTCTATTTATAATTGCCACTTTGACGGTTTGAAAGCACTACTGGCCGACCATCAACTGGCGTTAATTAATGACCTTGGGAACGGTGCAGACGCGATGCTTCAATTGCTTTTGTCGCTTATGTCACAATGTTGATGTCATAATTGGTTGAGGTACTAAATCGAAGGCTCAGTTCATTTCTTCTCGTTACATTCCAAGAAACGAGGGAACTATCTGCATACGGTCAAAATCGAGCCAAACCAATTTTATTGTTTGATCGAGACAAGGGAGTTGCATCGGGGGTAGCCTCGTAATAAATCAGATCCGAGCTCGAAGATGAGACATCAAGCCTAGAGATCGAAGTGTATGTTGAGACCGAGGCCAGCAACAATCGAGACCAAGTATGACCGACTTCGAGGGCAGTATAATAACGGAATGGCGAGATATCAGTAACCGGTCGAAGATCACGGCGTGAATCTCGGAACATATTTTCGAGACTGGTCGAGGATCATGGCGTAAATCTAGGAACGGACCGAATTAGAAGCGATTAACTAGTTGTTTATATGATTTCCTTCTGTAATTAGAGACATAACATAATTATGTTTCCTCTACTATATAAAGAGGAGTTCCAATCATTTGTAGGCATCATGATTCACTGAAAAACATATACATATATGTTGTTTTCTACGTCTTACTTATTGTTCATCATTGCTTGTTCCATCATCTACTGTTCTTATTAACTAACCTCGAGACTATCTTGAGTCAAGGTCGAGGAATTGTTTGCAGACCGATTTGATCTATTTTACTGTCCAATTTATCTATTTAATTCGTTGTTTATCAATTGGTGCTGGTTTAAATCACATATCCTTAAAACCACAATATAAGTTTAATTGTTACTCAATTTTTAGGGTAAACACTTATAACCTGGGATATGTAGGCTGTCCAAAACCAGGACTCGGTTGCACTCTTCACTCTTTTTTTTATTTCTTGTTCTTTTGAATAATGATATGGTCAAAAATCAGTCACATGACTCAACTTTTATTTGCGTGAAAAGTCTTGATATTTCCAAGTAAAGAGGGGCATGCTGTGAACACCTAATTTTTGACTATATTTAAAATTTTCACCACTTTTTAGTATTTTAATAGTTTTAAGTTTAATTTTTTATATTTTAGCTTTTGTTTCACTTTTTTATAGGTTTTATTTGAGAAAATTGAAAACCAACAAAAAGATTCACATTTTAAAGTATTAATTTTATTTTTCATTTGCAACACAAAAGAAAATTCACAAAAAGTATATGTTTCTTCTAATTTTGGTAAGAATAGTAATTTTATAACTTTTCTTTAATAGAAGAACCCAATGACATTTCGCCGATGTTTTACTATCCAGGTAATAAAATTCATGCCACTTCCACTCTTTTTGGCGTTTTCCCACGAAGCCCTATCATCTCCCTTTTATTCCCCAAAATATACAATAGAAAACAAATGCACATCCAATACATAGGCAAGGCACTGACCACTCAAAAAGATTCCCTCACGCACATAGCACCTGTAGGGATTTGGGGATTTTAGAATTACCCCTGACCCAATTCCCTCAATATACGGATAGGGACTACAGGTCAAAGGGGGGGATTCACTCTGATCATTTTCTTTCTTCTTTCCCACGAAATAGACAACAATATATATCATTCGTTCTCTGATTTTTAAAAGGGAAATTCATACAAAAGAAAATGCAGCCTCCTTCTTCATCCAAAGACCAATGATGAACACCCCAACAATGCCTCAAACTCCAGCTCCAAATACACCTTGAAATCAGGCCAAAAACATCCCCAAAATGCAGCTGAAACAGCTGCAGAAACAGTCATAAAATAGCCACAGCCTAAAACACCCCTGAAGTACCCCTAAAGCACTAGCAAAACAGCTCCGAAAAATGGCTAAAATCAGCCACCAAAATCACCAATTTCCAGCCCCGAAAACAACCCAAAACAGCCTCAAAACCTTCCAAAATGCAGCTCCAAAATGACCTCAAAAACGAGCTCAAATCCAGCCCCAAATAGCAGCGAAATTAGCTACGAAACTGCTGAAAAAAGCAGCCAAAAACTGATCTGAAACAGCCCCTTAAATCAACACCAAAACCTACTGAAACGACACCATCTTCTTCAGCTCAAAACCACCATTAAAATCTGCTGAACAACCTCCAAACCAGCCAAAAAATACAGAAAAACAGCCCCCTCTTCGCACAAAAATAGCAGCTCCAAAGTCGTGCAACAGTGTTGTTTGTGAAGAAAAAGGATGGATAGATACAGATATGCATAGATTATTGACAGTTGAACAAGATCACTATCAAGAACAAGTATCCATTGCTGAGGGTTGATGGCTTACTTGACCAGTTTCAGGATGCCAAGATGTTCTCCAAGATTGATGTGAGGTCTGGCTACCATCAGGTGAAGATTAGGACATCAGATGTCCCTAACACAGCTTTTCTGACTCGGTATGATCACTACGAGTTCTTCGTGATGTCATTTGGCTTGACTAATGCCCTAGCCCCCTTTATGAATTTTATGAACCGGGTGTTCAAGACTTATTTGGATTCCTTCGTGATCGTCTTCATTAATAATGTTTTGGTTTACTACCGCAGTTGAGAGGAGCATGAGAAGCATCTACAGATCGCACTTCAGACTCTAAAGGATTATCTGTTATATGCTAAGTTTTTGAAGTGCGAGTTCTAGTTAAACTATGTTGCCTTTTTGGGGCCTGTTGTGTCTTTCAAGGGCATCAAAGTGGATCCTAAGAAGATTGAGATAGTTCAGAACTGGCCTAGAACTACTTCAGCTACATAGATTCGAAGCTTTCTAGGTTTGGCGGGTTATTCTCACCGATATTTTGTAGGGTATTCATCTATCTTAGCCTCATTGACCAAGTTGACCCCGAAGGGTGTTCTTTTCAGATGGTCCGACGAGTGTGAGGTGAGCTTTCAGAAGTTGAAGAATGCACTGACTACAATATTATTGTTGGTGCTGCCTATAGGTTCTGGGTCTTACACTGTATATTGTGATACAACACGTATTGGGCTTGGTGCGGTATTGATGTAGGACGATGGCAGCCATTGTTCACACGCTGAAGATTTGGAGGCACTATCTAAACAGTGTTCCATGTAAGGTCTACACCGACCATCACCTGTTCAAGTAGAAGGACCTTAATTTGCGGTAGCAGAGATAGTTAGAATTGCTGAAAGACTTTGATATCACCATATTATATCATCCAGGGAAGGCCAATGTAGTGGCCGATGCATTGAGTAGGAAGGTTGAGAGCATGGGCAGTTTAGCATATTTACGGGCAGTGGAGAGGCCACTAGCCGGTTCGTGAGGTTGGATGTTTCGGAGCCTAGCTGGGTTCTTGCTTGTGTTGTGGAACAGTCATCATTGTTGGAGCAGATCAAGACTCGTCGGTTTGATGATCCTCACTTGTTGGTGTTGAAAGACACGGTGCAACAGGGTGGTGCTAAGGAGGTTGTGATTGGAGATGATGGTGTTATGCGGCTTCGAGTCCGGATTTGTGTTCCAAATATTGATGGGTTGAGATTGCTGACCCTTGAGGAGGCTTATAATTCACGTTATTCTATTCACCCAGGTGTTACGAAGATGTATTATGACTTGAAACAACACTATTAGTGGCGAAGGATGAAAAAAGATATTGTTGATTATGTCTCTCGGTATTTGAATTGTCAACAGGTGAAGTGTGAGAAACAGAAACCAAGTGGGTTGACTCCAAGATTGGAGATACCGAAGTGGAAGTGGGAGCGCATCACTAAGGATTTTGTGGTAGGCTTAACATGGACCTTGAGGAAATATGACGCAATTTCGATTACTTGTCACGACCCGGAATTCCCAACCTCGGGACCGTGATGGTGCCTAATATCTACTTTCTAGGCAAGCCGACGTTATTAAATCAATTAACCAGTCTTTAACAATTATTACAGAATGATGATATTTAACGATTAATGAACTCAGAATTTAACACAATGTTAATAGAAGTGACGCGATGATAACTACTCCAAGAAATCCATAGTCACAAGTACATGAGCAGCTAGAATAGTACATATACGGTTTGAAAAAAGTACAACTATTTGAAACTAAATAAACAGTAAACTGGATAAAGAAGGGGACTTCAGGGTTGCGGACGTCGTGCAGCTATACCTCAAGTCTCAAATGCAGCTGAATCCAAGCAGAGACACCACTAGGCGCCGCTGGGACCAACACCAGTATCTGCACAAGAAGTGCAGAACTGTAGCATGAGTACAACTGAACTATTGTACTTCGTAAGTGTCGAGCCTAACCCCCGACGAGGTAGTGATGAGGATATGACAAGACACCTACGTAAATCATGTATATGTGTATATATATATATATATATATAAAGCAACAAAATAATAGGTAGGACAATTAATATATTAACTGGGAGGGGACATGTAGAAAGGGGAGTACGATGACAACGGCAAGTACAAAATCACTGAATAAACTTTTTCGAAAAACAACAACAATGCAATTAATTAAATCAACAATCTGGAAACGAAGTAAGGCAATGAAATCAACAATGGCGCAACATCACCCTTCGTGATTTTACTCTCGTCCTCACCATGTATTATGTTAAATAAAATGGCACGGCATCACCCATTGTGATTTTACTCTCAACCTCACATGATGTGATAAATGATAATAAGCAATCAAATGCACGGTATCACCCTTCGTGCTTTAATCCTAATAATCTCTCAAATAGATGATATTGTATGCAAATAAGGCACAACAACACCCTTCGTGCTTTTCACTCTTCCTCACCAAGCAATAACATTAATCCAAATAACAAAACAAGGTGGGAAGCTATTTCACTTCAATCTTAGTGTAATGATAATTCATCTCAACTTTCAAAATCCCAACAACTTCAAAATAAGCCATAGATATGAAAAACGAACAATTAAAGAAGTAATAATCTAACTACGGCATGGAAAACATAATAATGGAAACAACATAATACAATAAAATAATTTCTATTCGTATGCTTTAACCCAATAACAACGTACATATACTCGTCACCTTATATATATATACGCCGTTCCCACACATGATTCACGTAGCAATTAGACCAATAAGTCCTAATCCCTCAAGTCAAAGTTAACCACTACACTAACCTCACTCCATAACAAAGTCAATCAACCAACCACGTCCTTGCCTTTTGAACAAGCCTCCAAACCAACCAAATCTAACAAATTATCGATCAAAAAATTCAAACTAGGCATTAGAAACTACTCGCAAGTGAAAAAGATTCAATCTTTAATGAATTTGGGAAAAGTCAACAAAAGTCATCCCCGGGCCCGCTTGGCCAAATCTCGAGATTCTGACCAAAACATGATTGCACATTCATCCCCGAACCCGATTATGTAATTTATTTCGAAATCCGACCTCAGTTTGAGGTCTAAATATCAATTTTATAAAATCCCCAATTTCTATCAAAATTCCTAATTTCTAACATGGAAATCCTAGATTTGATATTGAAAATACATGAAAACCATTGGGTAATTGAAAGGAAATAGATTAAAGTTGCTTACCAATGATTTTTGGAAAAAACAATCTCTTGCAAAATTACCCTTAGAGTGTTTAGGGTTGAGAAATGGTGTAAAATGAGCTAAGTCCCGATTTTTCCCACTTTTCCCCAGCTGCGGATGTCGCAATGGTGAAATCTTGTTCGCAATTACGAGCATCGCAAATGCGAGAAATAGGTCGCAAAAGAGAACCACGTCCCCAACCTACTTTAGTTGCAATTGCGACAAAAACATCGCAAATGCGATCAAAGGTTTGCATTTGCGAACCTATCAAAGCCTAGGGCTCAGTCGCAAATGCGACCAAGCCATCGCATATGCGAATCGTGCGATGTCCTCAATTGCGAACATTTCTTCGCAAAGGCGAAGATTACCCTGCCCAGTCCCCCATCGCAATTGCGAGCTCAACTTCGCAAAAGCGGAGTTTGCATTTGCGAAGAGGTCTTCACAATTGCAAGACCTGTTGCCCAACACTAGAACTGAAGCACACCAGCAATACTTACACCCAAACTCATCCGAAACGTGTCCGAAACTCACCCGAGCCCCTCGGGTTCCAAACGAAACATGCACACAAGTATAAAAATATCAGACAAACTCTCTCGCGCAATCAAACCACCAAAATAACATCGAAAACTACAAATCGAACATTATAACGAATGAAATTCAAAGGAAAACTCAAGAACATCTAGAATCAAAACTAAGCGTCTAAATCCTATCAAGCCAACTCCGATTTGCACCAAATTTTGTAGACAAGTTTCAAATAACAAAACGGGTCTATACCAAGTCCCAAAACCAAAATTCGAATCTGATAGCCATAAAGTCAACCTACGGTCAAACCTGAGAAATTTTCAAACTTTCAAATTGCTAACTTTCGGCAAAACAAGTCAAATCAACCTAGGGACCTCTGGATTTAATTCCAAGCATACTCCCAAGTTAAAAATCATAATACGGACCTACCGGAATCCTCAAAATACCGATCTGGGGTCGTTTACACAAAATATTGACCATAGTAAACTTAGGTTGCTTTTAAAGCTAAAAATCATACTTTCTTCAAATTGTATACATAAAAGGTTTTTGAAAAAAGACACAGACTATGCACGCAAATCGAGAGACATCAAATGGAGCTAATAGAGGTCTCGAAACACGGAAAAAAGGGTTAGCAATCAAAATGACCTATCGGGTCGTCACATTCTCCACCTCTAAAAGAAACGTTCGTCCTCGAACAGACATAGAAAAGTACCTGAACTGGTGAAAAGCTGTGGGTATCTGCTCCGCATCTCGGACTCGGACTCCCATGTAGATACCTGAAATAGCTGACCTCTCCATTGCACTTTTACATAAGGAAAACTCTTTGACCTCAACTTCCAAACCTGCTTGTCCAAGATGGCTACTGACTCTTCAACATATGTCAAATCCTTGTCCTATTGGACTGAGCTAAAATCTAATACATGGGGCGGATCGCTATAATACTTTTGGAGCATGGAAACATGGAACACCAGGTGAACTGCCGATAAACTGGGTGGCAATACAAATCTGTAGGACACCTCACCAACTCTCTTAAGGATCTCAAAAGGACCAATATACCTAGGGCTCAACTTGCCCTTCTTCCTGAACCTCATCACACCCATCATGGGTGAAACCCACAGCAAAACCCTCTCTCCCACCATAAATGCTATATCACGAGCCCTTCGATCAATGTAGCTCTTCTGCCTAGATTGGGCTGTACGAAGTCGATCCTGAATCAACTTGACTTTTTGCAAGGCACCCCAATCAAATCAGTACCCAACAATCTAGCCTCTCCCGGCTCAAACCAACCAACTTGAGAACAATACTGCCTCCCATATAAGGCCTCATAAGGAGCCATCTGAATACTCGATTGGTAGTTATTGTAGGCGAACTCAGCAAGTGGTAGAAACTGATCCCATGAACCCCCGAAATCTATAACACATGCCCGTAGCATATCCTCCAAGATCTGAATGGTGTGCTCGGACTGCCCGTCTGGTTAGGGTGAAATATTGTACTCAACTCAACCCGTGTGCCTAACTCACGCTGCATGACTCTCTAGAAATGATATGTGAACTGCTTGCCTCTGTCATAGATAATAGTCACCGGCACAACGTGGAGACGAACAATCTCACAGATATAGATCTGGGCCAGGTGCTTTGAAGAATAGGTAGTCGCCACAGAATGAAATGTGCCGACTTGGTCAACCTATTCACATTGACCCACAATGCATCATATTTCTTCAAAGTCCGTGGGAGCCCAACAACGAAATACATGGTAATACGCTCCCACTTCCACTCGGGAATCTCATGTCTCTGAAGCAAACCGCCTGGCCTATGATGTTCGTACTTCACCACCGAGTCACATACTCTACTATATCTTTCTTCATTCTTCTCCACCAATAGTGCTGCCTCAAATCCTGATACATCTTGGAGGCACCCGGATGAATAAAATACCGCAAACTGTAGGCCTCCTTAAGAATCAACTCACATAGTCCATCCACATTGGGCACACATATCCGGCCCTGCTTTCGTAACACCCCATCATCTCCAATAGAAACCTCATTGGCATCGTCGTGCTGCACTGTGTCTTTAAGAACAAGTAAATAGGGGTCGTCTAACTAACGCGCTCTAATGCGCTCCTACAAAGAAGGCCGAGAAACCACGCAAGCAAGAACCCGGCTAGGCTCCGAAACATCTAGTCTCACAAATTAATTGGCCAAAGCCTGAACATCCATGGCTAGTAGCCTCTCTGCTACTGGTAAATATGCCAAACTACCCATACTCTCGGCCTTTCTACTCAAGGCATCGGCCACCACATTAGCCTTTCCTGGATGATATAACATAGTGATATCATAGTCTTTTAGCAACTCTAACCATCTCCGCTGCCGCAAATTAAGGTCCTTCTGCTCGAACAGATGCTTGAGACTCTGGTGGTCGGTATAGACCTCACATGGGACAGCGTACAGATAGTGCCTCCAAATCATTAATACATGAAAAATAGCTGCTAATTCCAAGTCGTGTACCGGGTAATTCTTCTCATGAGCCTTCAACTGTCAAGACACATAGGCAATCACCCTACCGTCTTGCATCAACATCGCATCAATCCCAATACGCGACGTATCACAATATACAATGTAAGACCCCGAACCCGTAGGCAACACCAACACTGGGGTTGTAGTCAATGCAATCTTGAGCTTTTGAAAGCTCAACTGATACTCAACAGACCATCTCAAAAAAGCACCATTCTAGGTCAACATGGTCAATGAGGCCGAGATAGATGAAAACCCCTCCACGATTCGACGATAATAATCTGCCAAACCCAAGAAGCTCCAAATCTCTATAGCTGAAGTAGGTCTAGGCCAGTTCTGAACTGCCTCAATCTTCTTAGGATCCACTTTAATGCCTTCAGAAGATACAACATGGCCCAAAAATGCAACCGAGTCCAACCAAAACTTACACTTTGAAAATTTGGCATATAACTAATTATCTCTTAGAGTCTTAAGTATGATCCGAAGATGCTGCTCATGCTCCTCTCGACTAAAATTTCACGATAGATAAAGAAAGAAAGAAGTGAAATATTCCTAAAGCTCTATAGCCTCTAAGAGATTAGTACAAACGTCTCTATACTGATCCTCCAAACTCTGTTAAGCTTGCTCATGATTCGTGATACCTAAGGCACCTAGTGCTCTGATACCAACTTGTCACAACTCGAAATTCCCAACCTCGGGACCGTGATGACGCCTAACATCTATTTGCTAGGCAAGCCGACATTATTAAATTAATTAGCCCGTCTTTAACAATTATTATAGAAAGATGATATTTAACGATTAATGAACTCAAAATTTAACACAATGTTAATAGAAGTAATGCGATGCTAACTACTCCTAGAAATCCAGAGTTACAATTACATGAGCAGATAGAAATGGTGTAAAATGAGCTAAGTCCCAGTTTCCCTCACTTTTACCCAGCTGCGGATGTCGCAATTGCGAGAAACATGTCGCAAAAGGGAATTATGTCCCTAGCCTGATTTAGTTGCAATTGTGACAAAACATCACAAATGTGATCTCCCATCCAACCGCAAATGCGACCAAAGGTTCGTATTTGCAAACCTGTCTAAACCCAGGGCTCAGTCGCAAATGTGACCAAGCCATCACATATGCGAATCGTGGGATGTCCGCAATTGCGAACATTTCTTCGCAAAAGCGAAGGCTACCCTGCCTAGTCTCCCATCGCAATTGCGAGCTTGACTTAGTAAAAGTGGAGTTTGTATTTGCGAATAGGTCTTCGCAATTACGAGACCTGCAGCCCAACACCAGAACTGAAGCACACCAGCAGTACTTACAGTATCCAAACTCATCCGAAATGCCTACGAAACCCATCTGAGCCCCTCGAGCTCCAAACCAAATATGCACACAAGTATAATAACATCATATGAACTTGATCGCATGATCAAAATACCAAAATAACATCTAAAACTACAAATCAAATATCAAAATAAATGAAATTCCAAGGAAAACTCAAGAACATCTAGAATCACAACTAAGCATCCGAATCCTATCAAGCCAACTCCAATTTGCACCAAATTTTGCAGACCAGTTTCAAATAGCAAAGCAGATCTATGCTAAGTCCCAAAACAAAAATCCGAACTCGATAGCCATAAAGTCAACCTACGGCTAAACCTAGGAAATTTCCAAACTTTCAAATTGCTAAATTTGGGCAAAACAAGTCAAATCAACTTAGGGACCTCCGAATTCAATTTTGGGCATACGCCCAAGTCCAAAATCATAATACAGACCTAAAAAAATTGTCAAAACATCAATCCGGGGTCGTTTATACAAAATGTTGACTGTAGTCAACTCAAGTTGCTTTTAAAGCAAAAAATCATATTTTCTTTAAATATTTTACGTAAAAAATTTTTGGAAAAAGACACGGACTACACGTGCAAATTGAGAAATATCAAATGGAGCTAATAGATGTCTTGGAACATGGAAATAAGGGCTAGTACTCAAAATAACCTATCGGGTCGTCAGAATATTGTGGACCGGTTGACTAAGTCTGCACACTCCATTCTGGTGATGACTTCCTATTCTTCAAAGCAGTTCACTCAGATTTACATCTGGGATATTTTCTGCCTGTACGGCATGCCCATTTCTATCATCTTTGATCGAGGCACGCAGTTCACATCGCATTTTTGGAGAGCCATGCAATGTGAGTTGGGAACGTGGGTCGAGATAAGTATCGTGTTTTGTCCTCAGATGAATGGATAGTCCGAGTGCACTGTTAAGTTATGGGAGAACATGTTGCGGGCATGCTCTATGGATTTTTGGGGTCAATGGGACCAATTTTTACCTCTAGCAGAGTTTGCCTACAACAATAGCTATCAGTCGAGCATCCAGATAGCTCTGTATGATGCCTTATATGGGAAGCGATGTCGTTCGCCGATTGGTTGGTTTGAGCCTAGTGAAGCTAGATTGTTGGGCACTGATTTGGTTCGTGATGCTTTGGAAAAGGTTAAGGTGATCCAAGAGCGACTTCATACAACTAAGTCCAGGAAAAATGTTACGCGGATCGGAAGGTTTGAGATGTGGCTAACATGGCGGTGAGAAGCTTCTTCTCCAAGTTGAGCTCGAGGTTTATTCACCTGTTTGAGATCTTGGAGAGAGCTAGGGAGGTTGCTTATAGGCTTGCATTGCCTCCTAGCCAAGTAGGGGTACATCCGGTATTTTATGTTTCCATATTTCGAAAGTACCATGAGGATAGGTCACATGTTCTAAACTTTAATACGGTATAACTTGATGAGGATTTGACCTACGAGGAAGAGCCGGTAGCTATTCTAAACTGGCAGGTTCAAAAATTGAGATCCAAGAGTTTTCCTTCTGTGAAAGTACAATGAAGAGGTCAATTGATTGAGAAGGCTATGTGGCAGTCCGAGTCCGATATGCGAAGTAGATACTTACACCTTTTTACCAGTCCAGGTACATTTCTATGTCCATTCGAGGATGAACTTTTCTATTAGAGGTGGAGAATGTGATGACTCGATAGTTTGTTTAAAGTACTAGCCTTAATTTTCGTGTTCCGAGACCTCTAATAGCTTCTTTTGAAGTTTATTGGTTTGCATGCATGGTCTGTGTGGTTTTCTAGAAAGGTTGTACGTAAAATTTTGAAGAAAAAGAAATTATTGACTTAAAATGATGTTAGAGTTGACCTCAGATCTACGTTTTGATGATTCTGATAGATTTGTATGATATTTTTGGACTTGTACGCAGGTTTGTTGGGGTCCCGGTGACCCGAGCGAGTTTCGGCACATTATGTGAAAGATTATGAAAAATAAGTTTTTTTAAGTTGAAATTTTCAGTTTTGATGATCAATTCTTATTATTAGACATTATTTTGATGATTTTAAGTACCGAGCGAGTTTATATGAAGTTATTACACTTGTGTGAATGTTCGGTTTGGAGCCCGAGGGGCTTGGGTGAGTTTTAGATGCATTGCGGATAGATTTGAAACAACTAATGCATAGTTGTTGTTGGTGTAAACTTGCAGGTCTCGCAATTGCGAAGACCTGATTCGCAATTGCGAGCCTCGCATTTGCGATGTCAGGCTTGCAAATGCGAACATGGGCTGGGGCCTGGGACTTCGCAATTGTGAAGTAAAGTTAGCTTTTGTGAGCAGAGTAGAGATCACATATGCGATCATAGTGTCACCCTTGCGACAGAGTCCCCAGAGAGACAGCTTCGCATTTTGCAAAGTGTTACCCACATTTGCGATTGGGGGGCTATTCGCAAATGCGATAATTTTTGTAATGACCCGACTAGTCATTTTGAGAAATTGTAGTCAGTTTGGTGGTTTGAGGCCATGAGAAGCTTCACATGGTATATTATGACTTGTGTGCATCGCCGGTTTTGGTTTTCGAGTGGTTCGAGATTGATTTGGAAAGATGATCCTCATTTTGGAAGCTTTAAGTTGAAAGAGTTTACCAAGTTTGACTTTTATGCATTTGACTTTGGAATGGAGTTTTGATTGTTCCGTTAGGTCTGGATCGTAATTAGTGACTTGGTCGTATGCCCGGATTTGCATTTGGATGTTTCTAGAAAGTTTTTGTACTATTTGGCAAAAGTTGGCAATTTGAAGGTTTGGGAGGTTCTAAGTTTGACCGGGAGTTGACTTTGATAATATCGGGTTCGGATTGTTGTTCATGAAATTGGAATAGTTTTGTTATGTCATTTGGAACTTGTGTACAAAATTTGAGATCATTCCGAGTTGATTTGATATGGTTCGACACGAGTTTTGGAAATTGAAAGTTCAAAAGTTTATTAAGTTTGATTTGAGGTGCGATTCATGGTTTTGATGTTGTTATGTGTGATTTGAGGCCTCGAGTAGGTTCATGTTATGTTTTTGGACTTGTTGGTATATTCGGACGGGGTTTCGAGGGTCTCGGGAATGTTTCAAATTGATTTCGAACCATTTTCTCCATGATTATGTTGATGGCTTTCTGTTGTTGTTAGTGTCCTTTGCGATCATGAAAGACTGACCGCGATTGCGTTGAGTATATTGAAGCTGAGTATTTCGCGTGTTCGCGACGTGCGGGATGCATTCATGTAGCCTTGTGATGTTGGTCATCGCGGTCGTAGTGTTGTATCATGTACGCATTCATGGCGTCTGCGTTTGCGAAGAGTAGTCTGAGCTGTGCATCACGTTCGCAGGGTATGGGATGCGAATGTGAAGAGTTATTTTGTGGGCTGTGAGATTTATGCTTCGCGAACGCAAGGATTATTCCGCGTTCACGAAGGGTACCCCTGGAGCAGATATATAAGTACTCTATTTCGGACCTTTGAGTTATTTTATCACATTTTGAGTTTGGGAGCTCGGATTTGGGCGATTTTTGAGAGGATTTTCACTACATGGATTGGGGTAATTTTTTTTTTACTCGGATTTGATTATATTACATGATTCCATCTTAGATTTTGGGATTTGATTGATAAATTTAAAAGAGAAATTGGGGTTTTTGTCTAAACTTTCCTAAAGTGAATAATTGGGTTTTGAACATCGATTCGGAGTTGGATTTGAGTGAAATTAGTATGGTTGGAATCGTAGTTGAATGAGTTTTCAGAATTTGTGAGTTTTGTCGATTTCAAGGTGCGGGCCCAGGTTGACCTTTTGGTTGACTTTGAGTATTTGATTAACGTTTCGACATTTATCATTTGGGTTAGTTTCCTTTGGTATTATTTGATATTTGTGATTTGCTTTTGACTAGTTTCGAGTCGTTCGAAGGTCGATTCACGTGGGATGGCGTTCTAGAGTGTTATTTGTCATGCTCGGTATTGGATTTGGCTTGTTCAAGGTAAGTAACATTTCTAAACTTAGATTTGAGGGTAATTATCCCTAGGAACTATGTTATTTGTGATGTGTTGGGGTGACACACATGCTAGGTGGCGGGCGTGTGGGCGTGCACCTGGGTAATCATAATCCGAGTTGACTTTTAGACTATTACCGAATTTGTTTTGCTGTTATATCTTGTTATATCCGTGTTCTCCCTACTTGTTTGATTATCTCAGCATTAATTCATGTTAGAAATCTTGTTTAGGCTATGTGATGATTTGGTTGAGTCCTAATTAAACTATTTCTATTATTTTATGCTATCTGATTTAACTATAATTATATACTTAGTCATGATTCTTTATTTGTATGCCATATCTTAGTCTCTGTTCATTATTCGTTGTTACATCACACGTTATTGTGACTTTCCATATGTGATACTGTTTGGCTGAGTGATATGAGATTGTGAGCCCATGAGCCTCTAGAGGTTGATGACTGAGGTGAGCCTTAGATCCATATTGAGAGTGATATTTGGATCAGGTTGTATGTCACAACAGGCCTTATTGGCTTTATTATTATTTGAATCGGGTTGCACGCCACAACATGTCTTATTAACTTTATTACAATTTCGATCGGGATGCACGCCACAACAAGCCATATTGGCTTTTGATTAGCATTTGGGTAGGATCCGCCCCTCCGGAGTCTTACATACCAGCAGTGAGCACATGCATAGTGATATATACACGTGCTTTGTTGAGGGGCTTTTGAGTCAAGCACCCGTATAGTGCTAAGTGATTGTGTGCGTGTGATGGAGCGGGGGCATATGAGCCAGGCATCTTGAGTGTGCTGAGAGTAAGTGTACTTGATGACATCACTGTGAGATTATTTACTTGACATGTATATTTGACACGTGGGCATAGAGATGCATTTTTGCTCATGCTAGACAGTAATGTCATTTGATGATTTGACATGTATATTTTACATATAGGCATAGAGATGTATATTCCTCCTGCTAGGCGGTATATGATAATTGGTGACGTGACATGTATATTGACATGTAGGTATACAAATGTACTTTCTTTGTGCTAATTTGTAAACGATAATTCTTATCTGGTATTGTGAATTGGTGAATACAGTTCTTTTGATAAACTAGTGTTTAGTTGATTTTTTAGTGGTAAGATTTGGACTTGACTGTTATACTTGAAAAGCATGCCTACTTTTCCATAATTGTGAACGAGCTGAGTATATATCTCTTGAGTTGTTTCCCTTTACTGTTCCCATTATATTATTACGAGTTATTATTAGCTATTTGTGTTGGACACTGACCTCCTTCCAAGTTCATCACTGCTTACCTGAGGTTAGGTTTATTACTTATTGAATACATGGGGTCGATTGTACTCATACTACACTTTTGCACCTTGCGTGCAGATCTTGGAGTTGTTGTTGCTGTGTATGATGGAGCTGGCATTGAAGATGTACCTGTGTTCCGGATATAGCTGCCATTTGTCCTTGGTAGCTTTAGATTTGCAAAATTGTTTATGTATACTTCGAACAGATGATGTATTTATTTCGTACTAGTTTTGTAAATTCTATGTCTTAGAAGCTAATGATTTGTATTATCAATCCTTGGGATTTGTATAGAAATTCAGTTATTTTTACTCATTGATTCCTATTATTCTCATTTGATTTGTGTTGGATATTATTTGGCTTACATAGCAGGTTGGGTTAGGTGACTAGTTGGATTTTGGGTCGTTACAAGTTGGTATCAGAGCTCTAGGTTTATAAGTTCTACGAGTCATGAGCAAGTGTCTAGTAGAGTCTTGCAGATTGGTATGATGACGTCCATACCTTTCTTCGATAGGCTACATGGCATCTAGGAAATATGCCATCTTTCTTTCCTCATCGGGCGACGTTGATTCAGCTTGAAGCTATTTCTTTGAATTCCTTCCACTCACTCGCATGTTATATGAGTGTGGTATCAACTGTGCATCGACAACTTGTGATGTCATGGATGAGGTGCGAGATGTGTTCTATATATTTTGAGGATAGGTCGGTCTTAAGGACTTGAGCCCAAGTTTAGACCACAGCTTGGGCTCGGTGATTTCGGTTGGGTTAGTATGTGCTTTTGGACTTATACATCTAGTAGTGTCCCTGAGAGTGGGATTGATGGCTCGGTGAGTGGTTGGATAGCTATATGTGGAGTACTATGTGACTGAGGGATGTGCTTAGATGGTTTGGATATGACAAGGGGATTTTGCTTGGGATGTGAAAGGACTATGGATGCTTGATTCCAGTCTTGATATGTTGTACAATCTCAAATTGTGGGTGTGTTAAGGGATCTTTCATGTTGTTCATGTGTGGAATGAAGTATATTTTTATATATTGTTAACGAGTTCAGACTCGGTAGGATTAAGTGGTTGCATTGTGGTTGTGGCCATGATAGGGCGTAGAGAGATGCCAGTTTAAGGCTAAGCATGTGGGTTATCTCCTGCGGGATGTTCTGAGATTATGTGATTCTTATGATGATTATGTGGAGAGTTTCTTTCTGCCAATGGGTTACAAGTGTTGCAACTTGAGTTTGGATCACTTGAGGAAGTTGGCTTGACTTTTACGAGGGTGAATATGAGTTTATCAAATGATTTGAGGTATTTTTATGATTAGTGCTACATGAGTTCATGAAGGATTTGGCTAAATTACGATGCGAGATCATGGCAGTTATGGACTAAAGGTATGGTGGGTTATCATATGTTATGTTCTATGGATTTGAGCCATATGGGGGATCCTGCTATCGACGATCTGATTATATGGTCGTGTGTTAGTCTGGGTCAGAGGTATACATGTGGATCAGTTATGACTTGCAGAGGTTGGATTTGAGGATGACTGGAGCAAGAAAATTTCTAGATGCATGATGTATTACACTATATATGGGAATCTCAAAATGATTTAGGTTTGTTATTCGTGATGGACGTAATGTACTAAGAGAAGGGAGTCACTCGGTTACGCTAAGGTGGGGTTACTTCTTTGGGTGTTATTGTGCTAATGGAGCACAGGTCGTTCGGCTCGTTTGGGTGGTGCATTTGAGATTAGAATAGGGTGGATAACTCTCGAGAAGGTCCTAATGGGTTCAAGATTCATATGTGGTATTTATGGAATTTCTAGATTTGTAAATGTCTAAGATCTGAGACTTGCATTGGATGGTGTCGGGCCTTGCAACATTTTTGTGTCATTGTCGATTCTACATTTCAGTGTTTGAGAGGTTAAAAGGAAACAACTTCGGATTAACATAAGGTCTTTTCAGAGTGAGTATCTCAGATGCGGTATTTTGGGTGCTTAAGAAGGAATACAACGACTTATGGACTTTAGGATGGCGTGGTTTCATGATAGGACCTCTCGTGGTGAGCTTTGGTTAAGGATTGTAGTGTATTGGCAAAGAGAAGTGTTAACTTGAAGGAAATTCAAAAGGAACTGAGAGAACTAGGACAACTTGGTAGTAAGTTGGATCAACATGGTAATGGATACGATCGGTTCTTTTGGTTCTTATGATATGGTGAGGCTTTACAGGTGTTTTGTGATAATACTCTTGAGTTTGGCGAGCCGCATGATTTGGTTGGGTTAGAGATATTCAGTTCTGATGGTTTGATCTTGTGCTAATGGATTTTAAAGAGTTCTCGATGGTTTCTACCACGGCTTAGGATATATGTTCTCTACTGGCGTGGGAAGATTATTGCGTGTTGTGATTCTCTACTGGAAGGGATTAAGTATAAGGTTTCTGGATGATTGAGTATGTATCCTGCTTGTGACTCGGAGTTGATAATGGGATTCTCGTGCTTTCATATATTGGTATGTTAGAGGCGGTGCATCGTGTAGGATTGAGATTTGCATGTGAGAGTTTGCGGTTCAGTTTCGAAAGGAATATCATGATTTCTAAACATCATGGATGGTTTTAGATGTTTAGAAGAATGTTGGTACTATTTTGATATCACCTGAGAAGAGCGTGTATTTCAAAAAAGCGCACTGTGGTTTGACTTGCGGATGCTTGATTGGTATTACGGTAATGGCCTGGTTGAAAGACTATTGATGTTCAAATTTTTCCTATGTGGAATGATTGTGTATGAAGGAGGTGTCAGTCACTTGAGTGGTCGAGTTGGGATTTGATATGGTGATTCTGGTATTCTTGGGATTGGGAGACTGAGAGTTCTCAGAGGCAGATTGTTTCTTGGTTACGGACTGTAAAGGTATGGCCAAAGTTAGATAGCTAATGGTATATGTTATGGTTAAGTTATTGTGGACTTTTGGAGGGTTATTTATCTATTTGTAGATGACCGGTGTTGATTTGGGGGCCCATTGGTTGGCCTAATGAGGATGTGCATTCTATACCGGGTCGGATTTGTTGACTCACCATTGCTATTGTTGAGGGATGTGTCATTTGGTTAGAGTTGAACTTGTTCGTGTTCTGATATATTCTATGTGTTACTCTTCTATGCTATAATGGGTTGTGATATGTTGGTTATTTGCACACCCGATGCGGTTTTGTTTGGGGTTGTGGCGAAATTCGAGTGAGAGGGTTATTGGGGTGTTGAATGGCTGATTGCGCCTTGGTTATGGTCTTTCCTGTTAGTGGTATATTGTGCTATCCGTTTCTCCATGGTTACGGTCATGCACTTCGCGTGGTTGTTGACGATCTGCGTATGGTTGTTAATCTTGAGCATTATGGCTTGAGGTACTTCATATGGACCAGTGTTTGGGTTGGGTCACGCACTGCGGCAGAGTTATGTTAAGATATGAACCTTTGTGTTAGATCCATATGTCTTGGTTCTACTATGTGTGATGGGTTCATAACATTGCGCCTTGTGGTGATATATGTTGAAGTAGCGGGGTGGTTCTCTCATTTACCTCTCTTTTCATCGTTGGGTGCATTTGAGTTGTTGCTTGGTGCACAGATTGCACAATTTGTGGCTTTAGGTAGTATTGGTGTAGCATGTCAGTAGAGAAGCTTGTACTAGACGAGATGAGGTTATTGGACCGGGAATGAGTGCTATTGAATTTGATTAAGGTATGTTTGGAAGAATAATGTCACCAGTCAACTTAGAATTTGATTATAGTTCTTGTTGGGCGGGAGAGCCCCATAACTTGTTGGTCTAATGAGTGGCTATGAGTTTCTGCATGTTTCTTTCATCATTGGCAGTGTATGAAGGGTTCGATCAAGGTTTCCATTGATATGAGGTTTGTTATCGGTACTGGATTTATTAATGGGAAGTTATTGTGGTCGGAAGTTATTGTTATGGGTATCTGAGTTATGCGTTATATCATGTGATTTTATCTTGGGTTATAGTTATGGCTTGATACAACTTGTTCAGACTTATACATTGTATAGATGTGAGAATCGGGTCTTGTAATCAGATATTGGAAATTTGATTCCAAGGTTTATGGGCTAAGGTTGAAGTTAGGATCTTCAGTTAGGTTGTGTTGTCAGGCTTATATGGATTGGGCTGACATGGTATCACCCATGAGTATGTGCATGGTGAGTTTATACAGTGATTGATGGCTTTGGAACGATTCTTGGCACATTCGAGGACGAATGTATATTTAAGTGGTGGAGAATGCAACGACCCGACCAGTCATTTTCACCAATTGCAGTTAGCTTGGGGGTTTGAGGCCATGAGTAGCTTCACATGGTGTATTATGACTTGAGTGCATTGTTAGTTTTGATTTTTGAGTGGTTCAGGATTGATTTGGAAAGATGATCCTTATTTTGGAAGCTTTAAGTTGAAAGAGTTGACCAAGTTTGTCTTTTGTGTATTTGACCTCGGATCGGAGTTTTGATGGTTCTGTTAGGTTTGGATGGTGATTTTGTACTTCGGAGTATGCCCAGATTTGCATTTGGATGTTTCTAGAAGGTTTCAACACTATTTGGCAAAAGTTGGCAATTTAAAGGTTTGGAAGGTTCATAAGTTTATTCGAGAGTTGACTTTGATTATATCGGGTTCGGATTGTTGTTCTGGAAATTGAAATAGGTTTGTTATGTCATTTCGAATGTATGTACAAAATTTGAGGTCGTTCCAAGTTGATTTGATATGGTTCGGTACAAGTTTTAAAAGTTGAAAGTTCATTAAGTTTGATTTGAGGTGCGATTCATGGTTTTGATATTGTTATGTGTGATTTGAGGTCTCAAGTAGGTTCGTGTTGTATTTTGGGACTTGTTGGTATGTTCGGATGGGGTCCCAGGGGCTCGAGTGTGTTTCGAATTCATTTCAAACCTTTTTCTCCATGATTATGTTGTTGGGTTTCTGTTGTTGTTGGTGTCCTTCGCGATCGCGAAGGACTGACCACGATCGCCTATAGTATATTGAAGCTGAGAATTTCTCTTCTTCGCATTCGTGATGTGCGGAATGCGTTCGTGTAGCTTTGTGAGGTTGGTCATCGCGGTTGGAGTGTTGTATCGCGTTCGCGAAAGTTGTTGATGGTCTAGGTGCTTTGTGCATCGCGTTCGCGACAGGATGTTCGCGTTCGCGAAGAGTAGTCTAAGCAGTGCATCACGTTTGCGAGATATGGGATGCGAAGACTAAGAGATATTTTGTGGGCTGTAAGATTTGTGTTTCGCGAACGCGAGGCTTATTCCGCGTTTGCGAAGGGTACCCCTAGAGCAGATCTATAAGTACTCTATTTCGGACCTTTGAGTTAATTTATCTTGAGTTGTGGAGCTCGGATTTGGGTATTTTTTAGGAGATCTTCACTACATGGATTGCGGTAAGTATTTTCTACTCAGATTGCATTATATTACACGATTCCATATTCGATTTTGGCATTTGATTGATGAATGTAAAACAGAAATTGGGGGGTTTTATCTAAATTTTCTTAAAGTGAATAATTAGGTTTTGAACATCGATGCGGTGTCGGATTTGAGTGAAATTAGTATGGTTGGACTCGTAATTGAATGGGTTGTCCGAATTTGAGAGTTTTGTCGGGTTTTGAGGTGCAGGACTAGGTTGACTTTGAGTATTTGGTTAAAGATTCGACCTTTATCATTTGGATTGGTTTCCTTTGGCATTATTTGATGTTTTTGAGTTGCTTTTCGCTAGTTTTGAGCCGTTTGGAGGCCGATTCGCGCGGGATGGCATTCTAGAGTCTTGTTTGGCTTGCTCGGTATTAGATTTGGCTTGTTCAAGGTAAGTAACATTTCTAAACTTGAATTTGAGGGTAATTATCCCTCGGAACTGTGTTATTTGTGATGTGTTAGGGTGACACACATGCTAGGTGACAGGCATGTGGCCGTGCACCAGGGTAATCATTATCCGAGTTGACCTTTAGACTATTATCGGACTTGTTTTGCTGTTATATCTTGTTATATCCGTGTTCTCCCTACTTTTTTGATTATCTAAGTTGTGATTCATGTTAGAAATCATGTTTAGGCAATGTGATGATTTGGTTGAGACCTAATGAGACTATTTCTATTGTTTTGGGCTATCTGATTTAATTATAATTTTATACTCTGTCATGATTTTTCATTTGTATATCATATCTCAGTCTCTGTTCATTATTTGTTGTTACATCACACGTTGTTGTTACTTTCCATATGTGGTACCCTTTAGCTGAGTGATATGAGATTGTGAGTCCTTGGGACTTAAGAGGTTGATGACTGAGGTGGGCCTTAGATCCATATTGAGAGTGATATTTGGATCGGATTGCACGTCGCAACATGCCTTATTGGCTTTATTGCTAATTGGATCGGGTTGCATGTCGCAACATGCCTTATTGGCTTTAATGTTATTTGGATAGGGTTGCACTCCACAACATGCCATATTGTCTTATTTGGATCGAGCAGCACGCCGCATGTTACATCCCGTACTTTTCTACAGAGGATTTGTGACCGTAAGACTCCGTAAGTTTAATAACATTGATACCGTTAGATATTATGTTAATGTGGTATTTTCTTTTAAGTGGAGTATTTTAGTAAAAGTTTTATAAGTATAATTTTGGATAGTTACCATTATTACTAGTTTCGAATATGGTAAATTATACACATAATATAAGAAAGTTTATGAGATTTTCTTTATTTTAAAGATAGAAATTATTTTTTCACAAGAAAAGAAGGTTATCTTTTTATCATTTTAAGAATTAAGCGTACGAGAATTTGTACTCTTTATATGAGATTAGGAAAATTAGAAGTTGAGAAAATATATGCATTTTTACATGGATGTTTTAATAAAATAAAAATGTATGTATTGATTTTATATGGTACCATAAATTATTAAGATTTTAATATTTTAATAGTAGTATTTTATATAAGTCGAGATAATTCTTAATTATGCAAATAATTGGGTAATTAATAATTTTTAATGGGAGATTAATTAAAATCTTTGGATAATTGAAGAACCCCACGTGGCAACAAGCCACCCCAAGCTTTATGACTCTTAAAACTTATGGATTATGTGGCAAAGATTAAGGATTCAAGGTTATGTGGTTAAGCCACGTGAGATTCTCAAACTTAAGAAGCTTTAAAATTTGGTGCCGCACCAAATTTTACACAAAAACTTAACCAAAATCTTGAAAGTCATATTACACCATATCAAAGGTGTATAATATAGTAAGGCAGTACTTTATAATATAGTACTCTTTCTATTAGAAAGTTACGTGAGTATATCTTGAAAGAACACATAACATTTTTCTACTACAATGCCAAATAAACATGATGGAGCACTAGGTAGGTTTTTGGTTTAGGTTACTGTTGTGAGTGAATTTGGTTGTGCCCTTTGATTTTCTTTGTTAATACTTCACGCACGCCTCTCTGATGTAAAGAGAAGTGCATATATCAAACTTTAGGAACGGATCTTCAACAATTCAAATCAGCTTTCATAAGCAACGTAAGATTTTGCAATTCTAAGAGAGCACGGTACAATCTTTCTCAAGAGAATCGACTCAGGTATGTTAAGGCTAATCCTTCTTTCTTTTGGCATGATCCAAGTAATGATACGTTAACGTAATGTTATTCCATAAGTGGTTCTACTCTTAGCAGTTAAGGATGTCTATGTTATTCATTCATGTGAAGTGATATTCAAGCATTTCTAAGTATGTTCTTAATTCTTTACGGAGGTATTTGTTAAAAATGTTAATGTTTTTAATATAGTGATACATGCATCTTCATGCACTTACCACCGTGCTACGGCCGTTGTGCAGTTATGTATTATTATTTACCGCCGGTTGGGAAGACATGCAGTTATACATCTACCACCGAGCTGCGGCTGGTCAGGCAGTTACCACCGGTTGGGCAGTTATGTATTATTATTTACCACCGGTTGGGAAGTTATGCATTTACCACCGAGCTACGGCCGGTCGGGCAGTTACCACTAATCAGTTGGGCAGTCATGCATCATACGATATGGATAATAGTCTAAAAAAGAAGCATTGTATATATATGAGTATACTAAGTATGTATACACGGTGGCACTTCAGAGATTCAGGTCGATTCTTATATGTCTTTAATTAATGTTGACTTATTGTTATGTTTCAGTTCTGCCTTACATACTCAGTACATTATTCGTACTGACGTCCTTTTGTTGGGGATGCTGCATTCATGCCTGCAGGTATATATAATCAGTTTGACGAGCCCTCATAGTAGACGAGATTGGCATTCAGCAAAGGATCGGTAAGACTCCACCTCATTCGGAGTGCAGTCGAGTCTATGAGTCATCGTGTCAGAATTTTTCTACAGACTTATGGGTAGGCCGGTATCCTGTCCCATTTGATGTCAAATAATCTTAGAGGCTTTGTAGACAGAGGTTCATTTTGTACAGTATGTCAGAGGCCTTGACAGCCCATATGTATTCATGTTTTAAGAAAATAAATGGTTAAGTGATACAGTGTTTTCCCACTTACAATTGTACATTATGAGTTGTGGCCATGTGGGCCCATAATAATCACGAAAGGAATAAGTTCAGCTAACTCGACCTATGTATGTTCTAGTTTTGGTCAAATGATCGTGAGTTACAGAATGGTTCACTCGGGCCAACAGGCACCGGGTGCCAGCCACGCCTCCTCAGGTTTGGGGAGTGACACCGCAGCAAGCCATATTGCCTTTCGATTAGAGCTTGGGCAGGATCCGCCCCTCCGGAGTCTGACATACCAGCAGTGAGCGCATGCACAATGATATATAGATGTGTTTTGGTGAGGGGCTTTTGAGCTAGGAACCCATACAGTGTTGAGTGATTATATATGTGTGTGATGGAGTAGGGGCATTTGAGCCAGGCATCTTGAGTGTGCTGAGAGTGGGTGTACTTGATGACATCAATGTGAGATTATTTACTTGACATGTATATTTGACACGTGGGCATAGAGATGCATTTTGCTCATGCTAGACAGTAATATAACATTTGATGATTTGACATGTATATTTTACATATAGGCATAGAGATATATATTTCTCCTGCTATGAGGTATATGATAATTAATGACTTGATATGTATATTGACATGTAGGATAGAATGTAATTTCCTCATGCTAATTTGTTAACGTTAATTCTTATCTGGTGTTGTGAATTGGTGAATACAGTTCTTTTGATAAACTCGTATTTAGTTGATTTTTTAGTGGTAAGATTTGGACTTGACTGTTATACTTGAAAAGTATGCCTACTTTCCCGTTACTGTGAACGAGCTGAGTATACTTCTCTTGAGTTGTTTACCTTTACTATCCTCATTATATTATTACAAGTTGTTATTGGCTATTGGTGTTGGACACTAACCTCCTTCCAATCTCGTCACTGCTTTCCACCTGAGGTTAGGTTTGTTACTTATTGAGTACATGTGGTCGGTTGTATTCACACTACACTTCTGCACCTTGTGTGCAAATCTTGAAGCTGATGTTGCTATGTATGGAGGGAGCTGGCATTGAAGATGTACCTGCGTTTCAGTTAGAGCTTCCACTTGTCCTTGGTAGCTTTAGATTTTTAAATCTGTTTATGTATACTTCGAACAAATGATATATTTATTTCGTACCAGCTTTGTTAATTCAAACTGCTAGAAGCTCATAATTTGTACTACCAATCCTTGGGATTTTGTATAGAAATTCAGTTATTTATACTCATTGATTCCTATTATTCTCATTTTAGTTGTGTTGGATGTTATTTGGCTTACCTAGCGGGTTGGGTTAGGTGTCATCACGATTAGTTGAATTTTGGGCCGTGATAATATTTTTGCATTTGCGACTTCTGCACGTTGTGACACTAATCACAATTGCGATAAGTGGTTCGCATTTGCGAACATCACAATTGCGAACAAGAGTTCGCAATTGCGACATCTGCAGCTGGGTAAAATGTGAAAATTTCGCGACTTAGGTAATTTTATACCATTTTTCAACCCTAGACTCCATAGAGGCGATTTGCTTGAGAGGTTTTCTTCCCAAATTCATTGGTAAGCAACTTTAATTTATTTTTCATCAATCCCCAATACCTTTCCATGAATTTTAACATCAAATCAATGAATTTCAAGGTAGGAATAAGGGGTTTTGGGTAGAATTTAGAGATTTTCAAAATTGAGATTTAGACCTCAAATTGAGGTTGCATTTCGAAACAAATCACATAACCGGGCTCCGGGTTGAATGTGTAATCAGGATTCGGTCCGAATCTCAAATTTCGACCAAGCGCGCCCGGGGTTGACTTTTGTTGACTTTTTCAAATATGATTAAAATTGAACCTTTTTTTATTCGTGGGTAGTTTCTAAAGCTTATTTTGGATTGTTGATTGATAATTGGCTAGATTCGGTTGGTTTGGAGGCTAGTTACAAGATAAAGATTGTGCTTGATTGTTGAATTGATTCTGGGAAGAGTTAAGTATTGTGGTTAACCTTGACTTGAGAGATTTAGGACTTTATTGGTCTATTTGCTACTTGATTTTGTGTAGGGGGATGATGTATGTGCAAGATGACGAGTGTACATACATTTTCATGGGTTATGCATGCGGGGCAAGTTTTAAACTGTGCATTTTAACTATATCATGCCTTCTTTACTCCGTGATACTATTCATGACATGCCTTCATTGTTACTTCTCCTTATTTGTTAAATACATATCTTCCCTTCTACATACCCTCGTTTGCGACATTTTCTGTACACCCATGTTTTTTTACTTGTTCTATGTGTTCAATTGTCTATTTGCCTTCACTTGCAGGGACGATTCAGAGTAAATTGGGATGCTTAGTCCCAAGGTTGGAAGCTTAAGTTGAAAGAGTTGACCGGAGTTTGACTTTTGTGTAAACGACTCCGGAATGGATTTTGATGGTTCCGATAGCTTCGTATGATTATTTTGGACTTAGGCGTATGTCCGAATTCGGATTTGGAGGTTCGTAGGTTGACTTGGTATATTTTGGCAAAAATTGGAAAGTTGAAGGTTTGAAAGGTTGAGAGGTTTGACTGAGAGTTGACTTTGCAGATATCGGGTTTGGATTTTGGTTTCGGAAGTTGGAATAGGTCCTTTGTGTCATTCATGACTTGTGTGCAAAATTTGAGGTCAATCAGAGTTGGTTTGATATCTTTCGGGATTAGTTTTAGAAGTTGGAAGTTCATTAGTTTACTAGGCTTGAATTAGGGTTCGATTCATGGTTTTGATGTTTTTTTTTTGTGTTTTGAGGCTTCGACTAAGTTTGTATCGTGATTTAGCACTTGTTGGTATTGTTGGATGGGATCCTGGGGGCCTCGAGTGTATTTTGGATTGAATTCAGATTAGTTTTGGTCTTTGAGTGTAGGCTGAAGTTTCAGGCATTTGGTGCGTTCACACCTGCAGTGGGAATGGCCATAAATGTGGCACTGCAGGTGCGGTGTGTTGGTCGTAGATGCAAAAAGTAGTGGAGTTTGGGAGGACCGCAGATGCACGGGTGTTTCCGTAGAAGCAAAAGCGCTTCTGCGATGAGAGGTCCGCAAGTGCGGAGTTTGATGGGCTTGGCCTTGGTCGTAGATGCGATAGGCGATCCGCAACTACGGATGCACAGGAACAAGCAAGGGGCCGCAGAAGCGGTCTCATAGGTGCGGAGCTTTGACCTCAGGTGCGCTGTGTCGGAAAGTTAATGAAATCTCGTAACTACGATGGTGAGTCCATAGGTACGGCATTGCAGGTGCGACTCTGAGGGCCGCAAAGCGAGAATTGATGGGCAGTGTTTAAAATCGAAGGGTTTAGTTGTTTTTCTCATTTTTGGGATTTTGAAGTTCGGACTAGGGCGATGTTTGGAGAGGTTTCCACCTAGATTGAAGAGGTAAGTGACTTTCAATCACTTTTGTCCATAAAAATTGAATACCCATTGATTATTAGACCTAATTTTCATGAATCTAAGTTAGAATTTGGGGATTTTTGGATTATCTTATTGGAGAGTTGTGACACCCTAGGCGAATCCCACATCAACAAAATAGGGGAGAGATGCTGGGTATATAAGCAGACATGCCTTAGACTTTAGTAATGTATTTTAAATCCGCGAGGGCTTAGGCCCAGAGTGGACAATACCATTAGCGGGCTGGTTGTTACATATGGTATTAGAGCCACTCTACGTGCAACCTTGAACGGTGGTGGGGCAAACCTCAGCGAGGACGCTGAGTCCTTAAGAGGGGGGAGTATGTGACACCCTAGGCGAATTCCACATCAACAAAATACGGGAGAGATATTGGGTATATGAGTAGATATGCCTTAGACTTTAGTGACACGTTTTAAATGCGTGAGGGCCTAAGCCCAGAGCAAACAATATCACTAGCGGGCTGGGCTATTACAAGAGTTAAATTTGAGGAGTCGAGGGTCAATTTTTGGTTGGAATCAAATGATTTTAGTATGGTTGGACTAGTAATTAAATGAGTGTTCAGAATTTGTGAATTTTATCGGGTTTCGAGATGCGGGCTAGGGGTTGGCTTTTTTATTTGAGTTAAAGAACTTAGCTTTGTCTTTTGGGATCACTTTCTATGGCTTTTATTGATAGTAATACGTTATTTTGGCTAGATTCAAGCCTTCTGGAGGTTGATACACGCGGGAAGGGCTTGTTAGCGGAGTGATTTGGTTTGCTTGATGTAAGTATCTTATCTAAACTTGGTTGAGGCACTAGTTGACTGAATTATATGTGATTGCTACGTGACATGGGTGTGCACATGTGTAGAGTTTGTGCCCATGTGCTAACACCGGGGTTGACTTTTTGAGTTGATTCTTTGATTTGAGTTAAAGAACTTAGATTTGTCTTTTGGAATCACTACTTATGTCTTTTATTGATTGTATTACATTATTTTGGCTAGATTTGAGCCTTCCGGAGGTTGATACTCGCGGGAAGGGCTTGTTAGCAGAGTGATTTGGTTTGCTTGAGGTAAGCATCTTATCTAAACTTAGTTGAGGCACTAGCTGCCTGAATTATTTATGATAGCTACGTGCTATGGATGTGCACATGTGTGGGGTTTGAGCTCATGTGCTAACACAGGGGTACTTAACCATGCTCGGATTATGCTTAGGCTATGATATGCCTAGAATTGACTGTTAAGGTTTAAGCTATAATGTTTCTCATATTTGTAACATTGTTGTGAACTATTTGAGCCATGTTTGAGGTTACATAGGCTAAACCTCTGAATGAACTTAATAATTATTATTTGTATGATAAAATAGCCGGTTTAAGCTATGATAGCACTCTATGCACATGCCTGCACTTTAGCATGTCACTTACACCAGTCCAGGAGCATGAGATCTGTTATTCATTTATCATATAGATGCATTCTTATATATTTGCTTCAGTGTGATATAATTTGGACTGGATGCATGTGACCACGCCGAGCGAATTGTGTTGTTATGCCTGTGACCACGCCGGGCGGAGTATGTTGTTATGCCTGTAACCACGTCGGGCTGGTTGCACATTGAAATAGCCGTGCTTGCATGTGGATATGGACCCATCCCCCTAGGGTCACCCTCTCATGTTTCTCTCATGATGGTGTACCCGCGGATACTAAGGAAAACTGATCATTGATTTGGTTCGGATATGGAAATGGTTATCTGTCCAGTGTTTGTTTGGATTTTGCTTTTCATCTTTACTTGCAATGTCCGTGGTTAATTACCTGATTTAACTGCTTATCATCTCTCTATGCTGAACATTGATTGAGCAGAGTATTTGAGTAACTGTACATATACACATACAAAGACTTCTTCCTGTGCTTTATGACTTGATTTCATTATTGTTATGTACTTGCTAATATGATAAAACTGTACAAGTTATTGCTAGTATGATTTATAGTTCTTGCTTCTTTTACCTCACCGAGGTTAGTTACAATACTTATTGAGTACATTGGGTCGGTTGTACTCATGCTATACTATGTACTTAATTGTGCAGATCCAGGTGTGGGGACACGTTATCAGCAGTAGATTTACTTGTTGGACCTAGCTTCAGGAGACGAGATAGAGTTGCGTTCTTGGCCGCAGTTTCGACTTGTCTTTTCTTATGTACAATTATTTCAGTTAGACAATATTATTATTTAGTTCAGACTTGTATTCCGTTGTAGAGCTCATGACTCCGTATTTACCAGTTTTTGGTGAATTTATCTTGTGTTAGCAGTATTTTATTATATCGAAGTTCAAACTTATGCTATTTCTATAAATTATATTGTTCTGGTTCTTTATTGTTATGTTTTCGGCTTGCCTAGCCGGTGTGTTAGGCGCCATTACGACGGTTTGGGATTTGGGTCGTGACACTTTCTTTCATCTTTTTGAGCTTATTACTTATCACAAATAAAATTATCCCTAGTTATACCTTTTGAGCCTATAGACTTTTATTTGGAAACTACATTACAAGCGTATATACCTTTTGTTAGTAATTGATACTGTTTTGATCATTTTACTTCTTAAAGCACTTAATTGAAAATGAGTGCTAGAAGAAGTAAGAAGGGAACTTGAGTGGCTTTTGAGTGGAACCAATGAAAAAACGAAAGGTGCACTTGTATTGTAAGGAATATACCACTAGCGGAGAATGTAGAAAAGAAAAAATTATTGTTAAAAAAAGAGAAAAAAAAATTGAAACAAATATGTCGATAAATAAATTGGCATCTTTTACTTGCTAGTAGGTGTGAAGTAAAGTAGTGCTTAAAGAAAGTGCGCTTAAAGTTGAACGTGTGATGTGTTAAAGTATTTAGGAGGGTTAGTCACTATTCCTAAAAATATCCTACCCGTCCCTTATCCCACATTACAACCATGAGAAATTCCTAATTGATTTTAGATCGAGCGAGCCTACATTAATAGAGGTTGACATAAAGGGCAAGCATATGGTACCTTTTGCATGCATGTGACTTCTTTGTGAGAATGAGCGATTTCTTTGATATATGTGGGTTCTTAAACTATATTTGATCATGATAATTCGAATGTGTGGACTCTACTTACTCTCTTAATTTTTTTGTGAGGGCACATGGTTTCACAGGGAATAGGTAACGTTATTAGACTTTTCGTCAAGGTTGAGTGTTCAAGCCTTAAGTGAATTATGACACAGAGTCGGATTTTGAGGCTAGTGTGTGTTGTGAATATTGTTATGAGCATGTTGTCTTCTTTGTGAATATTTTTGAAGTATGGCTTAAATTAAGGGAAGTGTGTGTTGAATGCATATGCTAGAGCTTAATTGTTGTTATCAACCATGGTCATTGGTGTGGTGTGCTTTGAATGATATGAGCTTAATTTTGTTTCGTCTATTATAGTTGTATTTTGTTCGAGGACGACAAAGGTTTAAGTGTGGGTGGTGATGTTGGGCATATGTTTATGTGTTTCGATATTAATTTACTCGCATTTTACCGCTACTTAGTTATATTTGATATTACATATACCTAACTTAGATTGATTATGGATTTTTATACTTATTTGGATGCTAATGAATAATGTAGGTATTTTTTAGATAAAATTCGGGAGCAGAATAAATATTGTAAAATCTATTTTATACACTATAATGATTAGCTCATGAGTATGAACATTATGAAATAATATAGGATGGAAAAAAACAAAGAAATAAAAAAAGGGAGGTGAAGACATTACCTTGAAACGGATGGACATGTGGAAGGAAGGTCTTAATGGCACAAAGCAAATGGAATGACATTGGAGGCAAAGAATGGACATTGTAACAATAAGAGTTGAAGCAGCAGAACTATAACGACCTAACCGGTTGTTTTACTTTCTAGATCCACGTTCTCCTAATTAAGACTCCCCTTATATACTTTTACTATTTTATGACTTGCAGGTATGGTTGGTTTGGGTTTGGAAAGGTTCGGTTTGAAATTGGAACACTTAGTTCCCTAATAGTGGCCTAGATGGCCAAGTTTGACTTGAGTCAACACTTTGAGTTAACGACCTCAGAACCGAGATTTGATGGTTCTAATAGGTTCGTTTGATAATTTTGGACTTGGACGTGTGTTCTGATCGAGTTTCGGATGATTCGGGAGTGTTTCAGCGCTTAATGTTGAAAGTTGGCGCATTGAAGGTTTTCAAGTTCTCTAAATTTGATTTGAAGTAGACTTTAGTGTTATCAAGGTCCATTCGGGATTCCACGGCTGGGAACAGGTTCGTATGATAATTTATGACTTGTACGCAAAATTTGGCATCATTCCGGGTTGTCTAAGTATGATTTGACACGTTCGGGGCTAGTTGAAGAAGTTTGAAGTTCATAAGTTGATCAATTTAGTTTTGGGGTACGATTCTTAGTTTTGATATTGGTTTACATGTTTTGAGGGTTCAAGCAGGTCCATATTATATTTATGGACTTTTTGGTGCAGTTGGACGGGGTCCCGGGTAGCTCGGGTGAGTTTCAGACCACTCAGAGTTAAGTTCAAATTTCTGCTATATGTTGTTTTGGTTTCCTTCTTCGCGAATGCGGAGAAGGCCTATGCGTTTGCGAAGAGCCCCTCGCGTTTGCGAAGGGTAAGGCAGGACAACCTTCGCATTCACGAGGCTTGCTTCGCATTCGCGAAGTGTATTTTTCAGAGCCTTGGTCGTTTTGCCTTCGCGATCGCGTGGCTATTGTCGCGATCGCGAAGAAGGATTCACTGGGTAGTGACTTAATTAAAAATGGGACTTAGGCTCATTTTGTTCATTTCTCTCAGCTTGTGGTCGATTTTAGAGTTCTTTGGAGAGGGTTATTCATCTAGAACATTGAGGTAAGTAATCTCTACCTAATGTTAGTTTTATACATAGATTATGGATAGATTTTAACATGAAAAAAGTAAAAAATTTTAGGATTTTGTTAGAAAACCTAGGTTTTGGTAAAATATATATTTGTGTTCGTGAGGTTATGGGTAATATTTATTTACAAATATTTTCGGAATCCGGGCACGTGGTCCCGGGGTGAATTTTAGAAAACTTCCAAATTAGGTTGGGTGATTACTCTAATAGTTAAATTATGAACTTTTGAGCATATATTGATTAGTTTGTACAATCTTTGGCTAGCTTCGGATTGCTCGTCACCGATTTGAGACTATTAGTGTGATTTGTAGACCAGGAAGAGGACTTGGAAACGAGGTAAGTCTCTTGCCTAACCTTGTAAGAGGGAATTATCCCTGTAGGTGTTTTGAATAGTTATTTGCTAAGAATTGCGGGTACTACGTATGCACGGTGCGACGAGAGTCCGTACGGAGCTAAAATCATGCTTATCTCCGGGTAGATTTAGGATTTTACCACGCATTACTTGTATTATTTGAACCCAACTTGTTAGTTTAATTACTTGAATTTATAATTGAAATTGGATAAAGGATATTATGAGACCAAGCTTCATTACTTTGAGTTTTGGCAGAATACTTGATTGTTAGTGGAAACTATGCCTTCTCTGAGTACTATTTCTACGTAGTAGTAGTTGATCGGAGTTTGTAGAGATTCTCTATTCTTGTGGATCGAGCCGAATGCCTCGGCAGTATATTAGATGCATCAATGGTTCACGTCGGTCGACCCTCGGCAGTGTACACACTATTCTGGTTCAGGTCGTACGACTTCGGCATAAATCGTACGTAAAATTTCTAGGTGTCTGATTACACTTGATATTTCTTTCTGGACCCGAGACTTGATAATTACTTGGTGGCTCTTATGTGTTAAAAATTTTGGCATGACCTCTAGTAAGTGTCAATGCCGACCCCTCGTCACTACTTCTTTGAGGTTAGATTAGATACTTACTAGGTACACTTGGTTTATGTACTCACGCTACACTCCTGTACTAATCGTGCAAGATCTAAGGCATGTACATCTGGTGGCCAGTCAGGCGGGGACCCCGCTACCCGGAGACTTAGTGGTGAGCTATTTCCTATGCTCTGTTCTGCAGCACCCGGAGTCTCTTTCTTGTTATACTTAATTTTCTGTATATTTTACACCCGGAGTCTCAGAGAGATGGTGCTACAGGGTGCTGCCAAGGAGGTTTCTATCGGTGATGATGGTGTTCTGCGACTCAAGGGTCGCCTATGTGTTCCTAATGTTGATGGCTTGAGGGAGAAGATTCTATATGAGGCACACAATTCTCAGTAGAATCTTCTAGAAGATGTATCGCGACCTGAGGCAGCATTATTGGTGGCGGCGGATGAAGAAGGACATAGTTGAGTATGTAGCGAGATGTCTAAATTGCCAGCAGGTTAAGTACGAGCACCAGAAGACAGGTGCCCTACTCCAGCAGATGGTTATACTAGAGTGAAAGTGGGAGCGCATCACTATGGACTTCGTAGTTGAAGAAGGATAATGTCGTTTGGGTCATTATCGACAGGCTGACCAAGTCGGCACACTTTATTCCAGTTATGACTACGTACTCTTCAGAGAGATTAGCCCAGATTTACATTCAGGAGATTGTCAGGTTACATGGTGTGCCTGTTTCCATCATTTTAGATAGAGGCCCTCAGTTCACTTTGCATCTCTGGAGAGCAGCATAGAGCGAGTTGGGTACCCAGGTAGAGCTCAGCATAGCCTTTCATCTGTACACCGACAGGCAGTCAGAGCAGACAGTTCAGATTCTAGAGGATATGCTCAGAGCGTGTGAAATTGACTTCGGAAGGCAGTGGGACCGATTTTTTCCTTTGTCCGAGTTTGCTTATAAAAAGGGTTATCAGTCCAACATCGAGATGGCTCCATTTGAGGCTTTATATGGTCGGCGATGTCGTTCGCCCATCGGATGGTTTGAGCCCGGCAAGGCTAGGTTATATGGCACTAATTTAGTGAAGGATTCCTTGGAGAAGGTAAAGTTGATTTAGGAGCGACTTCGCATTGCACAGTCCAGACAGAAGAGTTACGCAAATAAAGTTCTCTTGAAGGTCTCGCCGATGAAGGGTATCACGATGTTCATAAAGAAAGAAAAATTGAGTCTCAGGTTTATTGGCCCATTTGAGTTGTTGAGGCGAGTTGGGTAGGTTGCCTATGAGCTTGATTTGCCTCCCAGTCTATCGGGAGTTCATCTGATTTTTGATGTGTCTATGCTCCGGAAGTACCACGCAGACAGGTCACATGTGTTAGACTATATCACGGTTCAGCTAGATGAGAGCTTGGTTTATGAGGAGGAGCCAGTTGCCATTATTGACAGGCAGGTTCGCCAGTTGAGGTCTAAGAAGATTTCTACGGTAAAGGTCCAGTGGAGGGGTCAACCAGTCGAGGAGGCGACTTGGGAGACCGAGGAGGACATGCGAAGCAGATATCCACACTTGTTCAGCACTCCAGGTATGATTCTAGACTCGTTCGAGGACGAATATTTATTTAAGAGGTGAAGAATATAACGACTCAACCACTTATTTTTCTATCTAGATCCTCGTTCCCCTAATTAAAACTTCATGTATCTGCTTTTACTATTTTATGACTTGCGGGGATGATTGGTTTGGATTTGAAAGGGTTCAGGTTGAAATCGGAACACTTAGTTTCTTAATAGTGGCCTAGATGGCCAAGTTTGACTTGAATCAACATTTTGCGTAAACGACCTCAGAACTGAGATTTGATGGTCCCAATAGGTTCGTATGATGATATGGGACTTAGGCATGTGTTTGAATCGAGTTTCGAGTGATCTGGGAGCGTTTCAGCGCGTAATGTTGAAAGTTGGCGCATTGAAGGTTTTCAAGTTCTCTAAATTTGGTTTGAAGTAGACTTTTTTCTTATCGAGGTCTGTTTGGGATTTCGAGCTTGAGAATAGGTATGTATGGTGATTTATGACTTGTACGCAAAATTTGGCGTCATTTCGAGTTGTCAAAGTACGATTCGACGCGTTCGAGGCTAGTTAAAGAAGTTTGAAGTTCATAAGATGATCAATTTGGTTTTGGAGTGTGATTCTTAGTTTTGATGTTGTTTAACGTGTTCCAAGGGTTCGAGCATGTCCGTATTATGTTTATGTACTTGTTGGTGCAGTTGGATGGGGTCCCAGGTGGCTCGAATGAGTTTCAGACCACCCTGAGTTAAGTTCAAATTTATGCTATCTGTTGTTCTAGTTTCCTTCTTCGCGAACGAGGAGAAGGCCTTGTGTTTGCGATGAAAGAATTGGGCTGGGGAAATTTTGTTCTCTGCGTTCGTGAAAAGGATCTCGCGATCGTGATCCTCTGGGCCACTGGCCATCGCGTTCGCGTGCGAGGGTTCGAGTTCGCGTTCACGTAGGGTAAAGTCAGCTGGGGCGGGGGCAGACTGTTGGTCTACGCGTTCGCGAAGAGCCCTTCGCGTTCGTGAAGGGTAAGTTAGGCCAGTCTTCACGTTCGCGAAGTGTATTTTTCTGAGCCTTGGCTGTTTTGCCTTCGCAATCGCCTGGCTATTGTCGCAATCGCTAAGAAGGATTCATTGGGCAGTGACTTAATTAAAAACGGGACTTAGGCTCATTTTGTTTATTTCTCTCAACTTGTGGCCGATTTTAGAGCTCTTTGGAGAGAGTTTTTCATCTAGCACATTGTGGTAAGTAATCTCTACGCAATGTGAGTTTAATACATAGATTATGGATAGATTTTAATATGTAAAATGTGGAAATTTCAGAATTTTGTTGAAAAACCTAGGTTTTGATAAAAATGAGATTAGACCACAAAATGATTATGGAATGGAGTAGAAATTATATATTTGTGTTTGTGAGGTTATGGGTAATATTTACTTATAAAAATTTCGGGAATCTAGGCTTGTGGGTTTGTGGGTTTGTGGGTGAATTTTAAGAACCTTCTAGATTAGGTTGGGTAATTACTCTAATAGTTAAATTATGAACTTTTGAGAATATATTGATTAGTTTGTACAACCTTTGACTAGCTTCAGATTGCTCGGCACCGATTTGAGGCCATTAGTCTGATTTGTGGACTGGGAAGAGGACTTAGAAACGAGGTAAGTCTCTTGCCTAACCTTGTAAGAGGGAATTATCCCCGTAGGTATTTTAATAGTTATTTACTAATAATTATGGGTGCTATGTACGCACGATGTGATGAGAGTTCGTACGTAGCTCAAATCATGCTTATGTCCGAGTAGACTTAGGGCTTTACCATGCATTAATTGTATTATTTGCACCCAACTTGTTAGTTTAATAAATTGAATTTATAATTAAAATTGGATAAAGAATTTTATGAGACCGTGATTCATTACTTTGTGCTTTAGCGGAATACTTGACCGTTAGCGGAAACTATGCCTTCTGTGAGTACTATTCCTATGTAGTAATCATTGATCGAAGTTTGTAGAGTTTCTCTATTCCTATAGATCGGGCCGAATGCCTCAGAAATATATCTGATGCACCTATTGTTTGCGCCGATCAACCCTCGACATTGTACATACTATTCCGGATCAGGCCGTACGACCTCGGCATAAATCGTGCGTGATATTTCTAGGAGTCTGATTATACTTGATATTTCTTTCTGGACCTGAGACTTGATAATTAATTGGTGGCTCTTATGTATTAAAGTTTTTGGCATGTGATAGTTGGAGGTTTTAAATTGATATTATATTCAAGAATCATTATTTGTTGTTTCTTATTTCATTGTTATTGCTGCATTTCATGCCTATTTATATTTCCCGTACTTTATTTATTGACCTCTAGTAAGTGTCGATATCGACCCCTCGTCACTACTTCTTTGAGGTTAGACTAGATACTTACTGAGTATACGTTGTTTATGTACTCACTCTACACTTCTGCACAAATCGTGCAGGATCTGAGGCAAGTGCATCTAGTGGCCAGTCAGGCGCGTATCCCCGCTACCCGGAGACTTAGTGGTGAGCTGCTTCCTATGCTCCATTCTGCAGCACTCGGAGTCTCCTGCTTGTTGTATTTACTTTTCTGTCTATCTTATATTGGAGAGTAGTTAGAGGAGGTTTTGTATATTCCACTAGTTTGCTCGTGCACTTGTGACACCGGGTTTTGAAAATTTCTAGTAAATATTCATGATTTTTGTCTATTCGTTCCACTGCTTCATTCTTTTGTTTATTTTATGCTTTATATTACGACGGTCATTTACTCTTAGTTTCTTTATTAAGTAAAACCAATGACGTTTTAACTACTAAAATGAACAATTAAATGGATAGTTCACCATTTGCTTGCCTAGCACCGACGTTGGGTGCCATCACGGCCTATAGTGGGAATTATGTCGTGACAGAAACACTTAGAAAGACAAGCGACACAGGCAATGTTCCTCGCGTTTAAGCTCGCGACGCATGGGTCTAGTTTCGAGGCTATTTTATCTCTTTTTTATTTTCAACTTGGTTATTTTGTCTAGGCTTTTTTCTATACCTATAAATAGTCCTTAAATACAATGTTTACACAACCTTTGACCAAGGGAGAGCACGAGCCGCTGCGGAGGCCGGAATACATTAGATTCCATCTTTCTTCCGCCAAACTTAGTAATTTTTATATTTTTATGGATGATTTGTTGTTTTGCTACCATGTCTATATGGAGATAAACTTCACGTTGTAGGGTTGGGGTTGACATGAATATTGGCATTTATTAATTACATCTTCGTTAATTCAAACTATCATCTCGTGGTTGTTACTTTAATTCAAGTTTTAACTTGTGAATTGTTGTAGCTACCAATTCATCCTACTATCTATTCTATGGTTGGAAAAGAGATGTTTAGATTAGAGTAGAATTTAAAAAAAGCTTATTTCTGAACCCGTGGCTCGGAGAAGGACTTCGCGGTTAGGATAAAAATATATCTAACGGTCTTTCTTAGTTGAATGCCGTTTTTTCTTCGTTTATAATAGATTCAATATCATAGAAATATAGGATTGATATATTGTGGGCAGAAAAATAGTACCTTGGAAACATGCTATTTATAAAAATGATCCAGTCAACTAGCAACCATAGATAACTCATATAACAGGTTTAAGTACGAACTCAATAGGATTGATAAAACGACCACAACCCTGGAATTTTTATCTCCTCTGATTAAAATCTCATCATAATCTCTTGCTTCATGTTAGTATTAGCTAATTACTTGTTTAATTTATACAAAAGTATTTTAGTAGAAAAACCATCACTTTTGATTACCTCGAACAATTAATTAGCGATTATTCTAGTTGTATGTAGGTTCGACATCCGACTTTCGAGTCACTTTATTACTTGACGGCCACGTATACTTACGTGTACTCGGGGAACCAATATGATGTATGCACGCTAAGTCAAACAAATAGCCCTCTAGTTTATTTCAAATGCCACATAGACCGATATTTGTCACGACCCAAAATTCCCATCTTAGAATGTCATAATGGTACATAGTCTCTAAGACTAGGTAAGCATAACACACAATGAGGAAATAACAAAAATAACGACTATGATATTAAATTAAACTGATAACTAGCTCTATAAAGTCAAAGTGAAACAATAATCATACAAATCCCAAAACCGGTGGAACTGAGTCATCAGCTCTACTAAGGTATACTAAGAATTTCTCATACAACATTGTTTGATAAGAAAGTAAACAGTAGTAAAGGCAATAACAGAAGGTGACTCCGAGGTCTGTGAGCGTCAAGCAGGTATACCTTGAAGTCTCCGGAATATCTGATCAATCACTGGCGTCTGACACGAGCAGAAGTACCTAGATCTGCATAAAATGTGCAGAAGCATAGCATGAGTACACCACAACGGTACCTAGTAATTATCAAACCTATCCTCGGTAGAGTAGTGGCGAGGCCAGATCGAGATACATACTAGGCAAAGGAAACCTGAACAAAATATAATATATATTCTAATAATGGAAAGCGAAGAAATAAATGACAACAAAGCAACACAATGATGTAAGGCTAACAATGGATATTAAAGCAATAAAGGACAATAAGAATGAGCATATGATAAGAACAATAAGTAATCAAACACAGTCCAATACAAATAAAACAAATGAAGGAATAACAATAACCATTCCATCAATAAGTTCTTTTAACATAGAATGAACAACAAGAATCACAAATGAGGCACCACACCTCATTTTTACATTTCACAAGTCATAATCACAATCTTTCTTATATCACCGCGTGAGCCTTGCACTTATTAAAAAAAATAGTTTTTCTCGAAATAGCTACACACGTTTTAGCCCCCTTATCTCACTGTGTGGCTTCAAGTAATTCCCTTACTAGAAACACACGTATAAATCCCACCTTATCTCACCGCATGAGTTTCAATACCCACCCTTATACCATCGCATGTATATCAATACCACAACACCATAATCAACTCGCTCCACACGTGCCCATATGCCATAACATTGCCAAATCATAATACCAATGTTACCATAAAACATAGCCCATGACTCAACCACAACATGTACAAGAATCTCAATAACAATAGAATGAATGAGAAATAATTCAACAAGGAAAGCTATCCCAATAATCAATAACTTCAACCACAATGTGTTAATAGCTTTCACGACTACAACTTCGATAACTCAACAAATGAAGGTATCCCCATGAGATGGCAACTTCCAATTCAAGTGCAAACATAAGCTTAACAATGCAACAAATAGCATGAAATAGCAACTACGACTAAATGCATGAGAATAACTCAACAATGGAAAGAATGGCATGTAACAACAACTACTAATAAGTGCATATAAGAGCAACCTCGATAATGGAAACTAGAACATATAATGCCAACTTTAATTAAAGCATGTAAGAGTAAACTTGACAATAAAAGATAGAACGAATGATAACAACTTCAATTAAATGCATATGATTAGCCTAAGAGTCTAAACCGGTCAAATTTACACCTAAAACGTTTGTGTACACACTCATCACCGCATGTACACATCTTCCACATGATTCAAATAGTATAATCAAACCCAATTCTAATGAGTATTTCCCCACACAAAGTTATACAAGATACTTACCTCAAAGAAGCTAAATCAATCCACTAATAAGCCATTTCCACGCAAGACCAACTCTGTACAGCTCGAATCTAGCCAAAATAACTTAATATCATAAATAAAAGTCATAGGAAGCAATTCCGGATAATAAAGATTCAATCTTGAATGAAAATGAAAAAGTAAACCCCGGGCTCGCACCTCGAAACCCGACCAAACTCACAAATTCCGAATACCCATTCCGATACGAGTCCAAAAATCATCAAATTCTGACCCCAAATTGACCTTCAAATCCTCATTTTATTCTTTACGAAAGTTTTTACAAAACCCCTCAATTTCTCCAATTCAAATCACTAATTTAATGATAAAAACAAATATGGAATCATGAATAATGGACAAATCCGAGTAAAAAATACTTATCCCGATCCAAATCGTGAAAATTCCCTCCAAAATTGCCCAAAATCGATATCTATAACTCAAAATATGTTAAAATGAACCAAACCCTCAAAATAGAGTACTGTATAATCTACCCAGGTGTTATACATGGCGATTGCAGATATAGATTCGCGATCACGAAGAACAAAATTGCCCAGCTACTAGAACCTCTTACGTGAACGCGACAATCCAGTCGCGAACGCGATGACCATCCGCTCAAAACTACACGATCGCGGTCCAGCCCTCGCGACCGCGATGAACAAATGCTTGCGACCCCACCTCCCCCAGCCTTAGTTTCCTTCTACGCGAACGCGGTTTCTCACTCGCGTTCGCGATGAACAACCTCCCTCAAGCTTCATGAACTTGTCCCTATATTCGCGAACGCGATGCACAGATCCCACCTGCCACCAAATAGAGCTACGCAATTGCGACTTGCTCTACATGATCGCGAAGAAGGAAACCGGACATCAGCTGAAAATAATCCAAAACATAGAAAAATGGTATGAAACACATCCGAAACACACTCGAGGCCCCGGGGACCGTGTCCAATCACACTAACCAATCCCAAATATAACACGAACCTACTCGAGGCCTTAAATCATACCGAACAATATCAAACTACAAATCACACCCCAATTCAAGCCTAATGAACTAATGAACAATTCCAAATTCAGAACTTGCGCCGAACAAGCCTAGCCAACTCCAAATGACCTCAAATTTTGCATGCAAGTCACAAATGATACAACTAACCTAAACTAACTCCCGGAATCGTAATCCGAGCATGATATCAATAAAGCCAACCCTCGGTCAAACCTATCAACCTTCCAAACCTTCAACTTTCTAACTTTAGCCAAAAAATACCAAATCAACCTACGGACCTCCACATCAACATACGTACATACGCCCAAGTCCAAAATCATCATACGAAGCTATTTGAACCATCAAAACTCCATTCTGGAGTCGTCTACACACAAGTCAAACTCCGGTCAACTCTTTCAACTTAAGCATCCAACTTTGAGACTAAGTGTCCCAATTCACCCCGAAACTTTTCCGAAACCAATCCAACCACCCCGTCAAGTCACATAACCACAAATGAATATAAAAGAGGTAATAAATAGGGGACCAGGGTTACGATATACAAAATAACCGGTCGGGTCGTTACAATATTGCACCTTTATTACAATGGCGACTAATAAATGGATAAGATTGGCAGCAATACTAGTAAAGTGTCCCATTCATAGGTCGAAAACATTACCCACCACCTCCCTTCACCTTTTACTAGAAAAAATAGCCAAATTAATAATCTTAACTTCTCAAGGCATGTAAGGGATCGTTTGGTTTATAATCAAGTTATATATGCAGGAATTTAAATTATTTATGCAGTGGATAATAATGTAAAGTATTATATGGTGAAAAATAATGCATGTATTATAGTACAACTAATAATATTAAATTTATGATTATGTAAGTGTTTAACTAAGTTTTTGTGGTCAAAGTCAATATCAAAGAAAATCAGGTTTCTAATAACTAAATTTACTTCACTTTTTCAAAAATAAGAGAATAAAAAGCAATTAAAATTCAGTATTCAATAAACGAGGGAAAGAAATCTTATTGATGATCGTTGTTTTCTCCCAAGAATTGTGGATAAGAATCTTCTTCAATCAAGTAGAGATATAAAACTAAAAGACTGATTGCCTATATTCGTGAGTATTATGATGATCATACAAAATAAGGGAAGGACCTTTATACAAGGATACAAATATATATATCGATTTTCCCTCACTTAATTCCTACCTGTTACTAACATTAACTGCATTAATTACCTGTTACTGAAATTACTCGTAACAGTTATGGTAATAATAGGCGATCGCGCATAATCAGGGATAATGATAATTCTATTTCCATATTCTTAGCTATTCATGAATCTTCATCTTTTAATGGCCTTCATGCATCTCGTGCCTATTTTTTCTTTCCTAGTTATCAGATACGGTACCTTCTTTAGTAAATCCAATGGGTATTTTAACCATGCCTCATCATTCTTCTTTATTAATTTGATACAAATACCACTTGTCACCATATTGTTAGTCCATATTTCATGCCTATTTTTCTCCCAATACAGATAGTCCCCCACTTTCTGAATATTCTAAACTAAATATTCGGTAAGTGGTAAGTTTATTTATGGCGGGAATGTCTTGCCGCCTCTTCCCAACATCATTATGTTTTCTTCAGAAGCGAAGAGACGTATGTCCTTTCCATTTAATGCTCGGGACACATGTCCTGTTATGATTGGTTATGCATATATCGTCTTTTTAGTGTTTTCTGTGGCTACATCAGTTCGAAGTGACGATTCCATGATTGTCACACCCCAAACTCGAGGAGTGCGACCGGTGCTCAATCGAGTAAACCCAGTCGAGCAAGCCTAATTTACATTAACCTCTCATCATTACTCATGCATAATTTACCATAACATAATAAGATTTTGACTTTCATATTGAATACAATTGGTTCAATGGCCTAAAATTCTCCTCACGATGGGTAGATAGCTTTATAAATACTGTAAATACTGTGAACATAGATACATGACAAAACTCAAAACTTTAAGTACATAACCTACAATGTACATGGAGTTTCTATGACAATAGATACCTAAATACATAAAATGAACTAGACCCAAACACCCACTAGAACTGTAGCGGGCTCACCATAAGCCGAGTAGTGAAGAAGATCTCTATCAAAGATCCATATCATCCTGTAGAAGTATACCTGCATCCATTAAAAGATACAGTGCCCCCGGCAAAAGGGACGTGAGTACATGTGGAATAGTACTCGTATGTAAGGCAGTCAAAACAACATATGAAAATACGGTAACTCAAAAAAGAGGAAAATAAAGTACATCAAGAAAATACGAAACATCCCATAAGAACACATTTCAAGTCTTATTATACTTGCATCATTCTAAACTTCTTTTAGGATCAACTGATCCATATGAACTATACGTGGAATACATAATATAATGTAATCGTAACAACAAGTACAAACAAGGCCAATAAAAGTGTCACCTTCCTCCCTTCCTTTACACATATACATTTCATAGACCGTCCTTAATGTTCACATATCATATTATACACCTATGTGTTTCATAGACCGTTCACAGTGTTCACTTACACAATACAAATACACATATTCAAGGGCTTGGAAATACAACATGAATATGATAAATTATAGTAACAATAAAAGGGCTTAGATAGCTATCAATGTCGAGCCAATATACGAAGAGCTTTCATTAATCATTTATAGATATTAAGTCGGGGATCCTCTATAACCACCTTCACACAAGTCGGGGATGCTTCACACATGTGTGTTTATGATTTTATGACTTACGGGATTGATTAATATCGTTCCGGAAAGATTTCAGGTTGAATTGGACCCTTTGGCTCTTGGCTTCGAAGCCTAAGTTGTGTATGTTGCCCAATGTTTGACTTTTGTGACAACGACCCCAGAATGGTATTTTGATGGCTCTGATAGTTTCGTATTATGATTTTTGACTTGGGCGTATGCCCGGAATTGACTTTTGGCTTTTGGGTTCGGAATTTAGTTTTGGGACATGGAATAGGTCCGTTATGCTATTTAGAACTTTTCTACAAAATTTGGTATCACTTGGAGTTGATTTGATAGGATTCAGACGCTTAGTTGCAATTTTAGAAGTTCTTGAACTTTACTTTGAAATCCATGCATTTAGGTGTTCGATTCGTAGTTCAAGATGTTATTTTTGTATTTTGATTACGCGAGCAAGTCCGTATGATATTTTTAGACTTGTGTGGATGTTTGGTTTGGAGCCCCGAGGGCTTGGATGAGTTTCGCACGTGATTTGGAATATTTTGGACTGAAAACAAAAAATCTGGTGTGTTGGTGCTTTGATGTCGCAATTGCGAAGGCGAGCACCAGCTTCGCAATTGCGAACATGGCAGGGGAGGCTCAGGTGTCGCAATTGCGAGACCTGGTTCGCAATTGCGAGGACTATCAGGATTTGGGTAGGCTCGCATTTGCGACTATTATGTCGTTTTTGCGATGAGGACAAGCTTCGCAAATGCGAAGCCACTGTCGCAATTGCGACTTCCTCTTAGGCTGGCAGTGGCCGCATTTGCGAGAACTTCTGCACAATTGCTAGGGTTCGCAATTGCGAACCCAGTGTCGCAAATGCGAAATCTACAACTGAACAAAAGTTAGAAAAGTCGGGATTTATGTCTCGTTTCTCATATTTTAAAACCCTAGACTCGATAAGAGGCGATTTGGAGAGGGGATTTTCATCTACAAATATTGGGTAAGTGATTCTAATCAATTTTTAACTATATTTTATGATTATATCTTAGATTTAACATCAAATTTATGAGAATCAAAGAGGAAAATTGGGAAATTTTGTCAAGTTTTTGAAAAATAAAGAATTGAGTTTTGAGAGTCGATTTGGACTCGGATTTGAAAACTAATCATATATATGGACTCGTGGGGTTATGAGTAGTCGGAATCTACCTTGGACCTCGGTTTTGACCGGGCAAGCCCGGGATTGACTTTTGGGAATTTTTGGGAATTTTATAAAGATCATAGCTTTATCTTTTTAAATTGTTTTCCCTTGCAATGTTTGATGATATTAAGTCATTTTTGGTTAGATTTGAGTCGTGTGGAGGCAAACTTTAGGGGAAAAACTATTTTCGAGGGTTGAGTTGGCCTAGTTGAGGTAAGTGTCTTGCCTAACTTGGTGCGGGGAAACTACCCCTTAGGATTTGAGTTGATTGTGCTATTTGTGTTATGTGAAAGCCGTGTAAGCAAGGTGACGAGTGGGTACACGGTCTATATGTTGTAATTGACCAATTTCGATTATTTAGACTCTTTTCATGCCTTTAATTGAATGGTCATAACATGTTATATCCCTCATTGTTAATTTACTCTTACATGTGTTAATCTGCCCTTACATGCGTTATTTGACATTGTCAATACTTGTTCTACCTCTTACTTGTTATTTTGCTCTTATATGCTTTCGTTGAAGTTATTGCCTTCCTTATTGTCTTCTTACTTCTTAGATTGTTGAATTACTTTTATTTGAAGTTGTTATTTCGTGGAATATCTTCTTGTTGAGTTATTGCTATTGAAGTGTAAAAGTCGTTATCACATTGAGGTGAAGTTGTTAATTGTTGAGATATCTTTCTTGTTAAGAAATTCACAATTTATTTTGTTATCATTGAGATTCTTATACACATTGTGCTTGAGCAATGGGCTATTTGTTGTGGAAATATTGGTATTGTTGATTCTTTTGACAAGTTGTAGCATATGGGCACTTGTTGTACGAGTTGTGATTGTGTTGTGACATTGATATTGTTGCTCCCAAATGCACACGCAAGTATACGTGGTCGTACAAGTAATATAGAATTGTATGTCCAGATATCGTACCCACAGGGACATGTGATTAACTATCAACTAAATTAAACCCAAACAATTAATCTATCCAAGAGAATCCTAAAGTATGAATATTTAACTAAAACGAATCTAGAGTAACAAACTAAGAAATTAAAGGAAACAAATTGGCAAAATTAGACACGGATTCAATAGGAGCCGATATTCGACAGCTATGGGTTGGCTAAAAATCCCGTTGAGTTTTTCACTTAAATTATCTAATTAATTTATTTAGTTTATTGGTTGACAATGTTAATATTACTCGTAGTATTCTCCCGAAATACTACTCGCCTATTCAAGCTAACCTAACGCTTATATTCCTATGGAATTAGGATTAACAAGAACGCATTAATAATTATCATATAGTAACCAAGCAAGGCAATTAGGTATATCCCTATCCTAACCGCAAATCTGTTCCCGATACTCAGGTTCAAGATCTTGCTCTACTCAATCTTATATGCAATCTAGAATTTCCTCTCCCGAGTTCAATCATAGATTCGTAGATAGTATTCAATTGGTGATCAAGCAATCAAATAATTAAGAACAAGATTGAACAAATAAACTAATATGATAAAATAATAAGAACAATTCAAGCATCAAACTTCATCGTTCATGTAGCACCCACAACTCTAGAACTAATAAACTATGAAATTAAAGGAAGAGAAGAGAAGAAAAACTAGTTAGAAGCCTCCTCCAAACGTGGTGTGTGTTCTCCTCCTCAAAAAATATGTTAGATATCCTCCAAATTAGGTTTAGAACCCCTTTTGTATGAGTTAGGATCATGTAGGGCCGAAATAACCTTGTCCCGGGCGAAATAGAAAAAATTCTGCACGCAAGGTCCAAGCGGCTGGCGCAGAAACCAGTAAGTCTGCCGCCTAACCTTTGCTTTACAACATTTGATTCAATGTGCTTTGTATTGTATCTCTTTATTTTGTCTTCTACTTGGGGGGACAAACACCAAAGGGTGTCCCCCTTTGTCTTCTCCTTTATTTTTCTTATTTTTTTCTTCCACGTTTTATTTAATTTTGCTCCAAATCTCTTTATCTTCACACCGTTTTATTTCGATACAGTTAAAATATAATATTAAGCACAAAATAATATAATTAACACTCAAAAAATAATTAAAAGTACTAGAATGTGAGGCAACAATAGGTAAATATATGCATTTTTGACCGAATATCATATACACATGCGGTGGTGTAAGGCTAGGAGTTGATACACACACGGTGAGATAAGGCGGGCTTGATACGCGTGTTGCTAGTAGGAAAACTACTTGGAGCCACGCGGTGAGATAAGGTGGGCTAAAATGTGGGTAGCTATTTCTGAAAAATAATTTTCAAAACTAAATGTAAGGCTCCCGCGATGATATAAGGAAAGATTGTGATTGAAATTGTGAAATGTGAATACGAGGTGGTACCTCGGTTGTGATTCTTGTTGTGTATTTCATATTGAAAAGAGTTATTATTTGAATAGTTCTTGTTGATTTTATTCTTCCTTGTCTTACCAGTTTTGTTCGTATTTGACTATTTATGGTTTTCATTATTTGCTTCCTTCTTGTTTTCTTTTGCTTACAATTCTGTCATTAGCTTACGTTACTAAACTGCTTTGTTACCATTCATTTCTCTGCTTTCCATTACTTTCTGTTATTATATTTTTGTTCCATTTATCTTGTCCTAGTAGGTGTCTTGACCTGGCCTCGTCACTACTCTATCGAGGTTAGGCTTGATACTTACTGTGTACCGTTGTGGTGTACTCATACTATGCTTCTGCATATTTTTGTGCAGATCCAAATACGTCTGCCCGTGCTGCACGCCAGTGATTGATTGACTAGCTACTTTTAGAGACTTCAAGGTATCCAATTAAGTTGAAATCTTAGGCTGTAATCTTATGAAATGAAATGGAAAATTGAAAGAAAGTAGGTTAGAATCACTTACCAATGAATTTGGGGAAAAGGGCTCTTGGAAAAATCGCCTCTAGAGTTCTCTAGGTTTGAAATTTTAAAAGAATGAGAGAAATCCCATCTAACTTAGCTTAAGTCCAGGCGCAGATGTCGCAATTGCGACCTGGGGTTCGCAATTGCGAACCCCGCAAATGCGAAAAATCCTTCGCAAATGTGAAGTTCTCACACCTCTGCTGCCATCGCAATTGCGATGATTTGTTCGCATTTGCGACCTTAAACTCTTCGCAATTGCGATCATTTTGGTCGCAAATGTGGACACTGCCTTCCCCAGCCCACTTCGCAATTGCGAAGAAATTTGTCACAATTGCGAGCCATTCATGCCTAGCTACTCTTCGCAAATGCGAGGAAATAGCTCGCAAATGCGAACCTGGCAGGGATTTTGCCATATCGCAAATGCGAAGCCTGATCTCGCAATTGTGAGATCTGAGGCCTGCATCAGAAACTGAAGAACACCAGCTATTTTCCAAGTCCAAATTTACTCCGTAGCTATCCGAAACTCACCCGAGCCCTCAGGGCTCCAAACCAAATATGCACACAAATCTAAAAATATCATACGAACTTGCTCGCGCGATCAAATCGCCAAAATAACACCTAAAACTATGAATCTGACACCAAATCAAATGAAATTTTCAAGAAAACTATAGAACTTCTATTTTAACAACCGGAAGTCCGAATCACGTCAAACCAACTCTGTTTCTCACCATATTTGACAGACAAATCATAAATACAGTAATGAACTTATATCAAGTTCCGAAACCAAAATACGGATCCGGTTTCAACAAAGTCAAACATTGGTCAAACCTTTAGATTTATTAAGCCTTTAAACTTCAAAATTTCGACAAAAAGCGATAACTCGATCTAGGGACCTCCGAATTCGATTTCGGGCATACGCCTAGGTCCCAAATCACGATACGGACCCATCGGGATCGTCAAAATATGGATCCGGATTCGTTTGCTCAAAATGTTGACCGAAGTCAACTCAAATGGATTTTTAAAGCAAAATTTCATGTTTTATCAACTTTTAACATAAAAAGTCTTCCGAAAAAATACCCTGACTGTGCACGTAAATCGAGAAAGGCCTAAAGAAGCTATTGGAGGCTTCGAAACACATAATTAAGATTTAAAATTCTAGATGACCTATCGGGTCATCACACCTACATTCGTGAGTATTCTGATAATCGTACAAAACAAGGTAAGGACCTTTATATAAGGATACAAATATGCAACGGTTTTCCCTCACTTAATTCCTACCCATTACTAACATTAACCACATTAAATGTCCGTTATTGAAATTACTCGTAACAGTTATGGTAATAATAGGCGATCGCGCATAATCAAGGATAATGATGATTCGCTTTCCATATTCGTAACTATTCATGAATCTTCCCCTTTTAATGGCTTTCATGCATCTCGTGTCTATTTCTTCTTTCCCAGATGTCAGATACGATACTTTCTTCAGTAAATCCTATGGGTATTTTAACCATGCATCATCATTCTTCTTTATTAATATGATACAAATGCAACTTGACATCATATCGGTAGTCCACGTGTCATGCCTATTTTTCTACCAATACAGTAAGAATTTTCAATTTAAAGAAGACTAATTTTGTGTTTAGATACTCTTATTTACGTATTGCTAATTCACATGTTCTTATTCCAAATTCTGTTATGTGTAAACTGATATATAAATTCATGTATTAGTTTTAAAGATATAGTAGCACAGGTTAATGGTAATGCAAGATTTTCTACCGAAAAACAAAAAGAGTATACGTAGCATAGAGATTAAATTTCCTGATCCTAAATTCGAACAACAATAAGTGTACGTTAAGTTTATATTATTACTCCATTATTAACATTATTTTGTATCAATGAGTATGAAATGTGCTATAAATATAGTCCTATAAGTTTTATAGCTATTTTATATTCATAGTTTAAGCAAGTAGAAGTATGTCCGTCCAGAGGCGGATTCAGGATTTAAAGTTTATGTGTTTCTATAGCGACCTTAAATAAATATACAATAAGTAAATGAGTTCACAATCAAATATTTATGGATATTTAGTGAATTTTGTAATATATATACAAAATATATACAAAAGCTACTGGTTCCCGAGAACCCACATCTAATAGGCCGGATCTGACCCTGTGTTCGTCACAATTGAAAATATCTCTTATTGATCCTGTCCCTTGGTGCTTCCAAAAGCCAGATGTAGCTAATGCTTTCTTATTTCTTTCATTATTTTCTAGGAAACTATAAAATGATATTGTTCATAGATAAGAGAAGGGGAAAATACGCGGAGACAAGAAGAAGTACAACAAAATAGATTAGAGAGAGTTCCAAAACTGTAATGGTGATTCAGAAGTTTGAAATGTGCATAGAAATGGTGAAACTGTTGATAGAGTTTGCCGTGGTTTTTGTGGAGGCTGTGGGTACTGTCTTCTGCCAAAGCCGTTCATTCTTGCAGTTGTTATCGTCAACAGAATCCTCCAATTATGTTATCTTAGCGCCCTACGTTGGTCTTCTTCCTTAAAGTTTTAGTTTCTCAGCCCAGATCCATCAGTACTCTGTAAATTGTATTATACTTAAAGAGGTTCAAATTAAAGAGCTTTCCTTTTTTCTTTTTCTTTTTTCTATTTTTGCTTCCGGTTTTTCTTCTTTGAATTTAATTTTGACATCTCCACCCTATATATGTAGCTTTAATACTGCGGTATGGTTACAGATGCTCAATTCATATTGCTCCTTGGTCTGTTCTCTTCTTCATTTTTCCTCTCTTTTTGTCTAAAAGCGGATAGTTATATATGTGACCATTTTTTTTAAAAAACACTAAGAAATGTTAAACAGAATTAAAGTGTGGCATGTCTCAAAACAGTTTATATTGGATCCCTGTAAGAACAGTCCAATGGTAAAAGGTCGTGATTTGAATGATATTTCAACAATCAATAACTGGCTAAGAAACCATTGTTTTCCATTAGCTTTCTCTCTTTCTATATTAACCGTGTTAAAAAGGGAAGAAAGAAAATATTAGATTAAACTATTTCCTTGCAAGAAAAGAAAGAACAGTTTAATCTTTTTTATTGGCATGATTTATTTGTTCGTATATTTGGATTTTGGAGTATATGGTTTGAGAAGTGAGGAATTTGTATACCTACTAATTGCCAAAGTATGAGAGTCCCCGGTGTAGACAGTCCCTAATCCTTGGATAAGACAAGTCCTATCTTACAGGATAATTTTAGAATTGTCTCCTTCCTGTTAAGAAAGAATTGGACAAAATGGATCTACCGAGAATTTTGTAATTTTCTGTTGACTAATGTGTGGAAGAAGAATAAAGAAGTTAATTACGAGGAGCTAATTTCATTTCTTTTCTGAACTCTAAAGTTCTCAAAGTTTTTGCATTATCACCCAACGGTTTAATTTTATCAGCACTAAATTTTATCTATTATAACACTAAAGTTGTAATAATAACAGAATTATTCTTATCCAATTATATAACAGTAAAATCATAAAACTATTTTTTGTCAAGTAACTGAAGCTTAACCATTATAATGACATAAAATTTTACGTTGCAATAGTAAAGTCACCTTGATGAATTGCTTTTCTGGTTGTAAGGGTAAAATTTATTGACTTTATCGTTATAATGAAGAAAGTTCAGTTAGTATAATGTCACCGGAGATAGTTTAATGACTTTATTATTATAATGGATAAAATTTAATGACTTTTGTTATAGTGGGGAAAGTTTAATCGAACTTAAAAGTCTATTTGGAAAATCATGTGTAATTACCTGACAGTGTAATTACTAGGATAATACTTTCACACCCTAATAATAATACAGTATAGTAATTAGAGTGACCTGTTTGTTTGCCATAATTTAGTTACAATATAATTCTCACTATTATGTTTTGTCACACAAGTGTAATTACATAGTTAAATAATTTTGTAGATTAATATGTAGATAATTTTTGTGATTTGACAAATATATATATGTAAATAACAAATATCAAAAAATAATTTATTATGAGATATTTAAAATATCTTTTTTAGAAATACATCAAATAATTATAAGGGAAAATGCATAAGTACCCCCTGATCTATACCCGGATTTCCAACTACATACTCTACCTTTGCGGGGTTTTTATTACCCCTAAACTATTTTAAAGTAGAATTATTTGCATCCTTAAAGCAGACGTGGCAGAGGAGAGTGAGAAGCAAGAAAAAATGATTTTCAGATTTTTCTTTTTGATTTTTTACCATATTTTCTTACTTTTTTTTTCCTTTTCCTTTGCCTTTTTCTTTTACTTATTTTTTCATTTCTTTTCTAATTCCGGCGGATATTCATTCACCCACAACTTTGTCTAACCGTTTTTCTTCCATTTATTATGTTTTTCTTTTTCCTCTTTCTATCTTTTTCACACACAAATTAAACTCTAAAAAAGATCTATTCATAAGCAAAGCAAAAAAATACTCAGATTTGGGGGAAAAATTCATCATCGGAAAACCTTCTCATGCCGTAAAAAATTGAGGTATTGAAATTTTAACTAGAAAAAGTCTGCTGAGCTTATATTCATTTTTCTTTCTTTTGCTCTTCCTCCCACACATAAATTACACTTTCAAGATTTTTTTTTATATATATATATAAAACAAAACACACTCAGATCGGGATAAAAAACTGTCGCCGGATTTTTTTTTCCCCGGAAAAAATTGTGTTTTTGAAATTTCGATGACCACCATTTTATACCGCCGGTGACCAAAACAAAAAGAAAGAGAATGAAATAACAAAAAAAATGAGAATAATAAGAAATAGGAAAAAAGGATAAGAAAAAGAAGACAACAACAACAACCCAGTATAATCCCACTAGTGGGGTCTGGAGAGGGTAGTGTATACGCAGACCTTACCCCTACCCTGGGGTAGAGAGGCTGTTTCCAATAGACCCTCGGTATCCTTCCCTCCAAGAACTCCCCGCCTTGCTCTTGGGGTGACTCGAACTCACAACCTCTTGGTTGGAAGTGGAGGGTGCTTACCATCAGAGCAACCCACCTTACCCAGGATTAGAAAAAGAAGAAAGAATAAAAAAAGTACTAAATATACATGTGGCAGCGCGTGTAGTTCACTACTTGCCAAGAGTTTGGTTGTTTAGTTTTAAGGTGGTATTTATTCTATTTAAATTTTTTTTAAGGGGTAATAGGATTCCTGCAAAGATAAAGTGTCTAGTTGAAAATTCGGGTATAGATCAGGGGTACTTATGCATTTTTCCTAATTATAAATAAATAAATAAATTAATAAAAATAGTCAGTACCTTCGAAATAAATAATATCATAAAAAATATTTGGTATCTTCCAAATAAATAATATTATTGCTTAAATTAATACATATAAATTTCAACAATGAATTTAATTTTTTACTAGCTTTATTACTACTTCCTCCGTTTCAATTTATCTGAACCCATTTGACTGGACACAAAATTTAAGAAAAAGAAGAAGACTTTTGAACTTGTAATGTAAAATGAGGCATATATATTTTGTGTGGCTATAAATCATTGCATAAAGGTAAATTATTTCTAAATATAGAAAGAAGTCATTTTTTTGGCACGAATTAAAAAAGAAATAAGTTCACATACTTTGCTATATTATAGAAGAGCTTGAGTTTTGCTTGCTTAGCTGTCTTTTTTATTTTGTTCAAGGGTAATTTGGACCTTTAACAACATCTAATGAAACGTGTGCTTTAATCCCAAAATTGGACCTCCATCGCATCAGTTCTTCCACGGTTCCACCCAATTCACAAAACACGTGTCTGTGGTTTTTGTCTTCTGTGTAATTTGAGCTTAACCCAAAGCACGAACAAACTGTTGCAATTCATTCTTTCTTACTTTCCCTTTCCTTCGTCTCTCTGTGCTCTGTTGCTTCTTGGCCAGACTAAGGTAATTTGACTTTTCGCTAATCCTTATGAGTTGTTGCTGTCTTCCAATGACACGAATCCTCTTCCAATTTTTCCTCCTAATATTTAACGCTTTCGCTTCTGTTTTTTGATTCAAATTTCTCCATTTTGATTCCAGTTTTTTTGTGGCATGTGCTGTATGTGTATGTCTATGACCTTTTTTCAGTTTTTCCTTTGTTTGGTGAACCATTTCAGCTTGGCAATGGGACTTTGGTAGGTATTTGTTAATTTTTTTATTTTTTCCTGTTTTCTGGATTTCTTTCTTGCTGGATTTTTTATATGCATTCAGTAGTTGTATCTTATTTGATGTTTGAAAATAGCTACATAAATGCATATTTGTGATATACTGTTATTTCTGGTGTTAGTTGTATAAGATTGTTTTGAGAGTAAATGGGTTCTTTGAGGATGAACTTAGTTGTAAAAAATTGTGATTCGAGAGTAAATGGGTTCTTTAAGGATGAACTTAGTAGTAAAATTGTGATTCTATTTTCTCTGAGATTACTGATATTGGAATCTTTCTGCTTATTGAGTTTTCCATCCTTTTTTGTGTATTCCACACGTGAATATGATTATTGTCCAACAGCCCCCCTTGTGGTATTCATCCGGATTTCTCAACCCCAAGCCGGTCTGTTCATAAATCTCGGATGTTACTTTTTTGCACGAATCCGACCTTTTTGGGGTTGAAGGCGTGTAGTAATGAAACATAAAAGATTTTTGGTGCAGTCAAGGCGTTTGATGATATGACTGAAACAAGTGAATTTTTTTTATCCTTTTCTGTTACCATAGGTATTCTACAATATACACAGCCATCATCCACTAAGCCAAAAGGTAGCGTATTTACTTCTAAAAAATTAGTAAATATTATATTATGTGCTATGTGTTATGTATCAGTCGTATTAAAGAAATTATTCTTTGAAACATATCCCATTTGCTTCCACTATATCTCTACTGCAGTATTTCTAGAATTTATTTAACTTTGTATCAACAACAAAAATTAGATTTAACTTATCACCGGTTCAAAAATGTACTAAATTATAAATTGTTTGACAAAAGTTACAATCTTTTTGGATCAGAAATCTACATGCCTAGATCTCAAAAGAAGAAACTAACGACGACTCTCTAAGTACATGGTCTTAGGAGCTTCAAGTTATCTCTTGTTAATATTTATTAGCTAGGATAGATGCTTTTCGTGCATCTTATTAAAAAAAAGGTTCTTTTGTGATATACTTGGTTTACTCATCATCTCTTTAGATACTGTTAGTGGTTGATGCTTTTGAATGAATTAATCAACTGTAGAAATTGGAAAACAACTTAAAGAGAATGAATCTGAACCAGAGAAGAAGAGATTAATGGAGCTTGGAGCAGGATGGGCTTCTTAAACGAGATATTTCTTCTGGGTTCTAGCTATGTCATTCACCATATATATAGAATGAATAGTTTTTGGTTTCAAAATGTTTTTGATAAGTCTATGGCAGATGCAATTCAAGCATATGCAGGGCGTAAAGCCAAAGTTCAATATGAGGCCTCTATTTGTTCTTTGCCTTTTTGCCTATGTTGTGCATGGCAATTTATTCTCTTTGTTATTGCAGCTCTTGCGATCCGTTGTGGTTGTTTTTTACTTCTGTTATGCAGTAGCACTTGAACCAGAAGGTAAATTTTCTAATCTCTCATCATTTATTTATAGTTATTGTACGTTTTTACGTGGGTTCTTCTAAAAAATGTAAGCATACATACATGTTAGCCAATATTAAAAGTACATTCAATAATGTAAATATGTGTGTGACATTTCCCATTCAGGAAGTAGACGAGTGAAATGTCGAGTAAAAATCATAAAAATAAAAACTCCGAAAAAATACATACTAACAAGAAGGTTAGGCGACGCGAATTATATAGAATGATGCAGGGCGATAAAAAAGAGGCTTTCCCAGCACGAGCGCGAGCAAATAAAGCTGAAACAAGCGATCGACAACTTCCTGCTTGCTCCCCATTTAATAGCTCCGCTAACGCATCATCCTCTATGAGTGCTAATATTTCAAGTGAGCAGTATCTTCCTTTTATGGGACATTCAATATATGAAACAAGTTAGAGAGCTACACCGTCATTTTTTGATGGTATATGCAATTATAAATACGTATATGCATTTATAACTATCAAAATTATATACTTACACTTGTTATTGTTGTATCCCAGGATCAACATCTAACACAAATCATGAACAATATACTGAAGAATCAATAACAATCCAAGCATCAACTGATTATGTTATGTCAAAGACTGTTCCTAAATGCAAATTTTGCGGAGCAAAAAAATTTGAATACGAGCCACCCGCATTCTGTTGTCGCAAAGGCATTGTTAAGCTAATTTCACATCAAGTGCCACAAGAGTTAAGAAATTTATATCTAGGAAATACTGTAGAATCAAAGCATTTTCGAACCTACATAAGAACATACAATAATATATTTGCGTTCACATCCCTGGGAGTAAGCTATGGCAAAGAACTGGGAAAGAGGAATAAAGGTATTTACACATTTCGAGTTCAGGGACAAATGTATCATTTCATAAATGACTTGATACCAAGTAATGAAAAAGGAAAAAATCTACAATTATATTTCTATGATAATGAAAATGAAGTGAGCAATCGAATGACATGTTCCAATAAATTGAACGAGTGTACTGTGAAAAATTTAATGGAAATATTAAAAACCAATCTTTACTCAAGTTTTTGAAATCCTTAATAAATATCCCACAATTATCAGATTTCTACATTGCGCTTAAGTGCGATGCTGGTCTAGAACAACGAATGTACAACCTACCAACTACGTCAGAAGTGGCAGGGATATGGGTAGAACAAGATACCAATAATTGTATCCCTACACCACATATCCGAATATATACAAAAAGTGATAGAAGCCAACTGGTAAACTATTATTACAGATGTTATGACCCATTGCAATATCCATTACTGTTCCCTTACGGTCAAAATGGTTGGCATTGTGGTATTCAAAAACTTAAGCCTTCAGCTACCCCTTCTAGAACACATCCGTATTGTGAATACGAACAATTGCCAAGTGTAACCAATATGACTTCAGCTTCCTTGACATGGAAGCTGAAGTGATGCAAAAAGGCAAACGAAAAAGAGAAACTGTTTCTTGTCGTGAATACTACTGTTACCAACTTCAAGTAAGAGATAATGAAAATATAATCTTACATTCATGAAGATTATTACAACAATATGTTGTAGACGAATGGATAAAAGTTGAAACTCAAAGATTAGATTTCGCTTCTTTCAACCAAGATTTATTAAGAATAGACATGTTAGCGGGACTTTTAGATCTTTTACGCCGTGGTGAGAGAGAAGGCTCACAGGTAGGTAAGAACAAAATACTTCCATTTAGCTTTACAGGAGGACCAAGAAATATGCGTCGCCAATATATGGATGCTATTGCATTAGTGCAACGTTTTGGAATACCCGATATATTTCTAACTATGACATGCAACCCTTCTTGGCCTGAAATTCAAGAAAACTTGATGTCGACAGATAAGGCCCAGAATAGACCCGACTTAGTTAGCCGAATATTTCGAGCAAAACTAGAAGAGCTTAAAAAAGATATACTAAAAAGACAAATATTTGGTAAAGTTGTTGCATCTATGTACACAGTAGAATTCCAAAAACGGGGACTTCCGCATGCTCATTTTCTTATTATACTCGATGAAAAATACAAACTATTTACTCCAGAGGCATATGATCAATTTGTTTGTGCTGAATTACCAGATCCTAAAAGAAACTCTTCTTTATTTAAGCTTGTTACACAACACATGCTACATGGTCCTTGTGGTCAATTAAATCCAACAAGTCCCTGTATGAAGAAAAAACGGTCAATGTAAATTCAAGTTTCCAAAAGAGTTTGCTGAACAGACAACTAAAGGAAAAAATTCATACCCTATTTATAAAAGACGAAACACGGTAAAATGTGTGGAAATTAGAGGACAATATTTTGATAATTCATGGGTTGTTTCCTACAATCCATTCTTACTTAGTAAATTTAATTGTCATATAAATGTAGAAATTTGCTCTGATATTAAAGTTGTTAAGTACATTTACAAATATATTTGCAAGGGACATGATAAAATTGCATTTCATATACATCCTAACGATACGAATATAGAAGTAGATGAAATAAAGGAATACCAATCTGCTAGGCGGGTGACACCACCTGAGGCTGTGTGGCGTATATTTGCTTTTCCTATCAGTGAAATGATTCCAAATGTATACCATCTTCAACTCCATCTTGATGGACAACAAATTGTTTCCTTCAAAAATACAGACAATATTGGTAGAATTGTAAATAATCCTATGATTAAAAAAATAATGTTAATTGAATTTTTTACAATGAATAACAAAAACGAAGATGCTATGAATTTGAATTTATTATACCGAGAATTTCCAGAATATTTTGTTTGGTCCGCAACATACAAAATGTGGTCACGTCGCCAACAAGGATATGCTATTGGTAGAGTTGTAACATGTCATCCAACCGAAGGAGAAAGATACTATCTTAGATTGCTCTTAATGAACGTAAGAGGACCAAAATCGTATAAAAATTTGCGAACTGTAAACGGAATAATGTGTGACACGTTTAGAGAAGCTGCAGAAAAAAGAGGATTTTTACTTTGTGATAATAATTTAATAGAATGTATGTCAGAAGCAGTAAGTTACCAAATGCCACACAGTTTAAGACACTTATTTGTTGTACTATTAGTTTATTGCAATCCCGCTAATCCAAGAGAGTTGTGGGAAAAGTTTGAAAGTCCGATGTCTGAAGATTTCAAAAAATACCCGAACATGCATACAAGAGAAATTCGTTACAAAGTGCTAAACCATATTAATGATATTCTTCATTCAATGGGTCGTGATATCAACGAATTTGAACTAACTCTAGGCAAAATTCAACTAAATATTTCCTTTATTACTTCTCGTGCAATTCTAACTACAAAGAATGACTTCGTTGATGAAATAAATGACATGCTAATTGCTCAATTCCCACCTGATGAAAAAGTCTATTTAGCTACTGATGAAACTATTGATCCAAAAGATCAAAGTGAATATGAAGATTTTTTGCACACTTTAAATCCTCCTGGTTTACCTCCTTATAAATTGTGTTTAAAAAAAAATTGTCCAATTATATTATTAAGAAATTTGAATCCCTCCGAAGATTTATGCAATGGGACACGATTAATATGTAATGATTTCAAATCTCATGTTATTAGTGTTACAATATCTAGTGGTGATTTTAAAAATACACATGTATTCATTCTGCGAATACCACTATTAACATCAGAAGACGAAAAACTACCCCTTCAATTTAAGAGAACACAATTTCCAATACGGTTATGTTTCGCCATGACTATAAATAAAGCTCAAGGCCAAACATTAGATTTTGTTCGCATTTATTTGCGAGAACCTGTATTTTCTCATGGCCAATTGTACGTTGCTTTATCAAGAGCTAAAGGCTCTAACTGTGTCAAGGTATTAATTAGACCAACTACTACTGACGACGAATGATGATCACTCTGCATATAATGTAGTCTATGACGAAATTATCGAAAAAGCTTTTTCTTTAACTTAGACCATCATTCCTAACAGTAAGTTTGACGTACAATTTGTTCATTCTCTGTATTCTTCCATTTTGTATTATAGTCATTCTGGCAATGTTGCATATGTTCATTATGATATTATGATGTGTTATACTTGCAGATTACATCTAGATGGCAGAAAGGTTCAACATCAATGCGATTACTCCAGAAACAGAAGAATGGACCTGCAAGGTTCAGGTAGTTGATAAAGGCAGACCTAGAGACAACAGAGAGAAAACGAAAAAGTATCAACTGATGATTTTGCAAGACGAAGAGGTGATCTTTAGAGGATTCATAACTCTGCCAATAGTAATTAAATTAATATTATCCTAATTCTGTCTTATTTTGTTACAGGAAAATCAAGTCGTATGCATTATATTCAATGCTGAGATAATGCATTTTGAAGATCTGTTCCGCCCTTTCCATACTTGGTGTCAGTTGCACAAGTAAAAAAATCAAACTATATGTATGGAAATCCACTTAACAAATTTACATGGACAATTGATAGGTGTACCATTGTTGAGCCGATAAAAGCTGTTAATCCTCTAGAAGATCCGCTACCGCCGCCAACGCGCGTAAATCTTACACCATTTGGCAACTTTGAATATCAACCCGAGGGATCTAAATTCGGTAATTGAATATTTAACTATCTATGTTGTTTGTTCACCTAAAATTCACATTTATTAGTATTATTATTGTTATTATTACTATTATTGTCTATAATAATTTTCATTATCTATTAACTTATTCATCGTTCTTTTTAAACGCAAGATGTGCTTGCCATTGTGCTCAACGCCAGCCCCTCAACATATGCTTCAAATTGGAGGAGAATTCAAGATTTTATCATCATGGATGATCAGTAAGTATACATAAACCTGTTTTATTGGGTCCAAATAGCAACTGATGACTCAAGTATGATATAGTCTCACTTTTCGTATGTTGTCTAGCAATAGCACACAATAAATGAAACCGAGATTCAAGTTGAGGTTGTACCCTTCAAAAGGTTGCTTTGCACGCTTCAATTCACCTTTGGTTTTGCTACAATTATGATCTTTCAAAGCATACTTAGGTCCACTACACATTACTGGAATTATTATGGTTTAACGTTTTACTACCAACATTTATACATCACTATAATATTTGATCATATCTTTAAATATTCTCAACAATGTCAAGTTCCTCTCTTATTGTTTTCCTTGCTATAAGAATCTAAATACAATTAGGGCTAATATCATATTGTGCTTTTGATTTTGTAGGTTTTAATCTGCCTCAATATTTTTGCAACTAATTTATGCTTTTTCAGGACTGACTTCAAACTTTCAATTTATTCTTTATTTATAAGCATAATTTTTGGGATAGCTGCATGGAATGACAATGTGTGGTTGCTAAAAGTATACACCAACCCAAGAGTCTAAAAGGCATATCAATGCCTCTTAATTTCTACTATTTGTTTAACTTTGTATCAACAACAAAAATTAGATTTAACTTATCACCAGTTCAAAAAGGTACTAAATTATAAATTGTTTGACAAAAGTTACAATCTTTTTGGATCAGAAATCTACATGCAAGCCACTACGGATTGAGTACCTAGATCTCAAAAGAAGAAACTAATGACGACTCTCTAAGTACGTGGTCTTAGGAGCTTCAAATATATCTCTTGTTAATATTTATTAGCCAGGATAGATTCTCTTCGTGCATCTTATTAAAAAAAAGGCTCTTTTGTGATATACTTGGTTTACTCATCATCTCTTTAGACACTGTTAGTGGTTGATGCTTTTGAATGAATTAATCAACTGTAGAAATTGGAAAACAACTTAAAGAGAATGAATCTGAACCAGAGAAGAAGAGATTAATGGAGCTTGGAGCAGGATGGGCTTCTTAAACGAGATATTTCTTTCTTCTTTTAGTAGCATTCAGATGCTGATGCCGGGGAAGGCTTATAATAGGCTCTAATAACTAATAAGTAGATTATAGAAATTCTATTCAAAGCATTCATCCGGCCGTGGATTGCTAGATGCTAAAACTTTGTATATCACAAATGTACTTACAAACTATTGTATTTCAAATGTGCAGATATTACCAATGCCGAAAGATCTAATAGAAGAGATCAGCATATCAATGATAAGAACATTTCTATTAGATATTCTTCCATTGTATAATACAGTTACATCGCAATATGAGAACTATTCAAAACATCTTTATGTTGGAACTAATTGGATCATTGCTACAGTAAGTTGTGAATTATATCTATTTATCTTTTAGTAAACATGAATATTTTTAAAGTGTAATGAAGCAATTCTATCATCTATTTGGGATCTGAGACTTATCGACTCTTCGAGAACATCTGATGTTTCAAACTATTTTACTTTAGAAGCTTTTGTTAGGAATCAATAGTCAAGACCTTAGGGAATACCTGTTTTCTTTGAAACTAATTACATTATTGAAATTCCTTCACATTAAGATATCAATGTGTGTTCATTTTCTTAATCATGTCTAACACATAAATGTTCCAATTGGTGCTCATTTGTGCTATTTAAGCATTGAGATTCCCGTATTGATTTAACATAGTTATTTAACAATTTCTTCTTATTTTACACAGGAAAAAACCAACAAAACTCACACTTTGGGAAGATTTTATTGATCATGATGGGAACAAACTACTCAAACAGCTTAAAGAATACCCAATCATCCTTGCTAGAAAAATTGGAAGACCAAAGTCGTCGTCAGGTAAATCAACTCAAATGCATGCAGGATGGACTAACAGATTCAGTACAGGTAAGCAATTATATTTTACTTTTCCATATTCCAGGCGACCAAATTGGAGCTAAATGTTCAAATACATGAAGGATTGGCTAACAGATTCAGTACAACAATCGAAATCAATCCTCCTTACCCGCAAGCAAAGGCGCTGAGAACATGGTATTGCAGATTTGCTTCTCCATCAATAAATTTTTGGTCATGCAATGCTTGAACATATACAAGAACTAATTTTGAGATGTTAACGTACTTGAAGGGCCCAAAGAAATGAGCAGCTACTTATTGCGTACACAGTAAGGAGCACAAGTCCAACAGGCTCTCTTTTATTTGTTCTTTTCGAGGAAGAGATAGTACCAATTGCAGAAATCCAACAGCAAGCTCCAGTAAGTACACAAAATTTTCATATATATACTGTTACAAACTTTTACCTTCATTCTCTAATAACAAAAAATTAATGTGTGGTATCTTTGTATTTTCTAGGGCCAAATATTCTACATACAAGCTGAAGTTGCATTAAAATTTGAGAACCAACGATTCTGTATCCTAGCTTGTTCAGACTGCAAACAACACTTCACGCGAGCTATTTCACGGAGAAAATTCTACTGCACTAATTCCCGTCGATCTACCCAACTGGTTCCCAGGTATACATGCAATAACATTCTTCCACATAATTTTTCACATAACTATTTATATTTAATATCATATATTCACTATCTTTTTAACTAAGCAATCATTTTATCTTACAACTAGGTGCCAATTTGAAGTGACGCTCACAGACCAGAGCGGTTCTACAACAGCAACTATTTTCGACGAGCATGCAGAAAAAATATTACTTCTCACGTCGGAAGAGATTTATGATATCTGTAATGTCAAGGTACATTGTTAACTTCAAAAAATCACAAACAAGTATCTTCTGCAAGTTGAGCCTCCTCTCACACATAAATAACCAATTTTATCAATCCAGAAAGAATTGCTGCCTCTTGTGAACGCACAAAAGCTACTGACTGGCAAGATCTTCAGGATTCAAATAAAAAAGCTGTTTACAAAATACAATGACGCAATGCCAGGAAAGTTAGTTATTCTGTCTTTCATGGACAAAAGTAATTTGGTCGTCTCACAAATGCCATCCACCATCAAGGACGTTGCGGAAGCAAGTAAACGAAAAATTGAACATGTTGCCACAGAGAAACAAGACCACCCACACACAACCAACAAAGACAATGCTTCCTACAGCAAATGTAAGGCGGAAATGCAAATTTCCCCTCCAAAAAACTACTGAAAGGTATTTGAAATTTCTGTTCCTTCTAAATTTAATATGAGATGCAACTTTGTAAAAAAGACAGACAACTTAAATGACTATCATTTGTTAGCACTTTTTCCAGTGAAACATCTTTTGCTACTATTTTGGGATGCAAGTGAAGCCACGTCTTGCTACTGTTTTTGAATGCGGTTAATTAAGCTCACTTTTGCAACTGCTTTCTGGATACTCCTCTACTCGGAATATGTCGCGCCGATACGAGGTTAGTGTATTTAATTAGGGATCGAGCATGATTTTCAAATAATACACTTTTGATACTGATCTTTCTACTGCATGATTTTCAAAAGGTTTACATTATTTGAAAATTTCATTATTTTTATAAGGTTTATTAGTTGGAGTTCATAATGATTTACTGAAGGGATAAGTTTGATTAAACTTATTTGTTTCTAGAAAATAGTCCATCAGTAAAGTATGATAAAATTCTTAGTGTCTTAATGGGTTTTTAAACAACCTTTGGTATTAAATAGCAATTGAGAGTCAAAAAAATGCGATTTTGATAAAGAAACAGAATACTTTCATTGGTAAATTTCTGGTGTCCAAGATATTTTCACACACTAATGTGGCTGAAAATCTTGACTCTTGATGTGAAAGTTTTTAGTTATTAAATAGTAGTCTACTCCCAAGTTTCATATAGATTTTGCTGATGTGGTTTCTTCCCGTTAAATGGCTTTGATGATCTATCTTTTCGTCAATGATTAAAACTGTGGGTATATTCGTTAGATGTTACTTATTATTAAAAAGTCTGTGGTAATTAGTTTTCTTTAATTTCTTGAAGTGGTTGATGCATGAGGCACTATGATTGTGTAGATGAACAATGCACTTTATCTGAAAAGGATTACTGTTCACTTCTGTCTAGTTTTCTTTTATGTGTTACAAGAGATGGTCTATATAATGAGAATGACTAATGGATGTATACTATGTACAATGCCGTTTAGAGCAATGATAATAGACTTGATACATGTCAAATTTTAGATAGTGAATCTAACCATTATGGTCCCTATAGGCAGCATGCTAGACTATTATGAAGCAAACACGTTAGAATGCTATAGGGAAAATCATAACCTTCCCAGACAGGAAGGGTGTCACATAATCACCAAAATGCATGATAATACCTCTCAAAAGTTACTGCTTATCAAGTCAGATCAGCAAATAAAGTTTCCATAAAAGGGGACAATATATTGTGAAAGGAACAAAGTGTCAAGATTACCCACAGTGCTGTAAACACTGCTTGGAGAACATCAACAATAAAACCAGCCAACATTTCAAACACAAATTATTCACCAAGAGTCTAGGAATTATATTACGTTGTAATACAACAATAACAGAGTGTTTGCTGCGAGAATATAAACAAAGTAAGCACAACCTTGATAATTACAGTCACTTGTCTCAAACAACTCAAACGAGCGGTTGAATACAATTGGCCTCAGATATTGTATATTCTTTAATTGCAAAAATAAATAGAATTAAAATAGCTGAAATCCAGTTCAATAAAATTTGAAATTATTACTCATTTAGCAGGATACATATTAGTATTAGCGTTACCAATTACTGGTTAAAGAAAGATAAAAGTAACAAAAAGGAGCAGTAAAACAAACTTTTGAACTATGTGAAAATCGTTAAAAATGACTTTAGTCATTAAGAAAACAATATATTATTGTATGTATTGATGAGTATTGAAGCTGCTACAAGTCCTTGCTCAAATGATCATCTTTTGTTCTTGCTCAGTTGAACATCTTTTAGTTTGCATATAGATATAGTTGTTGCCTGTGACTTTTACTTTGATAGTTCTTAGTCCCTGGCTAGCAGATAGTCCGCACATCCCAAAAGAAAAACAATTATTTTTATCTTTATAGTTGGAGGTGGTTGATGTGTGTTTTACAGTGGAAGTGGATAGGAAAGCATTCTTTTAGTTTCTTTATTCTCATAACTGTAAATATAGGAATGCTTTTTAACATGGATTCTATTGGAAGGATCCTCTAAATAACATAATTGTTTCCGCAATTGTTTTAACTTGAGGCTACAAGAAAAGTTATTTTTCGCTAATTTTCTTGACCATGTTAGCTGGACTATGCTGTAATGCATACAAAATTACTTGTCAGCTTCACATTTAAATTAAGGATATTTCTTTCCTATAAGGATATTGAGTCTGGTTCAGTGAGGCATCAAGTGCTTCTGTGAAGGATCACTGGAATAGCACACATTTTATAGTTTATGAATTTGCTGTGTAAGTTAAAGAATTAATTTTCATATTTTGCCAATACAGGCACAAACCATATCCTGTTTGAATCTCTTCCTTATGTTGTATATGGAAGTTATTTTCTGTTTCATATATGCTACTTTCTACTGTAGCTTACCTAAAATTTTACCATCCTGTATATTTCAACTTATGTGCTTTCTATAACAAGTATGTGATGTTTTTAACATGTTTATTTCTTTGCAAATATTTTTGCTGAAGAACTACTAGAAAAAGAACCCGAAAGAAGACAAAAGACCGCATATGTAAATAGTTATGTCATATATGTTGTAACTGTTGTGGCACTTTAAGCATCCCTTAATGTAATGCTCCCGTAGACGCAAACAACGTATATTTTGTTGAAAATGTATGTAAATAAGTATCTACCAATTAGCATGAAATATTGTCTACTCGATTTCATACTTATAATATTAATTTATCTGCAATTAGATATCATGTAGAGTTAAATAATGTTGGGTCCGTGCTGGCACGGACCAAGCCCGCCTAGTATATTAGAAGAGAAAGACTTTCGACATTAAGCTCCAAAATAAATCCAATTAAGGGCATTTTGGACTTTTTGCTGTATTATGTAAGAAACGTGTCGTTTAACCTCAGGATGAACAGCCAACGCACCATCTTGCTTTTCTTTTCCACCTTTCTCTAAAGTGTTCTAGATTTCATCTTCTCCGATGATTGCAAGTTGCAACGCGTTTACGCCTATTTTCTCTCTGCTATTTACTCTGTTTAACTTTTTTATTGTTCACTCCTTTGTTTTCTTTGTGAATGCTTACAGATTCAGCTTGCATATTTTCCCCGATTCTCTTCTTCTTCCTCAAATTTCTTCTACATGCAGGTACGATTTTTATCAATTTTGCCCATGATTTTTTGTTGTGTATTTGATATTGAAAACAATCCCTCTCTTCAACCTCAATTTTGTAGATTTGTATTTGTTTCTCCTTTTGCTTTTTCAATTAGTTTCGCCCCACATGCAAATTTTTTAGTTGAGATTAATGGCTTCTTGATCGCAGTCCATTGATGATATTGGTATGGGTATTAAGCCTAAATTAAAGAAGAAAATTTTGGGTATAGTGATTTACCTCTTTTAAATTTAATGTTGTACGATCACCGTCGCTAACCCTTTTGGTAAAAAATGGAATAATAATCGAAGTAAAATTAGGATTGATTTCATCCTGTGCTTTTGCTTTTATAGGTTTTAATCTCTGTTGTTTTTTTTGGAAATCAATTTATGTGCTTTCGGGTCTGTATTTTTATTGACTGACTTTGAACTTTCGATCCATTTTTTTATTTATAGGCATAGTCTTTGGGATAGCTGAATGGAGTAACGACTTACGGTCCGCTGAGGACGCTTCTCCAGACTACAATTCGGACGACGAAGCCGCCCGATTCTAAGGCTGGGCTGTTCCCGGTTCGCTCGCCGTTACTAGGGGAATCCTTGTAAGTTTCTTTTCCTCCGCTTATTGATATGCTTAAACTCAGCGGGTAGTCCCGCCTGAGCTGAGGTCGCGGTCGGAGCGCCTAAGCGCAATAAGGGTCGGGGAGCCCAAACGTGCGACGGGCCGTAGCCGCGACATTACGAGAGTTGAGTTTCAACCACCACTTGTCGTGACGTCCGTCGCCGTGGACTCGCATTTAGGCCAACCGCGCGCTCGGGGCGCACGGGAGGCTAGTATCCGCCCCGCGACACCACCACGACCATGATTCTGGGCGCGGCGTGCGGGGGGCGACGCGATGCGTGACGCCCAGGCAGACATGCCCTCGGCCTAATGGCTTCGGGCGCAACTTGCGTTCAAAGACTCGATGGTTCACGGGATTCTGCAATTCACACCAAGTATCGCATTTCGCTACGTTCTTCATCGATGCGAGAGCCGAGATATCCGTTGCCGAGAGTCGTTTGTGTTTCAAAAGAAGCACAAGTCCCCCGCGCGCACCGCGAACGGGGCGCGAGAGGCAGGCTTTCAATTTAGTATTCCTTGGCGCTTTCCGCACCGGGGTTCGTTAATCACCCGTCACGCACGCGAGCGAGCGCGCCGGGGATAGGGAGGGAGCCGCGCGGATGGAGGCCGAAGCGCCCCGGCCGCACCGCTCCCCAGTTTTAAACAAGTTCGCGGGTCGTTCTGCTTTGCAAGTTTCGACAATGATCCTTCCGTAGGTTCAATTCCATGTTTAGTTTGAAATACAATCAATCTGTTCCTACGTTCACGCTTAAGAAAATATAGGCTCTTGCCAACATTGCTCTATATTTAAAGTAGTCCTCTCATGAGTCTCTTTTTTGGGTTCAAATTGGTGTTTGCGGAATTGTTGTTGGTGACCCATGTATTAGTGCCACTAGCAACATATGTTCCTTTGGATTGTTTCTTGACTTTGTAATATTGTTAAAGAGCAATTACCTTCGTAATCCCTTTGGTATACTTTGTCCTAGAGTTTGTGTCATATTAATTTTTTTTAAGATAGTAATCAAATATATAAAATAATTTTCTTTTTATGAAGTACATGTATTGATTCAACATGTTTGTAATATCTTTGAGATGCTCAAATAAGGATTCTGAAGTGTTCAACTTTTTGATTGGCGGTTTCTACTTTCACATTCTGTTTTTTAAGAATGTTCTTAGTGTTTTGAATTTTAAAAAAAAACTTTATCTTCCATGAAAATATATTTTCTTTTTTATTTAGGTCAAATTTTAGGAGTTGAAAATAATATGATTTGATAGAAACTAGGAGTCCACCAAACAATATAGAGAACTAGTTCTCTATCTGTTCTCATAGTAAATAGATAGAAAGTAAAAAACACACGATATTAATGTGAAAAACTCCTTGCTCAAGGGATTAAAAATCACGGCCTACCCTAGTAGGATTTTAACTCCACTAAACAGAGCAACTTGAGATTACAACCTATTGCAATCTAGAAATTAAACTCTTAATCACTCACCATTTTATAATAACTCTATTGCAAGCTCTTTGTAACAATTTTATTACAAATCAAATATACTTTGACTAAATGTAGTCTATAAAACCAAAACCATAATGGTTGAATATTGTCCTACAAATGTACTTCTCAAAAGTGGTGTAAGATTACAAGTAATGAACAAAAGACATAGACACAACAAACTTAAGGACTTAAGACATCTTTAGTGTTTGGATCTGGTCCTTATATTTATAGCAACTTTGTTCTTGAATGCACCTGGAGAACACTGGCGGCTAGTGTAACATCCCGGAAAATTTAGAAGTATTTAAGTGCTATTAAGAAAGTCGATGTTCGCAAATTATATTATTTTGTATGTAGACAAGGACTATTATATGAATGATATCAATTGATCATGATAATATATGTATGAGGTACATTAAGAATGGTTTATGGTCTAAGAAGGGACCCAAGGCTAAGTCAAGTTGAAAATTTTATGATGGGATAAAGTTTCAAGTGAGTTCGCACAAGACCTAAATTCAAACTATCATACCTCTCATGCTATGAAGAGTTATATGGTTAATTACCTATCCAATTAAAGCTCTTTGAGTCTAGTTTTCAACTCTTCAAATCGTTCTTGATTTGGACATTCCTATAAGAAGTTAGGACCAAATTACCAAAGGCTGAAAAAATACGATTCTGCGACCAATTCTGCGATCGCAGAACCATTATACGATCGCAGAAGTAGTTATGCGACCGCAAAATGATTGCAGACCTGTCCAGTGAAGCCCATTTCTGGGCATAGATTTTGGGGTGTATTTTGCGACCCGCATACCCATTCTGTGGTCCATTATGCGACCGTAGACCTGCTTTCGGAGGGTTAATTTTTCTATTTTCATAACCCGACCCCATTTTGATAAATAGCCTTTGAGGCTTATATTGGGGTATTTTTCTGAGGGTTTTAGAGAGAGGTGAGAGCATTTTAGAGAGAGAAGGAGGGAACCTAACATTATAATCATCCAATCTTGCACAAATCTTCAAGAATCAAGGAAGCTAATCACAAGATCTTCATCTAAGAGGTAAGGTTCTATATCCTAGTTTCCACTTTCGAATTTGGGTAAAAGATTGTTGATTACGAGTATGATTCTTGGGTATAAGAGAATTATTTATACATGCTTGTACTAATATGGTCTGTGGGAAGATTGTTGAGCTCAAATAAGTAAAGATTGGGTTGTGGAGAGAAGTAAATCTTGTAGAAGAACCTTGTAGTTATATTTGCACGCCTACTGTTTGATAAAATGCTCAAATGAGCCGAGATCATGAATATCTTCCTAATAATGGTTCAATTTTGTTATTTCTCAAAATAGATTGGGATTGCTAGAATTTTCGAAACGTGTTGTAGTAATTTAAGGAAAGCTCAAAGCAAGGTATGTTGGCTAAACTTTCTCTCTTAGAATAGATATTCATAATGTTTTCGTAAGACCAAGTATGATTGGCTCAAGATTCCTAACTTTTATATTCCGAGTTATTCCCTATAAATTTATTTATTTCGAATGAGCCTTATGTCGAAAGATAGATGTTCAAAGTATGATTTGCATATTAAAATATTGTGGCTTAAAGTCGTGTTTTAAATAAGAACTAGTATACCAATTAGGTGAGAAAATCTCAATATTCTTAAGACTCGAAATTACTCATATGTGTACCTAAAGTCTGGATTGGAAATGTATTATTGTTGATAACTTATAAAGGTAGTTGGAAATGAAATAAGTGAATTGGGATATAAAGTGTGGCCAATGTGCAAGAGTGAAAGTTATACTTGTGGCCAATGGTTCCAATGAAATGAAATGATGTGAGAAAGGTTATGAAATGAGCCTCGACTAAAATATTTTAAAATGACTTCGAAAATAGAATTGCCTAATAGCTTTGGTACTCAAGTCATGCCATAAGTGGCTGTCTTAGCAAATACTATGCTTTGTGAGTATTTCCAATGTGTTTTGCGCTCTTACATATTCGTGAGTTGAAATTGTATATTATCCTTTTGGGGAAAAGTATTTCAAGAATAAATGGTGTGTTACTTGTTGATGATTTTAACTTGCGCATCAATTGCCAATTATATTACTCCATTTCTCGGAAAGAAATCTATTGTGCTTAAATTATTCATTTCTAATGAACTTAGAGTTGTGATTTTCGGAATATTATATGTATGTTGATATTTATGATGATGATACATGAGAGGGAAGAAATAAAAGTGTGGAATATCAAATATGGCCACCGTGCCTTGAATAAAGAATCTTGTGAATGGCCAAAAGAGCCAAAAAAATATTGTCGTTGTGAATTCCTAAAAATACTAGTAGAGATTTATACAATGTGAAAGATGATGAGGTAAATATATTTGCACCTATGTTATTTTAGTGAATTATTCTCCTTATTTAGGATGAGATTGATGTGATAAAAATATTTCTCTTAATTGAAATTAAAATTTTGGTTGATGTCTTCAAATAAGATAGCATAGCAGATCGGGTCGTGATCGGACTTCGTACTAAATTTATGGTGGTAGTGGTATTGATAGTAATTGTGGTTGATTCTCTAATGAGATAGCCCAGCCGATCGGGTCGTGATCGGACTCCGTGCTAAACTTACGGTGGTATTGGTAATGATAGTAATTACGGTTGATGTCTCTAATGAGATGGCCTAGCCGGTCGGGTCGTGATCGGACTCCGTACTAAATTTACGGTGGTATTGGTATTGATAGTAATTATGGTTGATTCTCTAATGAGATAGCCTAGTCGATCGGGTCGTGATCGGACTCCGTACTAAATTTACGGTGGTATTGGTATAGATAGTTATTGTGGTTGATTCTCTAATGAGATAGCCTAGCCGATCGGGTCGTGATCGGACTCCGTGCTAAAAGTACGGTGGCATTGGTTTTATGAACACTGGTATTGTGAACATTGGTATTGTGAACAATGGTATATCGGTGCTAATGATCTCCCAACCAAAAATTGTATATGAAGTTCGTATTTAAAAAAATTATTATGTTTTAACTGGACATTTGGATATTGTGGATTTTAACTTGCTGTTTCTATGTGTTGCCTTTTCTTATATGAGCATTCTATTTTTAGCTATACATACTAGTGCTATTCAATAGTACTAACGTCTCTTTTGCCAATAGTACTAACGTCTCTTTTGCCAGCGGCGCTGTATCTTTCATGGATGTAGGTGGTTCTATAGCAGGTGTCATTGATCAGTGATAGCAGTACACTCTTTTCAGCTGATTTGGTGAGCTCCACTTTATTTTGGGGTCTTGTATTTGTTTCTCATGTACTGTGTTTTGAGGTATAGCCGGGGCCTTATTGCCGGCATTTCTATATTACTCTTTTATTGTACTTAGAGGCTCCGTAGACAGGTTGTGGGTTGTGGTTGATGTTGGGAACTGAACTAGATATGTTGGTATTTGGAAATCATATTTTTCATTAATTCTATAAACTCGTAATATTTTGAAAATTATGAAAGAAGCTGCAGAATGAAAAAGAAAGTTGTTAATGAAATCTTTTTGATTAATGGAGTACATCTCCTATTATTTCATGAATGAATTTGGGTAGAATGAAATCTAACAGGCTTGCTCAGCCGGGTTTACTCAGTTAAGCGCCAATCGCGCTCCCCGAGTTTGGGGCGTGACAAACTTGGTATCAGAGCCTAAGGTTTTAAAGTGTTCTAGGATGTCTCGGAGCCGTATCTAGTAGAGTCCTTCTTATCGATGTGTTGTCGACCACATCTATAATGAGGAGGCTACTTGGACATTTAGGAATTTCACATTTCTTTGATATTCATGTTCGTGCGATAGAGCTCAAGGTAGGAAGCTAAATTCTTCGTTATATCTTATTTTCCATATGAGTAACCCACGGGTTCAAGGCAGCGATGAGGTATTGAAAGAACCAGTTGCTAAGGGAAGTGTCCTTGTCCCTATTAATGTTATCGTGCCACTGGATCATGTGGTAAGAGCACCTAAGAAAAGAAAAAGGGTTGTTTGTACCAATAAGCTGGAATGTTTGATTTGTAAGAAATACCATTTGGGGATGTGTTGAAAGACTCTTGAAATATGTTATGGTTGTGGAAAGAGGGGGCACAAGAAGAACAAATGCCCTAGGTTGGGTACACCTAGCCATGTTTGCCCGATATGCAGGCGGGAACAGTTTTTTGTCATATTGTAAGTATGCTCAGGAGCGTGTTAGGGGTGGGAGGATTGGGGAATTCCAAAGACCCATAGAGCAAAATGTTACAAAGATTGTTACTCCCGCCGTGAATGCCTGAAGGAAAGATAAGAGGGATTCTTATGACTTATGCAAAAAGGGTAAATATTAGGTCGGTGGGGTGAGTCAGTTTAACGGGCCTAATCCTCATTGTTTGAAGTGTATGAGATGTCATTTGGGTGTATGTCACTATGGTAATAATGTTTCTTTTTGGATGTGGAGTAGAGGGACATTAATTAAGGTACTGCCCTGTCAATCTAAAGTCATCAAGTAAGTCACTCCTTAGTACATCATTATGAACACCGCATTATTTTCTTTGTTGTATATGTATATCCATATTGAAGAAGCCTACATAAATATGATCTTAACCAAAATGTTGAATCACAAAATATTGCATGTATCTACTCTTTGAACAAGACACATTATTCGTGAATCCACTCTATCACAAATTCTCTTATTTACAACCTCTTGTGGAATTGAGATCTATAATTATGTCTTTAAATTGAGTTATAACTCTAGGATTAATACTTCCCACTTGCTTTCCTAACTTCTCAACAAGGGAATGTATCTGATGAATTTCTTACAAAACCTTTTGATTCAAATGGATAACATCTGCTCACTTGTGCTTATGCATGCACAGTCATAAAGTTCACCTATGTGCTTATGCATGCACAGTCATAAAGTTCACCTATGTGGTATCAAATCCAATGCATAGTGGCCTAGTGTTGAGGTCCTTCTTGAGCCACTCTTTTTATCTCCGGTGTATGTGGCTCCTATGGTTGGAACATTTACTTTACTCCTTTATGAATAATATCATGAATCCTTTTCATTGTCAAGTAACATGAGAGCATATCTCAACACCTATTATATGTGTGCGTGTTAATTGAAATGGTCACTTATTTGTATAAAGTTTCTCGGGAATTTGAGGTTTTCGTGAATTTGTCACAAGAAGATGTTTTTGTTCACCCATCTCAGTATGACTTTCATATCCACCTAGATGATGTCCCAGTGTGTAACTCACTTTGCTCCTAGAATTGAAGTTACCCATGAAGTGGGCTGGTATTGTAGTTGGAGAATTATTATGGGAGGAACATGTCTTGCTCATAGCAAAGTGTACATTCTCTCTAACCAATACATGATTTCATCCAAACATAAGATGTCCTGTCTACATGATTTCACTTGTGTGTGGTTGAAAGTTAAACAGCCTTATGATGAGCATATTGATTTGAAAGACAAAATTTATCGTATCTCTAGTCCTCTCATATAGGATCAACTATTGGTAAAGGTTAAGTTGTCAGAATGATAATAATCTCACAAATGATCAACTTTTTTTTCATTCTCATGGGTTTGTGGCATAAATTTCTTGTGTCAAATACAGTTAAGAGCGTAATAAAACTTTGTGTATCTTGAAACCCATATCACATTCATGGTGCTAGAATATTCTAATTTCGAGTTAAATTGATTTTTATTACATTCCAAGAGGCGCTCTCTTTGAGGCCTACCATTGCTAAATAAGGCACGAATGGAATGAAACAATTGTCCTTTTCATGACTCATTTCTTTTAAATTTTAGAATCATGAATATTTTCCTTACGTTATCAATGCCTACTAGGCAACTCTAAGTCTCATTTGTCGTGATTAGCCATGTCAGCGCTATTGGTAGTAACCTTCATGTCTCTGAGAATATAACCTTCTGAAATGCTGTGCTCGGCACATTGATGGATTCTTGAATAATTTCAGCCCAATCTCGAACCTTGTTGTTCCTATTATAGTAAACCTATGGGAGGTTAAAGGTTCAAGCATGTCAAAGAAGAAACATCATCCCATGATCAAATATATTGGATAGAAAATTTTATGATCATATTCATGCTAGCACATATTAGAGTAATTGTTGGGGGTCGCAAAAGTTTTAGTTTGGGTGTTTGGTGTAGAGATTTAGAATTGAAAAAAGTGAACGGGTTATTCTAAAGATTTTCTCTATGAATATGTTATGTGAATTGCTAATAAAGGTAAAGTATGTGTAATCACAATAGGCCTTATGAAATCTTGAAGGAAATAGGCTAAACTATGAGTATGATATTTCCCTATTATTGTTCTCCGTGTACCTGGCGTTTCATGTGTCTATGTCTAAAAAGGTGATGTTAATGGATAATTGGATTATGAGGAGCAACTATTTGATATCCATGTTAGATAAGTCCGAAAGTTAAGATTGTCTCCGCCAAGTGCTATGGCTAAGTCTGTGAGTCCAGGAGATCACCTCGTAGGTCTAAAGGGTTGAGGAAAGGAAATATTCTCACTTGTTTGTAGAGCCAAATGGTCGTGGTTCAAAAACGTACCTTCTATGCATTATGGTTTAAATGTGTACATTTTTTCTGTAAAGATACCACTCTGGTTAATGTAATGCCCTAATGTTGAGATAGGTGTTGTTGATATATACTGTGATGCGTTGTTGAGTAATGGATATATTGTTAGGATTGATTTCTCGGATTCTCTGACAGGTGGATATGCCCAGTTATAGGGGAAACTCTGTCGAAATTTTTAAGAATTTTTAAAGATAGCCAAATCTTAAGGTCCATAAGTATGTTGAAATTTTGGAAATAATGTATAAGACTGAGGTAGTCATAAGTGCCTATGTATAACGGTTGGAGGTAAAATGATGGTAACTCTATTCTTATAAAGGACTTGTAAAACATTCGAGGATGAATGTTCTTAAGTAGGGGAGAATGTAACACCCCGAAAAATATCGATGTGCGCAAATTATATTATTTTGTGTGTAGACAAGGACTATTATATGAATGATATTAATTTATCATGATAATATATATATGAGGTGCATTAAGAATGGTTTATGGTCTAAGAAGGGCCCCAAGGCTAAGTCAAGTTGAAAATTTTATGATAGGATAAAGTTTCTAGTGAGTTCGTACAAGACCTAAATTCAAACAATCATACCTCTCATGATATGAAGATTTATATGGTTAATTACCTATACAATTAAAGCTCTTTGAGTCTAGTTTCCAACTCTTCAAACCGTTTGTGATTTGGACTTTCCTACAAGAAGTTATGATCAAATTACCAAAGCCTAGAAAAATACGATTCTGCGACCAATTCTGCGATCGCAGAACCATTATGCGATCGCAGAAGTAGTTATGCGATCGCAAAATGGTTGCAGACCAGTCCAGTGAAGCCCATTTCTGGGCATCGATTTTGCGGTGCATTTTGCGACCCGCATACTCATTCTGCGGTCCATTATGCGACCGCATACCTGCTTTCAGAGGGTTAATTTTTCTATTTTCATAACCCGAACCTATTTTGAAAAATAGCCTTTGAGGCTTATTTTGGAGTATTTTTCTGAGGGTTTTAGAGAGAGGTGAGAACATTTTAGAGAGAGAAGGAGGGAACCTAACATTATAATCTCTTCTTAAATTTAGAACTTTAAAATTAATTAATTAAAATTTTTATTATTAAATCTTTCTTTATTTAAATTACGTAAAAATTCTAATATTTAGGATTCTAAAATCAGCTAAAGTTTAACTTACAAATAATTTCTTATTTCAATTTCATTTTGGTCCTTTACGCTAGGGTTTGTTTTCATGAAAGTCCTAATGCAAATAAGTGAAATAAGTTGTCATAATTAGCTATCATTGTGTTTGTGATATTTATGCGTTTGATGAACTCTTGAAAAAGCATCACGTGGAAGATCCAAAGAAAGCAAACTGATACATCGTCCATCTAAATGTTGATGAGTTAGAAAAATAATGTTATTGTGAGTATCAATAAGTATTTAACTTCATTTAACTTCCAATTTATAAATTATCTTAGCGTACTTTCAACTTGAAGATGGTAATTGTATAACTTGATTCACTCGGCATGAGTGCCAACTTCATGTAATTCCATGTTTAGTTTGAAATACAATCAATCTGTTCCTACGTTCACGCTTAAGAAAATATAGGCTCTTGCCAACATTACTCTATATTTAAAGTACTCCTCTCATGAGTCTTTTTTTTGGGTTCAAATTGGTGTTTGCGGAATTGTTGTTGGTGACCCATGTATTAGTGCCACTAGCAACATATGTTCGTTTGGATTGTTTCTTGACTTTGTAATATTGTTAAAGAGCAATTACCTTCGTAATCCCTTTGGTATACTTTGTCCTAGAGTTTGTGTCATATTATTTTTTTTTAAGATAGTAATCAAATATATAAAATAATTTTCTTTTTATGAAGTACATGTATATTCAACATGTTTGTAATATCTTTGAGATGCTCAAATAAGGATTCTGAAGTGTTCAACTTTTTGATTGGCGGTTTCTACTTTCACATTCTGTTTTTTAAGAATGTTCTTAGTGTTTTGAATCTTAAAAAAAAACTTTATCTTCCATGAAAATATATTTTCTTTTTTATTTAGGTCAAATTTTAGGAGTTGAAAATAATATGATTTGATAGAAACTAGGAGTCAACCAAACAATATAGAGAACTATTCTCTATCTGTTCTCATAGTAAATAGATAGAAAGTAAAAAACACACGATATTTACGTGAAAAACTCCTTGTTCAAGGGATTAAAAATCACGGCCTACCCTGGTAGGATTTTAACTCCACTAAACAGAGCAACTTGAGATTACAACCTATTGCAATCTAGGAATTAAACTCTTAATCACTCACCCTTTTATTATAACTCTATTGCAAGCTCTTTGTAACAACACAAATCAAACATACTTTGACTAACTGTAGTCTATAAAACCAAAACCATAATGGTTGAATATTGTCCTACAAATGTATCTCTCGAAAGTGGTGTAAGATTACAAGTAAAGAACAAAAGACATAGACACAACAAACTTAAGGACTTAAGACATCTTTAGTGTTTGGATTTGGTCCTTGTATTTATAGCAACTTTGTTCTTGAATGCACCTGGAGAACACTGGCGGCTAGTGTAACATCCCGGAAAGTTTAGAAGTACTTAAGTGCTATTAAGAAAGTCGATGTGCGCAAATTATATTATTTTGTATGTAGACAAGGACTATTATATGAATGATATCAATTGATTATGATAATATATGTATGAGGTGCATTAAGAATGGTTTATGGTCTAAGAAGGGACCCAAGGCTAAGTCAAGTTGAAAATTTTATGATGGGATAAAGTTTCAAGTGAGTTCGCACAAGACCTAAATTCAAACGATCATACCTCTCATGATATGAAGAGTTGTATTGTTAATTACCTATCCAATTAAAGCTCTTTGAGTCTAATTTCCAACTCTTCAAATCGTTCATGATTTGGACATTCCTACAAGAAGTTAGGACCAAATTACCAAAGGCTGGAAAAATACGATTCTGCGACCAATTCTGCGATCGCAGAACCATTATGCGATCGCAGAAGTAGTTATGCGACCGCAAAATGATTGCAGACCTGTTCAGTGAAGCCCATTTCTGGGCATAGATTTTGCGGTGTATTTTGCGACCCGCATACCCATTCTGCGGTCCATTATGCGACCGCAGATCTTCTTTCGGAGGGTTAATTTTTCTATTTTCATAATCCGACCCCATTTTGATAAATAGCCTTTGAGACTTATTTTGGGGTATTTTTCTGAGGGTTTTAGAGAGAGGTGAGAGCATTTTAGAGAGAAAAGAAGGGAACCTAACATTATAAATCATAAGATCTTCATCTAAGAGGTAAGGTTCTATACCCTAGTTTCCACTTTCGAATTTGGGTAAAAGATGGTTGATTTGGAGTATGATTCTTGGGTATAAGAGTATTATTTATACATGCTTGTACTAATAAGGTTTGTGGAAAGATTGTTGAGCTCAAATAAGTAAAGATTGGGTTGTGGAGTGAAGGAAATCTCGTAGAAGAACCTTGTAGTTAGATTTGCTCACATAGTGTTTGATAAAATTCTCAAATGAGCTGAGAGTATGAATATCTTCCTAATAATGGTTCAATTTTATTATGTCTCAAAATAGATTGGGATTGCTAGAATTTTCGGAAAGTTGTAGTAATTTAAGGAAATCTCAAAGCAAGGTATGTTGACTAAACTTTCTCTCTTAGACCATAATATCTATAATATTTTCGTAAGACCAAGTATGATTGGCTCAAGATTCCTAACTTCTATATTCTGGGTTATTCCCTATAAACTTGTTTATTCCGAATGAGCCTTATGTCTAAAGATAGATGTTCAAAGCATGATTTGTATATTAAAATATTGTGGCTTTGAGTCGTGTTTTAAATGAGAACTAGTATACCAATTAGGTGAGAAAATCTCAATATTCTTAAGACTCGAAATTGCTCATATGTGTACCTAATATCTGGATTTGAAATATATTATTGTTGATAACTTATAAAGGTAGTTGGAAATGAAATAAGTGAATTGGGATATAAAGTGTGGCCAATGTGCAAGAATGAAAGTTATACTTGTGGCCAATGGTGTGAATGAAATGAAATGATGTGAGAAAGGTTATGAAATGAGCCTCGACTCAAATGTTTTAAAATGACTTCGAAAATAGAATTGCCTAAAAGCTTTCGTACTCAAGTCATGCCATAAGTGGCTGTTTTAACAAATACTATGCTTTGTGAGTATTTCTAATGTGTTTTGCATTCTTATATATTCATGAGTGGAAATTATGTATTATCCTTTTGGGAAAAAGTATTTCAAGAATAAATGGTGTGTTACTTGTTGATGATTTTAACTTTCGCATCAATTGCCAATTATATTACTCCATTTCTCGGAAAGAAATCTATTGTGCTTAATTTGTTCATTTCTAATGAACTTAAAGTTGTATTTATGATGATGATACATGAGAGGGAAGAAATAAAAGTGTGGAATATCAAATGTGGCCACCGTGCCTTGAATAAATAATCTTGTGAATGGCCAAAAGAGCCAAAGAAATATTGTCGTGACTAAAAATACTAGTGGAGATTTATACAATGTGAAAGATGATGAGGTAAATATATTTGCACCTATGTTATTTTTGTGAATTATTATCCTTATTTAGGATGAGATTGATGTGATAAAAATTTTTCTCTTAATTGAAATTAAGATTTTGGTTGATGTCTTCAAATAAGATAGCCTAGCCGATCGGGTCGTGATCGGACTCCGTACTTAATTTATGGTAGTATTGGTATTGATAGTAATTTTGGTTGATTCTCTAATGATATAGTCTAGTCGATCAGGTCGTGATCAGACTCCGTACTAAATTTACGGTGGTATTGGTATTGATAGTAATTGTGGTTGATTCTCTAATGAGATAGCCTAGCCGATCGGGTCGTGATCGGACTCCGTGCTAAAAGTACGGTGGCATTAGTTTTATGAACACTGGTATTGTGAACACTGGTATTGTGAACATTGGTATTATGAACAATGGTATATCAGTACTAATGATCTCCCAACCAAAAATTGTATATGAAGTTCGTATTTTAAAAATTATTATGTTTTAACTGGATATTTGGATATTGTGGATTTTGACTTGCTATTTCTATGTGTTGCCTTTTCTTATATGGGCATTCTATTTTGAAAGAGGATTTTTAGCTATACATACTAGTGCTATTCGACAGTACTAACGTCCCTTTTGCTAGGGGCGCTGCATCTTTAATGGATGCAGGTGGTTCTACAGTAGGTGTAGCAGTAAACTCTTTTCAGCTGATTCGGTGAGCCCCACTTTATTTCGGGGTCATGTATTTGTTTCTCATGTACTATGTTTTGAGGTATAGCCGTGGCCTTGTTGCCGCCATTTCTATATTACTCTTCTATTGTACTTAGAGGCTCAATAGACAGGTTGTGGATTGTGGTTGATGTTGGGAACTGAACTAGATATAATGGTATTTGGAAATCATATTTTTTATTAATTCTATAAACTCATAATATTTTGGAAATTATGAAGGAAGTTGCTTGGAAATTATGAAGGAAGTTGCGGAATGAAAAAGAAAGTTAATGAAATCTTTTCAGTGTCTGATTAATGGAGTACATCTTCTATTATTTCATGAATGAGTTTGGGTAGAATGAAATCTAACAGGCTTGCTCAGTCGGGTTTACTCAGTTAAGCGCCAATCGCGCTCCCCGAGTTTGGGGCGTGACAAACTAGCACTTGAGAGAATGTGTTTTTCAGATTTTCAAGTGTTAGGTCAGACGTTGTACCTTGTTCTATATATATGAGAGAGCATGTGAGCATAGATAGGGACAATACATCTATTGGTTTGGCCTTTACAGCCGTTGTACTGTTCCCAGTTGGTACAGTGAGACAGTTTTTACAACTGTACAGTCAACTGTACGACGACTGAGTAACTGATTACATCTGGTCTCTTATCTGGTTCCTTGAGAATATTTGGCCAAGCATCAAAACATGAAGAAATATATCGCAACAAGCCCAAAGGAACTGATCATATCTGGATCCTATCTGGTTCCTTGAGAACATTTAGCCAGGAATCAAAACATGAAGAAACATATAGAAAAATGCCCAACGGAACCGATCACATCTCGTTCCTATATGGTTCCTCGAGAAAGTTTGGTAAGTCATCAAAACCCACAATAGCATAACTTATCAATTTTCCTCTTTTTGATGATGACAAACCCAAAATTGATATTACCCCTAAGAACCAGATTCCCACATGTCCCCCCTATGGATCAGGCCTATAATCGACATGTTAACAACACTAAGTTCCTTCTACATAACAGACTTAACTGTTCACCCTTCGAAACAAACCTCTACCCCCGTCACCCAATTTAAGCACAAAAATGGAATAAGCACAAGTAAAAAGAAGTTCAGCAACAGTAACTCATGTCACTTGTGTTCAACACAACATAAAAAAATAGAAAGAATACATGAGAAAAATATTACACAAAATAGAGAGTGATTGCCCTTAGAAGATAAAAGTTAAATAGAAGTACAACATTTTCAACAATACCACATATTGCAATTCAAACAACCAAAATGCCAAAGTCATTAAACAACAAGATCAAATGAGAACAGGAATTGGATGGGATTGAATAGGGGTTAAGATAGGAATCACTGGGCAAGAAAATGATTAAGGGGCTAAAGCCTTGAAGATCTTGTCCATTCTTTAATTTGCAATCCGATGACCAATGATCATTTTCTCTTTTAGGTCCTCGACTTATTTCCTCAACCTTTCATTCTCAGCCTTCAACCGAGAGTTCTCCTCTACAAGGGATCACTGAAACCAGGTTCCGTGCTTTTCTGAGTAAGTTTGGACTTCAAGATGGCATTCTCAGCTTGTAGCCACTTAATCTCTAGAGTTGTCGTCTCTGGAGCCTCAATCAAATTAGAGATGGTTAAATTATTTCCCCCTCCTCCTTTCTTTAGCACACATTCACATTCTTCTAGGGTGCTCATAGTGAACATCTGCTTCCCAGTCCCCACAATTGCTTTTACCAATGAGACATGAAAGTGCTCAAAAACTCTTGTGAGGAAGAACCCATATGGAAGACCATGTTTGCCAACCCTAATATATGCCACTTTTATCATGTGCTCGATCATGAGTCCGGGAAAGCTGATGGTGTGTAGGAAGCTAGTGCCTCGATGAGGACCATGTTTGCGATGGAAGTAATAGACCTTCACTCATACCAAGACAACAACAAAACAAATTGTTTACCATTTCGAATATAAGCTAATACTATGCTTAAGTTCTTTCTTATACACCTTGAGCCCTGACAAAGTTTCCTCCCCTTTGACAATCAGCTTCTTGAACGCAGATGATGTAGTTCCCTCAACTGTTCCCAGCCCATCTGTTCGTACTCCATGGATTTTTTCTAGATTTTCTTCATCTAGGATGAACTCTTTCCAGTTGACATTTAAGCACAACGTATCCTCATCGACGACAAAAAGACTAGCATAGAAACTCTTTACCTCATCCTCAAACACTTTGGGACTTGGGAGAGTAAAAAGATGACTCCACTTTTAAAACTCCACAAGTTCCACAAGTTCCTTCATACCTCTATGTTCAACAATCTCAGGGTCAAATACTCGACCCAACAACACCTTTTGATTTGAGAGTTGTCCTTCTCTCTAACTCTGGAGTTGTCCTTCTCTCTAACTCTGACAACTCCATCTTTATCTTTTTGAAGAAATCGTGTTCCTCACTTATACCGACTTTTCTTTTTATGAGGGGTTGTTTCTCCCTTTATTCCTTCTAAACCTCCTCATTATCCTCTCCTGGAATCTCACTCTTAGGCACCTTACTCTTACCAACATTACTCTTCTTGGAAGTCTTTCTTACTAGAGGCAGTTTTTCCATCTCAGACTCCTCATCCTCAATATCCGCCATATCAGCTGGTGGCACTTCCTTCTCATCTACCAACCTACTCTTCACTAATCTTCTTCTTTTCTTAAAAGATCTATTCTCTTTACTTGCCTTTAATGCAATACCAAGTTTAGCCTTTTTCTATTGCCTTGTAGTTGGTGCTTTGTAGGAAACATGCTTCTTTCTTTGGCCACCAGTCTTTGCCACTGTAGTAGAGACTCGTGCCACTATAGAACTCAATACCACATTATCATCAAAATAATCATCATCATCACTATCATGAGAAGGATTAGTGGAACTAAGTTACTTCTCAAGATACTGAACTTCCAGAGGTACAAGAATGAGGGACATAAATTAAGAATTTTCAATGCTATCCAGGTTAGCCCTCGAGGAACCTAGTTTCTCATCCAAAGTGTGAGTAATCCTGAGTATAGAGGACTCAGACTCTCTCTGGGCGGGGGATCAGGCCCATCGGTTGGTTTTCTTATTTTGCGCTCATCCACCAGTTCCCGTGACTCACTCACTAGTTCCCCCTAATTCATCAGTTCCCCCTGACCCTACGGTTCCCCCTGATTCACTTTCGAACTTCCACTTGCCCTTAAGGCTTGAACAAAACCAGCCACAATTTTAGTTTCTCTTTCAAGGATGTTTGATTTACCATGTTACCTTTCACTTAAATTACCTTCAAACTCTACAAACAGGTCTTGTACCCTTTTACCAGTAAGAAGGGAAGGAATATTACTTGATTTTATAGGGATATCTTGAACATCTCCCTCAAGCCTCATTTCATTCTCTCCTTTGTTCCCAAAGCACCAGAAACAATTTGTTCCTCCATACCCACTTCCTCAGTTGCAACAGTTTGACTAGTTACCTCGACACCATCATCTTCCTCTCTAATTTCTTCTGTGTTTTGAATAAATCTAGACATGAACATTGTTTTCCCTCTTGCAACGGAGTCGGGCTTGTCAACAGAATAGATGTTGAGGGCGATGACACAAACATTTTAGGGGTTTGACTCTTCTGACTTTGAAGGGGACCAAAAATAGAGGGCTTTGTGGGAGTGATGCTAGGGTTTGACTCAGTAAAAATTGCGAATTTGGGGGGAGGGTGATTTGTTAGATTTATATTCTAATGGTGTTGGGCCTGTAGAAGGTGACACTATGATGGTGTATTCTGACAATTTTGGAGAAGGAGATCTTTGTTGAGATATTGTAGATTTTTGGTAAGAAGGTACGATAAAGGAGAGTATTCTAAGAGGGAAAGAGAAAAGGTCTTTTAAGATTTGAGTATAAGTAAGGAGAGAGACAAAAAATTTGTTTAAAATAAGGTGAAAGGAACCGTTTGCAATTGGGTGTGAGAAAAGAATATGATTTTGAGGAACTAGGTTGGTTCAAAAAAGGTGTGATGTTTGGGACTTCAAAAATTAGGATAGAGGTAGAAATAAATTAATGATATGGTACTCCAGCAGTTTAAAAAACATATAACCATTGAAGAGACTACTAACTTGAGTCACAGGAACTAACTTCCTTGACGGGTCTCAAAAATATGAGCAAAAACTTCTAGATGTGTAATGTCATTCTTACTTGTTTTGTCCTAAGACTACCATGTGTGTATACCTGTAACAGTATAGATTTGAGTTAGATGCCACCAAAAAATACTTTTAGCATTGTATTTTTCCTTATTAACATAGCCAGTCATTGAGGGAACTCATAAAAGGGAAGTAGTTGAGCTTGATCAAGCCCAACTTCAAACGATTTCTTTCAAAGTGTTCTCTGCTCAGCACATTGGTGAAGATATCTGCTACCTGATTCTCCGTCTTGCAAAACATCATACAATTTGGACCCTTTTCAACATTGTCCCTCAATTCACACCAATGTACTTTGTCCTTTTGTGTTGCAGCGGGTTCTTTGCCTTATTAAGAGCACTCGTATTGTCACACAATAATGGCACACAATCACTGAATAAACCAAAATCCTCAAGTTGTTGCTTGGTCCGTAGCAGTTGAGCACAATAAGAGGTAGTAGCCATATACTCAGCTTCAGTAGTAGAAAGATCCATGGAGTTTTATTTCTTTGTACCCCATGAGATCAAGCATGACCCTAGAAAATATGTCATTCTAGATGTGCTCTTTCCATCTCCCAGATATCCAGCATAATCAGCATCAGCATATCCAACCATGTCAAAATTATCTCTTGAAGGATATAAGAGGACTAGGTCCTGCATTCCCTTGAGATACCTCAGAATTCTTTTGGAAGCCTTCAAGTGAGATTCTTTTAGGCTTGATTGGAAACTAGCACACAACACAACACTAAAGACAATATCAGGTCTGCTAGCAGTCAAGTACAGAAGATACCCAATGATACCTATCTACATAGTTTCATTGACAGGGGAACCAGGTTCGTCTATGTCTAACCGAGTAGCAGTGGAAATAGGTGTATCAATGGTCTTAGCAGTCTCTATCTCAAATCTTTTTAACAGCTCCTTGATGTACTTCTGTTGACTAATCATAGTACCTTTTGAGGTTTGCTTTACTTTCAATCCAAGGAAAGAATTTATCTCACCCATCATACTCATCTCAAATTCACTTCCCATGAGTTTTGCAAACTCCTCACAAAGGGAATCATTAGTTGCACCAAATATGATATCATCAATATAGACTTGTACAATCAATAAGTTCCTCCCTCTTTTCTTCAGAAATAGAGTATTGTCACTTTTCCCTCTAGTAAAGTCATTCTCAAGAAGAAACTTTTACAACCTTTCATACCATGCCCGAGGGGCTTGATTCAAACCATAATGAGTCTCGTCAAGATTGAAGACATGCTCAGAATGGTCATAACTTTCAAAACTAGAGGGTTTCTTGACAAATACTTCCTCCTTTAGATATCCATTTAGAAAGGCACTTTTGACATCTATTTGGAACAATTTGAATTCCATATGGGATTCAAAAGCAATAATAATGCTAATTTCTTCTATTCGAGCAATAGGAGCAAAAGTATTATCATTGTCGATCCCTTCTTCTTGGTTGTATCCCTGAACCACCGGCCTTGCTTTATTTATTATTGTTTTTCCAAATTCATCAATCTTGTTTCTAAACACCCACCTGGTTCCAATCATTGTTCTATCTGAAGGTCTAGGTACCAGGTGCCACACTTTGTTTCTCTCGAACTGATGGAGCTCTTCTTGCAAAGCAGTTATCCATTCTGTATATTTCAATGCTTCCTTGATGTTTTTAGGCTCGATTTGAGACAGGAAGGCTTAGAATGCAAAGATGTTCCTTACCTTTTCCTTACCTTAGATCTAGTTTGAATACTAGAGTCTAAGAGAATGATCACATTTTAAAGGGGATGAGAGCTCTTGTGCTTCCAGTTAGATATTTGAACTTCAGGATTTAAGGGACCAAGTTCCTCTATATTCGAACCACTATTGACATCAACACATGTATGACTTCCACTCCTTTGTCCTACTTCAGGAGTATCTGATATAATATCAGCAATCATGTTGTTCAGCTTCAGTTTAGGTATTAGAGGAACCAGGTTCCTCTGTGCCTTTTGGAGATTCTGCTGTATCTTCTTCATCACTTTGCTTGACTTGACTCATCAAATAAGTCTTTCCATTTGCAATATCTATAGCTTCACCAGGAACGTTTGAAAATTCCCCATCTTCATCTTCCCTGTTATGTGACCCTTTCTCGCTTGATTCATGGGATTCATCAAAGATCACATGCACACTTTCTTCTACACACTAGGTTCTTTTGTTGTAGACTTTGTATGCCTTGCTTTGAGAGGAGTAACCAAGAAAAAATCCTTCATCAGTTTTTGCATCAAATTTTTCCAAAGCTTCCTTACCACTGTTGAGAATGAAACATTTGCATCCAAAGGCTCTCAGGTAAGACAACTTGGGTTTTCTCCCATTGAGCAGTTCATAGGGATTCTTCTCATGCAGGGACCTAATAACGCACCTGTTAGTCAAGTATTAGGGTGTGTTGACTGCTTCAACCCAAAAATATTTAGGCACAACACTATCGATCAATATTGTTCTAGCCATAGCTTCAAGAGTCTTGTTTTTTCCTCTCTACAACATCATTTTGTTGAGGTGTTCTAGGAGCAGAAACATTGTGACTTATACCATTTTTAGCACAAAATTCATCGAACTTGGTATTGTCAAATTCAGTACCATGATCTGATCTAATACTCACAATATGATTTCCTAGTTTCACCTGAATCCTTTTCACAAATGCAACAAACATAGGAAGTGTTTCATCCTTGGTTCTTAGAAACAATGTCCAAGTAAATCTGGAATAGTTATCAACAATCACAAAGATGTACTTCTTTCCTCCTCTACTTGGAATCCCTACAGGTCCACAAATATCCATGTGAAGAAGATCAAGTCGCCTTGAGGTGCTCACTTCTTTCTTTTGGTTTAAAAGAAGACCTGACTTGCTTCCCTTTTACACAAACATCACACACCTTGTGATCCTTGAACTTGGTCTTTGGCAGCCCATGAATCATGCCCTTCATAATCTTTAGAAAGGAAAAAAACATCACACACCTTGTGATCCTTGAACTTGGTCTTTGGCAGCCCATGAATCATGCCCTTCATAACCAGTTTCTTTAGAAAGGAAAAACTTGCATGTCCCAGTCGCATGTGCCATAACTCAGCATCATTATCGATGACACTTAGGCATGTTAAATCACCACCATTTAGTGAATTGAAGTCTGCAACATAGATGTTCTTGAACCTTTTGGCTATCAACACTACTTCACTAGATTTGAGATTAGTGATGGTGCAATATTGGGACAAGAACTTCACTTTATTTTCATTGTCATAGATTTGAGACACACTTAAAAGGTTATATTTCAAGACATTCACATAGTACACATTCTCAATTATACGGGAAAGTGTTTTGCCAAAAAACAAATATAGCATTTCTTTCCATTTTCAAAGGACACACTCCCACCTTCGAAGGCCTTGAGTGAGGAAATTATCCATTCTTCTAGTCATGTGCTTCGAGCAATCACTATCGATGTACCATTTTTAACTGCAGACAAAATCACTAATTAGATTTAGGAACCCAAACCAGCTTGGGTCCCTTATAATGATAAAATAGGTGAATCAAACTTCTTTTTGCTCATGCAGGCAACACACATTTTCCTAACTATGGTCTTCTTTTCAACAAATTTTCTATTTTTCTGCTGAGACTAATTTTAGATTTACATGAATCCTTGTAATGGCCAGTCTGACCACAACGAGTGCATATCCAAGTATCAGTCACATTGATATACTTGCTATGTGGTTTTTTAGGGTATTTTGGCCTTTTGAAACCCGATTCCTTGCCTACCTCCACCATTATTCTTGAACATAGAAGCAGTTACATCAGAGGACCAAGTCTAGTGGAGTGACTTATCAAGATCATGTTTAACCCTTCTTAGATCTTCCTGAAGTTGTCTATCTTTTCTAGCTCATTAGCAAGGCTTATTTTGATTTTCCTTAAGCTCGTTTTCAATTTCAAGTTGAGCCTCACTAGCCACTTATTTTTCTTTAGGGGTGTCCATCCATTGTTTCAAACTATCTTTTGGAATATTTGAGTGAGATACGCCATATCGGATTCATCACTACTCAAGTTATTGTTGGCAGCTTTGAGAATCGGGATCTTCTCCTTCTTCGGCTCTCTTCTTTTAAGATCGTTCTTTCTATTCATTTTATAGGTTTTGAGATTTTCAATTAGCTCATCAATAGTCAATTTCTACATGTCCTTGGCTTCAGTGATGGCATTAACCTTGCTTTCACAGGAACCTGGTAGAACACTGAGTATCTTTCGAACCAGCTTGTTGGTTTGAGTGATTTCTCTAAGAGAATGAAGATCATTGATTATGGAGGTGAAATGGGAATGCATCTCTTGAATAGACTCGTCCACCTTGAATTTAAAAAGCTCGTACTCAGTGGTAAGCATGTCTATTTTAGACTGATTTACCAGAATGGTTCCCTCGTGGGCAGTTTGAAGAACTCATGTCGAGACATGATTATACTCGTCTGGTCCAATACCACAGACAAGTATCTTTTTTGCCTCGAAGTTCTTCTCATTAAATTTCCAGTCTGCATTATTGTTTTCTTTTGTAGTTTGTGGAACAGTTCTTGTTCCTTCTCCAACATTTAAAATTTGCTCGATTTTCCTAACTTTTATTTCATATAGTCATGCATTCTAGTTTTCCCCCATTCATAATAGTTTCTATTGAATCTTGGAGGTCTTGTGGTTGATTGTCCTTCCTCGAGGTTTGGTGGAGTTGCCATTATGAAGATCCCTTCTAGGTGTTAACTATTTAGAAAGAACTTGCTCTGATACCAATTGTTAGAAACCAGGAGTCCACTAAACAGTATAGAGAACTAGGTTCTTTATATCTTCCCACAGTAAATAGATAGATAGTAAAAGACACACGATATTTACGTGAAAAACTTCTTGCTCAAGGAATTAAAAATGATGACCTACCCTAGTAGGATTCCAACTCCAATAAACTGAGCAACTTTAGATTGTAACCTATTGAAATCTAGGAATTAAACCTTTAATCCCTCACCCTTTATTAAACCTTTAATCCCTCACCCTTTACAATAACTCTATTGCAAGCTCTTTGAAACAATTCTATTATAAAGCAAACACACTTTCACTAACTCTAGTCAATAAAACCAAAACAACAATTGTTGAATATTGTCCTACAAATATACTTCTCGAAAGTGGTGTAGGAATACAAGTAAAGAACAAAATACAAAGACACAAACTTTCACCAACTCTAGTCAATAAAACCAAAACAACAATTGTTGAATATTGTCCTACAAATATACTTCTCGAAAGTGGTGTAGGAATACAAGTAAAGAACAAAATACAAAGACACAACAAACTTAAGGACTTAAGACATCTTCAATTTTGGGATATGGTCCTTGTGTTTGTAGCATCTTTGTTCTTGAATGCACCTGGAGAACAATGGCGGCTAGCACTTGAGAGAATGTGTTTTTCAGATTTGCAAGTGTTAGATCAAACCTTTTATCATGTTCTATATATATGAGAGAGAATGTGAGAATAAATAGGGACAATACATCTTTTGGTTTGGCCTCTAACATCAGCAACTGTGCTGCTGCACTGCTGCCAGTTGGTACAGTGAGACAACTTTTACAACTGTAGAGTTGACTATACGACGACTGAGGAACTAATAACATCTGGTCCCTTATATGGTTCCTTGAGAACATTTGGCCATGCATCAAAACATGAAGAAACATATCGCAATAAGCCCAAAGGAATTGATCACTTTTGGTTCCTATCTGGTTCCTGAAGAAAGTTTAGCAAATCATCAAAACCCACAATAGCATAACTTATCGTGTTCCTTCTTAAAAAGTCGTCATCCTCTTTATCTACATTAGGAATTTTCGTATAAATTCTTTTTTACTTTGTCACAAATTATTTTTGCAATGATCTTATATCCGTCGAGATAAAAGAAAAGATGTTAAAGAATTTAATTAAAATTTAGGATTGAAGTAGCACTAATAGAATTCTTTTAAATACAAAACCACTTGAACAATAATACTGCAAAATTGAATGAATTGGTTTCCAATTCTAATTCTAATTCATTCTCTTGGAATAAATAAAATGTTCCTTCACATAATAATAAGTAAATAGTTTGAGTTAAGGTTACGAGGATTTCAGTGGAGTCATGTTTCTTCCATTATTGAGTTAGACAAATAAAATTAACATTAATTATTTTAGGAATTTAACTCAAGATACATATGTTAATAATATTTATGTAATTTTTTATTTTTTTTACTCATGAACATAAGATACACATGCAACATGCGTACTATAGAGTAGTCTATTTAAAAAGAATGACATATTTATTTATTTAAAAATAGTTTATTTTAAAGTTACTATTTTAACCTTAATGAGAAACTTTTATAACCAAACAGATGTTATGGCATGTATACAATCACAAGTATCAAATGTCTTATAGGCATATGTAACGATTCAACCGGTTATTTTGAGTATTTTAGCCTTGTTCCCCTATTTATTGCCTCCTCTATGTTATATTGTAGTTATGTGACTTTCCGGGGCGGTTGATTTGGTTTCGGGTGAGGTTCGGAGTGAATTGGGACACTTAGTTCCAAAGTTGGAAGCTTAAGTTGAAAGAGTTGACCGGAGTTTACTTTTATTTAGACGACTCCATAATAAAATTTTGATGGTCCATATAGCTTCGTGCGGTGATTTTGGACTTAGACGTAAGTCCGGATATTGATTTGGAGGTCCATATGTCATTTTGGCTTGAATTGGTGAAAGTTGAAAAGTTGAAGGTTTTGAAGATTGAGAATTTTGACCGAGAGTTAACTTTATTGATATTGGGTCCAAATTTCAGTTCCAGAAGTTGGAATAGGTCTATTGTATAATTTGTGACTTGTGTGCAAAATTTGAGGTCATTTGGAGTTGGTTTGGTATGTTTCGATATTAGTTTTAGAAGTTGGAAGTTCATTAGGCTTGAATCGATATGTGATTCATAATTTTGGCATTGTTTGATATGATTTGAGGCTTCGAGCAAGTTCGTATCATGTTTTAGGACTTGTTGGTATGTTCGGACGGGGTCCCTGGCACCCCGGGTGTGTTTCGGATTGAATTCAGACCATTTGTTCATGTTTTGAGAATGCTGGTTTTCTGAGTTTCTAGTTTCCTTCATCACGTTTGCGAAGGTTATGCAGCGATCACGTAGAGTAATTAGGGACTGATGGATTTTTACTCTTTGTGTTCGCGAAGTTAGGGATGCGATAGCGATGGTTTAGGAGCTTGTTCATCAAGAACGCGTGCAGGGGATCGCGTTCGCGTAAAAGGAAGGAGAGGTTGTGTGGGAGACACACATTATCTTTGAAGGTACAAGACTTTTAGTGTTTCAATTTGCATTCTTCGCATTCGAACACTGTGGGGGGGGGGGGATGATATGAGGATACGACATCAATAACTTCCACGTCGATCGAGGAAGGAAAATCATGAAACATAAATGTGTCATCGGTAGAAACAAGTAGTAAAAGATAGCCACAAGTAATGGCAATTTCTTTTTAGCATAGCAAATGCTTGTGTACTTTTGAAAATAGAAGGAATTAAATGAAATGAAATTCTTTTGTTTTTATCTTGTTTCTGGTTTGAACGATGAACTAACCTTTTCATTTAAAAGTTAAACAAGTACTTCAAATGCTAGTACTGTAATGAATAAGAGACGTCCTATTCAAGAGCACCGTAAACATAAGAGGGCACTCTCTTATGAAAACCCTCACGTTAAAGGGTTGGTTTCGGATTAATTTATATCCGGAATCAAAATGCCTTCGGGGAAAATGCACCCGAAGACGTACATGAAAGGACGCAAAAGGTAACTTGCGCAAATACTTATAGAAACCCTCACGTAAAAGGGATAATACTCGGAACCAAAATGCTTCGAGGAAAAAGCATCCGAGACTACACATAGCAAAGTGCGAACAGAAAAACATGCGCAAAATTCTTAAGCAAATGCAAAGGTTAAAGACTTGCATGGATATTCAAATGAAAATAAGACTCAAACAATACTTGAGCAAAAATATGTCTTTATTTAAAAAGAACGTGCCAAAACGGCAAAAGTACAAGAATGGGAAAAAGAAAAGAAAAGCTAAACTGCATTATCTCCGGAACCAGGAGGAAGAGAAGTGTTAGCGCCCCCGGGAGAAATAGGTGGATCCACCGATGGCTCGACATTTTCCCCAGTTTGGTCTTCAACATCGTCACCTTCCGATTCCTCTTCAGTTCCCAAAAACTCGACACCAGAACCAGAAGAACCAGGAGCGTCAGACTGCTCCGGGAGTTCATTTTTAGCAGCCAACCCAAGCTCTTGGGCCTTAGAAATTTCGGCATCAAAAATAATAATACCAACTTTGGCCTCTTCCAAGGTTCTTCTCCTCATACGATACATAGCATACGTTTTTTCAATAATGAAGGAAGCCGCTCGACGCTTAAGTTCTTCTTTGAATTGGGCTACCTCGGCAGAAAGTCTTTCTCGGGCGGACCTAATAGATCTGAGGCTAACATCAATGTCGCAGACAGTTGAACTATAAAGCCTATTATGCTTGATAGTTTTCTTGTACTTCTCTTCCAACTGGGCATGTTTCGCGCCCACATCAGCAAGTTCTTCAATTTGGAGTTCAAGGCTGCTTCTAAGTCAGTCACTTTTTCAGCAGTGGCAGCCTCGCGCTCGGTTGCATCAAGAATGGCATCATGGACTTCAGCCCATTTGGCCTTGGATTCATCAAATCTAACCCCTCAGCAGACCAATTTCTTGGCTAAGGGTTATGACCTCTTGTTCGCTTTGCTGCAAATGAGCCTCCAACGCAATAGCCTCAGTAGCCTTGGCCTACAAAACAAGAAAGATGAAACTCAAAATACGTTCATATAAAAATAGAACAAGGAAGGGGTTTTTTGTTTGAAGAGGGTTATACGAAAGATGAAGAACAAAGATGCAAATCAAATGCTTGCAAAATTGTAAAGTATAAGGGAAAAGGATGATACGTATAAGTAAGATTTTGGCGGCTAAATTTATGGCCATGGTTACCTCGTTAATCGGCAAACGTTGTGCTGAATCGTGGGATGACGCGTGTTCGGGGTATTAAATGCGGGGAGACGTGCATCTAATCAACCGTCAGAAGCCTACAGAGGGAATTATAGAAGTTACCGCCAAAAGAGTGTTTCTACCAGCTTCCCGGTAACACAAAGTTACACCACCAGAAAGCAGGGGGACTATCTATATAGGGAAAAATATGATATGATATGTGGTCACCTAAAGGAAGGACACGTGAAACCCATGACGAGAAAGGCCAAAGACCGAACACAGATATTCCGCTTGTCACCGGAAGGAATAACGTTCGTAGAAATGTGTTAAATGCCTTGCGCCTGGTAGCATTTAATAAGGAATATTCGGTAGCATTAAGAGCAATGGCCCGTTAGAGGGAATTTGGCATTTATTTCCACCATTACATCTTTATCAATGACCCTCATAATTGACATTAAAGGAGGGCACGATCCTATGACCTCATTCCCTAGACACAACTATAAATAGTGATCTTAGTTATCATGCAAAGGACAAGAATTTTCTGGAAAGCTTACTGTTTACCCTTAAAATGGTACAATTGAATTTATATGTAGTTTTTAGACAAGTGAACTAATTTGATCCTGAAAATAATAAAATAAGTAAAGAATTAAGCAATACTTAGCCTTAAAATGTAGATAAAACATCAGAGATAACAGTTCTGGGAACAAGGTTTTCAGACACAGCGATGATGAAATCAAAAAGCAAGAAAGTAAAATTGTATTATGTGTTGTATAGAATGTGATGTAAGTTTGCTAGAAAATTTGTGTCCTTTACAATGATAACTAAGCTCACTATTTATAGTTGTGTCCAGGGAAGGAGGTCCTAGGATCATGCCCTCCTTTAATGTCAATTATGAGAGTCATTGATGAAGATGTAACGGTGGACATAAATGCCAAATTCCCTATAATGGGCCGTTGCTCTTAATGCTACAGAATATTCCTTATTAAATGCTACTGGGCGCAAGACATTTAACACCTTTCTACGAACGTTATCTCTTTCGGTGACAAGCGAAATATCTGTGTTTGGTCTTTGGCCTTCCTTGTCATGGGTTCCACGTTTACTTTCTTTAGGTGACTACATATCATATCATATTTTTCCCTATACAGATAGTCCCCCTACTTTCCGGTGACGTAACTTTGTGTTACCGGAAAGCTGGTAGAAATACCCTTTTGGGGGGAATTTCTATAATTCCCTTTGTATGCTTCTGAAGGTTAATTAGACGCACGTCTCTCTGCATTTAATACCCCGAACACGCGTCATCTCACGATTCAGCACAAATTTTGCCGATTAACGAGGTAATCATGGCCATGAATTTAGCTGCCAAAACTTTACTTATACGCATCATCCTTTTCCCTTATACTTCATAATTTTCCAAGCTTTTGATTTTCATCTTCGTTCTTCATCTTTACTATAACCCTCTTCAAATAAAAAAACCCTTTCCTTATTCTATTCAATGGCTTGTTCTTCAAAGCGCGCCAGTTCTTCAAAGAACAAGAACAAAGCCGAAGACTCGGCTCCTGCAACAGTGGGTTTCATCATCCCCAGAAGTCTTAACACCACAAAAGACTTTGAAGAAAAACTCCCTACTGCTAACGCTCGTACATGGGCTGTCAGTAGGTAACCTTCTTCCATTCGTCCTTCCAGTATTCCTAATATGAAGGAAGATTGTCGCTGCCATAGGTTAGATATTATTGCTCCTGATCTCTCGGAGTGAGTGACCCTTCCCAAGGAGGGCTTTACATATTTTTACATGTATCCCTTTTCTTTGAGTGTGTTTTCATTGAGTGGAGAGCTAGATTACGTGATTGCAGAGTTTTGCCTCTGCTACCAAATATGTTTGGCACAAGTAAGTCCTTCTGTGTGGAGGACGATTGCCTACCTTCGACGCTTGTGCCAGGAGACTGGAGAAGAGCTAACCTAAGCTCATATGACGAATCTCTACTCTCCCAAGATTTTTCGTAGGGGAATGATAAACCTCTACAAACGTGGCTACCATGCTTTGTTAACCGACATGGATGATGATAACGACCGTGGGTGGACAGAACGGTTCGTTGCAGTTGCCACCGATAAAGTCATTCTGACAACGGCTATATACTTTCCAGTCTCTTGGAACCGCACTCGTAAAATTTTTAATTAATATTTCCTTTTACTAAACATCCCTTTGTGGCCTATTGACTCTTTATCCCGTCACATGTTTCAGCAACTCGATGGGTCCCACCGGTAGTGGAAGGCTTAGACCGGTGGGTCTAAAAGATCTTGGATGTTACGATGCCCGAAACTCATTTGTGGAAAGTACTGGCCTTTAAGAATGGGTAGAAGGCCAAAAATCATGGTAATTTAAACTTACCTTGCTTATTTTTTTATGTGAAGAACTTAGTTGAACCCTTCTCACTTGTTCATGAAATTTGGTCTACCCACGGGCTCTGTTGCTGTCCCCGAAAAGGACATTTTGGCTGATCCTGCTAATGAGGCAAGGCTGTTTCAGGAGGCGCCTACTCAACCAGGTGTCTTCGGACCTGCTTCAGGCACATGTGTTTTATTAAGGAGTTCCCGGCCGGAGAACAAGCAACCAAAAAGAAGGCGTTCTTTTGTGGCTGGGGAAACGTATAACAGGGCGAAGACTACTGCCCCTGTCATCTCCGGAAGTTGTGATCAGTAGCCCTCCTCCCAGGCCGGTCATTGACCCCATGATGATTGATGATGATGGAGAAGCCAGTGATGGTGGGGCTTCTCTACACAGAAGGCAACGTTCATCATCAACTCAACAAAATGCTCAATCTATTGGATTAATTACACCAACCGAGGATGATACCTCGGCACTTTGGGGGGAATTTGATTTAGTGAAAAATGTCAATTCCCGTTTTTAGGCCCCAATTTATGTGCTCGGTATCGCAGGGCTAAGTACTGAGTCCCTTCCGTCTTTGGTTGGCGAGCATCCAACAACTAGCACTGCATTTGATGCAGCTTCTTCTTACTCTTCAACTCCATCAACTTCATTTCCATCTTCACCAACACCAGCAATTGCTACATCATTTCCATCTTCATCCACTCTTCCACCAGCAATTGCTACATCATCTCCACCAGCCGCATCTAGTCACGAGGGAGATGCTCCTCCTCCTGAGTCCCCAGTTGATGGGAATTTGGGGCAGAATTATGCTGCTCCTTCTGAAGATCCCTATCAGAGGAGGAATGTTACCCTTTCGGTGTCTACTGAGTGCAACATGCTTTCCCAGCCGGTAGAGCTTGCTAATTATTTGTAGCCTTTGGCTTAAGAGAAAAACTGGGAAAAAGTTAGGGCACTCTAGGGAGAGTGCCTGTTGAATAATGCTATGCACAATGCCGCAGCGGTACACTCCTTTCTTCCTTTGTTATTTCTTCTATTTTTATATGAACATATTCTGAGTTTCATCTTTCTTGTTTTGTAGGCCAATTTTCTTGCTTCCGAGGGCCTTTAGATGTTGATTTGTGATAAGGAAGAACTTACTTCCGTTCGGGATCAGCCTGTTGAATAATGCTATGCACAATGCCGCAGCGGTACACTCCTTTCTTCCTTTGTTATTTCTTCTATTTTTATATGAACATATTCTGAGTTTCATCTTTCTTGTTTTGTAGGCCAATTTTCTTGCTTCCGAGGGCCTTTAGATGTTGATTTGTGATAAGGAAGAACTTACTTCCGTTCGGGATCATCTTTTGGCAGAGCGGGAGCAAAGTATCGCTCGCCTCTTGGAATTGGAAGCCAAAGCTGCTGAGGTTGTTGCATTGGAGGCTCGTTTGCAGCAAAGCGAGTAAGAGGTGATAACCCTTAGCTAAGAAATTGGCCCGCTGAGGGTTAGATTTGATAAAGCCAAGGCCAAATGGGCTGAAGTCCATGACGCCGTTCTTGCTGCAACCGAGCGCGATGCTACCACTGCTGAAAACGTGACTGACTTAGAGGCAGCCTTGAACTCCAAAATCGAAGAGCTTGCTGCTGTGAGGGCGAAACATGTCCAGTTGGAAGGCTCTATAGCTCAATTGTCTGTGACCTTGATGTTAGCCTTAGATCTGTTAGGTCCGCCCTGGAAAGCCTTTCTGCCGAGGTAGATCAACTCACAGAAGAACTTAAGCACCAAGCGGCTTTCCTCATTGTTGAGAAAACTTACTCTATGTATATCATGAGGAGAAAAACCTTGGAAGAGGCCAAATCTGGTATCATTGATTTTGATACCGAAATTGCTAAGGCCCAAGAGCTTGAATTGGCTGCTAAAAATGGACTCCCGACGCAGTTTGATGCTCCGGGTTCTTCTGGTTCCGGTTCTGAGTTTTCGGGAATTGAAGAGGAATCGGAAGGTGACAATGATGAAGAACAAACTGGGGAAAATGTTGAGCCATCAGTGGATCCACCTACTTCTCCTGGGGGCGCAGACACTTCTATTCCTCCTGGTTCCAGAGATACTGCAGTTTAGCTTTTCTTTTCTTTTATCTATTCTTGTATTTTTGCCATTTTGGCACGTTCTTGTAAATAAAGACATATTTTTTCTCAAGTATTGTTTGAGTCTTATTTTCGTTTGAATATCCATGCAAGTCTTTAAACTTTGCATTTGCATAAGAATTCTACGCACGTTTTTCTGTTCGTGCTTTGCTATGTGTAGTATCAGATGCTTTTTTCTCGAAGTACTTTGTTTTCGAGCATTATCCCTTTTACGTGAGGGTTTCTATAAGTATTTGCTCAAGTTTACTTTTTGCGTCCTTTTATGTACATCTTCGGGTGCATTTTTCCCCGAAGGCATTTTTATTCCGAGCATAAATTCTTTCGAAACCAACCCTTTAACGTGAGGGTTTTTATAAGAGAGGGTTCTCTTATGTTTACGGTGCTCTTGAAGAGGACGTCTCCTGTTTATTATTATGCACTAGCATTTGAAGTACTTGTTTAACTTTTAAATGAAAAAGTTAGCTCATCGTTCAGACCAGACAAGATAAAGACAAAAGGATTTCATTTCATTTAATTCCTTCTATTTCAAAAGAATACCAGCATTTGCTATGCTAAAAAGAAATTGCCATTACTGGTGGCTATCTTGTACAACTTGTTTCTACGGGGCTGGTTGCGCAGTCCCCAGTCCCGATGACATATTTGTGTTTTTGAATTTTCATTTCCCGGTCGACATGGCAGTTATTGATGCCGTATCCTCATATCATTCCCCCCAGTGTTCGAATGCGAAGAATGCGAATTGGAACACTAGAAGTCTTGTACCTTCAAAGATTCCACCAATGAATTGCTAGATAATCCTTAACTCGGTAGCACACCTTACTTTCCCTCAGGAATATATGCTATCGAGTGAAAGATTATCTAACAATCCTCTAGTGGTTTATGCTCGTGAACGGCTGGGTAGCCTTTGTTTGGTAGAAAACTTAACTTCCCAGTGGGAATTTTCTATCGAGCCAAATATTATCTAACCATCCTCGAGTGGAAGCTTGCTTGCTTGCCTTACTATCAAAGGTCTTATTGCTGCTATCTTCGTAGTATGCTTTCTATCGCTGCCTCCTTAAAAACCTTGCCAAAAAAACCCAATTGGGACAAAAACAAAATGAAGGGAAAAAGAGTGCAGCACATACTTTCGGATTGGATATTATTCATCAGCAATAATATCTCTTGAGGTGCGCCACGTTCCAATTGTCGGGCAACTCGTCTCCATTTTGGTTCTCCAACTCGTATGAACCTTTCCCGGTGACAACTGAAATCCGGTAGGGACCTTCCCACGTTGGGCCCAGCTTTCTCGCATTAAGCTCGTGGGTATTCTGAGTTACTTTCCTTAGTACCAAATCTCCTATTTTGAAATAACGGCAGTTGGTTCTTCGATTATAATATCACTCCATTCTCTGCTTTTGAGCTGCCATTCTTACATGTGCCAAGTTCTTACGTCCCTCGAGCAGTTCTAAGTTGATTAACATTGCTTCGGTTTTTGATTCCTCATCTGCCTGGAAATACTTTAAGGCAGGTCCACCTACTTCCACCAGGATTAGAGCTTCTGCACCATACACCAGGGAAGCATGAGTTTCTCCTATGCTCGACTTGGCCGTTGTTCGGTAGGCCCATAGAACTCCGGGTAATTCTTCGGGCCAATTGCCTTTTGTTGCTTCCAACCTTTTCTTGAGATTTTGAATAATTACCTTGTTCGTTGATCGCACTTGACCATTTGCACTTGGATGATAGGGTGAAGATGTGATCCTCTTTATTTTCAAATCTTCGAGGAACTTTGTAATTTTTACGCCGATAAACTGTGGCCCATTGTCGCATGCAATGTCTTTTGGCATTCCGAACCTGCAAATTATGTTTTCCCACAAGAAATCGACCACTTCACGTTCCCCGATATTTTGATAAGGACCTGCTTCCACCTACTTAGAAAAATAGTGAGTCAAAATTAAAAGAAAACTTACCTTCCCGGGAGCCGGTGACAGTGGTCCGACAATGTCCATTCCCCATTTCGTGAACGGCCACGGAGATAGAATCGAATGTAAAGGTTCTGCTGGTTGATGCACTAGTGGTGCGTAGCGTTGGCACTTATCACATTTTCTTACGAAGTCTTTAGCATCATGTTCCATGCGGGGCCAGTAATATCTTGCCCGTACCAACTTCAGCACCAAGGAACTTGCACACGAGCAGTTGCCGCATATTCCTTCATCGACCTCTCTCGTGACATAGTTAGCTTCGGATGCCCCTAAGTATTGGGCCAACGTGCCTTGGAAAGATCTTCTATATAATTGTCCTTCGCTTTAGTGTGCAACACCCGGGACGCTTTAGGGTCTTCAGGCAACTTCCCGTGCTCGAGATAGTCGATTATTTTATTTCTCCTGTCCCAGACCAAACTAGTCTAATATACCTCATAATAACCGTCTGTATCGAGGACTGAGTTCATTAGTTGTACTACCATCCCGGATTCTGATCCTTTTATTTCTGTCGATGATCTTAAGTTTGCCAATGCATCAGCTTCTGCGTTATCCTCTCTCGGGATATGAGTAATTGACCATTACCGAAATCGTGCCAACAGAGCCTAGACCTTTACCATGTATTGTTTCATACGTTTTTCTTTGTTGTCAAAGATCTTGTAGACCTGATTTACCACCAGCTTTGAGTCATATTTGATTTCGATGATCTCAGAGTCAAGTTCTTGGGCCAATTCGAGCCCTGCAATCAAAGCTTCATACTCTGCTTCATTGCTAGTTAAAGGGATCATTCTGATGGCTTGCCTTAGGGTTTCCCCCAAAGGCGTGATTAAGACTATTTCGAGCCCGGACCCTTTCACGTTGGAAGCTCCGTCCGTGTATAAGGTCCAAACCCCCGATTTCGACTCCGACACCATTACTGCCTCCTTGGTTGCCAGAGGCAGCAGTCCCGGACTGAAATCGGCCATGAAGTCAGCCAAGAATTGTGACTTAATTGCAGTCCTTGGTTTATATTCTATGTCGAACTCACTCATTTTGACGGCCCATTTGTCCAATCTACCCGAGAGCTCGGGTTTGGAAGTAGGGCCTCAGTTTTCGAGCGGCAACTACGAGAGCTAAAGCCAGTTTTTCCAAATATGGTTAGCGAGTTTCTGCTCCCGTTAAAGTTTTGATAACATAATAAATGGGAGATTGCGCACCTTTATCCACTCGGACCAAAATCGCAAATACCGCAACTTTCGAGACCGCGAGGAAGACTAGCAACGTTTCACCTTTTTTTTGTTTTGAAAGCAATGAAGGGCTTGAAAAGTACTTCTTCAAATCCCTCAACTCATGCTGACACTTCGGTGTCCATTTGAGATTATTTTTCTTTTTGAGCATTGCGAAGAAGTGATGACATTTTTCTAACGACCGGGAAATGAACCTGCTCAAAGCTGCCAATCTTCCCGTAAGCCTTTGGACTTCCTTTACGTTTGACAAATGATCTGGGATGCTTCTATAGCCTTGTGTTTATTGGGGTTTTACCTCAATTCCCTTTTGTGTGATGAGAAATCCTAGAAACTTACCTGAACTTACCACGAACATGCACTTCTCGGGATTAAGTTTCATATTATGCATTCTCAGGATGTCAAAAGTTTCTTGCAGGTATTTAAGGTGGTCACCTGCATTTAAAGAATTAATGAGCATATCGTCTATATAAACTTCCAAAGTCTTTCCTATTTATTTTTCAAATATCCTGTTCAAGAGTTGTTGATTAGTGGCTTCAGCGTTTTTCAACCCGAATGGCATCACGTTGTAACAATATGTGCCGAAATTCGTTATAAATGAAGTATTTTCCGGATCTTCCGAGTTCATCTTGATTTGGTTGTACCCGAAATAAGCATCGAGAAAACTTATTAACTCGTGCCCGGTCGTGGCATCAATCACTTGATCGATATTTGGCAGTGGGAACGAGTCTTTCGGGAATGCCTTATTAAGATCCTTATAATCTACACACATGCAAAATTTATTGTAGGAAATACTACTACATTAGCTAGCCAGTCCGGATATTTTACCTCTCGGATTGAACCGATATTAAGTAGATGGGTTACCTCTACTTTGACGAATTTATTCCTGACTTCGGCAATATGGCGCTTCTTTTGTCTTATCGGAGGTATGTTGGGATCCAAGCTTAACTTGTGCACGGATACCTCCGTCGAGATACCTGTCATATCATCGTGCGACCATGCAAAACAATCGACATTGAATTTAAGAAATTCAATAAAAGCGAACCTGAGTTCCGGGTGCAGTCCCGTCCCTAAGTGGAATTTCCTTTCTAGGAATTCCTCGAACAATGCAACTTGCTCCAATTCTTTTGTTCGGTCGTTGCATTTGTCTCTTCTGGAACTTGGAAACATCTCATTACCTGATAATGTTTCGGCGCCTCTATCTCCAGGCTTACTTCTTCTGGTCCAGTAGTAGGTGCCGGTTCATGTAATTGCTACGCCACGTGTTCCTTTCCTTTGCTACTGGAGACCGAAATTGCATTCATTTCTCTTGCTGCTGGCTGATCCCCCCTTATCTGTTTGATTTCTTCGGGTGTTGGAAACTTCAAAAAATGATGATACGTTGAGGGCATGGCTTTCATCTCATGTAACCATATCTTCCTAGGATGATATTATATCTCATATTATCATCTACTACATCGAAAAAGGGTTCTTTTCATTACTCCTTCAGCATTCGTGAGCAATAAAATCTCTCCCCGGGTCGTCACACTCGCGAGGTTGAATCCGGCTAGGTGCTTTGTGGCCGGAATAATATTTCCGGTGAGTTTAGCTTGCTCCAATACACTCCATTGTATGATACTGGCCGAACTCCCTGGATCCACTATAACACGTTTAATCTTAAAATCTAACAAATTTAAAGAAATTAGCAGTGCATCGTTGTGTAGTAGAAGCAATCTGTATGCGTCCTCTTCCGTAAAAGTGATATCCTCCTCCTGGAGCCTTTTACTATGAGTTATTGACACTTTCGTTCTTTGTTACCAAGAAGGAGAATCCGTTAATCTCGTTTCCTCCAAAGACAATATTAATTGTTTGGCATAGGGGTTCTTCTCCTGCATTTGATGATTCCGCGTTGTCTCTGTTATGACCATAATTGTTCTTAGCTCGGTCGCTTAAAAATTCTATGAGGCGACCATTCGTCAACAGTGTTTCCACTTCTTCCCGAATGTGTCGGCAGTCCCCTGTCCGATGGCCATTTGTCCTATGGTATTCACACCATAAGTTAGGATCCCTATGTCCGGGATCAGATCTCATTGGTCTCGGGAATCGTGTGTCTTTGATGTTTCTCATGGCTGACACCAATTACACTATAATGACATTGAAGTTGTATTATGATAACTTGGGGTAAGAAAGATCACGTGACCCCGACGTTTCTTTCTCTTTGAGTGATCTGTTGTTCCGACCGCGATCGATCCTTCTGTCAATGGTGAACTTGTCTACTATTCGAAAGCTTCTGCTACGGCCTTCAGTCCGCTTGTAGGGCAAAAATTGGCCCCTCAAAGTTCTTCTGTTTGTGTCGTAATCATCCTTTGACTTTTCTCTATTCTTCTCTCGTCCTTTGGTCGATAATGGAAAACCAACCTGATCATCTTCGATCTTTATTTTTGACTCATACCGGTTGTGGACGTCCGCCCAAGATGTTGCTTGAAACTCAAGCAGGCTTTCCTTCAATTTTGGGGAAGCGTCTGAACTTCTTAGATTCAGTCCTTTGGTGAATGCTTTAGCTGCCCATTCATCCGGGACAGCTGGGAGCAACATTCTTTATTTCTGGAATTGGGTAACGAACTACCTTCATAACTCGGACTCTCCTTGCGCAATTCTGAAGGCCTTTCGGGCCTGTACTCTTTTGGCCCCGGTATGGGCCTTGATGAAAAAATTGACGAGCATTTCAAAGAAATCTATGGAAGACTCGGGTAACAGCGAACACTACGTCAAAGCTCCACTTGTGAGAGTTTCTCCAAATTTCTTTAACAACATAGATTAAATTTCGTGAGGAGGTAGATCATTTCCTTTTACCGTCGTTGTGTAGGTGGTAATATACTTTTGAGGGTCTAATGTTCCGTCATACTTTGGCAGTTCAGGCATTTTAAACCGCTTTGGGATTAACTCTGGTACAACGCTCAGCTTGTACGGAATTTAAGTATACTTCGTGGAGTCTGGGCCTTTTAGTACTAGTGGCGCGCCCGAGATTTGGTCCATGTGGGAGTTTACTTCCCTCATAAACCGTAAAAGTTCATTTTTGAAAGGATCGTTCTCGTTATTGAGACCAGATCCGCTCACCCCAGCCCCGTCGGAGACCTTCACCCCTGGGAGTGTTGATGTCGATCCTCTGCGTTGTTTGGGTTACGGGAACACCGAGAGGAATTTGATATCGTCTGTTTGCATTATGCGAAGCCCCCGACAGCACCTTCTTTAACTCCATCATAATCTTGTCATGCCACGTGAGATGGCCTATAATGACGCATGTTTCTCTTGCAATACTTTTACCGCGTCGACGACATGCTCCTCATCAATATCATCGGGAGTCGTCTCCCGAACATGTCGAGGATACTGCCTGTCATGCACCGGTATGGCGTCATTCTCCTCATTGTATGTGTTACTGATTGAGTCCTCGAAGTGAGGTTGCTGTCCTCGAACCTCGGGGTTATGCGTGTTGTTAACAGTGTTATCTGCCATTTCTTATAATTTTTCTAAGATAAAAATACTCAAAGCACGTTAGTAAAAAGGCAAGGATCAATTTAATTGCACGACTGTCTAGACCCCACGGTGGGCGCCTAACTATTTACCTGTAAAATAGAACAATTGAATTTATGTGTGGTTCTAGATAAGTGAACTAATTTAATCCTGAAAATAATAAAATAAATAAAGAATTAAGCAATACTTAGCCTTAAAATGTAGACGAAACAATATAGATGACAGTTCCGGGAACAAGATTTTCGGGCACAGCGATGATGAAATCAAAAAGCAAGAAAGTAAATTTGTATTAAGCTTTGTATAGAATGTAATGTAAGTTTGTCAGAAAATTTGTGTTCTTTACTATGATAACTAAGCTCACTATTTATAGTTGTGTCTAGGGAAGGAGGTCCTAGGATTGTGCCCTCTTTTAATGTCAATTTTGAGGGTCATTGATGAAGATGTAACGGTGGACATAAATGCCAAATTCCCTGTAACGGGCCGTTACTCTTAATGCTACAGAATATTCCTTATTATATTCTACTAGGTGCAAGACATTTAACATCTTTCTACGAACGTTATCTCTTCCGGTGACAAGCGGAATATCTGTGTTCGGTCTTTGGCGTTCCTCGTCACGGGTTCCATGTGCCCTTTCTTTAGGTGACTATATGTCATATCATATACATTTACATCACATTCTATACAAAGCTTAATATAATTTTACTTTCTTGTTGATTTCATCATCTCTGTGCCCGAAAATCTTGTTCCCGGAACTGTCATCTCTGTTGTTTCGTCTACATTTTAAGGCTAAGTATTGCTTAATTCTTAACTTATTTTATTATTTTCAGGATCAAATTAGTTCACTTGTCTAAAAACCATGTATAAATTCAACCGTACTATTTTACGGGTAAACAAAATTGTCTTACAACACTATATTTATTAACCAGGAAACTACAAGAAGGACATTGACAACTTAGAATTACTTCCAAGAGATGGAAAAGATTTACAAATACTAACCTCCAACATTTGTCCAAATAGACTTGAAGTGATAGACAATAAAACTCTATCCTTAGTGAGGAAGTCTCAGATTCTTTTTGAATCAGAGAAATAGCCATAACTTATAGGAAATTTTTGTCAAAAGAAGGGATTGCAAGAAGGATGATAAATTGGCAGATCTCATAAGGCATTGCTCTTGTTACTTAACAACTTGTTTGGATGGTTGTTACCTATTGTATCGTATAGTATTGTTACTTTAAATACGATATTTATTTTCATTGTTAATTAAATTTTATTGTATCGTATCGTTAAATTCGTCGTTACGTAACGACGAAATGTGTCACTTTATGTAACGACCGATTTGGTGTGGTCGCGTCGTTACCTTGTCTTTTTCTCTCAATCTCACCCTTCATTATAACTAAGTAATTTTATTTTATCATTTATCCTATATTTTCATATAAGAATTTTACCCCGTATCATAATTTTTGTTTATAATATTGCAAGTTTATTCTTCATATTGATGGTGCATGATATCATGAAACGACGTCAAATGATATAATCTAATCCAAACATTATATTCATCAAACAATACATTACAGTACAATACAATACAATACGATACATTATGAAACTATATGTAATAACCATCCAAACAAGCTGTAAGTATTTGTATTTCATCCTTAAAAAAGTTACAATATCCTTATTTGCAGTCTTTTAATACTTGAATATTGAAAAAATAGTTCATCTATTGTTGAATCATGTATCCAAAGTTTAATTAATGCCTCATAAATATGTCATCACTCTAATAAAAGTTATCTTTTTTTCATTCTAACAACATCTAAAGTGCTGAGGCTCAGCTCTTACTTGACGCAACAGATCTGGGAGGTAATAGCAACCGCTTAACATGATAGTCCCGAGCGTCGCAGCTTGCTGCCATATTTCTAGTACAAAGCGACCATCTCCTTTTACCTGGATTGATGTGTAAAGTGCACAATGCATTAGTTTATAGCACATAATCACATTCATACTATGCCATATGCTCAAATGTAGTTGAGATTATTAGAAATAGCTGATAAAGGTTAATCATGTAAAGATAAATCATAGAAGTAACACCTGATTTCCTTGAAGCAATTTCAATTGTTTTTGTTTATATCCTTTTCTTTTCAACTATTATACATCTAGTAACGAAGTCATTTTTATTAGTTTTCCAAGGGTAATAAGGATATCAAATGAAAAAGGAAAAATAGTACATTCAACATATACCTGTCACGACCCAAAATTCACTAGTCCTGATGGCACCTAACCCAACCCGCTAGGTAAGCGAACTAATACTCAACATATTCCAAATGAGATTAATGAGAAATAAATGATGAAATAACTGAACTTTTATCTAACAACTCAAGGACTGGTAGTACAAGCCATGAGCCACTAAGACTTAGATTTAAAAAAAAATAATTGAAATAATTACAATTTCTGTTTGGAATGTACATGAATAGAATTCGAATCTAAAGCTACCAAGGACAAGTGATAGCATAACTGGAATGCGGGTACATCTTCAATGCATGCTCCCGCCATACATAGCAGCAACAACTCCAAGATCTACACGCAAGGTCCAGAAGTGTAGTATGAGTACAACCGACCCCATGTACTCAATAAGTATCATAACTAACCTCAGCGCGGTAAAAGAAGCAAGAACTATAAATGATATTCACTAACACATGTACAATTCATAATTTCAACGAGTATAGAACATATATGTGATCAAATTAGGAAATCTCAGGTAAAACCACTTTGATGCTCAAAATTCTTTGTTTTAAAGTGTTCTGCTCAGTCAACAATCTAGTATATAAGGAAGATATGCAAGTAAATCAGGTAAACAGTCAAGGAAATTACAAGTAAAGATGAAATGCAATAATCAAATATTAGTCTGTTGCGGTGCGTAATCCGATCCAATAACCATAAGCCAATAAGGCCGATCTAATAATAGAAACTAGCTCTCCCAGAGCTCATATCAACTAGAAACCTGTCAGTTTCTCACAATCCACGTGTACACCATCAAGAGAGAAACATGAGAGGATAACCCTTGGAGGATGGATCTATATCCACACGCAAGCACGGCCAATTCAACGTGTTACCAGCCTGGCGTGGTCTCAGACTCAATAACATAAACCGCCCGCTGTGGTCACAAGATCAATATCAACCGCACAGACAACTCACATGCCATAATATCAGTATTTGGATTAGCACGGACAACTCACGTGCTGCACGGATAACTCACATATTGATACTCATCTGTCCGCCGTGGTCACACGATCCGCCTGGTGTGGTCTCATGCATAACAATACAATCCATCCAGCATAATCACAAGCATAACAACACAAGCTGCCTCGGCGTGGTCACAGGTATAACGACACAATCCGCCCGGTGTTGTCACAGGCATACCAACACAATCCACACGGCGTAGTTAAAGGCATAACAACACAATCCACCCGGCGTTCTCACAGGTATACCAATACAATCCGCCCTGCATGGTCACAAGCATTCAATCCAAATCATATATCACAGAAGCATGTATACAAGAACGCAAGTATATGATGAATAAATATCATATTTCATGCTCCTCGACTGGTAAAGTGCTAAAGTGTAGGCATGCATAAAGTGTACTATCATAGCTCAAATCGATAGTTTTATCATAGAAATAGCAATTACCAAGTTATTTCAGGGAATTAGCCTTTTCGTAACCTCAAACATGGCTCAAATAGTTCATCACAATGTTACAAATATGAGAAATAGTATAGCTTAAAGCTTAACAATCAATTCTAGGCATATCACAGCCTAAGCAGTAACCCGAGCATGGACAAAATACCCCGGTGCTCGCACATGGGCTCAAATCCCACACATATGCGCACCCATAGCACGTAGCTATCACAAATAATTCAGGAAACTAGTGCCTCAACCAAGTTTAGATACAATACATACCTCAAACAAGCCAAAACAAATACCGAGCAAGCCAAACAACACTCTAAAAATGCCATCCCATGCGTAACAACCTCCGAACGGCTCGAAATAGCCAAAAGCAACTCAAATACATCAAATAATACCAAAGGAAACCAACCCAAATGATAAAGGTCGAATGTTTAATCAATAACTCAAAGTCAACAAAAAGGTCAAACTCAGGCTCTCACCACGGAACCCGACAAACTCACAAATTTCGACAATCAATTCAATTATGAGTCCAACTATACTAATTTCACTCAAATCCGACTCCGAATCGATGTTCAAAACTCAAAATTTCACTTTAGAAAAGTTTAGACAAAAATCCTCAATTTCTCTTTTGAAATCTTCAATCAAATGCCAAAATCGAAGATGGAATCATGGAATAAAATCAAAATCGAGTAGAAAACACTTACCCCAATCCATGTGGTGAAAATTGCCTCCAAAATCGTCCAAATCCGAGCTCCATAACTCAAAATATGATAAAATGACTCAAGGGTCCGAAATAGAGTACTCATAATCACTGCTCAGATATATGCATCGCGATCGCGGAAATACCAGCGCGATCGCGAAGAAGAAAACTCATACTGCCTTGAGACACTATACGCGTTCGCGAGCCTACTCAAACAAACGATCCATGAATGCGGCCAACTCCACGCGAACGCGAAAGAGGATTCAATAATTCCCAGCTGCCCAACTCAACAGTACGCGACCGCGATTCCAATTACGCGAAAATCATGCTCAAGTCCCCACAACTTACGTGAACGCAGTCTCCCTGTCGTGAACGCGATGAAGAAATTTCCAACCTCCATATTTAGCCTACGTGATCGCGTCTATATCTTTGCGATCGCGAACAATAATTGTGACACCAGATAACAGCAGTAAACCTGCTATGCATGAAGCTCCGAAATAATCCGAAATCTGTCTGAAACTTACATGAGCCCCTCGGAACCCTGACCAAACATGCCAACAAGTTCCAAAACATAAGACGGACTCACTAGAGGCCTCAAATCACACATAAAAATATCAAAATAATGAATCGCACCTCAAATCAAACTTTATGAACTTTTGAGCTTTCAACTTCCAAAACTCGTGTCGAACTATATCAAATCAACCCGGAATGACCTCAAATTTTGCACACAAGTCCCAAATAACATACCAAAACTGTTTCAATCCCCAGAACCATAATCCGAACCCGATATCATCAAAGTCAACTCCAGGTCAAATCTTTAAACTTTCCAAACCTTCAAATTATCAACTTTCGCCAATTAACGCCAAAACCTTCAAGAAATATCCAAATGCAAATCCGGGCATACGACCAAGTCCAAAATCACCATCCAAACTTAACGAAACCATCAAAACTCTGATCCGGGCTCGAATACACAAAAGTCAAGCTTGGTCATCTTTTCCAACTTAAAGTTTCTAACATGAGATTCATTCTTCCAAATCAATTTCGAATCATCTGAAAACCAATACTGTCGATTCACACAAGTCATAATACATCATACGGATCTACTTAAGACTTCAAACAACTTATCAGAATGCAAATGCTCAAAATGACCGATCAGATCGCTACATTCTCCCCCACTTAAAATATATGTTCATCCTCGAACGTTCCAAGAGTTGTTCCATAGCCATCCAATCACTGTGTAAACTCACCACGCCCATACCCACGGGTGACCCCACATCACCCCAATCAACCGTAGTCCATAGCGTGACAACACAACCTAACTGAATATCCTTACTTCAACCTTAGTCCATACACCTTAGCATAAAATCTCCAACATTTGGAACTTATTATAAGATCCAATTCTCGCATCTATTCTCTGTGCAAGTCTGAACAAGTTGTATCAAGCCATAACTATAACCTAAGATGTAATCACATCATATACGACATAACACGCATACTCATAGCAATAATTTTTTATCACAGTAGCTGCTAAAAAATAAACCCAGTACTAGAAATAAACCTCATATCAAATAAAACCTCTTTCAAAACCTTCGCACACTGCCGATGATGAAAAAATCATGCAGAAACTCATAACCACTCATCAGATCACAAAGTTAAGGAGCTCTCACATCCGACAAGGACCATAGCCAAATTCTAAGATGATTAGTGACATTATTCTTTCAAACATATCGCAATCAAATCCGACAACACTCGCTCCAGGTCCAATACCCTCATGTCATCCATTACAAGATTCACAACCGACATGTCACATAATTATTATCTATAGCCACACGCCGTGCAATCCGTGCACCAAGAAACAATAACTCATATGTACCCAAGAATGGAAAGTGAATTAGATGAGAGAAAGTCATCCCATAAGTTCAACAGATACCACAAGTGCAATGCTATGAACCATCACATATAGTAAAATCAGGACACACAGATCTAACACAAAGGATAATATCCCATCATAACTCCGCTACGACGCGTGACCCAAATCCAAACACCGGTCCACATGAAATACCTTGAACCATGATGCTCAAAATCAACAACCATGTGCATGTCAATAACAAACTCACGACGTGCATGACAATCACCATAGAGAATCGAATAGCACAATATACCACAACCCAAATACCATAACCAATGCACAACCAACCATTCAACACCCCAAAAACCATGTGGCTCGAATTTCGCCATAAGGCCCAAACAGAACTGGATCATATGTATAATTAGACAACAGATCACTACCCATTGTCACATAGAAGAATAACTCTAGCAGAATGACACACCCCTTAACAATAATAGTGCTGAGTCAACAAATCTGACCTGGTATAGAATACACATCCTCATTGGGCCTATCCATGAGCCCTCAGTTCAACTCCGATCATCCCCAAATGGATAAATAATCCTCTAAGAGTCCACAATGACTTAACCATAACACGTACTACCATCTGGCTAACTTTGGCCACATCTTCACTATCCGCAACCACGAAACAATCTGCTTCTGAGAACTCCCAGTCCCCAAATCCATAGAACACTTGAATCATCATAGTTGATCCCAACTCCATCACTCGAATGACTAACACATCTCTCATACACAATAATCCCATGAGAAATACTTCTATAATTCTCCCGCTCCATATATCAAAATTTGAATATCAGTCGTTGATCAACCAGGTGAGTGCTGTAATACTAGTGAAGCATCCACTAGTCAAACACAGTGCACCTTATGAAATGCTTGCCCTTCTCAGGAAATACCAAGTGGTACTAGTATTCATCTAAACATCTTAAACCGTCCATACTGTCTAAAATTCATGACCTTACCTTCAAAACTGAACTACAACCTAGTACATGTAAACCTCAATCCCACATGACACACCGCATCTATCATGCCATCATATGAAAATATGAGAACCCTATTATCAACTCTAAGTCATAAGTAGAATACACACTAGATCAATCGGAAACCTTTCACTTGATCCCATCTAGGAGAAAATCACATTATGCAACATACTCCTCATGTCAGTAGAAAATATCCATCTCAAACCGTGATAAAATTAATCGAGAACCCTACGAAACCCATATGCACATAACCAAGCCGTCAGAACTGAATTCCTCTAACTTAACCAAGTCATGCAGGTCGCCAAACACAAGAGTATTGCAACAATAAACCTATAAGGACTCACCACATCATAAGAACCAAAAGAACTGATTATACCCATTACCATGTTAATCCGATCTACCACCAAGCTGTTCTATTTTCTCTGAATTCATTCTGAGTTGCTTCAAGTTAACACTCATTGCCAAAACACCACGATCCTCAACAAAATCTTGCCACAAAATATCCTAGCATGAAACCACGTCATCCTAAGCCCATAAGCAATTGTATTCCCTGCTCAGCATCCAATAGTACCACAACCAAAATGCCCACTTTGAAGAGACCTTATGTGAATCAAACGATGTTTCCTTAACCTCTATGATACTAAAATGTAGAACCCATAATGATTTAGAAATACCGCGAGTCCCAACACCATCCAATGCAATCTTAGATCTTAGCCTTTTACAAATCCGAAAATTCCTCAAATACCACATATAAATCTTGAACTCGTCTGAACCTTCTCGAGAGTCATCCATCCTATTCAAACCTCAATGCACCACCAAAATGAGTCGAACAACTTGTTCCCCATTCGCACACCAACACCCAAAGAATTAACCCCCACATTAACGCAACCAAGTAAATCCTTACTCCATGCAACAATATGTGAGAAAGTACGGGAGAAAATATTATTGCTTATTATTCTATGTTACAGTTGTCACGACCCAAACCGCTGGTCCGCGACGGGCACCGGTGCCTTACACAACCGAGTACCAATATAACGTATCTTGTTTATCATACCATCATGGGTAAGTGGGATAAAAAGGCCGTCATGAGATAACCAGAATAAAATATAAGGAAAAGCTAGATATAGGACGAACCAACATGATATAGAAATTTATACATGTGACGTACGTGCCTATAAGACCGACATGATCATTTGTACACTCAAAACATACGTCGACAAGGTCATACAAGTATCCATATGCATGACATCTGTCTACAAGCCTCTAAGAGTACATAAACATCATAATGGTTGGGACAGGGCCCCACCATACCAATCAATACATGTCCAAATCATACTGACCAAATAGGCAACTCTGGAGCAAGTGGAGTGCACCAACACCTTCCGCTGAGTTGATAGCCTACTAGGAGAACTGTCAACCTATCTATCGGGACCTGCGGGCATGAAATGCAGCATCCCTAAGAAAAAGAGACGTCAGTACAAATAAAGTACCGAGTATGTAAGGCATGAAATCAGTATATAAAAGATATAAAAGAAACATGGTGTAAAGAACTCAACCTGTAAGTCTGAATAGCTCTGTGAATCATGAGACATTTATAATGTCGTGCATATGCATATAAATATCATATCATGCATAGGTATATGCGTACATAACATCATCAAGCCTCTGAGGGCATCCCATCATATCATCTCGACCTCTGTGGGCAAAATCATCAATGTATACCAGCTGATCGGGTGATGGTGCGTATATAAGGCCATAACCTTTCCCCATACCCCATATACATATAATATACGCGTATATAATACCATCTGGTCATGGGGCAATGTACATGTATAAATGAATGCAATGCATAAGAAGTAAGTCAATAAGATCTCTCGAGATGTCATAAGATCAATATGCCTTCGGTTAATATCATGCAATAAACTTTATCAACGTACGTATTTTATGATACCCATGAATGGACAATATAATAATAGGACACATGGGAACTAAAGAATATAGTCACCCCTAGCACTTCTATGAATAGAGTCATTTATGAAACTTATGCATTTGCTAGTTTCGTTTGTATCATATGGATCATGCCAAAAGGAAAGAAGGGATAGCCTTAACATAACTTATCGCAGTCTATCCAATGACCACATTGAACTCGTCTCATCACACTTTAATCTACAACGCTGATAATAATATAATCATCAAGCTATGAATGATACAACTATCGTACAACGAATGACAAGCTTATTTTATATTAAAACGAGCAACATCTCCCTTATTTTTCTCGCTTTTCCCAAGTCCATCAAAACAATAAGAACACATACAACCTTTAACTATATACCTTCAGCACCACAACACACCCAATAGCCCAACAACACCAATCAATCTACACAACAACAAGTGCACAAATATTACCATCGAAACTACTATTTAACACGACGAGCGGCAAGCTTGATTGGAACCAAACCCCAACTCTTTTTCCATCTCCCCTGTACTTACAACACCATCAACAGGTCCATCATATAAACATATATATTGATATGACATTCCAACCTTATATCCATTATAAAAGTAACATCAAACAATCCAACAAGATATAACAACAACATGGACAACTTCTAGATATTGTGTGGTTACTTCTTCTCCTATTTACAACATAATTAACATATTTAAAAGCATAACAACAATAAAAACATTATAAACAAGCTATTCCCCATGATTTCCAGCCACGTGAAGTCATATACACAACTCCAAAATAGTGCAATAAGAGACAATGACTTCTTATACAACTTCAAGTTCTATCTTGTAATTCTTTATCCAAATAACTTAACCAACACATAGATAAGCTTAAGCCCAAGAAATAGGGTGTTATACATACCTTAAATAATCAGAAAAAACTCGAACCAAAGCTTCATTTAGCTTACAAGCACCCTTAAATCCATCAAAACACCATAGAGACTCTCTTCTTCACTTAGGCTAGCTTTTGAGGTTAGGTTTAGGTAAATCCCCACTTGGACTCGACTTGGAACCTTGGAGAACTGTTAGAGAGGTGTTGAGAGAGTTGTGAAACTGTACTTGGTCGAAAATGACCAAAAATGAGCCGTCCAATCCCTTTAAAATGTTCAAGGGTCGTCCACTGCCTAAGTGGGTCCCATTGGGAGCTGCTTGCGCGGTCTCACAAAAACGTGAATATCTCTCTACTCGGATGTTGTATCGATAAACGGTATAATGCATTAGAAACTAGACATATAGATCTTCAATTTCGTATTTATATCACCCCGTAAGTCTAAGTATATTGGGAGAAAAGCTCGGCGACATTTGACCTAAGTTTCAGCATATTTATGAATGTAACTTGTGATGACCTTTGCTAACTTTTGTTCCACAACTCGCTTGACTTTTAAAACATAACAGACAAATATCATATGACTAAAGTAAATCATAACATAACCTCCTTATAATGTTAAGCACCCTAGTCTCACCCAAGAAGTACATGTTATAACATTCCCACTTGTCGACTTTCGACGAAACTTATTTGCTTCAATTCGTTTAGCTTCTAAGCCTTCCAACCCTTTTGGTACTTGGTACTCATGATTTTAAACATTTGTAACCTCCATGGTAACATGATTAACTTACTTTATAAGCTTTTCAAAGATAATTTCATTTTCGAGCTTATATCAATTGACTTACGACGTACTCTTACGTACAAAAATATGGGGTGTTACAACAATGAGCCCTATTTATATGTATACATAACACTTAACCTACTCCTATTACATAAGGGACTAAGACTAATTACATATATTCACATAACTATTCTAACACTCCCCCTCAAGCTAGTGCATATAAATCATATGTACCGAGCTTGTTACATATGTAGCTAATACGAGGACCAGTGAGGGACTAGGTGAAAATATCGGCAAGTTGATCATTCGACTTTACAAACTTTGTAGCAATATCTTCCGAGAGTATCTTTTCTCTGACAAAGTGACAGTCAATCTCAATGTGTTTAGTTCTCTCATGGAACACTGGATTTGATGCAATATGAAGAGCAACTTGATTATCATACACAAGTCCCATCTTGCTGATCTCACCAAATTTCAACTCCTTGAGCAACTATTTGATCCAAATTAGCTCACAAGTTGCCATAGCCATTGCTCGATATTCTGCTAATGCACTAGACCGAGCAACCATACTTTGTTTCTTGATCTTCCAAGATACCAAATTACATCTTACTAAGACACAATATCCAGATGTATAATGTCTATCAGAGTATCCAATCAGCATCTGAGTATCTAATGATCTGCTCATGGCCTCGATCCACAAACAATAAACATTTTCCTGGAGCTAATTTTATATACCAAAGAATGCGGACAACTTCATCCCAATGACTATCGTAGGGAGAATCCATAAACTGACTCACTACACTCACAGGAAAGGAAATGTTAGGTCTAGTCACTGTGAGGTAATTTAATTTACCAACCAACCACCTATATCTTGCAGGATCGTTAAATCCTGTCCTTGCAGAAGTTTAGAATTCGGATCCATCAGAGTGTCAACAGGCCTAAAACTTGTCACTCTTGTGTCCCCAAGAATGTCTAAGGCATACTTTTGTTGTGAGATCAAACTTGAGCTAGACTGAGCGACTTCAATACCCGAAAATTACTTTAATCTGCCCAGATCCTTGGTCTGAAAGTGCTGAAAGAGATGTTGCTTCAACTTAGTAATATCATCCTGATCATTGCCGGTAATAAAATATTGTCAACATAAACGACCAGATAAATACATAGATTTGAAGCACAATGCCGATAAAATAAAAAGTGATCAACTTCATTACGAGTCATGCCAAACTCCTGGATAACTGTGCTGAACTTACCAAATCAGGCTCGAGGAGACTGCTTTAGACCATAGAGGGACCGTCACAACCAACATACAATGCCACTAGACTCCCCATGAGTAATAAAACCAGCTCGTTACTCCATATAAACCTCATTCTCAAGGTCACCGTGAAGAAAAACATTCTTAATTTCCAACTGATAGAGAGGCCAATGGCAAACAACAGCCATGGATAGAAAATGGCGGACTCATGCTATTTTAGCCACGTGAGATAAAGTATCACTGTAATCGAGCCCAAATATCTGAGTATACACTTTGGCAAAAACACGATCCTTAAGTCAAACAACCTGGCCATCTAGACCAACTTTGACTTCATACACCCAATGATAACCAACAGTCGATTTACCCGAAGGAAGAGGAACAAGCTCCTAAGTACCACTCGTATGTAAAGCCTCCATCTTGTTAATCATAGCTTGTCACCATTCTGGATGAGATAGTGCTTCACCTATAGACTTAGGAAAAGGAAACAGAGGACAAAGATGATGCAAATGCATAATGGGGTGATGACAGACGATGGTAACTTAAACCGACATAATGGGGATTAGGATTAAGTCTGGACCGTATACATTTTCGTAGTGCAATCGGTTGACTAAGAGGAGATAAGTCCGCAGTATTAATAGGGTCAGTTGTAGGACGTGAATCAGGTGGGCCTGATGCTGGGCGCGGACAAAAATGATAAGTCAAAAGTAATGGAGCTACAGAAGGTTGAACTGGACTAGGTGGTAGAACTGGAGCTATAGGTGGTGGAACTTGAGTTGTAAAGGAAGATGAATGGGAGACTGTGACTGAATCTCCAAAAGATGGAACTGGTTGCACCTCAGAAATATCTAAGTGAGTACTTGGACTTATGAACTATGATTGGGTTTCAAAGAAAGCAACATCAGCAGACATAAGGTACCGCTAGAGGTCAGGAGAATAGCATCGATACCCATTTTTCATTCTCGAGTAACCCAAAAATACGCACTTAAGAGCACGAAGATCTAACTTATCTTTTCCTAGAGTAAGGTTATGAACAAAACACGTGCTTCCAAAGACACGAGGTGGAAGAGAGAATAAAGATAAGTGGAGAAACATAACAGAGAATGGAACTAGATTCTGGATAGCTGAAGATGGTATACGATTAATAAGATAGGAAGATGTAAGAATTGCATCCCCCCAAAAACGCAACGGACATGAGATTGTATGAGTAGGGTACGCGCAGTTTTAATAAGATGTCTATTCTTTCTTTTAGCTACCCCATTTTGTTGAGATGTGTACGCACAAGATGTTTGATGCATAATCCCATGAGAGTTCATAAACTGCTAAAATGGGGAAGACAAATACTCTAGGGCATTATCACTATGAAATATGCGGATTTTAAATTTCAGAGTGGAAGGTCTGGAAAATAGAAAACAACTCAGACCCTTTTTACATAAAAATATCCATGTGCACCTGGAATAATCATCAGTGAAATTGAAAAAGTAGTGGAATCCCAAGCTAGAACTGACCTGACTAGGACCCTAAACACTTGAATAGACTAAAGTAAAAGGTGACTCTCCTCGATTATCAAGACGCTGAAGAAAATGGGAGCGGTTATGCTTACCGAGCTGACATGACTCACACTCCAGACTAGACAAGTGAGCTAAACCAGGTACCATTTTTTAAAGTTTTGACAAATTGGAATGTCCCAACCGTTTATGTAATAAATCTGTTGAATCAGTAAGAGGACAAGTTGTTGAAGGAAGACAAGATGTAAATACTAGTGATTTAGCAAGGATAAGGTATTAAAGTCCATTTGATTCACACCCGGCACCAATGATCCGCCTCGTACTGCGTTCTTCTATAAAAACAAGGTCATCAACAAATAAAACATCGCATTTAAGTGATTTGGCTAAGTGACTAACGGCTATGAGAATAAAAGGACTACTTGAAACATAAAGAAGTGAATCTAAAGGTAAGGAAGGAAGTGGGCTTGCTTGACCTATTGTTGTTGCCATGGTTTGAGACCCATTGGCCATTATAACTGTTGGAAGAGATTATGAATATGAAATACTAATGAAAAGAGATTTGTTACTAGAAATATGATCAGATGCACATGAATCAATGACCCAAGAATCAGAGAATGAAGATTGGGAGAGACAATTCACGCTATTACATATTTGAATAACGTAATTTGTCTCTGCAGATGTCTGTTTACATGCTTTTTACTGAAGGAACTCAATTTAATCCGGTAGAGAAACCATCCAACTATTCATAGTATTGGATCCCATGTTCCTACAATTAATTTCTCAAATTCTTGATTAAACGTTTTACGGTTAACTTGAAATAGTGAAAATCAGTAACTCCTAGAAACTAAAGAAATATTTGGGAAAATACTATTCACAGTAGAGAAAAAGAACATTATTTTACGCCGAAAAACACTCTTCACGCCAAAAAATACTGTTCACATAGGAAAACACTGTAGCTCGCCGGAAAATTTCAAAGTTATCAGAATCTGTTGGAAATAGTACTGGTAGACTCAGAATTACTGTGCGAACAGGCTGTCCTGAATAAGCTCAGCCAAAAAATGGCCTAAGAAGCACGTGCGTGCCGGCGCGTGGGACATATGTGTCGGTGGAATCCCAGATCTGGATGGCGCGTGGAGGCGTGAGGGGTGTCTATTACCGGAGAATCTTAATGGGGTTTGGTCTTCAGAGTTTTTTGAGTCTAATGGTGGTGTTGGTTTGTGCACAACACTCACCAAATGTGAGATAATGCAAATCAGTCACTTATGTCACCGAAAAATTGCACGGTGACTGAGTTCTTTCTTCCCAGATGTCGCTGGAATGACGCATAACGATCCTTTCTCACTAATTCTCTGACACCATGTGAGAAAGTACGGGAGAAAATATTATTGCTTATTATTCTATGTTAGAATGAGCCCTATTTATATGTATACATAACACATAACCTATTCCTATTACATAAGAGACTAAGACTAATTACATATATATTCACATAACTACACATCCGTCACGAGTAACAAACCCAATTCATCTTATGATTTTCATTTACCCGAAAAGTGTAATATATCATGTATCCAAAAAAATTTCTTACTCCAGTCATCTTTGAAATCCACCTCTTTAGGTCATAACCGATCCACAAGTATGCCTCAGACCAGAACTGATATAATACATAACCATGCAATCCAATTGTCGATCGCAGACTCCCCCACTTGGCTCCAAGCCACAGAACAAAACATCCGATAACCCACAATAACCATACTCTATTACTGCCATAATCTCGTACTGAAATTCAGCTAAATCCTTCTTAAGCTCATGCAACACAAACCATAAAATACCTCAAATCGTCTACCAAGATTACACTCATCCTCGTGAGAATCAAGTCAACTTTCTCAACCAATCCAAACTCAAATCGCAACACATATAACCCACTGATAGAAAGAAACTCTCCACACAACATTATAAGGATCACACATCCAGAGATTACCCCGCAGGTGATAATCTACCTGATTAGCCTCACATTGATATTTCTCTATACCCTTTCACGGCCATAACTACTATGCAATCACTTAGTCTTCCCGAGTCTGAACTCGTTAACAAGACATGAGAATCTACTTCGTTCCATAAATGTATAACATGAAAGAATCCCTCAAAACACTCATAACTCAAGACTGTATACCACATCCACAGAAATCGAGCATTCATAGTCCTTTCACATCCCAAGCAAAATCTTCCCGTCATATCAAAACCATCTGAACGCATCCCGCAGTCACATCATACACATTATATAGCCTATCCAACTACTCACCGAGTTGTAAATTCTACTTTTGGGACACCATCAGACATATGAGTCCAACAAGTGCATACACAACTGAAACCACCATCCCCAAGATGCAGTCAAACTTGTCCTCAAGCCCTCTAGACTGGCCCATCACCAAAATATAGAGAACAAATCTCGCACCTCATCCATGGAATTACACGTCGTCGATGCACAGCCGATACCGAGCGCTCACATAGCATACAAGTGAGTGGAAGAAATTCAAAGAGATACGCTTTAAGCTGAATCAATGTCGCACGATAAGGAAGGAAATGTGGGAAGTTTATCCTAGATGACCTGTAGCCTCTCAAAGATAGGTATGGACGTCATCATACCGATACGCAAGACTCTGCTAGAGACTTGCTCATGACTCGTAGAGCCTATGAACCTAGAGCTCTGATACCAACTTTTCACGATCCAAAATCTACTAGTCGTGATGGCACCTAACCCAACCCACTAGGTAAGCCAACTAACAGTCAACATATTCTAAATGAGATTAATAAGAAATAAATGATGAAATAATTGAACTTTTATATAACAACTCAAGTACCGGTAGTACAAGTCATGAGCCGCTAAGACTTAGACTTACAAAAAAAACTAATCGAAATAATTACAACATTTTTTTGGAATGTACATGAACATAATTCGAAGATAAATCTACCAAGGACAAGTGATAGCCATAACTGGAATGCAGGTACATCCTCAATGCCTGCACCCGCGATACACAACAATAACAACTCGAAGATCTGCACGCAAAGTGCCGAAGTGTAGTCTGAGTACAATCGATCCCATGTACTCAATAAGTATCCAAACTAACCTCGGCGAGGTAAAAGAAGCAAGAACTACAAATGATATTCACTAACACTTGTACAGTTCATAATTTCAACAAGTATATAATAGATATGCGATCAAATCAAGAAATCATAGGTAAAACCACTTTGATGCTCAAAATTCTTTATTTTAAAGTGTTCTGCCCAGTCAGCAATCAAGCATGTAAGGAAGATATGCAAGTAAATTAGGTAAACAGCCAAGGAAATTGCAAGTAAAAATGAAATGCAATAACCAAATATCAGTCCGTTGTGGCGCGCAACACGATCCAGTAACCATAAGCTATTAAGGCCTATTGAGACATGCAACTCGATCCAACTCGATCCAATAATACAAACTAGCTCTCCCAAAACTCACATTAACCAGAAACACGTCGGTTTCTCACAATCTGCGTGTATACCATCAAGAGAGAAACATGAGAGGGTGACCCTAGGGGGATGGATCCGTATCCACATGCAAGCACGGCCAATTCAAGGTGCTACTAGCCCGGCGTGGACACATGCTTAATATCATAAACTGCCAGGCATGGTCACAGACTCAATATCAACCGCACGGACAACTCATGTGTCGATACTCACAATCCACCCGGCATGGTCACAGACATACGCGAAAGTGATGCTCAAGTCCCCATAACTTACGTGAACATGGTCTCCCTGTCTTGAATGAGACGAAGAAAGTACCCAGCTCCAAATTTAGCCTACGCGATGGCGTCTATATCTTTGCGATCGCGAACAATAACTGTGACACCAGATAACAGTAGTAAACCAGCTATGCATGAAGCTCCGAAATGATCCGAAATCTGTCTGAAACTCACCCGAACCCCTCAGGACCGCGTCAAAACATGCCAACAAGTTCCAAAATTTAACACAGACCTACTCGACGCCTCAAATCACATATAACAACTTCAAAATCACGAATCGCACCTCAAATCAAACTTTATGAACTTTTGAACTTTTCAACTTCTAAAACTCGTGCCGAACCATATCAAATCACCCCGGAATAACCTTAAATTTTGCACACAAGTTCCAAATGATATATAGAAACTATTTCAATCCCAGTAATGACAATCCGAACTCGATATCATCAAAGTCAATTTCCGATCAAACCTATTAACTTTCTAAACCTTCAAATTATCAACTTTCGTCAATTAACGCCAAAACCTGCAAAAAAAAATATTTAAATTCAAATTCGGGTATATTCCCAAGTCCAAAATCACCATCCGGATCTAAAGGAACAATCAAAACTTCGATCCGGGCTTGAATATACAAAAGTCAAACTTAATCAACTCTTCCAACTTAAAGCTTATAACACGAGATTCATTCTTCCAAGTCAATTCCGAATCACCTGAAAACCAAAATCGACGATTCACACAAGTCATAACATATTATACAGAGCTACTCAAGACTTCAAACAGTTGAAGGGAATGCAAATTCTCAATGCGACCGATCATCGTTACAATACCGTAGTGTTTTGATAGATACGATGTACAAAGGGACAGAGCAATGAATAAAAGGTATGCAAACTTTTTATTGACAAACAAACCTGACAAATGTCTATGTAGCGGCAACATGATCAAAATGTATGGCACAATCAAAAAAATTCCATTTCCTTTCTCCTGATAAAGTGAATGTAGATTTTATGATACAAATATATGTTAAACTTCACGTGAGGAGAAGCTACTAACACCTTTTTCTTTTACAGTAGATAGCAGGATGATCAAAACGCAGGGAACCATGAAATAATATAATCACCTCTGATCTCTTTGTTGTCATTTTTCCAAGAGCTTAACTTATCTTTTATTCCTCATTGACACACCATACCTCCTACCATAAATTTTACTAATTAAACAAATCTTATCAGTCATAGGGAACACAAAACCGACCTAAGTTCTCCTATTTAACAAAACAAAAGTATTTAAAATGAATTTTAATTTTAAAAAAGTATAAAAGGATTATATGTAAGTTGGATGAAGTAATACTAACATGAATCATATAGTTTCAAATTTATAGCACCTCAAATTATAGGAAGTTAATAGAAATGATATTCTGAATAACAACAATGCGTAAGGGAATCTATCTATATATAATAGGTAGGCAAAACAATGATAGGATAACAAGTGTCATCACCAGAATAATTCTACTCTATCTATATGTAATCTATCTATCTATATATAATGGGAGAGGCAAAACATTGATAGGATGAAAAGTGTCTATCACGACCCACAATTTATTAAAGGTTGTGATGGCGCCGGACACCGCTGTCAGGCAAGCCAACCATAAATACTCAATTTTGTTCTCGTTTTAATATTTTGAAATTATATTTTTCCTTCCATGAAACAGTAGAAGATAAAATTTATAAGGTAAATGATAATATTTTTAACAAATTTCAGTACAAAATAACTCATAGTCACCCCAAAACCCGATGTCACGAGTGCATGAGTTTCAACTAGGAATGTAAAATAAAATACAACATCTGTCCGGAATATAAATTTGGACAGTAGAAATATAAATACTCTGAAGGAGACTCTACTGGCTGCGGGTCGCAATGTGAAATGCAGCTCACGTAAGTCCCCGTATGCATACATGCCTCTGCTCTCACAAGGTCACTAGTCACATATGTACCTGCACAAAAATGTACAGCAAGTATAGTATGAGTACGTTAGCAACGTGTACCCAGTAAGAATCTAGTCTAACCCCAGAGAAGTAGTGACGAGGGGTCGACATCGACACTCACTAGTGGTCCAACAACATAAGGTACAGTAAAGAGGTAAGTAAGTGTGAGGCAAAGAAAATAAATAAAATAAACAAGTATAAATCACGTGTTACAAATTCCCCTCTTCATGAGGAAATCAAGCTCTCCATTAGAAATTTCCTCCTTACATACATACATACATATATATATATATATATATATATATATATATATATATATATATATATATATATATATATATATATATAGTGAATCTCATCAAGTAGCTTACCATAATTCAAATTCGGGAATTTCACATATACACTGGTTTCTTGCCAAGTTTTACGCACGATTTCATTGGGATATGATATAGGAAATACCGAGGCGTATGTTCGATCCAACATAATAATAAAATTGTGCACTGACGAGGGTTGAACGGCCCGAACCATATGATAAATCAATTAACCCGCCGAGGCGAACGACCCGCTCACATGAGAGTGTGGTACATAAATCCTGCCGAGGCGAACGGCCCGATCCCATTAGAATAAGAAGCTTTGACGGGTCCTTGACCCCACTCACAAATAAACGTGTGAGATGTAATTTCTTTAACAAAAACCTTTCAATGAGGTATATATATATCACGAAAATATATTGTAGGAGTAGTGAAATTATTCGGTGACGAATCGTGAAATCGTGAAGTCTCTACCATAACTAGTCTAGTCTCAAGTAGAAATGTAAAATAAGGAATTAAACAAGCAAGGATAAATTCCTATAGTACAAGTACAACATGGTGTGAACCTAAGTCTACCCGGACAATAACATGAATCTAACTACGTACGGACTCTCGTCACTTCGTGCGTACGTAGTCCCCGCAATAAGTTGCACACATTAAATACATCACCTAGGGGTAGTTCTTCCCCTCATAGAGTTAGACAGGAGACTTACCTTACTTCGAAGTTCCATAACCGGCTCTAAAGCCTTTCCAACAACTCGAACTGATGCCTATCGCTCCAAAACTATTCAATAAATGTGTAAATCCATAAATATATGATCTAATACTCATTATAATTCAGTTTATAACAATTTCAAACTTCGCTCGAAAAATCGATAAAGCAACCCTCGGTCCCACGTGCCCGAATTTCGAAAATTTTCGAAGACAAACACTACCCATAGCACTACGAACTCAAATATATAATTTATTCTCAATTTCAGACCCAAATTCATGATCAAAATCCAAGAATACCAATTTCTTGGTTTTCATCAAAAACCCAAATTTCTATAAATTTTCATGTCTAAATCCATATATAAACCTTGTATTTAACTCACAACTAGAAGAAATCACTTAACTCTTGATGATGATGGAACCCCCTCTCAAAATAATCTCAAAAATCGCCTAAGTCCAAGTGGAAAATAAGGGAAATGGGCTAAGTCTCGGAATAAAAAGTCCTTGGCTCCAGCTGCAGATGTTGCATTTTTGACATCTGGCTCGTAAATGCGATGGTATCATTTGCGACAAATGCACCACAAATGCGAAGCCAAGCTATCCCTACCATGGTCGCATTTACGACCAGGATCCTCGCAAATACGAAAAGGACAACATCGCAAAAGCGATAAATTCTTCGCAAATGCGATCTTTCCCTTAGCATCCCAGGTTCGCAAATGCAAACATTTCTTTGCAAATACGACCAATACTTCTTCGCAAATGCGATGGTCGCATTTGCGACCAATACATCGCAAATGCGATCACACCAGAACCAACAATCCAACTTCTTCACAAAACACTCTGAAGCTACTCCAAAACACACCCGAGCCCCCGGGGCTCAAAACCAAACACCCACACATGTCTAAAAACATAACACAAACTTTTGAGGCCTCAAATCACATCAAACAATGTCGAATTCATGAATTCACCCCATTCCAAGCTTAATCAACTTGTAACAACCCGGGCGGTTGTTTTGAGAGTAATAGCCCTGATCCCCTATTTACTGCTTCTCCCATATCTATTTCTGCTATTGTGACTTGCCGAGAGGTTTCGTTGTGATTATTGGAGTGTTTTGGGACACTTAGTCCCTAAATAGAGGTTTAAACCTTAGGATTTGGACCATAGTCGGAACTATATGAAGACAACTCTAGAGTGGAATTCTGTCGGTTCTGTTAGCTCCGTTAAGTGATTTTGGATTTAGGGGCGTGTCCGGATTATGTTTTGGAAATTTATAGCTCATTTAGGCTTGAAATGGCTAAAATAGGAATTTAAGTTTGGAAGTTTGACCGGGGAGTTGACTTTTTGATATCGGGGTCGAAATCCAGTTCTGAAAAATTTTCATAGCTCAGTTATGTCATTTATGACTTGTGTGCAAAATTTGAGGTCAATCGGACTTGATTTGATAGGTTTCGACATCGAATGTAGAAGTTTTATTAAGCTTGAATTGGGGTGTGATTCGTTGTTTTAGCATTATTTGATGTGATTTGAGGCTTCGACTAAGTCCGTATGATGTTTTAGGACTTGTTGGTGTATTTGGTTGAGGTCCCGAGGGCCTCGGGTGAGTTTTGGATGGTTAACGCATCAAAAGTTGGACTAAAACAGTTGTTGCAAATTTTCTTCTGCTGGAAATGCAGAAATCGAGCCCAGGATCGAAGCTCAAAAATTGATTCCAGGGTCGAGGGCCAGGGTCGAAGGCCAGGGTCGAAGGCCAAGGTCGAGGGCCAGGATTGAGGGCCAGGATCGAAGCCAGGGTCGAGGGCCAGGATCGAGGGCCATAATTGAGGGCCAAGATAGAGGGCAAGGATCGAAGCCATGAACGAGGGCCAGGAACGAGGCCATGATCGAGGGCCAGGAACGAGGCCATGATCAAGGCCATGATCGAGGTCCAGGATTGAGGAAGGACCGAGGGCTGACTGGGCGAAATTATAAAACAGGGGACTTCGTCCCATTTGCCATGTTTGACAAATTGAAGCTTGAGGAGAGGCGATTTTTGATAGATGTTCAAGGAAAAATATTGGGGTAAGTGATTCTAACTCGGATTTAGTCAATATACATGAATATATCATTGTTTTCACCATTTAATTAGTGTTTTGAGATGCAAATTTGGGAAAATTTTAGAAATCTCATAGAAACGAATTTTTGAGATTTCGGTGTCGATTCAGAGTCGAATTTGAGTGAAACTAGTATGGTTGGACTCGTAATTGAATGGGTTGTCAGATTTTGTGAGTTTCGCCGGATTCCGAGATGTACGATCCACGGGCGATTTTTGAGTTAATTTCGGATTTTTGTTGAAAAATGTAGTATTTTCTTATGAAATTGATTCCTATAATATTTGTTGACTGTATCGAATTATTTTGGCTAGATTCGAGCCATTCAAAGTCGGATATTCGTGGAAAAGGCATTCTTACCGATTGATTGAGCTTGGATCGAGGTAAGTGACTTGCCTAATTTTGTGTGGGAGAATTCTCCGTAGGATTTGTATTGTTTTTGATATATGAGCACCGTGTACGTGAGGTGACGAGTCCGTACACGGGCTAATTGTGTAAAAACCCGATTTTTCTACTAAGTAATAACCTGATTTCCTTCTTATTTGAGTTGCATCAACATGTGTTGTATCCGGCTAGACTAGAATAGCATGCCTACTTGCCTTAACTGTTTACTTGAACTACGTGCAACATGTTTAGTGAATTTATCTGTCTTTCCCTAACTGGTACTTAGGTTGAACTGTAGAATTTCATGACGTAACTATTGAATTCTATTGTTTGGTTGCATATTTACTTAGGGACTACATAACTGTATTCCGGGAGATCCCTCTGTACTGCATATTTACTTTGGGACTACAGAACGATATTCCGGGAGATCCCCCTGTACTGCATATTTACTTTGGGACTACGGAACGGTATTCCGGGAGATCCCCATGTACTGCATATTTACTTTGGGACTATGAAACGGTATTCTGGGAGATCCCCTTGTACTGCATTTTTACTTTAGGACTACGAAATGATATTCCGAGAGATCCCCCTGTTCTGCACATTTACGTTGGGACTAAGAGACGGTATCTCGGGAAATCCCCAGTTGTTATCTCTGTATACTGAGCTGTTGTCTTCTATGATTTCATTCTTGTTAAATTTCAGTCTTTATTTTACTGCGGTATTTCATTTTATCTTGTGTTATTATATATATACCAGTAGGGCCCTGACCTGACCTCGTCACTACTCGACCGAGGTTACGCTTGGCACTTACTGGTCCGATTGTGGTATATTCATGCTACTCTTCTGCACATGTTTTTCGTGTACAGATCCAGGTACTCCTTATCAGTCGCACTATCAGTGAGCCGGGACAGCTTTGGAGACTTCAAGGTATATCTTCCGCATTCGCAGACCTCGAAGTCTTCTTATACTCTTCCCCATGTCCATTATCTTTTGTATTTTCTTTTGATAGACTCTGATGTATAGAGACACTAGATTCTCCTTCTGTAGTTTGTGATTCACGATGTTCCGGGTTTTGGGAATGCTATGTAGTATTTTGAGGAGTTGGTTATTGTACATGCCAAGTGGCATGGTACTCAGTTATAGTGTTATTGCTACAGTTAGTTGTTAAATTTATGTTTTAATTTCATTTATTCCGCAAAATGTTAGGCTTACCTTGTCATAGAGACTAGGTGTCGTCACCACGTCATAAGGAAGGGAAATTGGGTCGTGACAGAACTTTAGAACTTCAAACTTCTACATCCGATGCCTAAACCTATCAAATCACGTCCGATTGACCTCAAATTTTGCACACAAGTCACATTCGACATGACAGACCTATTCCAACTTCCGGAATCAGAATCTGACCTCGATACCAAAAGTCCACTCCTTGTCAAACTTCTCAAAAACCTTTAAATTTCTAACTTCCGCCAAATGACCCCAGAATGACCTACGGACCTCCGAATCTACTTCCAGACGCACTCCCAATACCAGAATCACCATACGGAGCTATTCCTAGACTCGGAATCCCAAACGGACATCGATAACATTGAAATACACTTCAACCCGAATTTATGAAATTCTTTCAAAATGCCAACCTTCCACAATAGGCGCCGAAACGCTTCCGGGCCATCCAAAACCGGATCCGGACATATGCCCAAGTCTAAAATCATCATATGAACCTGTTGGAACCTTCAAATCCCGATTTCGAGGTCGATTACTCAAAATCTCACTTTAGTCAATTCTTCCAACTTAAAGCTTCTAAATTTAGAATTATCTTCCCAAACTAACTCTGAACTTCCCGAAATTAAATTACGACCACGCGTACAAGTCATAATACCTTAAGTGAAGCTGCTCAGGGTCTCAAACCGCTAAATGACGTGCTAGAGCTCAAAACGACCGGTCGGGTCATTACATTCTCTCCCACTTAAACATATGTTCTTCTGTGGACGTGCTAAAAACTGCTCAGGAGTTGTGTGAAATTGTTGTTTAACTCCTCGTGCGCCTACATGTGCAACCATAACCAGTTGAGCACATTTTCTCGAGCAAACCTGAAAATCCTCCCTTTTTATCAACCCAAATAAGCCTTAGAGCCAAATTCCAACATCTAAAATCCTCTACCAGGTCTATTTCTAACATACGAACACCATATTAATCACTACACGATGCACCAATACATGCTTGCATACCTTCGCGGAATCCACACCATACACCGCATAATTCACATGACCCTAATAGAATCCCCTAATAACAACAACCGAAATCCGATGAATCCGATACTCACAACACATCTCATGACCCATATAAGTCCTGTTCCAACTCTTGCAATACTGCCACGACAGAGAAGTTGTGTAGAACTCATAACCACCTACCGAATCACAATTTATGGAGTCTCTCCTCCCGACAAGAACCATTACCTCATTCTGGACTAAATAACAATATTTACTCTTTAATATGCTTCATATAAATCTGATCGCACTGATCCCAGGTCCAATAATCTCGTCTCACCCAGTACAAGCTGCTCACACAATAAGCCACCTCAGACACTGCCAAAAATCTCGTATGATGCCACAACGTGCCAACAAGCTACTGACTCGAAGGCAATACATAAGGAAAAATGAACTCTGGAAAGAACTACTCAACCCACATAACTAATTAAACAACCGAAAGGATGTTATGAACGTTCCTCAGGAAATGAGAAGCAAAACACGCAATAATAGATATCGGAAACTGTACTCTACACACTATTGCGGCGTGCAACCCGATCCACACATGATACCCATGGCGACATGCCACTCGATCCAATCAACATATCCGTGGCGGCGTGCCACCTGATCCAACCATATACCCGTGGCGGCGTGCCACCCGATCTACACATAAAAATCTAAAGAAAACACACATCGAGCCGTAATGCGCATACACACGAAATGCCCGAATATCAACCACAAGCACGCCAAAGTGCATAATACAAATTCTGGGGAGACGGGTAGCGCCATAAGCTACAAAACCCAAGCATGACTAAGGTGCGATAAATGACCTGTATCTCGAGAGCCATCTTGCTCATATAAAACCACAATCTATACGGGATCTCAATACAAGTGCGAATAATCAAACCACCTCACAACCCACATGGCACAATAGAGATTACACGAAAGGGTCGACAACAAAAATAACATCCAAGGTTCGAAGAACCCTGCGAAAACAACGCTATGCTGAAATGAACATATCCGGCTTGATATAGACCCCACATTCACATTTAGATCCATCCACGGACCTCAAGCCAATTCTGATCATACCATGCTTGGCTAAATAGCCCCTCAGGGACCCACAATGACCTATTCATGACACATAAGAACAGCCGTCAAATCTGAAAAAAACTTCCACATTCCACAACCAAATGAACCGAGCGCCTTTCAGGCATAAATTCTCACATTAGCGATAGTACCACAATCTTCATACATGGTTTTAAATCTTTAACCAATCAAGTGACCACATGTCACACTTATACAATCTTCCCGTGGGATACACTCCCACAACCATCCGCACCAGGTAAAAAGTTTACACATCCATACCACCGGTCACACTAATGTTGTAAAGCAAATCAAGAAGCTGCAAATCAGTACACAAAGCCTCTTACACAGGACACCGATCTCAGGTGACACTAAGGACAATACCAGCTTACTCTAAACATCTGAATTCTTCCCTGCTTATCCGAGCTCATGACATTTTTGTCGATATCAACTGCAACCTTGATGCTCAACTTCTAATTCCCATGTTGCTCACTGCACCTAACATACCAATACGCAAGAGTACAAGAATTTCATCATAACTCTCGAACCACCAATAGGGTACACACTTCATCATAGAGAAACTTTTCACTTAACTCATTTCAGGAGAACCATTGCAACACACAACCTAATTCCCAAACCACAGAAAATACAACCTCATGTCGTAATCTAAATTGCCATAACTATTTCAGAAATTCCTTTACATATCAAACCCATACGAATCGAATACCTCCCAAATCAACCAAGTTGTGGTGGCGCTCAAGCCCAAGTGTACAACCACAAACTACATGTACAACCCTCTTTGTATGCATATTCCCATCTTCAACTGGTACACCCATTCCGAAAAGTTTTCCATGAATCCAAAGTTATTTCCTCCCATTCCTCCGATGTTGCACCGCAGACTGTAGACAACATAGAATATTCCAAGTCCTTTTTTCCATAATCCGCTGCTAAAACTCGATACTTAACCATACCACGAACTCAAAATATTTAGGCACCGCACTTCAAATTTTTGAACCCACTAGGACTATTGTTGAGAGTCACCCACTCTGACTTGTTCCCAATTATGATCAAACTCCAAGGCCCTGCTAGCACATGACCACTTTCTCAAGAAGCAACCGCTTGAATTCCTTTCCTTATACATCGCATGCACATGAAGCATAGACTCTAAGTCTACCCAAGACCTGAACATGAACCGATAAGGCCAAAGATAGCATACATTCCTCAAAATCCTTGGCTCAAGTTACCATTGATGTCTTCTTTCCCTAGTCGTAATAACCCATCAATACACTGATAACCAGAAACCGCACAAGTTGACAACTACACAATCCAATCATACGCGGTGGGGATCTCCCACTTAGCTTGAAATTACAATTACATAACCCTAGGACCTGCCAAGGTTCCTCCTTCCCCATTGATATCATCTAAAAGTCCAACAATGCCTTCCAAACTCGAAGTCATGTTGCATCCAAATAAAATCCATGGTCCTGGTTACTGCCCATCATGATTCCCAAATTGCTTTAAGCTTCCCTCAAGATGTGTGGCTATCCTACCACGGAACCCATATACTACTCTGCCACTCTCCCGCTTTGGTCAAACTCTCCTCCTTTAAGCAAAACTCGACTTCTATTTTCTTACACTTGGCCTTCTAGAGGTTTAACCACTGCAAGACACCTCTAACATGTCCTTCCTCATTCTTCGCTGCCCAGTTGTTGCCTTAACTCAAAATTCATCTTTGTAGCACCCGAACCACCAGATTGACGCCAACTCTAAACCTCCCCGAAGATCATCTTCCTTGAGCCATCAACATTAGGTTACCGATTCGATTCTGAACCACAGCACACTGCGACGGCTGACAACCGCTTCCCCGGCACCATTCACGATACTTTGCCAAATAGGCGATTTGAAGAAGGCCATAACGCCAGCGAACTGTCACGACCCAAACCGATGGGCCGCGACAGGCACACGGTACCTTACGAGTACCAACATAACGTATCTTTTCGTATCATACTATCATAGATAACTGAGCTGGAGAGGCTACTGTGAGATAAGTAGAAAACAACATGTAATACCAACTTATACATAAGACATACGGGGCCGACAAGGCCATACAATCTTTTACGTACATGACATCTGTCTACAAGCCTCTAAGAATACATAATTATCATAAAGGTAGCGATAGAGCCCCGCCATACCAAACAATACACGTCTAAATCATACTGACCAAACAAGCAACTCCGGAGCAAATGGAGCGCACCAACACCTTCCGCTGAGCTGATAGCCTACTTCGAGGACTCTTGACCTATATATTGGGACCTGTGGGCATGAAACGCAACGTTCCCCGGCAAAGGGACTTTAGTATAAATAATGTACAGAGTATGTAAGGATTGAAAATTAGTAAATAATAGACATGAGAGAAACATGGAGTAAAAGACTCAACATGAATGTCTGAATAGCTCTGTACATCATTTCATATTTATAATGCCATGCATATGCGTATAAATGTCATACCATGAATATGTATATGCGTTCATAACATCATCAAGCCTCTAAGGGTATCCCATCATGTCATCTCGGCCACTGTAGGCAAATCATCAACGTATATGAACTGATCAGGTGGTGGTGCGTATATAACGCCATAACCTTTTTTCATATCCCATACACATATAATATACGCGTATATAACTCCATCTGCTCATGGGTCAATGTACATATATAAATGCATGAAATGCATAAGAAATACGTTAATAAGATTTCTCGGAATGTTATAAAAATCAATATGCATTTCGGATAAACTTTATCAAATACGTATTTTTCTGAGACCCATGAGCAGAAAATATTATAATAATTCACATGGGGAATCAAGAATATAGACACCCCTAGTATTTATATGAATAGAATCATTTATAAAAGTTGTGCATTTGCTCGTTTTATTTTTATCGTATGGATCATGCCAAAAATAAAGAAGAGATAGCCTTAACATACCTGAGTCGATTTACTTGACAATCCCTCTAACACACGTCTTTTGTGATAAAACACGTAACAACGGATCGAAGTAGGGAATAATTCGTATGAAATGCTCGAAGCAGTAAGGTTACTATTGCAAAATCATCTCTGTTGAAACTTTCTTCTTAAGATGTGAGTAATCACGTTGCTTATGCACAATAAAGTTTGCTAAAACTCTTTCTTAAGAGAGGAGTATTAACGTTGCTATGCAAAGTAAGCTTTTGCTGAAACCCTTTCTTAAGAGATTGCAATTGATTTTGAACTAGTAATGTTACCTTAGATGGGCCCCACATAGGATGACTAATCCTTTGCTAAAGGCTTCTAATTTTGCCACCTAGATGTAATTAATCCTAGTCAATTCTTGGGGCTGGCACATTTTTGGGCCTCTTAGGCGTTATCCCAAATCTAAATTAATTACTAATGTCTTATTTAACTAATTAATCTCCCATTAACCAATAATCAATTCATTATTCATATAATTAGAAATTATCTCAAATTACTTAAAATACTACTCACTTTTAACACTCTTTGTATATCTTACTATTATGGTCATGTGGTACCTTGTACGGCACTAGTATCTAAATACCGGTATTATAACTTAGACTGTATTTTGACGAAATTCATTTTTCTTTGATTTGCGTACCCTCTTTCCTTCGCGAATTTACTTATCACTTGTTTGAAGTAGCACAATACTTATAATCCCAAAATAATCTCATTCCCGAACATACGTCGATTAACTTACGACGAAATTTTAACGTACAAAAATGCGGGATGTAACATCTCATTTTCGAGCTTTCATCAATTTATTTATGGCGTACTTTCACGTACCAAAATATGGGGTGTAACATCATTCCCCTCTTTGGAACATTCGTCCTCGAATGTTGACTAATGCACTTATTATTCTCATAACCCATAGCTCTTGCGAATACTTTAATACTCTTCTTGCCATTCAGGCAACTGTTCTGTGAATGAATCCCAAACGTCAGGGCATTCCCCCCTTTAGGCCTCTTTCTCTCACCAAGACTCGTGGTCGGAATCATTCCAATCTTGTAACTATTGCTATCTTTTTTTTTTCCATGTAGCCTGTATGACTCTGACTTTGTAAGGGCGCTTATACGACTCTTCTCTCCTTTTTCCTCCAGCTTTTAGCCAATCCCTAGGCCTCATTTTGTGAACATATATAGAGCTTAATAAGATGTCCCTCTGGGCATCTATAAGTACAATGAAGTTCTTCGCTCGATACTTTGTTGAACTTACGAATATTGTTATATCTTTTTTCATAGACCTGGTTATCTATTCATATGACCTTACTGCATCTAGGTAGGTCATACTATACCATAACTCTTACTTCAATTTATCTTTACTGTGGTCTGGTACAAAACTCCAGGTTAATCTTTCGTTGCTTATCATATTTGTATAAATCTAAGTCCTTTAATGCTTCCTCATTACTGTTCATCTTAAGAATGACAGCCTACTCTCATCTCATATTTTGTAACCCTTATCCATCCATTGTTGATTTACCTTAATATTTATCTACACTCTACCACTGATAACATGAAACCTCTTACATAATCACTAGGGCTCACATTGCATTGAGGATCATTTGAAGTGATTTTCCTTATCCACCTAAGGGCGATACAATGCTATATTTCCATAATCATATTTCATAGCATCCCAATGTGATTTATCCTACGTGGACAATCGAAGGACCATACGTCATCCTTCATCTATCACAATTACACCTTTATTCTACTACCAGGGCAACATTCCATCTCTTCTAATGCTACTAGTCTTAGACTTCTTTGAGTTCATTCAGGCTATACTGAGCTTTCCATAACTTAGAGAAACCATCAGCTCTCTTGTTTTCATGGGCTTAATCCCGAGGACTTATCCATTCTTGTCACCTCCTCACTTGCCCTTTCTTATCCTTACTCCTGTCTTCCTAAAACCTTGTCGCTTTACCATACTTTAGCTTGCGACCTTCCTTCAACTTTCTTGCACCATAGATTTTCCTTTTGTTATTTTAGAACATCAAGCGAGACATCACATCATCTCTAACTTCTCTTTACTTTCTTAATTAGACTTCTCGATACCTAGAAACCATAGGCTGGAAGACATGCTACTGACGACGTTGTTGTCATTCCTGGATACTGAATCCCCGCGCTTCAAGACTTCTATCCGAACTATGAACTATTCTTAACCTTCTGCATTTGAGTATTTCATACGTTGTTTACCTTTGCCTTAAAATCTCGCATCATATCTTCTATCTCCTTCATGACCTCCCATCCACATAGGTATAATTCACATCCGTAACTTGTAGCTCTATTATAATACCTGCACCTCTGGTGCACACACAATCTGGTGGGAGCTTCATACTAACTTCTTATGAGGATGGTACTCTTCTAACTGGCTTTATCGTAGAGCCGTTATAGAATATGGTTGCCGTACTATCTCTCTTGTATATATGATATTAAGGGTGATTCTTTTATGTTCTCGATCACGATTCCTAAAATTTTCCGGGTCCAATAATCAGACTCCTGATTTACTTAGTTGATTAAACTTTTTAGTTTCCTCTACCTTCTGATCAGCCTTCACGTAGGTTTAAGTTATCTTCTGATCTGTGGTTCCTGGTATTAGTTATTACTTTAGACTTTCATGGACACTATGGAATATCCAGGATACAATCTTTTAACAGTTAAATCCTTTGTCTATGACCTGGACTCAATTCTTTCTTTTGATCTTATACCGGAGTCTTTTATGACTGTATGATTGTCAACTTACATGTTGCATGGATAATACTCTGAAATCATAAGTGCGTCCATAACGTAACTAACTCTGGATCATTGATCGAATAATTCCTTTTGTTCCTTCTCAACTTTCTTTAAACGTAAGCTATTACTTTTCCTGGTCTTTCTGTCCCCTTGTTGCATGCATACTTAACTTATCTTAGTTCCCACGCATGCCGGAATTTTCGTGCAACTCAGATGATTTCGAATATTTCTTTTGATTTTACTTTCCGTTCATTAGCCACGGTAGGTGCCACTTCCTTATGGAGTGCATCCAATGTTGTAGTGAGACGGTTTTTACAAGACCATTTCCTCTTTAGGTCACTGTGCTTAGGTTGAACCCTTCTTCCTTATTCCCTCGGCTAGTCTTTCATTGTAGTACTTAGGGAGGACCCTCTGACTCTTGCAAAGCTGCGAGCTTATTACATCATATACTCGACAGAATTTTTGATGTCCTTCCTCACCTATAATTATCCGTAGTTACTTACCTCCATACCCTTATACTTGTAGGGTTGCTTCTGAGCTGATATTTTGATTGTCTTCCCAATGGCACTCTCTTTTATCTCCGTACCACTCATTCGGTACCTTTAACTACCCCAACTCCTATTTGAATATTTTTCAAGTATTACAATGACATTACTGCAAGGCTGAATTCACTATATTGGGTTTTATTATGCTTATCTTGCACGATCTGCTGGCTCCTCTGTAACCTCCTGTCTAGCCATAACTAGACTCTTCCTGAATCAACTACCAACTACTCGTTGGCCCATTCTCATATCAATGTTCCTCGTAATCTTTCTTGGGTTATTTCTTTTGTCTTAACTTACATCTCGCTCTAGCTTCTTATCTATCAATAAAATCCCGGGCCGGAACCCTTACTTCCTCTCCTTGACGTCATGCTTGCATATTGTTCTGGAATCGTAGCATACCTATAGTCTTTGAATAAGTGCAATCTTATCCTTTTCTCATTGTTATCGCATTCTTCCTTTATCATTCCATATTTACTAGAACTATTTATTTCTGACTTAATGCCACATCACTCCATATTCCCCCTTTTAGGAGAGTACTAAGATTTAGTGCTACGATGATCTACGTATAGATATTTTACCTCTTCATCTTTGGCGTCTTTCCACATCATTGATGATCCTTACTCGCCTCGCGGTAATCCTTCTATACCAAGGAAAACGAAATGCCTTACTCGCGAGGGTGACACTTAGTGTAACTGGCACATACAGTCCCTTAAGCTTAACTTTGCTCACCTTGCTTGCTTTAGGGAAGTGTCTTCCTAAATGACCTTTAAAGGTTATTCTTCTATCGTCCATTATATTATCATCGGGATGCAATATCTGAAATTCTCATGATGCCGACTATTACTCAGTCCCTAGTTCATGTTTAGTTTATCTTGTTCACCAACCCCTACTGGTTTTCATTACTCTGGGGTTTAACTTTTCCTTCTGGTAGTCGCGTTTGAGTCACGAACTTGTTTCTCGAAATGAGGATATGACTTTATGGCCTATACTCTTTGGTTGTCTCAATGCCTGTCACCTCTCGCCTCTTCCTTTACTTGACTATAGACTGTGTAATACTGTTTTCTTTCCCTTTTTTTTCTACCGGTGTCATCCATGTATCACATCTTACTCATAATGCTTTATTAACTCCCTTTTTATTTCCTGCTAACATTTATATCTATCACTTTATTCTGGAAACTCGAATAAGACATTCTTTTACATTTAGTTCCCCTTGCTCCATCCACTGACTCTTCAGGTTGCCTAACATTCTCTCTCTACTAGGGACGGGAGCCATACTAAGGTAATATTTATCCCTTCAAGGCTTCCAATGCCTGTCTTTGCAGTACTCATATTTAGCTGTACTATTTTAGAGTGCACCATCTGGGGGTCTCACAAGGACTTTATGGCCTATACTCTTTTGTTGTCTCAAGGCCTGTCATCTCTCGCCTCTTCATTTACTTGACTATAGACTGTGTAATACTGTCTTCTTTCCCTTTTTTGTTTCTACCAGTGTCATCCATGTATCACATCTTACTCATAATGCTTCATTAACACCCTTCTTATTTCCTGCTAACATTTATATCTATCACTTTATTCTGAAAACACGAACAAGACATTCTTTTACTTTTAGTTCCCCTTGCTCCATCCACTGGCTCTTTAGGTTGCCTAACATTCTCTCTCTACTAGGGACGAGAGCCATACTAAGGTAATATTTATCCCTCCAAGGCTTCTAGTGCCTGTGTTTGCAGTACTCATACCTAGCCGTACTATTTTAGAGTGCACTATCTGGGGGGTCTCACAAGGAGATCTATTAGCACATTTGCAATATCCTTCGGAATGTCAGCTAACGCTAACAATTCATCCAACATTTTAGGTTAACCTAGCCCCAGCTAGATCCTGATATCCTGTCTTCTCTTATACTACCTCTATTAGCCCTCATAAGGCATAAATGAGATGGGTGTGGTAAATTGTGCATACCTCTATTATTGTTGAAGGTAACTCCAAAGACTTATATTTCTCTTCCTGAATTGTAGATAATGTTCATCTTTACTAACTGGGTACCTTGTACCCTTCTTCGCCTTGCTTCTTTTACTTGTTGAAACTTATATCTATCTTCTGAATCTCTCCTTTCTTTTCACCATATGGGTAGATATTCTTGCCTTAAGGCTCCTTATCAAGAAGCTTACACGTCTTAGTACACACATGATCTGCTGAATACCTTATATTTATCCATCATAAGCATGATGCAAAAATTGAATTCCTCTAACTCAACTCTTCCACAGCTATATCTCTTACCAACCATCTTTCTGGATGTAGGCATCATCGTATTATGAATAAGATAGAGTTTAGGAAATTGAGTTCTTACAACTGAGCTCTACCACACAATCTAGAGTAAGAAGAAAGAGTGACAGTCCTAAATGCCATGTAGCCTCCAGCTTATAAGTGTGGTGCACAACACACCCATAAACAAGACTCTACTAGACATGGCTTGTAGACTCCCTAGGACAGAACTACTCTGATACCACTTTTGTCACGACCCAAACCGATGGGCTGCGACGGGCACCCGGTACCTTACTCAGCTGAGTACCAACATAACGTATCTTTTCGTATCATACTATCATAGATAACTGAGCCAGAGAGGCTACTGTGAGATAAGTAGAATACAACATGTAATACCAACTTATACATAGGACATACGTGCCTGTAAGACCAAAATAACCACTCGTACACTGAACATAGGCCGACAAAGCCATACAATATTTTACGTACATGACATCTATCTACAAGCCTCTAAGAATACATAATTGTCATAAATGTCGGGACAGAACCCCTCCATACAAAACAATACACGTCTAAATCATACTGACCAAACAAGCAACTCCGGAGCAAATGGAGAGTACCAACACCTTCCGCTGAGCTGATAGCCTACTTGGAGGACTCTTCACCTCTCTATCGGGACCTGCGGGCATGAAACGAAGCGTCCCCCGGCAAAGGGACATCAGTACAAATAATGTACTGAGTACGTAAGGAATGAAAATCAGTAAATAATAGACATGAGAGAAACATGGAGTAAAAGACTCAATATGTATGTCTGAATAGTTCTGTAAATCATTTCATAATTAAAATGTCATGCATATACGTATAAATGCCATACCATGAATAGGTATATGCGTTCATAACATCATCAAGCCTCTGAGGGCATCCCATCATATCATTTCGGCCACTGTGGGCAAATTATCAACGTATACCAGCTGATCAGGTGGTGGTGCGTATATAACGCCATAACCTTTTCCCATATCCCATATATATATATATATATATATATATATATATATATATATATATATATATATATATATATATATATATATATATATATATATATATATATATATAATATATACGCGTATATAACGCCATCTGGCCATGGGTCAATGTACACATATAAATGCATGAAATGCATAAGATATACATTAATAAAAGATTTTGGAATGTCATAAAAATCAATATGCCTTACGGATAAACTTTATCAAATACGTATTTTTCTGAGACCCATGAACAGAAGATATAATAATAATTCACATGGGGAATCAAGAATATAGACACCCCTAGTATTTCTATGAATAGAGTCATTTATGAAAGTTGTGCATTTGCTCGTTTCGTTTGTATCGTATGGATCATGCCAAAAAGAAAGAAGGGATAGCCTTAACATACCTTAGTCGATTTTCTTTAAAATCCCTCTAACACACGTCTTTTGTGATAAAACACATGACGACGGATCGAAGTAGGGAACAATTCGTATGAAATGCTCGAAGCAATAACGTTGCTATTGCAAAATCATCTATGTTGAAACTTTCTTCTTAAGATGCGAGTAATCACGTTGCTTATGCACATAAAGATTGCTGAAACTCTTTCTTAAGAGAGGAGTATTAACGTTGCTATGCAAAGTAAGCTTTTGCTGAAAATCTTTCTTAAGAGAGGAGTATTAACGTTGTTATGCAAAGTAAGCTTTTGCTCAAATTCTTTCTTAAGAGATTGCAATTGATTTTGAACTAGTAATGTTACCTTAGGTGGGCCCCACTTAGGATGACTAATCCTTTGCTAAAGGCTTCTAATTTGGCCACCTAGATGTAATGAATCCTATTCAATTCTTGGGGCTGCCACGTTTTTGGGCCTCTTAGGCGTTATCCCAACATCTTAATTAATTACTAATGTCTTATTTAACTAATTTATCTCCCATTAACCAATAATCAACCCATTATCCAAATAATTAGGAATTATCTCAAATTACTTAAAATACTACTCACTTTTAACACACTTTGTATATTTTACTATTATGGTCATGTGGTACCTTGTACGATACTAGTCCATAAATACCGGGTATTATAACTTAGACCGTATTTTATCCCAAGATGTCAAACTTCGACGGAATTTATTTTTCTTCGATTTGCTTACCCTCTTTCCTTCACGAATTTACTTATCACTTATTTGAAGTAGTACAATACTTATAATTTCAAAATAATCTCATTCCCGAACTTACGTCGTTTAACTTACGACGAAATTTTAACGTACACAAATGCGGGATGTAACATCTCATTTCTGAACTTTCATCAATTTATTTATGGCGTACTTTAACGTATGAAAATATGGGGTGTAACACGAACTTAACACATTCAACCAAGGATGATGACACCACATCTCGGATGAAGATTCCAGCACACTTGAAAATACCAAGTCTCGTTACTCCATAAATCCAACTTGAACATTCTTAGTCCGATTGTCTTTCCCTTCGCTGGAAATAAAACACTACCTCTGATTCATGCATTGAGAAAAACCTCCTTTCAATTTATTTACCGCCCCTACACGTAGACAAGTATCCTACCATGACTTTAATAATGTGCGATAATAACTCATGAACATCATAGCAATTGGTGCATAGCCCCAAAACCATCAGAAATACAGCTACTGATCTGAGCTGACTGAACATCCTTCCACATGGCGACGACATTAGCCCAATCAAATACACAGGGGGAAACTATCACGACCTAAACTCAAACCTGTCGTGATGGCGCCTATCGATGGTACTAGGACAGCCGACTCCCACAATGCTACGCTAATTCATTCAAAGATATTCCAAAAGACGTCTTGGATAGCAGAATTTCATAAAAGAAACAAGGGTTGAACTCAACAATAGAAATGCGGAATAAAAAGCCCCAAACATCGGAGAGTCACTTAGTCATGAGCAACTACTAAAAACTTGTCCAACAACAACAAGACTAACATAGTCTGGGAAAAATCAAAAATACAACTAAGGGGAAGATAAAGAAGGAGAAAATCGGGCTACGATCGACGGGCAGCTACCTTGTTAACTCAAATGATCAGCAGCCGCTACCGTGACCAAAAATATCTGGATCTGCACACAAGGTGCAGGGAATAACGTGAGTACACCAACTCAGTAAGCAACATAAGTAAATATAGGTTGTGCAGTAGTGACGAGCTAAATGTAGGTACCGTTCATATTACAAACATTTAGTAAAGTGTGGCATGCTTTGCAACCAGAGTTCAAGTCAAATCAGCTTGTTTAAATCAACTTCAAGTAAGTTAATTAGAAATATCTTTCAACAGTTCTCAAACAAGGACTCAAAGCAACTATGAGCATGGATGGTAAAATCATATGCTATCACTTAGTCCTCCCAATCTCTCCAACCTCACAATCACTCATGCCTCACAATCGCTCAGCACTCGGCACTCGGCACTTGCACTCAGTAGGTACCTGTGCTCACTGGGGTGTTCAGACTCCGGATGGGCTCCTACACCACAAGCGCTATAATATGCACGGACAACTCACGTGCTATAATATCATAACAGAATCCGCACGGACAACTCACGTGCTAAGGTACAATACCTCGCAAACAGGCCCTCGGCCTCACTCAGGCATAAACCTCTCGAGTCTCTCGGGCCCTCAGAAATCAAAGAAATCAGACCAAACAACATTAACATGATGCATCAAATAGAATAACAGAGACTGAGATATGATGTAAGAATGCTTGAACATGACTGAGTCCGGGATGTCAACTAAAGTAGTGAGAGGACAGCAAGAAACAACGTCTAAGGGGCCAAACAATACTGGCATTAAGCCTAGATATGGTATCTAGCATGATTTACAGTAAATCTTTATAAAGCACATAAAGAGCATATAGCTACAACAGGTTGTTCAACTTTACAGTTGCTACGGGACGGACCAAGTCACAATTACCCAATGGTGCACGCCCACACACCCGTCACCTAGCATGTGTGTCACCTCCAAATAGTCACATGACATAAAAATCCAGGGTTTCATACCCTCAGGACTAGATTTACAACCATTACTTATCTCAATCCGAGCAAATCTCTACTCCGCAATGCCCTTGCCTCTCGAATCGGCCTCCGAGTCTCCCGAATCTAGCCACAACCAGTACAATACCATTAATATATGCTAAAGGAATCAATTCTACAAGAAAACTACTAAATTAGACTTAAAACCCTAAATCGACTCAAATCCGACCCCCGAGCCCATGCCTTGAAATCCGACAAAACTCACAATACCCTAAATCCCATTCACTCACGAGTCTAACCATATGAAATTCATCAAAATCCGACATCATTTAGTCCCTCAAATCCTCAAATTACACTCTCCAAAATCCCAAGCCCTAACCCCTAATTTTCACTTCAAAAACCACACTAATTAGATGAGAAATCAACGGGAAAACACCATAACTAAGAGTATTAGATCTCAAGCAACTTACCTCTGTGAAAACCCTTGAATCCCCTTCAAAAATCACTCCAAAAGCTCCAAGGTCCGACTTGAAAATGGTGGAAATGAACAAACATTTGCAAAGTCTTCTATTTACAGGTTCTGCCCAGGCTTTTCGCACCTGCGACTCAAACATGCGCACCTGCGGAGCCGCTTTTGCGCACAAATCTCCGCATCTGCGGAAAATCACTTAAGTACCCATCTCCACACATGTGCTCCCTATCCGCTTCTGCGACCTTGCAGGTGCGGAAAAGACATCGCACCTGCCGCCACTGCCAGACCTCCTCTTTTTCGCTTCTGCGGGCTCGCAGATGCGCACACCCATTCGCACCTGCGGTTTTTTCCCAATCCAACTCACTTCCGCATCTGCGCCTAATCAATCGCACCTGCGGTGTCGCACCTGCGGGAATAACCTCGCAGGTGCGATTACACTAGCAACAGGCCAACTTTAGCAAATTTTCCAAACTTCAAACTTGATCCGTTAACCACCCGAAACACACCCGATGCCCTCGGGACCTTGCCCAAACATGCCAACAAGTCATATAACCCCATATGAACTTAGTCGAACCTTCGATTCACCCAAAACAACATCAAAACACCAAATTACCCTCGTATTCAAGCCTAAGAACTCCTAAACTTCCAAATTCCGCAAACGACGCTGAAACCTACCAAACCTCATCCGAATGACCTCAAATTTTACAACACGTCACAAATGACACCACGAACCTACTCCAATTTCCGAAAATCCATTCTGACCCCGATATCAAATTTTCCACTGCCGACCAAAATCGCCAAATTTCCAACTTCCGCCAATTCTAGCCTAATTCCACTACAGACCTCCAAATCACAATCCGGACGCACTCCTAAGTCCAAAATCACCTAACGGAGCTAACGGAACCATCTAAAATTAAATCTGAGGTCGTTTACACATAGATCCACATCCGGACTAATTTTCTAACTTAAAATTTTTAATTATGAGGCTAAATGTCTCATTTCACTCCGAATTTCTTCCGGACCCGTACCAACTAACTAGGTAAATCAAAAAATAATTGTAAAGCATAAATTAAGCATTAAATGGGGGAACGAGGTTGTAATACTCAAAACAATCGACCGGGTCGTTACATTCTCCCCCACTTAAATATATGTTCGTCCTTGAACGTGCCAATAGTTGTTTCCAAGCCTTCAAATCTCTATTCCACCTTACCACGCATATACCCGGGGGTGATCGCACGTCACCCTATTCTATATAGGCCTGACCACACAACATAACTGAAGATCATTAATTTAACCTTAGCCCAAAAACCATGGAGCCAAATTTCTAACATCCAGAATTCTTTTCAAGACCTTAATCTCACAGCTACAAACTGTATAAGACTGAACAAGCTTTATACAGCAATAACCATAAATCCCAGATATAATCACATAACATACTACACAACTCGCATAATTGTAGCAGCATTTCTGATCACAGTAACTACTCAAAACCAACCAAGTACTAGTATAAAACCCCGCATTCAACAAAACCTCATTCCGAAACTTTCGTACATTGCTAATGATGAAAGAAACAATCAAAAACTCATAGCCACTCATCAGGTCAACTAGCTATGGAGCTCTCTCTCCCCAACCAGAACCATAATCCTCTCCTAAGCCGACTTTCAATATTATCCTCCCGAATATACCATAATCAAGCCTGATAGTACCCATTCTAGGTCCTGTGACCTTATATTATTAAACACTACTATCCCACAGCCATGCCGCATCAATATAACTCAAGCCACAACTGTGCAATCTGTGTACCCAAATATGGGAGATGTCTCGAGGAAGAGAACAATATTGTAAGTTCAACAAGCACCACTACAACCACAATGTTACAACCAACTCTTCAAATTCCGTGAAGAGGATAACCGTATATGCATGTGCACAATTGTAGAGGAAGGAAATTAATAGATCAGATAAAATATTATAGAAATAGGATTCCCACACACGGAATGGACAACTCACGTGCCAATAATATAAATCGTCTGGCATGGTCACAGGCCTCCAGTCCCAGCATATCATGTAGGAGCAATTAAATAAGTACACATGTATATGATAATGAATACATGTATATGATAATGAAATAAGATTCTCAGGCTCCTGGACTGGTATAACTAACACGCCATAGGGTAAGCATGTGCAAAGTCTGCTATCACACTTCAAATCGGTAATTTAACGCAGAAATAGTAACTACCTTGTTTATTCGGGGGAATTATCCTCTTTGTAACCTCAAATATAGCTGAGATAGTTCTCAAAAAAGGTACGAATACGGGAAACGTTATAACTCTACACTTAACAGTCAATCTAGGCATATCATAGCCTAAGCATCCTTTCGAGTATGAATACTTGCCCTAATGCCTGCACATGGGCTCAAACCTCACATATATATGCACTCATAGCGCATAGCTAACACAAATAATTAACGCAACTAGTGCCTCCACTGAGTTTTAAATAAAATAGTCACCTCAAATAAGCCGCAAACCGAAACAATATACTTCTGAGAACTCCCAGTCTCCAAATTCATCAAACACATGAATCATCATAACTAATCCCAACTCCAGCACTAGAATGACTAACACATCTTCCCTTCACGATCTTCCCATAAGGAATACTTTCATAATTCTTCTGTGCCACATAGTAATAAGTTGAATATCAGCAGTCTATCAACCAGGTGAGTACTGCAATACCAATGAACATCCGTAAGTCAAAACACAATGCGCCTTTTGAAATGCGCACCCTTCTCAGGAATTACCGAGTAGTTATAACATTCATCTAATTATCTGAAATTGACCATTATGTCCAAAATTCGTGATCTTCTTTTCAAGAATGAACTGCCACCTCGTACATATAAATCCTAATCACGTACAACACATCACATCTATTATAACATCATGTGACAAGCACAAGAATCCCATTATCAACTCTGAATCACCAGCAAATTACATGCCTTATTAGTTAGAAACCTCTCCCTTGCTTCTTTCCAGGAGGAAATCACATTACATAACACGTTCCATACACCGGAAGAAAATATCCGGTTCAAACCATGGTAGAAACCATCATGAACACTTTGAAATCCATCCGCACATAATCAAGCTATCAGAACGGAATTCATCTAACTCCACCAAGCCACACAAGTTGCCAAATCTGAGAGTATTGCCACAAAACACCCATAAAGCCCCACGTCATCATAAGAACCAAAAGAACCGAGCATACCATTACCATGCTGATCCAGCATGTTACCCATTTGTCCTATTTTCTCCGAGTTTCTTCTGAATCACCCTTAGGTTGACATTTTTCCTTGTCAAAACACTACTATTCTTACCCAAAGCTCACTACAAGACCTCCTAACATAAAACCACATCGCCCAAGGCCCATAAACCACTGTATTCTTCTTAAACACCTACATAAATACCCCAACCGTAACACTCACTCTGAAAATACCTTATGCGAATTTAAAAATTATTCCTCTTTCCTTTCTTATACTGAAATGTAGAATCCATAGTCAAACATAATTACCGCACATCCCGATACCATCCAATGTAAGTAATTGATTCTAGGGATATACAAATTAAAAAAAATTCAATTTATACATATACTTTTTGAATCCATTAGAACCCTCTCGATAGTCATCCATTCTGCTCAAATCTAATTTACTACGCCCCAGACGGGCCGAAAGACATGTGCTCCTTTAACACAGTCAACACTCAAATAAGTAACCCTGCCTTAACACGACCAACCAAATTCATTCTTCGTGCGCACTACGTTCTTCAAAATAACAATTTAATCATTCCATGATTTCCGTATTTCTATAAAATGCCATATAACCCATATTCAGGAATTTCCTTACTCGAGTCATCCTCGATCTCCATCTCTGCAAGTCATAACTGATCCACAAGTATGTTTCCGACCAAAACTAAAATTTAACACATAACCATGAAATCAAATTGTCAATAGCAGGCTCCCCCACTTAGCTTTAAGCTGCAATTATATAAACTTAGAACCCGCAAGGATTTCTCCTTCTCAATTACCATGATCTCGCACCGTTAACCCGCTAGACTTCTCGAAGTTTTTTGTTAAGCATTTCATGAACATTCTGATTTACCGGCCATAGTCACACGCTTGACCTCTTACCGGGTAGCAAGTCATATTCCTCGCAGAAGCTTCATCAACATCACACCACCGCTAATTGCTCACAGGAGATAACCCACCTGTGAAATTCCTTACCGACATCTTCCAAAGACGCTGCACTGGGTGCAACAACTATGTAATCAGCTAATTCTACTGGGCAAATGATCGCCCACCATTTGTATAAGTCTGCACTTTCCCTATTGACATCATCTGAAAGTTCAACAATACCTTCCGAACTCAAGTCATACTGCGCCTGAAACGATAATCAGATCTTCACACCCCTCTTCATTTCAAACAAACTCCTTTCTTCCATATTCAATCTTTCTTCGTACAGTAACCATCACTCAAAATAAAGTCCGTAGGCCAAATCACATTCTATCACGATTCCAAACTGTTCTACACTTCCTCAAGGCGCGCGACTACCCTACCACATAATCCATATGCTAATCTACCACTCTTACTTCGGTTAAATCATCTCCTTTAAGCAACTTCTCAACCTCTACTTCTCCTACTTGACATGCTAGTACTTTAACCACCGCGAAACACTTCCCGTCATATCTTCCCTCATACTTTTACTGCCCAACTGTTACATCAAATCAAAATGCATCTATGTCGCACCTGAACCAATAAAATGTTACCGACTCTAAGCCTCTTCGAAGATCATATTTCTCGAGCCATCAACATATGAAAAGCCCATTCGCAACCACAATTTACAACATGAAAGATCCTTCAATACACTCACAACTCGAGACTATATGTCAAATCAAGTACCCAATAGCAAACTCTTGAATCATAAGCAAACTTTATTCATCTCATTCAACCCATCTGAACACATCAAAATGAAAATAAAGCACCCAATGGCCTTCCTTTACATTTCAAGGAAACACTTCTCGTCACATTCAAATCATCTTAACACATCCCACAGTTACATCCTATTCATCACAAAGTCATTCCACCGCTCATCGAGCCATAAAATCCACTCGTAGGGACATGACTGGACATATGAGTCCAAATGTACATGTTACAACTGAAGCTACCAAGCCTAAGCTGTGGTCTAAACCTGGCCTCAAGTCCTCCAGACTGGCCCATCACCAGAACACAGAGTACACAACTCAAACATCGTTCATGGAATCTCAAGCCGGCGATGCACAGCTGATACCGAGCGCTCATGTGCACATACGAATGCGTGAAAGTAATTCAAAGATTTATGTTTCAAGCTGAATCAATTCTGCATGATATAATACAAGAAGGGAAGTTTTTCCTAAGGGTTTGGTAGCCTTTCGAAGAAAAGTACAGACGTCTCCGTACCAATCTGCAAGACTCTACTAAACCTTCTCATGACTCGTGAGACCTATGTAACCTAGGCTCTGATACAACCTTGTCACGACCCTAAACTCAAACCTGTCGTGATGGTGCCTATCGATGGTACTAGGCCAGCCGACTCCCATAATACTACAATAATTCATTCAAAGATATGCCAAAAGACGTCTTGGATAGTAGAATTTCATAAAAGAAACAAGGGTTGAACTCAATAATAGAAATGCGGAATAAAAAGCCCCAAACATCGGGGTGTCACTGAGTCATGAGCAACTACTAAAAACTAGTCCAACAATAACAAGACTAACATAGTCTGGGAAAAATCCAAAATACAACTAAGGCGAAGATAAAGAAGGAGAAAGCAAGGCTGTGATCGCCGTGCAGCTACCTTGCTAACTCAAATGATCAGCTACAGGAATATCAGCAGCCACTACCGTGAACAAAAATGCCTGGATCTGCACACAAGGTACAGGGAGTAACGTGAGTACACCAAATAAGTAAGCAACAGAAGTAAATAAAGGCTGAGCAGTAGTGCCGAGCTAAATGCAGGTACCGTTCATATCACAAAGATTTAGTAAAGTGCGGCATGCTTTGCAACCAGAGTTTAAGTCAAATCAGCTTGTTTAAATCAAGTTCAAGTAAGTCAATTAGAAATATCTTTCAACAGTACTCAAACAAGGACTCAAAGTAACTATGAACATGGATGGTAAAATCATATACTACCCCTCGGGCTAACATCACGCAGTCCTCCTAATCACTCCAACCTCACAATCACTCATGCCTCACAGTCACTTATGCTTCACAATCGCTCAGCACTCGGCACTCGTACTCAGTAGGTACATGTGCTCACTAGGGGTGTTCAGACTGCGGAGGGGATCCTACAGCCCAAGCGCTACAATTTGCATGGATAACTCACGTGCTGTACGGCCAACTCGCGTGCTATAATATCATAAAAGAATCCGCATGGACAACTCGCGTGCTAAGGTACAATACCTCACAAACAGGCCCTCGGCATCACTCAGTCATAAACCTCTCCAGTCTCTCGGACCCTCAGAAATCAAAGAAATCAGCCCAAACAATATTAAGATGATGCATCAAATAGAAAAACAGAGACTAAGCTATGATGTAAGAATGCATGAACATGACTGAGTCCGGGATGTCAACTAAAGCAGTGAGAGGACAGCAAGAAACGACCTCTAAGGGTCTAAACAATACTGGCATAAAGCCTATACATGGTATCTAGCATGATTTACAGTAAATCTTTCTAAAACACATAAAGGGCATATAGCTATAACAGGTTGTTCAACTTTACAGTTGCTACGGGACGGACCAAGTCACAATTCACCAATGGTACACGCCCACACGGCCGTCACCTAGCATGTGCGTCACCTCCAAATAGTCACATGACACAAAAATCCAGGGTTTCATACCATCAGGATTAGATTTACAACCGTTACTTACCTCAATCCAAGCAAATATCTATTCCGCAATGCCCTTGCCTCTTGAATCGGCCTACAAGCATCCCGAATCTAGCCACAATCAATTCCACAAGAAAACTACTAAATTCGACTCAAAACCCAAAATTGACTCAAATCTGACCCCCGGGACCACGCCTCGAAATCCGACAAAAGTCACAAAACCCAAAAGCCCATTCACTCACGAGTCTAACCATACTAAATTCATCAAAATCCGACATCATTTGGTCCCTCAAATCCTCAAATTACACTCTCCAAAATCCCAAGCCCTAACCCCCAATTTTAACTTCAAAAATCCCCACTAATTAGATGAGAAATCAACGGGAAAACACCATAGCTAGGAGTATAAGAGCTCAAGCAACTTACCTCTGTGAAAACCCTTGAATCACTTCAAAAATCACTACAAAAGCTCTAAGGTCCGACTTGAAAATGGTGGAAATGAACAAAAATTCGTGGTCTTTTATTTACAGGTTCTGCCCAGGCTTTTCGCACCTGCGGCTAAAAAATGCGCACATGCGGAGCCGCTTTTGCGCACAAATCTCCGCATCTGCGAAAAATCACTTAAGTGCCCATCTCCGCACCTGCGCTCCCTATCCGCTTTTGCGACCTAGCAGGTGCGGAAAAGGCATCGCACCTGCGGCAACTGCCAGACCTCCTCTTTTCCGCTTCTGCGGGCAACTACCCGCTTCTGCGGGCTCGCATATGCGCATACCCATTCGCACCTGCAGTTTTTCCCCAATCCAATTCACTTTCGCATCTGCACCTAGTCCATCGCACCTGCGGCAATACCCTCGCAGGTGCGATTACACCAGCAATAGGCCAACTTCAGCAAATTCTCCAAACTTAAAACTTTATTCGTTAACCACCCGAAACACATTCGAGGCCCTCGGGACCTTGCCCAAACATTTCAACAAGTCATATAACCCCATACAAACTTAATCAAACCTCCGATTCACCCAAAACAACATCAAAATACCAAATTACCCTCGTATTCAAGCCTAAGAACTTCTAAACTTTCAAATTCCACAAACGACGCCAAAACTTACCAAACCACATCGGAATGACCTCAAATTTTACACACACGTCACAAAATGACACCACGAACCTACTCCAATTTCCATAAATCCATTCTGACCCCGATATCAAATTTTCCACTGCCGACCTAAATCGCCAAATTTCTGACTTACGCCAATTCAAGCATAATTCCACTTCGGACCTCCAAATCACATTCCGGATGCACTCCTAAGTCCAAATTTACCTAACGGAGCTAACAGAACCATCTAATTTCAAATCCGAGGTCGTTAAACATAAATCCACATCCGGTCAACTTTTCTAACTTATAATTTTCAATTATGAGGCTAAGTGTCTCATTTCACTCCGAATTCTTTCCGAACCCGTACCAACTAACTCGGTAAATGATAAAATAATTGTAAAGCATAAATTGAGCAGTAAATGGGGGAACGGGGTTGTAATACTCAAAACTATCAGTCAGGTCGTTAAAGAAACATCCTGCTCTACATCAGTAGTGCCATTAAAATT